>NW_027206512.1:11077182-13477182 GCF_024711535.1 Dipodomys merriami
TGTCTCTTCTTGAACTTCTGTCTTTACATATTTCTATTTTTGGTTCTCTTCCGCCAAGGACATACATATATACACAGACACTGAGAAGTTTAAAGGGAACTCTGATTCTAATCTTCCAGCCTCCATGTGTTATTAAGCTCACAGTAACTCATTCCTTTTAAATCCCAATGTTTTTACATTTACCACCTTTCTCATTTCGCCTACTTCTTCTATTATTTTCTTGAATACTGAGTCTAGGTGCTGGAGAAGAGGTAATTTGGAAAACAGGCAAACATTCTAAATATCTGTGGCTATGTGGCACCCTGGCACACAGCCCATGGAAAAGTACTATGAAGCCCACTGCACTCATTTCCTGACATCATCACCATGCTATCATCTGAGGGGGTGGGAACAGGCACCATTTAAAAGCAAATACTAATAGTGCTTTCATGGGCTGGGAATGTGGCTCAGTGGTAGAGTGTTTGCCTAGCAGTGCATGAAGCCTCCAGTTCTATTCCTCAGTACCACATAAACAGAAGAAAGCCTGCAGTGGAACTGTGGCTCATGTGGTACAGCACTAGCCTTGAGCCAAAGAAGCTCAGAGACAGTGCCCTGGCCCTAAGCTCAAGCTCCATGAAAGGCAAAAAAATTTAAAAAATAAAAGTCCTTTTGTTTTGGGCTTCATTAACTGGTATACTGTTAACATTCTCCAGAAAACATGAACTGCATTATGTATACAGTCACAATAGTGTTTTTTTGTTTGGGTTTGTTTGTCTTATTGTTTTTTACCAAGCTATACTGGAGTAAGCAATTATCACATAAGCATTTCCTTAATAAACTTTCTTAATAAATAAAACTCGTGTGTGTGTGTGTGTGTGTGTGTGTGTGTGTGTGTGCGTGCGTGCGTGCACTGATCCTGAGGCTTGAACCATAGCTCCACTTCCAACTTTTATGATCACTAATTTGACATAAAAGTCTCAGAATTTCCTGCTCAGGCTGACTTAGAATCATGATACTCAGATCTCAGCCTCCTGAGTAGCTAGGCTTACAGGTGTGAAGCACTGGTACACTTATACCCAGCATTCCAAAGGGTTTTGTATGTAGAATGAAGTACACCAGTTTCTTATGGACTTAACTGGAACTTGTCTTTAAAAATGCTTTATGAGGAGCTTTAAAATCATTAGGAAACTGTTGCTTCCTGTATCTGCTGGTAACAGGTCCTCCAATTCACTTTATGACATAGTTCCTTTTGAAAGAAACCAAGTTTTAACCAAAAGTTTTTCAATTCAGGTAAGAAGAATTTATGTCATAATAACTTGGGGGTGGTCTTTTTTATTGCTTTTTGGCCAGTTTTATTACAGCTTAATCTTAAACAAATTCTGTCTCCTGAAAAGAAAAACTGGAGCACTGCCATCTTTTTTTAAGCTTTTTTTTCAAACATAAACGTATATCCCAGTTATGTTATCACAAACACTGCTAGTAATAAGCCAGTGAGAACCACAGAGCTGAGGAAACAATGAGGGTTCTCTAGCACACCTGCCTATACTTTAGTCAGATTGTCTTATGTTCCTAGACTTTATAAAACCAATACTAATTGTACATTAAAAGTAGGCTAGGAGGTGTCCCAATCTCCTAAAGTCCACTTAAATTCTACTCAGCTGCTGGGAGAAAAGAAAAGAAAAGCAATAAGATTTTGGGAGGAGGGGAAGAGAGGGAAGGAAGGAAAGGAAGGAAGGAAGGAAAGGAAGGAAGGAAGGAAGGAAGGAAGGAAGGAAGGAAGGAAGGAAGGAAGGGAGGGAGGGAGGGAGAGATGGAGGGAGGGAGAGATGGAGGGAGGGAGAGATGGAGGGAGGAAGGAAGGGAGAGAGAGAGGGAGGGAGGGAAGAAGGGAGGGAGGAAAGGAGCAGGGGGGAAGGGGAGCAGGGGGGGAGGGAAAAGGGGAAGGGAGGGAGGGAAAGAAAGGAGAACACATACATATGCATTCATGCTTTGGCTTTTAAACTATCATTATCTTCCCTTTGTAGTTTATATCAACAATTTACCAGGTCACTGAAAATTTCAGAACCAGACTTGAAAGATTAAAATCAAAACCAGAAAATCTTGGTGGTAAGAAATTACTGTGTATAGACTTGATTTCTATAAAGAATATTGTAAAAAATAAATCGTAATTTTTCTACAAATAGAAAATTATGGTCTGTCTTTCTCTCCTGTTATTGCCATTATTATCTCATAAAGGAGGGAGGATCCATAATCCAGACCAACACCACACAAATCCCAAGAGGTATTATTCTGTCTCTAGTGGCTGCCAAAAAAAAAAAAAAAAAGCCACAAACACCACACCACCTGTCTGTTACCTACCAAGAGTACACAAAGGGAGGGGACATGGGAGGGGCTAAATACCTATAGCTAGAAATCTTATTTACCTTGTTTATAAAGCCATACATGCACAGCACTAAACCACAGAGGTTACTCTGAACCCTGCTTCTCTGATGTTCACCCCTTTACAGAGGCAGCAAGAGGCGAGGTGAGGAGACAAAATAGACCCAGAGATTTCCTTTTGAGGCCTCACACTCTCGCCTCATTTCCTACCCTTCGTCTTCCCACCTGAGCCTGAGGCTGTGTACTTACTGTGGGGCAGCTGCACACTGGGGCACTTACCTCTGTGAACATGTCTTACTGCCTTCCTACATGGCCAAAAGGCTTCCCTGTTTCCACACATCTCCTTGGCAGCCCTACTCAGTGCCACTAGGTCACTGTCATTTGTGCTGGTGGTGGCAGTGGTGGCCCTGACAGGGAAGAACTCTCCATGTCTTCTCTGGTACCGAGCCCTAAGAAGCAGCAAGTGCTCCCAGGCACAACTCCCCTGGCTCTGCTCCTAAAAACGCTCTCTCAAGTACACCGTTGCTTAGCAATATTTGCCTTCCCCCTGTACATTTGAAATTGGCAACATCTGTCCCTTTGGCAATTTTGACTTGTACATAGTTTCAAAACATAAGGCTTTACGAAGTGGGCAGGTCTTTACCCCCTGCCTCCCTGCCAAACTAGGGGTGTGAGCCTCCATCCACAATGCTTTACTCGCCACTTTGCTTTCAGGCCAACAGAAATTTCTACAGAATTTGAGACAGCTGGTGGCACCAAAGCCAAATATTCAGGCCACCAGTGGGAGTTCCTATCAAACTACCCTACTAAGTTGTGTGTCTGCATAATTACACCTGAGATCTGTCTAAAATAAAGATCCCACTTCAGTGGAAATTTCCTTTAGAAACTTATTTGATCAAACGGCATCATGTGTATACAAATATCATTAGTAACATACAATTTCAGGCAATATGTGGAGTATTCAGAGCTTCCTTCCTTCCCTCCACTTTTGGTTTGATGATGGTGCTAAAAATTGAACCCAGGGCCTCATCCTAGGCAATCCTAGATGATCCATTCCCAGCCTATGATATGACAATCTCTCTACCACCTCCACCCCTCTGCCACACACACTAAAATTCTAAACCTAGAGGAGAAAAATGTAATTTAACGAATTTCAGTACTATGGATTTCACAAAAATAATTTTAATGTGTCTGTTCCTTTATATTACTTATTCCCAGTTTACTGAGGTTTACCCATTAACACTGAAGTTACTTATAGCACTGTAACCTCATACAGAAAAAAGACTACATACAATTAAAACTATTATGAGTAGTAATCTAGTTCTACTTAATTTTACTTCTTTCCTAGCACACTGACAGAAATAAAATTTAAAGTAATAAAAAGTATTACAAAAAACAGTCCACTAAGAATTGAACTATGCTCTGTGCCTTTAAACTTGGCATGAGGACATTTTTCATTCCTTTAAACAAATCGAGCTATAATTTTCTTTTTAGCTTAAGCCAAACCAATTGTGACATATTGGAAACACATGTTTTGAAAGAAATTCTGTAGGAACTGAGTTGCAACTACAAAGAGTAGGGCTGACCTTTCTGTTCTCATCAAGACTCTGTCCAAACACTTACAGATGCAGAAATGACTGGACGATACTGAAAATACCCTGCCACTGAAAATTCATCCTGCAGTTCCTTGATGTTGGGTATAACAATGTCCCTGAAATTCCACAGCATGCATACATTTGAAATCTTAATTAAACACGAACATGAATTCAACACTCTAGAATTCTCACTTCTCATTACGTCCATCACTCACTACTTGCTACATGCAATCTGCAATCCTTGGAAAGTTAGGCTTTGTATGGGCAAAGTAGGAGCAGATTTTTCAAACAGGCCTCTAGAAATCTCAGGTATTTGTCAAGGTCACTTGGCAGCAGCTCTGAACGTTCAGCGCAGGGCTGAAGCAAGACTCTGTCAGATATGCAAGCTACCAGGCATGCTTCTCTTGAGGACAAACTATGTGTTTGTTGCACTGAAACAGCTTAAACACAGTGCTTGTACACACAGATATAGTCCTAATGTATGATGAGCATTCACATTTTTATCACTACCTTACTATGACACGAAAGGGTTGGTTTTTCCTTTCGTCTTTTCCATTCTCCTAAATGTTCACACTTTCTCCCAACATCCTCCTCTACGTTAAATAGCCGGTCATTGCAGTTCTGAAGAGGCCATCATCTACCTGACATCTCCGACTGCAGTATGCTTCTAATAAAGCCTGAATTAATTTCTGTGGAAGAAGCACTGTAATTTTGGAGGCTGAGATTCTGGGCTCTAGGGGGATGAAGAGGAAGAAAGCCAGGGCAGGGGCTGTGGAGCTGTCCACTAGGCAAGTGCTGATAAACCCTGAAGTTGTTAAGCTGAGAATGCCTCCAAAGACCCCTCAACTTAAGCCATTCATTCATCAAGAGAAAAGAACTAAGATCCTTCCCTAGGAAGAGCTCCAGGGCTAGGAGACAAAGGCAAAACTAATCAAGACAGCATTATCCTTTTTGAAGGAGTAGAGGTGTGGGGAGAAGGGGGGAGAGGAGACGGTTGACGGGTTTTAACTCATGGCCATGCACTTATTTGGTTTGCTTGCTGTGCTGGTGCTCTACTACTTGAACCATGTCTTCAGTGAGGATTTTTGCCACTTGTTTTGGAGCCAGTGTCTAGTAAACTTTTCTGCCTTGTCTGGCCTTAAATCATGATCCTTTAGATTCCATCCATTAAGTAGTTAGGATTACAGGAGTGAAGCACTGGTATTCAGCTGCACTAGGAAGCAAACGTGTTTACTCAGCTAATTACCAGAGTATTTCTATACTCTGAGGCTTTTTTTAAGTTCTACTCTTCAGGATAACTGTCATGTGCCAATCACTAATAAACAATAAATAAAAATTATTGTGTCTACAAGCAAGGGAGACTTCATTGTAATTCCTTTTTGACAAAGTCATCTATACCTGATGACAGTAATAAAATAGGGTGACTGAGACCTACTCTATGCTGACATCCTGAAGGAAGTGTTTATGGCTCTCGTATGTCCTCAGCATTGAAAACATTCATATAGACTCCCGCCCATCTCCTTTGAGTCCACATAACTAACAACCTGCTGGAGTTGCCACAAATAAATTTAAAACTGTTATTATAGAAACCTTTTAAAAAACAGTCCTCACTCAAGAAAAATTTCTACAGTACAGTTATTAGTGGCAGCAGCTGTCAGTATAAAAACAAGCATTAAAGGAGATACACAGAAGAAAGGAAAAAGAAAACTAGAAACAAAATTTAATTCTGAACCAACCAAAGGTTTTCAAGCATAAAGAAGCCCTCCAGGGCTGGGAAGTTGGCTAAGTGGTAGAGTGTTTGCTTCGCATGCATGAGGCCTTGGGTTCGATTCCTCAGCACCACATATGCAGAAAAAAAGCCAGAAGTGGCTCTGTGGCTCAAGTGGTAGGGCGCTAGCCTTGAGCTGAAGAGCTGAGGGACAGCGCCCAGGCCCAGAGTTCAGCGCCCATGACCAGCAAAAAGAAAAAGAAAAAAAAAAAGAAGAAGCCCTCCATTAGTGAGTTGTTTTAAATCAGCTCTGGGCCTCAACTTAGAAATTCTAAGACACTGTCTCAACTCTAACTTGAACTTAAGGTATTGATCCAGCCTTTCTTCCCTCCATAACAGAAGAAGAATCCAAAACAATTAAGCTCAATCTCAGCCATTTCCCTAATGCTTCCTAAGAAATATTTGTGAAAACCTACATTGGATATTTTACCATATACTTTTTTCTAATTCATACTAAGATACATAAAGATTGGTGTTTCTAACCTAGAGAAGCTCGTGTACAAATCAAATGGATGCTTTGGGACATCTGTTGATGTTTTATATTTTATAGTAAAGGTGTAGTATCCTATTCCATTTACCTATACAACAAACACTGCCTATCGTCCACATGAGACGATGGATGCACTCATAAGTAATGTAAAAAGATACCTATGCTGAGACAGATCCCAACCCACAGACTGAACACCTTACTGTCTTCAATTTAGTATTGTAAGTCTGTTCCGTGTTTATTGTGAAACCCAAATACAACTCAAAGTCCTTTACTAATTGAAACTGGCCCATGAACGTCTCACAATGACTAATTTTGAAAACCTAACAATACAACAAGTACACAATACTTTCTCAAAGACACAAAGTATTTAAATCCTTTTGTAAACGAGCACCATTACTTTAAAATTAATCTATGACACAGAATCTCACTACTTTGTAACTGAAAAATACTGTCACACCAACCCAAAACAGTAGAATACTTCCCAGGATTCCGGTCACTTCTAACTATAGTAAATACAGACAACTTGAAGGTGTAAATTTTCTTTTACTGTCATACATGTCAAAATAATGTGGCAGCTAACCAGCACAACTATGTTTATTGCAGCATTATTTACCATAGCTAAGATATGGAACCAACCCAGATGCCCCTCAGTAGATGAGTGGATCAAGAAAATGTGGTATATATACACAATGGAACTGTAGGCCTCCACCAGAAAGAATGACATTACCCCATTTGTTAGGAAATGGAAAGACTTGGAAAAAATTATATTAAGTGAAGTAAGCCAGGCACAAAGAAACATAGGTCCCATGGTTTCCCTTATTTACAATAACTAGTATATATCTGAGACAAGCAGAAAAGGTCAGGTAAGATGATGTTAAGCAAAATGAACCCCAAGACAAGGACACAAGTGTTTTTTTTTTCTTTCTTGCTATTGTTTCTATTGTATTTATAAAGCACCATGTGATTTTTTTTGTTATTTTGTCCCTTCCCCATGGTATAGCCCCTGTTTTCACTGTATTTGATTTTGGTATAATTTGGGGAGCAGAAGGAAAAAAACAAATTGTTTAAATAGGGATACAGGTTGACCCACTGCAACAATGAGATGTACAAGACGCTATATGGAAAAAATGAATTTTACAACTTTGGCAGTGGGGGGTCGGGAGATAATGGGAGGAGTAGATGGGAGGGAAGGGATGGCAGAGGAAAAACAGGAGGAGGCAACAATGCTCAATAAAAAAATGTACTCATTACCTTACTCATGTGATTGTAACTCTTCTGTACAGTATTTTCACAATAAAAAACTTATTAAAAAAAAAGAAGAAGAAGAATGTGGCAGCTATAGCCTACAGTCAAACATAGCCTGTTTACTTTTTATAAAAGCCCTGGAGTTTAGGTAACATAGCACTTAAATGTAAAGAAAATGGGGAATGGGAAGGTGACTCAGTGGTAGAGTGCTTGCTTAACATACATGAGGCCCTGGGTTCAATTCCTCGGCACCACATAAACAGAAAAGGCCGGAGGGCTGGGATGCAGCTCAGTAGCAAAGCGCTTGCCTAGCAAGTGCAACGTCCTGGGTTCGATCCCCAGTACCAAAAAAGAAAAGACAAAAAAAAATACAGTTAAAAAAAAACAAAGAAACAAACAAAACAAAACAAAAAAAAGAAAAGAAAAAGAAAAGGCCAGATATGGCACTATGGCTCAAGTGGTAGAGCGTTAGTCTTGAGCTGAAGAGCTGAGGTACAGTGCCCAGGCCCAGAGTGCAAGCCCCATGACCAATCAAAAAAAAAATTTTTTAAAGACTAGTAACAAGCCCCTTCCCTCATTACACATACAGGAAAATAAATTTTAGTTAATGACAAGGAGGACACCGGTCCACTCCATGGCTTTCGATAAAACCATGTAAGTGCAACATACATCTATCAGTTAACTTTGTTAGTGTTTACGGGTTTGTTTTCCTTTAACTAAAATATGAACAAGTTCCTAAATCATAAATTTAAGCACTTATAGGAAAAATATCTGCATGTAATTAAAAATAAGGTCATAAGCAGAATTGGTCCTACTTTACATAATTTCTTTTTGAAATTTGAAAACTAATTGTAGTTGACTTTACACTAGTTAATATTAAAAACTTTGCATTGAACACCTTTCTGAAAAGCTATCTCTAAGGCTTATATCACAGAAAGAGAATGCTAGCAGGTGACATGAAGGGTAGCAAGCAGGTGATAAGAAGGATCCAATGAAGACACTGAAGAATCTGTGCCCTCTAAGAGGTCAACCAGCTACTACTTCGTGAAGTATCTAAATCCTACATTATCAATACTTATAAATTTTCAGTGAAGACCAAAAATTAAAATTAAAATAAAAAACTCAGATGTTGATTAAAGTACACTTTTTTTCTTTCTGTTCTTTGGTCTAAGACTGGGACTCAAACATTTTATTGACTGGTGCTTTCAACCCGAGCCACTTCTCCAACCCCAAAACACTATTTTTTGGGGGGGGGGAGGTCCAGTCATGGGGCCTGAACTCTGAGCCTGGGCGCTGTCCCTCAGCTCTTCAGCTCAAGGCTAGTGCTCTACCACTTGACAGCGTCACTTCCGGCTTTTTTTTTTTTTTTGCATATGTGGTACTGAGGAATCGAACCCAGGGCCTCAGGCATGCAAGGCAAGCGCTCTACCACTGAGCCACCTTCCCAGCCCCTAGAACACTAATTTTTAAATGTGGCAATTAAATACAACTTTCAAAACAGAGCCCCCATCTGGACTGAATCTCCAATGTTGGCTTTAATCCTACCTTCACAATGGAAAATGAGGCAATGAGATTGGGAGGTATATTCATTTTTAAGGGAATAATCTCAGCCAGCCAGCCAGCCAGCCATCAGTAGCTCAAGCCTTTAACCCTAGCCTGAAATCTGAGGCTTGAAGTTCAAAGCCAGCCAAGGCAGGCAAGTCTATAAAGACTTTTATCTCCAGTTAACCACCAAAAAGCCAGAAGTAGAAATATAACTCAATAGTTGAGTGCTAGAGAAAAACCTAAGTAACAGTACTAAGAACTTGAGTTCAAGCTCAATCCTAGCACATAAAAATAAAATAAAAAATATATTTTTATATTAAACACAGCCCCAGCTTTGTATGGCACACATGCTGTGGTCATCTTCAATTTGAGGAGTCTGTAAACAGGTTCCACGGCCTAGTGGACAAATCATGAAGCAGGCAGCCTCATCAGGTTACTGCTTTGGTCTCTGCCATGAGCCACATGACTCTTGCCAAGGCCGGCTTTGGCAGATTGGCAATGCAGCCTGACAGATCATCAAGTAAGCAAAACAAACCACAAGCAGTTACTTCACATGACTTGTGTGGAATAAATGCGTGAACTGCAGATGAGTCATGACATAATGAAAGACTGGGCTCAGAACAATGCACCAGTGTTTTCCCTTGTTTTAGCAACTGGTGCAGGAGAACCTTGAGTGAATATAGTGAGATAAGGAACACTGTTCTACCTTTTACTGCAAGATCATTAATCTTACTAGAAAATGAAGTCCAGGTGGCAGTTAGGCCTTTTCAGACTCAATAGTTCTAATTCCCTACGGTGATAGCTAGTGATACCCCATAGTGGTGAACAGTAGATGCCCCAGGCAGTATAGTTGGCTCGTTCCCAGAAAAAGTGATTCACTCAAAGGCAAAACATGTAAGACTGAATTCTTTCCTACAATTTTTATATGCAGAACTTATAAAGTATGCACACCAAAGGAAATCCCAGGTCTTATTTAAGTATAGTGGAAAGCACCTCTATACACAACAGGTACATTAAACATCATTACTTTCCAGTTTTTGACAGCATATAAAACCATCTCATTAATCTCTAGACTTCATACTGCAAAGTGCAGCATCTATGAGTTGAAAATTCTACTACGAACTGCAGATGAGTAGGTTAGACTGCTTATTTTCAAACTCACAGGAATGCCTAAGATGACCTAAGAAATACTTTGGTTAAAAGTTGTAAAAAAACAATCCTTCAAAAATGCATTGAACTTAGAGCCAGTTCCCCAGCCAAGGGCCCTGAGGAGAAAAGTCAGTCCCATGCTGTGTTGTTCCTCTCTATCCAGCCAAACAGTTAAGACAGATTATCTTTCACACTCTAATCAAATGTGAATTGGGTTAGGAAATCTTCAAGCTGAGCTCAATGTGGCAAAAATTCCAGTTTGGACTGAGCCTTCTCTTGTGCTCACATGAGGGAGACAAAACTGATTTCTGCACTCAGAATGCCCACCATCTGCAGGAAGATGGGGCACCAAACAACAAATAACAGAAGGCAAGGGAGAAGGAGTGTGAGCAATCTTAGGCTAACTTGATGCGATTTTCATTTACTAAAATCACTGTCTCATGGAATAGAATGGCAGATAATTTCAAGAGAAGCAGAAGAAGTTGTCATAATTCCAGAGAAATGATAAAGATCTGAATGAAGATGGAATGTGGGGGGTTGTCTTCTATGGCCATCTATAAAGTGGGTGTCAGAAAGGGGCTTAGATGGACACCCAGGAGGCAACAGGCAACTATGGAAAGTTCCATATAGGACACACTAAATCTGAGGGCAGGTGGTAAGAAAATCTAGAACGCAGAAGACTTTTTAGCATCTGGGGCTAGAAAATGCCATGTGTGGTCACCTGCATTTCAGCAATAGAAACTGCAAGGGAAGGGGAAGTCACCAGCAGAAAGACTACAGAATTAACCCTCATCTTCCTCCCTGTCTCTTTCCAGTGCTGGGTTTGAATTCAGGGCGATAAGCTTGCTAGGTGGGAATTCTACCACTTGACTCATGTCTCCAGCAGTCCTGCTTTTTGCTGGTTGTTTAGGAGATAGAAGTCTAAGTTAACTTTTCTACCTGGGCCAGTCTTGAACCACAGTTTCAGATCTCAGCCTCCTGAACAGCTAGGATATACTGTTATGATAATTGGTTTGATTATGGCACTACCAGAGCCTGACCATTTATTTTTAATGCTTAAAATCAAATGGAGGTGTGTATGAACTTTACTCATCTATGACATCCTAACTAGGAATTCACAGTCCCTTTGCTTTGATCCATCTGTGGTTCTTTTATCAGTTTAATAACGTGCTCACTACTTCATCTCCAATTCCAGCATCACCAATGTCCTCTGCCAAAACTGTTTTCTTTTAAGTCCCAGTTCAGATTTCAACTGTAACCATGCCTACCACACTCTTGTGGACTCCATGTAGAAGGCATTGTTCTAAGCATTTCCTATGAGCATCCTCAGCCTAGTGCCCCTACCTCAAGGATGACTGAACTGCAGCACTGTACAATCAAGCCCCTTGCCTGAGGTCACACTAAATTAGAACCCCAGGCTATACCATCAGGTATACTCTGTCTGTGAGAAAGCCCATTCATTTCTTTTTTATTCCCGATTTTGTTCTTGCCTAAATTTCTCAATAAATAACTAAACAACTTCAAAACTGGTCCCATTTGGCTCCACAGGCTCATTTTCTCACTTCTCTACTTTGCCTGTACCCCAATTTCCTGAAGCCAAACACTCTTCTTTTACATCTTTTCTTTCTCTAAACTTTTAGCTTAGAGAGTGCTTTCAACAACATTCAAAGTGCTTCACAAGTCAATTCTCTAAATAAAAATTTTTTTAAGTATAGTTTCTTCTTCTCAAAGACAGCAGTTAATGCAGATGCTGTAGCTAACGGTATGATCTACCGGGATCTAGACAGCTTGGGTCTTGCTAAATTCCACGTCCAGCAGTGACACTTTACAAAGTTTGACTAGATGACCCCTGTGCCTTTCCGAGTCTCTCAAGATGGTAAATGCCTACCACACATACTGCACTTCCCACTGTTTGTACCACAAAGAGAATGGGGTCCATGGGCACATAGCCATCATCCTGTCCTACTACTATTAATGTATTGTACCACATTATCTTTTTCATACTGACTGCATTTGTTTTATGCTATAGCATAATCAACTTACTGTGCATGTGGGTTCCCTTTATCTAATCTATACCCAAATAGTCAACCATAAAGGCAGAAACCTAAAACGTGAGCATGTGAATCCTCTACAACTAAATTAATTATTCCTGACGTGAAAAGTTTTGTGTGTTTCTCTTAACATTTGGTAACAATGTCCAGATTATTTGAAGATAGGAAAAATAATTCTTTCTTAAGCTCTCATGTTCTCAAGCATGAAAAAATGTTGGAAGTAACAACAAATTCTAAATCTACCATAGAAGTCTGTAAAACAACAAAACTCTTTAAACTTCAACAGCAAATACTTGCTTTGGGATAGAGTATTTTAAAACGTGAGCTGTAGTTATAGCTTCCAAACACAAAGTAATGGCAAGGTAAATTTAAATACCCTGGTGTGATCAGTACACACAGTGAACTTAAATTGAAATAGCATGCTGTACTTCATGAATATGGACAATTGTTACATACTAATCAAAAATTTTAAGAAATGTTTAAAGAAATGGAAATTGATTTTATTATTACACATTGTATATTTTGAATGATTAGTTATCTTATGAATGTGCATAATTAAAAACAATATTGTTTTAAAAATAAAAGCAGCTCTGAAAAGAATCCATAAAGCTTAAGGGTGTAAGAATGACTGAGTTGGCTGCCAGTGGCTCACACTTGTAATTCTAGCTACTGTGGAGGCTGAGATCTGAGGATCATAGTTCAAAGCCAGCCCAGGCTGGAAAGTCTGTGAGACTCTTATCTCCAAAAAACTCAGAAAAAGCCAGAAGTGGCACTATAGCTCAAGTGGTAGAGTGCTAGCCTTGAGCACAAAGAGGCTCAGGGACAGAGCCCAGGCCCACCAAAAAAAAAAAAAAAAAAAAAGACTAAGAAATATAATTGAATGGGGGCTGGGAAGGTGGCTCAGTGGTAGAGCGTTTGCCTTGCATGCATGAGGCCCTGGGTTCGATTCCTCAGCACCACATAAGCAAAAAGAAAAAAGCCAGAAGTGGCGCTTGTGGCTCAAGTGGTAGAGCACTAGCCTTGAGCTAAAGAGCTGAGGGACAGTGCCCAGGCCCAGAGTTCAGGCCCCACAACTGGAACCCCCCCCCCAAAAAAAAGAAAGAAAGAAATATAATAGAATGAAATGTAAATACAATAGAATGCTTTCCTTCTTTAAATCATGCAGCTAATTTCACAGCTCCAAATTTTGCCTAATGTGAATTCTTGGAATTCTATTATTTGTAAATTGTAATTAGGAAAAAAAAAAAACTAAGGTGGCTTATCTAAAGGACATAACTGGAAATTGGACCTCTAATTACTTAAATACTGAGGCCCTTAGATTAAAACATTAAAACCCAAACCACTTCAGCCAAAGGGATTAAGGAGATTAAAGTGGGCTTGACAAATCACCACGGAGTTAAGGGGAAATGCAGAGGGAAAGTAGGCCGATCTTAACTAGGGAATGCAATGAGGGCAATAGAAAGCTTGAGATGTGTGGGCTCATCAATCTGGTGGTTTTGACAATAAAAGAGAGGAACAAATCAGTGTGCAAACAGCTGCTGAGAGAATGCTTGGAAAATGTGCACCAGCAGTAAAATTAACCTTGGCAAATATGGACTTTCAAATACTGTAGCTCTTGGCAACTAGAGAAATATGAGACTGAAAAAAGTTAAGTCTGTTATGATAACAAGAATCAGGATTCCTCTCTTAAGAGGAATTGTCATCCCACCAAAACTGCCCAAATCAAACCGACTAACTCAGCCATCAATGGGACATTGCCCCTTCACCGTATCCCGCACCCCCCCTCCAATATCTCTGCCTTTCTGTCCCTGAAAACTATCAGTTGGCTCAAAATAAAACACAATTAATCTAGAGAAGCACTAAAATGACTTGGGTGGCTTTGGGAGAGCGTGCGGTCCAGGCAAATTCCAAAGCATTGCATGTCAGTGTCTTGGCAGAGACACTGCTTGAGAGACCCAGGGGGATCCAATATCCATCCACAAACATCTCAAGTGTGAAAACAACCAGGAGGAACAGGAATTGCTTATCCTGGTACCGAATGTACTTCTGGCATTTTAGAGAAGGAACAGAAAGTTAAAAAACAATTCCAATTAATACCACCCCAAAAAAAAAAGATCTCCCAGTTTCAATTTTATGCCTGCCTCTTGAGTTCCTATACACAATTCCATCTTTCATGCTAAGTTATTTCCAGCAATTTTAGAACTTTTCAAAATGGTTTTGCTCACATTACTTATTTCCGTCAGAGTTAAAAGTGTGTTTTCTTGTTGTTGTTGTTGAATTTTGCTGGGTTCAGGAACTTAAGGGTGGAAGTGCTACTCAGCCCAAACTGAAAGTTTCTGAGGAAACCCAAAACCTCATTCTCTATAGTTTGTAAGTACTGGCTCAGAGGAAAACACAGTATACATGCAAGCAAAATGACCTGCAGGCCTAATCCAGTCTCAGGCTGCTTGTTGGCTGCTTCTATTCAGAAGGTCTGCAGGTCACTTGCTATTTTCAAGCTTCTATATTTAGATATTGGCAGATCTAAAACCCAGCTAGTTTCTAGAAGATCCAAGTCCCTCACTCTTAGCTATTCACTGACAAGGGCTGATTAGTCCTGAGCTCAGGCACCCAAATCATCAGGGAGCTATGGATTCAGATCCGCTTCCTGCTTTTGTAGTTATTTCCTGAGGTCATGCCCTCTGCCCAAGCTTACAGAGCTCTAGCTTATGAATCTAATCGAAATTTGTTGCACAGGTTCAGGAATCCTTATCCTAAATACTTCGCCAAATGTATATGGATATACAAAGATTACCAAATTTACTTAGGGAACAATGAAATTCCCCTCTGTACAACAAATAGAAGCTAATAAAAACCATTTTGAATTCATTTATTGCTTCTTTTTAGTGCACCGGAATTTTGACTGCAGTCCATCACAGGAAGTCAGGGGTGAGATTTTCCTGATACCTATGTCATGCCCATGCTCAGAACGTTCTGGACTTCAGAATATTAAATTTTCAAATTAGAAATGTCTCATTGGTAATTGTTGCTATAATAAAAATATTTTTAGAAAATGGAACCCCTAAAGCTGGGTAAGAACCTTCTAGCCCACTTCCCTCAAACTTACAGCAGAAGATATCAAACGGGAGCTGGATTACTGGGAGGACACCCTGGAAATCCCATGCTTGTCTTCCCCTGAGACTACTCTGATGTCCTTCCTCACTCCAAATGAGCCGTTTGCCTGGGACCCACCCACAGCCAACTTCCTTGGGTCCTTTGGCTTCTGGAACAGTTTCACTTCTAGTCTATGAAACGAACTGTATGAGCATCAGATAGATGTGTCTCAACCTGCCCAACTAAGATACGGCCTGGGAATTTTTATTTCTAATAACTTCTATTTTTAGCAGGCTTTTCCAAATGATTCTACAGTAATGTGCTGGTTGGGTTCAGAATAAATGAAAATTCCTTCTGCTCTAAAGGGCTGCATTCACACCCTGGGAGGACATCTTACAATGGTCTCTGTAGATAATGTGGCACAAGTCTGAGACTCACACTGCTCCCTCTGCCTGGAGACAGCTTAACTTCCATCACCCCTAACATTGTCACCCAGTTCTCTCAGATGTCATTCCGAATTGGAGTCCTCCGCTGAGCTATTTGGTTCTGAGCCACAAGCTCACTACCATTCTTAACCACAGCCTGTAGTTTGCCTTTGAGCATTTGTCAAACTTCTCAGACAATCATTATGTGTGTGTGTGTGTGTTAATGGAATGCCAGTTTCAAACTGCACTGTTAAAGTCCAAGAGCTGCACCGTCATCTGCTGATTTTTTCATACCTTTGTAGTCCTAGCCCCAGCACTAGACACAAGGTATTTGGGTTAAAAGTTTCCAAAGTGAAGGCGCATGTGAGAGTTAGCTGCTTAACTATGCCTTGAGGGACCCCAATAAAGTGTCCATCAGGTATCTTCACAACCAAAAGTGGGTCTCCTCAACCTTCAAATCACTTCATAATAGGAAAGTCCCTCTTTGTGAGGTTTAAAATACTAGGGGAACTAACTCTGAAAGTAGGAACTGAGTGTTCATGTGAAGGAAAGTGAATGGCTATCAGACATTTTTCCACTGTGGGCTAAATTACAGTGGGTTAAGCCTCTGAAATGAATAACTCTAATAATAATAATAACAATAACAACAATAATAATAATAATAGAAAATGGAAGGCTCAGCTTCAGGGCCTGATGGCCAAACCAGTCCTATAGAGAATTCCCAGTTATGAGTTGCACTGCATTCTGACCTTTCTTCATAAAACCATAAGAGCCTTCAAGAAAAAGTGTGATTGCCTTTTGGCCACAAGTCCCAGTTAGAACTCAAAGACAGATGTATCTGAAGGAGAAATGAAGGAGAGCCATAAAAGGATGTTTGGGTGCACCTGCCGAGTCCCAAAGTTTTAATTGCTACTATATATAAATAAATCGTGAGCTTATTTTATCCAGGCTTGACATTTTCCCAGAATTTGGGCTTCTATACATGACTGCCAACTTGTCATCACTACCTGAATATATAACAGCATGTAACTTCCACTAGAGACCTTGGTTTTCCTGGCCAGGACAATCTCAGTAGCTGATGTCAACACATCCATCACTCTTACCTTTCAAGTAAAAAACCCACAAGCCATCTTTGATGCGTGATTTCCTCTTGCCCCCAGCTATTCCTACCTGTGGTCATCACAAAGCTCTATCCCTTGCCTGCCAAATAAAGCCAGTGTGTGTCTCACCAAGGGCAATGCTACCTCCCTGCTCCAAGCCACTCTATCTCCTACCTCCATTCTTCATCCAGGAGCCAGAATGATGACTTCCCAAAATGAAAGTGGATGTGTCGCTCCCTGCTTAAGATCCTCTAATAACTTCCATTCATACTTGAATCATCAACCATGTTACCCGACCTACAAAGCCCTACATGGTCTCACTTTTGCCCATACTCTCATGTCATCTCACATTCTCCCCCAGCCCCCACACCCTCAGTAATCTAGCTATATTTCCTTCTCTTCTGTTTTTAATAAAGTTATTCCTTTCCCCAAATGCAGCTTTGGTACTACTTGTTTTCTGACCTGAAATGTATTGCCTCGGCTATATCCTGCCTCTTTTGTGAGGCAGAGGGTGAGCCTTTTAAAGAGGCCACCTCTGGTTCTCCTCATTCTCATCACCTTCCTCTCCTACAGCACTCTTGTTAGAGCCTATCATTTCTGTTTACGTATCAATTATCAATGCCTCTTACTAAAACCAGAGGGCTGTAAGACAGGACTGTATCTAGCTCAACCTCAGCTCTATCACCATGACTGATCACAGAGCCCCCACTGGCACACAGTGGGGGCTCATATCATTGGCTTAAACGAATAAAAACAAAAAAAAAAAGATGAAGAGAGAAGAAACACATATAAGAATGGAAATTATAGTCCCCTAGGCTAGGCTGCCTAAATGACACAGTCCAACACACATGTTAGATGTTTCATGGCGCAGTATACAGTGCTCCCCTACCATGTTTGAGGCCCTTGGTTTGATCCTCAGAACCACACGACATGACAAAAGCAACCAAAGCTAGCACCAGACAGACTGTCAGGCAGAAAGACCAAAGAATTGGGAGCTCTAACTCTGGCCCTGATATTAACTAACTTTTAGCAAAATGAAGTGAATTCATCCTCTTAGATCTTATTTTTAATATAGAAGGCTTGTTCTTATTGTCAAAATGACATTTCAAATTCAGCATACAATTTGGTATATTAATCTCTTATTGTTTGTATTTCTATAATATGGGGAATCAACCTAGGGCCTTGTACGTTTGAGGCAAACACTCTTAGGACAGAGCTACAGCCACCCCACCCCCAGCCCTTGGTGCTGTGAGAAGGGTTGCCCTGTGTAGTTCAAAATTTCCTAGAACTCAAGAACTTCCTTAGCCAGGCACCAGTGGCTCACGCATGCAATCCTAGCCACTCAGGAGGCTGAGATCTGAGGATCGAGGTTTAAAGCCAGCCTAGGCAAGAAAGTCCGTGAGACTCCTATCTCCAATTAACCACCAGAAAACCGGAAGTGGTGCTGTGGCTCATGTGGTAGAGTGCTCACCTTGAGCTGAAGATCCCAGGGACAGCACCCAGGCCCATCGTTCAAGACCAACGACCAACAAGAAAGAACTTCCTGGCTAAATCTCCCAGGTGTTGAGCGTAGAGGCATTTACGACCACTTCTGGCCCACTGCTCTTCTTTAATAAGACCTATCTAACATAGGTTGAGCCTAAAATCTATGTCTAGGCACTCCTCCCCCTTCCATCCTCAAGACCAATCCACCTAGGTGCATAGCTTTTCTCTTTCATTTGTTCTCTCTAGTCAAAGACTAAGATGTAAGATAACCTTAGCCTTCCAGTTGGGTAGGTCCATCTCTGATCTGGCAACTCCAGTGCTGGAACTATCACCATGAAACTTCACAGTCCTGCCTGGCTCTTCTTGGCAAGATCACTGCCCACTGCTATACATCTTCGGGCTGACAGAGACAGACCTCTACAGGGAAAGCTGAGTTCAGTTTTCTGATCTAAGCCTCTATTTAGTAAGAATGGTAAGCTTTTAATTATTTTTTCTGGTAGGATCTTAAGGAAGGACAATGCTTTAACTATAAGAATGATTAATCCCCAAAAAGAATATCATTTTTTTAAGTACTAACTACAACATGAAACTAAATACCTTCCAGGAAGTAAAACACACAGAGCAGTATATAAGAAATCTACTTACATGGCTTGACCAAAAGACGAGGCAACTAATTTGGGTTCATTTTTTAAAATATTTTGTCATGGAAGCAACAAAATAAATCACAAAGCCCAAAGAGCCAAGAAAGAGAGGGTAAAAACAACAACAACAACAAATTTTTAAGCCTTAGGACTAATGAAGCAAATGACTACTGCCCCAATACTAAAAGCACTCATGATACGGCTCAATCTCTGCTTCAATACTCGAAATTCAGAGGCTGGGAAGGTGGCTCAGTGGAGTACTTGCCTTGCATGCATGAGGCCCTGGGTTGGATTTCTCAGTACCACATAAGCAGAAAAAGCCAGAAGTGGCGCTGTGGCTCAAGAGTGCTAGCCCTAGCTAAAGAGCTGAGGGGTAGCACCAGGCCCAGACAGAGTTCAGGCCCCATGACTGAAAAACAACAACAACAAAAAAAAAAAAAAAAAAAAAAAAAAAAATACAACCCACAATATTCAAAGTTCTCCTGCTCTTGAGATAATTCATTGCTTTCCTTATCTCCGGTTTCTTTGAGTTCATCAAAATGTAAAAATAAGTGATTTTTAAGTTTCCCATTTAAAAAAAAAAATTCTGGCCAGCTGTCACTGGCTCATGCTTATAATCCCAGCTAGTCAAAAAGCTAAGACCTGGAGGATCATTGCACAAAGTCAGTTCAAGCAGAGTGGTTTGAAGACAGCCCAGGTAGAAAAGTCTGTGAGAACTCATCTCCAGTTCACTAGCAAAGTGCAAGGCTGAATGAATGATTCAAGTAGTAATGCACCAGCTGTAAGCAAGCGAGGGCCATATGAGAACAATACCTCTGAATTCAAGCCCCAGAAGCAGCCCCTCCCCTAAGAAAAGTCTTAAATACCCATTTGGTTATATGTAATCAAAAAATTAATGCTAAATCTGTGAAACACAAGAACTTTGTTAAAATAGCACAATCTAATTCAATACCTAGCTAGAAAATAAACAAACAAACAAACATAGCCAGAATGCACTAATATCCAGATGCCTCCTGCTTTCTTCCAAGCTTCTGGCTCCTCTTCTCCCTCACAAGAGTCCCCCAGAGTCCTCTAGATGTCTGCCTGACCATCAACTTCAGGCTCTGGATCACCAGCCCCACCATAGGGTCTGAGGCAGTTGGCATCACAGATGCCATTGGCATGAAGCTCTGGCAGGAGCCAGAATGAGCTGTCACACTACAGAGAAAGCTGACTGCAGATGATACATTTCATCTACATAATTGTTAATAGTAGATTCTTCGGTGCCAAGAAAAACCCATTCGCCAACCACCAAACCTATGGTGGACCTTGTGCATTTCAAATGTCGACTCCTCAGAAAATGTGCAAGATTCACCTAACAGAGTCCTGTGTTTGCGATGCCTAATAAAGACCAGAAACTTTCAGACCTGGGATAAATCTTGACTCAGTTGCTGACTCCTGCCCCCAGCCCCAAGAAAGCAGGAAGCTAATCCAAGAGCCTCTGCTCTTGAACTGTCTGCTAGGAAACCTGCTGGCTGAATTCACACAGGTTCATAGTCAATGCACCTAACCCCAGATGGTTTCCATTGAATTGCTCTCTAATGGTTTCAGGGATGCAGACTCCTTATTCCAGTAAACTAATGCCTGGGGGCAGCACCAATACTTCTTTGGCATCATTTCCCCAAATGTAAGCATATGTTTGGGCATTTGGTAGACTATGTAAGTACTTGCTGATGCATCCTGAAATTGTTTGAAAGCATTTTTTTTCAGTCTTTTAGGTTTTCAAAGAAAAATGTTTATTTTCTTACGTGTGTGTGTGTGTGTGTGTGTGTGTGTGTGTGTGTGTGTGTGTGTGTGTGAGAGAGAGAGAGAGAGAGAGAGAGAACTAGGAAGACACAATAAACATAATTTGAAAAATAAAGCAAAGGAATTCCCATTAAGTTCTTCAATGTCTGAATTATAAGATTATAAAGTAAGCTGACAGGCTATATCACAGCACAAATGCTCAAAAAACAGCCCACTGAGTTGATCCCTTTTAAGATGAAGTCAGAGGCCTAGAGTTCTGCCATCTGGACCAGTTCTCCCATTTGCTTAACTCTTCCTTTCTGATTTTTCCTTGGTCCCCAAATAAAAGTCCCTTTCTAGAAGATATCAGAGGCTCAAGAGATATCCAACAATAGAACGCCAAGTCTCTCCTCTAAACCAAAAGCTGACAGTTACTAGGAACCTTCAAGATCAAGACTAACTTTCCAGTCAAAGATCTTAAAAGATCTTATTTTAAAAAAAAATTTTAAGACAAAGGAATTTTACCTTCTCCCCTTATGTAAAACAAATCTGAGTGACTCGATGGAGACGCAAATTATGTTTATATAATTTGTGGGTCAAACCACAGTTTTTTACAGACAGGTTCTTAACATCCACTTCATTGGAAAACTAAGATGGGAGGATAAATTGTGCAGAATTTCTAGATCAGCCTTGACAACATAGCAACACCCCATCTCAAATAATTAAATTCAATTCACACACAAAATTCTTTTCCAACACTTTACTTTCATCTGTTAGCCTTAATTTTACAGTAGCTACTATCACTTAAAAGTTTCAGTGACAGGGGGCTAGGAATGGTAGGTAGAGTGTTTGCTAGCATGCATGAAGCACCGGGTTCCATCCCTCAGTACCACATAAACAGAAAAGGCCAGAAGTGGCACTGTGGCTCAAGTGTTAGAGTGCCAGCCTTGAGCAAAAGAAAGAAGCTCAGGTCTAATAACAGGATATGTGCTCCAATTCTCCTTTCAAACACAACTCAGTCAGTTATCAAGAAAGCAAGAAAAGGAAATTATTTTTTCTTAGTTAAGAAAAAACAACAACAACAATATTTTTGGTTACTTTTAAACCCCAGAGTTGAATAACATTCTGTCAACATGTGACTCACTCTCAAATGACATGTCACCATACACCCACTCTTCTTTTTCAAATGGTAAATAAAGCATACTGCAACACAACTTCAGTTTAAAAGTTTCTTACCATTTATAAGCAACAAACCTTTAAAAAAAACACTTTCAACATTTGGACATCTTGATTTTACTTGACTCAGAAGAAACTGAGTGAACTAAGGTGCTTATTAATGCAAAACTTTTCCTTTACCTTGTTTTTTAAAAAAGCAAAAGGAGAAAGTACTAGAAATAATTCTTAATCTTCCATTGGGGTTGTAAACTATACACAAGACAAATAGTACTCCTAGAATCTCTAGATTATACGTGTTAAATATGGCTCAATAAAAGGCTTTTGAGGTTTTGTGTTTCATTTTGTTTTGGGGGGGTTGTGGTTGTTTTTGATGATACAAGGTTCTGAAGTCAGGGCACTGTGCCTTGCTGAGCAGCATTCTACCACTTAAACCATATCTCCAGCACTCAGTAAGAATTGTGTGTGTCCAGTACTAAGTCCTAAACTCAGGGCTTAGGCACTACTGTCCCTGAGCTCTTTTTCTCAAGGATAGCACTCTACCACTTTGAGCCACAGCTCCACTTCTGGTTTTCTGGTAGTTAATTGGATAAGAGTCTCATGGATTTTCCTGCCCAGGTAGGCTTTGAACTATGGTCTTCAGATCTCAGCCTAAGTATTACAGGCATGAGCCACCAGTACCCGGCTTATCAAGACTTCTTTAAACCCTTCTGCAAACTACATTTCAAGCTGGATTCATTCTAACACTTCAAAGGGTTAGGAAGGAGACTCTCCAGTTCATGGCTAGCCTGAGCCATCTTGATGTCATTAGATTTCATCCTTCCATTAGAAAGAACATCTCCTACCAAAAGAAAAGTCTTATTTCAGTATCTAATCCACATGCTACCTGAGTTTTCCATGGATGAGCAGGCTCCTAAGCCAAAAGCATACACCATCCCAACATTACAGACTTACCTCCCCACTCAATTCTCTTCACATTGGGAAATGCCCTATGTCAGAAATCCCAACTCACCTCCACTGACTGGGAAGGCATCTTCAGTCTGGTGAGCTTGGTTTTGGCAGGCACTTTTAAGTCTGTTTTTTCAAAGGTCTGCTGACGATAGTCTTCTGGCAGCGATTTCAGCTTGGGAGATTCACTCAGTGGAGCCTGGTCCTGACCATCCATGGGCCGGACATATGCAGTGGGCTTCTGCTGCATTGCAAGACTTTTTGATGGTAGAGAGGGGGGTGGAAATGTCTGAGAAGCTGGCTGGGGAGTGGCTACTCCAAGGCTGGCAACCGCTACTAGATTGTCTTGAGGGGTCTCTTTCTCACAAACCTTCACTGCCAGGTCCTTGGGAGACTTGGCTGGGCAGAAGCTTTTACTGCTGTTGCTACTGCTATGAACCTTGTTGCTTGCTGGCATCCTGGGAAGAGCTTGCAGGTTGGAATGTACAGGTGACAAAGGGGGCACTGGGGAAGGCAAAGATGAGATTAGGGGGGAAAGTTCCCTTTCTGGAGCTGAGTCTGTCATCAAAGTACAATGGCCTCCATCAGGTCTATGGTCACCTTTTTTGAGATGACTAGAGCCGTATCCCTCCTGACCAAGGCAAGCATGGGCCAGGTGCTGGCTTTCCGGTGGCCCATAACTTTTGGCATGGAGATTTGGCAATGGTTCCATTCTTGGCTTTACCATCTTTGGATTGTGGCTAATGTTACCAACAGAAAGTGGTCCAGAGGCAGGAGTGTGAATGGGCTGGTGGTGGACACGTGTGTGGAAGGAGTTGGATGGAATGCTGCTCCCCTTGTCAGGAAATAAAGGGTATCTTGACTTCCCCAACCTATCTTCAGAAGCAGCCAAACCCCGAGGATGGGATTTGGTGCTAAGGAACTCCTTCATTTCTTCATAGTTTCCCAACATGTTCTGTATTCGGCTTGACAGCTCATCACCTTTTGCTTTCTAAAAAACAAAAAGGGCACTAGAGTCAGAGAATGGAAGAAAAAAAAATCTAAGAAGAATAATTACTTTAAAAAAATCTATTACACTATTAAGGAGAAGGAACCTCTCAACTTAATGTGTAGCACACAGTTTAATGGGGGGGGGGGGTTCCCCCCTCCAAAAAAAATCTCTGTGATAAGTTATTTCCACAGTTGTAATGCTTATCTGAAATTGGTCATGAATGAAATAGAATCATTTCATCACAGAGCACAATACAGGGATAAATCAGACTTGCATCTTCTGGTATAGAGTGAATACCTTGTAGGGCTCTCCAAAAAGGGGAATCTTTTCAGGAAATGCCTCTTTCTCTTGGTGAATTTCCTGGTTGCGTCTTTCCTTCTCCTTAATTCGAAGCAGGTTTCTGTCTTCATTGTACAAGCTGTTTCAGATGCCACAAAGGAACGAAAACAACAAAATTCATCAGTATCCAAGTTTTGTTGTGCACATGTACTAGTGTGGAGGAGGCAAGGCTGGGGACTGGGAAGTGGTGATGACAGGAAGCATAAAGAAAGCAATCAGCCCCTTAACCTAGTCCTAGACAGCAGCATCAGATGGCTGTGGCTCCACCCTGGGGTCCCAGCTCCAGAAGCCCACACTCACTCTGGGCCACAGCATTGTGGTCTAAGACTGACTCCAAGCTGAATGGTCTTTTACAGGCTATGTGGCATCATATTTTTACCTCCAGCTTGCAAAATACGGGGTAGAGAAAGAAACTTTTCATCTGAAGGAGTCAACAGGATGTGAACTTTAAAAAGACTTTTCCTGGATCAGTATTGTACACTTTGGAAGATTAAAATCTTCCAAAAAGACAACCGAGCACCTAAAACACCATTTATTTTATTCTCAGCCTTCTCAGCGGGAATATCTTGGCATGCAAATCCAAAAAGATGATTTTTTATTTTTCATTTCAAATGTCAAGGATGAGACTATCCAATTATAGATGTCAGCTCTCTCCCTACTGAGAATGTTCTACAATCGGATTGCCCTACTTAAGCCACACAAAAATGTATCCTAGATTACAGACCTGGCACAAGAGAGGTTAAAATGCATTGGCTAAGAAACAAATTGGAGACAGATGTGGAAAGAGGGGGCTTTTTAACTAGCACATAAACTAAAAGTGAGCTTGCCTCATTGTCACCTCATAGGCCACCCCATTAGACCCTCACATGTGATCTCCAATGAATAACGAAACTAAGAACTGTAAAAAAGACTTCCGTCATCACAGACTTGCTTCTAGGCAATCTTCTGCCTCTTCGTTCTCAATGCTATTTGAAAGAACAGGAAAACATTCAGTTGCCTTGACTGTGTGAAGCTTTACAAACGCTGACCCTGGTGTCAGATGCCCTCCTCACCCTTCTCTTGGCCTCTCTACACTTCCATAGCCTCTCCTCTATCCTTTCACAGGAGCCTGCCATCAGCTACCTGTCCCTTACCTTCTACCTCAGCTTTCCCCATGAAAGCCTGTAATCCTAACTACTCAGGAGCCTGAGATCTAATAATTGTATTTTAAAGCTAGCTCGGGCAGAAAAATCTAGAAACAGTCAGAAAAGGCTGGAAGTGGTATTGTAGCTCAAGTGGCAAAGTGCTAACTTTGAGCACAAAGAGGCTCAGAGGCAGTACCTGTCC
This sequence comes from Dipodomys merriami, assembly GCF_024711535.1. Taxonomy (NCBI): domain Eukaryota; kingdom Metazoa; phylum Chordata; class Mammalia; order Rodentia; family Heteromyidae; genus Dipodomys; species Dipodomys merriami. Next base: position 11,102,669 of record NW_027206512.1, read on the forward strand.
CTGAGTTCAAGCCCCAGGACTGGCAATAATAATAGTAGTAGTAGTAGTAGTAGTAGTAGTGGTAATAATAATTTTTTTTTAAAAAGTATCTGCTAGCCAGGCACTAGTGGTGTACATCTGTCACCTAGCTACTCAGGAGGTTGAGATCTAAGGATCGCAGTTTGAAGCCAGCCAAAGCAGAAAAGTCAATGAGACTCGCCTCTCCAATTAATCACCAAAAAGCTGGAAGTAAAGCTGTGGCTCAAGTGGTCATGCACTAGCCTTGAGCAAAAAAAAGCTCAGGGACAGCACCCAGGAGCTGAGTTTAAGCTCCAGGAATGGCATTTATACACGTACACACACTCTTTATTAGATGACAAATAACCATCTCAGATTTTATAAGAACTCACAACTACCAAGGAAGCAATTTACTATTTGTAAACATACTGAAAAAGAAGATACTAAAGATGAAACTGGAACATTCTCTGAAAGTCATATATTTTAGACAAATAGACTTTCTTCTTCTGGGTGGCAGTAGCACAAAGAACTTGACCACTCAAGAATTCCTTGGAATTATTTCATAGTGTTGCTTATTCCTCTTGTTGGTTCAAAAGGCCACATACCATTTGCATACAACCACAGAAGCCACATAAGAACACTGGTTAGGAAATAATTTGCTTTTGCCTTCAAAAAACTTGTCTTCTTGCCATTTGGGGGCCAGTTTAAAAAGAGAGGGTTGGAGCCTGCAATGATGCTCTGCACAAAGGAACTCCTCTGTCCCTTCTTAGGAAGGCCCCAGGTATGCACGCTTAGCTTCAGTCAAGCAAGATCTCACCACAGGAAGTCTCCCCTTTCTGGTACCACTAGTTACAGCCATGCTTCCTCTTGTCTCCTAACCCCACGGCTATATCTACTTTCAGTCTTTGGCTCTGCTTCATAAGGGAGAGTTCTGGTCACTTCAGAACAATCTCTTTTGTCCCAAAACAAAGACCTGAAAACAAAGCTGAGGATGAAAGTGTGAGCAGTAGCACCTCAAATAACTGGCTTGGGTGTGTATGTGTGTGTGTGGGGGGGGGGGGGGGTCCTTGTATAATTTCTCATCAATTCCATGATCAGTTATCCTCACACAAAATTACAATGGTTTAAAATTACTAAAATGTTTATAAATTGCTCAGCTCAGGCTTAGCTCAGCAGCAGATAGACTTCACCATGCTTCTGAGTTTTCATTCTAAATTAATGAAAACTGCTACAGAAATAACAAGAAACCCCCAATTAGACTATTCTTTCATAAAATTCCTAACATAGGCTTATTATATGTGATTCTAAAATCAAAGAGCCTTCCATGGAAAACAAATCCTCTTAAATTAAGGATTCTGGTTAATTAGGGCTTTACTTCCATTTGTTTCAAAAAAAAAAATTTAAAGCCATACTAGGAATTTATTGGCAGGCATATGCAGTACTGTATCACTGGAGACTAGGAGATTAATGTTTTTAATTCACCACCACTTTTCAACTGAAAATCCTGTACACATTGTGGTGAGTAAAAATGTGAATAAATGACACTGTTAGATGAGTTTCATGGGGTCAGACATTGTTGAGATTCATCTCCCCAATTCCCTCACCCTAGCTTCTACAGTACAGAGGAAGGCTAGAGGCTGACAGAGACCCACAGGAGGCTATGTGCCCTGGCCCTGGCCTGATCCTTGGCCCACTCCCTTTCTCCTTAGAAGGAAGACTTTTGCCAGTCATACTGGGTAGATCTCAAGTTTGCGATGACTTGGAGAATGCATTATTAAATGTTCCCAAGCACATTTTTTTCCAGGGATACTTTTTCATTTTGCAATTGGAAAAAAGGTAAATTTTAACAATAAATAAATAAATAAATCAACAAGCAATTCACAGCATGAGCAAACCTTTGTGCATTGTTTTCAAACCAAGATCACAATGAACAAGGGGGAGGGGGGTGGATGGAAAATGTTTTGAATGAGGGGATTTTCAGGAAATGGCAAATGTCTTACACAATTTGCCATCTCTGTAATTACCTTTGAGTAATTACAAGGTAACAACTATCACTTTAATTAAGGGTAGCCCCCTCTTCCCATAGATAAACAGTTTCATTCTCATACAACCAGGACAATGTCACCCCAAAATCAGCCTAGTTAGAGGTTCTCAGTGACCCCCATCTGCATGTAACAGGGAGTTACCAGCGCTCTCAGCTAATGTCTACACAGTACTTTGCATTTTGCTGGAAGGTTCTCAAACTTCAGTGCACATCAGAGTGACATGAAGGGCTTGTTAAAAGAGTTTCCATTCAACAGACCTGAGGCAAGGCCTGAGACGTATAGGGTGAACAAGTGTTTCTAAGGGGTAAAGGGAATGCATTCTTTAGAGGGGCTTCTGGACAGCAGCAGCCAGGCTGAGGTCCACCCTCATTGTACTTGGTGGGTGCTTGAGCAGTACTGACTGGCCCATACCACACCACTCTCCATTTAGCTTTCCTAAGACTCCAATGTTGTTGTTTGTCTCTCTTCCGAGTGGAAAAAATGAGGCTCAGAGATCTGACTTACTCATAATGGCAGATCTGAACATTCAAAGGCCTGGCAACAAAGCTATGTTCTCAAATCAGTTCTCCCAGCCAGGCTTCCAGACTGTGTTAAATAAGGTAAGGATGACAAACAAACAAAAACAGCATGATAACTTATAATCACTCAGAATTCCTTAGCCTCAAGGAGGTACCCAACAATGGGCATTATCCTTGCCAGCAGAGAAATCTCAGTTGTCTAGTTCAGTGTAGCTGCAGGTATGTCCTTCAGTACACACCTAAGGACCTTTCAACCCCCACACCAGTGGCTCAAGCCTATAATCTTAGCTACTCAGGAGGCTGAGATCTGAGGATCATGGTTCAAAGCCAGCCTGAGCAGAAAAATCCCACTCAAAAACCGGAAGTGGTGTTATGGCTCAAGTGGTAGACCCCTAGGCTTGAGCACAAAGAGGTCAGGGACAGCACCTAGGTCCTAAGTTCAAGCCCCACAACCAACAATGAACAGCATGGAGCTGTTCTTCAACTTTAAAAAACTGCACTAGCACAAGACACTATGTTGAAAAACGAACTTTACAATTTGGGGGTGGGGGGAAGATAGTTGTAGAGGTGGGAGGGAAGGGATGGTAGGGGATAAACAAAAGAGGAGGCAACAATGCTTGATAGGAAATGTATTCATTACCTTGCTCATGTAACTGTAACCCCTCTGTACAGTATTTTTACAATTAAAAATGTATTAAAAAAAAGATGTTAAGCAAAATAAACCCCCAAGATAGGGACACAAGTGGTTTTTCTTTCCTGCTATTGTTTTTAACATATTTATAATGTACTGTGTGATTTTTTTGTTTCTTTTTTATGTTCTTCCCCCATGGTATAACCCCTGTTTTCACTGTATTTGATTCCAGTGCCCTGCATCTTGTATATACATTTTTATAATTAGGGGAGGAGAAGGGAAGTAACAAAATGCTAAATAAGGATACAGGTTGACCCATTGTTACAATGAGATGTATAAGATACTATGTTGAAAATGAACTTTACAACTTGTAGGGGGAGGAGGTGTGAAGGGAAGGGATGGTAGGGAAAAAACAAAGGAGGAGGTAACAATGCTCGATAACTATAACCCCTCTGTACAGTATTTTTACAATAAAAAATATGTAAAATAAAAACTGCACTAGGCTGGGAATGTGGCTTAGTGGTAGAGTGCTTGCCAAGCATGCATAAAGCCCTGGGTTTGATTTCTCAGTACCACAAACAGAAAAGGCCGGAAGTGGCGCTGTGGCTCAAATGGTACAGTGCTAGCTTTGAACAAAAAGAAGTTCAGGGATAGTGCCCAGGCCCTGAGTTCAGGCCCCAGGACTGCTTAAAAAAAAAAAAAAAAAAAAAAAAAAGACTGCATTACAATTCTTATTTTAGATGCTTTTTTTAAATTTACAGATTTAGGTCACTGGCCCGTAACAACCTCTGGGCTCACAAGTCCTCTCTAATGTGTTAAGACAAATCTTCACACTAATTCTCTCAAGGACAGGCTGTGGATAATCTTGCACCAAAGTAACCATAATATGGCCAACATAAGGTTCACTACATTTACTTCTGGCTGGCTGACCTAAGCCATGTTCTTAGAGCCCTGCTGCCAACTTTCTGGTCATCTCCAGAGGCCCCACCTGGGGAGGAAAAAAACATGAAGTCATGTGGTGGTTGGAAGTAGCCAGCCACCCTCAAAAATATGCACACAGTGCTGAAGTGTGAGGAGGGAGCATGCAAAGTTGATCAGTTCACAGATAATGCAGCAGTTACCAGAAGTCTGTGGAAACATCTTCAGACACAAAATAACTTCAGCAGCCACATTCTGGCAGATCATATGCTGCTATCTCTTTAGTCTTTTATCTCTGAGATCCACCAAGATGTGGCAAAAAGATCTTTAAAAGAATAAGTCAAAATACCTCCATCACCACTTTTCTTTTTTTTTTTGTTGTTTTTTTTTTTAAGGTAAATAAACAACTAGAAAGACCATGGAAGAAACTAGACCTCAGCCTCCAGAGCTTGGGTGAGAGCTGTCACTGCTTTTGAAGACTCTCTGCAGAACAAACACAAGCCAGCTGAGGAGATTGTGCCACTGATGGTCTCACTGACAAAACTCACACTCCATCTCAACACAGAAGCCTGATTGAAGCTTCTGCAAACAGAAAAAGTGTCAGGGTGCTCTCACTTTCAGAGGTGGTAAAAATCCTGAGGAAGTCCTAAGTACCATCACTGAGTCACCCCATGCTGGGTCTGCCACTGCAGCCTGTCAGGACACATTTACTTTGCTGGGAGTATTGGGTGGCACCGAATGTGTTATGGAGGTGTTTAAATATTATGATAAAATAAAAGAAAATCAATCTGTATGAACTAGTAAGAGTGATGTCTTTTTCTCTCTCCCTTGCACAAGGAAACAGCATAAGTAGATGAAGAAAAATATTAAGAGGAAGTCCCAAGTTGGACTGGAGACAGGGCACAGCATGCCTGCTCTGGTATCATCTGGCTGAAGCACCTTCACCAGGCTGGAGCCTATGGGCCCTGCTGCTAAACTAGGTTAGTCATGCAGGACCGCTGAATGCCATTCGTGCTTCCATGGCAACTCAGGCCTGGCCCTGCACAGCTGACTACCCATTTATCACCCCTGACTGGTCACTTCACGTCTAATGCTACCAACTCCCTTAAAATTTTAATTCTGTCCTGCAGGGCTGATGGCAATCTCTCCTATAGATTTATCTTTGTAAGCATGAAAAAGACATATGGCCTGAAGGAAAGGGGAAATCCTAAAATCAGCAGTGCATATTAACTCTGGAAAACATCAAGTCTTCTTGGCATTTGAGAAGCACTATGCTGATTTGAAGTTGAGCCACCCAAAGCTTAGAAAATGGTACTGCATATGTACCACAGAGTCAGAGGCAAAAAGTCAGATGCTTTTGGTTCTTACTAGCTAGGTAAGTGACTCTTTGACTCTGGAAAGCACGTGTGCTAAAGTCCATCTTCTGGCCTGTTTCTGACTCCTCTACTCCTACCATCTATACCTAGGAAACATTTTTGGACATATGGCTTTACTGGGGGAAAAAAATGTCATATACTTTAAAAGCACAATGATTAATTCAACATTAAACTGTATCCCTCCAAATATAATTTAAACACAAGAAATCAAAGTGGCTCCATGTTTGAAAGCAAAGTAGTGTTGCTTCAAAGAACGGAGAATTCTTACTTCTGCATGTGAAAAAAAAATCTGCAGGGCTGGGAATGTGGCTTAGAGGTAGAGTGCTTGCCTAGCATGCACAAAGCCCTGGGTTCGTTTCCTCAGCACCACATAAACAGAAAAGGCAATGTGGCTCAAGTGGTAGAGTGCTAGACTTGAGGAAAAGAAGCTCAAGGACAGCACTTAGGCTCTGAGTTCAAGCCCCAGGACTGGCCAAAAAAAAAAAAAAATCTAGCACACACACATTCTAACACACACACACACACACACACACACACACACACACACACACACACACACACACACACACACACACACACGCTAAATCATCCCAAGATTTTCATTCTTACTACCACCTCCATCACTTAACACACACACACACACACACACACACACACACACACACACACACACACACACACACACACACACACACACACACACACACACACATATATATCAGGGACTAATTCCTAAAATATAACATCTAATAGTCAGATTACATAAAATAGCATTAACTTGTTTTTCTGGAGAGGACTCCAGGAGATCATCTCATATATATTAGCATACTCTGCTATGCACTTACATTTGCCACCGAAGGCTGTCTTATTATAATTTACTATAACGGTTGAAAAGTAATTTTAGATTACCCCATTTTACTAAATTACAACCTTGAAAACATTGCCAAAACAACCTTTTGTTCACTCACGGTCTTGTTCAAGATAAGACACAACAGTGAAATTTACTTTCTTCTTACTGATGATCAGAAACTCTCTCTAGGACTTAGAATCAATAAAATGTTTTGCATATCTTAAATGATACTGCAAGTTTTAAATGGAGACAGACACTACCTAGGTGAAAAAAAAAAGTCACGTAACTTTAATAAGGCATCATATTCATTTACCTTTCAAAATGAACCTGCTAGTACTTCTGCGAACATGCTAGTGTGCAGGAAAGGTCTGAAGGAACACCCATTATAGAAACCTCTAAAGAGGCACATGAGATCAAGGTGAAGAGTTTTGGTAATTCAGTTTAGGAAGCATTTTGTTAGCATTCCGTTTTTAGTATTCCTTTCAAAAAAAGTTTATTTATTATTATTCTGGTAGTTAAAAGCTCTAGTTAAAATTAAGAAAAACATTCATATTCACAAAACAAAATAAAATAAGAGTAAAGAAATATTTTTTAGCTGGGTGCTGGTGGCTCATGCCTTTAATCCTAGCTATTCAGGAGGCTAAGATCTGAGGATCACAGTTTGATGACAGGGCAGGAAAGTCCATGAGACTCTTAAACCACCCAAAAAAAAAAAAAAAAGCTTTAAGTAGAGCTGTGGCTTAAGTGGTAAAGTGCTAGCCTTGAGCAAGAAAGCTCAGATCCTAGGCACTGTGTTCAAGCCCCAGGACTCTCACACTCACACACAAACACACACAGTCTTTTTTTTTTTTTTTTAAATATTCATTAACTCTCCTGAAAACTGGCCTCAGCTCTGAAAACTGGCTTCAGCCCACAACTATTCCAGCTTGTTTCAGGGCCATCTATAGATAGCACATCTTTATATCTACAAAAGAAAATGGTTTAGATGTATCAGCTGTTTTACTTTTTTGGGAGGGTCCAGTCGTGGGGCCTGAACACTGGGCCTGGGTGCTGTCCCTCAGCTCTTCAGCTCAAGGCTAGTGCTCTACCACTTGAGCCACAGCGCCACTTACGGCTTTTTTCTTTTTGCTTATGTGGTGCTGAGGAATCGAACCCAAGGCCTCAGGCATGCAAGGCAAGCGCTCTACCACTGAGTCACCTTCCCAGCCCCTTGTTTTACTTTTTTTAAGTGTAACCCCATTTGTTCATCTTAAAGATGATATTGAGAGGTATTTTTAACTACAGAATAAAAAGCACAAAAACTTTGCCCTCCTCACTCAAGTTTTTAAGGGGGAGAGGGAAAACACAGGTCAGGCTTGGTAGCTCCAACAGAGACAATAAAGAAAAAAGACAGATGGACCTTTCAAACAAAATTAACAAGTTAAAAAAAATAATAGTACGGAGCAAGTCTACCATGCAAACACAACCACACCAGTGAGAAGTAACTTACTTCTCACCTCCAAGATTTGGCAATCTGTACCTAGGAGTTAATGAAATACAAGAAACTACCCCCCCTCCCCACCCCAATAGTGGAAGCAGTTCACCTGAGATAAAATCTGTCACCTGAGCAATTATTTATGTCTTCCCTTTAACAGGAAAGGGTGCTGAGAGTCAGAACTGAACCCCAGCCTTGTTGGCACTGCTCATTTGGCACCAATTGGAAACATAGACAGGGCTGCTGGCTCTTCCCCAATCTGGTCTATACTAGGATCAACCAGAACACTGGCCTCATTATTGTGTCATTCTCAGATACTCAACTGACCATGAAGGACCACACTGTGCACCTGTAAAATCAGGCTGGTGAGTCCATCTTATTACAGTTACAAAAATGTAAAAACCTTAGTCACAACTTTTATTTTTTTTGGGTCTGGTCGTGGGGCCTGAACTCTGGGCCTGGGCGCTGTCCCTCAACTCTTTTAGCTCAAGGCTAGCGCTCTACCACTTGAGCCACAGCGCCACTTCTGGCTTTTTTCTTTTTGTTTATGTGGTACTGGGGAATCAAACCCAGGGCCTCATGCATGCAAGGCAAGCGCTCTACCACTGAGCCACCTCCCCAGCCCCTAGTCATAACTTTTAAAAAGAACATAGGCAAGAAAGCTTAACGTCATGTTTTTTTGTTTTTGTTTTTTTTTTTTGGGGGGGGGGGGTGGTCCGGTCATGGGGCCTGAACTCTGGGCCTGGGCGCTGTCCCTCAGCTCTTCAGCTTGAGGCTAGCGTTCTACCACTTGAGCCACAGCGCCACTTCTGGCTTTTTTCTTTTTGCTTATGTGGTGCTGAGGAATCAAACCCAGGGCCTCAGGCATGCAGGGCAAGCGAGCTACCACTGAGCCACCTTCCCAGCCCTTAAAGTCATTTTTTAATGCTGATTTAATTTCTTTCTCTCCCTCTTTATCTTAATTCAACCTATTAAGTAATCAAAATTCAAGTGAAGTGGACTTCATTCCTCACTTGGCAGTAGTAATTGGACTAGCTTCCTTTTGGGATTATCTGTCCCTACACCACTGATCTTCCCAAAACTCATGAATCTGATCTTTAAGTTCCCCTCCAGAAACTCTTCCTGAGCCCCCTGCTGCCTACAGAGCCACAGCTCCTGTGGAGTTGAGCAACACTCTTCTCAGTGGCCTCCCTGCTTTTGTTCCCTGCTCACCACTCCTCAGGCCCCATTTACTTACTCTTCTCTTTACCTGGCAGCAGGATGGGTAGAGAGGCTGGGAAACCAAGCCTAGCCAGACTCAGTGCCTGATCCCTAATGATCTAAGGGCTAGTTTTTCAATGTCTTCTTCAGCATCACTGCGTTTGTCTCTGTGGTCTAAATCTTCTGTTGATGTGGATACTCATCTAGACTACATGGACTCTAGATTTGCCTACAGATCTTGGGGCTTGAACTCAGGGCCTGGGCACTGTCCCTGAGCTCTTTATGCTCAAGGGTAATGCTCTATCACTTTGAGGCTCAGGGCCACTTCCAATTTTCTGGAGGTTAATTGGAGTTAAGAGTTTGTTCACAGACTTTCCTGCCTGGACTGGCCTTAAACACCATCCTCAGATCTCAGCCTCCAGAGAAGCTAGGATTACAGCTTGTTAGCTGTAAACCAGGACCTGGCTAGGTATTCTTTATCAGACCAGGAACTCCTTAAGGGCAAGGACTCCTGCTGAGAGCAGGAGATTCGTAAAGTGATGCTTAAAATGCATCTCTGACTGCAATGATTATATTCAAGTATTACCCAAAGGAACCAGAATTCTAACCAACTCCGACAGTCTATTATCTGATGACACTATGTGATTCACTGTTACCTAAAACTGTTTTACCAAACTATTTTGTCCGTCAAATGACTCAAACCTAGAAAGAAGCTGACATCACTCCTTCCCAGATGAACAAAAAGAGCCTTGGATCACACCCAGTGTTTATCAGTAAATGTGACAGGTTTAATTCTTCAGTTTACAAACATACTAATTATTCATAAAATACTGTACTCCAAAGTAAAAAGAAAGAAAAAGAAAAAACATAGGGTTGGTCCATATATGACTTAAGTGGTAGAGCGCCTGCCATGAGTAAACACAAACACACACACACACACACACACACACACACACACACACACACACACACACAAGTTGGGTAACACTGAGTGAAAATACACATTTAATTTTAAATCAATAGGTTTGGAATGTTTTTAAAAGCTACCTTTAGGACTAAAACTTCAAAAATTTCACAAAGAAAAATCTGTAGTACAGCAAAGGGGAAAAAGACATATAAGAAAAAAAAAAGATCAGAAAAAAAAATTTTAAGTACAAACAGATTCTTGCTTTCCATAAGGTCTCGTCCCCAGCAAACCTCTACTTAATTGCTTTTTTCAACCCTCTTGTCCAGCCCTTTTTCCATAGATGGCCACACTGGCCTCTTTTCAGACATCAAACAGGTAGAGTTGTGATTTGCTGTACACGTCTGGATGCTCAATCCATCCAGTCACTGGTGATCTCCAATTAAATATCAGATTCCCACCAGGTGTCAGATACACACTACTTGCCTTCACCAGCAGATGCTCTGCAGCTCCTTGCTTTGTTTTCTCTGTCAGTCAGTGTCTAAAATTTTTTGGTTTTGTTCATATCAAAAAACAGGAACTAGGAAGGTAGGGAGGGAAGGGATGGTAGGGGGAAAACAACGGAGGGGGTAACAATGCTCAATAGGAAGTGTACTGATTACCTTACTCATATAACTGTAACCCTCTGTATAGTATCTTTACAATAAAAAATAAATAAATAAATAAAGGTCTTATAGAATTCTGCTGTGAAAAAAAAAAAAAAAAGCAAAACAGGAACTAGCCTGGCGTCAGTGGCTCACACCTGTAATCCTTGCTACTCAGGAGGCTGAGATCTGAGGATTGTGGTTCAAAGCCAACCCAGACAGGAACATCTGTAAGACTCTTATCTCCAATTAATCTCCAGAAAACTGGAAGTGGCACTGTGGCTCAAGTGGCAGAGCACTCACCTTGGGCTGAAGAGCACAGGGACAGCGCTTAGGCCCAAGTTTAAGTCCCCAAATCAATTAAAAAAAAAAAAAAAAAAGAACAGGAACTGTCATGTGAAGCTGTGGATGGGAATATAGAGCAACTGTTCATATTTCCATGCATTGCAACACGCTTATCTATATGCTTCTCTGTCCAATTATCACTATCTCTTCAATTGTAGTCTAACTCTCCATATCCAGCCCTAGAAAGAATGTAGGAGCCTTTCTTACCCCTCACCATCCTCCCCTACCAACTTCCTAATGTACTTGAACACTGATTGATACATGGAAATATGCACACTTGCTCTACATTCCAATCCACAGCTTCACATAACAGTTCCTTTTCTTTTAAACAAACTAACAAAAAAATCAGGCATTCTGAAATTAGGTATTTTCAAGGATGACCCATAGTTGGTTTAAAAAAAAAAACGAGGTAGTTATGTACAGCATTCTCTAAACAACCATTTCATTGTACACCCAACACATTTGCAAGACACAAAGCAAGAGAAAAACAAACCATTACCAAATTTATCTGTGTATTATTAAGAGACTTCAGAAATGTCCCCAAGGAATATAGAAAGGTAGTTCTCTCAAGAAATTACTCAGGAGTAAAGTTCTGTTTTAAGAAAAAACAATTAACTCTACAGAGAAATTAACTCATAAGTCATTAAATGTACTAAACATTTTTAGAATACACTTTTTTCACTTAACAGTCTAAACACCAGACAATTCCAAACATGCACCAAACTGAGCAAGGCACACTCTGTGAACAGCTTAGAAAAGGGCACACTGCAAAAGGCAGAGTCCGCTCAGCAACTCAACTTCTACACACACATTCTAGAAAACCAACTGCACAGACAATATGGAGAATTGTTTGAACCCAGGCCAATGTACCAAGTACATCTTGGGCCAGAACAAATGTACAGCAGTTACACTTTCTAACCAACAGCAAAAAGGGTGGCGGGGAAAAAGCAACAGGAAAAGGCTTCCAATCAGAAAATGAAAGGAAAAACAGTCCATGTATTGATAAGAATGGTGACTGAAGAACAATGGGGTAAGGAAGCTGCAACTTCTCCTATATTGTCAAGAATAAAATGTTAAGCAATATTTATTCTTTAAACACACACAGACTCATGGAAGAAAATGATATAAAATCAAAATTCAAAATTTACCATGGAAGAAAATGATATAAAATCAAAATGCAAGGCTCTTCCATCTCCAACACATGTGATAGTGGTAGAAATCACTGCTGGTGGTATTTCAGACCTCAACAGGCTGCATGGATACAGTTGTAAAAACAGAGGAACTTTCTAGGAGGTGTTGTTGTTGTTGTTTTGGTTTTAGTTTTTGGCAGGTTCCTAGCAAATACAGGGACATCCGACCCAGCAGATAGCTAACCTTAGTTCTATATTACAAAAGCAAAGGACAAAAGTACACTAAGTTGTCCATAAAATGTTTTAAAAAGAATCAGCGGCAGTTCTTTCTTTCCCTCTTGTATTTATCTCTCCCTTTGGTAATTTAATTACACACGCCACACTTGTTTTGGCAGAAAGCTTAATGTCATAAAAACTAGAGGCAATTTCTATTCTATTTCATCCCACAGACATTTCAAGTGGGAAGAACAGGGCGATTATTATAAAAGAAAGCTGGAAACATGCATTGGTATTTAATACGGCAACAAGCAACAATTACGTTTCTAAATATTCTCATTTTGATCATAACCCCAGCTCACCTCCTACTACCCACTATAATTGGCATCTTCTTAAAGCTAAACAGTAAGTCATTGTTTTTCTGGAGAAGCCTCCCTTTATTTGACCTCTGTTATGTGGTGTTGTGAGCTTTACAAAGCTTGTCAGGATTCTTAGGATTGGATTTGGGCCCAGCCATCAACATTTATACACAGAATATATCATCCGTTCCTCATTACTACCAATAGGCCACTCACTTGGATAAAACAAATGGCATTTATCAGTCTTAATAAAGCATTTTCCTCTTTCTGCAGCAATAAGAAATCAGAATCTAAAAGTTCAATTAATTAAAAAAAGAAAAGAGATACAGTACATTTAAGACATTTCGGGGGGGGAGTGAGGGAAGTAGGAGAGGAAAGGGATAGTAGGAAAAAAACAAAGGAGAGGGTAACAATGTTTGACAAGAAATATATTCATTATTTTACTCATGTAACTATAACCCTTCTGTACAGCATCTTTACAATAAAATAAAATTTTAAAAAGAAGTCTTTATGGAATGTGTCCTTGATTGTGCATTAAAAACTTTGAGAAACAAACAATATGCATCCAAAATACCAAATATTCTGTGATTACAAGACCTGATTGTGAAATAATTTTCTCCACACAAAATTGCAGTTTAAATATTCTTCATGTCACTTAAACTACTCACTTTAAGTGCATGAATGGATTTACCTATCATTTCCTGTACCCTAACTTATAAGCCTCACAGAAAACTCAGAAAAATCTATTTATTTCCAGTGAATGCTGACTCCTTATACGGCAGACTTAAGGATTTTTTTTTAAGATCCCACAATCTAGAGAGATGCATATATTTAAAATAAAAAAAAGCAAAAACATGCAGAAGGTCACATGTGCTAAAGGAATAAGGAAGAAATGGAATGAGGAGTAAACGGAAAAGATAGAGGTGATTTATTCAGTGCAATGACATCTGAGCCAAGGCCTGAAAGATGAACAGAAGGTTCCAAGAGGGGAAGGGCCCCCAGACCCCCCTCCAGCAGCCATTTCAGCTGTGAAGCAGTGATCACACTCACTATGGATTTCTGGCACCCCCTCACACCATCCCCCAACTCAAACTTTCCCTAGGATGGATGAAAAAAAAAATCTCTGATAATTTTCTGAGATGGCAGCTTTTAGTAGACACTCACTCACTAGGCTAGGCCATGCTGCAACACACACACACGCACGCACGCACTCACGCACGCACGCACGCGCGCGCGCCTGAGGGGCTCCTGAAACAATGTTCTTGAGTTACTGAGCACTCGGCACAGGGACCACAGTCCCTTTCAGGAAATGCACAATGTGCCTGCTGCAAATGAAAACCCAGGTGACGTTGGTGTAGCTCTTTTCCTTCTCCAGGCTGGGTGAATTACTCAGAACTGGGTCTCCGCCATGCAGAGGACAAGTGCGGCACAGCTTCCTAATTCAAACGATTTCTCACTGAGTGCAAGACTTCCATGTATCTTGTTGAGCCAGCTTTCACAATTTTGTTCACTGGACAAAAATCCTCCTCCCACCGGAAACCTAATGTTCGGAAATTATTAGACCAAAGTGTCACACTTGGTAGTCAAGTAAACTAGTTAAAGAGAGAAGAGGATCTGTGCCCAAAAGAAAATGGATATTTTTTTAAAACAATAATATCTCACTTAACACAGCTTTGAATTCCGGATCCTCCTGCCTCAACTTCCTGTCTAATGGGATTTGCTGACATGTGCCACCACACCCACAAATTTAAAAAAAAAAATTCTGTATATCACCTTTATCATAACAATCAAAAAATTTAATTTAATGTTCATGCTTGATTTAACACTGAACAAACAATACTTATATGTCAGCCAAAAAATGAGCATTAAACGAAGTGGTGGGGGGGAAAGGGGAGGAGGGAGATGAACTAGACCACGGATTATCAAATTGACTTGTGGGCCAAATCTGGTCCAACACTTTTGTAAATAAAGATTTATTGGCACACAGCCCCCATCCAATTGTTTATACATTGTTCATGGCTGCTTTGGCCCTACAAAACAGAGCAGAAGAATTGCAAAACAGACCACATGTGCTGCAAAGCCTAAAATATTTACCATCTGGTCCTCCACAGAAAAGATTTCTTGACCCCTAAGACTAAACCCTAAATTATTAAGAGTGTGTACGTGTGTGTGTGTGTGTGTGTGTGTGTGTGTGTGTGTGTGTGTGTGTGTGTGTGTGTGTGTTTAGTTCATCTCAAGGCCTTTCATTTTAAGAGTCCTTTGGATATAATTTATTCTGGAATATGCAGATGTTACTCATCAATTTATTATCTACTTTGGGGGGGCGGTGATGAAAAAATAAAGCTCCCTGTTTATCTTTATCTCATTTAAATGTCTTAACTCTTTATAATACAAGGTGAGCTGGGAACTGTGGCGAGCAGGCAGCCTCGCCTCCCTCACTACATGACATTACCAACCATTAGCTGCCATCCACAGCCTCCAAGGTGCGCTAGAGTGTGTTGGAGAAAGTGGTTCCAGCTACATCTTAAGTGGAGTAATAAACTCCACACTAACATTCTTTATAATTTGAGGATAAAATAAATGGAAGGGACAGGATACAAGGAAGATGGCAGAAGAAAACATTAGCAGAAGGTTTGGGATGGAAACTCTGCAGGCACAGTGAAAACATCCAATCTCCTCGAGCTAGCTCGTCCAGCAGGCGGGTGTGGTTTTTGGAAACTATGAAGAATGAAGCCAGGGGCTGCTGTGGAAGGTCAGAATTTACTGCTCCTCAAACGCTCCGTGTCTGTAAAGTCTGCAGACTTTAAGGAATTGCATCAGGGAACAGCACCACTGGATTTAAATGAATGTATTTAAAGAAAAGAACATCTATCAGGGAGACAGTATGGGAGAAAACAGGCTGACAGCCTTTATAAAAGTAAGCCTACATCTTCAAATGGAAGTGGTGAGCCTCTTAAATATCTTACACCCTAGTTCTCCCATTTCAAAACCTCTTGGCACGTCTCACAAGCAAAGGCTGATAGTCTGCATCTGCCCTGAAGGGAACCCAGTTTCCCTCACAAGCCAAACCAGTCATATATACCCAAATGTACCCTGCTCACAAAGCTGCCCAGAAATGGCTGGAGTGTTTTTATTTCATTTTACCCAAAGCTGGAGGGAAAGAAACAGGAAGTAGAAACTGGGTAATTTGACTGTCCAATTACAGCTTGCTCAGTTCAACCTGGGGCCCTGGGTTATCTACAGATCCACTCCAAGTTATCCAGGAGGGATATTCGTTTATTCCCAGATTTTCTTCATCATGGACCAAAAGGAAGATTCTAAGGGTCCTAAATAAGCCAGGCACTGGTGGCTCATGCCTGTAATCCTCACTACTCAGGAGGCTGAGCTCTGAGGATCAAAGTTCTCAAAGCCAGTCTAACCAGGAAAGTCCCTAAGACTTTCCAATTAACCATCAAAAAGTCAAGCTCTGGCTCAGCGATAGACCATTATCCTTGGGGCGGGGGGGGGGGGGGGGGGCCGCGGGGGGAAACCTTAGGGAAATTTCCCCAACTCTTAACTTCAAGCTCAGGAGTATGTGAACATACAAAACATACACACTCCCAAAGAAAAAAACCAGCAACTCATTAAAACTCCATGAGAATTCTTAGCATGAGAGAATCTAGGTCAAAAAAAAAAAAAAAAAATGTAACTCAATCCAAGACTGGGTCTGAGACCTTAAGAAATCAGGTACATAATTTCCACAAGTCACATGCAAGTCATTTTATAGTTTTTCAAAAAGAAATACCACAAGGTAGAATAAAGCAAGAAAGAGTGTTAATTCGTCTCTCAATGATCCTCCCTCATATACATGCTAAGACTAGCTTCACAGCCACTTGGCTCACACAGATGGCCGCTCTGTAAAAACATTCCAACACAGTAAAAGGTTGGCACCTCTTTGCATATTTTATGGAAAAAAAATTTTTTAAACCATACTGCTGAACTTTAGTTAATATACAAGCTAAAGTATTTAGGGAAAAGTACACTGACAACTGCAATTTACAGAAAGCAGAAGAAAAATATTAGCCAAGCTTAGTGGCAGAAGGATGTTAATAGTAACCACTTGGAAAGGTAGAGATCAGAGGATAGCAGTTCGAGGCCAGCCCCAACCTGGTGTAAAAGTTCAGGAGACTACATCTCAACCAATGGCTCAGATAGGTGTTAAACACCTGTTATCATAGCTGTGGAAGAAGTACAATGGCTGAGCACAATGGTATACTCTTGTCATCACAGAGACACAAAAAAGCAAAAGGAGGAGGAGTGTAGCACAGGTCAGTCCTGGCATCAATGGAGAAAAAGGGGGCTAGAGGCATGACTCAACTGGTAGAAAACATGCCTAGCAAGCCTGAGACTGGGTTCAAATCCTAACATGGAAGTACAAGGAAAAGAGGGGATCTGAACTTGCAAGACAGATGTCCCAAGAAATGGAAAGACATAAGAATGCATGTGGTTATTTGGGGGCTTTTTTACTTCTTGTATTTAAAAATACAAGAGTATTGCTGAGAAATTATGTAAATTTCAAATGCTTATGAATCAAATCATGGTTGAACAAAAGATTTGTTGCTGTGTAATTAGTGTCTTATATGCATTTTTTTAAAAAATGCATGTGCACGTACAAACACAAGCCAAATGAGGACCCTCACCTGATTCCTTCAAATGCTTGCTGTGGCTTCTGCTTCCCTTTCTGTTCTTTTTTTTTGGGGGGGAGGAGGGTTCCCACAGAGGAGAGGATAATAGGGAAACACTATTTAACCCAGGCTTATCTCAAATTCTTGATCTTCCTGGATTACAGGCATGTACCACTGTTTCTGGCCGTGGCTTCTACTTTTGGCTCTAGTGGGAAACAAGTGATCCAGGGGACACATCCATGTGTTCTAGGAGCAAGTTTCAGATTCCCACCTGCAAAGCTTTCAGGCAACCTCCTTAACAGTCAACCGTGAACACTTAATTCACTTCCCCTGGTGCCTCCTCCAGTCTTGTTTCAAAAATCATTACTTTCCCCTCCTTGGGAATTAGGTTGTAAGATTACAGAAAATTAATCTTCTCTGGTTTGTGTCCTATTTCAGCATGCACTGATTTCGTGCCTGTAAAGCAACCACCAGAATCACATTTCCTTCTTCATATTTCAAAGCGTTTTTCTGGCAAGTTCTTTCCCACAAAATTGCCTAGCCAGCAAGGTTGGGGCTTCAGAGGGAGAACTACTTTATAATTCTAGTCCACTCAGTTTGAGTTACATCTGATATCTAAAATACCAAAAGCCCAGATTTTTCAAAAGCACTTCACACAAGTAAATCTATCATAGGCTAGGTGGTTCCCTTTGAAGTACCAGTCTTTCCCTTCATGATTTCTCCCTTGAGCTAGTTCCAAACCTGTAGCCACCCACCCCACATCTGGAGATACAATGACCACTGAATCACTCAGTCTTTCCCAGCCAGGCTCTCTCAGCTGCCTACTGTCTGGGTCTGACGAGCTATCTCATCCTAACTGGAGACTGCCTTGTTGAATTTAAAGACGGCAAACAGGAAACTGCAGAGAATGGAACACTCTGGTAACCTGGCAAAGACCATAGTCTCTTCCCAGCTGTGGTCCTTGACTGGTCTCATCAACTGTTAAAACAGGGTGGTGATGAACCCAAGACTGAATCTGAAGCAGGAGAATTTCAAGTCCAAGTCCAGCCTGGACTACATAGTGAGGCTTGTTATAAAAAGAAAGAAGAGGGGCTGGGAAGTTGGCTCAGTGATAGAGCGCTTGTCTTGCATGCCTGAGGCCCTGGGTTCGATTCCTCAGCACCACATAAGCAAACAGAAAAAAGCCAGAAGTGGCGCTGTGGCTCAAGTGGTAGAGCGCTAGCCTACTGTCTCATCCAAGTTTTACTTTCCAGCTTGGCAACTTTTGTTCCATTTATATATCCCACACCTCAGCCTCTGCCCATCCCTCATCTCTCCCATTGAAACAAATCTTTTCTACTATCACACTCATATGTGTTACTCCCACTTTCTTAACTTCTATAGAAGTCCAATTACTTCTCCTTTTGGAAGGGCTGTGAAACCCACAAGCCACCTTCAGTCTCTTCCAAATACCTTACCCCAAACAAATACAAAGTTGAGTAGCTGGCACCTGTACCTGCACTGGTCAGTCTCACGACAGAAATACAAATGCCCATATTCATGAACCAGGGCAGCCTGTAGAGCCGGGGTTCTAGATCATGCCGTTAGGGACATTGGGGCCAGACAATCCTTTGTGCAGGGCTGTTCTATGTGGTGGGAAGCTTGTAGCATCCATACTGTCTATCTCAACAGTGGAAGCACAGCCCTCCTCCCAGATCTGACAACCACAGTGCCTCCAGACTTTGCCAAATACCCCCCAAGGAAGGGACGAGAGAGGCAGTAGTAACATGTCTCTCCTTCTGAGAACCACTGTGTAAGAGTGAGAAATATTCCCCAAAGTCACTGTGTTACCTTCCCACTGGGACGCAGCTGCCCCAATAGTACAGGACATAAAAACACAGGGCGCCTTTCCCCACAGCTACACGGATGACAGGCCCCTATGGGAGCCTAACAGGAACTGAGTAAATCCAACAGGGCCAATGACAGTCTCTTTAACTCTTTATCGTTTCCTACACTCCAAAATGGAGATGATAATCATACTAAGGGTTTAAGGTTGTTGCAAGAATTAAGGAATGCAGCTAGAGGGGAGGCTCAGCAGTAGAGTACCTGCCTACAAGGATGAGGTCTTGAGTTCAAACCCCAAAACTGCCAGAAAAAAATAAATAAATAGTACCAAAGCAAAATAGTGCTGAGTTCAGTGCTTGCACACAGTAATTATTCAATAATTAAGCTATCACCAGTAGATGCACTAAGTGTGGGTTCCAAGTTCTGGACACAGAAGCAAAGGCTTTGGCACCCTATTCTCTCTATATTCATCCCATCTCACCTCATCTTTTTCCTTCATGATGAGAAAGACAGACAACAAGACTAAACCCAAGACATGGGCCAAAGAAATTCTGACTACAAAGCAGGGCAAAAGAACCAAAAGAAAAGGGAGAATTTCCTATAATATGAAATGTGGTATCTCATAATAGAGGCAAAGGTATGCACACACTTCATTTGAAAAGGGGAGAGTCAAGCTGGGCACTGGTGATTCATGCCTATAATCCTAGCTACTCAAAAGGCTGAGATTCAAACCATCCCAGGCAGAAAAGTCCATAAGACTTTTACCTCCAATTAACTAGCAAAAAGCTGGAAGTGGAACTCTGGCTCAAGTGGTAGATCACTAGCCTATCCCAAGAAGACATTCAAGGTCAGTTCCCAGGCTCTGAGTTCAAGCCCGATGACCAGCACCCAAATAATAATAATAATAATAATAATAATAATAATAATAATAATAATAATAAATGGTGGGGGAACAGGCACAAAGAAGGGTATGAATTTCATCATAAAATATGTTTCTACAGAAGTGGCATCTTGACAGAGAATAGAAGGGATCTCCACCTTTTACACAGACTTTTACCCACATCTATACCTCTTTCTAAACACTGGCAGAGTTCCCTGAGTTACACATGACTCTCTGGTACAAGGAAAGCATCATCTCCCTCCAGATTCCCCATGTAATAACCAGGTTTCGGGAGAAAGGCACGGAGCAGTAGCCAGCACTAGGACACACTCACCTCATACTGCTTCTGCTTCACCAGGAATTTTATACACACCACTTGCCTAACACTCTTATAGCCACGTTTCCAAGTCACAGCTTGCTTTAAAGACAGACAGAAGGCTTGCAGCAAGTGCTGATCTCCCCATCCTTCCTTTCCCCACCATGAAACCAGGAGCACCGGCCACAAGAACAAGTGCAGGAAGAACAATAAAGCCATATCAAAGTCCAGACTGGATTAACAGAGCTGCCAATCAGCTATCACCAGAGTAAGCCTCAGTTTCTTTCTCCACACAGTAGGAGTGATAACTTCTTATCTGTAGAGTAAATACAGGTCTTGGTTCCACTCAGGACAAAACAGAATATCAGTCTGCTTGATAAACTGATAGTGTCATGGATCCCAATTATAGATAAAAGTTAGGTCTTTCAAAGAATCCAAATTCACCAGTAAAAACTAAAGTACTCCCCCCACCTCCCATCCATCAGTTCAACATTCCCTAATTAAATTTACAGATCTTTTATACCACTGCTCCTCTCCTGCTAGAACTTTCCTTCCCTACACACACACACACACACACAGTCCTAACATACTCTGATTTAAGTTTGTTTTCCATGCTGCTTCAGCAACTACATTGTTTTCTATTACTGCTCCAAATATTTGCCATTTCAGTGCAAGTTAGGAATGGCTTTCATGACTGCTTCTGCAAAGTATTACTAGGATATATTTCCAAATACATTTTTGGAAGAAAAATAGTATGATGCTGAGAAACATTTACCCATATTTTTTAGGTTTTTTTTTTTTTTCGGTCGGTCATGAGGCTTGAACTCTGGGCCTGAGCACTGTCCCTGCGCTCTTCAGATCAACAGCTCAAGGCGAGTGCTCTACCGCTTGAGCCACAGCCACTTCCAGTTTTTGAGTGGTTTATTGGAGATAAGAGTCTCATGGACTTTCCTGCCCGGGCTGGCTCTGAAACGGTTCAGATCCTCAGATCTCAGCCTACTGAGTAGCTAGGATTACAGGCATGAGCCATGGGCACCCGGCGATTTTTTACTTTTTTCTTTTGCCAGTACTGGGGCTTGAATTCGGGGCCTGGGCACCATACCTGAGCTTCTTTTGCTCGAGATTCGCACTCTACCACTTGAGCCACAGCTCCACTTCCAGCTTTCTGTATGATTAATGGGAGATAAGTCTCATTGGCTTCCTGACCAGGCTGGCTTTGAATATCCAGTCTCAGATCTCAGCCTCCTGAGTAGCTAGGATTACAGGTATGAAGCACCCAGCATTTCCCCACTCCCTTTTAAATTTCCAATTCCACTGAAATTATTACTCTGGATAACTTGATTACAAAAATATTGTAAATTTGTGGGGCTAGGAATATGGCTTAGTGGCAGAGTGCTTACCTAGTATGCATGAAACCCTGGGTTCCATTCCTCAGTACCACATAAACAGAAAGAGCATGAAGTGGGGCTGTGGCTCAAGTGGTACAGTGCTAGCCTTGAGCAAAAGAAGCTCAGGGACAGTGCCTAGGCCCTGAGTTCAAGCCCCAGGACTAGCACACACAAAAAATAATAATAATAAATTGGTTTAATTAGAATAAAAATTTTCCTCAAACAATTTTAGTGGTGATGTCCTTCAACTGAAGCACAAATTGTTGGTTGTTTGTTTTGTCAGGCACTGGTGGCTCACACCTGTAATCCTAGCTACTCAGGAGGCTGAGATCTGAGGATCATGGTTCAAAGCCAGCCCAGGCAGGAAAATCCACGAGACTCTTATCTCCAATGAACCACAAGAAAACCGGAAGTGGCTCTTGGCTGAAGTGGTAGAGTGCTAACATTGAGCTAAAGAGCTAAGGGACAGCTTTCAGGCCCAAAGTTCAAGCCTCATGACTGACCAAAAAGAGTCTCATGGACTTCAAAAAAAAAAGAATCTCATGGACTTTCCTGCCTGGGCTGGCTTTAAACCACGATTCTCAGATCTCAGTCTCCTGAGTAGCTTGGATTACAAGCATGACCAGCACCTGGCTTTGTTTTAAGTAGTAGTACAAAGGGTTTCAATCCCAGATGTCAGGTTATGAGTACAATGCATCTGCATCTGGGTCAATAGCATGCCTCTCATCATTCTCCTTCACATGCCCCCACCATTATCTCGAGCTACATAGTTCTGTTTTTACATAATGGACATTGAATATAATGACTATGTTTGTTCACCCTTCTTCCTTCTATTCCTACCTCCCCCTTTTGCCCTCCCTCTCAAAACATGTTTCAGTTTCCTGGTGCTCATTTTAATAGTTTGTTAGTTGTTCAGGAGTTACACTACTGAGCTCTTTCCTTAAGTGTACTATCCTTTGTTCAATATGATCATGTGAATATAGATAAAAGCCTATGTATGTTACCACACATGTTTGTATTTTAGATCTAGCTTCCACATGAGAGAAAACAGGTGCTCTTTGTCTCTGTGCCTGACTTACTTCACTTAACATAATTTTTTTAGGTCCATCCATTTCCCTATAAATAACATAATATTATTCTTTCTGACAGATGAGTAAAATTCCATTGTATCTATGTGCCACATTTTCTTGATCACTCATCCATTGTAGGGCATCTAGGTTGTTTCCATAATTTTTCTATCATGAATAGTGCAGTAATGAACGTGGATGTAAAGCACAATTTTAAAAGGAAGTCTAAAATCAGGACAATCTGAAATTCTTACTTCTGATAGGACTACTCAGAGGATTTTTACTTGAGATAGCACTCTACTATGTGACTCAGGCTGTCCTCAAACTCACGAGTCTTGGCTTTTACAGTTTGCTACCATACCCACCTCCTTAGTTTAAAATGATGGTAGTACTAAGGCTTAAACTAAAGACCTGGGTGCAATCACATAGCTTTCTCACTGAAGGCTAGCATTTTGCCATTTGAGCCACACCTCCACTCCTTGCTTTTTTGGTGGTTTAGTGGAGATAGTCTCAGAGTTTCTGCCAAGACTAGCTGTGAATTGTGATCCTCAGATCTCAACCTCCTGGTAGCTAAGATTATAGACACGTGCCACTGACACCCAGCAGCCTTGTTCATTTTTAACTGAAATAATAAAACAATATATATATATATATATACACCTATTTTATATTTGAGTATATATGTATGTTCTACATACACATGTATGTTTTCATGTTTATATATAACATGCATCTATACAAATAAATTTATATATGCTTATATAATTTATATAAATATACAATTTTACCAGCTAATTTTTAATTTTAAAATAATTTTAATCTGTAAATGTTTGGCTCTGTGCAAGCATGTCATATGTTTGCATGTGTGAGAAGAGTCCTCAATCATCAGAATTTTGTAGACTAACTAAATTGGATGTTCAGGAAAGATCAGCACCCTAAATAGACTGCACAGATGCCAAAATCCGTGATATTAAGTTAGTATCTCTAAACACTTTGGCTACCAGCACAAAATATAAAATACCTTCTTGTTATTATTAGTATTAACTGAGCTTTGCCTTTCCAAAATGCATGTTTAGGGCTGAGGGCATGGCCCAATTTGTTGAGTACTTGCCTAGCATGGTCCAGGTTCCTGGCTCAAATAAAACTACAGTATTACTAAAACATATATATATATATGGTTTTCTGCATAACATTTCTAAGCATATAAGATCAGATTTGTGTTCCTTCTTAAACTTCAGACATAACAATCCTCATAATATCTTCAGACTAAAATAAATCAACTTATTTTTCTCTGTGTTGACTTATAAAGCATATGTAAAGATGATTCAACTATGTGAAAATATTTAAGGCATAAGAATAACACTGAAAGAACAAAAAGAAAATACGTGGACCAACTGTTAAAATTAAGAAAGACATTTCCTCCTGGTGCTGGTGACTCATGCCTATAATCCTAGCTACTGAGAAGGCTGAGATCTAAGGATTGCAGTTCAAATCCAGCCTAGGCAGGAAAGTCCATGGGATTCTTATCTCCAATTAACCACCAGAAAACCAGAAGTGGCACTGTGGCTCAGAGTGGTAGATTGATAGACTTGAGTAAAAGAGCTCAGGGAGCCGGGAGAGGGTGGCTCACTCCTGTAATCCTAGCTACTCAGGAGGCTGAGATCTGAGGATTGCCATTCAAAGCCAGCCTGGGCAGGAAACTCTGTGAGACTCTTATCTCCAATAAACCACTAGAAAAGCGGAAGTGGCACTGTGGCTCAAGCAGTAGAGCACTCACCTTGAGCTGAAGAGCGCATAGACAGTGCCCAAGCCCAGAGTTCAAGCCCCACGACCGACCAAAAAAAAAAAAAAAAAAAAAAAGAGTTCAGGGACAGTGCCCAGGCCCTGAGTTCAAGCCCCATGGCAAAATGAAAAGGGAAAGTGGGGAAAAGGGGAAGAGAGGGAAGAGAGGGAGGGGGAGGGGGAGAGGGAGAGGAAGAGGGAAAGAGGGAGGGACATTTCCCTTTAATTACAATTAACTATTGCTGCTGTAGTTTTACTGAACTACATGAGTTTAAACACCTTGAATCCTATGTACTACTGTGAAAACAGAATGACTGAATTAAAAAGTCTCTAGAAACCAATGCAACAGCAATACACACAAGACATTATGTTGGAAATGACCTGTACAATTTGGAGAGGGGTTGGGGGAGGGAAAGTAGGAGAAAAAATGAGGGAAGGGATAACAAGTTTGACAAGACATGTATTTATTACCATACTTATGTAACTGTAACCCCTCTGTAGATCACCTTGACAATAAAAACAAGTCTCTAGAAAATGAGACAAAGTGAGACACTAACCACAACAGCAGTTAAGACTACAAACTGTTCTTCTTGTCTAAAGTCAGATGCAAATCACCTATGAAAGTATGGTCACACTGTCAAAGCTGTATTAATGATACAGTCATTAGTGACAAGAACAAAGGTACATTTTCACTTCTTTGTAAGGAAGTTGGTAAATAAAACTTCCCCAAGGTCTCCATAGTGAGTGATTTGGTGCTTGGCCAGTGTCTGGAGTTCCTGGCTCTCTACTTCAGGCTTTTCCAGTCCACGAAAACCTACAGAACACTCAGCAATCCCATTTCAAACTTTAATATTCTGAAAAACAGGATGAGGTTTTACAAATCTGTGAGGAAGTCATTCTTGTTAAAAGGCCACAAACTGTCTAACAAAATACTCAACTTCATCTGGAAAAATACACACTAGAAAATGTCCATGAAAATTCTAAAAGTATGCTTCAAGAAAGAAGAGAAGCAGGCACTGGTGGCTCATGCCTGTAATCCTAGCTACTCAGGAGGCTGAGATCTAAGGATCAAGGTTCAAAGCCAGCCTAGGCAGCAAAGTCCATGAGACTCTTATTGCCAATTAACCACCAAAATGCCATAAGTGGAGCTGTGGTTCAAGTGGTACAGCTCTGGCCTTGAGAAGAAAAGCTCAAGAACAGTGCTTAGGCCCTGAGTTCAAACCCCAGGACACAGAGACATGAATGGACAGACAGATTGACAGAGGGGGCCACACTCGAGTGGGCGCGCGCACGCGCGCGCGCACACGCGCGCACACACACACACACACACACACACACACACACACAAGTTGGACACCGAGATGCTTTATCTGTAATCCTGGCAATTGCAAGGCTATAGAGAAACATCCTCTCAAACCAAAAAAGAAAAAAGAGAATAGAAGAGAGCAAGACATAACAATTACACTCACATGTTTGTCAGAAACATTACAACATCTTGGCACTCATGGCTCACACCTGTAATCCTAACTACCCATAAGACTGAGATCTAAGGATCAGGTACAAAATAGCTCAAGCAGAAAAGTCCACCAGAATTCTTTATTAACCAGAAACAATGCTGAAAGTGGAGGTGTGGCTAAAGTGGTAGAAAGCCAGCCCTGAGAAAAGAAGCCAAGAAAGAACAAGAGGCCCTAAGGTTGAGCCTCAGCTACTACTTTCCCCACCACAAGACTCTTACAACTATGCTTGTAAAACAACAACCTTAAGATATACTATTAATTGTATGAGATTTTTATTCACTTCTTCATCCATGGCAGATGACACAAATGACAAAAACCAAAGAATAGCACTAACACAGATCCAATGCAAAAACCCACATTTAACTTCAGACTGTAAGAAAAATACCTTCTCTGCTATGTTCATGAAATGCTCATTTTTAAATGGTTGTGTATTATGCCACAAAAGGGCTATAATTAAAACATTTACTTGAAATAGTGTAAAGCAGAGGTAAGAGAGATGGAAGAGGCAATAATGCATGCAGGACCAGAACTTTCAGTTCCTACAGCACTGTGTCATGATTACATTTTTTTTTTCAAGAAGCCATAAACTCCCTTGAGAAAAGCTACTTAAACCATCTGCTACTTTCTAGAATATCCAAAATGAAAGATTAGTTTTTATTTCTAAATGTATCAACACCACCCTCCTGTGTTTCCATATTTTATTAGTCCCATGAGAAGCTCATTCATGGGCTTGGACTCAACATGGATACATTATATATCTTGGACAGAGACATAAGCCATATTTTACCCCACATCACATGGAAATATGGATAGAGGAGTGACCTTGTAAACTAGACTTTGTACTTGGGAGCCAGCTAACTGCCTTTCCTTCTATCTACACCTTAATTTCCTGAGGTTTATTCTCAATGAGCTGGAACTTCTACTTTCTACCACTCTTTATTTAACAGCCCCAAACTGAGGGGGAAATGGAGGAGTTTCTTCATATTGCTTTTCAACATTTGCTTACTAATTTATATTCATATATCAATTAAGGCTAACTCTAGCCTTAATTGCCATAGTCTCCAGTTTAATGTTATTCTGCGATTTCTATTTTACCTGCATTAAAAAAAAAAAAAAAAAAAGAGCCGGGCACCAGTGGCTCACACCTGTAACCCTAGCTACTCAGGAGGCTGAGATCTGAGGATTGCGATTCAAAGCCAGCCCAGGCAGGAAAGCCCGTGAGACTCTTATCTCCAATGAATCACTCAGAAAACTGGAAGTGGTGCTGTGGCTCAAGTGGTAGAGTGCTAGCCTTGAGCTGAAGAGCTGAGGGACAGTGCCCAGGCCCAGAGTTCAAGCCCCACACCAACCAAAAAAAAACAACTACATTCCAGGAGGACTGCAATCTTTTAAAATAATCAAATTTTTATTTCAAAATCTGCCACATGATTAATTCTGTATTCACCCTGTTTAAAAAAAAAAAATGTCATCTTGGGATGTGGAGGTGCTGGGAATGTGGCTTAGTGGTAGAGTGCTTGCTTAGTTAGCATGCAGGAAGCCCTGACCCATTCCTCAGTACCACATAAATAAAAAAGTAATAATAAAATTATATTTTTTAAATGTCATCCTCGATGAGGAAGCTGAGATCTGAGGATTATGGTTCAAAACCAGCTTAGACAGGAATGTCGATGAGACTCTTATTTCCAATTAAGCACCAAAAAGTCAGAAGTGAAGCTGCAACTCAAGTGGTAGAGCACTAGACTTGAGCAAAAAAGATCAGGGACAGTGGCCAGGCCCTGAGTTCGAGCCCCAGGACCAGCATTAAAAAAAGAAAGAAAGAAAAGAAAAAGTCATCTTTAAGCAAGGTAGAGAAGCACATTCCCATAATTCTGGCACTTGGAAGATTGAGGCAAGAAGGTTGTAGTCCAGCCTGGGCTACATAGCAAGACCCTACCTCAAGATCCTTCCCCTCACAGGAAAAACAATCTATCCCTCCTTCCCACCATCCTCACTCATTTCTATGACATTCTGGAGGGATAATTCTATTTCTCTAACCTTCTCCACCTGGGTCAGCCTTCCTCAGGTCATCCTGGTCCATGCCAAGGCCAAGTTCCTCACACTCCATTACTCTTTGTACCCTATTTGTGTTTGTCACAGTATTTGTTCAGTTTGCACCTGTTTCATTTCCCATTCTGTTTGTTTACTTCTGTTTCCCCCTCCTAAGTAGAAGCTCCTCCTTTGCAGGAAGGAGAACATGGATCTTAAGCAACTTAAGAGTCCTGCACACACAGCAGTGGTGGGTTTTCAGCAAAGTGCCCAATACATGTACAGATAGCAGGTATTCAATATGCAGTATTTCTTACTATGAATTCTCCACATCCAGAAAACCATTCCAACTGATGTAATCCATAGGAAGTGAGATTAATATCCAGTAATAGTGAATTGCACTAACCTGCCAGCATGTACCAATCCTCCAAGGCAGAAAGAATACTAGGAAGTGTGAGAAAGGAAGAGACTAGGGAAACACAGGGCCTACACCATTCCTAACACAGGTAAGGAGTATTACCAGCACCAGCTTTTATGCACCTAAAGACATTTTCAGAACATTGCACAAAATATTTTGGTTCTGTCTATCTTCTGAAGTTCCCTGGGCAGGGCTCAAGTTCTCCTGATATTCTCCAGAAGTTTCACTTAGATAAGGTATCTTTGCATGTGAGGCCTGAATGAATGAGAACAGCTAATTACTGCCTGAACAGAAGGAAACAACACTAATACATCCTCTGAAGTCAGGTACTCTGACACAAGCCTGTAGTCCAAGCTACTCAGAAGGCTGAGTTCACAAGTTTGAGACCAACCTGACAATGTGGTGAAACTCTCATCTCAAAATCAACCCAAAAGCAGGGTGTTAGTGGCTCAGGCCTGTAATCCTAGCTACTCAGGATCTAAGATCTGAGGATCACAGGTCCAAGCTAGCCTAGGCAGGAAAGGCCCATGAGACGCTTATCTCCAATAAACCAGAAAACCAGAAGTGATGCTGTGGCTCAAGTGGTAGAGCGCTAGCCTTGAGCTGAAGAGCTGAAAGACAGTGCCCAGGCCCAGAGTTCAAGCCCCACAACCAACAAAACAAAACAAAACAAAACTCAAACCAAAACCCCAAACAGCACATTGAAATAAGTGTCCAGATACACTTTGCAATTGTGAAATAAAGGATTTATATTGAACTAATGTATTTACATTTCCTCTATTGAAGGTTCTATCTCCTCAAAGTCAGTTACTTCAATTATAAAATGACAGGGATTTAGCTAATTTTGTACCAAGATATCCCTTTTTTTTAATCAACTTTTAAAAAAAGGACTATTTTTAATTTTTTTTTATTTATTTCCGGTCGTGGGGCCTGAACTCTGGGCCTGGGTGCTGTCCCTCAGCTCTTCAGCTCAAGGCTAGCACTCTACCATTAAGGACTATTTTTAAAAAGAATATATCTGAGATGTTTTCCATTAAAGAAAAAAATTACAACAACCAAACTAATATAGTAGACTCAAACTTTTATCAATGTTTTAGTAGCTCAAAGCTATCAATTAAGCCAAGCCTTGTTACTTAGAAAAAATAAACATCTATGCCGGCACTGGCGGCTCACACATGTAATCCTACCTATTCAGGAGGCTAAAATCTGAGGATTGTAGTTCAAAGACAGCCAGACAGGAAAGTCCATGAGACTCTTATTTCCAGTTAACCACCAGAAAACTGGAAGTGGTGCTGTGGCTGAAAGTGGTAGAGGGCTAGCCTTGAGCAAAAAAGCTTAGGGACAGTACCCAGGCCCATTCAAGCCCCACAACCAAGAAAAAGAAAAGAAAGCTCTATGCTAGATGGGCAGTGGGTAGACACCTGTAATCCTAGCTACTTGAGAGGCAGAGATCAAGAGGATTGAAGTCTGAGACCAATCATGGACAAAAAAGCAAGACCCTATCTGAAAAATAACTAGAGAAAAACAGGCTGGGGGACATGTCTTATGGAGGAGATCACCTGCCAGCAAGCTCAAGGCCAGTTCAAATCCCAGTGAAGGAAGGAGGGAAAGAGGTCTAAGTTAAACAGTCTGTCAACTGAGAAACAAAAGAGTAATTTCTGCAAAACTGAGTGAGGCAGTTCTCTAGTTTCTAAAAAAAAAAAAAACTTAGTTTTAGAACACTTTCCATGAATTCTTCTCCTGAGTAAATCAGATACACCTGTATTTTAAAGCAAGCGGGGGGTGGGGGGGGAGGGAGAAGAACTTAAGTTCTCTAGGCATACATTATCCAGGATGAAAGTCACATGACAATCTCAGTTCAGTGGTGACCACAAAAACATATGCACCAAATCAAAATGTAATTACACTGCACAACCCAGTGCAAGTCGTACTTCATATTTTATCCACTGCTTTGCTTTTTGACAGGGCAGTTTCCTGAAGGAAAGTTCCAAGAATTGAAAAGTTACAACATACCACAGAGTGTTTCCTGAATTTTGTTACAGGAAGTGACATCTGCTATAATTTTAACATTTCTCAGTAGGGGTCCCATTTAAAATTTCATATTGAACATCACTCGCAGAACAAAAAATACACCTAAGCAATGCTTTTTTGTTAAGAACAAAAACAAAAGGAAACAAAGAGTGCTTTCTTCGGTTGCATCAAGTTCAGATATCCTTCTAGACCAATTCAGCTGTAACAGTTCCCAGGGGGAAGGAAACAGCTGCACCTGATAACCTGGGGGTGTGGTGTGGCTTGGTTTGGGGCAGGAACCCACAGAGCATAGGAAAAGGGTAAATAGATGACAGATCCAGGTATTTGAAAGATCCCTGGGAAGTGCTAGATAATCTAAAAGTGTACATTATTTCTAGGTACTTTCTTTAACACTTATTTTGATTTTCAAACATTTGTACATGTAGGCATTTCAACGTTTATGTTACAGTTGGTTAGGTGAAGATAGACTGATGAGGAAGTTAGCAACCCCAGCCTGCTAAAGTAGGAGGGGAAATGCATACATATGAATATGTATTAAACCATAACTTAACTGCATCGCACAATGGAGTTTGTAAAATGCCTCCCTGGCTCATACTTCACAATGCTGGTGTGTGGGCCCCTGACCTCAGAGTCAGTTTGGTCCAGGCTCCACCCTGGTCCTGTCCAATCAGAGTCTCAAGGGGAAGAGAAGCCCAACCTGTGTGCTAACAAGCACCATGGTGATTGTTGTGTTTGACCAGCTTTGAGAACCTTGAACCTACTATGACCACATTATTCCTGAAATGTTCCTTTACTCTCATCTGTTTAACTGCCAACCCAGAAGAAAGCAATACTGATATAGAAGACAAAAATCTCCTGATGGAATTAAAGCCAGAAAGTTTGCCACCAATAGCTATAATCCCAACTACTCCAGAGACTGCGATCCAGATCTTGGTTCAGGACCATGTGCAGGGGCTGGGAAGGTGGCTCAGTGGTAGAGTGCTTGCCTTGCATGCATGAGGCCCTGGGTTCAATTCCTCACCACCACATAAGCAGAAAAAGCCAGAAGTGGTGCTATAGCTCAAAGTGGTAGGGTGCTAGCCTTGAGCTGAAGAGCTGAGGGACAGCGCCCAGGCCCAGAGTTCAGGCCCCATGACCAACAGAAAAAAAAAAAAAAAAAAAAGACCATGTGCAGAAAAGTTTACTAAGACTCCTTCTCCAAAATAACTAGGAAAAGGCAGCTGAGGGTAAGAGTTAAGTGATAGCCTAGCAAATGTAAGTCCCAGAGTTCAAATCCCAGACCAGGAAAAAAAAGAAAAAGAAAGAGCTAGCAAGTGACCCAAGAGTCACAGTTCTATAAGCCCACAGTTCTACACGCACTCTCTCCCACTTGCCACTTGGGAAAACAATTCTTGGTACTTTTAAGCATGTGATCTAACTCTGGGTGCCCTTTAAAAACATACAGCAGTGGCTCACTCCTGTAATCCTAGGTATTCAAGAGGCTGAAACCTGAAGGATCACAGTGCAATCCCAGCTGGGCAGTAAAGTCTGAGAGACTCCATCTCCAATTAACCAGCTGAACTGAAAGTGTCTCAAGTGGTTGAGCACCAGCTGTTAGTAAGCTTACCATCCTGAGCTCAAGTCAAGATACTGACATATACATACACATACACATACACACACACACACACACACACACACACACACACACACACACATAAAGGTGCCAATAAAAAAAATATTTTCCCTCCCCCAGTTCTTTTACACAAGATAAAGTCACTACTGGGATTTCCTATTAATATTTTAAGTCTTATACTAAACTACTACATTAAAAACTGAATAGGGCTGGGCCCTGGTGGCTCACACCTGTAATCCTAGCTATGGCTGGGAACTGAGAATAATGGTTCAAAGCCAGCTCAGGCAGGAAAGTCTATGAGCTCCTATTTCCAATTAACCACTAGAAAACCAGAAGTGGTGCTGTAGCTCAAGTGGTTAAGAGTGCTATCCTTGAGCAAAAGAGCTCATGAACAGCTCTCAGGCCCCTAGTTGAAGACCCATGACAAAAACAAAAACAAAAATAAAACTGAATAGGAGGCCAAGTGTCTGTAGCCCATGCCTATAATCCCAGCTACTCTGAGATCTGAAGATTAAGGTTCAAGACCAGCCCAGGCAGGAAAGTTTGTGAAACTCCTTTTTTTTTTTTTTTTTTTTGGTCAGCCTTGAACTCTGGGCCTGGACTTGTCCTTGAGCTCTTCAGCTCAAGGCTAGTGCTCCACCACTTGAGCCACAATGCCACTTCCTGTTTTCTTTTGGTTAATTGGAGATAAGAGTCTGATGGACTTTTCTGCCTAGGCTGGTTTTGAACCACGATCCTCAGATCTCAGCTTCCTGAGTAGCTAGGATTAGAGCTACCTGAGCCTGGCTCAAGAAACTCTTATCTCCAATTAACCACCAGAAAACCAGAGGTGGCGCTATGGCTCAACTAGTAGAGTGCTAGCCTTGAGCTGAAGAGCTCAGGGACAGCGCCCAGGCCCAGAGTTCAAGCCCCACAACTAACCAAAAACAAAACAAAACAAAATAAAAATAAAAGTACAGCTGTGGGCTCAAATGGGAGAATCCTAACCTTGAGCCAAAAATGACAAAACAAACAAACAAACAAAAAACAGCAACAACTAAGCAACAGCAAGAGGCCCTGAGTCAAGCACCAATATTAGCACCAGAAAAAAATTTTTTTTTGTTTCATTTGGTTAAATTATAAACAACCCATCAACCAAGAGGAGAAAAGAGACAATTAGCAAAGAAGAGGCTTTCAGGGTCCTGGCATACTGGTGCTGTGGTCAACACATGGAGTTAAGCTTTAACACACTGTGGAGAGGCCAGGAAAGCATTTGCACAGGATTCTCTCTGCTCACAGCCAACACAAAGTCAGCACTTACACGGTGGTAGTTAATATTTACTGTGGCTTTCACAGGGCCTTAGACCTCAAAATTCGAAATCTTAACTTTCTCCCAAATACATCTAAACTCCATCTGAGATGTTTATACTTAAGCAAGATACTGACTGCACTTTACACATACACATTATGTCCATAACAAAATGAAGACTTCAAAGTAGAGCTTCTTCCAGCATTTTTTCACTTAAATAAAAAGATCATTTAACCTGTAATGTTAAATACTCACTGAAGACCAGTAAGATGTAACTGAACCAAAATAAAGAAATGACAGCTGGGTACCAGTAGCTCACACCTGTAATCCTAGTTACTCAGGAGGCTGAGATCTGAAGATCACAGTTCTAAGCCAGACTAGGCAGAGGATTCCCTGTGAGGCACTTATCTCCAAATAACCAGAAGTGGCACAGTGGCTACAAGTGATAAAGGGCTAGACTTGAGCAAAAAAGCTTAGGGACAGCGCCCAGGCCCTGAGTCCAAGCCCCATGACCAACCTCCCCACCCTCAAACACACACACACACACACACACACACACACACACACACACACACACACACACACACACACACACACACACACACACACACACACACACACACACACACACACACACACACACACACACACACACACACACACTACTCCAGCTCACTATGATTGCTTTTCAGAGCCAAGAAATCTGTCAAAGTAAGATTTCTTCCTAGAGGTACAAGCTACATTCTCACTATCTGTCACAAACAGAATTGGGATACATTTATTTGCCGTTTTTGGAAAATAAATGAAGATGTTTGCTAACAAATGTTTACCTAATTTACAAGCAATCCACTTGTACATGATACCTAAAAGCAGTGGTAAAGCTAGTTGACTTCATACTGCTTTTTCACAGAAATCAAATAATAAAGAAATGTGGGTGTTTAAAACAAGTAACAGGAACAAAGAGAAATGTACTCTTGTATATTTTTCATTATGGAATAGGTTATTTGTTTGTTTGTCTTGGTGGCAGTGGAGTGTGAACTCCTTGTGAGGCAGGTGCTCAACCATTTAAATTACACACCCCAGCCTTTTGGGGACATTCTCAATTTTTGCTGGGCTCGGTTCACAATCCTCCTATTTTAGCTTCCCAGAACAGCTGGGATGACAGGCGTGTACCACCATGCTGAACTTTTATGTGAGATTGGGGGTGAGGGTGTCTCTAGAACTTTTTGCCTCAACTGACTTCGAATTTAGATCCTAATCTCCGTGTCCCAAGTAGACAGGATTACAGGCACTCATCACCAGTGCCAGGATGATTTGGGGGGAGGGGGGAAGTAGGGGGGGTGCAAGGGGTTCTGGGGCTTAACCTCAGGGCTTGGGTGCTATCCTGAGCCTCTTTGTGCTCAAGGCTAGCGCTTTACCACTTGAGCCGCAGCACCACTTCTGGCTTTTTCTGAGTAGTTTATTGGAGATGAGTCTCAGACTTTCCTGCTTAGGCTGGTTTCAAACCACGATCCTCAGATCTCAGCCTCAGAAGCAGCTAGGATAACAGGCATGAGTCACCGGTGCCCAGCTTGGCTAAAATTTTATCTTAAAAAGCATTCATGAGCTGGGAAGGTGGCTCAGTGGTACAGTGCTTGCCTTACTTGCATGCATGTGGCCCTGGGTTCAATTCCTCAACACCACATAAGCAGAAAAGGCCACAAGTGGTGATGTGGCTCAAGTGGTAGAGCACTAATCTTGAGCTGAAGAGCTGAGGGACAGTGCCCAGCCCCAGAGTTCAGGCCCCCTGACCAAAAAAGAAAGCATGCATCAGTGACTCGTGCCTATAATACTCTGGACGCTGAGATCTGAGGATGACACTTTGAAGCCAGCATGGGTAGGAAAGTCTGTGAGACTCTTATCTCCAATAAACTACTCAGAAACGGCTGGAAATGGCACTGTGGACCAAGTGGTAGAGTGCTAGCCTTGAGCAGAGATAGGCTCAGGGACAGCACCCAGGCTCTGAGTTCAAGCCCCATGACTGGCAAAAAAAAAAAAAAAAAAGCAGCATTCATAACTGGGTGCTGCTATACTCCTAGCAATTCAGGAGGCTGAGATCTGAGAATCATAGCTCGAAGCCAGCCTGGGCAGAAAAGTCTCCAGAGACCCTTATCACCCATAAGCTACCAAAAAAAAAAAAAAAAAAGCCATAAGTGGAGTTGTGGCACAAGTGGTAGAATGCTAGCCTTCAGAAGAAGAAAAAAAAAAAAAAAAAAAAAAAAAAAACTTCAGGCACCCAAAGCCTTGAGTTCAAGCCCAGGAGAGTACCAGAAAAAAAAAAAAAATCATTAAGTCTCACTCTCAAGAGGGTGTAAGTCTAGCTCGTATCTCATGATGTGGTATAGAATCTCTAAATCTCTTAATAGACAACATCACATAAACCAGCTGACTTTAAGAACAAATGACTCCCCATTCTTCCATCTGTAGACCATGTGTCAAGAGCTCAGCTGCAGTTCTCAGGAAGAACTAGAAAGCATATACTTAAAAAAAGAACTGTTTGTGCCGAGTGTTGGTGGCTCATGCTTGTAATCCTAGCTACTCAGGAGGCTGAGATCTGAGGATTGTGGTTCAAAGCCAGCCTGGGCAGGAAAGTCCGTGAGACTCTTATCCCCAATAAACCACTCAGAAAAACTGGAAGTGGTGATGTGGCTCAAGAGGTAGAGTGCTCTCCTTGAGCTGAAGAGCTGAGAAACAGTGCCCAGGCCCAGAGCTCAAGCCCCACAGCTGACAAAAAAACAAAAACAAATCCAAAAAACAAAACAAAAAAACTGATCCTATCTGTTCTGTCAGGGGCATTGTTTACAATGGTTTCATAGGAGAAAATGAGGTCATTCCAGGGGTCAAAATCCTCGTGCATATTTCCCACTCAAAACTTCTCCCTTGATGGGGCTGGGAAGGTGGCTCAGTGGTAGAGCGCTCGCCTTGCATACTCAAAGTCCTGGGTTCGATTCCTCAGCACCACATAAGCAAAAAGAAAAAAGCCGGAAGTGGCGCTGTGGCTCAAGTGGTAGAGCGCTAGCCTTGAGCTGAAGAGCTGAGGGACAGCACCCAGGCCCAGAGTTCAGGCCCCACGACTGGACCAAAAAAAAAAAAAAAACTTCTCCCTTGAACTCATCTTTAATCAGAGCTGCTTTGTATTCATACCTGTTACTGGCTGCCCAGGTAATAGGGAGCTGTGTAAGTCAGAGGTAGAGGCACAGGGCAGGGCAAACTGGTTTCATACCAGTTCGCTGTAGTCCTTTTTGCAAGGATAACATTTCTCTCACCAGAACCAAAAACCCAGCTTCATTTCAATTTCAGGAACAATCTGACTGTACTTTTTTGATTGGCTTTTTGCATTTTTAACTTCAAAATTAAAAAACTGTGGGAGAGTTGCCTAGACCTAATTTCCTTTTGCAGTTAGTCTGTAAGGGCTATCTTTTGGGATGTGAGTTCAGACAACACAGACAAAACTCTCCCAAAGCAGCAAGTTCAGTTCCCTCTGGGCCA
Organism: Dipodomys merriami; assembly: GCF_024711535.1. Classification (NCBI taxonomy): domain Eukaryota; kingdom Metazoa; phylum Chordata; class Mammalia; order Rodentia; family Heteromyidae; genus Dipodomys; species Dipodomys merriami. The sequence continues at coordinate 11,139,619 of NW_027206512.1, forward strand.
TCCATCCAGGCATGCTTCCCGGTAGGAAGAGGGCACCCAGGGCTTCTCAGATAGCACAAGGTGCTTTTCAAAACTAGTTAATCCCTCGCAATACCTCCAGGTAGGTATATATTCCTTTCTAGAGTTCAGGGACTACTTCAATGACTGAGTTAAAGAAGTTGGAAATTCAAACAAAGCCCTTCTCTTCTTCATTTTATCCATCAACAATCATCCTCCATATAAAGCAAGCTAATCCACATAGAAAAAGATCTATAAACTGTTTAGCTTACTAATTAAAAAAAAAGGAAGTGCTGATTTACAGACTTATATAAAGAACAGTTTCCAGATTTTAGAAACTAATCTTTGCTCTGTGACTATTTCACTTTTTTGGTGAAAAAAAAGTAAATTTGTTTACAATTCCCTGAAGGAAGTATACTCAATATGTGCTACAGATTCCAAAACCCACCCTTTGAGAGCGAAAGTACAGTACAGAAGCCTCTATGAATAATTTTATATTTTTAGGTGACCAGCTCTCTCCTGAACTCCAATAATTAATAAACCAAATGTTACTTGTTTTCAAAATACTGATCAAAAAGTAAAAAAAAAAGAGCTTATTTTTTAAAAGAGTAGGAACTTCACATTGTATTAAACAAGTGCCTTTCATTGCTAAATGATCAGCCGTAAAAGTAAAACAAAGGTAATTTACTAATTTTGTTTTAGATGAATATGTAACCTCAATTTTATAAACCAAGAAAATACTTAGTTCCCCTTCCTTCAAAGAAACAAAGGAACACTAAAAATAAGAAATAATATTTTGCCCTTAAGAGCCAGCTATAGAAAAGGAAATATGCCAATTCATATGTGAAAAATTAGCCATCTTCTACCCACAAGTATCAAATCTATAATGCCAATGCCCTATATACAGCAATAGCATTTAGAGAAAACTTCTATGGCTTAGTTCGTATATTCACCGTCACTGCTGTAATATTTCCAAGTTCTCACTACAAATAATTTCAATGCACAGTGAAACTACTTGTTAAACAATGATCTATGAATCACTAAGTCCTAATGAGTCTGAAAAATCCAAAATAATCGTCTCAAGGGCAAATAGTATATGGGGCAACATGGTCAAGATGTTTACCACTCAAGATTATATGCCACAAACTGCAATGTTTCAGTTTCTCCACTCCTGGAAACTTGGCCCAGCTTTGGGGTTTCCCTGAAATCCAAAAATATCTTGAGTCTTTTCCACATTTACTCTCTGGATCTCAAAGATTATCTACTCTCTCACAAGGCACAAGGTCAGAACCAGCTTGCTCCACATTCCAATACACAACTTAAGGATTTTAACGAGAGAGATACACTCCCAACAGGCAGGTGCTGAAATCACTCCAGGGTGACCTAGGGGCATTATTTCTAGCCCCAGGGCAGGTTTGAAGGCCAAGCTGAGTGTCAGAAATAGGTTCAGGCCTCCAGTTTCAGTTGCTAGCACGAAGAGCCACCACACATAACAGATTATGACATTTTGCTGCAAACCAGTTTGAGCAGAAATCCCTTACCCTGAGCCTCTGCAGCTCCCTTTCAACAGTTCACCCTGGCATTGAAGAGACAGCAGTCTACTAAGACAGCTATGAAGTACATCAGAGAAGCTCCAGTCCAGCAGGCTCCATTGTGTGACCTCAGGCCAAAAAACTCCCTGGCAGGGCCTCAGTTTCCTGGACTAACAAAGGTAGACAGTAAAAAGCACTTATCTATTTAGGTGACTAAGACTAGTCAAAGAGGTAATCCAATTAAAGCAGCTTAAACCTTGTGTTCAAGTTATTACTCATCTCTTTTTACTTTTATCTTCCGTCCTAGCCTTAACATTTGACTCTCCACATTATTTGTTCCAACCCTGCCAAGGCAATTTTCAGGTGAGACTCGAAATTCAATAAATCCAGGAGTTTTTTTTTAAGTGAAATGTAATAACGCTAGGCCTGTGGATGATGTTATAAATGTCCAAATGACTGGGGGAGAAAGGGGATGCTTCAGCATTGGACTCATCTGAACCTGGGTTCAAATCTCAGTGCTAAATTACTGTGCTCTGTCTGGGATGCCACTTAATTTTTTAAATCAAAGAAACTTAATCTAAGGTTTTATGCTAGGGGCCCCTGGAACATAATGGCACTCTGCAGAGAACCTTTTGAAGTACATTCCATAAAACATAGCAGAATACAAAGTGAGTAAATTATATAGGAACATAACTATCAAATTGGTTTAAAAGACCAATTAAGGATACAGTACTATTTTTATTATTCATGTAAAACATAATATAAGTTATATAAAATTATAAACATAATTTAAAATATTATATTCATGTAAAATACTATCCACGTAAAAAAGCAACTCCTTAGCTTCATAGAGATTGCAAACCCATAGGTGGTTTTAATTTTTGGTGCCATACAAAATATCCACACTGGTATTACACTTCTGTGTCTGTCTATATTCCTACAATAATGATCACAACACTAACTAAACCTAGAGTTTAGCCAAAGTAAAAATGCAACTTTTGTTTCTCATTCTGGTTCTACTCTTGGGCCCCAGGCTTGGAAAGCTTTTCTTAAAATAATCAATAGAACGAAAACGGAGGATAAACCACTAAGTTGAGAGGATTAAATATAAAAAGCAAGGAGCACTCTGGAGGTTATCTATGTAATAGAAATTCTTTCCTTCCTAGAAAGTTCTATTCCTTAGGAAAAATTTTCCCAAGTCATACCCACCAAAACTTCAACTTTTACATCTATTTCTCACTATGATCTGAATATGCGGAGATCTGTTCAGCCTTCTGAAATGTTCCCCCAGATCGATATCTTGCATCAAATATTATTTAAGAGCCTCCCTATTATTGTAAACCCCGTTAAGGACACACTGCTTTCTAGTAAAGGTTTAGGAGAATGCGTACACCATGCCTCAGCTTTCCCTCAGCCCCAACGAAAACGAAATCCCTCCGGACGATCTGAATCTTCTACCTCTCCCTAAAGCCTTGCACCTCTCCTTTTTAACGCTCATTTGCAAGCCCAGTCCCGGGAAGCCGAAGCGTAGGATCTGACACCAGGGCTCCTGACAGCAACTGCGGCTCATTACAGTACGGTCTCTCCCCTTCACCGACCTCGGTGCATTCCAGGTCTTTGCCTACTCAGCAGATTCACACAAGCTGTGCTTTTTCATGTGGATTCCTTCATTCTAGCAGGAAAATTCTCACCCGCCCTACCCTAGACCAGTTATATTTTTCGACACTCATTGTGCTCGCCCAATTCCGCCCAGGACACCAGCAAGCAATCAAGAGAATCACAGAAGTGGGGTGCATACAGGAAAACTGGGGCACAGGCAGGCCAAGTGAAATCAACTTAATAAACAAGGTGGTGGTTGTTTTAAGGAAGAAAAAAAAAGATCTTCACTGGAACCTTAACTTTTAAAAGTCAGTCCGTCTCTGCACCCGGCTTGTGCGCCAAACTGTTTCCTACCTGCCATTCGGTTACGAGCCACAGCGTCAGGGGTGATGAGCGCGCAATGACAAAGCTGCTTCCTGCCGCTCTTCTCCCCAGCACCCCAACTCCCCCGACCCGCGCCCCGCCGCCCGCACCCTGCAAGTGCCCCGGCCACGAACCGATCTCAAAAGTTTCTCTCCGTGCCTGCCTTACCTCGAGTAGGCTGCCATCATTCAGTTTATAGTGCGAGATCTCTCCGGTCCATCAGAGCCTCCAACCCGCGGGCGCAGAGGCCAGCGTCGCCCTCACCATTTGCCGGAGCCGGGCGGGGACGGCGCCCGGTGCGACTCCCGAATACCCGGACTGCCAGCTCGGGACCGGGCGTCCTCCGCGCAGCCTCGGCCTCCCGGCTATTGGTTCGCACTAATCCTGATGGACATCCGGGCACTGGGGCTTGCAGGAGAGCTGCACTATGGACGAGCCGGGGAACTCGGCGTCCGGACTCGGAGCTAGCCAGAGGCGGCGCCCCCGGGGGCAATTTCTAGGAAGACCAAGCCAAGGGGGCCTGGCTCCAAGCCCACCGGCGCCCGGGCTGGCACCCAGCAGCCTCAAGCGTCCGCCCTGGAGTGCCCGGGAAAAGGAATACCGCCTTGGGGCTAGTTCGAAGTTGTCCGAGTTCTCCGGATGCTCCCCCCGTCGAGAAAGTTCGGATGGTACGGCCCGCCTCCTTAAATGGGCAGGGCGCTCGGCCGGCCGCAGCCCGAGCTCGAGCCCGACGCGGGGCGCGCTCGCCCTCCGCGGCGCGGCGCGGCCCGCCCCGCCCCGCCCCGCCCGCGGGCTTCCAGCGCTGGCTCGCCAGGTTTGAACAATGTACAAACACACACCGCTGGGACACGCCGTCCCCGGCCGCTCAGAACTCCCGGCTCCGACCCGAGAACTTGTCGTGTGCTGGGGACGCAGTGAATGGATCACAAAACAGCAGCAGCCAAAACCACGTTGGCTACTTGAGCTCCTTCCAGGACTGGCGATCAGGGAGCGGCGCCGACGCACGCTAGCTTTACTTCGCTTTCAGTTTTGATCGTAGGGCACTGACACAAATATTTACACCACGTTTTCCCTTTGGGGCAACATGGAGATTACAAAAGCAAACAATAATTCATGTGGGTACTTAGATAATTAAGGGGGTGCCCAAAAAACGGAGGGGGGGGAGCTGTAGATGCAAGCCTGTGTGTGTGTGTGTGTGTGTGTGTGTGTGTGTGTGTGTAAAACGGAGGGGGGGAGCTGTAGATGCAAGCCTGTGTGTGTGTGTGTGTGTGTGTGTGTGTGTGTAAAACGGAGGGGGGGAGCTGTAGATGCAAACGTGTGTGTGTGTGTGTGTGTGTGTGTGTGTGTGTGTGTGTGTAAAGGAATCGCGGCCTGCTCAGAAGACCAGAAAAGGCGCTATGCTGAATGACAATCAGTACAAATCTGACATGGACAGAGATGTGGGAAGGTGGTGTTCAGGAAACTTAAGATGAATGCTGAATGAATACCTGGCATAACGGCCTCCCATCTGACCACGAACCACGACCATGTTTCCACCCTCTGTTCACTCCACTGGCAAAGGGACAGTACAGACTTACTCTCAAAGGGTGATGAGAGGAGTCCTCAAGACCTTTTCAGAGGTCAGGACTATTTTTAGAATAAACAAAGGACAGTGTTTGTCTTTTCACTTGCTGCCATTAGCACTGATGGTGCAAAAGCAATTGAGGGGAATTACTAGCGCCTCAGCAATAATCAAGGCAATGGCAGCAAATGAACCCAAGTCATCACCACCATACATTATAGCAGTTTTAAAAGCCAATCTCCCTCATTAAGGAGGCAACCAGTCAGAATTGCTACTTTCATTAAATCTTGACCCTTGAGCACAGGTCTTTTGGATGATCTTTGTGCACAGCACAGAATGCACACTAGGGGCTGGGAAGGTAGCTCCGCGGTAGAGTGCATGATGCCTTGCAAGCATGAGGCCCTGGTTTCAATTACTCAGCACCACATAAACAGAAAAAGCCGGAAGTGGCACTGTGGCTCCAGTGGTAGAGCGCTAGCCTTGAGCTGAAGAGCTGAGGAACAGCACCCAGACCCAGAGTTCAGGCCCCAAGACCGGCAAAAAAAAAAAAACCAGGATGCACACTAAAGTACAGTACAGTTGCTATCTAGAAGAAAAGCACTTGTGAGCATGGTGTTGGTAGCTCATATCATCCTAGCTACTCAGAGATCTGAGGATCACGGTTCAAAGTCAACCTGGGCAGAAAAGTCTGTGAGAGTCCTATCTCCAATGTACCACCAAAAACTGGAAGTGGAGACGTAGCTTAAGTGGCAGAGTGCTAGCCTTGAGTGAACTTAGCCTAGGCCTTAGTATACATTTATGCACCCATGCACACACAGAGGGGAAGAAAGCAAATCACTTGTGTAAGTGATTTGCCCAAGCTGTTCCTTCATGGAGTGTCATTTTCTATAGGAAAGAACAATTCATAAACGAGTTATTCTGAGGGCTGGGAAGGTGGCTCAGTGGTAGAGCGCTTGCCTTGCATGCTTGAGGCCCTGGGTTCGATTCCTCAGCACCACATAACCAAAAAGAAAAAAGCCGGAAGTGGCGCTATGGCTCAAGTGGTAGAGCACTAGCCTTGAAGAGTGGAGGGACAGCTCCCAGGCCCAGAGTTCAGGCCCACGACCAGACCCCCCCCCAAAAAAAAAAAAAAACTAGTTATACTGACTAGGTTATTTACAGACATTTTCTTTCAAACTGAACAAAGTAAATGAGTGTGAGGTTTCAAGCATTTTGGAAAACTTTACATCGGCTACTATAAATCTGTCAGTTTCCCAGTACTTTACAGGTTTAACCAGGGCTTGTTGATAATGTAAATGTGCTGTTAGAAGACAGCAATAGTTTCAAAATGACTAGTTCATGAGAACATAAAATCAGATGTAAGTAGGTAAAAGTTCCATTGAAAGTGCAAGAGAGGTGCTGGGAAGGTGGCTCAGTGGTAGAGTGCTTGCCTTGCATGCTCAAGGCCCTGGGTTGGATTCCTCAGCACCACATAAGCAAAAAGAAAAAAGCCGGAAGTGGCGCTGTGGCTCAAGTGGTAGAGTGCTAGCCTTAAGCTGAAGAGCTGAGGGACAGCGCCCAGGCCCAGAGTTCAGGCTCCACGACCGGACCCCCCCCCCCAAAAAAAAAAGAAAGTGCAAGAGAGACTAATGGACTTCTATTTCAATTTGTCGAATGCTGGTATGTTATAGAAGGCAATTGGTTCATGCCCATAATACTAGTTACATGGGGGGCTGAAGCAGAGGATCACAAGTCTGAGACTAGTCTGAGCTACACAGTAGCACTCTATCTCAAAAATACATATGTATGAATGCACAAACATACATACATATGTGACTCTTCCTTTTTCTATGTATATTAGGGGACTGCATGCCAATACTAAAGCATTGTATATAAGGGACTTATAAACCAACTATGATTATTAATGCAATAAACAAAATGAAACAAGAAAGAAAAGTCAAAAATTTTTATCATATCATTTACTCCAAACTTCCATTTGCCAGCCAGGCACAGTGGCTCATGCCTGTAATTCTAGCTACTCAGGAGGTTGAGATCTAATGATCATGGTTAAAAGAGAGCCCAGGCAGGAAAATCTGTGAGAGTCTAATCTCCGATTAACCACCAGAAAACAAGAAGTTGCACTGTGGCTCAAGTGGTACAGCACCAGCCTTAAGCTAAAGAGCTCAGGGACAGTGCCCCGGCCCTGAGTTCAAGCCCAATGACCAACAACAACAAAAAAAGTAAAAAAATAAATAAATAAATAAACTTCCATTTGCTACAGCCTGCAAACATTGATATTAAAAATAGGGCATAGGGGGCTGGGAACGTGGCTCAGTGGTATAGTGCTTGCCTCGCATGCATGAGGCCCTGGGTTTCATTACTCAGCACCACTAAATAGAAAAAGCTAGAAGTGGCACTGTGGCTCAAGTGGTAGAGTGCTAGCCTTGAACTGACGAGCTGAGAGGCAGTGCTTAGGCCCAGAGTTCAAGCCCCACAACTGACCAAAAATAAATAAATAATAAAAATAGGGGATAAAGTTGATTCAAATACAGTGAAAATATGTGGTGATGTAACACTTATCCAAAATGAATATAAGCCAATAAATAGAAAAATAAATAAAAGTTATTTTATTTACCATGGTGGAGAATGTAGCACCTGCAAACCTACAGTACAAAGCCCTGAGTTTGAAACCCAGCACCACTTTCTGAATTGGTAGCTGTCCTCATGCTATTTAAATACGTGGAAATGAAAAAAAACAGCAAATATTTATCTGAAAGGAGCCAGAGTCAACACCAGATTAGAATTACACCTGAGATTCCTGGGCCTCTCAAATTGGTTTGTAATGTAAATTAGGGTAACTGGAACAGGATTACACTGGATTTGTGATCAACATTAAAAAAAATTTCTAGAGGAAGTTCAGGAGAAATCAGTTTCCAGCTGGATACTGTATATGAGTGAAGTACTGTAACGTCAATCCAGGCACTTTATTTCCTAGTGTTTGGAAAACAACATTGTACACAACTACAGTCTTGTTCAGCAATGAAATTGAACAAAAAGGCATTCTTAACCTTCTAATGTCACAGAACTCTTTGGCTATCTGATGAAACGTGAGAAAATAGGCCCATACTACAATATCTGTCATACTTTAATGTGGTCTGTGATCTCTTTGGATCCTCTTAAGGAGCCCCTGAGCCCCTGTGGTCTTCAGGTCAAATATGCTCTGGCCTTGATACAGCTTACATTACAAAATGAGGGTTAAGATCACACTCCCCAATCTTCACTGCCCATTTAAATGTTTAGAATTGTCTTTGTAATCACTCCTAATAGGAAAGAACTGCTCATAAAAGTAACAAAAAAAAGGTTGTCAGGGGGCTGGGAAGGAGGCTCAGTGGTAGAGCGCTTGCCTTGCATGCCAGAGGCCCTGGGTTCGATTCCTCAGCACCACATAAGCAAAAAGAAAAAAGCTGGAAGTGGCGCTGTGGCTCAAGTGGTAGAGCGCTAGCCATGAGCTGGAGAGCTGAGGGACAGTGCCCAGGCCCAGAGTTCAGGCCCCACGACCAGACCAAAAACAAAAACAAACAAACAAACAAACAAACAAACAAACAAAACAAGGTTGTCAGGGCTGGGAAGGTGGCTCAGTGATAGAGAGCTTGCCTTGCATGCATGAGGCCCTGGGTTCAATTCTTCAGCACCACATAAGCAGAAAAAGCGGAAAGTGGTGCTGTGGCTCAAGTTGTAGAGAGCTAGCCTTGAGCTGAAGAGTTGAGGGACAGAGCCCAGGCTCCAGAGTTCAGGTCCCACAACAACCATGAGCCAGTGGCTCATGCCTAGAATCCTAGCTACTCAGAATGCTGAAATCTGAGAAGCAAGGTTTGAAGCTAGCCCGGAGAGACAAAAGCATGAGACTCTGAATTCCTATTAACTATACCAAAAGGCCATGGAGCTCAAGTGGAAGAACATCAGCTTTGAGTGAAAAAAACTAAGGGACAGTGCCCAGACCCTGAGTTCAAGAGCATGCACATACATACACATACATACATACATACATACACATACACACACAGAGAGAATAATGGAAAAATATGGGACAGCATCTTGCATACATGAACATTGCATACATGCATATCCATGAACAGTAGCTCCACATTTCCTAATCTCATGAACCAAGATGAATGAGACCAGTCTTATACTTGCTTAGATGTAATTAGGTCAATAATCCATACTATGTGTAACACATATTAAATATAATCACAATATGCACTTTATCACATTTATCAAATAATAATCAAGCATTCTATTGTTCAATTGGCAAAAACAATATATTATATATGCATACAGATAGATATAATACATATGCATATTGAGAATATTTCAAAGAATATTTACTTTTTTAAATTCACAAAATGAAAAGCAAAAATCTATATTACCATATGCTAAAGGTAAAAATGGACAGGTTGACCTTTTCAGAACTCTGGAAGACTTGAATGTGTGCATGTGTACCACAGTGGTCTTCGAAGGATTCTACTACTATAGTACTTTTGGCCTAAAAGTTATATATCAGGGGAGTATTCCAATGTTGTAACTCCTTTGAATAACTAACCTACATTTTTTAAAAGAAGAATACTAGGAAGTTGAAACATGTGTTGCTTTTGGGGGCAATGGGGAGGTCAAGGGGCGGGGGAGACAAATGGAGAGAGGAAGGATGGGTGAATGCAGCCATCATTAATCAATGTGCATAGTGAAAATGCAATGTGGTAACTGGAGGGGATATGTGGTATTGGGAGAGACGAGGGGAAATGATCCAAGATCCAATATTGATCAAGATGAATTCTACTTGTAGTCTGACTTGTTGAAGTGAAACCTCTTTGTATAACTACTTAAAAGTAAATTGTAAAAATATGATACATTGTACTTACAAGCTGACGTGTTAATTAAAGCCCTTTTGTACAACTAAAGATAATTAAAAAGTTAATAAGTAAAAACAAGAGTTATACAGGTTAAATCTTAAGAACTGTCACTTCATTTCAGTGGACTGAATAAGGACACTGATTAAAAAAAAAAAAACACCACTTGGCAAAAAAGAAGAAAAAAGACGTGCTGCAAGTTGCCACTGAAAGATCTAAGCAACAACAACAAAAGACAAAAGAAAACAGAGAAGAGATGGGGGGGGGCGCCCACGTGCGAGGGAGATGCATAGCTCCACCTCCCAGAGCAAGACAGTGGGAAAAACAGTACTAATAAGCACACCAGTAATTAACTGGCTCAGCCTTCAGCTGTGGCCTCCACACCAAGCTGCCCTCCTCCCCACAGCCCTCAACAAGAAGTTCATTTGCTACAGGCACTATTCTAAAGCTTGATTCAGTACAGTAAATTAAAGTAGGTATCCCATAAATGAGAACACCGTGCAGTATTCAGGCAGGAAGAGAAGTTTATTTTATTACTGAACTGCTGCCCTACAGTGCATGGTGGAGAGCACTTGGCCAAAAGGGGCTAGCAGATGGTCCTGCCCGGGTTTAAGCAGGAAAGCAGTGGGGAGTAGGTGTGACCAGGTGTGGCCAGGTGAGGGGGGAGGTGTGGCCACACTAGATGTGAATGTCAGGGGCTGGGACCCTCCTGCTCTCCTATGGGAGCCTGGGGGGGGGGGGGGAAGAGAAGGCCCAGGATGTGACATCGGAGGAGGGGGAGGTGACTGCCTCCAGGTGTGCCAGTTACCTAGGTGACATGGGGGAGGGGGGACTTAGCCAAGAGTAGGGAGGAGCCTGCCCCGCCTTCCCTGGGCCGACCTTACAGATTTCACCTTGGTCTTCAAACTGGGATAACCTGGACATTCTCAAGAGCCTCAAGAAGGGCAAAGGGCTTAACGTAAATCTACTCCCACTTCCTTAATGTGAGAAAAGGTGTCTTTTCTGTCAAAGTGTGTGGCTTAAAAGTTTATGCTTTGGCCGGGAAGGTGGCTCAGTGGTAGAGCGCTTGCCTTGCATGCATGAGGCCCTGGGTTCAATTCTTCAGCACCACGTAAGCAGAAAAAAACAGAAGTGGCGCTGTGTCTCAAGTGGTAGAGTGCTAGCCTTGAGCTGAAGGACAGTGCCCAGGCCCAGAGTTCAGGCCCCATGACAGGACCCCCTCCCCCCCAAAAAAAGTTTCTGCTTTGCTCATGATGGTTAGAATGTTTGTCTTTCTTTAACTATGCATCACTATCCCACAATACTGTGAAATTATGTAATCACTTAATCACAATAAAACATTTGCAAAAAAAAAAAAAAAAAGTTTCTGCTTTGGCCTGGTGGCCAAAGGAAAAGAGGAGCTGCTTTGGGATAAGGACAGGTTTTTGAAATGTAAGGTTTGGTCTTAAACTGGTTTCTTTTCAAGATGAAATTTCAGACTAAATAAGAAATAGCTGACAGTGTGGGGCCCAGGTCAGAATATTTTAAAATTACTTGTATACTGTTAAGGTGAACGTTATTTCATCCCCCTTGTATAAATACATTTTACCCTATCAAACTGACCAATCATCAGCAGATTGTGAACCTGAGTTCAACGAATCTGAGCAAAGGGGCAGGGCCTGCTACACTAGGAATAAGTAAGGAGGCAGTCGGCCTGCTCGGTGTGCTTGCTGGCCAGATGTTTGGCTGACAGTGCGCCCTTCAGAGCAGAAGTAACTTTTACTTTGCTGAGACAATTCTTTATGTTTGTGTTCTATCATTGTGACTCCAACAGTTCTTGGAAAGCATATTTATAACATTAATTTCCAAACACCTTCCTGAATATCCAACTTTCATTCTTTCAGACTCTAACTTTCCACTTGCTTTTCTCCATCAGAAAAAGAAAAGCAGTCCTCAAATCCATCCCAAAAGAATCTTTTTCTTTTTTTTTTTTTTTTTGGGTCCAGTCGTGGGGCCTGAACTCTGGGCCTGGGCGCTGTCCCTCAGCTCTTCAGCTCAAGGCTAGCGCTCTACCACTTGAGCCACAGCGCCACTTCCGGCTTTTTTCTTTTTGCTTATATGGTGCTGAGGAATCGAACCCAGGGCCTCAGGCTTACAAGGCAAGCGCTCTACCACTGAGCCACCTTCCCAGCCCCCCAAAAGAATCTTAAATGATGCATTGCTCCAGCCCCAAAGAAACAGTTTTTGGTAGAGAACGCAAGAGTCTGAGAACTCAAATCAAGACATGTAATATGGGCATCCTCACCAAACATATCTAAGTACTATAACAGATACATTGTGACAAGACCCCAAGCCTTACTAAGCTATGCACAAGAATCATGAGATGAGATGGACAGACCCATCTGAAGCCAGACTTCCATTGATAGATAGACCAGATTTATCTCTTGTTTGAAGATAAGGATTGTAATATTTTCAGCATTTGGGGGCGAAGAATTAAATTAAAATGTCTAAAGACAGATAGTCTACAAAAAAGTTTAACTTATCCCATTCCCTCACATGTACACACACACACACACACACACACACACACACACACACACACACACACACACACACACACACACACACACACACACACACAGCCTTTTAAAATAAAACTTGTGTTTCAGGGCTGGGAAGGTGGCTTAATGGTGGAGTGCTTGCCTCGCATGCATGAGGCCCTGGGTTCCATTCCTCAGCACCACATATGCAGAAAAAACCGGAAGTGGTGCTGTGGTTCAAGTGGTGGAGCACTAGCCTTGAGCTGAAGAGCTGAGGGACAGTGCCCAGGACCAGAGTTCAGGCCCCACAACCCAAAACAAAACAAAACAAACAAAAAAAAACCTGTGTTTCAGATACAAGGTTTTCCTATGTGGCCTAGGCTAGTTTTGAACTCATGATCCTTCTGTCTCAATTTCATGAGTACTAGAATTATAAGCATCTCCTAACATACTTACCTTAAAACAAACTTTTACTCTGTGTGTGTGTGTGTGTGTGTGTGTGTGTGTGTGTGTGTGTGTGTGTGTGTGTGTGTGTGTGTGTGTATGAGAGAAAGACAGAGAGAGAGAGAGACAGAGGGAGGGAAAGAAGGAGGGATGGAAGGAAGGAGAGAGAGAGAAAGAATGAGGTTTCAACTCAGGGCCTCAATTTTTTTTTTTAATGTCAGTCGTGGGGCCTGAACTCTGGGTCTGGGTGCTGTCCCTCAGCTCTTCAGCTCAAGGCTAGCTCTCTACCACTTGAGCCACAGCACCACTTCCGGCTTTTACTGCTTATGTGGTGCTGAGGAATCGAACCCAGGGCCTCATGTATGCAAGGCAAGAGCTCTACCACTGAGTCACCTTCCCAGCCCCATGGGCCTCAAGCTCTTGATTGGCATTTTCACTTAAGGCTGATACTGTACTACTTGAACCATACTTCTACTCCCCATTCTTTGCTTGTTAATTGGAGATGAGTCTCTCAGATTTGTCTGCCTAGACAGATCTTAGCCTCTTGAGTAGCTAGGATGACAGGTATGAATCACTAAGTGCCCAAAAAACTTTTATTTTAGAATAATTTTAACACTCCAGAAATGTTGCAAAGGATTTTTATATATTTTCTCATCTTGTTCTCTCCATTGTTTATATTTTATATTATCATTCTCAAAGCTGAGAAATCAACAGTGATATCTTTCTATGAAATAAACTCCAAATTTTAATTTATTTTGTGCCATCTTAGGGTTTGAATTCAGGACCTAAGAGCTGTCTTTGAGTCACAGCTCTACTTCTGGCTTTTTGTTGGTAAACTGGAGAGAATATTCTCTCAGACTTTCCTGCGATCCTCAGATCTCAGTGTCTGGGTAGCTAGGATTACAAGTGTGAGAAACTGGTGGCCAGCTTCACATTTGATCTTTATTTATTTTGCCAGTCTTGTGGCTTAAACTCTGGCCTGACCACTGTCCCTAAAGACTAGCACTCTACTACTTGAGCCACAGCTCTACTTCTAGCTTGTTGTAGTAAATTGGAGATGACCATCTCACAAACTTTCCTGCACAGGCTGGCTTTGAAACAAGGTCCTCAGATCTCAGTCTCCCGAGTAGCTAGGAATTACAGGCATGTTCTCTTTTTTTGTGCCAAGATTCAACACAAGGTATCTACCATATACTTCATTGTCTATGAGATCTTCTCAAGCTTTCATTATTTTCCATGACTTTGACAGTTCTGATTTCTGGTGTGTTCTACCGCAAAATGTCTCTCTTTTGACTATTACTTTGTTTTTTCCTTCAAGGGACGGAGAAAGCTCCACCTCTATAAAGAGTATTCCAAATATCCTTTGAGAATTTTTCAGTAAGAAAGGTTTTCTCTTCTCCAGCTCTTTAGTTATTCAATCATTTACTTATACCACCCTGGTGTCTTGGATGTTTGCTTTGAACTCCGGGTTATAATCCAATATTACACATGAGTTACTTCATTGTTCTAGCCTTGGCTGTGGAGCTCCTACAGGCCAGTTCCTTGTCCACTAACATGCTGTATCCTTGTGTTTTGCATGTTCCTTTCTTCCCAGCTCTAGATGCTGTGGGCTCTATTTCAATTTTCTATTTCTATTTTCTATTCTTTATTTCTATTTTCTCAAGCCATGGCTCCCAATATGCCAGTTTCTTCTGCTTATCACTCAGTTTCTTACCCAACTTCCTGAACCAAGAGAAGTATACTTGCTCTCTAATGCCAGTGGCCCCATCCTTGAAAAGTTCTCTATAGACTTGTAAGACACTGTTCTACTTTGGGGAAAGGGGATGGGAGGAAACACAACCCACCTTACAATACTTTCTGCTCATACATCTATGATTCAGGATCAAACCTGACAAGTCTCAGTGTTTCTCCTCTTAGTCTAAATCCTACCTTGTATACCAGTGACTTTAGCAGTGTGACTCCAGCCTAAAACAACTTCTAAAATGCCAAGACCATTTTTTTTAAATTAATAAGCTTTTTTATTGTGAAAATACCATACAGAAGGGTTACAATTACACGAGCAAGGTAATGAGCACATTTCTTATCAAGCATTGTAGCCTCCTCCTTTGTTTCTCCTTACTATCCCTGCCCTCCCACTCCCCCACCCCTTCTCCCCTGCCCCCCAAGACCATTCTTTCTTGCTATCCCAAACACTCCCCTGGATATAAAAGAACACTTGAAAGGTTGTCCAAAATGGTCATTTAGTATATTACTCATCTGGATGCTATACAAAAGAGACCTGTCACCTAGCCCTAGTTGTATCATGAGTTTGCAAAAGGAAATTTCTCCACAGAGGAGATATGGGCAAACAACATTAGGAAGAGAACTCAGTGAGTGTTTCCCATTAGCAGACCAGGAAGGATTTGGGTAACTCAAAACTAAAATTCAACAATGAACCCTTTAAAGAAGTTTGACCACCATAAGGTTTTGAGTAGCAAAGAGTAGATGTCTCTTGATGGAAGAATCTGATAACTTTCTTTTAGGCATTTCACATTTTTCTAAATATTATATAAATAGAATACATATTGTTTTCTAATCCAAAAAGAAATCACCAATTACTGTAAAAATGAAACAACAGTACTCCAGGAAGGAGACAAGGGTCAACTAATCTACTTCTCCATGCAAGAATGGTCTCACTCTACCACATCAAGCTTGTGTACCTATCTCTGGGGACATCTGCTGTAATTACAAAGCAGCACAGCCCCTTCTACAGCTGGGCAATAATGACAACTGCTAAATTCTGTCCTCCACAGAGCTTCCCTGGAGTCCTATTGCATGCAACCTACTTATGCTTTCTTGAGCCTAATAGAGCTATCTGCTCAGCTTTCTCCTGATTACTATTTGCTGGTTTCTCTTTCTCTAGCTTGTTCCTTATACCAATACACTTTTTTTTTTGCATTCAAAATGCAGCTGAGTGTTGATGGCTTACACCTGTAATCCTAGCTACTCGGGAGGCTGAAATCTGAGGATCATGGTTCAAAGCCGGCCTAGGTAAGAAAGCCTCTTCTCTCCAATTAATCACTAAAAAGCCAGAAGTGGAACTTTGGCTCAAGTGGTAGAGGACTAATCTTGAGTGAAAAAGTTAAGGAACTGTGCCAGGCCCTGTGTTCAAGCCCCAAGTACAAACACAAGTAGTAGTAGTAGATATATTACGTATAAGAAAATAATAATGTGTGTGTATACATATACATATATATATATATATATTTTTTTTTTTTTTTGGCCAGATCCAAGGCTTGAACTCAGGGTTTGGGCACTGTTCCAGAGCTTCTTTTGCTCAAGGCTAGTACTCTACCCCTTGAGCCACAGTGCTGCTTCTAGCTTTTTCTGTTTATGCTGTACTGGGGAATTGAACCCAGGGCTTTATGCATGCTACCACTAATCCACATTCCCATCCCTAATTATTAACAATAATAATCATATATGTACACATACCTATTACAAGCAGATTATGTGATAAGCAGAAGCCCCATCTTTGTCTTCTAAATGAAATATCTGGTTATTTACTTTAATTATTAATATGTCTAGTTTAAATTCTACCAACTTAACCATCTCCTAATTGACCCTTCTTTTTCTATTTATTCCTGAGTTGCTCCTTTCTTTCATTTTGTGCAACGTAACTTTGTTGTACAATACTCTGGGGCTATATAGGTGATTTCTTAATTTATCAAGTGCTATAGCTGACATATCTTCTCTCCCCCCAAAAAAAATCCCTTTTGAAGTTGAAAGCAATTATGTGGTCTTCCAATCTTCTTAGATCCTCTATCACTTGTAGTTTGGACTCTTCATATTTTACCCATGCTCCAATAAGTTAATGAAAATTATTTTTCTTGCAACACTACTGTCAGAATATAGAATGTGTAATTTCTAAAGTACACATCAGATATTTCTTATTAAAAAAAAAAAGACATTATACATCCTCTGCCTTCAGAGTGAAAAAAAGAAATTGGTCCAGGGCATTCAAAACCCTTTCTTCCCAATTTGGTCCAACTTCAATAACCTTGTCAATCACCAACTTTCCTGCCAGCTGTTCCCACCCATTACCAGGAATACCCTCCAGCACCACACTTCCCTCAAGATACCAACCTTTGCAGAGAATATTGTGTATATTGGGATTATCGGATCCCTGGGCCTCTCTACTTCACATACATACACCTATTATCCACACTCCATCAAGTACAGCTCTTCTTAGAAGCCCTAACATGAAGCTTTACCTTCACTTGTACCTACCATAAACTCCCAGGCCTCATACAAGTCAAGTCTTGAGGGTAGATGAGATTAAGGGGAATGTTTGCTCATCTGAGTGGAAAGGCAGCCAAAAGATAATCTTTGGCACCGAGAACTGTTAAGAGCTTTGCCACAGTTGCAGCTGGTTGGATTTCCTCTTACGCTCGTGAGTCTGAGGGTGAGACCTGCCCTCAGATTGGCACACTCTTAGGGGTTGGTTCTTTTGTTATGTAAACTGTGGACTCTGACCTGGGTCCAGCAATGAAGCAAGTCAGAATCAGTGAACCCTTCTCAACATTACAAAAAGTCCAATGAAAAACCACTTATTTACCCACAGAAAGTATGAGAAAGACTTTCCTCTTTCTGAAGCTTATGCCAACTCAGGTGCTAATAACCACACTATTCTAAGGTCTAATTGGCAATGGCATGTAGTTTTACTAATTAAAATCAAGAAAACAAATGTTTGATTAAATGTAAGCAAATACTTAGAAGATCAACTTTGAAAATACAGGGTCTGAAGGAGAAGGGATGAGAAAGCAGTAATACTTAAAACATGGGGACACTTTTAAGACAGTTACTTCTGCACAGATTTGACCTGCTAAAACTAAGCAAAGGTTCACAGCCTTGGCTGCGAATGAACAACTGGGGAGACTTTCACTCCTGCTGCGCTCACCTGAGACACACCCCAGGTCAATTACTTCTAAAGGTGCAAACCAAGCATCAGTGATTTTTAAAATTTCCACAAGTGAGTAAATGTGCTTTCTCATTTGAGAACTTCTGCCTTGTGGCCTGGCTATCAAAGTGAGGACCGAAAGCAGACATCATCCTCTCTAACATAGCATGCCTACTAGAAATGCAGTCTTGGACCCAGGGCACTAGTGGTCCAAGCCTATCATCATTATCTTAGGTACCCACAAGACTGAGATCAGAAGATCCAAATTCAAACCAGCACAGCCAAATCCATCAGACTCTTATTTCCAGCAAAATCCATAATCGAAAGTGTGGCTCAAATGGTAGAGGACCGACCCCCTGTGAAAAGGCTCTTGGTCAAGCCCCAGAGCAAAAATAATAATAAAAGTGGCCTTAGGTTCCATCCAAAGTCTGCTGAATTGGAACCTGTAGTTTCACAAAATTCCTAGGTGATTCATCTGAGAAGCACTGCATTACAGAATATATGACATTTTGGTCTGTATATTCTCATAGATGTGTGACCACTGAGCTTGGTGCTGTACATCTGTAACCCCAGTACTTGGAAGGTTGAGGGAGGGAAAGGGAGACTTCAAGGCCAGCCTGAGCTACATAGGGAGACCTTGTCCCAAACAAACCAACCAACCAGTAAAGCACAAATCAAAGATTGCCAATATTGATTTATGTAACTTTAACTCCTCTGTACATCACCTTTATAATAATAATTTTTTAAAAGATTGCCAATATTGCTGCACCGTTCACAATAGCCAAGTTATGGAAACAACCCAGATGCCCCACTACAGATGAATGGATCCAAAAATTGTGGTACATAGCCATTAGAAAGGATAAAACAATGGCATTCACAGGGAAATGGATAGAACTAGAACCAATCATGTTGAGCGAGGTAAGCCAAGATCAGAGACAAATGGTGCATGTTCTCCCTGATATGCAGATGTTAAAATTAAAATGCAATGAGTCATGACAAAGTAAAATATGACTCAAGTTACCCATACACAGTGAGACCAAAAGAAGATAGTCTCGGGAGAAAAGCACCAACTTGCAATACCCAGGCACCCCTTTATTTGTATATAAGAGACTAAGAGACATACTGAAAAGAATCCCAAAGACAAGGAAACAAAGGACCTCTTTTTAATTTGTCATTGGTTTTAGATGACAATGTTATTCTTTACCTCATATTTGGTGTATACATGTGCACAACTGAGGGAAGATGAGAGCAGAGCACAAAATCAGTGGAAAATGAGTGAAAAAATACAGCAGAGGGGCCCATCAGCTACACTGGACATTGATAAAAGTGAACTAAGCAACTTAAGGGCAGTGATGGGAGGGAGGGAATGAGAAAGAAACAGGAAACAGCTAATACTAAGCAAAAGGAAAGAATGTGCATATCATCCGATTTTTAAAAATAAAAAAATAGTTTTATTGTTAAAGATCACAGAGTTCATAAGCAATGTAGATTAAGACAATGATGACTATCATTGTGAAAATTAAAAGGTTTTTGTGACTTTAAAAAAGTAAATATAAGCCAGGCTCTGGTGGCTCACGCCTGTAATCCTACATACTCAAGAGGCTGAGATCTAAGGATCAAAGTTCAAAGCCAGCCCGGGCAGCAAAAGGGCAGCAAAAGTCCGTGAGATTCTTATCTCCAATGAACCACTAGAGAACCAGAAATGGCACTGTGGCTCAAGTGGTAGAGTGCTCACTCACCTTGAGCTGATGAGCTAAAGACAGCACCTAGGCCAGAGTTCAAGCCGTATGACCAACAATAAATAAATAAATAAATAAGACAAAGGTAAAAAAGATTGCCAATATTGCTCTAATATATTAATCGTCAAAGACAAATTTGCACAGTCATGTATGAATTAGGGACTTTTTCATACCCTCAAACTACCTCATTTCTCTGTATACACATTAAAAAAAGAAATGGAGAAAGGCTTCAAAATCAGAAGATAGGAGATATTTCCCAATATCTGAAGGTACAGTTTTGTGTCTTTTGTAGAAAAAAAATTACATATACAAACAAGCCACAATGATCAGTAAATTATAGCTTATAAATTACACTAGATCTGCCTTTCACAGATAAAAGTGATTATGTCACCTATTCTTATTTTCCATGATGCCCAGCCTGTCCTAAATGGACTGTTTTTGTGTGTGTATGTATGTTTTTGTTTTTTGTCAGTCATGGGGCTTGAACTCTGGGCCTGGGTGCTGCCCCTTCAGCTCGTCAGCTCAAGGCCAGCACTCCACCACTTAAGCCACAGTGCCACTTCCAGTCGTCTGAGGGGTTAATTGGAGATAAGAGTTTCTTGGACTTTTCCTGCCTGGGCTGGCTTTGAACTATGATCCTCAGATCTCAGCCTCCTGAGTATGTAGGATTACAGACATGAGCCACCAGTGCCAGGCTTAAATGGACTGTTTTTATTCCTATCAAATATGGGACTCCAAACAATTGAAAAACCTATTTGAGGCATGACATCTGTTCTCTTCCAAAAAGTCAGGGGATTTTATTTAAGCTTTGTCATGTTCTCTACCTCTTGCCTAGGTCACAAATAAAGTAAGATTAAAATAAAATCATCAGCTGGGTGCTGATGACGCACGCCTGTAATCCTAGCTACTCAAGAGGTTGAGATCTGAGGTTCACAGTTCCAAGCCAGTGTAGGTAATAGAGTCCATGAGACACTTATCTCTAATAAACTACTCCAAAAAACCAGAAGTGGCACTGTGGTTCAAGTGGTAGGGCACTTGAACAGCACCCGGGCCCAGAATTCAAATCCCAGGACTGGCAAAAAAAAAAAAAAAATCATCAACATTTATTAAGCAGCTTTTATTTCTCAAGTGCTTTGTTAGGGATGAAACAGTGCTTGCCTAGCATGTGAGGGGTGAGACCCTACGCTTTAATCTTCAGTACTCTACCTATCCCAAACATCTTTATGTTCAAAGAACTTATTCAGAGAAAGAGACTTCATTTCTAAAAACAATATTTTTACAGTACTGGGCTTTGAACTGAAAACTTTGTCTTGCTAAGGAGGCGCTTTACACTTAAGCCATTCCTTCAGTTCTCATTTTATAAATTCTAAATCTCTTAGAACAAAAAGTTGATAACTATTTTCATAACCAAAAATCTGGAAGTTACTGACCTAATTAAAACTTTAGTTTAATGTTCAAACACTATGCTCAAGAATTCATTTAAGGAAATGAAAAACTCAAGGCTCTGAGTTCCATTCCTAGCAGGAAAAAGAAGGAAGAGGGGCTGGGAAGGTGGCTCAGTGGCAGAGCGCTTGCCTTGAATGCAGGAGGCTCTGGGTTCAATTCTTCAGCACCACATAAGCAGAAAAAGCCGAAGTGGCTGTGACTCAAGTGGTAGAGTACTAGCCTTGAGCTGAAGAGCTGAGCAACAGTGCCCTGGCCCAGAGTTCAGACTCAATGACTGACAAAAAAAAGAAGAAGAAGAAGAAAGAAAAAGAAGAGGAGAAGGAGAAGGAAGAGACAGCAAGGGAGGGAGAAGAAAGGGAGGGAGGGAGGAGGGAGGAAGGAAGAAGAACTCCATACCAATAGTCTACCTTAATACATGAGGGCAGGGAAGGAATAATTTATTCAGGTGATCTAGTCAGTCACACTAATGGGTCTCCGGCTCCCCCTCCGTGTCTCATCTGCGTGTGCGTGTGTGTGTGTGTGTGTGTGTGTGTGTGTGTGTGTGTGTGTGAAAGGAAGGAAGGAAGGAAGGAAGGAGCCCAATTGCAGGGCTTTTAACAATGTTTTTGAGGTTCACTACGTTCTCAGTTCTCAGAAAGGAGACTTCCCTTGCTAATCCAATTAGGACTTGGCCAAGGTGAGAACTCTGCTTCCCACTGACAGACAAGAGTGCCTCAGAAGGCAGCATACCTCAAAGCTGGCAAGCTTCTGGCTTGAATACTTAACATCTGAATGGGCCCCATGATTTCACTTAAAAGTCACAACCAGCCACTTCCTCCAGACCCAGTGAGTAGGTGCTAAGGACTTACTGTCCTCCATAGCAAAGCCCCGGCTCAACAGCAATCAAGGCACTAGGCTAATTATTGGTAGGTAATCTTAATTTACAGAGCACCCACTAAGTGGGTTAGCATATTAAATTATTTCCTACTGCAAGTCTTTAAACCAGGTATGACCACCCATGCTCTAGATAGATAAGGAGAATGAGACTAGAATGGGCAATTTTCTTAGTCATGTAGCTGCCAAGTGGTGGGACAGAGGGGACCCTGGTACGCCCACTCCAGGGTCCATAATCAACCTTTCATGACTTTAATCATTTTTCCTGATATCTAGCTATATTTCACCACAGTTTTCTCTAAAGGTTAGAACCCTCCTAATAGATGGTTTCTACCCAAGACAAACAGGTATATTCCCATAGGTGGCTGGTTTGGTTTCCCACAGAAGTATGTTGGAGTTTGAAAGAAATTCAATACCGGGCTGGGAATGTGGCTTAGTCGTAGAGTCCTTGCCTAGCATGAACAAAGCCCTGGGTTCAATTCCTCAGTACTACATAAACAGAAAAAGCCAGAAGTGACACTGTGGCTCAAGTGGTAGAGTGATAAAAGAGGCTCAGGGACAGTGCCCAGGCCCTGTGTTCAAGCCCCAGGACTGGCACACACACAAAAAATTCAATACCTAGGGGCTGGGAAGGTGGCTCAGTGGTAGAGTGCTTGCCTTGCATGCATGAGGCCCTGGGTTCGATTCCTCAACACCACATAAGCAAAAAGAAAAAAAAGCCGGAAGTAGCGCTGTGGCTCAAGTGGTAGAGCGCTAGCCTTGAGCTGAAGAGCTGAGGGACAGCGCCCAGGCCCAGAGTTCAGGCCCACGACCGGACCAAAAAAAAAAAAAAAAAAAAAATTCAATACCTAGAACCAACATACTTACCATATTTCAAGAACCAAAGAGAAGTGTTTTGTTGTTGTTGTTGTTGTTGTTATTTTGTTGGTCATGGGGCTTGAACTCTGGGCCTGGGCACTGTCTCTGTGCTCTTCAGCTCAAGGCTAGCAATTTACCACTTGAGCCACAGTGCCCCTTCCGGTTTTCTGATAGTTTACTGGAGATAAGAGTCTCATGGACTTTCCTGCCTGAACTGGCTTTGAACCGTGATCCTCAGATCTCAGCTTCCTGAGCAACTAGGATTAAAGGCGTGAGCCACCGAGGTGTTTCTTTTTGTTTTTAAAGCTATTGGAAGAACACCTGGAACTCCAATCCTGTTTTCTATATCAGTACAGGATTAGCCAGTTACATAAAAGATACAGTTAAGAGCTGATGCTGGTGGCTCATGCCTGTAATCCTAGCTACTCAGGAGGCTGAGATATGAGGATCATGGTTTGAAGCCAGATCAGACAGGAAAATCTGGGAGACACTTATCTCCACTAAACTACCCAAAAAGCTGGAAGATAGGCTGTGGTTCAAGTGGTAGAGCTCTAGCCTTGAGCAAAAAAAAAGTTCAGAGACAGTGCCCAGGCCCTAAATTTAAGCCCCCGGACTGACACAAAATAAATAGTAAAGGGCAGTTAAACAAAATGAATACCAGAAGGCTGAAACCTGTTTCCATAGGGGTGTGGAGGTCAATGAATGGGAGAGGAAGGGTGGACAAATATAGTCATTGCATTCAATGAGCATAAGTAAAACAGGGACCAAGTAACTTGAGGGTGTTGGTGGGGTTGGGAGTGATTGGAGAGGAGTATGGAAGGGGTGACACTAATCAAGATGTATTGTACTCATAAACCAATTTGCTGAATTGAAACTCTTTTGTACAACTACTTAAACATTATTAAATTATTCAAAAATGATAAAGATACCCCTGCTCCATCTTTTAGAAAGTTTGAAGAGCTTTCAAGAGTTATTTAGAACAACCATTTTATGAACTGATTGAAAAACTAATTTACACCAAATCAATTTCAACTAATAGCACCCCCACATACTTCTTAGTCTTTAAAACAAATTCATAACTGCATGTATGAATAATCACATATATGTAGGATGTCTATTTTTCAACATCCTTAAATGAGTACATCCCAGCCAGAATAGCAACCAAGATAATAAAAAAAGAATGACAAACATTTCCGAATACTACAGTTTTTTCAACACTCGTGCCTTTATTCTAAAGGTTGTACTGAGTTCCTGTGAAACACTTGCCATTTTGTTTTGTTTTGTTTTGTTTTGTTTTGTTTTGTTTTTGGGTCCGGTTGTGGGGCCTGAACTCTGGGCCTGGGCGATGTCCCTCAGCTCTTCAGCTCAAGGCTAGTACTCTACCACTTGAGCCACAGCGCCACTTCCGGCTTTTTTCTTTTTGCTTATGTGGTGCTGAGGAATTGAACCCAGGGCCTCAGGCATGCAAGACAAGCTCTCTACCACTGAGACACCATCCCAGCCCACACTTGCCACTTTGAATAGTCTAACTACACACAAAGACAAAGCCCTGGCCCTTTAGATGAATTTTGATGAAAGCTATATGGTGTCACTCAAAGACTCCTTTCCTTCTCTCTACTTAGGTGTCTCACAGTGCTGCCCAGGCAGGGCGCTTCCCAGCAAACAGTGTGAGACTGCTCCCTGTGCTGTGCAGCTCCCAGAGATGAATCCTGAAGCTCTCTGTTACTTTCTTGCCACTTTGGTGTCAACCAGTTCACCAAAGATCTTACGTTGTATGCCAGTGTGGGAGATGAGGGACTGTCTATCTTTGTCTTCCATGCCACTTGCAGACCTAAGGGGTTAAATCATTACTACTCAGTACCTCTGGAGACTACCTGTTTTCTATGAGGGCCTTGATAATCTGTTGTCCCTTGTTGAAGAATGAGGGTTTCTTTTTTTTTTTTTTTGGTGGGTGGTCCAGTCATGGGGCCTGAACTCTGGGCCTGGGCGCTGTCCCTCAGCTCTTCAGCTCAAGGCTAGCACTCTACCACTTAAGCCACAGCACCACTTCTGGCTTTTTTTCTTTTTGCTTATGTGGTGCTGAGGAATCAAACCCAGGGCCTCAGGCATGCAAGGCAAGCGCCCTACCACTGAGCCACCTTCCCAGCCCCCAAGAATGAGGGTTTCTACAAAAAAGGCTGGCTCTAGCCAAATCTGACTCATCTTCATCTATAAACCTCGGAATGTCAAGCCCCTGGCTGATCCTGATTCTAGGCCCAGAACTCCGAGTCAAGATCTTGTCAGGAAGACACAAAGGCCAGGAGGACTGAGCAGTTTCCTATGGTAAATGGGGCTGTCTGGCCCCGAAGAGGCATATGCACCAAATGGAGCTCTTTCCACAAGCAACACTAGTGCTTGCACATTGTGCCAAGACCTCACAAGGAAAACAAGAGGCCATGGATATTACATAACAGCCAGGGCAATGTGAGAGAAAACAGCCAAGACATTTAATCCTCTTCCTTATTGGACAGGTAAGAAATTCAAAGACCAGGATTCTCTCGTTTGAAAGACTTCCAGATTGAGACTTTTAAAAATAACATGACCAAAATCCTATTGTCTCATTAATTAACATTGTCTCAATATTAACATTATTAAAATGTTATGATAATGGATTACATTCTAATATTACTTAATTGATTTTTAAATGTTTGTTAATAGCATATAAAGTTTTCACATTGGTAGCTAAGTATACTTTCCATTTATATCTCGTACTATGCACGACTATGACTATCTTTTCATATGAAATGGAATTTCTAACATGCAACCCTTCTGACAAGTTTGATATTCAGAATAAGCATTCTTCATACAAAATTTACATGAAGATTAAAAACTACTAAACATACTCCTTACAAATCTTGGGTAATTCAGAAACACTCTGTCTCACAGGTCATCTACTTGATGCAAGTTTCCTGAGGCTTTTGGTATACCAGGACCTGCTTTGACACACCAGCAGTAGGACAGGAAGCAATGAGTGCCAGCAACCAAGTGTCATCAGTCCAGGAGTCTCAATACTGCTGGAATGCAAAGGACTTAAGTCAAACTTGCAATGAGAGAGCTTCATTGGGCCACTTGAGGAAAAGCTTCCTAGCCTTCAGAACTGGCCAAAACAAAGAATTATAAATGCTCAAGA
This sequence comes from Dipodomys merriami, assembly GCF_024711535.1. Taxonomy (NCBI): domain Eukaryota; kingdom Metazoa; phylum Chordata; class Mammalia; order Rodentia; family Heteromyidae; genus Dipodomys; species Dipodomys merriami. The sequence continues at coordinate 11,165,541 of NW_027206512.1, forward strand.
GACGCAAGTAAAGGAAGGGGGTGCAGGTGTCAGAGAATTATGGTGAGAAAAGCAGAGGCAAATCAACCAAAAGCTTAAAAATATTGCTGCAGTATGAAGTACTTAGGCTCTTCTAATCAAAGGTACACCCAACACTGATTATGAAGTGAATCTAAGAAAAGGTAACAAGAGTCCATGAAAATATTTTTTTTTTTTGGGTCGGTCGTGGGGCTTGAACTCGGCCTGGGCGCTGTCCCTCAGCTCTTCAGCTCAAGGCGAGCGCTCTACCACTTGAGCTACAGCGCCACTTCTGGTTTTATGGTGATTTATTGGAGATAGGAGTCTCACGGTCTCTCCTGCCCGGGCTGGCTTTGAACCTCGATCCTCAGATCTCAGCCTCCTGAGTAGCTAGGATTACAGGCATGAGCCACCAGCGCCCGGCTCATGAAAATATTTGAGCTAAGAAAATATCCCTACTTTACACAAGGCAGAGTCACACGTAGTTAGGATTAAACTCAGAAACAAACGGGCTTAATGGTGAAGCTTAAACACTATGCAATTTACTAGACAGATCCTATCATGATATAAAAATGAAATGTAATAATGAGAAGCGACTACCAATGGAACATCATAAGAAAATTCTTAGATTCTTTGATCAAAATAATTACACAGCTAAACAAACAAACCAAATAAAAAAATAAAAAAACCAATACAACTGAACCACTTCATAGGTTGCTTCTCATTAAACCTATCAGCAACTAGTTACCATTTCCCTTAAACCCATAATTAAGATGATGAGAATCAACAGAACCCAAGACACAGTAGGAATCTGACTCATCAGGGCAATCCCACACAGCCCCATGTGTAGTTGGCACCCAATAAATACTTGGTGTATAAAAGAGTGAAAACAACCTCCCATAGCAACATGCCCAGACTTTTCCATGGGAAGACCTTTCTCCTGAATTATAAGTTAGGGCAACTCCCTGGCAAACCTTTCAATAAATTCAACAAACATTTATCAAGTGCTAGGTATGTGCAATGGCTAGGCACTAGTCCTTGGCACTGGGATATAAAGATGACTAACACAGTCCCTGACGCCCTGAGGAGCCTCAGTCTAAAAGAAATACAAACCATAAAATACAATGGGAAAATGCCACCAAGGAGATAAAATGCTGTGGGAACCCAGATGAGAGAAGTAATTATGTAGGAGGTGAGGGGAAAAGTGAAGGCAGGGAATCCTCAGAAATGCAACTCCAGCCCTCACCACCTAACACACATCCTCACATCCCTTCTAACGTCATAAGATGGACACTGATGTCCCAAGTCTGTAATCCTAACTACTCAGGAGACTGAGATCTGAGGATTAAGGTTTGAGGCCAGCCTGAGCAGAAAGCCTGTGACTCTTATCCCCAATTACATAGCAAAAAGCCAGAAGAGGTATGGCTCAAGTGGTACAACACTAGCCTTGAGCAAAAAAGCTCAGGGACAGTGCTCAGGCTCTGAGTTCAAGCCTTGGTACTGCCCCCCCCACACACACACACACAAATTCATCTTGCCCGACATGTCAAGAATACAGTTTTGGCTCCAGAGCCCCTTTCTTAATTCTATTTCCAGTAACTGAACTCCTTGCACTGAAATACATCAGTAACACCAAATGCCTTTGAGTGCTTCTCTATACACAGCCCATAGATAGTCACGAGCAAACCTTTTCACAGCTTGGAAGTACAATCTTGTGTACCACTGATGATTCCCTTTTCCAATGCCTTACTTTTTCTCCTTGGTCTACTAAATTTACCCTATAGCAATTAGCCCTTAGTATACTTTACTGTATTAGCTTAAATGTATTTTTTTAAATCACTTGTTTAAGAGAGGCCTGCTCTGATTCTTTTTGTTGTTATCTAAAACTGACTTTCCTACCCTTTCACCTTGCTTTCTTATGTATTTCTCATTGGTTTGTTTGTTTAGTGTGTGGATCAAATTCAAGGTTTCATGCTATCCAAGTGCTTACCACAAACATACATTTCCTCTCCTCCTCCCTTCCCTTATCAGCTCATTTTTTTTTTTTTTGAGGGGAGCAGGACTGAAGTTTGAACTCTAACCTTGTACTTGCTAAGCAGGTACTATACCACTTGGACATTTTTACTTAATTTAGTTTTCAGATAAGAGTCTCACGTGTGTGTGTGTGTGTGTGTGTGTGTGTGTGTGTGTGTGTGTGTGTGTGTGTGTGTGTGTGTGTGTGTGTGTGTGTGTGTGTGTGTGTGTGTGTGTGTGTGTGTGTGTGTGTGTGTGTGTGTGTATGCTGGCCTGGACCACCAGCCTCCTATTTACATTTCCTGCCATACCTGGGGTGACCACATGCCACTTAATTCAAGTTTTGTTTTTTTTCTGTTGAGATGAGGTCTTTTTTCTGGGATCATGGAACCATGATCTTCTTGGTCTCACTGTCCCAAACAGATAACACCTATGAAGTGCCATCTGGCTTGAGAGGTTGATTTCTTTTCTTTTCTTTTTTTTGGGGGGGGCGGTGGGCGGCAATCCTGGATCTTGCATTCAGGGCCTGGGCTCTGTCTCTGAGGTTTTTTGCTCAAGGCTAATATTCTACCACTTGAGCCCTGGCTCCACTTATGGTTTTTTGGTTAATTGGAGATCAGAGTCTTGTGGATTTGTCTCCTTGGGCCAGCTTCAAACCCTGATCCTCAGATCTCAGCCTCCTGAGTAGCTGGGATTATAGGCACAAGCCACTGGTGCCCAGCTCTTAGGTTGATTTTTTTTATTCCAGTGTGTGTGTGTAGTGTATATGTGTGTATGTGTGTAAAATGGGGGCAGGAGGGCCTTTATTTGCCATTTATTTTATTATTTTGTTATTATCAACATCCTGTGACATACAAACTTTTTTTGTTGGCTGGTACCTAGGTTTGAACACAGGGCCTTGTACTTCATTTTCTTGACTGCTTGCTTAGTCAGCTGACACTCTACCACTTGAGCCACACTTATAACCCAGCCTTTTTGCTGGTTACTTTTAGAAATGGAATCATGAAGACTTTTTTTTCTTTTGGGGGGGGGGGTCCATCATGGGACTTGAACTCTGGGCCTGGGCGCTGTCCCTGTGCTCTTCAGCTCAAGGCGAGCACTCTACCCCTTGAGCCACAGCGCCACTTCCAGTTTTCTAGTGGTTCATTGGAGATAAGATAAGCCACCAGCGCCCGGCTTCATGAGGACTTTTCTGCCCATATACTGCATGTCAGCCTCCTGAGCCTCCAGTGCCTGACTCAAACTATTAGTGAATACATAATCACCTGCTTCCTCATGCTAGTAGGTCCTTAAAAAGAAATATACTTAGCCGGGCATTGTGCTCACGCCTGTAATCCTAGCTACTCAGGAGGCTGAGATCTGAGGATCACAGTTCAAATCCAGCCCAGGCAGGAAAGTCCATGAAACTCTTATCTCCAATAAACCACCAGAAAACTGGAAGTGGTGCTGTAGCTCAAGTGGTAGAGCACTAGCCTTAAGCTGAAGAGCTGAGGGACAGCGCTCAGGCCCAGAGTTCAAGGACCATGACCTACCAAAAAAAAAGAAAAAGAAAAGAAATATACTTGCCTCATACTGATGGCTCCCACCTGTAATCCGCTAGCTACTCAGGAGGCTGAAACCTGAGGATCTCAATTTAAAGCTAGTCCAGGCAGAAAAGTCTGTAAGACTCTCAGCTAAAATGCTGAAAGTGAAAATGGAGTTTTGGCTCAAGTGGTAGAGCACCAGCCTTGAGCAAGAACACTAAGGGACAGTGCCCAAGCCAAGTTGAAACTTCAGTAGTAGCATGCACATGTGCATGTGCGTGTGTGTGTGTGTGCGCTCGCGCACACACACACACACACACACACACAGAGTAAAGAAAGCCTGAACCAAAGACCAGAAAGAAGGGCAGAAATGCACCCCACACACACACTGACCATTTGTCCTTTGATGACCTCTGTCATCAAAATGCTCATCAAAATTCTATTCAGAATTGAACTTACATGATTTATGGGGGCTGGGGATGTAGCTCAGCGGTAGAGCACTTGCCACATATATCCAAGTGGATTTGATCCCTAGCAACACCAACACACACACACACACACACACACATACACACACACACACACACACACACACACATTCATGTTTGATATTTCATTGCTTTCTATGATCCCATAATCCTTCTCTTCAAGCATCTGGTAAGATGCCCCTCTCCTGTTAGTACCTGAACTCTGACTTGATCAACTTTGAGACATCAGATCTGATGAAGAAATGAAAGTACCAGCACTCCAAGAGGAGGGCTCTCCTTCTAAGACTTCCTTTCTTGCAATTCCAATTCTATTCTAGGATGTAACACCCAGTGATTGTTATTTGGCTATTCCCTTTCTTTTTACCAAATCAACCTCCTTCAGAATTAGTAAGGTCTAAATATAATACCAGAAACTTCTGACCACACCACAATTTACATATATTTTCCCTACTATCCAGGGCTTGGTAATTAATTTAAGGGGAAATTTAAAAATTGAATGAGACAAAAGTAGAAAGCCCAATGTAAAACTGAGCAGAAACTTCAGTTGAGCAAATCGTTTCTATAATGTACCACCTATAAGCCATCTTGCCCCCTTCCAAGTGTTACAGCAAGCAAGGAGGATGGGCACAGGATCCAACCTAACTGGTCCTGCCACCTCTGTCCTCCCCACAGGAATCCACTGCCAAGCTTAGCTCCTACAGCACAGATAGTGCACAGCAGTCCCCACAGGAAGTCTTCATAGCCCCTCCCTCCTCCTACCTCTGTCAGTCCCAGCTATTGACAGGTGGTTACAACACTAAGGGCAGAAGCCTCTAGGGTATCTTGGACTCCTCCCACCCCTCCTTGTGCAAGCCCAGAGATTGCCCTACCCCTTTCATTTTCCCACTTTCTCTCTTTTCACTCTTCTGAGACTACGAGCCCAACAGAAATATAACACGGACTATTAATATTAATTTGACAATTGCAACTAGCCACACTAAAAAAGGTAAAAAAAGAAACCAGAGTAGCAGGACACCCATGGCTCACGCCTGTAATCCTAGCTACCAGGGAGGCTGAGATCTGAGAATCACTGTTCAAAGCCAGCTTGGGCAGGAAAAGTCCGTGAGACTCTTATCTCCAATAAACCACTCAGGAAACTGGAACTGGTAATGTGGCTCAAGTGGTAGAGCACTAGCCTTGAGCTGAAGAGCTGATGGACAGTGCCCAGGCCCAGAGTTCAAGCTCCACCACAGATGAAAAAAGAAAGAAAGAAAGAAAGAAAGAAAGAAAGAAAGAAAGAAAGAAAGAAAGAAAGAAAGAAAGAAAGAAAGAGAAAGGAAGGAAGGAAGGAAGGAAGGAGAGAAGGGAGGAAGGGAGGGAGGAAGGGAGGGAGAAAGAGGGTCTGGGAAGGTGGTTCAGTGGTAGAGTGCTTGCCTTGCATGCATGAGGCCCTGTGTTCGATTCCTCAGCACCACATAAGCAAAAAGCTGGAAATGGCGCTGTGGCTCAAGTGGTAGAGCGCTAGCCTTGAGCTGAAGAGCTGAGGGACAGCGCCCAGGCCCAGAGTTCAGGCCCCACGACTGGACCCAAAAAAAAAAAGAAAGAAAGGAAAGAGAAAGAAAGGAAGGAAGGAAGGAAGGAAGGAAGGAAGGAAGGAAGGAAGGAAAAGAAAGAAAGAAAGAAAGAAAGAAAAAAAGAAAGAAAGAAAGAAAAAGAAAGACCAATGCAATCTATTTTAATGTTTTACTAACAATCAAGCTATGACACATCTTCAATTTAATTTATAATGTACTTGCATTTTTCCCTCAGATGAATTCTTAGAAATCTACAGCTCAATTCTGACAAGCCACAAGTGTTCACTGGTGACTATTGCACTAGACAGTTCAGGTTTAGGTCTCAGTTCCAGTTGCACCCACTTACTACCTCTTTCCTCTGCCCTTAGAAAGGCTGTAATCTCCGCTGCACCATTTCTGGGATCATGAAAATGGAACAGACCCTTCTTTCACATCACCTGTCCAGCTCTCCCTTAGGCACGGGATGCCTTCTCTGCATCCTTCCAAATTTTAATACCCAGTTCAACTGCTGCCTCATGCACAAAAGCCTTTCCCACACTCCCCAATCCATAATTTATGGCTTCCTTCCTTGTAATTTCTTACCATCCTGTGAATGGTCAGTGCTTTTGCCTGTTTTACCCAACAAACTATAAAAGCCTTAAAGACACAGAATTGCTATTATTCACCTTATAGCTTTCAAAGAATACAGCAAAGTACTTTGCACACAGCAAAGATTCTTGATAACCTTCCATGCTTTATAATAGGCAAGTGTACCCTTAACCCCAGTACATATTCAGAGAACAGCTGGTTCCAAGATAAGCTTAATTAATACTTGCTAGCAACTCAGGAACTGAATGTGTGGGTGCATTCCTATCCTGTCATGGAAAAAGTGACACTACCTCATAATTTAACCCAGAATTCTGGAAAATATCACAGATCAGAAGTGTCATTTTCATATATGAGGAGGAGTGTGGCCAGAATCCTGAGATTATCTATATAGTATCACAAACAATATCCATAATAATTAACAGAGATCAAACTATTAAAAATAAGCACCAGAATTGGGTGCTAGTAGCTCACGCCTGTAATCCTAGCTACTCAGGAGTCTGAGATCTGAGGATCACAGTTTGAAGCCAGCCCAGGCAGAAAAGTCCCTGAGACTCTTATCTCCAGTTAATACAGAAAAAGCTGGAAGTAGAGCTGTGGCTCAAAGTGATAGCATACTAGCCTTGAGCAAAAGAAGCTTAGGGACCGTGCCCAAGCCCTAAGTTCAAGCGAGGACTGGCACAAATCAGCAGCAGTAGAACTGGAGACCAGGACAGGCAAAAAGTTAGCCAGACCCCATCTCAACCATAAGTCAGATATAGCAGTATAAACATGTCATCCCAGCTATGTAAGAAAGACAAATGGAGGATCACAGTTCAGACCAGCTCAAGCAAAAAGCACCAACACCCTACATGAAAAATAACTAAGTCAAAAAGAGCTGGAAGTATGACTCAAGTGGTAGAGTGACTCCCTAACAAGATCAAGACCTTGAGTTCAAACTACAGCACCACCACAAAAAATAACTTAAAATATTCCAACATGCTAGAAAAAGGAAGGAGAGTCCCAGATTAGATTCCCTTCTCTGAATAACAGACCACCAAAATTACCTAGGAATGCACAGGACCTGGTCCCTACTCTGTTTTAGGACTCTGTTCCACAGGTTTGGATTTCTTCTCTACCTGGGATATGAGGGAGAAGGAAAAGCCCCATTTACTACTGAAAGTTTCTTTCACTGCTTTGTCTATGCTCACCATAATGTGAACTTCCCAAGCAGTCCTGTAAATGGCATATTTACATGTTACCTCTCTGGAAACCTTTCAGTGGCTTTCCACCTTGGGTCAAGGCATTTCCAGCAGTCTACAAGGCCCTCTATAATCTGGTCTCCTGTCTGGGCTTTTCCCAACCACTTTCCCCCATCACTGTGCTTTAGCCTCATAGCCAACTTGCTAATCCTCAAACTTGCACAACACATATTACCTTGGGCATTTCGTGTGTGCTCCCTTTGCCTACAAAGTTTCCTCTACCTCTAACTCCTATCATCCATCTGGCTCAATATCAAATATCAGGAAATATGCCTTTCCTGATGACTGGATAGAAAATAGCATGCCCTAAAATTAAAAAAAGAAAAGAAAATAGCATGCCCTTTTCTCATGCAACTGATACCAGCCCTGCTCTGATATGATACATGTTCATTCTGTCTGCCTGTGCACTGTATGTCATAAGCTTAGGTAAGCAATATCTTGTTTATTTTGATTGCTTCTAAGTATAGAACAATGCCTAGAATACAAAAGACACTCAAATAATTACTGACTAAATAAGTGACTGCTAAAAGTTTGTATGCATATATTGAAGGCTTGGTGCCTAGCCTATGAAAGTATCAAAACTTTCAGGGGTGGAGCCTACTAGAAGGGGATATTGGGATCCTGACCCTTCCCTTCCTGTTTCCTGGCTACCATGAGGTGAGTAACCTCCTCCACCACATGGGTCAGGCATGTTGCATTGTGCTGGCATAGGCCCAAGGCAACCAGGCCATGCCACCATGGGCGAAAGCCTCTGAAAATATGAGCCAAAGCAAACCTATCTCAAGTATTTCATCACAGTTGACAAAAAGCGAAAAACATTCTAATTTTCTTAAGGAAAGAAAAGAATAAAGCCTGATCCTTTCACTTTTTCAAATAACATTTAGCCAGTGTGTACCTGTATGCACAACATGATTGGTTGGTGGTGCTAGGGACGGAACACAAGGTAAAATAACGTTTTTAGTAAGTAATAGCTCAAACTTAATTGTAAAACAACTTTAGGCTCACCATTTAAGAGCACACAAATATTACCTCTAAACGCATACCTGGGGGGAAATAGTCAACTTATTAAGCAACCTGAGTAATTCTAATTCCAGGCCTGTTTTAATGAACATTTATCTTGATGGATGCAGATCTCTTCCTAGCCACAAAAATAGAGTACCTTTGCTTCTATCTTGTAATCCGTACACTATATCTTGTCATCTTCACTTCTTATTTTGTATATACATCCTACAATGAAGAGTCCCATCCTCTACTGATGATCTGATACCCAGAAGATGTTCCATGGAGGATACCACAAGTGAGCTAGGATGATGAGTACAATCTTCTACTCCCTACCAAATGGCCCATCTCTTCTTTTCTCTTTACAATTCACCAACTACTGATGACTCTAAGCCCACTGTGCTATCGCTGCCTTGTATATACATGATGGCTGGCCCTCCAACCCAGCACCACTCCTCATCTCCCTACATGTGGTTACGGTAAGTGGGACTTACTCTCCTTCACCCAAGTGCTGTACAGAAGATTCCAGAAAGGGTTAGCCCAGACCCTCAGCTGCCTCCATGATTTATATAGCAATCTCTCCCCATCTCCCATCCCCAGCAGGGATTCCAGAACAGGATGTTGCTCGTAAATCTTTCCTCATAGCATACCTACCACCCACTGGCCAGCTTATTTTTGTAAGAGCTGCTATTTCCCATACTCCCTCAGTGTAAGACCCTATGATAGATCATCAAAGTTGTATTCTGGACATCTCTGACCATCATAAAAAAAACCAAGTGCAGATGAATATCATATTTGTGTCATTGTGAGTGTAAAATTGTCTACAAAGGGCAAGAAAGGAATGCCAGAATGAGAAGCACGCATGTGCGCGCGTGCACACACATGCACGCACGCACGTGTGCACACAGGCACAAACACACACACACACACACACACACACACACACACACACACACAAAATCATGCAAACCACTGAGAAAATGTAAGTGGAGAGGGCTAGCCTTGAGCAAAGAAAAGCTCAGAGAAAAGCATCCAAGCCCTGAGTTCAAGCCTCACAACTGATGAAAGAGAGAGAGAGAGAGAGAAAGAGAGAGAGAGGCAAAAGAGAAAGAAAGGAAGATGTGGTCCTTTTCTAGATCATAAGCATGATTGGGTTTTCACACACTTGTGACATATGCTTTCCTCAAATCTTGTTATGATGTGGGCACATTACCCATGTGACATAGGGGAAAAAAAGTTATGTCTTGGAAGGTGCTGATAGTTCATGTCTGTAATCCTGGCTATTCAGGAGGCTGAAATCTGAGGATTACATCTCTAAGCCAGCCCAGGAAGGACAGTCCTGAGACACTTATTTCTAATTAACCACCAAAAATCAGAAAGGGCAGTGGCTCAAGTGGTAGAGTGTCAGCCTAGTGTGGAAAAAGCTAAGGAATACCACTCAGGCTCTGAGTTCAAGTCCCATTACTGGCACCATAAGTAAAAACAAATAAACACAAATAGTTTGCAAATTTTTTATTGTTGTTGTTTCAGTGGTACTGGATATTGAACTCTGGGCCTTACTTGGAAAACAGCTACTTTATTACTACCACTTAAGCCATGCTTCCAGTCCCTTTTCATAATGGTGGTTTAGCATTCTACTTTATGGCTGAGCTGTGATCCTACTTATGCTTCCCTGTGTCACTGGGGATGACAGGTATGTGACACTGGGCTCAGCTACTACTTGAGACAGAATCTCATGACTTCTTTTTTGCTCAGGCTGGCCTCTTCATGATCCCTGGATCTCATCTCCCACATAGCTAGGTTTATATGTTTAAGCCACTTCATCCAGCTAAAAGGTTGTCTTTGAGGAGCAGGAGCATCACTGCCTATAGACAGGGAGGAAGTTTTCACAGAAGAGATGGGAGCTTGACAGTATTTAATGTTCCCCATACTCCCACACTAGTGAAGTAGTGTGCTCCTTGATTTTCCTCTCCACATACCTTTTCTCCTCCTCCTCCTCCTCCTCTTCTTCCTCCTCCTCCTCTGTGTGTGTGTGTATGTATATGTGGTGTGTGTGTGGGGGGGGGGGTGGTCCTGGTGCTTGAACTCAGGGCCTGGGCAGTGTCCCTGACTTTTTTTTTTGCTAGCACTCTATCCATTTATCCACAGCACCACTTCAGTTGTTTGGTGGTTAATTGGGGATAAGAGTCTCATGAGCCGGGAATTGGTGGCTCACGCCTATAATTCTAGCTATTCAGGAGGTTGAGATCTGAAGATCACCGTTCAAAACCTTGAGTGAAAGGAGCTCAGAGATAGCGTCCAGGCTCAGAGTTCAAGCTCCAGGACTGGCAAAAGAAGAAGGAGGAGGAGGAGGAGGAAGAGGGGGAGGAGGGGGGGAGGAGGGGGGGGAGGAGGAGGAGGAGGAGGAGGAGGAGGAGGAGGAGGAGGAGGAGGAGGAGGAGGAGGAGGAGGAGGAGGAGGAGGGGGAGGTTGTCGTCTGGTGGACTTTCCTGCCTGTGCTGGCCTTGAACCTCAATCCTCAGATCTCGGCCCTCCCAAGTAGCTAGGATTACAGGTATGAGCCACTGGCTCCCAGCTGTTTCCTCTCCCCTTTTTACTGCCCCCCACCCCACCCCCATGCAAAGGATAGTAAGTGTTGTGGCACTGGGCTACACCTCATTTCCTTCTCAGCAACTTCTCAGCCTTCTGCCGCTTTTTGGCTACTTAGTTGCCACTAAGTTGCTACTTAGCTCTTCCTAATCACTCTGATCTTCTCACTCCCTAGAGAAACTCCAGCCCATGAGATTCCTTTTTTACTGAATAAATGAGTGTCTTAAGCTCCACCCTTCACTTCTGGAGAGCTCCAGCCTTAAGATAACCAATGGACTATCTGACTCTCCACTGGCAACAATTTTCCTAAGCTTGGACTATTCAGTAAAGCTCCAGGGACAAGGAGGGAGAGCAGTTGTAGAAAGGCGGCTTACCTATCATGCCTGGGGCCCTGGCTTCATCCCTACTAAAGGGGACTTAATCTTTTTTTTTTTTTTTTTTTTGGTCCATCATGGGACTTGAACTCTGGGCTTGGGCTCTGTCCCTCAGCTCTTCAGCTCAAAGCAACCACTTGAGCCACAGCACCACTTCTGGTTTTCTACTGTTTTTATTGGAGATAAGAGTGTCACTTTCCTGCTCAGGCTGGCTTTGAACCATGATCCTCAGATCTCAGCCTCCTGAGTAGCTAGGATTACAGGCGTGAGCCACGGGTGCCTGACTAAAAAGGGGACTTATTCTTGATGGTCCCTTTTACCCATCCAACAAATCCTCTTCCACAATTTCTGGGAATTATGAAGACCCATTTGGTCTTTCCAGCTCTTTTGGGGACTACTTAATATCAACTCACTCATAAATGAGTGTTTATTCTCTGCCTAGACTATTCTTCCTGCAAGAAATTTGCATCTTTACAGCCTATAAAGCCCTGTACTTCCCAAACATGGCTGACAGATGAAGAAAAGCACAGGTGAAGCAGGGAAGGCAAGAAAAGCATAAACCAAGGAAAGGTACTTGAAGACAAAAGCCTGTACACGGACTTGTGAGACCTTGTACCTAATCAGGCAGCAGGGCTGGTGGAAGAATAGGTGTGTTGGGAGATGAGATGAATCTTGCAAATTGGAGACTGAGGCCAGGGAATAAAGAAGCAAAATGACTGCATAGGGAACATCCTAGCATAATGAAGCCTCTCTCCTAGCAAGTAAAAGAGGGGGAGGAAGTATAAAATTAGGATGAAGAGACCATGATCGACATTTAGAGGGTAGAGGCACATACAGAAGGAGATGATGGTATTTTAGAAGCAGCCTTGGTTTAGAAATCCAGAAATGGAAACACCCACTGGAGGTGGCCAGAAAAAAAAAAAAATCTGTAGGGAAAGAAGGAAGGAAGTCAAGAACAGAGAGATGACTGCTGTAATCAAGAAGGAAGTTCTGGAAGAAATTGTAAGGACTTGATCAGAATAAGAAGCCAAGATATAGCCCACCAATCAAGAGGAAGGAAGAGTTGAGCATACTGTGATTAAAATTCAACACACTTCACCTAGTGTTCAGCATGCATTGAATCGGAATACAGCACCTGTTTTTAGGGCTGCATAGGTTTCAAGAAAGTTGCATATTTCTCAGATTTCCAAGTCATTAGCTTATTACAGAAACTATTGCCTTGGACAGATGGGGAGAGTATAACACACCCAACCCACACTCCACTCTAGACTCAAGGAATGTGAGTCCTTTTGAAAGGAGGTAGAAATTACTTTCATTCATACACTTACCCTCTAGTTTTGTGAAATGTGAGGTTTAATGTATCTTATCCTCATATGCTTTACAAAAGAGAATTAGTGGGGGTGGGGAAGATAGGAGGAACAGGGCAGTGACAAACAAACACTGACAAGAACCTGGTGAGAAGGGAAACCTACAGTCAGCAAATTCTGCCAGGTCTGGAGTAACTATACCAAATAACCCTAGAATCCAAAACAGATGTCCTTCAGCCCGATGACCATACTACCAGTCATTTGCTCTGTGAACCAATATGAAGCAAATACCTTCAAAATGCACACACTAGTTGGGCACTAGCGGCTTACATCTATAATTCTGGCTATTCGGAAGGATGAGATATGAGAATCCAGGTTCAAAGCCGGCCCAGGCAGAAAAGTCCATGAGATTGTTATCTCCAATTAATTAGCAAAAAAAAAAAAAGCTGAAAGTGTACATGGGACTCGAGTAGTAGAGAATGCCCCAGACCTGAATGAAACAGCTAAGCAAGAATGTTAGGTCCTGAGTTTGAGCCCACTACTGGCACACACACACACACATGGATACCCACTCACACATACACGGGCGCACGTGCATGCACATGCACACACACACATGTGCACGTGAACACACACACACACACACACACACATGCATGCACGAATACAGACATTATTCCTGGGTTTGGATTTACCATGCTTTCCTAGGTACAGGCTTAGAATGCCCAACAGAGGAGAAATTCCTCTATAGACTATGCCCTTCACTTGTCTTTTGCTCATGGGCTGACAAAAGAAAACGTGGCAAACTTGCTAAGGTCTGAATATTAACGTAAGTCACATACACTGGCTAAACAGACAAAAATGCAGCTGTGAGATGACAATGACAAATGAGCCTGAAAAGTAAAGCACAGATAACTGTCAGGCATGACTGGCCATGAGGCTTGCCTGTACTTTACAGCAATTTGTTTTGGAAAGGGCAATGAAGACAAACAGGTAGCACTAAATCACTGTTCACACAATTCTGAAGACTTTATATAAATGGCTGAAAACAGTTTTCAACAGTTGGGTCAACAAGAAGTAACGGTCACCACACTCATCCAGCTTTCAAAGAAATACCAAGTTAACCCATTAAGAAGAGAACAATAACTTGAGTTGTTTTACCAAGAAAGATCAAACAAATAACTATTACAGAATCCTCGAATCACTCCCCCTCCATCCATCTATGGCAGTGGCTCCTATGCCACATCCCTCGTTTACTGCTGCTTATTAGTCACACACAGGGATACTGCTGAAGGCTGGAATTGGTCTCTGGTACAAAAGCTGTTTACCATTTAGAGAGATGTGGCGTTGAAGGAAATAAATAATGTGAGAAGTATAAACTATAATGAGAATAACTATAGAAAAAGTAAAGAATACTTTACTTTTTTTTACAGGCTCACGCCTGTAATCCCAGCTACTCAGAAGGCTAAGATCTGAGGATTGCCATTCAAAGCCAGCCCAGGCAGGAAATCCATGAGACTCTTAATTGCAATTAACCATTAGAAAACTGGAAATGGCACTCTTTGAGCAAAGAGAGCTCAGGGACAATGCCTGGGCACTGAGTTCAAGCCCCATGGCCAGCAGGAGAGGAAAAATAAAAGGAAAGAAAGAAAAAGAATAAGAAAAAGAAGAACAGGCCAGGCACCAGCAACTCATGGCTTTAATCCTAGCCACGCAGGAGGCTGTGGTCTGAGGATTGAGGTTCAAAACTGACCCAGATGGGAAAGTCCATGAAACTTTATCTCTAACCAGCAAAAAGTGTGGAGCTGTAACTCAACTGTTAGGGTACCAGCCTTGAGTGAAAAGGTTAATGGGCAATGCCCAGGCTCTGAGTTCAAGCTTCAGTGATGGGAGAAGAAAAGAGGGGGGAAGAAAGAAAGGTGGGAGGGAGGGAGAGGGGGGGAGAGAGAGAGAGAGAACGAAAGACAGAGAACTTTTGAAGGTACTCTAAAGACTGGGAGAAGGTACCCAAGGAAGGATGAACTTATTCTTTTTCTTTTTTTTGGAGGGTCGTGGGACCTGAACTCTGGGCCTGGGTGCTGCCCTCAGCTCTTCAGCTCAAGGCTAGTGCTCTACCATTTGAGCCACAGCGCCACTTCTGGTTTTCTGAGTGGTTTATTGGAGATAAGAGTCTCACGGACTTTTGCCCAGTCTGGCCTTGAACTGAGATCCTCAGATCTTAGCCTCCTGAGTAGCTAGGATTACAGGCATGATCCACCAGTGCCCGGCTGAAGGATGAACTTTGAGAGGAGGTCCCCTCCCCAAAACTAGAGTTGAAATTTCATTGGCTAAGGAAAGGAAGCAGCCCATTGAACAACAGAGAAGTTCACTGAAAAGTTGACAACTGGAATTATAGGTGAGCCAGGGCTGATTGGCAGGTACACAGAAGCTTAACATCTCTCTCAGCATGAAGCCTGGAGTATGCTCCTTGGCTGCAATGGGAGGCCCCAAAGTGGGGGTCACAGGGCTGCAAGGTTGCCAAGGGACCCCATGCTTTGAGGATCCTGCTGGGCAGAATAGCAATGGATCTACATACTTGTATGCACATACATATGCAGGCAAGTGTACATGCTTGCATGGACAAATAGGGACAAGAAAAAGCAGTAACCAGAATCAACAAGAGGCCCATCCTAAGTGAGCAAGGTCCCTCCGGCACCCTCTGCTGACAAAGAGTTCCACAGTGCTCATGGTAAAGAACTCTTCGCAGCACCCAGCTTCCAAAAGGGCAAGCTAAGAGCGGGGAGATGAAGTGGGAAGTGGCCAAGAGAGCAATGAATTTCCTGTGTGACCAGAACATTAAACAAGGTGATGTTTCTGTTGAATGTTAAAGAATGAGTAAGACTTTTGCAGACTGGAGGGCTGGGGAAGGAGAGGAAACTCATTCCAGGTTGAGAAGCCTTTTTATTACTCAGCCCAGGATTATGGGCAAACTACAGGACCTCTTTAAAACACATATGGAAATTCTAGCGTCATCTGCCTTATAAGGTCCTCATGAGATTAAAATGCAGCACTGGACCAGGCAAAAGCTTTGAAAAGAAAAGCAAGTATTCTATGAAAAACATGTGAGGGCCAGAACTCTCCATAGTAAGGACTCTAGCTCTGGCCTGAGCTCCAAAGGGAACTGTCTCTGACCCTTCCCTCCTACCCCAGGAGCAATCCCCAACCACTCTCCTGTCCCTTTCTTCTTTTTCACACTGAAAGCTCCCACAAACTTATGAATGAATAAATCCTGGATTATACTGAGAACAATATAAACAAGCCTGAAGGAAATATATGATTTGTATTTACTTAAAAATAAAAAGGGGAGCCAATGTCAGTGACTCACTCTGAGGCTGAGATCTCAGGAGGCTGAGATCTGAGGATCATAATTACAAGCCAGCCCAGGAAGACAAATCCCAGAGACTCTTATCTCCAGTTAACCAGGGGGGAAAAAAGCCAAATGTGGAGTTGTGGATCAAGTAGTAAAGAGCCAGACTTGAGCAGGGAAAAAAAATTTAATAAATAAATAAATAAAGGTTGGGAATATGGCTTAGCAGTAGGATGCTTGCCTAGCATGCATGAAGCCCTGAATTCAATTCCTCAGTACCACATAAACAGAAAATGCCAGAAGTGGTGCTGTGGCTCAAGTGGTAGAGAGCTAGCCTTGAGCAAAAGTAGCTCAGGGACAGTGCCCATGCCCTGAGTTCAAGCCCTAGGACTGGCTAAATAAATAAATAGAAGGCAAGCAAGGCCAGGTGCCAGTGGCTCTTGCTTATATTCCTAACTACTCAGGGGGCTGAGATCTGAGGAGTGTAGTTTGAAGCCAGTTGCAGCAGCAAAGACTGTAAGACTCCTATCTCCCCTTAGCACCAAAAAGCTAAAAGTGGAGCTGTGGCTCAAGTGGTAGAGCACTATCCTTCAGCAAAAAGCTCACAACAGCACCCAGGCCCTGAGTTCAAGTTTCAGGACCAGCACACACACAAAAAAGAGGATAGGAGAAAGAAAGAAAGAAAGAAAGAAAGAAAGAAAGAAAGAAAGAAAGAAAGAAAGAAAGAAAGAAAGAAAGAAAGAAAGAAAGAAAGAAAGAAAGAAAGAAAGAAAGAAAGAAAGAGAGAAAGAGAGAAAGAAAGAAAGAGAAAGAAAGAAAGGAAGGAAGGAAGGAAGGAAGGAAGGAAGGAAGGAAGGAAGGAAGGAAGGAAGGAAGGAGAGAGAAAGGGAGGAAGGAAGGAAGGAGAAAGGGAGGAAGGAAGGAAGGCAGGCAGGCAGGCAAGCAAAGTAGGTCTTAGTGGCTCATGCCTGTAATCCAAGCAACTCAAGTGAAAAGCCACTCCAGGCAGGAAAATCCATAAGACTCTTACCTCCAATTAACCCTTTTTTTTTTTTTTAAAGCCAGAAGTAGAGCTGTGATTCACATAACAGCCTGGAGAGAAAATGCTAAGGAAAATAGTAACCCCTTCATACAACTACTTAAAGATATTTTTTAGCAAAAGAAAAAGCTAAAAGAAAGCACACAGGCCCCGAGTTCAAACCATAGTACTGGCACACAAAGAGAGAGGGGTGTTATTATGTAAATGCTAATTTTCTGTTATCCACATCTTAATATATCATTCTAGCCAGGCCCTAGCTATTCAGGAGGCTGAGATCTGAGAATTGTGATTCCAAGTCACAGTATGAAAATTTGGGAACTCAGTCAGAGTCAGCGCTCAGGCCCTGAGTTCAAGCCTCAGAACCAGGTCAAAAAACTTAAAATAACTTTTTAACAGGACACGTGAAATAAAATTTTCACTGCAAAATTAATTCATTGAGCTACCTCCCATTTTAAATCACCCAAACTCGGGGCCCCGAGTTACAGCTCAATGTTGCAATGCTTGCCTGGTATGTTCATGACTCTAAGTTCAATCTCTAGCACCAAAAGTAATAAGATAAATAAATCACCCCAACTTTTCCTATAAGTTTTATAACAACAAATGAAAATTTGACTCATAATCAGTTGATTGGAGCTTGTCATTAAGAGCTGCTTCCACCCTCTATATTAAGCCCAAATTTTTTTAAATTTTTTTTAAATGCTCTTTTTTATTTATTTTTATTTTTATTTTTTTTTGTTGGTCATGGTGCCTGAACTCTGGGCCTGGGTGCTGTCGCTCAGCTCTTCAGTCAGGCTAGCACCCTACCACTTGAGCCACAGCGCCACTTCCGGCTTTATCTGTGTATGTGGTACTGAGGCATTGAACCCAGGGCCTCATGAATGCAAGGCAAGCACTTTTACCACTGAGCCACCTTCCCAGCCCAAGCCCAAATTTTTTAAACCCTCAGTCAGTCATTTTAGGAATATCATAAAATTCAAATTCCCCAGGCTCTAAAATTACAAATTATCAAAAGTGGGCCAACAGGAAGGGGAAGAAATATTTATTAAACAGACACCTGGTATTTACATACTGTTTTGTAGAATGGGAACTTCTTTGTATGACTACTTACAGATAATTTTTTAAAAAATTTTTAAGTGGGCCAACAGGAAAGGGAAGTAATATTTATTAAACACTAGCCCCACCATTTGGAGTGTGTGTGTGTGTGTGTGTGTGTGTGTGTGTGTGTGTGTGTGTGCGCATGTGCGTGCGTGCGCGCACGTGCATGTGTGCATATACATATAAGTGTGTGTGTGTGTATATATATATATATATACATTCACACATATTTAATCTTCATTATTATTCTTGCATAAACATATTAAGAGTTTGAAAAGGGTAAGCCCTAGCATTTCAGGTCTAGTGGGGCTAGAATTCAAACCAAGATCTAACTGGTTTTGAAGCAACTCCCGCAAACACATACACCCAAAGAAATTAGTCAGACTGCTTTTCCAGGTGGAAAGTAAGGGATAGGCTCCAGGGAACAAGTAACATTGTCCCATTGGCACTACCATAGGTCAAGGACATGAGAAGGGAAAAATCACAGTCATGTCCAGAACTATTCCAAATAGCCTGCCCATTCTCTTTGTCTTAACTCTCTGGTGTCATCCTTTATAGACTATTGAGAAACACACTGTCCTTTTTGGACATTCTTCCATTCTTAAATTCAGCGTGGTTGCCTATCTCACCATCAAATGCTCACTGGAGGAAAATGTATCAGCAGGATGTTGAAAGATAATCTAAAAACGAGAACTGCAACAACTGCTAACGGTTCTGAGAGGCTGATTTATCAACAGGGCCACCACCTGACATCTGTGAGAGGCTGCACCAACCACAATGTGCTCTCAAAACAGCACAAATCATCTCACACAGGGCTGGAAAACAGCGCTCACAGAGGTGCCTTGGGCAGATTCTCACCGAGGATGGGCACTGTCTCTATCCTTTACTATTTTTTTTATTTAACTAATCTTTTAATCTGTTTCCTGCCATATGGCTCATTAGTCACCTCCAGCACCTCCCATACTCATCTCCTGGGCGTTGTTCTTTCACTGGAGAAGATGCACATTTCTCTACAATGGCCATGCTAAGGGAAGCTCTCCAAGGAACTACTTTTAACTGATGCCCCCTTAAAGCATCAGGGAAGAAACTCCTGGAGTCAGCTCCAGAGAATCTGGCCCAAGGCTCAGAATGTCAAATCAGACCTGAAAGGACTCCCCTGTCACCAGCTTCTACCAAACAATGTGATACAGGGGTTGAGGACTTGGAAAGCTGAGACAGAAGGAAGCTAGCTTGATAGATCTTCCATTGATCAAAGCTTAGCTGAGTCTTACCCTGCCCATTAAATACTAGCTGCTCTAAGGCTGGAGGCTGTAGCATAGTGGTAGAATATTTATTTACCTAGCATGCACACAGGAAGGAACCAGGTCCTAAATTTGATCCCCAGCACTGGAGAAAGGGAGGGAGGGAAGGAAGAAGAGAGAGAGGTATAGAGAGAGAAAGGTGATCAGGAGAGAGGGAGAAGTGGAAGAACAGAAAGAGGAGGATGGCAGAAAGGGAATAGAGCTCTATTCTGGCATCTGTAGTGGAAGTGTTGTACTGGAAAGCATGGTTAAGCAGTATGAGATCTCCCACATCCCCTCATTCTAATATCAACGGGGCTGGAAGGTCCGGAAAGCTCCCTCACCTATAGTGGAGCCCACAGCAGATGGAGGCCCTCCAACACACACACACACACACACACACACACACACACACACACACACACACACACACACACACACACACACACACACACACACACACACACACACTGATTTCCTGCTCCTCTAGCTGTGAACCTTGCTCCTTTCTCAAGTCACACTCAGAAATGATCACCAAACATTGGGATAGTGATCAGTAAACAGGTGGTGGTGGCAGTAAACAGGTTAGAATTCTTGGGCAAGCAAGCAGAGCCTTACTGGTTCCACTTTGGAACTCTGAAGAGGGGAGGCTTTGACCTGAGGTTGTTTAAAATCTGACCAAAACAGAGATTCTAACAACGGAGCCCACCAGGGAAATAACAGTGGGAGATAAACTGGATGAGGAATTTAAAACTTGGAGAAAAGCATATAACTACTAGAAGGTGAATCATCAGAGTTGAATCTGAACAGCAGTTCCCAAGTCTTAATTCAGAGCTGCTCTCAATATTATACTATTGAACTATAGTTCAAATACTATAGTTTGGATAAAGATTTTGATTGTATGCGAAAGCCCTGTAAACTACAGACATAAAAAGAATTCTGCTTCAAACTTTAAGTGAAAACTTAATTGTAAGGTCAAGTGTCATTGGACTTCTTTTATAAAATGGAAAGACTTTTCTTAAAATCACATCCTAGCTGTGCACTGGTGGCTTAGGCCTATAATCTTAGCTACTCAGAAGGCTGAGATCTGAGGATTGCAGTTCAAAGGCAACCAGTCAGTAAAGTCCACAAAACTTTTTTAAATCTCCAGTTAACCACCACAACGCTGGAAGTAGAGCTGTGATTCAAGTGATAGGCCACTAGGTTTATATGAAAAAGCCAAGCAAGCATGCAAGGCCCTGAGTTTATGTACCAGTACCAACACCCCACGCCACCCCACCCCCACCGCCAAAAATAGGCTGGTGGCTCACATCCATAATCCTAGCCAGTCTGGAGACTGAGGTCTGAGGATCAAGGTTCAAAGCCAGCCAGGTCAGGAAAGGCCGGAAGACTCTTATCTCCAATTAACCACAAAAGGCCAGAAATAGAGCTGTGGCTCAAGCACTCAAAAGCTCAAGGACAATGCCTCTGCCCTGAGTTCAAGCCCCAGTATGAGCCAAAAATAAAAAGTTAATTTTTAAAAAAAATCAACCACCTAAAAAATAACAAGTTTTCCCCCCTGATGTTAGAAAAAAAGGAAGTAGAGGTGGGGGTGGGGGTGGCGTGGGGGTGGGGGTCTAAGCTCCCAGTATAGCCGAACTCAGAAAGCCTACCCTGCTGTTTGTCACTGTGAACTCCACACTCTCATTCTCAATCCTGGACAGGGAGTGTTTCCCCCAGTTTTTAAGAATCTGGGCTGGCCCACGGGTAACTTTAACAAAGATCTAACCTAGGGTAAGGAGTCAAAATTCAACCGAGGAGCAACCCCACACTCACCACTAGGAAACCCTGTTTTCTTTTAATTAAAAAAAATTTAGAGGTCATCTCTCAGCTTTGTTTACAAGTAATGAGTCCAGCAGCTCTCATTTATCACCCCTGGAGATTCTTTTACACTTTGATGTGAAAAGAGTCAGGGCCCATTGTGATTTCAACTATTCCAACAGCAGGCCTTTCATTTGCAAACGAATCCCTGGCCCCCTGTAAGAACCAACTGTCAGAAAAAAAAATTCATTGCCTTTCCTTCCAGTTATTTATCGGAGACTGGGGAGAAAGCTGCCTTTAAGACATTTCTTAAAAAAAAAAAAAAAAGTTCCCAGAACACCCCTAATGCATTCCCTACCTTCACTTGGTTCTTTTGCCAAGAATGACTTTTTCCCCAATCCCATCACATAAGAAAAGCAACCTCTTGTTTAAACCATCCCATCTGGAATGACTTTCTCTCCTTTGCACTTTCATAGAAAGCCCAAGCTGCCTTAACAGTTATAAGTTAAATGTTGCTCCCTTGAGCCAACTATGCAATTTTCTCCAAAGCAAAGAGTGTACCAGCACCTTCACTTGGTCAGGACAAAGGTTCAATCGTTCTAACCAGAGGGTCAAAAAGCACCCACTTCCCCCCATCTTCATGAAGTATTAAGTAAGTTTAACAAGGAAAGAGAATGTAGAGTTCTTTAGGTATCTAAAAAGTATGATGCGGTTGTGGAAAAAAACAGGATAGTACCCAGTGTGAAGGGTTTAGTTCTTTTAAGTAAATATTTTAAATTAAATTTTCTTTTTAAGTTCATGTGACTAGGGTGCAGAATTCAGTAGTAAAAGGCTGGGCTTGGCATGCAGGAGATCCTCGGTTCAATCCCATGTAGTGCGGAGAGGGAAAGACATAGGCATTCCTAGATTACCAAACTATGTCAAGCAAAAACACTCATCTTGACTCTAACCAGAGAGTTAACTTCCATTTTTCAAGAAATGCAAGGCTATAGAACCATAGGATTTCCCAACCTCAACACTATTGACATTTAAAGGCAGACAGACAAACCTCTGTGGTTGGGGATGCTTAATAGGTAGCATCCCTGGTTTTCCCCTCTGGACTGTGGTAACCAAATATTCCTCCAGACATGGCCAAATAATGGTGGTGAGGGGTGGAGGGCTGTCCCCAGCCATGAGCAGCTGAGAACCCCTGTGACACAGAAATTAGTCAAATACACTAACAGGATGCAAACACACAAATCCTCAGCGTGGGACATCCCTTCAACAGTACATCCCCAACCAACCCACAGCCCCCACCTGAGAAAACCAATAAGGTAATGGATCAGGTTAAAACCCTAGAGATAAAACAATGCCACATGTAATCTTTGGTTCACTAGATGCAAGATAGAGAACATTTTAATAGACATTTAAGCCAGGTGCTGGTGGCTCATGCCTGTAAGAATAGCTACTCAGAAAGCTGAGATCTGAGGGTTGTGGTTCAAAGCTAGCCAGGAAAAGAAAGTCTATGAGACTCATCTCCAATTAACCACCAGAAAACTGAAGTGGAGCTGTGGCTCAAAGTGGTAGAGCTCTAGTTAACCTTGAGGAAAAGACCTCAGGGATCATGCCCAGGCCCTAAGTTCAAGCCCCATTACTGAAAAAAACAAAATTTTAAAGACATTTAAAACTCACCTGAAAAGTATGAATCTGAACTAGCTATAAGATAAATCTGCCGGGCGCCGGTGACTCACACCTGTAATCCTAGCTACTCAGGAGGCTGAGATCTGAGGACTGTGGTTCAAAGCTAGTCTGGGCAGGAAAGTTCATGAGACTCTTATTTCCAATTAAATACCAGAAAACCAGAAGTGGTGTTGTGGCTCAAATGGTAGAGCATTAGCCTTAAGCTGAACAGCTCAGGGACAGGGTCCAGGCCCAGAGTTCAAGCCCCACCAAATAAATAAATAAATAAATAAATAAATAAGTTAATTTTATTAGGTATGATGATGGCGTATGGTTTCATAGGAAACAACCACATTTTTAAAGAGATGAACATAAAGTATGCAGGAGGAGAAAGAACAGATGTCTGGGATTTGCAAGAGAAGAAAAAAAATAGAGAAAGGATAGAGGTTTTTTTGTTTGTTTTTGTTTTTGTTTTTGTCAGTCATGGGGCTTCAACTCTGGGCCTGGGCACTGTTCCTCAGCTCTTCAGCTTAAGGCCAGTGCTCTACCACTTGAGCCACAGCACCACTTCTAGTTTTCTGGTGGTTTATTGGAGGTAAGAATCTCAGGGACTGTGGGGGGAGGGGGGAGGCTGGGAAGGGAGGTGAAGGGTAAACAAAGGAGGAGGCTGCAATGCTTGGTAAGAAATGTATGCATTATCCTGCCCATGTAATTGTAGCCCCTCTGTACAGTATGTTCTCAAATAAAATTAAATTAAATTAAAAAAAATTAAAAAAAAAAAAAAGAATCTCAGGGACATTCTACCTAGGCTGGCTTTGAACCGTGATCCTCAGATCTCAGCCTCCTTAGTGGCTAGGATTACAGGCCTGAGCCACCAGCACCTGGCTGGTTTTTGTTTCATTGTTTTGTGTGCTGATAACTGGGGATTGAGCTCAGAGCCCAAGAGCTATTGCTTTTTGCTTATGACTAGTGCTCTACCATTTGAGCCACACCTCTATTTTATACTCTCTCTCTCCCTCCTCACAGACATTCTTTCCTGCTCAGGATGGGTGTGAACTGGAGTCCTCAGACCTCAGCCTCCTGAGGACCTAGGATTACAGATGTGAGCCACTGATATCCAGCAGTTTCATTACTTTGTTGTTTTGTTTTAGGGTACTAAATTTTTAACTCGGTTTTGTACTTGGTAGGCATGTACTCTACCATTTGAACTGCCCTCAACATCTTAAAATCATTTAAAAGTCAACATATATGGTATCACTCTGTATTTCAGGCTACCCAGAAAGTCACCAGAATTCAGATATTGAAGTAAAGTCAGATCATTACCCTACCAAGATGATAGAATCTGAAAACAGTTCAACTCCATATTTATCTTACATATCATCTGGAGTAAAATATCATTACACAACACGTTTCACTATACAACAGCTACCTAGACAGTATTCATTATATTAAAAATTAATATAGATACTAATTCCCAATCCTCTGATTATTAATATTAATATACTACAGGACTAAAGGCAGAGAACATGCCACATGTAAACCATTATGAAACTGTACCATGGCCACTTGAGAGCCTAAAACGATCTAAAGATGATTCTAACCTACTTTAACAAATAAGCAATTCTTCTAACATCTACTCTCCCTGATACACAAGCAACATTATTCACAACAGAACAAAGCAGATGAACCATAAATGTCTACCAACTTATGAAAATAAAAGATGATATGTCAGGTGTGGTGGCTCACACCTATAATCCTAGCTTCTCAGGAGGATAAGATCTGAGGTTTGCAGTTCAAAGCCAGCCCAGGCAGGAAAGTCTGTGAGATTCTTATGGCCAATTAATCACACAAAAGCCCAGAAGTGGTGCTGTGGCTTAAGAGGTAGAATTTTAGCCTTGAGCAAAAGGAACCCAGGACAGTGCCCTGGTCCAGAGTTCAAGGCCCAGTAACAGAAGAAGAAAAAAAAAGATATCTACACAGTGACATTTTCTGACAATAAAAAGGAATTAAATAGTCCTAGGCTTAGTAGTAGAGTGCTTGCCTTGCAGTCATGAAGCCCTGGGTTCAATTACTGGTGCCACATTAATAATAAACAAATAAAAAAAGGCTGGGAATGTGGCTTAGTGGTACAGTTCTTGCTAGCATGCATGAAGCCATGGGTTTGATTCCTTAGTACCTCATAAACAGAAAAAAAACAAAAGTGGTGGTGTGGCTCAAGTGGTAGAGTGTTAACCGTGAACAAAAGAAGCTCAGGGACAGCACCCAGGCCCTGAGTTCAAGCCCCAAGACTGGCAAAATTTATTTCTTTATTTATTTATTTTAAAATTCAATAAAAAGAAAAAATCTTTTTTTTTTTTTTGGTCAGTCATGGGGCTTGAACTCTGCCTGGATGCTGTCCCTCAGTTCTTCAGCTCAAGGCTAGTGCTCTACCACTTGAGCCACAGCACCACTTCCCACTTTTTCTGTTTATGTGGTGCTGAGGAATTAAACCCAGGGCATAAGAGGCAAGCACTCTACCACTGAGCCACCTTCCCAACCCTTTAAATTTTTTTAAAGGAATGAAATACTGAGATATGCTACAACATGCATGGTCTTGGATAATCTTATGCTATGTGAAAGAGTCCACTCACAATCTCCATAAACTGAGTTCACTTAAATGAAATGTCCAGATGAGGTAAAATATTGTCAATTAGTGACTAATACAAATAATTGGTTAGATTAGGGGTAGAAATGGGATTGAGCTGTAAACAAGTAGTTCCACTGAAGTGAGCAATGGGAATGTTCTAAAATCTAACTGTTGGGCTGGGAAGGTGGCTCAATGGTATAGTGCTTGCCTTGCATGCATGAGGCCCTGGGTCCAATTTCTCAGCACCACATAAACAGAAAAAGCAGGAAGTGGGCACTCTGGCTCAAGTGGTAGAGTGCTAGCCTTGTCCTGAAAAGCTGAGGGACAGTGCCCAGGCCCAGAGTTCAAGCCCCACGACTGACCAAAAATAAAAATAAAAAATAAAAAATAACTATTGTGATCATTGCACAGTAAATTTACAATTATTGTAGTATATACCTAAGTCACCATTTAAATTATATCACAATTTCTCAATTTAAATTTCCATTGTTTTTAAAGATGATTACACCATTTGCAAATGAATATATAGTACTTTGCAAATCTTTCTTTCTTCTCTCTTTTTTTTTTGGTCAGACTTGGGGCTTGAATACAGGCCCTGGGCATTTCTTGAACTTTTTTGCTCAAGGCTAGCACTCTACCACTTTGAGGCACAATGCCACTTTCGATTTTCTGGTGGCTAATTAGAAATAAGAGTCTCAGGCTCTCCTGGCTTCAAACTGTGATCCTCAGATCTCAGTCTTCTGAGTCGCTAGGATTACAGACGTGAGCCACCAGCACCTGGATTGCCAAATTTTCTTATAGTTCTTTTTGTGCAGTCTAGGACAGTTCCACAGACAATATTAAATGTAAAGTGGTCTACAAGAAAAGCTTTTAAGTGTGTCCATATGTCAGGTTAGTAAGTGCACTGTTTCTCTATAGATGCTATTCCTGGAGCAGCTCACAAAGAAATTTATCCCTTCAATTCAAAGCCTAGTCTCAAAACAAAGCATTTTCCCAGGGAGGAAAATTAAGGCAGCTAAAACCAACCATTCTACCCTCATCACCTGAGTTGGAAATTAATAATTTACTCAAAGTTTATGATGTTCCCGGCACTGTGATAAGCACTTTATGTGCATTCTTCTTATTTCTATTTTAACAAGGCTTTAAAAGTTAATTAGTTTGCCTATATAACCTGTCAGAAAAGAGGTCTCTGCATGATCAAGATTCAGACTGCCCAACTCAACTGTGCCCAAGATTCCAGGCCACATGGATTTTAGTGGGAAATTACTATTTCTGTAGTTTAATCTCTCTCCCCCCCACCTCCCCCTCCCCTGCCTCCAATAAGTTTAATTGGCCCTTTGGAAAACAGCTAATTCCAAAAAAAAATTTCCCTAAGGTCAGGAACAAGCCCCAAATTAAACCATTCTAAACCCAGGAGACTTGCATGAGTCATTGAAGATTCGTATGACAATGACACATACTTGCCATTGAGCAACCATTTTCTAAAATACAGGAAAACATGGTGTTCCCTATAAGCTTGAAAACCAGGCCTGAAACTACTCCACTTTGAAAATACAGGAAAGCACCGCCGTTTCTCGTTTCACAATTCCAGGCGTGGATTATTTACCAGGCCCTAGCCAACCACTATTTCAGGTAAGTGTGAGCTAGAGCACTAATCTCTGCAGTAAGCATCTGGAAATATAGTCCCTTGATTTACTCACACAAAGAAAAGCTGTCCATATAATAGATGTTAATCTGCTCAACACCTTGTAGCTTCTTCACTAATTGAATACTCTTCTCAATTAGGAGCTTTAAACATCTCTTCAGACTGCTGCAGAAAAGAGCTTTCCAGTCCACTTACAATATTACCCAGTGATTCAGGGCTGACAGAATGCAATCCCTTCAGTCTTCCCAAGGACTACAAGTTTATCAGTAGCAATCCTAAAACATCTGTAAGAGGTGCCTATCCTAATAGTAGCAGAAGACAAAATTTAAATCATGTCATCCATCTGAAATTCCAGGCTGAAGTAAAACTGCTGTCATGCTTTTGTTTTATTCTAACATGTTTTTGTCCAGCCACCAAAGGAACGTTCCCCACAAATTACTGCAGCTTTTTTACTCTGGGTTTAATTACCTACCTGAGGCAATTAGGAGGAATAAGTTTGGTACATATTATGAAAGAATTAACTTGCAGTCAACAGTGGCTCCCAGCCGGGCGCTGGTGGCTCACGCCTGTAATCCTAGCTACTCAGGAGGCTGAGATCTGAGGATCGAGGTTCAAAGCCAGCCCGGGCAGGAGAGACCGTGAGACTCCTATCTCCAATAAACCACCAGAAAACCGGAAGTGGCGCTGTAGCTCAAGCAATAGAGCGCTGGCCTTGAGCTGAAGAGCTGAGGGACAGCGCCCAGGCCCAGAGTTCAAGCCCCACGGCCGACAAAAAAAAAAAAACAAAAACAGTGGCTCCCACTTGTAAACCTAGCTACTCAGAAGGATGAGATCTGAGGATCATGGTTCAACACCAGCCTGGGCAGGAAAGTCCCGTGAGACTCTTATCTCCAATAAACCACTCAGAAAACCAGAAGTGGTGCTGAGTCTCAAGAGGTAAAGAACTAGCCTTGAGCTGAAGAGCTGAGGGACAGCACCAGGCCCAGAGTTCAAGCCCCAGGACCAACAAATAAATAAATAAATGAAAGAATTAACTTAAGTTTTCTAATTCCAAGAGGGAAGATTTTTCACCAATTGATACAGAAGGGTAAGAAGTTGAACATGTTAATAAAATGCAAAAGGTACATTCTCTTTCAGTAAGGAGAAAGAAAAATAGGTAGTAACTCCAGGGAAAACAAACAAACAAAAATATGAAGCAATTTTAAATGTGGCATAAATGTAATCCCAGAGTTTTCTTTCTTCTTCTTTTTTTTTTTTTTTTTTTTTTTGGTTGGTCATGGGGCCCGACCTCTAGGGCCTGGGCACTGTCCCTCAGCTCTTCAGCTCAAGGCTAGCTCTCTACCACTTGAGCCACAGCACCACTTTGGCCTTTTCTGCTTACGTTGTACTGAAGAATTGAACCCAGGGCTTCATGCATGAAAGGCAAGCATTCTACCACTGAGCCACCTTCCTAGCCCCGTGACCCAAGAGTTTATCTGCCCTTATGAATACAAACTTTTTTTTCCAAGTGGTTGACTTACTTCACAGAAATGAAACCCTGAGATCCTAATTTGCTTTCTGAGTAACGTAAAGAATATCACTTGTGGGCTGGGAAGATGACTCAGTGGTAGAGTGCTTGCCTTGCATGCATGAGGTCCTAGGTTCAATTCCTTAGCACCACATAAGCAGAAAAAGCCAGAGGTGGTGCTGTGACTCAAGTGGTAGAGTGCTCGCCTTGAGCTGAAGAGCTCAGGGACAGCATCCAGGCCCAGGGTTCAAATCCCACGACCAATCGAAAGAAAGACAGAAAGGAAGGAAGGAAGGAAGGAAGGAAGGAAGGAAGGAAGGAAAGAAGGATATCACTTGTTGTGAAGTTTTTCTTTGTTTGTTTAGGGTTTTTGTTTGGGTTGTTTTTGCCCATACTTGAGTTTGAACTCAGGATCTTGTACTTGTTTGGCTGGCTGGCTTGCTTGCTGGGCTGGCCCTCTACCACATGAGCCACATCTCCAGACCAATCTTTTTTTTTTTTTTAATTTTTTTGGCCGGGCGCTGGTGGCTCACGCCTGTAATCCTAGCTACTCAGGAGGCTGAGATCTGAGGATAGCGGTTCAAAGCCAGCCCGGGCAAGAGAGACCATGAGACTCCTATCTCCAATAAACCACCAGAAAACGGGAAGTGGCGCTGTAGCTCAAGTGGTAGAGCGCTCACCTTGAGCTGAGGAGCTGAGGGACAGCGTCCAAGCCCAGAGTTCAAGCCCCACGACCGACAAAAAAAAAAAAAAAATTTTGTTGTTGTTGTTAAGAAGGTGATGTACTGAGAGGTTGCAGTTATATAAGTGAGGTAAAGAGGGCTGGGAAGTTGGCTCAGTGGTAGAGCGCTTGCCTTGCATGCCTGAGGCCCTGGGTTTGATTCCTCAGCACCACATAAGCAAAAAGAAAAAACCCGGAAGTGGTGCTGTGACTCAAGTGGTAGAGCACTAGCCTTGAGCTGAAGAGCTGAGGGACAGCGCCCAGGCCCAGAGTTCAGGCCCCATGACTGGACCCAAACAAACAAACAAACAAACAAACAAACAAAAAGAGTACATTTCTTTTTGGAAAATATCACTCCTTCCAAACCAGCCTTTGGTTATTTTGGATGGAGTGACTTAGCCTTTTCTTCCTGGGCTGGCTTCAAACCACAACCTTTCATAACTCAGCTTCTTGAGAAGCTAGGAATACCTGTGAGGGCTACCCAGTGCCTGTCTTCCTTTTTTGAGACAGCGTCTCCATGTGTAGCTCAAGCTAGACTCAAACATAAGGTCTTCCTGCTTCAGCCTCCCCACTCTATGGCCGACTTGTACCACCATGCCTATCATTTGCTTTATCTTTAAATTGATAATAAAGTTTGAAAAACCAACAAACATGGTGATGTACTCAGGGGGTTGAGGCAGGAGAATCTTGAGTTCAAGCCCAACTTGGGCTTTTGCAACAAGATCCTGTCTCAAACAAAAACTATTTGAAAAGACTGTTATTATTCTTGGTAATTTGAAATTAAAATCCAAGGTAATAGAAGGTAGATGGGATCAAGAAGATACACTAAAGGGGTTGGGAAGGTGGCTCAGTGGTAGAGTGCTTGCCTTGCATGCTCGAGGCCCTGGGTTCGATTCCTCAGCACCACATAAGCAAAAAGAAAAAAGCCGGAAGTGGCGCTGTGGCTCAAGTTGTAGAGCACTAGCCTTGAGCTGAAGAGCTGAGGGACAGCGCCCAGGCCCTGAGTTCAGTTCCCACGACTGGACAAAAAAAATATATTAAAAAAAAAAAAAAGAAGATACACAAAAGAGTAAAGCTGGCCACGCACAGGTGGCTCACTCCTGTAATCCTAGCTACTCAGGAGGCTGAGATCTGAAGATCACAGTTCAAAGCTAGCCCAGGCAGGAAAGTACAAGAGACTCTTATCTCTGATTAACCACCAGAAAACCAGAAGTAGTGCTGTGGCTCAAGTGGCAGAGTGCTCACCTTGAGCTGAAGAGCTAAGGGACAGTGCCCAGGCCTGGATACTCTCTGTCTCTGTCTCTGTCTCTATCTCTGTCTCTCTGTCTCTCTCT
This sequence comes from Dipodomys merriami, assembly GCF_024711535.1. Classification (NCBI taxonomy): domain Eukaryota; kingdom Metazoa; phylum Chordata; class Mammalia; order Rodentia; family Heteromyidae; genus Dipodomys; species Dipodomys merriami. The sequence continues at coordinate 11,196,262 of NW_027206512.1, forward strand.
CTCACACACACACATACACAGTAAGGCTTGTTGTATTATCTCTTGGGCTATGACAATTTGATGAAAAACTAATTAATATTGGTCCTAATAGAGTTGTATATTAATACAAAACATTAAAGATTTTTAACTTGCTAAATGAACAGAAGGAATATAATATAAACACAAAATGGAGTAGAAACACAAGAATATGTATTCTAGGACTATTTTCAAATAAAACTGAAACTAGAGGAAGCAAGTGTATGGGGGAAAGGGAGAACAGGGCTGACCTCTGAGGGGGGCGGCAGAGGACAGGAGGGCTCTGCAGAGCCGGCATTGTAGTCCCTTGATCTGTTCTGCAAGTGTGTTCACTTTGTAAAAATGCACTGAACTGAACTAATAATGCCTATCCTTTTCAGTCTGTTATAGTACAATAACAATTTTTTGAAAGAATTAAAGAAAAAGCAGCAGAGGAAGGGGAGAATAGAAGCAGGCTCAGATTTAATAGTGTCTAATACAGATAAATCTGAAAATCATAGGATAAGCCTAAGATTTATAAGAATCAAGGAAATTATTGTCCCTGCACATCACATTAATATTCTGTTCATGCTGATGACTTTTGATAGCTTTAAACAAAGTAGGAGTTCATACTGAGACTTCTATTTAGTCTGAGCAATTAGAGCGGCACAGTCAATGCACACATTTTCTTTCCAAATATATCCTAATGTGGACCAGTTTCATGGGATTTTGGTGTGCTTTTTTTGTTCTGGATGACTAAACGAGTCAATAATTATCATAATTAAACATTTACATAGACTTGTACTAAATATTGAGACATAAAAGCATCAGCACTGTAATTGTTAGAATATTACTTCAAAGAGCAGTTACCCTTCTACATTTAGTAAGGAGCAACAACAGAAAACACACAATTCAAAAACTTTTAAATCTTTCACTGACTATGCTTTTAACCATTAAAATCGATTTTTTTCCACCAGAAATTACACTAGATGCAATATAAATAAAGTTTCTTTTCTTGCCAGTTCTGGGGCTTGAACTCAGGACATGAGCACTGTCCCTGTGCTTCTTCTTTTTTTTTTTGGGCGGGGGAGTCAGTCATGGGGCCTAAACTCTGGGCCAGGTTGCCTGTCCCTGAGCTCTTCAGCTCAAGGCAAGTATTCTACCATTTGTGCCACAGCACCACTTCCAGTTTTCTGGTGGTTAATTGGAGATAACAGTTTCACAGATGTTCCTGCCCAGGCTGGCTTTGAACTGCAATCCCCCTGAGAAGCTAGGATTACAGGTTGAGCCACCAGGGCCCAGATCCCTGAGCTTCTTTTGCCCAAGGATAGCATCTACCACTTGAGCCACAGTACCACTTCTGGCTTTTTCTGTTTATGTGGTACTGAGGAATCTAACCTAGGGCTTCATGCATGCTAGGCAAGTACTCTACTACTAAGCCATATTCCCAGCCCCTAGAAACTTTTTCTTAAAAAAGTTAGCCTTCAGCTGGGCACTGGTGGCTCATGCCTCTGAATCCTAGATAGCTACTCAGAAGGCTAAGATCTGAGGATCAAGTTTCAAAGTCAGCTAGGGTAGGAAAGTCTGTGAGACTTTTATCTCTATTAAACTATTAAAAAAAAAAAAAAAAAAGCCAGAAGTGGGGCAGTCTCAAATAGTAGAGTACTAGCCTTGAGCAAAATAAATTCAGGGGAAATGCCCAGGTCCTGAATTTAAGCCCCAGGACTAGAACCAAAAACAAACAAACAAACAAAAAGTTAGCCATAGGGGCTGGGAAGGTGGCTCAGTGGTAGAGCGCTTGCCTTGCATGCATGAGGCCCTGGGTTCCCTTCCTCAGCACCACATAAGCACAAAGAAAAAAAGCTGGAAGTGGTGCTGTGGCTCAAGTGGTAGAGCGCTAGCCTTGAACTGAAGGGCTGAGGCACAATGCCCAGGCCCAGAGTTCAGGCCCCACGACCTGACCCCCCCCAAAAAAAAAAGAAAAAAAGAAAGAAAGGGGGGGAGGAAGGAAGGAAGGAAAGGAGGGAGGGAGAGAGGTAAGGAGGGGGTAGGGGAAGGAAGGAGAAAGGGGAGGGAGAGAAGAAGGGGAAGAGGGAAGGAAAAGAAAGAAGGGAGGGAAGGAAAAAAGAAAAAAATCAAAAGAACAAAGAAGGGGAAAACTACAATTGAAATGCAAAGTTCTTCATATCATTAAGTTTTACCTGTCTACAACCTAGGAAGATCACTTACTATTCTATGAAATCAGGAGTTCAAAAGAACAACGCCAACAATAATTCTGCAAATAACTAGTGATGAGAGAATCAATTGAAATGCAATTAGATTTGAAGGTCTACAAAAATTCTAAAACTGAAAAGTAATGATAATGCATGTGTCTGAATAGTGACACATATGAAAACAATGTGCCGGGTGCTGGTGGTTCATGTCTTTAATCCTAGCTACTCAGGAGCCTGAGATCTGAGGATGTTGATTTGAAGCCAGATGGGACAGGAAAGGCCATGAGACTCATATTTCCAATTAAGTACCTAAAAACTGGACATAAAGCTGTAGCTCCAAGTGGTAGAGTGCTAACCTTGAGCAAAAATACCTCACGGTTAGCACCCAGGCCTGAGAGTTCAATCCTCATGACTGGGAAAACAAAAAAACAAAAACAAACACAATGGGGCCCAGAGATGGGGGTTCATGCCTGCCTAGCTACTCAGGAGGCTGAGATCTGAGGATCAGGGTTCAAAGCTAGCCTGGGCAGCAAAGTCCATGAGAGACTCTATCTTCAATTAACCAATCTAAAAGCCCAGAGTGAAGTTATGGCTCAAGGGGTAGAGTGTAAACTTGAATAAAAACACTAAGGGGGGCTGGTACCAGTGGCTCATGCCTGTGATCCTAGCTACTCAGGATGCTAAGATCTGAGGATCACAGTTCATATCCAGTTCAGGCAGAAAAGTCTGTGAGACTTTTTTTTTGGTGGTTCATAGGGCTTGAATTCTGGGCTTGGGTGTTGTCCCTGCGCTCTTCAGCATAAGGCGAGCACTCTACTGCTTGAGCCACAGCACCACTTCTGGTTTTCTAGTGGTTTATTGGAGATAAGAGTCTCATGGATTTTCCTGCCCAGGCTGGCTTTGAACCATGATCCTCAGATCTCAGCCTCCTGAATAGCTAGGATTGCCGGCATGAGCCACCTGTGCCCAGCTTCTGTGAGACTCTTATCTCCAATTAACCACCAGAAAAATGGAAGTAGCACTCTGGCTCAAGTGGTAGATCACTAGCCTTGAGCTGAAGAGCTGAGAGACAGTGTCCAGGCCCAGGCCCAGAGTTCAAGCCCCATGACCGACAAAAAACAAAAAACAAAAAATGCTAAGGGGCAGCACCAATACCTCGAGTTCAAGCCCCAATACTAGATTGGACTATACTGATGGCATGCACCTGATACAGACTGTGCTTTTGATGGATCAAAATACTGAAAAGTCAAAGATATAAAATGGACAGTAAAGCTGAGTACTGATGGCTCATGCATGTAATCCTAGCTACTCAGGAGGCTGAAATTGAAGGACTGCAGTTCAGAGCTAGCCTGGGCAGGAAAGGCTGTGAGACTTTTACTTCTAATTAACTACTGAGAAAAAGCCAGAAGTGGGGCTGTGGTTCAAGTGGTAGAGCACTAGCTTAGAGCAAAAGAAGCTCAGGGACGCCGGGTGCTGGTGGCTCACGCCTGTAATCCTAGCTACTCAGGAGGCTGAGATCTGACGGTTCAAAGCCAGCCTGGGCAGGAAAGACTGTGAGACTCCTATCTCCAATAAACCACCAGAAAACCGGAAGTGGCACTGTAGCTCAAGTGATAGAGCGCTCGCCTTGAGCTGAAGAGCTGAAGGACAGCACCCAGGCCCAGAGTTCAAGCCCCACAACCGACAAAAAAAAAAAAAAAAAAAGAAGCTCAGGAACAGTGCCCAGGTGTTCGAGCCCCAGGATCAGCAAAATAAATAAATAAAATAGATGGCAACTTAGGACAGCCAAGCAGCTCCTCTTCCCCCAACCTCTCTCCTTTAAAAAGCACAAGAGGCAAAGCAACAAAACAGACATCTACAGGAAGAAATTAGGTGGGACTTCTGGTTTATTTGTAGGCCCAGGGGAGAAAATGTCACCATCTTGGCATACCAGAAAAGTACTAATGATGGCAAACTACTTGTTAAATTCAGAATAAGACAACTGACATTCTATATAAAAGAGCTGTGGATGGGGCCAGGAAGGTGGCTTAGTGGTAGAGTGCTTGCCTAGCATGCATAAAGCCCTGGGTTCCATTCCTCAGTACCATACACAGAAAAAGCCAGAAGTGGCACTGTGGCTCAAGTGGTAGAGTGCTAACCTTGAGCAAAAGCAGCTCAGGGACAGTGCTTAGCCCTGAGTTCAAGCCCCAGGACTAGCAAAAAAAAAAAAAAAAAAAAAAGAACTGTGGAGGGGTAGGGCATTTTGCTCAGTGGAAGTATGCTTGCCTAGCAAGCACAAGGCCCTAAGTTCAGTTCTCAGCACCATCACCACCATCACTAATAAATAAGGCTATTCAATTCTGAGAACAGCTATGTGGTAATACATGTTGCTAAATCTTAAATTTTTCAAAAGATAAAAAGTCTGCATGGTTACATAAAACACTGGCAGATCATTTCTTTCATAATGCTTTGAAGAGCCAACCAAAACCCAGCTGTGGCCTAGACCCATTCCACTGGCCACCAGATCACAGTACTGATTTAATGCAAAAAATGAAATCACACCGATGCCAAGAGCAAACTCATGCCATTATTTTCACAGTCTTGGAGTAGGAAAGACCTTTTAAGTACCATCAAAAGCAGAACCCACAAAGGCCACGACATTTAACTATACAAACATTTTAAATGTATGTATAACGGAACCCTTTGAACAAATCTTAAAAATGAGCACAGTCTCATCCCCAGGCTCTACAAGGATATGATTTCCTGCAGCCCGGGTGACTTAATGTCCTGTGGTCAGGGAGAAGAATGTGCTAAGTTTAACAACCCCTCCAGCATCACCTGAAAATAATTTTCTAAATGACCCCAAAACAGAAGGAAGTAGGAAATATCCAGAAGGTTCCAGCATCATTTATTGCCCAATAAGTACCACTGAATAACTATGTGTCTCAATGGCTTATAAACATCCCCCAAACCTCTCCTGGGGTGGGGGTGGGGGGTCCCATAATGACAAAGATTCATGTGGGGTTTGTTTTGACACAGGCTGAATGCATACATTTCTCAGTATCTTAGACACAGAATTACAACATTGACCTATTCTAAAGTTTCCCCTCTCCCACTTTTTTTAGTGCTGGTCCTAGGGTTTGAACTCTTGAGCTCAGGGCTTGGGCACTGTTCTTGAGCTTTTTAATTAAGGCTAGTGGAGCTATAGCTCCACTTCTGACTAGTTCACAGACTGTCCTGCCCAAGCTGCCTTCAAACTGCAATCCTCAAATCTCAGCTTCCTGAGTAGCTAAGACGATAATCATGAGCCCCTGGCACCTGGCCATAACAACCTCATTTTAAATAAAGACACTCAGAGATTGTTAGATTTGGGTGGGGAGGCAGGCCTGGTAGTAAATGTCTGTAATCTCAGCATTTAGGAGGATGAAGCAGAAAGATCTCAAGTTGGAGGCCAACCTTGGCTATTAAAAGCCTGCCTCAAAAAAAAAAACAAACAAAAAAAAGAAGGGTTGGGGTTGGAGGCAGAGCTCAACTGGTAGAGTGCTAGCCACTGAGCAAAATTAGCAGGTACTAAGTTTGAGTCCTGGTCTCAGACCTAAAGAGAAAAAGAAGGAGGAAGAAGAGGAGGAGGAGGAGGAGGAGGAGGAGGAGGAGGAGGAGGAGGAGGAGGAGGAGGAGGAGGAGGAGGAGGAAAAAGAGGGATGGGAAGATTGTTAGAGGGTAAAAAATACTTCAAACATGTTGCACTTATGAATGAAGATAGCAAAATGAAAATCACTGAAAGATGTTAAATATTAGGGATAGGGAGGGTGTGAAAAACTGAGAGTGAGGATAGGATCCACATGCTTGAAATACTGTACATGCATATGCAAAAGACAACGATGATAACCCTGTACATAATTACCACACACACACACACACACACACACACACACACACACACACACACACACAGAGTGTAAGGCTTAAACTCTGAGCCTGGGCACTGTCCCTGAGCTCTTCAGTTCGAGGCAAGCCCTCTACCACTTGAGCCACATTGCTACTTCCGGTTTTCTGGTAGTTTGTTGAAGATGCGTCTTACGTACTTTCCTGCCCCAGCTGGCTTTGAATTGTGATCCTCAGATCTCAGCTTCCTTAGTAGCTAGGATTACAGGCATGAGCCACCAACACTGGCAATTACCATACACTTTTTTTTTTTTTTTTTTTGTCGGTCGTGGGGCTTGAACTCTGGGCCTGGGCGCTGTCCCTCAGCTCTTCAGCTCAAGGCGAGCGCTCTACCACTTGAGCTACAGCGCCACTTCCGGTTTTCTGGTGGTTTATTGGAGATAGGAGTCTCATGGTCTTTCTTGCCCGGGCTGGCTTTGAACCGCGATCCTCAGATCTCAGCCTCCTGAGTAGCTAGGATTACAGGCGTGAGCCACCAGCGCCCGGCTACTTTTTTTTTTTTTTTAAGGAATTACAGGAAAGTAAAACACATCCTGTTAGGGGAATGGGTACTGGTAGAAGGAGAGAGGTTAAACTAGGTATGGAGGAAAGTGAATGTGCAAAATGTTTTCTTTATGTACAAGTGTGAAATTAAACAATTTGGCTTATTAAGACTGGTTTAGGAGCAGGGAAGATGACTCAGTGGTAGAGTGTTTGATTCCTGAGCACTGCATAAGCAGAAAAAGCTGGAAGTGGTGCTGCGGCTCAATGGTAGAACACTAGCCTTGAGCTGAAGAGCTGAGGGACAGAGCCCAGGCCCAGAGTTCAGGCCCCAGGACTGGGGGGGGGGAGGGAGGGAGGGAGGGAGGTAGAGAGAGAGGGAGAGTGTGTGTTTGTGAGAGAGAGAGAGAGAGAGAGAGGGAGAGAGGGAGAGAAGGAGAGAGACAGGGAGAGACGGGGAGGGCAGGAAGAAGGAAGAGGAGGAGGAGGAGAAGGACAACGAAGACGACAATTACAATGACGAAGATGACAAGAAACAACAAGAAGCCAGTCTAATAGTTTTCTTTCCTTCCTCCCCTATCCTTGTCCCCTCAAACTGGTATTTGAAACAGGGTCTTGCATTTGCTACCCAGACCCTCTATCACTTGATCCATGCTCCAGTCCAAACAATGAAAATTTCAAGTATTTTCCTGCACCAAAGAGTTCTAAATTTGCAAAAATGAAAAGGTACAAATATCATTGAAGAGTTAATTGTAAAATTAAATATTCTGGATTTCACACTCACCTGTTGCTGCTGCTGCTGCTGCTACTGCTGATTCTCTCAGCAAAAGCCATCGCTGCCCAGTCAGAGCAAAGAGTCAGGTCTGCACATCTGGAAGAGAAATGGTAACCTATGAGCATCAGCCCCTGAATGAAGGTGTAGGTCCACATGGCCTGTAAGAAACTTTCTTGATAATGGAATTCACAGCTCTCACTTCAATTAGAAAACTGTTTTTGCCAGGTAGCAGTGGCTCATGCTTATAATCCCAGCTACTCAGGAGGCTGATAGAGGAGAATCATAGTTTGAAGCCAGCCTGGGCAGAAAAGTCAGTGAGCCTTACATCTTCAATTAACCACCAAAGCCAGGAGCAGGTGGCTCATGCCTATAATCCTAGCTACTCAGGAGGCTGAGATCTGAGGATCATGGCTCAAAGCCAGCCAGGCAGGAAAGGCCGTGAAATTCTTTTTTCTTTTTTCCTTTTTTTTTTTTTCCTTGTTGGTCATGGGGTCTGAACTCTGGGCCTGGGTGCTGTCCCTCAGCTCTTCAGCTCAAGGCTAGCGTTGAGCTTCAGGCCCACTTCTGGCTTTTTCTGCTTATGTGGTGTTGAAGAATCAAACCCAAGGCCTCATGCATGCAAGGCTAACACTCTACCATTGAGCCACCTTCCCAGCCCTGTGAAACTTTTTTTGCGGGGGGGGGGGGGGGGGAGTCTGGTCATGGGGCCTGGACTCTGGGCCTGGGCGCTGTCCCTCAGCTCTTCAGCTCAAGGCTAGCGCTCTACCACTTGAGCCACAGCACCACTTCTGGCAGTGCCTAGCAGTTGTTCAAATGTTTAGGCTACTGCTCAAAGACATTTCAGGCAAAAATAAGCATGGGTCTATTATGTGGGGATGAAAGGAAATAACATTTCCCTAGCGTCTATTTTGTGTAAAGCATTGTGTCAAGCCCTTTGAAAAATGATATTTCAAGTAAATATTATGATAAACTTTCAAGGTAAATACTAACGCCCCATTTTGTTAATAAGAGACTTAGTTCTAAGTAATTTTCCCAGGGTCATAGGTTAACTCAGCATCCTCAACAGAAGTAACAAGAGGAAACTAGACCCTGGTGGCTCAAGCCTGTAATCCTACTTACTCAGTAGGCTGAGATCTGAGGATCACAGTTTGAAGCCACCTGGGGCAAGAAAGTCTGTGAAATTCATCTCTTAACCACCAAAAAGCTGGAAGTGGATCTATGTCTCAAGTGGTAGAGCACCAACCTTGAGTGAAAAAACTAAGTGACAGTACCCAGGCCCTAAATTCAAGCTTCAGTACTATCACACAAAGGAGAAACAGAAAAAAAAATAGAAAAAGTCATAGCATTGAGCATATAAGAAAACAGTTAATTTTCACACAAGAATTCAATGCTTTAAAAAAAAAAATAAAGAGAGACCAGGTGCTGGTGAATCAGTCCTGTAAACCTAAAATACTCAGGAGGCTAAATTTGAAGGTCAAGGTTTGAAGCCAGCCTGGACAGCAAAGTCCAAGAGACTCTTAACTCCAGTTAACCTCAAAAAGCCAGAAGTGGAGTTGTGATGAGAGAGGGGGAGGGGAGGGGAAAGAGACAGGGAGGGGGAGAGGGAGAGGGAGAGGGAGAGAAAGCCGAGTGCACGAGCTGGCCTTGATTTTTTTTTTTTTTTTTTTTTTTTTTTTTTTTGTCGGTCATGGGGCTTGAACTCCGGGCCTGGGCGCTGTCCCTCAGCTCTTCAGCTCAAGGCGAGCGCTCTACCACTTGAGCTACAGCGCCACTTCCGGTTTTCTGGTGGTTTATTGGAGATAGGAGTCTCACGGTCTCTCCTGCCCGGGCTGGCTTTGAACCGCGATCCTCAGATCTCAGCCTCCTGAGTAGCTAGGATTACAGGCGTGAGCCACCAGCGCCCGGCTTGATTTTTTTTTTTAAAAAAAAGCCAAAATATAAGTCCAAGTAGCAATCTTAATATTTTAGCTCCAGGGCTGGAATACACTTAGTGGTAGAGTGCTTGCCTAGCATGCATGAAGCCCTCAGTTTGATTCCTCAGCACTACATAGGCAGAAAAAGCCGGAAGTGGAGCTATGGCTCAAGTGGTAGAGTGCTAGCCTTGAGCTGAAGAGCTGAGGGACAGCGCCCAGGCCCAGAGTTTGGATCCCACAAATAACATACATACACACACACACACACATATATACATATATATATATATATATATATATATATATATATATATATATATATATATATATTTCCAATGGTAAAAACCGACCAAAGAAATCCCTCACTTAATTCTAAATAAACAAAAAAATAAAGTTAGTCTTCTTTTAAAACAACTGGTTTTTGAGAAAAGTTTGTTCTGCAACCTAGGCAGATGGCGTTGGTGTATACTATTTTGTGCCTATCTAGAAACAACTCTAAGCAATACTATCAACAGCTGTTTCCTTTTCCCTCTAGTGTCTCTTTGTAAATTGCCCTCACTTATGCTAACTTGCTTGACATAGTTTCTATTTTGTTCTGCAAACATTTCTGAAGGCAAAGGTATGTTGCCAAATTATCCACACAGAGTTATCAAACTATTTGAGACAGATGGCAACACTACATGAAAAAACTGTATCCATTTTAAATTGCCTTCTGAGATTAAGAGGTTAATGGTTACAGTTTCTCCTACAGCTGAAACACTGAACTTCCAAAGTTGTATCACTGCTGATAATGTCTTTCATGTCCCTCTCAGGAAATTTAAATTGTTTGCTTGTTAGCTACAATGTTGCCATCCTGGTAGACCTACTGTTATCTCCTCTCCCAGAGATGCAACACTATGCTGGGGGATGGGGGGGGGGGGAGAGAGGGGAAGAGAGAGAGAGAGAGAAAGCTAAATTTATTCTAGCAGAGCTCTTAAGATTTTCTCAGGGTCACACCTATTCATCTTCCTCAGCTTTGCTCACCTGGTCTTTTACTTTTCACCGTATTAATTACTTACTTTCTCTCCCCTATCTCCCTCAGTGTTCTTTGTTACGTGTGGGCTGGTATTGGGGGCTTGAACTCAAGGCCTTGATGCTATCCCCTCTCTTTTGCTCAAGGCTGGTGCTCTACCACTTGAACCACAGCTCCACTTGCAGCTCTTGGTGGTTGATTGGTCTCACACACTTGCCCATCTAGGCTGGCTTCAAATCATAATCATAGCTGCTCAGACTCCAAGTATGAGCTATTGGCATATGACTGCTCTTTCTGACATAAACTATGTGGCCAATGAAACAATACTGTATTTATTTTGGTGTTCTTCTACCTAAAGCAGTAAAAACATTTAAAGTAGTAATTGCAGTCCCCCTTCCAACCCCACCCCCACCCCATCTGATGCTCCAAAAAAGTAGAGTGCACCAGGCGCTGGTGGCTCATGACTGTAATCCTAGCTACTCAGGAGGCTGAGATCTGAGGATCACAGTTCAAACCCAGCCTGGGCAGGAAAGTCCGTGAGACTCTTATCTCCAATAAACTACTAGAAAACCAGAAGTGGTGCTGTGACTCAAGCAGTAGAGCACTTGCCTTGAGCTGAAGAGCGCACGGACAGCACCCAAGCCCAGAGTTCAAGCCCCACGACCTACCCCACCTCCCCCAAAAAAGTAGAGTGTTTGCCTTGCATGCATGAGGCCCTGGGTTCAATTCCTCAACACCACATAAGCAGAAAAAAAGCCGGAAGTGGCGCTGTGGCTCAAGTGGTAGAGCACGAGCCTAGAGCTAAGGGACAGCGCCCAGGCCCAGAGTTCAGGCCCCACAACTGGACCCCAAAAATAAATAAATAAATAAATAAATAAGGGGACCGAGGGGGCTGGGAATGTGGTTTAGTGGTAGAGTGTTTGCCTAGCATGCATGAAGCCTTGGGTTCAATTCCTCAGTACCACATACACAGAAAAGGCTGGAAGTGCTGCTGTGGCTCAAGTAGTAGAGAACTAGTGTGGAGCACAGAGAGCCCAAGAGAGCCCAAGCTCCAGGACCTGCAAAAAAAAAAAAAAAAAAATGGTGGCAGAAGTGCACTGGGTCCATACAAACTGAAATCCAAAGCCAAGACAGTGGCTCATGCCTGTAATCCTAGGTACTCAAGAGGCTGAGAGCTGAAGATTGGAATTCAAAGCCAGCCCAAGCACAAAAGTCTATGAGATACTTATCTCCAATTCATCACTTTTTTAAAAAGCCCAAAGTGGGAGTGTGTCCCATGTGATAGAGTGCTAGATTTGAGGAGGTTGTGTGTGTGTGTGTGTGTGTGTGTGTGTGTGTGTGTGTGTGTGTGTGTGTGTGTGTGTGTGTCGATCATGAGGCTTGAACTCTGGGCCTGGGAGCTGTCCCTCAGATCTTCAGCTCAAGGCAAGTATTCTACCACTTGAGCCACAAGTCCACTTCGGTTTTCTGGTGGTTTATTGGAGATAAGAGTTTCTTGGACTTCCTGCCCTGGCTGGCTTTGAACCAGTCATCAGATCTCAGCCTCCTGAGTAGCTAGGATTGCAGGCATGAGCCACTGATGCCCTGTGAGAGTTTTTGTGTTGTCTTGTGTTGTTTTGAAGCCCAGTACAGTGTCCAGGCTACGAGTTTAAGCCCCAGGACAAGGAAAGGATAGGAAAAGGAAAATGGGGGGAAAAGGAAGGGGAAGGGGACAGAAAGGAAAGAAAGGAAAAGGAAAAAATGAAAAAAATATTGTGCATCTCTAAGCTCTCAACTATCTTATCAGTATATGGACCTTCATAGGGTGATTGTTGGCTTAAGTAAAATTATGCAAAATTTCAGCACAATGACTGTCCAATGTGAGCACTCAACCAATGGTTAGCTATTGTTGAAGGTGTTTGGTTTGTTTTTTCCCAGGCAAATCACATACACAGACTTCACACTCCACAGCTTTTGAACTGGATTAATAACCAAACTAGGTAAGTCTCAAAGTCCCATGATCCTTACCTAATTTTCAAAGGAAAGGACGAGAAAGGGAGGCCAGAGGACTGTAGGGTTGATCAGTTCCTGGCCATCTCTATTTCCTCTTTACCCACAGATAACGTGCAGACAAATTAACAGTCTCCTGGTGACATACAATGTGTCAGAATGAGTCATGAACCATGCACTATTAGACTGATTCTCCAGAATTTTACCCCAAGCAGTCCAGAATCTCCCAGAACGCCAATCTGTCTTGACCATTCACAGTTTTTCTAGCTTCCCATACCATAGGGACCTCACAAACACAGAAATCCAAAATAGAACACAAGATCCCTAAATACTTTATCACTACAAACACTTGCTCAATTGGGTCCTGGTGCTTATACCAGACTCCTACATTATGATAACATCTCTCCTTCTCTCCTTCTCTCTTTCTCTCTCATTTGGCTTTCAGCTCAAGGATACATTCTCAGAGAGGAATTCACTGATTCCTAAAGCTAGTATTAACCCACAACCACTCTTCCAAACCCACTCACTCTCTCCTTTCTATGTATTCCATTCTATGGTCTAGCAGTTATCTGGCTCCAAGTAACAACTGCCTAAATTAATAGAAATTTATGCTTCTCCTATAACAAACCAGAACAGGGTAGCTCCCAATAATACTTTCAGCCTCTATCTATCTATCTATCTATCTATCTATCTATCTATCTATCTATCTATCTATCTATCTAGATATTTATTTGTGTGTGTGTGTGTGTACACCAATACTAAGTCTTGAATTAGGGCTTCACACTCTGGCTTTTTTTACCCAAAGCTGGTACTCTACCACTTCAGCCACACCTTCACTTCCAGTTTTTTGGGAGTTTGTTTTGTTTTGTTTTTGCCAGTTCTGGGGTTTGAACTCAGGGCCTGAACACTGTCCCTGAGCTTCTTTTGCTCAAAGCTAGCATGCTAACACTTGAGCCACAGTGCTACTTCTGGCTTTTTTGGTTTATATGGTACTGAGGAATCGAACCCAGAGCTTTGTGCATGCTAGGCAAGCACTCTACCACTATGCCACATTCCCAGCCTCCACTTCCAGACTTTTTTGTGGTTAACTGACGAGTCTTACAGACTTTCCTGCCTGGGCTGGCACTTGACCATAATACTCAGATCTCAGGTTTTTGAGTGGCTAGGATTACAGATGTGAGCCACTGGTGCCTGGTCTTTCTACCCTGCCATGATGGCTTTATACTTGTCATCTTGAGGCACAAAAACATTGCTGCCTTACCAGATATCTCCTTAACACTCAAGGCAAAGAAGAGAATGGAAGCCACAGCAGTTGTTTAGAGGTGAAGTGACATTTCCACTAGACAAGATCAGTCATGTGACTTAGTGTAACCATAGGGAAGCTAGGGATCATGATAGAGTATATGAATCTTGGTTGGAAATCTGATTATCTTATCCTCATGGGCTGGTAAAATATCATACAATGCATTATCCCCCATTTTAGAATTGGGACCCATTAAGAGAAGATACTTGGAACAAATTCAAAGTTAGTATATTTAGTCAAAGGAGAGTAATTAAGCCGGGTAGCTCATACCTGTAATCCTAGCTACTCAGGAGGCTAGGATCTGAGGATTGAGGTTCAAAACCAGCCCAGGCAGAAAAGTCTGTGAGACTCTTTTCTCCAATTAACCACCAGAATACTGGAAGTGGTGGTGTGGCCTAAGTGGTAGAGCACTTGCCTTGAGCTGAAGAGCTCAAGGACAGTGTCCAGGCTCAGAGTTCAAGCCCTATGACTGACAATTAAAAAAAAAAAAAGGAAAGATTGAAACCTACAGGCTGAGGGTGCGGTACAGGTGCCTGCCTATCTAGCACAGATACCAAGTTTAATTTGCCAAGAAAAAAGAAAAAAAAAAAAAGATTCAAACCAGTCCAGCTCAGAAACCATGCTATTAAATTCTGCTACACTGCAGTGGTGCTAAAGTATGCTTCTAGAAATAGCCACAGCAACAGCACCTAAGAACACTACAATGCAAATTGGGCACTGCCTCAGACCTCCTGAACCAGAAAGTCTGCTGGGGAGGGAACATCTGCCTTCCAGCAAATGCAGCTGTCCACTACAAGCCTGTCAACCATTGTTCCACTGCAGGTATTTGGCTACCTACCTGTACAATTCAAAGACATGGCAGTTATACTAGGATGTGTTTTTGGAATTCTATAAGCTGGTCTGGTGCTGATGGCCCATGCCTGTAATCCTAGCCACTCAGGATGCTGAGTTTTGAGGATAACTGTTCAAAGCCAGCCCAGGCAGAAAAGTCCATGAGACTCTTGTGTCCAATGAATCACCAAAAAACCAGAAGTGGCCCTGAGGTGCAAAGTAGTACAATACTAACTAGCCTTGAGCAAAAAAGCTCAGAGATTGCTGCTCCCAGGCCCTGGGTTCAAGTCCCACAACTGACAACAACAATAAAAGAAATTCCATGATATCTATTGTTATAGACTGTGTAACTTCCCTAAAGTAAAGGAAGCCAGGTGCCAGTTTCTCATACTTATCATCCTAGATACTAAGGAAGTTGAGATATGAGAACTGAGATTCTCAGCCAGCCCTAGCAAGAAAGTCCCTGAGACTCTGTAATAAAAAGCTGGAAGTGAAGCTGTGATGCCAGTCTGGGGTGAAAAAGTTAAAGAGCACAAGACCCTGTGTTCAAGCCCCAGTACCCTCACCAAAAAAAAAAAAAGCAAAGTAAGGAAGCCAGTCTCTAAAGCCCTGTCTTAATTTCTAGAAAGGTAAAGGATCTTCAGTGCAAATAACCACAGCTATCTGTGAAATAAGTCTGCTTTTAGAGGCACAAATATATGTCCAGAAGGCTAAATGGGGAAAAAAAAACCAGCTTTTTAAAAAAATTCCCATACTGATCATAAAGAATTACTTAGCCAAGGAGAAACACTATTTATATTTTAGAGTCAAGCTGTAATTCTTGAAAAACAGGAAACCACATATCAACAGAGCCAACACAGTGTACCACAGTAGAAAGGGCACCAGGCTTTGAGTCAGAGTCAAGTCACTTCACTCCAACTCAGTTTCCTAATGTTGAAATGGAAAATGAGCTCCAACTTCAGAATTACAATTAGGCTTAAACAGTAAGTCATGGAAAAGCCTTTTGTAAACACCAATATGTTTGGGAATTGGAAATTTTACCTGCACAGCAGGGCCCTAACTCTCTTGATCATGCTGTCATCAGGATTTCTCCTATGATTAGATTACTGGCTGGCACGTGGAGGATAAGTCTCATGAAGTGTCAGAAATGAATCCAAGATATTTTACTAATAACACAATTGTTTCCTTCAGGCTCCATTTGTTAGAATAATCTGTCTTTTAATAGGAAAACGTCACTCTAACAAGAAAGCCTTAGTCATGTTCAAAATGGGCCAGATAATTTAGGAGAATCAGCTGACCCCACCCCCATGGGAACACTCCTAAAAGAGTTCTATCGACTAAAGAGTTCTGTCTCAAAACTAAGACAGAAGGGCCTACTAACAGCCTTGATAGCCTTAGCATCTCAGGGTGTCACGTCTGCACCAATGGGTTGTATACACACAGGCAACTAATCATAATTAAAGATGTGGATCTACAAAGAATCACATATTTTATATATTTACTTCCCTACTGAAGTTATGTAACCTATTTTAATAATATCTGAGATCCAAGTCACCTGTGTATAAAAATGGAGATGATCAAGCCACTGATTATTTGGGAATTTATAATTTAATAAAGCAAAATATAATTTATTCACAAACTTTGCATATTTAAGGTAAATGCAGTTCCTTAATTTATACTCTCTCCAACACACTTTCTCAATTTCCTGAAAATTAGTTTTACCAGTTTAGAGACCTGAAATAGGGGAACTTTGGGCTTCGGGCTTCAACGGACAGCAATGAGTTCAGTCCACTGACAGCTTTCAAAGTCTGGCTTTACTGGAAGGCGTGGCTTAAGAAGTAGAGTATCAGCCTTGAGAGAAAAAGCTAAGCAAGATACTGAGGCCCTGAGTTCAAGCTCCAGTACCTGTACATATACACACACATAAAGTCAGGTTTTATGTAAGGACATTCCAGCTATATTTCCATATCCTGATAGTTGGGGTTTTGCATCCCACCCAAAGAGTACATATAAGTTAGCTTTGCCCTTTAAAAAGTGAGGGCCTGGGCTGGGAAGGTGGCTTGCCTTGCATGCTTGAGGCCCTGTGTTCAATTCCTCAGCACCACATAAGCAAAAAGAAAAAAAACCGGAAGTGGCGCTGTGGCTCAAGTGGTAGAACGCTAGCCTTGAGCTGAAGAGTTGAGGGACAGCGCCCAGGCCCAGAGTTCAGGCCCCATGACTGGACCCCCTCCCCCCCAAAAAAGTGAGGGCCTGTGGCCATTTCAGGATTTGGGATTTTAATATTCAACAAACATAAGGAATTATGCAAACTTGTTTGCTAAAAGGCCAGAGCATAAAACTTCTATTTGCTTTTCATAAAAATACTAAAAAGGGAAGTGGCGCTGTAGCTCAAGTGGTAGAGCGCTAGCCTTGAGCTGAAGAGCTGAGGGACAGCGCCCAGGCCCAGAGTTCAAGCCCCACGACCGACCAAAAAAAAAAGAAAAATACTAAAAAGCTGGGTGTTGTAATCTTAGCTACACAAGAGACTGAGATCTGAGGATCATAGTTCAAAGCCAGCCTGGGCAGGAAAGTCCCTGAGACTCTTAATTCTAATTAACTACCAGAAAACCAGAAGTAGTGCTGTGGCTCAAAGTGGTAGAGCACTAACCTTGAGCAAATTAGTTCAGGGACAGCACCCAGGTCCTAAGTTCAGCCCCAAGAACAACAACAAAAATGCAAAACAAATCTTATTTTCAAAAGCTTAATTTTGCCGGGTGCCAGTGGCTCACACCTGTAATGCTAGCTGCACAGGAAGCTGAGATCTGAGGATCAAGGTGCAAAGTCAGCCCAGGCAGGAAAGTCTGTGAGACTCTTATCTCCAATTAACCACCAGAAAACGGGAAGTGGCACTGTGTCTCAAGTGGTAGAGAGCTTGCCTTGAGCTGAAGAGCTGAGGGACAGCGCCCACGTCCAGAGTTCAAGCCCCATGACTGCCCCCCCCAAAGCTTAATTTTAAATTAGATGGGTGTGGCCCAGTCCTGTTATTCCAGTATTCAAGAGTCTGAGACTGGAGGATTCTGAGTTTTAGCCAGCCTCGGTCAAATAGCAAGACCCTGTCTCAAAAACCAAACAAGGGCTGGGAAGGTGGCTCAGTGGTAGAGCGCTTGCCTTGCATGCCTGAGGCCCTGGGTTCGATTCCTCAGCACCACATAAGCAAAAAGAAAAAAAGCTGGAAGTGGCGCTATGGCTCAAGTGGTAGAGTGCTAGCCTTGAGCTGAAGAGCTGAGGGACAGTGCCCAGGCCCAGAGTTCAGGCCCCACGACCAGACCCAAAAAAAAAAGAAAAAAAAAAAAAAAAAAAAACTTAACTATAAACTGGCATGGAGGCACATGCATGTAATCCAGCCCTTGGGAGGGAGGTGGAGCAGGAGGATGGAAAGGCCATCTTTCAGCTGCATACATAGACCCTGACTCAAACAAAAACCTTTTTTATTCATTTATCTTTCCAACTTCAAGGCAATAAGTAACTTTAACTGAGCCACAGTGATAAGAAAGTGCTGTCTGATAAAACTGCGACTCACATGTATATCTTAATATTTTACAAATTTAATTCAAAACCCAATTATGTAAGTATCTTAATCAGAAAAACAAACTGTTACCTCAACCTGTTCTTTACAAATGTCAGTTAAACCAAATAGGAAGCAAGAGAGACAGCCAATTGTCTGATTACCCCTCAGCAGGATCTAGTAGCCCAGAAAAAATGACAGAAAAGAAAAGGCCAAGTGTTGGTTGCTCACACCTGAAATTCTAGCTATTCAGGAGGCTGAGATCTGAGGGTTGCAGTTCAAAGCCAGCCAGGGCAGAAAAGTCCCTGAGATTCCAATAAACTTCTCAGAAAAAAGTCTAAACTATCACTGTGGCTCAATCGGTAGAGTGCTAGCCTTGAGCACAAAGAGGCTCATGGACAGCACCCAGGCCCTGAGTTCAAGCCCTAGGACAAAAATGCATGTATGTTCTGCATACTGTGGCTGACAGTAATATTTAAAGTATCTTCTGCTTGCCAGGCACACCTGTAATCCTGGCTACTCAGGAGGTTGAGATCTGAAGATCACAGTATCACAGTTCAAAGCCAGCCTGGGCATGAAAGTTCGTGAGACTTTTTTTTTTTTGCCAGTCCTGGGGCTAGCCAGCCCAGTGCCTATGCACTGTCCCTGAACTTCTATTCCTCAAGGCTAGCACTCTACCACTTGAGCCACAGCATGCTAGGCAAGCATTCTACCACTAAGCCACATTCCTAGCCCCTTGAGACTCTTATCTCCAATAACCACCAGAAGTGTCACTGTGGCTCAAGTGGTAGAGTGCTCATCTTGAGCTGAAGAGTTCAGGGACAGTGCCCAAGCCCAGAGTTCAAGCCCCACAACTGATCAAAAAACAAACAAACAAAAAAAACCTATCATGGGGCTGGGAAGGTGGCTCAGTTGTAGAGTGCTTGCCTTGCATGCCTGAGGCCCTGGGTTCGATTCCTCAGCACCACATAGGCAAAAAGAAAAAAGCTGGAAGTGGCGCTGTGGCTCCAGTGGTAGAGCGCTAGCCTTGAGCTGAAGAGCTGGGGGACAGCGCCCAGGCCCAGAGTTCAGGCCCCACGACCGAACCCCCAAAAAAACAAAACAAAACAAAACAAAAAAAACTATCATGCTTCCTTCTGCATTATATTCAAATATTGGGGTGATATTCATATCCTAATATTCTAATATTGGGATTATATTTACACATGATTTGTCAAAATTATATTTCTGCACAGGAAAAGAGTTAAGTAAATAATAGATGCCAAATGATTGTTTCTATAGTGAATAATACACCTTAATGTGTAACAGTTCATTTTCGTCCTGCCAAGTAGAAAGCAAAGAATTCACAGCCACATACCTGCAAGTCCACATACACACCTCACAACTCTCCATATTCCTTTTTTTTTTTGGTTGGTTGTGGGGCTTGTACTCTGGGTTTTGGTGCTATCCCTCAGCTCTTCAGCTCAAGGTGAGCTCTCTACCACTTGAGCCACAGCGCCACTTACAGTTTTCTAGTGGTTCAATAGAGATAAGAGTCTCACGGAGTTGCCTGCCCGGGCTGGCTTTGAACCGCAATCCTGAGATCACAGCCTCTTGAGTAGCTAGATTACAGGAATGAGCCACCAACGCCTGGCTTCCATATTCTATTTTAAAAATGAAAACAATCCCCAATATTTAAAGTCTCACTTTTCAATCCTTCTTTGTCTCAAATCTGCCCAAAATCCTTTCCATGATTCCTGTTCTCCTTAAAAATAGCTGAATATGGGGCTGGGAAGGTGGCTCAGTGGTAGAGTGCTTGCCTTGCATGCATAAGGCCCTGGGTTCGATTCCTCAGCACCACATAAGCAAAAAGAAAAAAGCCGGAAGTGGCGCTGTGGCTCAA
The DNA here is from genome assembly GCF_024711535.1 of Dipodomys merriami. Classification (NCBI taxonomy): domain Eukaryota; kingdom Metazoa; phylum Chordata; class Mammalia; order Rodentia; family Heteromyidae; genus Dipodomys; species Dipodomys merriami. Next base: position 11,216,122 of record NW_027206512.1, read on the forward strand.
GTGGTAGAGTGCTAGCCTTGAGCTGAAGAGCTGAGGGACAGCACCCAGGCCCAGAGTTCAGGCCCCACAACTGGACCCCCCCCCCAAAAAAAAGCTGAATATGCTGGGCACCAGTGGCTCACGTCTGTAATCCTAGCTACTCAGGAGGCTGAGTTCTGAGGATCCCGGTTCAAAGCCAGCTGGGGCAGCAAAGTCCATGAGACTCTTAATCTCCAATTAACCACCAGAAGACAGGAAGTGGTGGTGGCTCTGTGGCTCAGAGTGGTAGAGCTCTAATCTTGAACAGAAAAAACTCACAGGGGGAAGGTGGCTCAGTGGTAGAGCGCTTGCCTTGCATGCCTGAGGCCCTGGGTTCGATTCCTTACCACCACATAAGCAAAAAAGAAATAAAGCTGGAAGTGGCACTGTGGCTCAAGTGGTAGAGCACTATCCTTGAGCTGAAGCGCTGAGGGACAGCACCCAAGCCCAGAGTTCAAGCCCCATGACCGGGCCAAAAAAAAACAGCTCACAGACAGGGCTGGGAAGGTGGTTTGGTGGTAGAGTGCTTGCTAGCATGTATGAAGCCCAGGATTTGATTCCTCAGTATCACATACACAGAAAAAGCCAGAAGTGGCCATGTGGCTCGTGGTAGAGTGCTATCTTTTAGCAAAGAGAAGCTCAGAGACAGTGCCCAGGACCTGAGTTCAAGCCCCACAGCCACTCAAAAAAATAAAATAAATAAAATTAAAAAGCTAAATTCAAACAAGTTTCTTTAGTCTTAATTATTACTTATCCATCCTCGAGTTTTTCTCTCCTAGGCTCCCTGGAATCATTTTCCTCCAATTCTCCCCAACCCTCTTCTACACATAAGTTGTCTCCAAACACAAAACTGGCAAAGAGACACCTTTAAATTAAATTAGGCAGGTCACCCAGAAATTTCAATTCTCCTGTGAATCCATTCCTAGAATATCGAACTCAAGGCACCTTTTCCACTAAAGAGGAAAGGCAATATACGGAAATGCATTAGACAGAGGAAGTAAACATTGAAAGAGGGCCTGCCTAGGTATTATTCTTAAGCCCAAGAGAACTCAGTTCCAGAATGCATTGGTGTTTTTCTTTTCCATGCGTCTGTTTCCCTCCTCAGAGCTCCAAGAGCTCTGTCCTCCACCTTCTATGCATTCTACATGACCTCTCGCCTTGACATAGTTCTTGCACTAGCAAAATCCACAAACCTCTTCGTCTGATGTGCCTGCGCCTCCTTTTATTGAGCTCAAAATTCTCACTCTGCAACTGGTCCAGGGAACACTGGGTTTTCGCCTTAACTTATGGTTGCTCACTGAAGGTTCAACTCTGGTTCTACAGTGGTATGGCATACCCCCTTTTCCTTCCCCGCCCCTCCCCCCACGACAGTGCACCTTCGGGATTAAAACTGACCCACCACATCCTTAAAAGAAAGTAAAACAAGGCAAAATCAATCATCCAAGGCCGCAAGGGATTTTACCCCCCGACAGTGTCGTCTTCAACTTCCAAAGCCAAGGGTCTCCGGAGGGTGGTTTGCATAACAATATGGGGGGAGGGGAGAGGGAAGAAACCTAAGCAGGAAACCGCTCGAAGGTCCCTCCCGACTTCATTAAAGGAACTCCTGGTACACGACGGGTAGCCTCGGTTCAGACACCACCTCGGTTCCCCGCTCTCGCTCTAACTCGCGGGGCTCGGGCCCTCGCACCGTCGGAGGAGGGGTCCGATGGCAAGGAGCAGTTATGTGAACAATCGAGAGGAATGAACCAGTCACCCTATTCCTAAGACGTCCCCGCTCCCCGCAGCAAGTCTCCCGGAGACGCACCCCGAGGTTCCCTCTCGCCCTCCATGGGGTGCGGACCACCGACAAACGCCCCCCCCTCGCCCACAGTGAGGTGGGATTCGGGCCGCTCCACTGATCGGAGGGAGCGGGGGGGGGGGGGGAGAGGGGGGAGAGCAGGGAGCGGACGAGCCCGCAGCCGGGCTTCTGACTCCTCCAGAAACTTCTGGGACTCCTATTACGCAACTCAAGAGACCAGGTTTCCAACAACGGGACATCTTTTCCGCAAGACGCGGGGCGCGAGGGCAGAGGCTCGACCTGCCAGGAGGGGGTGAGGGCAGAGGCGTCTCTTCCTACGTCCCCATCCCGCGTCCTGATTTTCGGGGCTCTACCTGCCCAGGGTTTTGCACAGAGCGGCGGCGCTCGCGCCGCGTCCCCTTGGCCCGTTCTCCCCTAAGGTTCCCACCGGAAAAAGTGGAAAGGCCAGCGACTTGAGTCAGCGCGCCGGGAAGCGGGCACCGAGGCGGGGAGGGCTTCGGAGAAATCCCCGGCGGCGGCGGCGGCGGCGGCGGTAGCGGCGCCCCGGGACGGGCGGACCCCAGCCGGAGTCGGGGACGGGATGGGGGCGCGCGGGGCTCCTCCGCTTACCTTCCAGCCCTTCGGTCCTGCAATCCCAAAGCGTGCGCCTTCGTCACCTCCCCTGACCTGTTGCGGTGCGGGCAGTGCGGGGGAACGTGCCCCCACCCCCTCCCAGAGGTTCGGCAGGGCAGCTCCGGAGTCGGGAGGGCGCAGGCGACGGCCGAGGGCGCGAGGATCGCGCGGACCGGGCGCTCCTGACCCGTTCGCTCCTTCGCCAGCGCGGTGCGCCGCCAGCCGCCCCAACTCCGCAGGGAGGCCTAAGCCACGCCCTCCGCCGGAGGGCACGCCCCCGGCAGGGCCACGCCCCTCGCCCCCACCCCGGAGGCTCCAGAGAAATGAAGCAGTCCCCGGACTCACAGCGGGGCCTCGGTGCCCAGCTCCGCCCCGGCCCACGCCCTCCAGCTGGCAGCACCCAAAAGCTCTGGGAGGATCGCGGCCCCGGCTCTGGGTGGAACTCTGCAGTGGCCGCGCCGACCGCGTGGGTGACCCTGCCCCGGGCTGCAGTCGGGCACGAGAACCCTTCGGCTTCACTGCGAGCTGAAACTCCGGGTCAAGTTCTGACTGAAAGTGTCAAGGAGGTTTTTTTTCTCCCGAAATCTGTTTCTCTGAAACAGATTCTGGACCCTTTGGAAGGAGATAATAACTAACATCTGGGGAGCATTTTACAGCTTAAAGAGGCTTTCCACGCACAGTCCCGTTTTATCTTCACAACAACCTTTGTAAAACAGATAAATTGTTGCCATTTCCCAAATAATGAAACCGTGTTCAATGTCTCAGAGAAACCGGGCCCCCAGCCTCCGAACCCCTGGAAACTCAAACGGATCAGGGGACGCTTTAGCAAATAGACCCAAAGAAAGAAGGGACAAGTTATTATCTAGTTAAGCTCCTTCATGCTGCTACCTACTATGAACATACTAAGGAAAGTAATAAGCCATCTTCATTCGGCTCTCACCTTCCTTCTGAAAGTCACGTAGATAGAAAGATTGTTATCAAATGGCCTAGAAGGAAGCGCCTAGATGCACCATTATGATGTCTTAATGATTTAAACTGATGAAAAATGGATGAAGATCGCTTTACTTAAATGTAATATATAATGAAAATTAACATAAGTATGAAAAAATGAATCCCAGCTGGTAGGGGTGTGGCTCAAGTGGTAGAGTGCCAGTGAACGTGCTGAGAGCAAGAAAACTCAAGTTCAAGTCCAGTACACATACGCACATGCGCGCGCACAAACACACACACACACACACACACACACACACAAAATCCATTCTCTCTCTCTCTCAGACCTAATACTGCTTTGCCCTTCATGAGTCCTTCATGGTCCACATAATAGCAAATCTGATAGGTATTTGCATTTCCAAATTAAACTTTTGACTACTTTCTCATATTTCCTATAGATGGTTTCCCAAAATTTAACTGCTCCTCTCTCTACATATCTCTGTAAACGAGATTAATTTAATTTAAAGTTAAAATAATTAATAACCTCAATGAAACCTGATGGGTTTTATTTTTATCTTTTATTGGCTTCAGTCACGGTCTTGAACTCAGGGCTTGCATGCTGACCCTGAACTTTTTTGCCCAAGGCTAGCACTTTGCCACTTGAGCTACAGCTCACTTTCGGCTTTTTGGTGTTTACTTGGAGATAAAAGTCTTACAGACTTTCCTGTCTAGTCTGCCTTTCAGAGTCCGGATTACAGGATTACAGGCATGAACCACTGACACCCAAGCCTAGGAAATTTTGTTGGTGGGGGTGGTGAGGGTAAGGTGTTGCTTTTTGTTTGTTTCTTTTGTTTTGGTGTGTGTGTTGCTGGGGATGGACTCCAGGGCTTGTCCTACCAAGCACTATGCCTCCATATCTAATAGTTTTGGGGTTTTGTTTTGTTTTGCCTTTTTTTTTTTTTTTTTTTTTTTGCCAGACCTGGGGCTTGAACTCAGGGCCTGGGCACTCAAGGCTAGCACACTACCAGAGTACCACTTCTGGCTTTTTTCTGAGGAATTTAACTCAGGGCTTCATGTATGCTAGGCCAGCATTTTACCACTAAGCCACATTCCCAGCATCTCTGATAGTATCTTTAGGAGAAAATATTGAAGTGAGTGCCAGTGGCTCACACCTTTAATCCTAGCTACTCAGGAGGCTGAGATCTTCGGATCACAATTCAAAGCCAGCCTGGGCAGGAAAATCTGTGAGACTCTTATCTCCAATTAACCACCAGAAAACCAGAAGTGGCACTGTGGAGCTGAAGAACTGAGGGACCTCACCGAAGCCCAGAGTTCAAGCCCCGCAACCAGCAAAAAGAAAAAGAAAAAAAGAAAAGAAAAGATTGGAGATAGTCTCTGAGCAAAATGGACCAGGTGTCACCTGTGGTAGCTGTGAAGTTCTTACAAGTTTCCAACAGGCTGATATCTATTCTCATCAATGACAAATACTTTAACCTTTTTTCTATACAGCTAATGCACTTCACTGTAAAAGATAGAGAAAGAAAATGAGGTTGACAGTGGAACTTTTGTAATTTTATTTTCCTGCCATTAGAGTTGAAAATGATACAGCTTTGGTTCAGGAGAGCCATTCATTCCATGTACATGACTTTTCTTAAGGCAATGTACCAAGAAACAGGACAAATCAATGACAAAGACAGAACTCCTCTCCACTATGAGGCAGAAATCAACAAATAAATATTTCCAAAGCACACTTCTATCAATTTGTTTCCTGAATGGTGACTGGTTGTATTAAATACTTTAATCAAAATTAATCTTATCCTACTAAAAAGAAGAGATTACAAAGACAAGGAAACAAAGGACCTTTTCTTAATTTGTCTTATTTTTTAGATGACTCTATATTCTTTACCTCATCTATAGTGTATACACATGCACAACTGAGGGAAGCTGGGAGGAGGGCACAGAATCAATGGAAAGTAGGTGAAAAACTGACCAAAACAAAAACAAAAAACAAGGCCCTGAGTTCAAGCCTCAGTACCCACATACAAAGATAAAGCCAAACAGCCACGTTTGAGATTTCTTTTGTTGTTTTTCTGTGCAGGCACTGGAGCTTGAATTCAGGGTCTCTTGCTCTTGTTCAGATTTTTGTTTGCTTAATGCTGACACTTTACCATTTAATCAATGCCTCCACTTCTGGCTTTTTTGTTGGTTCATTACAGATAAGAGTCTCCCTGATTTGTCTGCCCAGATTGGCTGTGAATCATGATCCTCAGATCTCAGCCTCCCAAGTAGCTAGGATTACATGTCTGAGTCACCAGTGATTGACAAAGGTTTCTTTTCCCCATTGTACTATCTAAATGTTTAATATATAGGCCTTATATATTTACTTACTAGGAATGGAACTCAAGATCTGGAACTACTAGGCAAGTGCTCTACCACAGAGATATATCCCTAGCCTTTGTGTGTGTGTGTGTGTGTGTGTGTGTGTGTGTGTGTGTGTGTGTGTGTGCACATGCGCGCACGTGCACATGCGCGCACGTGCCAGTTCTGGGGCTTGAACTCAGAACCTAGGGCTCTGTCCCTGAGCATTTTTGCTCAAGGCTAGTGTTCTACCACTTGAGCCACAACTCCACTTCTGGCTTTTTGATGGTTAATTGGACAGAAAAGTCTCATGGATTTTCCTGTCTGCATTGATGTTAAACCATAATCCTCAAATCTCAGCCTCCAGAGTAACTAGGATTACAGGCTTAAGCCATCAACACCCAACATTATTTTTGTTTTCAAATTCCTGACATAAACAAAAGAAAGGTAATTATGAGCTGGGTGCCAATAATTATGTAGTAGAGCTGCTGATGTTGAGCTTCATTAACATTTTCCTGCAACTTTACCTACTAGCTGGTATGAACCACCACAACCACTAACAGGCAAGAACCACCACACCAGCCTTCTCTTTCTTAATCTTGACAGCATAACCATATACATTTCTGATTATATTTCTTCTAAAGCAAATCATGAATCTAAGATTAGTGACTTTTTAGAAACAATTGAAAAAGTAAAACTAAAAATCTTTCCTTTTTAATACTGCAGTGGTTCTTTTAGCTAGGTTTTCACTTGAGGCTTTTGGGATGTTTCCTGATCACAATTTTCACCTATGATTTCATTAAAATTTAAAAACAAACAAGACAAACCCCTGGGACTGAAAGAAGCTTATAACGTGTATCCCCAGAACACCAGAGTAGTCCAAGGGGAAGAGAAAATGACACCAAGATGCAGACAGGTAGGGATGCACTTCACAATACAACATAGATATTTGTCTGCTTGGCTGATGAAGTGCTCTGCCTCACCCCAGGCAGCAAGGGCTGGAGACCCGCGATAGATTATGTTGTTCCAAAAAGGCTGAGTGTGTTCCCAAGAGGTACAAAGTTATTCCCTCAAATGTGAACAGATCCTTAATCAAATTGTGAGAGGAGCATATGTTTGGGGGGAAAAAAACATTAGGAAGTTGAAGCAAAAGGATTTCAAGTTCAAGACCATCCTGGTCTACAGGGTAATTTTGAGGCAAGGAGGAAAGTGAAAGTGAAAGTGAATGTGAACACGAAGGGAAGAAAAGGGAGAAGAAGGGAGGAGGAGGGGGAGGGAGATCTAAGGGCGAGTTAGAAGAGGGAAGGGAGAGGAAGGGGAGGAGGGGGAGAAGAATGGGGAAAGGGTGGGAAGGAGAGATCAGAGAAGGAAGAAGAGGGAAAGGAGGGCAGAAGCAAGGAGGGGAGAGAAGAAAGGAAAAGGAAAGGGGAAAGAAGGAAGGTAGCATGGATGAAAAGGACATGCTAGTATTGAAGAAAAGGAAAAAGAAAAAGAAAGCAAAAGAAGAAACGAAGAAACGTCACTTCAAGGGAAAGGAGCAGTGATGAAGAAGAAGGAGGAGGAGGAGGAGAAGGGGCTGGGGATATAGCTGAGTAGCAGAGCACTATTTAATGTGCAAGAAACTCTGGGTTGGCCTGGGAATGTGGCTTAGTGGTAGAGTGCATGCATGAAGCCCTGGATTTGATTCCTCAGTAGAAGCAGCTCTGGGTTCCATCTTCACACACACACACACACACACACACACACACACACACACACACACACACACACACACACACACACACACACACACACACACACACACACAGAGTGAGAGTGAGAGTGAGAGTGAGAGAAGGAAGAGGAGGAGAAGAAAACAGAAACAGAACTGATGGCCAGGAGTCCTACATTTGTGGGGCACTGTGGTCTCTGTCACAACTATACTTGGTATTATGACACTAAAGCAGTCATAGACAATACATAAAGCATAAAAGTAGCTTGCTTGCTTTCCTCCTCCACCTCCTCCTCCTTACTCCTTCTCCTCTTTCTCCTCTCCCTCCTCCTCTTCCCTCTCCTTCCCCCTTTCCTTCCTTTAGGGTGACAGTATGGAGTCTACCACTTGAGCCACACCTCCTCTTCCAGCTTTATTGGTAACAAATTGAAAATGAGTCTCACAGACTTTCTTGCCTGAGCTAACTTTGAACCTCAGTCCTCAGAGGTCAGCTTCCTGAAGTAGCTAGGATTACAGTTGTGAGCCACCAGTGCCTGGCTGAAGACAACCATTTCTACAAAATGCTATTTATTTGCAGAGACAGATGGCAGGTTGTAGTTTGCTATTTTCTTCTCTAGAACTTTACAACTGAACAGACAAAAAACCAGCAGCAGCAACCTCCATGCCAAGCTATGGAATTTTCCTTCCATTCTCCATGCACTGTGTAGGAAAGCCCTGCGATCTTGTTGAGTTTTAGAAAGATTGCTGTGACTGCACTGGAGATGGTGAGGCTGCAGTCCTGATTCCTGCAGGCATGGAAGAAATGCATAGAAATCCAAGTATGGGGCTGGGAAGGTAGCTTAGTGCTTGCCTAGCATTATGAAGCCCTGGGTTCAATTCCTCAGTACCACACGAACAGAAAAAGCCCAAAGTGACACTGTGGCTCAAGTGATAGAGTACTATCCTTGAGCAAAAGAAGCTCAGGGACAGTGCCCAGGCCCTGAGTTCCAGCCCCAGGACTGGCATAAATAAATAAATAAATAAATAAAACCAGTGCCTTCATTTTCTACTACTTGGTAGAACACCTGGTTTCTTGGGAGCGGACATCTCTTTCTCTAACAAGTATAAGTTTTATATTGATGGTAACTTTTTTTTTTCTTTTGCTGGTCATGGGGCCTGAACTCTGGGCCTGGGCGCTGTCCCTCAAGCTCTTCAGCTCAAGGCTAGCACCCTACCACTTGAGCCACAGTGCCATTTCCGGCTTTTCTTCTTTTTGCTTATGTAGTGCTGAGGAATCGAACCCAGGGCCTCATGCATGCAAGGCAAGCGCTCTACCACTGAGCCACCTTCCCAGCCCCGAGATGGTGATGTTTTTATTCATTGTTTCACTCTCCTCCCCAACCTCTATGCCCCAGGCCTCCTCTTTCCTCTCTCTAATCTGTCTTCTACTAGGGAGGAGGGAGGGACCCTTCTTTAGTAGGATTTTCTGGGTCTGTAACATATTTGCAACTCCTCATTCTAGACTCAAAATTTTTCAGATTATTTCCTAAATTAATGCCTTTGGCTTCACTATATTCTTCTTTCTTTTTGTTCTCTCTCTCTTTCCTTCCCTCCCTCCTTCCTTCCTTCCTTCCTTCCTTCCTTCTTTCTTTCCTTCCTTGCTTTCTTTTTTTGGTTGGTCCTGTAGCTTGAACTCTGGGCCTGGGCACTGGGCACTGTCCTTGAACCACTGCTCAAGGCTAGCACTTAACCACTTTGAGCCTTTTCTGTTTATGTGGTGCTAAGGAACCCAGGGTCTCACGCATGCAAGGCAAGCACTCTACCACTGAGCCACCTTCCCAGCCCTGATATTTCATATATATATGTATATATGTGTGTGTGTGTGTGTGTGTGTGTGTTGTATATATATATATATATATATATATATATATATATATATATATATATATATATATAGAGAGAGAGAGAGAGAGAGAGAGAGAGAGAGAGAGAGAGTCAGTTGTGGGGCTTGAACTCAGGCCTTGTGTATTTTTTTTTTTTTTTTTTTTTTTGCTTAAGGCTAGTGCTCTACCACTTTAAGTCTAAGCTCCACTTGTAGTTTCCTGGTGGTTAAGCCAGGCGTAAGTCTGGCAGGCCTGTAATCCTAGCTATTCAGGAGGCTGAGATCTGAGGATAACGGTTCAAAGCCAGCCCATGCAGGAAAGTCCGACAGACTCTCATCTCCAACAAACCACTAGAAAAACTGGAAGTGGCGCTGTGGCTCAAGCGGTAGAGCAATCGTCTTGAGCTGAAGAGCACAGGGACAGTGCCCAGGCCCAGAGTTCAAGTCCCACGACTGACCCTCCCCCCCAAAAAAGAGTCTTTCTGAATTCTCTATGGCGACCGAGGAGTAGAGAGTGGTAGCAGCAATCTGCGCTCTCTCTAGTGTCTCGCTCTCCTGTTTCTATCCAGAGGAAGCAAGAGAGTGTGCCTGGAAGGTGGAGTCAGGACACACGGCGACGCTCCCACCCAGCTGTGGCTCAGATGATAGAGCATGAGCCTTGAGCACAGAGAAGCTCAGGGATAGAGCCCAGGTCCTGAGTCCAAGCCCCAGGACTGGGGGGAAAAAGAATAAGGGTTATCAGACATTTTATCTATAAAGGGCTAGATAGCAAACATTTAAAACTTCGTGGCCTTGTGATCTCTGTCACAATTACTCTACTTGGTATTATAACACAAAGAAAGCATGCAAAGCTGTAAAGCAGTAAAGCATGAAGATAAGCACTTCTATAAAATGCTATTTGCAAAGCCAGGTGGTAGGTTGTAGTTTGCTGACTCATTCTCTAAAACTTACAGTGAAACAGATGGGAAAGCCATCAGCAAAGGATAATAAATAAAATACAGGCAAGAGTTACAGAGAACAAAAGTCAAAGTGCCAGCACCTAGGTAAAGGAATCCTAAACAATAAAGTAAACAAACAAACAAACAAACAACAACAACAAAAATGGGCTGGTGGGGCTGGGAAGGTGGCTCAGTGGTAGAGTGCTTGCCTTGCATGCATGAGGCCCTGGGTTCGATTCCTCAGCACCACATAAGCAGAAAAAGCTGGAAGTGGGGCTGATGCTCAAGTGGTAGAGTACTAGCCTTCAGCTGAAGATCTGAGGGACAGCACCCAGGCCCAGAGTTCAGGCCCCATGACCGACAAAAAAAAAAAAAAAAACGGGCTGGGCACCAGTGGTTTATGCCTATAATCCTGGCTACTCAGGAGGCTGAGGTATGAGGATCATGGTTCAAAGCCAGCCTGTGAGACTCTTACCTCCAATAATATACCAGAAAACCAGAAGTGGCACTGTGGCTCAAGTGGTAGAGCACTAGCCTTGAGCTGAATAGCTGAGGCCCAGAGTTGAAACCCCATGACTGACAAAAAGAAGAAGAAAAAGGAGGAGGAGGAGGAGGAAGAGGAGGAGCAAGAGAAGGAGGAGGAGGAGGAAGAGGGTTAAGGATGTAGCTCAGTGGTGCAATGTTTGCCTAGAATGAGTAGATCCTGGTTTAATCTCCAGCACCCCAAAGCAAACAGAAAGAGAATTAAAAGAGATAATAAAGTTAACTTAAAAAAAATAATCAGGGACTAGGAAGATGGCTCAGTAGTAGAGCGCTTGCCTTGCATGCCTGAGGCCCTGGGTTCGATTCCTCAGCACCACATAAGCAAAAAGAAAAAAGCCAGAAGTGGCACTGTGGCTCAAGTGGTAGAGCGCTATCCTTGAGCTGAAGAGCTGAGGGACAGCGCCCAGGCCCAGAGTTCAGGCCCCATGACTGGACCCCCCCCCCCAAAAAAAAATTAAAGACAATCTCAGATGAAAAAAGCAAGCAGAAAGACAGTTGGAAGAGATAATAAAGTTAACTTCTTTTTATATATAATTAAAGGTAAACTCAGATGAAAAGTGTTTATAAATTGTTAAATGGGATTGGGTTACATCCCTAGACACATGGTGAAATTTAACAGTACCATAGCTAAAGAAAAAAGTTTCAAGCCTAGAAAGAGAATGTGACAGAAATGAAGGAATAATGATTATACTGATATTTATTTATTTATTTCATACTCAGGACCCCATATTCACTTTGGTTTTTTTGTTGTTGTTTTGGTTGGTTGTGGGGCTTGAACTCTGGGCCTGTGTGCTGTCCCTCAGTTCTTCAGCTCAAGACTAGTGCTCTACCACTTGAGCTCCAGTGTCACTTCTGGTTTTTTGGTGGTCTATTGGAAACAAGAGTCTCACAGGGACTTTCGTGCCCGGGCTGGCTTTGAACAGTGGTCATCAGATCTCAGCCTCCTGAGTAGGTAGGATTACAGGTGTGAGCCACTGGTGCCCAGCTTTTTAAAGGGTTGGGTTTTGTTTGTTTGTTTTAATGGTATTTTTTGTCTTTTTTTGTCTTTTTTTTTTTTTGGTACAGGGGATCGAACCCAGGACGTTGCATTTGCTAGGCAAGTGCTTTGCAACTGTGCTACATCCCAGCTCTATTCCTAGTTATTCAAAAGGTTGAGATCTGAGGTTCACAGTTCGAAGCCAAGGCCAGACAGGAAAGTCTGTGAGATTCTGATCTCCAATTAGCTACAAAAAAAAAAAAAAAAGCTTGACATAGAACCTTGAGCAAAAACAAAATCAAAATCAAAAAAGGAAGAAAGAAAGAAATAGGGGCTGAGAATGTGGTTTAGTGGTAGAATGTGTACATACCATGCATGAAGCCCTGGATTTGATTCCTCAGTACCACATAAACAGAAAAAGCTGGAAATGGCTCTGTGGCTCAAGTGGTAGAGTGCTAGCCTTGAGCTGAAGAGCTGAGGGACAGTGCCCAGGCCCAGAGTTCAGGCCCCACGACTGAACCAAAGAGAGAGAGAGAGAGAGAGAGAGAGAGAGAGAGAGAGAGAGAGAGAGAGAGAGAGAGAGAGAGAGAGAGAGAGAGAGAGATTGAGAAGCTCAGGGACAGTGACCAGGTCCTGAGTTCAACCCCCAGGACTGGCAAAAAGAAGGAAAGGGAGAAAGGGAGGGAGGGAAGGAAGAAAAAGAAAGAAAGAAAAAAAAGAAAGGAAGGAAGGAGGGAGGGTAGGAGGGAGGAAAGAAAGGAGGAAGGAAGAAAGAAGAAAAGAAGAGGCTGGGAGCTAGTGGCTCACACCTATAATCCTAGCTACTCAGGAGGCTGATATCTGAAGACTGTGGTCAAAAGCCAGCCAGGGCAGGAAAGACTGTGAAAATCTTGTCTCCAATAAACCACCAGAATACTGGAAGTGGCACTGTGGCTCAAGTGGTAGAGCGCTAGCCTTGAGCTGAAGAGCTGAGGGACAGCGCCCAGGCCCAGAGTTTAAGCCCCACAACCAACCAAAAAAAAAAAAAAAAAAAAAGAAAAGAAAAGAAAAAGAAAGAAAGAAAAGAAAAAGAAAAAGCTTCAGGGCCTGTGCTCAGGCCTTGAGTTCAAACCTCAGGACCAGCATAAACAAACATTAATTAAAATATAAATAAAATGTCATTAGGATCAAGAAAAAGAAAAAGAGAAAAATACATGAAGCTGGATGCTCAGTAGCTCAAGTTACTCAGGAGGCTGAGATCTGAGGATCCTTATTCAAAGCCAGTCTGGTGGTGTGGGGGGTGGGGGGAGAGGAGAAGGGATGGTATGGGAAAACAAAGGAGGAGGCAACAATGCTTGATAAGAAATGTACTCATTATCTTGCCCATGTAATTGTAACCCCTCTGTATGGTATTTTCACAATAAAAAAAAAAAAAAAGCCAATCTGGCCAGAAATGTACAGTGTTATGTCCAATTAACCAGCAAAAAAGCCAGAAGTGGAGGTGTGGCTCAAGCGATAGAAAGCCAGTCTTTTTTTTTTTTTTTTTTTTGGTCCAGTTGTGGGGCCTGAACTCTGGGCCTGAGTGCTGTCCCTCAGCTCTTCAGCTCAAGGCTAGCACTCTACACTTGAGCCACAGCGCCACTTCCGGCTTTTTTTTTCTTTTTGCTTATATGGTGCTGAGGAATCGAACCCAGGGCCTCAGGCATGCAAGGCAAGCGCTCTACCACTGAGCCAACTTCCCCCCTAGAAAGCCAGTCTTGAGCAAGAAAGACTAGCAAGAGCAGGAGGCAGAGTTCAAGCCTCAATACTTGTGCAAAAAAAAAAAAAAAAAAGAAGAAGAAGAAGAAAAAAAAAAGGAAACAGAAAAAGTAGATCTGTTGTAACAGCACTGAAATCCTAGAAATAACAAATATTGATATAATGGGTACTTTAGGAAGAACTGAGAGTCGTGAGAGGATGTGTACATAGAGAACATGTGTATATAGATATGTGCATATGAACATGCATACTTATTTATATTAGCAGTACTGGGGATTAAATACAGAGTTTGTTTAGCCCATGCTAGGTAAGTGCTGTACCATTGTGCTACACTCTCCACCCAAAATTTAATAAATAAGTAGGAAGGAAACAAGTTACAGTGGTATCAGTCCAGGAAACAAGAACTATACTGAGATATATATGAATTTGGTGCCAGTCCTGGGGCTTGAAACTCTGGGCCTGGGACCTGTCCTTCAGCTTTTGTGCTCAAGTCTAGCATTCTAGCACTTGAGCCACAGCTTGATTTCCAGCTCTGTGTGTGTGTGTGTGTGTGTGTGTGTGTGTGTGTGTGTGTGTGTGTGTGTGTGTGTGTTTGTATTTAATTGGAGATAAAGTCTCACAGACTTCCTGTCTGGTCTGGCTTCAAAATGAGATCCTCAAATCTCAGCCTCCTGAGTAGCTAGGAATTCAGGCATGAGTCACCAGTGCCCAGCTTATACAGCTATTTTATCAGGAAAAACACTAATATACAGTTTATTAACTAATAAAACTTAATTATTAAGAAGGATCAAGAACAACTCTAAAGAATAGCGGCAGTAGTTTTATATCTGCTTTTAAAGCTAAGAATTACCCAAGGGAGGAGCACAGGTAGAAAACGTGAGAACTACAGGATACTCCTTTCGGCGGGTGGTACAGAGTGCTGAAGGCTTAGGTTCTCTAGTGGGTCTCAGGAAAGAGCCCCTGGGAAGCATAGCCATCGCCTGGCTTTGCTTTACACTGTCCCTCTAGTGTCCTCTGCTGGTGAGGTCTAATATTGCACCAGCAAGCAAACGAGAAAGGCGCTCCAGATCCAGCTCCAGATCCAGACTGGTAACTCAAAGTAAGATAAGGAAAAAAAGGGGCTGGAATGTGGCTCAGTGGTAGAGTGCTATGTTCAAGCCTCAGTACCAACACCCATCCATCCACCCACCCACCCACTCAACCCCACCCTCCACATTTATATAATCACAAAATGGCTAGTATTGCAAGAGTCTTCTTACATGAGGTCTCCAGAAAAGTCCAGTTCATAGAGATAGAAAGTAGAATGGGTTGGGAGGAGGACAGGGAATGTGGCTTAGTGGTAGAGTGTTTGCCTAACATGTATGAGGCCCTGGTTTGATTCCTCAGTACTACAAAAACAAAAATAAAACTAATAAAAGGAAAGGAAAAAAATAACCATAAAAAAAGAAACTAGGCCCGGGCACCTGTGGCTCACGCCTGTAATCGAGCTACTCAGGAGGCTGAGATCTGAGGATCGCAGTTAAGAGCCAGCCCGGGCAGGAAAGACCATGAGACTCCTATCTCCAATAAACCACTAGAAAACCAGAAGTGGTGCTGTGGCTCAAGTGGTAGAGTGCTCACCTTGAGCTGAAGAGCTGAGGGACAGTGCCCAGGCCCAGAGTTCAAGCCCCATGACTGACCAAAAAAAAAAAAAAAAAAAGAAAAAGAAAAAGAAATGTACATATCATCTGATGAGGAAGAAATAGCTTTATTGTCAAAGCTCATAGATAACAAATACTTTTGACCATGATAATGACAATTTGTCTTGTGAAGTTTAAAATCTGTTTGTGACTTTAAGCATCACTATCTCACAATACTGTGAAATTTGTGAAATTTATGTAATCAATCTCAATAAAATTATTTTAAAAAGTAGAGCTGGGTTTAATCACCAGCATTAAAAAAGGTTAAAATTATAAACTTTATGTTATGTACATTTTATCAAAACATTAAAAGTAAAAATATACTTTAGTATTGGGTATATTATTTGCTTTCTTAGTTCAGTCACAGTTCTACTAAATTCTGTTATCCAAAGCCTAATTGTAGAGCTAATATCAACAACTTGTATATGGAATCTTCTTCTTTCTTCTTTTTGCAGTCCTGGGGCTTGAACTAGGCACTGTCCCTGAGCTTCTTTTGCTGAAGGCTAGCATTCTACCATGTGATCCAAAGTGCCACTTCTGGCTTTTTCTGTGTATGTGGTACTGAGGAATCGAACCCAGGGCTTCATGCATGCTTCAAGCACTCTACCACTAAGCCTCATTCCCAGCCCTGGAATTATCTTCTCCTTTTATCCATATAAAAGAAGACAAGCTGGGTGCTGGTGGCTCATGACTATAATCCTAGTTACTAAGGAGAATAAGACCTGAAGGATCCTGGTTTAAAATTAGCTGGAGCAGAAAAGTCTTCAGGATCCATCTCCAATTAACCAATAAGCTGGATTGAAGATGTAGTTCAAGTGGTAGAGCTCTCGTCAGGAGCCAAGCACACATGTGGCCCTGATTTCTATCCCCAGTATGAACACAAAGACACAAAAGCTTACTCTGGATGGGAATCCCAGTCTGGATGGGAAGCTTCTATTTGGTACAGTAGTAAGATGAGCCACGCCCTGTTATGCCCCTTGATTCTTGGACCTACGTGTCCTTCCTGTGGTAGAGATGACTGTATATAATGTTCTCTGACTTAAATCCCACCCTTCATCTTGCAAGACAGAAGATGTCTTACTCTGAGGAGTGAGGAAATGGACACTCTTATCTCCAATTAACTATCAAAACTCCAGGAGTGGAGCTGTGGCTTAATTAGTAGAGTGCCAGCCTTGAGGGAAAAAGCTAAGGGATGGTGTCCAGTTCCTGAGTTCAAAACCCAGTACTAGCACACACACACACACACACACACACACACACACACACACACACACACACACACACACACACACACACAATTGTCTCAAATCTGGTCCTGCTGTGGTCTGAATTTTATCCTGAAACCTTACCTCTCATAATATTATTTGGAGGTAAGACATTGGCATAGTAGCTTGTGGACACAGAGTCCTTATGAATGTGCCTTATAAATAAAAGGAATACTTTTATTTATAAAAGAGACTAATAGGGCTGGGAAGGTGGCTCAGTGGTAGAGCGCTTGCCTTGCATACCTGAGGCCCTGGGTTCGATTCCTCAGCACCACATAAGAAAAAAGAAAAAAGCTGGAAGTGGTGCTGTGGCTCAAGTGGTAGAGCGCTAGCCTTGAGCTGAAGAGCTGAGGGACAGTGCCCAGACCCAGAGTTCAGGACCCACGACCGGACCCCCCCCCAAAAAAAAAGAGACTAATAAAATACAACAAATATAATAAATATTACATTGTTAATAATAAAAATATTATAATAAAATATAATAGAAGAGAGCAATACTTCCCTTTTGTCAGCATAAGAAAATGGAGTCAATCTGATGGCATCTTGCTCTTGAATTTCCCAGCCTCCAGAAGGAACTAAGTAAAATTTTCTTTTCTTTTTTTGTCTGTGCCAGACCTGGGGCTTGAACTCAGGTCCTGGGGACTGTCCTTGAGCTTTTTGCTCTGTGTGTGTGATTAACTGGAGATAAGAGTCTCACTGAATTTCCTGCTCAGGCTGGCTTTGAACCACAATCCTCAAATCTGAGCTTCCTGAGTAGCTAGGATTACAAGTGAAAGCCATTGGCACCACACCTAGATAAATTTGTGGGTTTTTTTTTTTGTGGGTTTTTGTTTGCTTGTTTGGGGGGGCAGTCCTGGGGCTTGAACTCAGCCCCAGCGGGTTTTCTCAAGGCTAGCACTCTACAACTTGAGCCACAGCACCATTTACAACTTTTTCTGTGCATGTGGTACTGAGGAATCGAACCACAGGCTCCATGCATATGAAGTAAGCACTCTACCATTAAGCCACATTCCCAGCCCAGTTTGTATTGTTTATAAACCACTCCATCTATAATACTTTTTCTTTTTGCCGGTTTTGGGGGCCTGAACTCTGGGCCTGGGCACTGTCCCTCAGCTCTTCAGCTCAAGGCTAGCGCTCTACCACTTGAGCCATAGCACCACTTCCGGCTTTTTCTGCTTATGTGGTGCTGAGGAATCGAACCTAGGACCTCATGCATGCCAGACAA
The DNA here is from genome assembly GCF_024711535.1 of Dipodomys merriami. NCBI lineage: Eukaryota > Metazoa > Chordata > Mammalia > Rodentia > Heteromyidae > Dipodomys > Dipodomys merriami. The sequence goes on from NW_027206512.1 coordinate 11,233,773, forward strand.
GCACTCTATCTCTGAGCCATCTTCCCAGGCTTCAGTCTGTAATTTTATCTTTAGGTTATGGGGTTAGTCTCTGCGTGTGCATGCATGTGTGTGTGTGTGTGTGTGTGTGTGTATGTGTGTGTGTGTGTGTGTGTGTGTGTCTGTGTGTCTGTGTCTGTGCATGCATGCACTGGAACTGGGTCTTGAACTCAGGGCCTCGGCACTGTCTCTTAGGTTTTTTGCTTAAGGCTACTGTTCTATCACTTGAGCCATTGCTCCACTTTTGGATCTTTATTGGTTAATTTAGAGAAGAGTCTCATGCATTGTTGTGTATGTGTGTGTGTGTGTGTGTGTGTGTGTGTGTGTGTATAGAGGTCTTGGGGCTTGAACTCAGGGTCTAGGCACTATCATTGAGCTTCTTTTGCTCAAGGTTAGTGCTGTACCACTTTGAGCCATAGCACCACTTCTGGTTTTCTGGTGGTTAATTGAAAATGAGTCTCACAGACTTTCCTGCCTGGACTGGCTTTGAACTGTGATCCTCAGATCTCAGCCTCCTGAGTAGCTAGGATTATAGGTGTGAACTACTAGTATCCAGCTTCATGATCTTTTCTTCATGGGCTAGCATTGAACTATAATCCTCAGATCTCACCCTCCTGAGTAGGTAGAATTACAGGCATGACTGCCACAGAGTAGTCAAATAGTATAAGCTTGTGAGTTCACAGCCAGCTTTCCATTACTGAGAAATGAGTTTGTTGATCAGAAGCAGCAGTAGAGTGGTAATGCTACTCCAGGGCTGAATAAAGTGCTCTGCGTAGGTGTAGAGACCATCTTCGTGGATAGACACAGAGCAGAGTTGGTTCTAATGAGGATGAATGTCCAGTCATTCTGCAGTGAGAGTCTCAACATAATCAGCCCAAATGGCATAGCTGATGATCACCCAGGCAATGGCAGCATATCAGTGGACCTTGCTGGTGTCTGCTGTTGGCAGATATGACACTCAGCAACTGCATTGCTGGTCAGCCTTGATAGGCAAAAGTAAATGTCACTGAGCCCCTGTCCAGCCCCACCACCCCTGCTCACTCTGTTGGATAGCTGGAACACAATCGATGGTTCCACATTCACAGAGTATGTCATTTTGTACATTCAGTTGAGAGCTTCCTGTGCAGTGAATCTCCTTTGCTGATCCTTGTAACACAAATAGCTTGGTAGTTGTATCCTTGCCAAGAGAGCCCCCCCCCATACCTTTTTTTTTTTAACTTCTTTTTCCCCAAAATGAGGCTTAAAATCAGGTCCATGAGCTCCCACTTGACTTGTTCAGTCAAGTCTACCACTTGAGCTACACCTCCACTTCTGGCTTTTTTCCCCTAGTCCTGGGACTTGAAATCAGGGGCCTGGGCACTGTCCCTGAGCTTCTTTTTGCTCAAGGCTAGCACTCTACCACTTGAGCCATAGCACCATTTCTGGCTTTTTCTGTGTATGTGATACAGAGGAATTGAACCCAGGGCTTCGTGCCTGCTAGGCAAGCACTCTACCACTAAACCACATACCCAGCCCCACTTCTGGCTTTTTGGTGGCTCATTGGAGATAAGAGTCTCACAAGCTTTCTTCTCTAGGCTGGCTTCAAACTTTGGTCCTGAAATCTCAACCACCCGAGTAGCTAAGATTACAGGAGTGAGCCAGGAGTGCCCAGCATTTCCAAAAGTGGGTCCACTGACATACTTCCTCCCTCCTTCTTTGTCACCAGTCTGTCAGCCTCCTCCCTTCCCTGACCACATGCATCAGGCATGCGCATCTGCCCTCTTGTCTAGACAAAGTAGACATACTACATTCCTAAGCCTTCCATTACAAATTATAGTGCCAACACAATTTTTTTTCTCACTTCTGCAGTCTAGAAGTCTGGCATTTATGTGAGCAAGGACCTGCTGTCTATGGAGGCCATGGGAAAGGATTGATTCTTGTCTCTCCCAGGCTTCTGATGTTGCTGCAATCGTTGATGTTTCTTGTCTTGAAGAAATACTACTCCAGTCTGTTTCCATCATCACATGGAAACTTTCCTGTTGCCTTTGATTCCAGATTCTCTTCTTAGCAGGACACCAATCACTGAATTGGGATGCGCTCTGTCCACTGTGACCTTATTTAACTTGATGATGTCTACAAAGACTCTATTTCCAAAAAAAAAGTTGTATTGTGGGTAGGCATGGATGTGAAGGGGGAAAGGACATTGATCAACCACATGTTGAACTCAGGAACAGAGCCCAGGCCTTGAGTTCAAGCCCCACAACTGAAAAAAAAAGTTTCATTGACAATAGAAATGAAACTTTAATGGAGAAAATTATAAAATGAAACCAAGAGAGAAGATTATCCGAATTAATCATCTTTGAATCAATGAGCAGACATCTCATGCTTTCAGATGAGATATTCTATTATAAAGATATCTAATTTTTCTTAGCCAAGTGTAGTGACTCACACTTATAATCCTAGCTACTCAGGAGGCTGAGATCTAAGGATCACAGTTTAAAGCCAGCCAGGGCAGGAAAGTCTGTGAGACTCTTACCTTCAATTGACCACCAGAAAACCAGATGTAGCTCTGTGGCTCAAGTGGTAGAGTGCTCACTTTGAACTCAAGAGCTCAGGGACAGTGTCCAGGCCCAGAGTTCAAGCTCCATGACCGACAAAAATAAATAAATAAATAAATAAATAAATAAATAAATAAATAAATAAAATTGCACCTAGAACTTTAATGAGCTTGTTACTGTTTGACTCTTCCATGCCCCCCACAAGCTCATATATTGGAGGCCAGGTTGCCTGGTACTGGATTTCTAGGGAAATGATTGGATGGTGGGGCCTTCAATCTCATCAGTCTATTCATCTTCATGGACTTATAATCTGATGAGATTCTTACTTTTTGTGCCAGTATTGGAGCTTAAATCAGCCTGGGCAATGTCCCTTAGATGCTTTTTTTTTTCTTCTTTGTCGGTTGTGGGGCATGAACTCTGGTCCTGGGCACTGTATCTCAGCTCTTAAGCTCAAGGCTAGCACTCTGCCACTTGAGTCCAGCTCTACTTCTAGTTTTCTGAGTACTTTATTAGAGATAAGAGTCTCACCAAGGGCTGGGAAGGTGGCTCAGTGGTAGAGCGCTTGCCTTGCATGCATGAAGCCCTGGGTTCGATTCCTCAGCACCACATAAGCAAAAAGAAAGAAGCGGGAAGTGGCGTTGTGGCTCAAGTGGTAGAGCGCTAGCCTTGAGCTAAGAGTTGAGGGACAGCGCCCAGGCCCAGAGTTCAGGCCCCACAACCGGACCCCCCCCCCAAAAAAAAAAAGAGTCTCACAGACTTTCCTGCCTACTGGCTTTGAACCGCGATCCTCAGATCTCAGTCTCCTGAGTAGCTAGGTTTACATTGATGAGCCACCAGTGCCCAGCTCCCTTAGCTTTTTTGTTCAAGACTAGTGCTCTACTTGAGCCACAGCTCCACTTTCAACTTTTTGGTGGTTAATTACAAATTAAAGTCCCATAGACTTTCCTGCCTGGGCTGGCTTCAAACCTGGATCTTCAGATCTCATCCTTCCAAGTCACAAGAATTATAAGAGTGAGCCAGTGGTTGATGGCATTACTGAGAGGAAGAGGGAAGTAGGAGGTGAGGCCTAGCTGGAGGAAGTGTGTGTGTGTGTGTGTGGGGGGGTGCCCTGGCCACCACAAAGTGTACTGCTCCACCATCCCCTTTTCTCATAACAATGGACAGAAACTTCTGAAGCCCTGAACCAGATAAAGCATTCCTTCTCTTGTTTATTCAGGTATTGAGTCACAGCAACAAAAGAGCTCACTAACTCAGAATTTGACAAACCTTCACAGAACAGTGAAAGTGCCTACATACATAGCTAAGTCAACCCTGGAAACAGGATAAAAGTAGATCTTGGCTGGGAATGTGGCTTAGTGGTAGAGTACTTGCCTAGCATGCATGAAGTCCTGGGTTTGATTCCTTAGTACCACATAAACAGAAAAGGCCAGAAGTGGTGCTGTGGCTCAAGTGGTGTGGTGCTCTAGCTCAAGTGGTAGAGTGCTAGCCTTGAGCAAAAGCAGCTCAAACACAGTGCCCAGGTCTGAGTTGAAGCCCCAGGACTTGCAAAAAAGAAAAAAGAAAAAAAAATTAGTAGTCCTTACACTTTGAGGTGTTAGGACATATTGCAAAGATAGAAGAATAAGTACTGTTATTGGCACAGAGATAGATACATGAGAAACTGGGTCACCATATGGAAATCAATCTTCTTAAACCTATGTACAGAGGCAGACTATAGATGATTGAAGACATAAATGTGAAAGACAAAACTATACACAGTCATCCCTCAGTGTCTTCAGGCATAGAGTTCAGCTCCACCCAACCAAAATCAACAGATGCTCAAGTGCCTGACAGAAAATGTTGTATGCATTAAATCCATTCATATCCTCCCATTTGTTCTAACCATCTCTATGTTATTTTTTTTAATTGTGAAAATACTGTACAGAGGGGTTACAATTACATGGGCAAGATAATGAGTACATTTCTTATCAAGCATTGTAGCCTCCTCCTTTGTTTCCCCTTCCCATCCTCCCCCCGCCCCCCCCCCCAATCTATGTTATTTATGATACCCAATGCAAAGTAAATTCTATAGGAACAGTTGTCATATATTGGTTAGGCAAGTATGACAGGAAAATATACATCTACATGTTTAGTACAAATGCAATTTTTCTGAAGTTTTCTTTTATTAGCATTAATTGTCCAAAAGGGTTTTACTGGGATATTTACACACATGTGCACAATGTATTTGGTTCAATTTTACCCCTGTCTATCTCTCTTCCTTATTCTACTCCCTTTTCTTAAAATGATTTCAATAAGTTTCACTATTCTATTTTCTTTTGTTTTTGTGCCAGTCCTGGGGCTTGAACTCAGGGCCTGGGCTCTGTCCCTGAGCTTATGCTCAGGGCTAGTGCTTTACCATTTGAGCCACAGTGTCACTTCCAGCTTTTTCTGAATAGCTTCTTGGAGATAAGAGTGTCACAGACTGCTGGGCACCACTGGCTCACACCTGTAATCCTAGCTACTCAGGAGGCTGACATCTGAGGATCGTGGTTCAAAACCAGCCAGGGCAAAGAAAGTCCCTGAAACTCTTATCTCCACTTAACCACCAGAAAACCAGAAGTGGCGCTGTGGCTGGCCTTGAGCTGAAGAGCTCAGGGACAGTGCCCAGGCCCAGAGTTTAAGCCCCACAACTGACCCCCCGCCCCCCCCAAAAAAGAGTGTCACAGGGGGCTGGGAAGTTGGCTCAGTGGTAGAGTGCTTGCCTTGCATGCATGAGGCCCTGGGTTCGATTCCTCAGCACCACATAAGCAAAAACAAAAAAGCCAGAAGTGGCGCTGTGGCTCAAGTGGTAGAGCGCTAGCCTTGAGCTGAAGAGCTGAGGGACAGCACCCAAGCCCAGAGTTCAGACCCCACGACCGGACCCAAAAAAAAAAGAGTGTCACAGACTTCTGTAATCCTCAAATCTCAGTTTCCTGCGTAGCTAGGATTATGTGAGCCACCAGTGCCCAGCTTCACTGTTCTATTTTTATACATACAAACAAGTTACTTGGACTATATTCACCCTAATTTACCTTCTTTATTAGCTCTACTCCAACCCCCAGCAGATCTTGATTTCCTGTCATTTGTGTGTGTGTGTGTGTGTGTGTGTGTGTGTGTGTGTGTGTGTGTGTGTGTGTGTGTACACATTGTGGATCAAACACAGGTGTTCATGCATGAAAAGCAGGTGTTTCTACCACTGACCTCATACCAGTTTAGCTTTTTCATTCAATCTTTGCACTCATCCACTTGAGCCACATCTTTATTTCTGTCCTTCCTTCCTTCCTTCCTTCCTTCCTTCCTTCCTTCCTTCCTTCCTTCCTTCCTTCCTTTCTCTCTTTCTCTCTTTCTTTCTTGGCTATCTGGAGATAAGCATCCTCATAATTTTCTACCCATATTGACTGAACCTCCATCTGCAGATCCTGGCCTCTGAATTAGTTAGGATTATAGGCATAAGCCACAAGCACCTGGCTCTAACTTATTACTTTTTTTTTTTTTTTTGCAGTTGTGGGGCTTCAACTCAAGGCCTGGGCTCTGTCCCTCAGCTCTTTTGCTCGAGGTTAGTGCTCTATCACTTTGAGCCACAGTGCCAGTTCCGGTTTCCTGATGGCTCATTGGAGATAAAAGTATCAGGGGCACCTTTCTGCCCAGACTGGCTTTGAAACACAATCCTAAGATCTCAACCTCCTGAGTAACTAGGATTACAGGTGAGAGCCACCAGTACTTTTTTTTTTTTTTTGTAATCAGTCATGGGGCCTGGATGCTGTCTCTGAGCTCTTTCACTCAAAGCTGGTGCTTTATGACCTTGAGCTACAGAGCCACTTTCAGTTTTCTAGTGGTTAATTGCAGATAAGAGTCTCACAGATTTTCCTGCCTGGGCTGGCTTCCAAATGCAATCTTCAAACCCACCCTTCTAAGTAGCTAGGATTACAGGTGTGAGCTACCAGCTCCTGGCTAATTTATTACTTTTTTTTGGGGGGGGGGAGGGGTCCAGTCGTGGGGCCTGAACTCTGGGCCTGGGCGCTGTCCCTCAGCTCTTCAGCTCAAGGCTAGCGCTCTACCACTTGAGCCACAGTGCCACTTCTGGCCTTTTTCTTTTTGCTTATGTGGTGCTGAGGAATCGAACCCAGGGCCTCATGCATGCAAGGCAAGCGCTCTACCACTGAGCCACCCTTCCAGCCCTAATTTATTACTTTTTAATGAGTGAATACTATCTCATTGTATGGATATTCCATAAAAATGTGTTTGTTCATTCATTCGGAGATGGACATTTAAGTTGTTTCTACCTCTGAGATATTGCTTTTGTGTGGTTATGATTTTATTTTATGGTTTTTATTTCAAAGGGTAGATTTGCAGGTCAAATACTAGCACTATGTTTAGCTTTTAATAGGACTGCTAGATTCTTTTCCAAGGTGGTTGAATCACCTTACCTTCACAGCAAGAATGTATGAGGGTTCTAATTTCTCTACTTGGTTTAAAGAACCATTATGACTCCCTGCCAAAGGCCTTCAGAGCTTGAATAAGGTGAAGATGGCCAGATATATGGCGTCAGAACCTGCCAGGGTTAGGCATACACTCATGGCTGGGAATGTCAGGCACTGGGTGTTGGAGCTCAGGAAAGGAGATCAAAGACCCATATGTGGGAGCTGCCTTGCATAAGGAGGAAAAGGGTGTGGGGCAGCTGAGAGGATACAAAGGCACCTGTGCTGTGGTCTAAATGAGTCCATTCAACTATGAATGAGGGAAGGAGGTATCTGTATGGTGAGAGGCTTCTGCATAGATGCGAGGTGGGGTATATTCAGGAAGACTCATTAAACCAAGTAAGTTTATTGATGAACGACAACAGGACCAGATTTCTCTGTGTCTGTGAAGGGATTAAAAGTATAGAAAGGAGTCTGGGTGCCAGTGGTTCATGCCTGTAATCCTGTAAGTTTAGCTACTCAGGAGGCTGAGATCTGAGGATTGCAGTTCGAAATCAGCTTGGGCAGAAAAGTCTGTGAGTCTCATCTCCTATCAACCAGCAAAAGAGCGTAGAGTTGGGAGCTGGTGGCTCACACCTGTAAACCTAGCTACTGGGGACTATGGTTTAAAGTCAGTCAGGTGGTAAAGACCATCAAACTCTTATCTCTAATTAACCTCTCGAAAACTAGAAGTGCTGCTGTGGCTCAAGGGGGTAGAGTACTGCCTTGAGCAAAACAGCTCAGGGATAGTACCCAGGCCCCAAGATCAAGCCCCATGACTGACCAAAAAAAGAAGGAGGGGGAAAGAGAGTAGGATAAATCTTTTGGTGGTAGATTAGAATTGGAGGTCATGGTGTAAGCTCTTGATTTTTAATATAGAGAAAATGAGCTCCATTCCTATAGCTTAGTCCACTCCTTCCCCTCTCCAGCTTAGCATGCTCCCTCCTAGACAACACTAGGCCCATTTAGTAAAGGCAGTAAATAATCAGCCTCCAACCCCCTTTACGTTGGGATGGCACTTCTCTGGGGCAGCTACCACCATATAAGGCAACAGGAATCCCTTAGAGTGACCTTCAGGTCTGGGCAGCTGCAGGGCCCTTATCTACTATTTGGACAGCAGCCATAAATCCTAGTCCACCATGATGAAGCCCCTGGCCCTTATATCTACACCAGGGTCTCTGCCTCCTAGTCCCTTCTAGTTCCTTCTAAACTTCCTAGGTTATATAGGTCACCAGGGACAATAGCTGGCACTTCTTCTCACTTCTCCCTTGTGAGAAGGAGTCTTGCCGGCTACTTTCCTGGCAATAAACCTTTCTTTGTTCTCTGTACCTGGATATATGCATGGTTTTCTGGCAAAGTCGAAATAATCTAACAGAGACAGCCATGTATCTTTTTTTTTCTTTTGTTGGTATGGGCCTGAACTCTGGGCCTGGGCACTGTCCCTGAGCTCTTCAGCTCAAGGCTAGTACTCTACCACTTGAGTCACAGGCCACGTATGGTTTTCTGGTGGTTTAACCGAGATAAGAATCTCACAGACTTTCTTGCCAAGGCTGGCTTTGAACCGTAATCCTCAGCTCTCAGCCTCCTTAAGTAGCTAGGATTACAGGTGTGAGCCACGGGTGCCCGGTGCAATGTACATGTTTTTAAATTATGTATCCATACATACGGGTATAAATTATCTACACATGTAGTTATTAGTTCTGATTTCCGAAGGGATCAGAGCATAGTGACATCTCCACATCCAAGGAGTAGTTTCTAAGTAGTAGGGATAAGTTTCTAAATAGTAGGGATTATTTTCTTCTTTTTGGAGCTTGGGGCCTTGCAATTTCTAGGCAGGTATTTACCACTAAGTCACACATCGAGCCCTTATTGGTCCTGTTTATTTGTTTTGTTTTGTTTTTGGGTCCGGTCATGGGGCCTGAACTCTGGGCCTGGGCACTGTCCCTCAGCTCTTCAGCTCAAGGCTAGTGCTCTACCACCTGAGCCACAGCGCCACTTCTGGTTTTTTTCTTTTTGCTTATGTGGTGCTGAGGAATTGAACCCAGGGCCTCAGGCATGCAAGGCAAGTGCTCTACCACTGAGCCACCTTCCCAGCCCTGGTCCTGTTTATTTCAAGATATGTTCTTGCTTTTTGCCTAGGCTCTTGACTGGACTTTGATCTATTTTATGCATCCAAGCATAGCTAGATTGGCAGGTGCATGCCATCAAGGCAAACTTCTCCCACTGAGATAGAGTCTTGTGAAAGCCCCTTGCAACTCCCCTTGAAATGTCCTGTGATCTCCCACGTAGCTGGAATGACAGGCATGAAATATCATGCTCAGCTATTGATTGAGAGGATGGGTCTCACCTAGATGCCTGGCCTGACCTTGAACTGTAATCCTCTTGGTCTCAGCCTCCCAAGTAGCTAAGATTACCAGCAAGGGCCACCAGCACTGTTTAAATAGCATTTTGAGAGCCGGCAAAGCAATAGGCATGTAGATGAAGGCAGAGGGTGACTCTTGAGAGACTGTGAATTCCATGAAGCAGTGAGAAAGCAGTGGGGACTGGAGCCATTTAGGACCCAAGCTTTGGTCTGAGATCAAGAGAGCTTGAGCCGGCTCTGGTCACTAACTACGTGATGTTCAGGCACCAGCCTCCCTCACTTTTTACAGTATCATCTTCTCCTTTGTGTCACGGGTTATCATAAGGACAAAAAGAGACAACATAAGTAAAATCCATGGCATGTTGTGAACACTGGCTCTTCTCACTGGGAGCCCTGGGAAGGCTGAAGCAGCAAAAATCAATCACAGAAATAAACAAACCCTAAAACCCTAGGAAAACTTCCCAAAATCTTTATCTGAGCTCAGGACAGGAACTTGGTGGTGTTCCAGGGGCTTTCCAGTCTCATACACCAGGCATGAGATGAATATGCAACACTTGGTATTTTAATTAACCTATTGAAATGATTTGAAATAAGAGAGCTGACCTTTGTGTTGGATTTTCCCAAGAGCCCAGTGAAGGACGGGGTGGGATGAGAGGAATTATGCCAGTTTGATTTTATTCCAGGAAACCACTGAGATGAAAATTTTCTATAAAAAGGCATTGCTCCTGGGTTTCACTGCTACTCAAAATCAAAACCTTTTTTTTTTTTTTTTTTGGTGTTGGTACTGGGGCTTGAACTCAGGGCCTTTCTCTCTTAGTGCTTAGCTTTTTCTACTCAAGACTGGTGCTTTGTCACTTGAGCCACACCTCCACTTACAGCCTTTCTCTTGTTAATTGGAGATGAAGAGTCTCCTGCTCCCAAGAGAGCTCATACAGCCGGCCAGTCACCAAGCCTTCTACTTCAATCTCTCTAAGATCTTCTTTACACCTCTATCACCATCCTAGGGTTCCAGCCTTTAGTTCTGACTTGGTGAGTTTATGCAACACTTTCTACTAGTTCTTTCTACCCCTTGTTTTCACTGTCCACAGCATAGAGGTAGTTTTTTCTAAGCATAAACTAGATTTATGTCCCAGTCCTGGGACTTGAACTCAGGGACTAGTCACTGTCCCTGAGATTCTTTTGCTCAAGAAAAGTACTCCACCACTTGAGTCACAGCTCCAAATCTGGTTTTTTGATAGTTTACTGGAGATAAGAGTTTCACAGGCTTTCTTGGACTGGCTTTGAACTGTGATCCTCAGAACTCAGCCTCTTGAGTAGCTCAGAATTATAGGCATGAGCCACCAGCCCAGCTGTCTGTCTCCCTTTTGCGGTGATTGTTTCTGCTTCTATGCTGTAAGAGCCTGAAAATCTGAACTGTGAGACACCAAAGGACTGGGAGTTTGGAAAGCCTTCTCCCAACAAACTCTGAGAGTTTCCTGGAAAGGTCAATCAGTCCTGGCTTAACCAGAATTCAGATTTCTATCCTGGGTGTGGGCTAACTCCACCCTAAACTGTGTGGGAGCCTGTGAGAGAGTTAGGTTTATACAAATTGTAAGCTGTTTATGTTTAACTCTCTTTCCCAGAGTAAGGAGGTTATCTACCACTTGTACGCAAAATATTGTCATGTGGGGGCTGGGAGGGTGGCTCAGTGGTAGAATGCTTGCCTCACTTGCATGAGGTCCTGGGTTCGATTCCTCAGCAACACATACACAGAAAAAGCCACTGTGGCTCAAGTAGTAGAGCGCTAGCCTTGAGCTGAAGAGCTGAGAGACAGCACCCAGGCCCAGACCACCACCAACCAACCAACCAACAAACAAACCAAAAAAACAAACAAACAAAAAACAAAATCCTTTGTGAATGGAACCTTGGGATCTGAAGTTGGCAGAAGGCTACAGGTCCCCTGGTACCCCCAAAATCAATTCCATGGTCTGGTCTTTGTTACTGCTTTGCTCCCGGTAGAGGTGGGTTAAGGGGCACACAGGGGTAGGGCTTGAACTAAGGGCCTGGTCACTGTCCCTGAGCTTCTTTTGCTCAAGGAAAAGAAGCTCTACCACTTGAGCCACAATGCTAGTTTTGGCTTTTTCTGTGTATGTGATATTGAGGGATTGAACCCAGAGCTTCATGCATACTAGGCAAGCACTCTACCAGTAAGCCACATTCCCAGCCCTATTTATTTATTTTTTATTTTTTTTTGCAGATGAAAAAAAAATGGGTCAGTACTAGGACTTGAACTCAGGTCTGAGTGCTGACTCTTTAAGATTTTTTTTGCTCAAGACTGGCATTCTATCATTTGAACCACAGATCTGCTTCTAGCTTTTTGTGATTAATTAGAGCTAAGTGTCCCATGAACTTTGTACGATGATCCTCAGATCTCAGCCTCCTGAAGAGGCTACAATTACAGGCATGAGACACTGGCACCCAGTTTGCCATATAATTTTTATCAGACAGCTCCCAAAATTGTTGTGAAGTCAGCAGAGAGTGTCTGCTTTTCTTCTTTCCTTCCAAGATTATCCCGCTGCGCCCCCCCCAATTAAGATAGGCTGCTTCAAGCCTCAAAGTGGCTTAAAAATAAGCAAATCCCTTTCATATAAGAAATTCAAATGTGGGATGTCTACATGAGGATGTTGCTGTTAATTCATTGGTAAATGACATAATCATTAACCCTGGCCTTTTTATTTTTCAGCTTTTCCCTCCTTGTTTTCCTTAGCTGTCCTCATGTCACAAGATGATTGGAATAGTTCCAGGTGTATCTAATATTCACACAGATAACAGAGAGGAAGAAAAGATAATTTTACATCTGTATCTTTTTTCAGGAGTGAAGAACATTTCCTAGAGCCTTCTAGCTGGTTTTCCTTCACGTGTCATTGGATAGAATATGCTACCTGCACAGGCACAGGCCTGAATTAATCAGTGACAAAGAAAATGGTATCAGCAGAGCTGGGAATATGGCTTAGTAGTAGAATGCTTGCCTAGCATGCATGAAGCTCTGGGTTCAATCCCTCAGTACCACATACACAGAAAAAGCCAGAAGTGGTGCTATAGCTCCAAGAAGCAGAGGGACAGTGCCTGGGCTCTGAGTTCAAGCCCCAGAACTTGTAAAAAAAGAAAGAAAGAAAGAAAGAAAAGAAAAGAACATGGTCCCAGCCTACTTGGCTGAGATGAGTCACAGTCATCTCTCCTGTGCTGGAGGAATGTCTGCGTGGGTAGAAGACCAGGGTGGAAAAAGGCAGATACCTGAATGGAATGAAACTGGAGCTGTCACAGCAAGGAAGGAGGAGAAATGATGTGGGGAAGGCAATCAGCAATGCTACTACATTCCTGGAAATACTTTCTTAATTATTGATCCTGACTTAATTACAGTTCCCCTAAGACTCTTCTCTTCTGACTTGCATTGACTCTCAATCTTCCTGTCTTTTTTTTTTTTTTTTGTAGGCAGCTGAAGAGTAGGTTTGAGTTTTGGAGTCTCCCTAGGAAATCACTTATCCTTGAGCACTTGATATAGGTCTTGGATTAACCTTGAGTCCTGTTTAATGTAGATCACACTGAGGTCTCTCAGGACCTTTTTACTGAGTCTACTATCCTCCCTTCTCCTCTGAGCTAGGAACTTGTATCTGGCCATTCATTCTCAGGGCTGGGTGGGTGCTTGGCTTCTTGTTATACTGAAACCTCCTCCTCCCTCCATCATCAGCTTCAAGGCTTGTTGGCTGTGGAGAGCACCTTGAACCCAAGTTAAACTAATTTAATAATTCTCTCTCTCTCTCTCTCTCTCTCTCTCTCTCTCTCTCTCTCTCTCTCTCTCTCTCTCTCTCTCTCTCCTCCCCTCCCTCACCGCCCCCCCCAAGTCCTTGAACTCAGGGCTTGGGTACTGTCCCTGAGCTTCTTTTGCTCAAGGTTAGCACTCTACCACTTGAGTCACAATGTGCTTTTTCTGTGTATGTGGTACTAAGGAATCAAACCCAGGGTTTCATATGCATGCTACGCAAGCATTTTACCACTAAGCCACATTCCCAGTCCCTGTTTTTTTTTTTTAATGTGTGTGCACGCACTGTGTGCAAACACACATACACTGCTACTGGTGCTTGAGTGCAGGGCCTAGGTGTTGTCCCTTAGCTTTTTCCACTCAAGACTAGTGCTAGTGCTAGCTCTCTACTACTTGAGCAATACCTCCACTCTGGCTTTTTTTTTGGGGGGGGGGGCGGTTGTGGGGCCTGAACTCTGGGCCTGGGCGCTGTCCCTCAGCTCTTCAGCTCAAGGCTAGCGCTCTACCACTTGAGCCACAGCGCCACTTCCGGCTTTTTTCTTTTTGCTTATGTGGTGCTGGGGAATCAAACCCAGGCAAGGCAAGTGCTCTACCACTGAGCCACCTTCCCAGCCCCCACTCTGGCTTTTTCATAGTTAACTGGAGATGAAATCTCATGGACTTGCTGGGTACCAGTGGCTCTTGTGTGTAATCTTAGTTACTTGGGAGGCTAAACTCTGAGGATCATGGTTTGAAGCCAGCCCAAATATTAAAGTCTGGGGCCCCAGGACTGGACCCCCCCCCAAAAAAAACCCCAAAAAACCAAATATGAAAGTCTGTGACACGCTTTTTGCTGTTGTTTTTTGTGGGGCTTGAACTTACGGCCTGGGTGCTGTCCCTGACTGAGCCTCTTTGTGCTCAAGGTTTGTGCTCTAACAATTGAGCCACAAGTCCACTTCCAGTTTTTTTGAGTGGTTAATTGGAGATAAGAGGCTCATGGGAAATTTTCTGTCCCAATCTCAGCTTTCTGAATAGCTAGGATTACAGGTGTGAGTCACCAGTACTGAGCTGTCTATGAGACTTTTTTTTCTTTCTTTCCTTCCTTCCTTCCTTTCTTTTTTTGGGTTGGTTGTGGGGCTTGAACTCTAGGCCTGGGTGCTGTCCCTTGCTCTTTAGCTCAAGGCTATCACTGTATCACTTGAGCCACTGGGCCACTTCTGGTTTTCTTTTTTTTTTTTTTTGGGGGGGGGTCCGGTTGTGGGGCCTGAACTCTGGGCCTGGGAGCTGTCCCTCAGCTCTTCAGCTCAAGGCCAGTGCTCTACCACTTGAGCCACAGCGCCACTTCTGGCTTTTTTCTTTTTGCTTATATGGTGCTGAGGAATCGAACCCAGGGCCTCAGGCATGCAAGGCAAGCGCTCTACCACTGAGCCACCTTCCCAGCCCCCTTACTTCTGGTTTTCTGGTGGTTAATTGTAGATAAGATTCTCACAGGGCTGAACCAATATCCTTATTACAAATCCCCCATGTTAAAACCAGATCCTTGCAAGTTACGCTCTTTTTAACCTAGTCATCTTGATTATGGTCAATTTTTCTGGACAAAGATTATGAAATCTTAGAGCTTGTGACTCCATCATTCACTCAGGTCATCTCTCATTCTCCCTTACCATCAGATTTTCTCTCTTTGAAACCTTGTAGGAATCTGGTGGAAGCTGGAAGCTGGGCTGGTGTAAGCAAGGAGTGGTAGAAGCGAGGGGGGGGCATATTTGACTCACACAGGATGTTTTATCTTGTGGCATATAGTTAGCACTTAATAAATATTTGAACAGATGGGCATCTCATTCCTCTTTAAATCTGAATCTGATAAAAAATTAAAATTTAAAGTGATTGCTAATAGCTGCTGTGTCACACTCAGTGTGCTTAATTGGTGCACCTGTGGCCATTGTATTAGGCCTTAGCCCTAAATTCATTTAGTTGGTGACTTCTGCCTGCATACCTCCAGTTTGTGGAGGTTAGGACATCCACACTGCTGCAACAGGCAAAGTTGCAAACAGCAGGGACCTGAACAGCTACTTTTTTCCCCCCTCTCTCACATTCTACACTGATTTTGCCACTCTCAGCCATGCATGGGTCTTTTGAGAATTCCCATTATCACTTTATGATTCAACTCCTCATGTACACCACGTTAGCTTATCCAAGCTAGAACTATGGCTCCCAGAGCACTCTTCCTTTCCTGATTTATGTTAGAGTTGGAAATAGAAGCTTGTTTGAGATTCATATGAGAGGAAGACCACAGGGGCTAGCATATCCTCAGCATGTCCCACTGCCATATTAAAAGGTAGTCAAAGGTAATGGTAGGTTTCATACATCTTTGCTGTTTCCTACACCATAGTCAGATCTTCTTCTCAAGCACAGCCCTTGCTGTCCAAAAGTAGCCCAAACTGCAAGGCCTCACCAGATAGATGGATCCAGACTGAATCTTGTACACCTGTCCCAATGCGTCAGGAAGCCTGATAATCCCACCTCTGCTTCTAGACCCCAAGTTTTTTAGTTTCTCCAACAATCCTATATAGTAACTATGTCTTGTTGGTTGTCCCAGAAGTAATCATAGTTTCTAGCATATAATGAACCCTCTCCCTCTCCTCTCTTCATTTCAAGGTTGGGAATCTACTCCAGGGCCTTGCCCACTCTAAGAGTTTATCACTGAGCTATTTCCCCAGCTCTCAAAAGAATATTTTACTGCCTAAGGTTCTTGAAATTTACCCACAAACCTTTGAAAGCTAGATTCACGCCTGTAATCCTAGCTACGTAGGGAGGCTGAGGTCTGAGGATTATAGTTCAAAACTAGCTGGGGAGAAGTTTGTGGGATTCTTTTTTTTGTTCATGGGTTTGTGCCAGTTCTGGGACTTGAACTCAGGGTCTGGGCTCTGTCCCTGAGCCTCTCTGTGCTCAAGGCTAGCGCTTTACCACTTGAACAACAGTGCCACTTCTGGTTTTTCTGTTTATGTGGTACTGAGAATTGAATCCAGGGCTTCCTGCATGCTAGCCAAGCACTTTACCACTAAGCTACACTCCCAGTCTCCTGTGGGATTTTTTTTTTTTCATGTGGCCTGAACTCAGGGCCTGGGTGCTGTCCCTCAGATCTTCAGCTCCAGGCTAGCACTCTACCACTTGAGCCACAGCGCCACTTCCAGCTTTTTCTGCTTATGTGGTGCTGAGGAATCAAACCCAGGGCCTCATGCATGCAAGGCAAGCACTCTACCACTGAGCTACCTTCCCAGCCCCAGCTACCTTCCCAGCCCCTCTTGTGGGATTCTTACCTCCAATTCAACAACAAGTCAGAAATGGAGCTGTGGCTCATGTGTAGAGTGCCAGCCTTGAGTAAAAAAGCAAAAGGACAATACCTAGGCCCTGTGTTCAAGCCCCAGTACTAGTACACAAAATAAAATTAAATAAAATCTGGAATCATGAGCCCCATTGCCAGCTCCAGATTAAAAGTTAGAAGCCAGGTGCTGGTGGCTTATACTGGCAGTCCTATCTACTCAGAAGGCTGAGATCTGAGGATCATGGTTTGAAGCTAGCTCAGACAGGAAAATCTGTGAGACTCACATCTCCAATTTGTTAAGGTCCCCCCTGGGAAGGCAGGGCAGACTCCTCCCTCCTCTTGCTAAGTCTCCGCCCAGTACCTGTGTCACCTAGGAAACTAGTACACCTGGAGCAGTCACCTTCCCCTCCTCTGAGGTCACATTCTTGGCTGCCCCAGGTCACATCCTCCCCCACATCCCCAACAGACCAAGAGAGTGTCCCAGACCCTGAGGTCACATCCACATCTGGTGGTGCCACACCTTCCCTTCCCTGGCCACACCTCCCTGCTCCTTTCCTAGTTAAGGCTGGACAAAATAGCCCTCTGGCCCCTTCCGCCATGCCTCTCCACCAAGCACAGTGGGGCAGCAGTTCAGTAATACAATAAACTTCCCTTCTTGCCAGAATACTGAGGGGCGTTCTCTTTATTGGCTGCCTAATTAAACCTATTTAATTTACCTTAAATAATTATAAAAAAAGCTGAAAGTAGAGCTGTAGTTCAAGTAGTAGAGAATTAGCTTTGAGCACAAAAGCTCAGGAGCAGAGCCCAGGCTCTGAGTTCAAGTCCAGGAATGGCACAAAATAAAATAAAATTTAGAAAGTCCAGGGAACTTGTACTTTTCACAAGATTCCAGGTGTTTGTCTCCTGTTAAAAGTCTCTGTGGACTATGTTAGGTTTTTAAAAAGAGGTAGCTGAGTAAGAACAGCAGCACGCACGTGGTATTCAGGTAAGGGGTAGGTTTATTCATCGTTCAGGCTGGCAACAGGCCATCTTGGTCCACCACATGGTGGGGAAAGGCCTGGGAAAGAGAGCGAGCTGGGAAAGAGAGAGAAAGAGAGAGAGAGCTAGAAAAGAGAGAAAATAGCTAGAAAAGAGAAGAGATAGAGAAGAGCAGAGAGAGCATCTGGGCCTGGGCTAGGCCTTATCTAGGGTATGGACGGAGAAAGGTGTGGCCACATGAAATTCTGATGTGACCTCAGCAGATACAGATGTGACCTCTTCCAGGTGTCCCAGTTGCCTAGGTAACGCAGGTACTGGGTGGAGACTTTGCTGCGAGGAGGGTGGAGCCTCTTTTTAAAAACCTAACAGACTATCCTTGGTGACATCTCTAAAAGTATGTGGATTTTAAGACACTTACTGAAAACTGGATCCAGGACTGCCAGAGCAGCTCAGCAATGGTTCCAAGACCCAAGTGTTTTATCCTTCCACTTGGCCATCCCCGAGTTAGACCTTTCCATCTTTGCAGTCTCCATTGCATAAGATGCTAGCCTCACACAAACTCTCAGAAGTGTGTACTTCTCTATGCTACAGGGACTAAAATATTTCCCAGAAATTCCCAGCAGGCTTCTCTTTCTTCTCATTGACCAGAGCTTGTTTTAAAACTTCCTAGTGAGAAAGCCTGGATATTGAAGAACTGAGATTACCAGGATGGCTCATGAAACCCAACACAGATTCAATGACTAGGAAATGCTGGGTTATATTATTATTACAAACAGCATAAATATTTACCTAAAATGTAGGAACATAACAATCTCTCTGTCCTCAAAGACAACCTTTCATTTGTCCCAGCTGCATCCTGTATTTATATATAGGACCCTCCTCTTCATTCTCACACCTTTTCTTTTCTCTTGTGTAAGGTATATTAAATAGGTAGGTTTCATTAGGTAGCCGATAAAGAGAACACCACGTGCTATTCAGGCAGGAGAAGTTTATTTACTTAACTGCTGCCCCAGCCTTGCATGGTGGAGAGGCATGGCTGAAAAAGGAAAAAGGGGGTCAGCGAAGGTGGCTCAGTGGTAGAGCTCTTGCCTTGCATGCCTGAGGCCCTGGGTTCGATTCCTCAGAAGCAAAAAGAACAAAGCTGGAAGTGGCATTGTGGCTCAGGTGGTAGAGCACTAGCCTTGAGCTGAAAAGCTGAGGGACAGCGCCCAGGCCCAGAGTTCAGGCCCCATGACCAGACCCCCCCCAATAAAAAAAGGAAAAAGAGGTGACCCACCCCTAGGCCTGGACTTATCTAGGCCAGGGACAGGAAGAGGTGTGGCTAGGAGGGGAAAGGTGTGGCCACACTGGATCCAGACTTGACCTCATGTGACCAGAGGTGGCCGGGGATGTGGACCTAGTAGGAGGGGAAGGTGACTGTTTCCAGGTGTGCCAGTTACCATAACAGATAATGGGCGGAAACTTAGCCAAGAGGTAGGGAGGTCTCCCTGTGCAGACCTTTCTCTCTCTCCTTCCAGCCTTTTCTGTTTATGTAGTACTTAGGAATTGAACCCAGGGCTTCATGAATGCTAAGCAAGCACTCTATCACCAAGCTACATTCCCAGCCCTTGATCTCTTTCTTTTGTAAGAGTAACCTAGCTGATTGTGTTTGAGAGCTTGTTTGGAGGTTCTAGCAGGGGAGCACAGTTACTCATATACCCTTGATGGAAGACCGGTCCTCCTCAACTGGGGATGGTCGTCTTCTTCCAGCACATGCAGCTTGGGGAGGGATGTACCGGCCTAGCCAGCCAGATCAGCCCAATCAACCCTGGTATCAATGGGGTGACAGAGGTTGTGGCCAGATCCTGATTGTGTCCACTGAGGGCAGTTTAGTTGGGTGTATCTTTTTTTTTCTTTTTTTTTGGGTCCAGTCATGGGGCCTGAACTCTGGGCCTGAGCGCTGTCCCTCAGCTCTTCAGCTCAAAGCTAGCGCTCTACCACTTGAGCCACAGCGCCACTTCCGGCTTTTTTTTTCTTTTTTGCTTATGTGGTGCTGAGGAATCGAACCCAGGGCCTCAGGCATGCAAGGCAAGCACTCTACCACTGAGCCACCTTCCCAGCCCTAGTTGGGTGTTTCTGTTGATTAGGGTTGCAACTATATAAAAGCTTTGCTCAAGCTGAGGATGTACTTTTTCAGCTTGTTTTTGTTTTTGAGATTGGGTCAGCTTAGTCTGGCATCCAAATTAATTTTTTTTTCCCCCTGAATCAGACTTTTTTTTGGTTGGTTGTGGGGCTTGAACTTTGAGCCTGGCACTGTCCCTGAGCTCTTCAGAACTTAAGGCAAGTACTCTACCATATGAGCCACAGGACCATTTCTGTTTTTCTGGTGGGTGGTTAATTGGAGATAAGAGTCTCACAGACTTTCCTTGCCCAGTCTGGCTTTGAACTGTGACACTCAGATCTCAGCCTCCTGAGTAGTAGGATTATAGGCAGGAGTCCCTGGCGCCTGGCTTTTTGCATCAGACTTTTGAGTGCTGGGATTACAGGAGTGTACTGCTATGCCTAGCTGGAGGATTTACTTCTCATTGATGTGGCTCATTGATATGGCTGTTGGTTAGGGGGTCTCAGTTTCTTACCCCCGTGGCCTTTAAAATTCTTCACATTATGGAAGCTGGTATCTTTCGAACAAAAAAAAAATTAAGAGAAAACATGCAGGTGGCCCTGGTCCCTTTTTTAAAAATTCAGTGTTCAGTGTAAAATTTAGGGCAAGCGTTCTACTGCTAAGTTACATCCCTGGTCCATCATGGTCTTCCAGGCAGAGCACATGGACTCTTCAGTTGGTCTCTATTTCCTCAGGAAGAGTCAAGTTAAATGACATATACTAAAGTCAATAAAATGTGGCTCATTTGGGCTGGGAATGCGGCTTGGTGGTAGAGTACTTGTCTAGCATGTATGAAGTCCTGGGTTTGATTCCTCAGTACTACATAACAGAGAAAGCTGGAAGTGTCACTGTGGCTCAAGTGGGAGAGTATTAGCCTTCAGCAAAAGCAGCTCAGGGACAGTGCCCAGGCCCTGAGTTCAAGGCACAGGCCTGGCTTGTTTAAAAAACAATCAACAGCTAAAGATCTTATCTCAGTTTCGCAATTCCTCATACTTTGAAGCTACTGATAGACTCTTAAGGTAATTTCCTACTATTTATTACAGAATTAACATTTCAAGTTTGCTGGGCACTGGTGGCTCACGCCTGTAATCCTAGCTACTCAGGAGGATGAGAGCTGAGGATCATGGTTCAAAGCCAGCCCTGGAAGGAAAGTCCTTGAGACTCTTATCTCCAATAAACCATAAGAAAACCAGAAGTGGCTGTATGTCTCAAGTCATAGAATACTAGCCTTGAACTGAAGAGCTGAGGGACAGCGCCCAAACCCCAGGCCCAGCGCACACCACAAAAGGAAAACGAATGCTTTGTACTTGCTCAGTGGAAGACTCCCGGCTAGTCCTCTGGACTCTGCTCTCCTCAGGGCTGAGCCCTCCTGGTTAAGCCTGGCAGCTTCCATGGCAGAGGCAGGGTGGGGTGGAGTGCACTGCTTCTAATTATGTTCTGGGGAATTCACAGCCATAAATCACATACAACATTCATTATCTCAGGGTAATGGATTCTGACTGGCTTTGCCTCAAGGAACTGGGAACCTGGGAGATTACAACTTCTCTCTCTAAAGAGAGTAGAAGTGCCTGGCCATTAGGTAGGCCACTATTCTGCTGCAACAATAGTATGGTTAAAGGAGAGAGACCCTTGGCTGGACACTGGTGGCTCATGCCTGTAACCTTAGTCATTCAGAAGGCTAAGATGTGAGGATTGAAGCCATCCCAAGCAAAATTTTTTTGTGAGACTCTCATCTCAAAAAAACCCCCAGGGGCTGGGAAGTTGGCTCAGTGGTAGAGCGCTGGCCTTGCATGCTTAACGCCCTGGGTTCGATTCCTCAGCACCACATAAGCAGAAAAAAAAAGCCAGAAGTGGCGCTGTGGCTCAAGTGGTAGAGTGCTAGCCTTGAGCTGAAGAGCTGAGGGACAGCGCCCAGACCCAGAGTTCAGGCCCCATGACTGGACACCCCCCCCCAAAAAAAAAAAAACCCAAACAGAAGTAGAGGTATAGCTCAAGCCATAGAGCACCACTTTTGAGCAAAGAAGCCAAGGAAGAGCAAGAGGCCCTGGTTCAAGCCACAGTACTGACACAAAAATGTGTGTGTGTGTGTGTGTGTGTGTGTGTGTGTGTGTGTGTGTGAGAGAGAGAGAGAGAGAGAGAGGGAGGGAGAGAGAGAGAGCGCACCATCTTGTTTTGTGAACAGAGGCAAGTGAGTGAATGTTACTGTATGTAAAGATGTGATGGGACTCTCATGGAAATGGGAACTATAGCCTGTCCCTGGAATCCAATAAACCTGAAATGGCAGCTCACCTGAGTTTAAGTTAGGCCCTGAATCTTTTTGTGTAATCATAAACAAGCATTTTATGATGGCTCTTTAAACTTTTTCTTTAATAGTACCAGGAAAACGAATATCTTTTCTCCTTCTAATCTCTGAAGATCGGTTGTCATGTGAAGTGGTCAGGAATGGTGGCCGATCCAAGTGCTAATGTCCCATGCCTATAATCCTTGCTAATGCAAGAGGCTGAGATCCAAAGACTGTAGCTTGAAGCCAGCCTGGGGAAAAGAAAAGTCCATAAGACTCTTTAAAAACTATTACTGGGAGGAGGCTGCAATGCTTGGTAAGAAATGTATGCATTATCCTGCCCATGTAATTGTAGCCCCTCTGTACAGTATGTTCTCAAATAAAATAAAATACAATTAAAAAAAAAAAACAAACTATTACTGGGTCTGGGAATGTGGCTTAGTGGTAGAATGCTTGCCTAGCATGCATGAAGCCCTGGGTTAGATTCTTCAGTACCACATAAACAGAAAAGGCTGGAAGTGGCTCAAGTGGTAGAGCTCTAGCCTTGAGCACAGAGAGGCTTAAGGACTGAGCCAGGCCCTGAGTTCAAGACCCAGGACTGGCACACACAAAAAAAGGACTTCAATACTCTAAGGTTGGTCCTGGGAGAGTCCAGGGCCATCTCTAGAAGTAACAGAGATAGAGCTTATGGGATGGGATGGGAGATTTTGAGTACACTGAAATTTTCATCAGAATAGGATAGTTAGGTAGAAAAGTCCCTTAAAGTGATGAAAATAAAAGGATGGCTAGAAAATCAGGATTGGGAGTGGTCCAAATGAAAATTACACACACACACACACACACACACACACACACACACACACACACACACACACACACCTATATATAATTATGTATATATATATATATATATATATATATACATATATAAAAGGACTTCTACAGTTTTGCTACACACAAACTTACAGGGTGGGAACAAGTGAAGGATGGCTAGAAAGGTGAGATAATTATGAATATGCTGGAACAAAATGGTGGAGAACATTTAGGGTTTCAATGCTATTATTTGATCATAGAGAGGTTGGTGTCATTACTAGAGAAATTTTGGAAACAGCCATGAAAAAAAGTGTAAGTACATCTGTCATTTACAGGTTAAGATAAACAAAAACATTGATCTTTGAAATTGGAGCAACTACTAGAAAGATTATCAGAATGTTTAAAAAGGGCAGATGCAAAAATATTTACAAATAGATCATCTTGCCCTAATTATTATCCTGGGAAAATGTGTAGTGTAATAAAGTTAAGGTGAAGAAAGAACAACATTCAGAATCAGGTTGTTTGGGGTTTAAATCCTATGTCATTGGAAAGGTTACTGATACTTGAAGTACTTGTTTCTTTTTCTATGAAATGATGTCACTAGGCCGGGCACAGTGGCTTATACCTGTAATCTATATCTGTTAGTAGCCAGGAAGTCCTTAGGAGAAGTCTAAGGCAGGCTGAGGCAAAAGCAAGGTACCCTATATGAAAAGCAAACTACAAAAAACAAAAGAACTAGAATGTGACTCAAGTGGTGGAGTGTATGCCAAGTAAATGAAACACCCTAAATTGACTTCCGAATACCAAATACCATTGATAAATTAATAGCTAATTACTAATCTAGTCAATATATATGAAGGATACTGAACAACACCCCAAAATGTAATAAATGCTACCCACATAACTTTTTGTGTTACCTCCTAGGACATTTTCTGGTTTCTTTTGTATTACTCATCATAATAATATTAACACTAGATGGCAGCAATGCTCTTAGCCAACTAAAATGATACTCACTTAAGTTTCTGGGACAGACATAAGGGAGGGAAGGGGATAACAAGATGGGGAGTCAAGAGAGATTTTTTTTTTTTGGTAGGTCAGGGGGCTTGAACTCTGGCCCTGGGCACTGTCCCTCAGCTCCTCAGCTCAAGGCGAACATCTATCACTTGAGCCACAGCGCCACTTCCAGTTTTCTGGGGGTTTATTGGAGATAAGAGTTTCATGGAGGGCTGGGAAGGTGGCTCAGTGGTAAAATGCTTGCCGCCTTGCATGCATGAGGCCCTGGGTTCGATTCCTCAGCACTACATAAGCAGAAAAAGCCAGAAGTGGCGCTGTGGCTCAAGTGTTAGAGAGCTAACCTTGACCTGAAGAGCTGAGAGACAGCACCCAGGCCCAAAGTTCAAGCCCCATGACCAGCAAAAAAAAAAAAAAAAAGTTTCATGGAGGGCTGGGAAGGTGGCTCAGTGGTAGAGCACTTGCCTTGCAAGCCTGAGGCTCTGAGTTTGATTCCTCAGCACCACATAAGCAAAAAGAAAAAAAAAAGCCGGAAGTGGTGTTGTGGCTCAAGTGGTAGAGCGCTAGCCTTGAGCTGAAGAATGCAGGGACAGCACCCAGGCCCAGAGTTTAGGCCCCACGACCGGACCCCCCACCAAAAAAAAAAAAAAAAGAGTTTCACCGAGGGCTGGGAAGGTGGCTCAGTGCATGAGGCTCTGGGTTCAATTCCTCAGCACCACATAAACAGAAAAAGCTGGAAGTGGCGCTGTGGCTCAAGTGGTAGAGCGCTCGCCTTGAGCTGAAGAGCTGAGAGACAGCACCCAGGCCCAGAGTTTAGGTCCACGACCGGCAAAAAAAAAAAAGTTTCACAGACTTTCCTGCCCGGGCTGGCTTTGAACAGTGATCCTCAGATCTCAGCCTCCTGAGTAGCTAGGATTACAGGCGTGAGCCACCCGTGCCCAGTTCCCTTTTCATTTTGACCTGAGTGTGTCCTCAGATAGCTTCTGTTTTTCATCCCTCAAGTGAAATGATCTAAGACAATATATCCGGTTTAGTTTTTCCAATACAGAAGATTGAATTTAGGGCTACACACATGCTAGGCTAAAGCACCACTGACTACATCTCCACAACTAAAAGTGCTTTCAACCTTTTAGATTCACTATAAGAATTGTATGTTACATTGCAGTGAATCACACACCGGCAGGAGCCTATGTACATAAATGTGAAAGAAGCCAAAGTCCATCAACCAACTGTATTTTACACTTGTGTGCTACATTTGTTTCCCATTTTAAAATAATTTCAGGCCAAAATCTACTCCATTGGTCTCACAATTCAATTAAGGGCTTGTTGGGAGCTGACAATAAAGCTCAAAGGTCATCTTGACCCCTGTGCTCGCTTAAAGGCACGTACAAGGAACTGGCTCACTTAAAAGACACCAGGTGCCCAGGATTGCTTTGCTATGTCTGCAGAGTTTGTTTTAAATTTTCCTTGTTTTTCTGGACTATAGTAGAATGGCCTGAGTGTGGGGGCCCACGAGGATGCACTGTGCTGCATGTGTGGAACTCCCAATACCCAGGCTGCTCCCATGTTCTGAAGAGGACGACCTTACGAGAGACTGACTTTTATATATGCCCAGGAATTAACTGAACTGCTTCCGACATTTCTAACTGTGGTGGGACTGATGTTTATTACTGTGCTAGGTGGGGATGTGAGGTCACTGGAATGGGCTCTTGGATCATGCACAAGGGCCCTCCCTATTTTTGTCTGGCAAATCTTGCCCCCCAGACTTGCCTCAAGCCCCCTACGTGGCCAATGATATTCTTACCAATGTAATCCTGTTAAAATAACCTTTACAGAGGAGGGAAAAGGATAACTAACTGGGAGGTGGGTCTGCCATTAAAACAAAAAAAAGGGGGAATCTGTGGAGCATATGGGCAGCAAAGATGGTGCTGAGAGGGAGTTGAGTGGGCAGAGCCCGATTTGCTTTACATTCAGTGCATAACCAGCTCATGGAAGCTTAGGTGCATGATAGGGTGTGACCTTGACATTGATTGGTTCCTCTTCCTCCCCTGCCATGCCACCTGCTCTTTTTTGCTTTAAAAAGGGCTTGCTCTGTGTTATAAAATAGTTTTTTCCTGCTTGACTTGACTCCCTGCTGGGTCTGATTGTCTTCCAGGCTGAGGGAGGCCGCACTTACCTTTCCTGGGACCCCATCCGTCTTTCATGGGACAGACCCGACAAGGGCTCATCCGTTTGTTTTTTTGTTTGCTTATTTGCTTTTTTTTTTTTTTCCTGTGCTGATACTAGGACTTGAACTCAGGGCCTAGGCGCTGTCCCTGAGCTTTTTCACTCAAGGATTTCACTCTACTACTTGAGCCACAGCTTAATTTCCAGCTTCTTGGTGGTTAATTGGAGATGAGAACCTCAGGGACACTCAAGAGGGTTCCTGATCCCCAGGGTTCATCCATCCTCAGAACTCAGCCTCTTAAGAGTAGCTAGGGTTACACAAATAAGCTCACAATTAGACCCTAATCACGCACAGTATATAAAGGTACGCTCTTTAATCTCCATAAGTCCTCAAGCAGAGCACTCACTATCCTTCCTGTATAGATGCAGAAATCGAAGCTTAGTAGAGTGACGTGTGCAAGAATTTTTAGAGACATCAAGTAGCCAAGCTAGAAGCCCAACCAGGTCTGGTCTCAAACCTCTCACACAGAATGACACTGCAAGCTGTCACTGTCACCGTAAGCCCTTCACTGGTGATCACCCGACAAGTTCAGATAGGGCCTCGCAGAGTCACAGCAGCACACCCATTGTCGGTCTTGGGGCTTGAACTCTGGGCCTGGGCGCTATCCCTCAGCTCTTCAGCTCAAGGCAAGCGCTCTACCGCTTGAGCTACAGCACCACTTCTGATTTTCTAGTGGTTTATTGGAGATAAGAGTCTCACGGATTTTCCTGCCCGGGCTGGCTTTGAACCGTGATCCTCAGATCTCAGCCTCCTGAGTAGCTAGGATTACAGGCGTGAGCCACTGGAGCCCGGCTGCGCATCCACTTTTGAAATCGGTCCCTCCGGACAGGGTCCCCTAAGATGTCACAGGCAGGCCCCGAGCTTCCGCCTGTGAACCGCCTTTCCCACTCAAGCGTGTGAACCTGTGCCCGCGCTGGGCGTGCCAGGCTTTCCACGCGCCCCCAGCGCAGTCTCCGGGCCGCCGGGGGTCGGCCCTGCCGGGTGGGCCCCGCAGCCAGCCGCGCCCGGCGCGAGGCCACGCGCACGGCCACCACAAAGCCCTTTATTGAGGCCACGGCATGACGCACTTCGGGGGCGGGGTCTGGGCGGCCGACGGCCTCCCGGGCCAGCTAGAAGAGAGCGCGTGCCCGCTGCGGGCCCGCGGCGAGTGCGCGGCCATGAGCTCCTAGCCCGCGCGCGCCCTGCGCACAGTCTGCGAGGACCGCGATCCACCGACATCCACGAGCCCGGGTCCGCAGGCGGCCGCGCGCCCGGCGAGGCGGGAGGGAGGAGAGTAAGGCCCGGCCCGGGCGTGGGAAGCTGCAGGGCCTGGTCGCCTCCCCTCGCCTTGGCCCCGGGCCTGCGGCCGCCGCGGCCTCCGCCCATCCTGGGAACGCGTTCCCGCGCCTTCCGGGACGGGAGGGAGGGAGGCCCTCCTCCGGTCTCGGGGTGTGGGCAGGGACGCGGGGCGGGGGCGCGCGCTTGCCAACTTCGGACTTGGAGTTGAGGGCAAGCTGGGGAGGGTCCTGCTGAAAGGCCCGGCCCCGCCCACCCCTGGCCCCGCCCCTCCAGGCCCCGCCCCTCCCGGGCCCCCGGACGCCGCCGCCCTGCGGAGACTTGCTCTGGCCAGGCCGCGTCGGCGCGGGTTTGGCAGGTTCGGGCACAGTGCACACGCCCAGAGCGAACGCCCCTGCTGTCAACCGAAACCTTGTCTCACGATGACACAATCTTGTCTGGCGTTTTCTCCCTAGATGGTGACAAGACTGTTCAAAATGAGTTCATGGAAATTCAGCGCGCCCAGGTTTTCATTCAGAGGCTCAAGGTCAAGGAGCCTTTATTAAGAGCAGACCGACATTCCTAAATGCTTTCTCTGGACCTTTTACTCTTTGGCTACGAAACAGTGCAGCGAAAGCCATTAATTGGGTCTACTGCCATCCTCTCAGGCGAGTCACCTACATCAGACACCCATGTAAAGAAATTTGGACTGTGATCATTCACCATGGCTTATGGTTTACCACGAAAGAACACAGTAAAAACCATTCTGCGTGGCAGCTGTTACAAAGTGTAAGTATGTTATAATTCCTGGAGCAAACCTGGAGAGAGGAATGTGTTAGTGAAAAGAGTTCTGGATACCCTTATATTTTATTTTATTTATTTTTTGTCAGTCGTGGGGCTTGAACTCAGGCCTGGGCACTGTCCTTGAGCTCTTCAGTTCAAGGTGAGCGCTCTACCACTTGAGACACAGTGCCACTTCCCGTTTTCTGGTGGTTAATGGGAGATAAGAGTCTCATGGACTTTCCTGCCCTGGCTGGCTTTAAATCATAATCCTCAGATCTTAGCCTCCTGAGTAGCTAGGATTACAGGCATGAGCCACTGGTGCCCAGCAAGAAGAATCTTAACAGATTACATCATTAGCTGGCACAGACAAGTCTGCCTGCTTTGGCAGGCAGACAAAGGGTAGACAACATAGACTTGAAATCACAAAAACCTAGGCTCTGAGCCTGGTCCTGCCCTGGCTTCCTCTACATCCTTTCTCTGGGCTATCTATGAGAGACTTCCACATCTATAAAATGGTGTGATAACACCAATCTGTGTGGTACAGATTGCCCATGAAATAATGCATGTCAAGTGCTTGTATGCTGCCTGGAGTGTAGAGAATATATAATGACTATGTGTAATCGCTACCACACAGTTTCATTCCATGACCTTATTGTAGTACTTTTTTTGTTGTTTTGTTTTTGGCTGCTGGTTCTGGGTACTCACTCAGGGCACTGTGCGCTTACTTGACTATTTCACTCAAGTTTGACAGTACCACTTGAGCCACACCTCTACTTTTGCCTTAAAACAACAACAACAACAACAACAAAGGATCAATTGGAGATGAATCTCATGGACTTCTTGCTCTGTCTGGCTTCAAACTGTGATCCTTAGATCTTGCCTCTTGAGTAGCTAAGGTTACAGGTGTGAGCCACCACAGACTGTTCCTCCTCCTATCTCTTCCTTCCTCCTCCTTCCTCTTCCTCCCTTTTCTTTCTTCCTCCATCTTTCCTTCTCCTCCTTCCTTCTCCTTCTTTCTTCTTCTTCCTGCTATCATAGGGCTTGAAGCTAGGATTTGGGCACTGAGCTTTTTCACTCAAGGCTAGTACTCTACCACTCTGAGCCATACCACCACTTTCAGTTTTCTGGTAATTAATTGGAGCTAAGAATCGCATAGTCTTTCCTACCTGGACTGGCTTTGAACTGTGATCTTCAGACCTCAGCCTCCTGAGTTGCCAGGATTACAGGTGTGAGCACAGCGGCCAGCTCCTAGCTATTCTTTAAAAACTGCTATATATAAAATTAAAGGAAGGCTGGGTGCCAGTGGCTGAGATCTGAGATTTGAGGATTATGATTTGATACCAGCCTGGGCAGGAAAGTCCATGATACTCTTATCTCAAAAAACTAACAAAAAGTGGGCAGTGGAGTTGTGACTCAAGTGGTAGAATGAAGAAGTTCAAGGGACAGTGCCCAGGCCCTGAATTCAAGCCCCAGGACTGGCACAAAGAAAATAAAAATAAAAAATTAAGTGCTTACCTAGAAAGTATAAAGCCCCCAAACATAAAACAACCCCCTCCTTGTATAGATTGATTTCTGTAATTCAGACTTTACTATACATAACTGCCTCTTATTACCAGAGACAAGTTCTTTTTAAAGAAAATTTTATTATGAAAATACCGTACAGAGGAGTTACAATTATATGGGCAAGATAATGAGTACATTTCTTTCTTTTTTTTTTTTTTTTTTTGGTCTGGTCATGGGGCCTGAACTCTGGGCCTGGGTGTTGTCCCTCAGCCCTTCAGCTCAAGACTAGTGCTCTACCACTTGAGCCACGGCACCACTTCCGGCTTTTTTCTTTTTGCTTATGTGGTGCTGAGGAATCGAACCCAGGGCCTTGAGTATGCAAGGCAAGCACTCTACCACTGAGCCACCTTCCCAGCCCCATGAGTACATTTCTTATCAAGCATTGTTGCTTCCTCCTTTGTTTCCCCTTCCTATCTCTTCCCATATCCCCCTCCTGCCCCCAGACAAGTTCTTTGCTTTTCAATTTCCTAATCTGTAAAATGAGGTTGGTAAATAGTATGTGCTCTCTTCATGGAATTGTTGTAGTAATTAAATTAGTTCAGATGCATAAACTGCTTAAAACAGTGCCTAACATATAGTAAGGACTATAAAAGCATTAGCTCCTTTACTGTTCACTTTCCTAAATCAACATATAAGGGTAGACCAAGCCAGGCACCAGTGGCTCACACTGTAATCCTAGCTACTCAGGAGGCTGATATCTGAGGATTGTGGTTCAAAGCCAGCCCAGGCAGGAAAGTCCGTGAGACTCTTATCTCCAATAAAACACCAGAAAACCAACATCGGAGGGAAGCTAGGAGGAGGACACAGAATCAGAGGGAAACAGGGGAAAACAAAGAGGCCCATCAGCTGCACTGGACATTGAGGAAAACGAACTAGGCCACCCAAGGGCGGTGATGGGAGGGAGGGAATGAGAGGGAAAGAGGGAACAGCTAACACTAAGCAAAGGAAAAAAAATAGTTGTATTGTCAAAGCTCATAGAATTCACAAACTTTATTTTATTTTATTTTATTTTTTTGGGTCCAGTCGTGGGGCCTGAACTCTGGGCCTGGGCACTGTCCCTCAGCTCTTCAGCTCAAGGCTAGCACTCCACCACTTGAGCCACAGCACCACTTCTGGCTTTTTTCTTATTGCTTATGTGTTGCTGAGGAATAGAACTGAGGGCCTCAGGCATACAAGGCAAGCGCTCTACCACTGAGCCACCTTCCCAGCCCTGAATTCACAAACTTTATAGACCACAATAATGACAATTTGCCTCATGAAGGTTAGAATGTGTTTGTGGGGTCTGGGAAGGTGGTTCAGTGGCAGAGTGCTTGCCTTGCATGCATGAAGCCCTGAGTTTGATTCCTCAGCATCACATAAGCAGAAAAAGCTGGAAGTGTCACTCTGGCTTGAGCGCTAACCTTGAGCTGAAGAGCTGAAGGACAGCGCCCAGGCCCAGAGTTCAGGCCACATGACCGGCAAAAACACACACACACACACACACAAAAAGAATGTGTTTGTGACTTTATCTAAGTATCACTATCTCACAATATGGTGAAATTTGAGAAATTTAATCAATCACAATAAAAATATTAATAAAAAATAAAAAACACCAGAAAACTGGAAGTGGCGCTGTGGCTCACAGGGTAGATTGCTAGCCTCAAGATGAAGAGCTGAGGGATAGCTCACAGGCCTATAGTTCAAGCCCCATGACTGACAAAAGAAAAAAGGGTAGACCATATTCCCTTTTTCATGTTTGCACAACTGTTTATTATGTAGCTTAGGCTGGCCTTGAACTTGTGATCCTTCTGCTTCAGCTTCCTTAGTATTGAGATTGACCATGTTTAATGAACATTGTTTTTTTTCTTTTTTGTCAGTCGTGGGGCTTGAACTCTGGGTCTGGGCAACATTCATTAGCTCTTTAGCTCAAGGCTAACACTCTACCACTTGAGCCACAGCATCACTTCCGGTTTTCTGGTGGTTCATTAGAGATAAGAATCTCTTGGCCTTTCCTGCCCAGGCTGGCTTTGAACTATTATCCTCAGATCTCAGCCTCCTCAGTAGCTAGGATTACAGGTGTGAGCCACCAGAGCCCAGCTGAACATTTTTTTTTTTTAAATTAGGAAAACAGCTCTGGTTTATTAGACTTGCCAACAAGATAAAAGTCACAGCTATGTGCTCACCAAATTCCTCTGATAGCAGGAGGCCAGTTCCACAACTGTTGTCCTTCCTGTGATAGAAAGGAAGGGGACTCACAACTACCATGAAATCTATGTCCACCCCGCTGGGGGCATACGAGGGAATCCATAAGATTTTTACTGTTCTGAGGTTGAGTGATGTGGCAGGTTTTTTGTTCATTTTGTTTGTTTGTTTGCTTAATACTGGGGTTTGAATTTAGGACCTCACACTTGCTAAGCAGGTATTCTACCATTTGAGTCACTCTGTTGTTTTTGAGATAAGGCCTTGTTTTATGCCCTGCCGGCTTGGATCACTACCCTTTGTCACTGGGTTATCAAACGTGAACCACTGTGCCCAGGCATTGGTTGAGACAGAATCTGGTGAACTTTTATGCCTAGGCTGGTCTTGAACTGTCATCTTCTGATCTCTACCTCCCAAGCAGATGGGATTATAGCCTTGAGCCACTATACCCTGCTCTGATGTGCCAGTTTCAAAAAGATGACTACAAATGTGTTGACACTTCTCCTATTGAGAAGTGGAGTCTAAGTCCCCTTCCCTTGACTCTAGGCAGGCTTGTGATGGCTTCAACTCTGAGTGTGGTAGAAATGATGCTGTGTGCCTTTCAAGCCAGCTTTTAAAAGGTCATTCAGGTCTACCCTTTCCATTGGAGCACCAACTCCTGGAGCCCTATGCTAAGCTTTCCAAGCAAGAAGTCTGACAATCCCAAAGCTGCCATGTTGTAAGGAAGCCCAAGGCACATGGAGAAACCATGTCAAGGCTCCAGTCAACATCCCAGCGAGACCCAGACTTTCAATCTTCCCAGCCCCATTCTAGTCCCTTCTACTGAGTCACTTCATGATGTTTGGGTCTTTCTAGCTGCAGAACAAGGCATCACAGAACACTGATAAACTATCCACATGTGCCCTGACCAAAATAAAATGCTGGCCCACAGAATCCTTGAGCATAATAAAATGGTTTCTATTTCACACTACCAGCTGAACTTTTTTTTTTTTTTTTTTGGGTCCAGTTGTGGGGCCTGAACTCTGGGCCTGGGTGCTGTCTCTCAGCTCTTCAGCTCAAGGCTAGCGCTCTACCACTTGAGCCACAGTGTCACTTCTGGCTTTTTTCTTTTTGCTTATGTGGTGCTGAGGAATCGAACCCAGGGCCTCAGGCATGCAAGGCAAGCGCTCTACCACTGAGCCACCTTCCCAGCCCTGAGCTGAACATTTTTATATGTGTGTAATTTGTTCAAATACATGTATAATGTTTATAAACTATGTCACTCCTTAAAATTAGATGATAAATTGTCAAGGAAGTCAGAGTAAACAAAGGGCAATACTATCCCTTTTTGTTCTCTTAACAAAGCATGTTTTCTACTTTCCATATGTAAATGAGATTGTTTTGTTTTGTTTTTTTGGTAGGTTGTGGGGCCTGAACTCTGGGCCTGGGCACTATCCCTGAGCTCTTCAGCTCAAGGCTAGCGCTCTACCACTTGAGCCACAGCGCCACTTTTGGCTTTTTCTGCTTATATGGTACTGAGGAATCGAACCCAGGGCCTCATGCATGCAAGGCAAGCACTCCACCACTGAGCCACCTTCCCAGTTCCCATGAGATTGAACTCATATAGACTAAGATGAAAATAAAAACTAACATGCATGTTTTTACTCCAGCTAATCAAACAGTTCATTTAAGGTTCAGGGTAATTTTTTTTAAAATAAAAAGCAAAGTAACAAAAAGCCTTTTGTTTCCATCCCTTGGAGTTCATTTAAAAAAACATTTTATATGATCATATGCACCTAGCGATTGAGACTTTGTGATCCTCTCCTAAGAATATCCTCCATTGATACCACTGTGTGAATGTTTAGAGTCTTACATAATTTATCATGCCTAAGTATAATTTTTGGTCTTATCATCCAGTGTGTTTACTTGTAGTGCTATAGACACATTCTAGTTACTACAAATTAGGGAAACCATACAACCTATTTTTCTTTGGGTCTGGCTTGCTTCACTTTATTTATTTTGTCCAACTCTTCTCATTTCCTTACAAATGGTGAATATCATTCTTTCTATAGAAGCATAGAATTCTATATCGTGTGTGTGTGTGTGTGTGTGTGTGTGTATATCTCTGTATATATATCTATATATCACATTTTCTTGGTCCATTCATCCACTGAAGAGCACCTGGATTGATTCCATATCTTGGCTATGGTAAACAAAGCTGCAATGAACATGGTTGTGTTGGTAGCTTTAGTGTGGCCCTGTTTGTGGTCTGTTGGATAAATACCCAGGAGTGGGATTGCTAGGTCATAGGGGAGCTCTATGTTTAGTCTTTTGATGAATCTTCAGACTGCTTTCTAGAGTGTGAATAAGTTTACATTGCCCTAACAATGTAGTATTCTTGGGCTGGGAAGGTGGCTCAGTGGTAGAGTGCTTGCCTTGAATGCATGATGCCTTAGGTTCAATTCCTCAGCACTACATAAGCAGAAAAAGTCAGAAGTGGCGCTGTGGCTCAAGTGGTAAAGTGCTAGCCTTGAGCTGAAGAGCTGAGGGACAACACCCAGGCCCAGAGTTCAGGTACCACTACCAACAGAAAAAACAAAACAAAACAAAACAATGTAGTATTCTTTATTGGTCTCATCCTCACTAGCATCTGTGATTGTTAGTTTTCTTCTTCTTCTTCTTCTTCTTAATAAGTTTCTTTTATTGTGAAAATACCATACAGAGGGGTTACAATTACATGAGCAAGGTAATGAGTACATTGCTTATCAAGCATTGTTGCCTCCTCCTTTGTTTGCCCTTATGATCCCTGCCCTCCCATCTACCTGCCCCCCTGTCACCCCTGTTAGTTTTCTTTTTTTTTTATTGTAAAGATATTATACAGAGGATTACAGTTACATGAGTGAGGTAATGAGTACACTTCCTCTTGAACATTGTTACCCCCTCCATTGTTTTCCCCCTACCATCCCTTCCCTCCCTACCTTCCCCGAGGTTCTTTTTTTTTTTTTTTTGATTGTGATTAAGTGATTACATAATTTCCCGAATTTCACAGTATTGTGGAATAATGATGCTCATTTAAAGACACAAGTTTTCTTGATAGTTGCCATTCTAATTGAGGTGAGGTAAAATCTCAGTGGTGTTTGTTTTTTTTAAGTTGATCTCTTTTTTTTTTTAGCAATTTTTTTATTGTGATTAAGTGATTACATACATTTTACAAATTTGCGCTAGGAAGGTGGCTCAGTGATAGAGCGCTTGCCTTGCATACATGAGGCCCTGGGTTCGATTCCTCAGCACCACATAAGCAGAAAAAAAAAGCTGGAAGTGGCTCTGTGGCTCAAGTGGTGGAGCGCTAGCTTTGAGCTGAAGAGCTGAGGGACAGCGCCCAGGCCCAAAGGTCAGGCCCAAGACCGGATCCCCTCCCAAAAAATTAAATAAATCAATAAATTACACAAATTTCACAGTATTGTGGGATAGTGATACTTAAAGTCACAAACACATTCTAACCTTCATGGGGCAAATTGTCTTTATCGTGGTCTATAAAGTTTTGACAATACAGTTATTTCTTCTACATCGGGTGATAAGTACGTTTCTTTCCTTTTGCTTGGTGTCCGCTGTTCCCTCTTCCCTGCTTATTCCTTCCCTTCTGTTACTTCCAATGAGTTGCTTAGTGCATCTGATGGGTCCCGTTGTTGTATGTTTTCCCATTTCCCTCTGTTTCTTTGTCGTCCTCCTAGTTTCCCTCTGATGTACACACACACATACACACACACGCACACACACACACACACAAATATATATATATATATATATATATATATATGTATCTATCTATATCTATCTATATATATCTCCCACATATGCGGTTAGCAGCATGGGATTTTTTTTTTTCAGCATGGGATTATTTAGTAATGATTTGACCAGATGAGTGGAGGTCCTTCATTTCTCGAGTCTTGTTTACTTTGTTGTATCTCCTTACCTTTTGGATTTAACATCCACTTATCAGGGAGACCATGTGCTGTTTGTCTCTTTGCTCTTGGCTTACCTCACTCACCATGATTTCTTCTAGTTCCATCCATTTCCCTGAGAATGGATTCAGGGTAATTTTGAGAGTGAATGTGTGTGTGTGTGTGTGTGTGTGTGTATGTGTGTGTGTGTGTGTATGTGTGTGTGTGTGTGTGCATGTGTGTGTGATTGCACACACACGTACCATTGGATCTGGTTTGAATTCAGCCTCACGCTCTCACTCAGCTTGCTTACTCACAGTTGGTGCTCTACCACTTGAGCCATACCTCCAGTTCTGCCATTTTGCTGGTTAACTGGAGATTAAAAAAGAAAACAAAAACAATAACAACAAACTCATGGATTTGTCTGCCCTGGCTGGCTTTCTTATCTCAGCTTCCTGAGTAGCTGGGATTACAATAGCTTGGCTCAGAGTGACTGTTTTAATTGTGGTTTCATTCTCCATACTCAAAGTCTTACTCAAGGGCCATGTACCCACACAATACTGTGACAGCATCAGTCTTTAAAGCTGTCCTCTTTACCACCTTCTTCTTCTTCTTCTTCTTCTTCTTCTTCTTCTTCTTCTTCTTCTTCTTCTTCTTCTTCTTCTTCTTCTTCTTCTTCTTCTTCTTCTTCTTATTATTATTATTATTATTATTATTATTATTATTATTATTATTGTCAGTCCTGGGACTTGAACTAGGGGCCTGAGCATTGTCCCTGAGCTTCTTTTGCTCAAGGCTAGCACTCTATCATTTGAGCCACAGCACTCCTTCTGGCTTTTTCTCTTTATGTGGTACTGAGGAATAGAACCCAGGGCTTCATGCATGCTAGGCAAGCACTCTACCACTAAACCACATTCCCAGCCCATTATTATTTTTCCATGCATCTTTGAATGACATTATAATTTTTCTACTATGATTAATAACTTAAGTGACATCTCTGACACTTCTCTGGACACTTATTTATCAAATACCCTCAGTTTTTTGTTTGTTTTTTGTCGGTCGTGGGGCTTGAACTCTGGGTTTGGGCACTGTCCCTCAGCTCTTAAGCTCAAGATGAGCACTCTACCACTTGAGCCACAGTGCCATTTCCAGTTTTCTGGTGGTTAATTGGAGATAAGAGTCTCACAGACTTTCTTGCCCTGGCTGGCTTTGAAGTGTGATCCTCAGATCTCATCCTCCTGAGTAGCTAGGGTTACAGTCATGAACCGGGGACCCAGCTTACCTTCAGTTTTAATGTAGGTGACAGCTATAGACTAAAGATTTGTTTTACTGAAAACTTCCTAATGTACTCCTTTTTGTATCTGTAATAGGTAATATTTATTTATTTTTAAATTTTATTGTAAAGATGATGTACAGATGGGTTACAGTTATATATATAAGGTAATGAGTACATTGCTTTTTGAACAGTTACCCCCTCCCTCATTTTTTCCCACTTCCCCCATCCTGATCCTCCCTGCCTTCCCCAAGTTGTAAAGTTCATTTCCAACATATTATCTTGTGAGTATCACTGTTGTATTGGTTCACCATTTGTCCCACCATTTCTGGGATTCCCCTTCCCATCCCCAAATCAAAAAACTTATATACAAGGCAAAGGGTATAGAAATAAAAAAACAATCACAGCAGGGAATAAACCACAGGAAAAAAGGAAAGAAAAAAGAAATAACTGCAAACAGTAAACTAAAAATACCATTTGTTTCCATTTCTTACAGTTCATTTTGATAGGCATCATTTTATATGCTCATATGCACATAGCTATTGAGATATGTGATCTTCTGCTAAGAATATCTTGGACATATTCTAGTTATTACAAATGAGGGAAATGATGCAGCCCATTTTTTTTTTTTTTTTGCTTATGTGGTGCTGGGAATCGAACCCAGGGCCTCATGCATGCAAGGCAAGTGCTCTACCACTGAGCCACCTTCCCAGCCCAAAGTGTAGCCCAGGCTGGTCTCGAACTCGTGATCCTCCTGCCTCATCCTCCTCGTTGATAACTGGCGTGCGCCACCACGGCCGGCGCAGCCCATGTTTCTTTGGGTCTGGCTTGCTTTGCTTAATATAATTTTTTCCAAGTCTTTCCATTTCCTTACAAATGGGACAACGTTATTCCTTCTGGTGAAAGCATAGAATTCCATTATGTATATGCACCACATTTTCTTGATCCATTCATCTGTTGAGGGGTAAAGCTATCCTCTTACATGAAAAGATTGGATTGACTCCCCGGGAGATGTATTTTGAATAAGAGTGCCTGGCATCATTATGTGCCTTCATTAGTTAATGGAAAGCTTCTCTTAGAGTTACAACTCTGGAAAATTCTGAATACTCCCTTGTAATGCAAAATGTCTAGCAGTAACTAGACCTGTGAATGAGCAAGTCATTGTATTTCACACAGGATGTGCTAAATAAACATTAATTGAATGAATTTATGAAATTTTGCCCCAGACAGGAACCCTGGGATCTTGCACTGCTTACACAAGCCTGGTATACTAACTTAGCCCAAGTCCAATTGCCTTTCTTGGAAGAAATTACATATGGTTGTTCTGTGCAACTCACACAAAGTAAAAATGCAAAGGACTTTATGCTCCCTTCAGCAGAAAGTAAGTTCCTTATGATCTGCTTTAACAAATTGTAAAGAGTGTATGTTAATTGCTTTTTTTTTATTTGTTGGTCATGGTGCTTGAACTCTGGGCCTGGGCACTATCCCTCAGCTCATCAGCTCAAGCGTAATGCTTTACCACTTGAGCAACAGCACCACTTCCAATTGCTTATTGTTAAAGAAATATTTAGATATTCCATCCATCCCCATACTTCCTATCTTTTATTTTTTATACCTTCTGGATTTGTAGCCTGGTATCTTTTTTTTTTAATTTAATTTAATTTTATTTGTGAACATACTGTACAGAGGGGTTACAATTACATGGGCAGGATAATGTGTACATTTCTTACCAAGCATTGCACCCTCCTCCTTTGGCTTACCCTTCACATCCCTTCCCAGCCTCCCCCCTCCCCCCCCAATCCCAATCCTTCTCCTTCCCCCTCCTCCCCCCCCCCCCCCCCCCCGCACCGACGTTGTAAAGCTTGTTTTGGACATGACAACTTGTACTTCTCATTGTTGCAACAGGTCCACCTGTATCCTTAAACAACTGGTTTTTCCCCATCTCCTCCACAAGTTATACTGACATCAAATATAGTGAAAGCAGGGGTTATACTGTGGGGGAGGGACATACAAAGCAACAAAGAGAGAATCTTATAAATGCGTTAGAAACACACGCATGAAAGAAAAAAAAACATTAAAATACATATCTAAGGGTTCATTTTCCTGACCTCACATTATCTGACCTTTTCCTCTTGACTCATACATATACTAGATATTGCAAATAAGGGAAACCATGGGACCTATGTTTCTTTGGGCCTGGCTTACTTCACTTAATATAATTTTTTCCAAGTTTTTCCATTTCCTAACAAATGGGGCAATGTCATTCTTTCTGATGGATAGCCTGGTATCTTGTTCTTTGAATTTTATTGTATTATATTTTGACTACATTATGCCTAATGAATATTTTGTTGTATGGTATTTTGACTCAAATATGCCGTGTGAAAATGCCAGTTGAATGGCTTTATGTGTTTTGTTTTTTAGCTATCAAACTTGAAAGGGAATATGAAATGAAGCGCCTAACTAAACTTAAATGTCAAGAAAAAGCTAATGAGGAAATTGGATTCTCCCTAAGGGAAGGGAAAGCTGGTTTGAGAAGACCTCTTCAGCCCAAGTGACAATCACTTGGTCATCAAATCTGTGCTGTTTCTTGCATCTAAAGAAAATGAAGGTGGCTGACTCCTTTGTTGTGTAAAGTTCAGTGCTCACACAAGAATGACCACTGTTGGGTGAGCCAGCACCTCTAGATGTGGGCTAGTGGACAACTCTGACATTTGCATCACATATGACAGCAATATAATAGATGGAAAAGCATCTGGAATTGAGTCATTTATTTTCTTATTTTTGATTTTTATGATACTGTAGTAAAAGGAGACTTTGTCAGAGCATTATTTTGCATCTTTGAGATCCTATGGAGATCCAAAAAGAAGAGAGAAATTCTCTTTAAAAGGCTAAACTGCTGGGTGCTGGTGGCTCATGTCTGTAATCCTAGTTACTCAGGAAGCTGAGATCTGGGGATCGCCAGTGGGGAAGAAAAGTCCATGAGACTTTTATCTCCAATAAACCACTCAGAAAAAGCCAGAAGTGGCTCAAGTGGTAGAGTGCTAACCTTGAGCACAAAAAGGCTCAAGCGCCCAGGCTGAATTCAAGCCCCACAGCCACTACCACTACCACCACCAACAGAAAAATGGAGAAATTGTGGAGAATTTTGTTTAGTTAAGATGAATGGTAGGGGCTGGAAATGCAGCTTAATGGTCGAGTACGTAGAATGTATGAAGCCCTGGATTTGATTCCTCAGTACCACATAAACAGAAAAGGTTGGTAGGTGGCTCAAGTGGTAGAGTGCTAGCCTTGAGTAGAAGAAGCTCAGGGACAATGCCCAGGCCCTGAGTTCAAGCCCCAGGACTGGCAAAAAAAAAAAAAAAAAAAAAAAGAATGGTAGGCTGGGTGCTGGTGGCTCACGCCTGTAATCTGGCTACTCAGGCTGAGATCTGAGGATCACAGTTCAAAGCCAGCCCAGGCAGAAATGTCTGTGAGATTCTTTTTTTGTTGTTGTCAGTTGTGGGGCTTGAACTATGCTCTGGCCTCGAACTTTGTGCTCAAAGCTAGCGCTTGACCACTTGAGCCATAGCGTTCTGGTTTTTGAGTGGTTAATTGGAGATAAGAGTCTCATGGGGACTTTTCTGCCTGAGCTGGCTTTGAACTGAGATCCTCTGGTCTTAACCTCCTTAGTAGCTAGGATTACAGGCATGAGCTACTAGAACACTGCCATGAGATTATTTTTTTTTGTTGTTGTTAGTTGTGGTACCCGAACTCTGGGCCTGGGCACTGTCCCTCATCTCTTCAGCTCAAGGCTATTGCTCTACCACTTAAGCCACAGCACCACTTCTGGCCTTTTCTGCTTATGTGGTACTGAGGAATCAAACCCATGGCATCATGTATGCAAGGCAAGCACTCTACCACTGAACCACCTTCCCAGCTCCATGAGACACTTATCTCCAATAAACTACTCAGAAAAAAGCTCAAGTGGTAGAGTGCTAGCCTTCAGCAGAAAGAGGTTCAGTGATTGCTTAGGTGCTGAATTTAAACCCAGAACTGGCAAAATAAAAGGCAGATTTCATTTTGGTAACATTGCAGTTTCCAATTTCCAGGGTTATATCATTTCTTATTCTCACATGCTATTTGTGTGTGTGTGTGTGTGTGTGTGTGTGTGTGTATGCACACGTGTGTTGGGGCTTGAACTCATTGAACTCAAGGCCTGGGCACTATCTCTTACCATTTTTTGCTTGCATTCTGCCACTTGAGCCCACAGTTCCATTTATGTCTTTTTGCTAGTTAACTGAAGAGAAGGATCCCATAGGCTTTTCTGTCCAGGCTGGCTCTGAATCATGATTCTCAGATCTCAGTCTCATAAGTATGAGCTGCTGGTGCTTGACTTCTCACATGGTACTCTAAACTAGCAGGTTGCTGGGCTCTGGTGGCTTATGCTTATCATCCTGACTACTCAGGAGGTTGAGATCTGAGGATTACAGTTTGAAGCCAGCCCAGGCAAGAAAGTTTGTGACTCTTATCTCCAGTTAACCATAAAACAACCAGAAGAGAAGCTGTGGCTCAAGTGGTACAGTTCTAGTCTAGAGCAAAAGGGCTCAGGCACAATACTCAAGCACTACTATTGGCACAAAAAAGCAAAACAAAACACCGAACAAGTAAAACTTAACTGTGTTATTGCGTTCCTAAAACATTGCCAGTCTTTTTTTTTTTTTTTGGGGGGGGGGGGTCCGGTAGTGGGCCTGAACTCTGGGCCTGGGCGCTGTCCCCTAGCTCTTCAGCTCAAGGCTAGTGCTCTACCACCTGAGCCACAGCGCCACTTCCGGCTTTTTTCTTTTTGCTTATGTGGTGCTGAGGAATTGAACCCA
This sequence comes from Dipodomys merriami, assembly GCF_024711535.1. NCBI lineage: Eukaryota > Metazoa > Chordata > Mammalia > Rodentia > Heteromyidae > Dipodomys > Dipodomys merriami. The sequence continues at coordinate 11,275,539 of NW_027206512.1, forward strand.
GGGCCTCAAGCATGCAAGGCAAGCGCTCTACCACTGAACCACCTTCCCAGCCCTGCCAGTCTTTTTATGTCCACCTAATTTCATGTTTTCTCCTCAAAATGACTCTGGAGCATGTGGAACATATATACATATATAAAAGTATAAAGAAGGTCTCAGGAAAACTCTCATTTGCACAGAGTAGTTGGGAACTAATGAGAAAAAACTGAGATTTGGATGTACCAATTTTTCTAGAATTTGAATCCAATAAAGCATAATCTGTTAATGTTACTTTTAGCACAGTTTAATGTTTTCTTGGATGATTATATAAGCACTTAAACATCTTTTCATTTTATACCTCATAATGAAAAGCAGAATTTAATAAATGCATGGGCTTGCCTAGAATGTGTGAAGCCTTGGATTTGATTACCAGTATACCACAAATTACTGAAAGGAAAGAAGAAAGAAAGGAAGGAAGAAAAGAAAGAAAAAGAGAGAAGAGGGGGAAAAAAGTACAGACTTTAGATCTGCTTGCTCTTTTTTCAAATACCAATTCTGCTACTTATGGTGATGTGACCTCTGGTAAGTGACTTTGCCTTGGAGTTTAAATGTTCTTATGCATTAGATGGGGATATTAAAATGACACCTAATGCACCCGGAAGGTAGCTCTGGTAGACTGCTTACCTAGCACGCATAAAGACCTGTGTTCAATTCCTCAATACCACATAAACAGAAAAAGCCAGAAATGATGCCGTGGCTCCAGTGGTAGAGTGCTAGCTTTGTGCAAAAAGAGGTTAGGGATAGCACCCAGGCCCCGAGTTCAGGCCCCAGGACTGGCCCAAAACAAAAACAAACCCCCAAACACACACACACACACACACACACACACACACACACACACACACACACACACACACACTAATAGTACCTAATTTATAAGATTGTTGTGAATGAAAACTGCTTAGCACACAGTGAGATCACTCTGGTGTTAGCTGGAGTATGCATCGCTACCCTGTACCACTATAGTCTAGGTATAAAGTACATATGATGTTTCACTCTGTTGATCTTGTAGAGACAAGAAGTCTTGAATTTTGAAAATTTTACTTTTGCTCATGTTGATGTATATGTACTCAGATCATAGGACCTTTAGTTTAAAATATGGCCATTATAGATACAACAATTTCTGATCTGATCTGTTTAAAACAATAATCCCTGATAATCAGCTTATATGAATCTTTCTTTTAACAGCCTGGAGAATTGGTATGCATAAGTGCCATGTGCCAATGTCTTTGCTGTGTCAGTTTGCCCGCAGCAACCACAGGGGAACCTAAGTATTTCACATATGCTCTCCGACAGAAGCTGCAAGTTACATTCCATCCTTCTTTAGAGTCTCTGTGAAGATGAATAAAACATGATTTTTCTCAAAAATATAATATGGTAACATCCTTTAAGAAAAAAGTAGAATTTGTGGAAGCTATAGTTCTTATTTTCTCAAGGGAAATAAAGCTGTTTACAGTTTTAAGATCCTTCTAGTCAAGAGCCAGTGGCTCATGCCTAAAATCCTAGCTATGCAGAAGGCTGAGATCTGAGGATCATAGTTTGAAGCCAGCCTAGGCAGGAAAGTCTTTCTTTCTTATCTCCAGTTAACCACTAGAGAACTGGAAGTGGTGCTGTGGCTCAAGTAGTAGAGCGCTCACCTTAGCTGAAGAGCTCAGGGACAGCTGGGGCTCAGGCCCAGAGTTGAAACCCCAGGACCACCACCACCACCACCACCAAAAAACCCCAAGAACAACAACACCCCCCCCCCCCCCGCCCCTAATCCAGATGGAAGTAAAGTTGTGGCTCAAGTGGTAGAACACTAGCCTTGAGCTAAAATGTTCAGCAATAGTGAGTTTAAGTCCGAGAACCAGCACTCTCCCTTACTGCTCCCAACTCCAAAAGGGTCATTTCAGTATTTACCTATCTATCTATTTATGTGCTTATTTATTTATTTGGGGGCTTGAATTCAGGACTTTGGGTACTCAGCTTTTTTGGGGGGGGGGTTCTGTCGTGGGGCCTGAACTCTTGGCCTGGGCACTGTCTCTCAGCTCTTCAGCTCAAGGCTAGCACTCTGCTACTTGAGCCACAGCACCACTTCTGGCTTTTTTTTCTTTTTGCTTATGTGGTGCTGAGGAATGGAACCCAGGGCCTCATGCATGCAAGGCAAGCGGCTCTACCACTGAGCCACCTTCCCAGCCCCTGTACTCAGCTTGTTCTACTTAAGGTTGGCTCTGTACCCCTTGAGCCACACCTCTACTTCTGGCTTTTTGGAGGTTAATTGGAGGGGAAAGTCTTACAGACTTTTTGGCATAGGTTTTGATACACAATTTTTAGACCTCAGCCTCTGGAACACTGTTTTCAGTTACTTCTCTTTCTTTCTTTCTTTCTTTCTTTCTTTCTTTCTTTCTTTCTTTCTTTCTTTCTTTCTTTCTTTCTTTCTTTCTTTCTTTCTTTCTTTCTCTCTCTGTCTCTGTCTGTCTCTCTCACTCACTTGCTTGCTTTGGCTTATATCCTGTTATCACTGTAATCTCTGTCTGGTATATAAGTTTATCTGATTTGGGGAAGGGAAGGGGAATCCCAGAAATGGTGGGACAAAGGGTGAACCAATTCAACAGTGATACTAGACATGTTGGGAATGAACTTTATGACTTGAGGGATGAAGGGAAGTAGGAGAAAATGAGGGAGGAGGTAACTGCTCGAAAAGAAATGTACTCAGCATCTTATGTAATTGTAACCCGTCTGTACATCACCTTTACAATAAAATTTTTAAAAAAGTGTTTAGGAAACCTATCCATTGTGTGTCAGCAAATTGTTTAGGCAATTTTCACTGTGTGTCCTTTTCTTTCAGATAGGCACTCTGAAGGTCATCTATAGGTGTTAACCTATAGTTAAGCAATGACCACAAACAGAATTTTTAGCCAGGAGACAATAAACATTAAATGGTTGCCTATAGTGTTCAGGGCAGGTGACAATATCTAGATGATCTTCCTGCAGGTACTTTTCAATGATAGGCCTTAATGCAAAATTAACAGGTAAAGATTCAATACCAATAGGAGCAATTTCAATAATACTTCTGCAATTAGGTCACTTGAGTGAAATTCACAAAGGTCTTTGTATATGCCTGAAGAACACTTTCCAAACAATTTCTATAAACCATATGAGAACTTGGTAATACACAAGTATTTTCAAAAGTACTATAACAAATGGGACTCGTTAACTTGCTCTTAAAATTGTGCATTTCCTTTTTTTGTCAGTTTCCTGGATTGGATACTGAATTTCCTTTATCTCCATGTTTTTCCTAATTTTCTTTTTTTTTTTTTTGTCAGTCGTGGGGCTTGAACTCTGGGCCTGGGCGCTGTCCCTCAGCTCTTCAACTCAAGGCAAGCGCTCTACCACTTGAGCTACAGCGCCACTTCCGGTTTTCTGGTGGTTTATTGGAGATAGGAGTCTCATGGTCTTTCTTGCCCGGGCTGGCTTTGAACCGCGATCCTCAGATCTCAGCCTCCTGAGTAGCTAGGATTACAGGCGTGAGCCACCAGCGCCCGGCTTTTTCCTAATTTTCTTAATCCTTTCCAGGACAAGGCAGATGTGCCCAAGTGCACAGGGCAGGCGGAGCCGGGCTCTGGAACACTCAGGTGATGGTTTTTGGAAATATTTTTATTTGGAGATAAACATGAAGAGTGAATATAGGCCCTAAACTGTTCAAGACAGATCAGAATCAACAAATATACAACTTTTATATAAACAGCTAAAAGTTAGTTTTATATAAACTAACTAAAAGCTGGTTAAAACTGGTGGCAACTTAAGGTTTTTTGTGTTTTTTGTTTGTTAGTCATAGGGCTTGAACTCATGGCCTGGGCGTTGTCCCTGAGCTCTTCAGTTCAAGGCAAGTGCTCTACCACTTGAGCCACAGTGCTGCTTCTGGTTTCCTGGTAGTTTATTGGAGATGAGAGTCTACAGACTTTCTTGCTTGGGCTGGTTCTGAACCCTGATCCTAAGATCTTGGCTTCCTGAGTAGCTAGGATTACAGGTGTGAGCCACCAGTGCCCAGTGCAACTTGTTTGTTTTTTTTTTTTGGTCGGTCGTGGGGCTTGAACTCTGGGCCAGGGTGCTGTCCCTAAGCTCTTCAGCTCAAGGCTAGTGCTCTATCACTTGAGCTACAGAGCCACTTCCAGTTTTCTAGTGGTTTATTGAGGGTAAGAGTCTCACAGACTTTCCTGACCCAGCTGGCTTTGAACTGCAATTCTCAGATCTCTGCCTCCTGAGTAGCTACGATTACAGAAGTGAGCCACTGGTACCTAGCTTCTTTTTCTTTTCTTTTTGTTTAGTTTGGCAAAGAGTTTATAAATCTTGTTTATTATTTTTTTCAAAGAACCAGCTCTGTTTCACTGATTTTTGTTATTCTTCTAGTTACTATTTCATTTAATTTCTACCCTAATTGTTATTTCTTTGGATTTTGTTTAATCTTGATTTTCTAAGACTTTGAGAATTGTCATTAGGCTATCTTTTTGAGATTTTTCTTTTTCTTTTTGTGTAGTAAGAGGTTTGAATTCAAGGCCTCCCTCTTGCTATGCAAGTGCTCTCCCACTTGAGTCATGCTATAGCCCTGTTTTTAGTTGTTTTTTTTTCTTCTTCAGATAAGCTGGCCTGGGCTCACTTTCTTTTTTTTTTTTTGGTCAGTCATGGGGCTTGAACTCTGGGCCTGGGCGCTGTCCCTCAGCTCTTCAGCTCAAGGCGAGTGCTCTACCACTTGAGCTACAGCGCCACTTCCGGTTTTCTGGTGGTTTATTGAAGATAGGAGTCTCATGGTCTCTCCTGCCCGGGCTGGCTTTGATCCTCAGATCTCAGCCTCCTGAGTAGCTAGGATTACAGGCGTGAGCCACCAGTGCCCGGCTTGGGCTCACTTTCTACTGTGATCCTTCTACCCATGTCTGCTGTGGCTGGAATCACCAACATATGCCATAATACACAGCTTATTTGTTGAGATGGGGAAGGCTTCTTATAAACTTTTTTTCCACACTGGTCTAGAGTTGCAATCTTCCCAGTCTCTGCTTTACAAATAGCCAAGATTACAGCCATTTCTCTTTTTGTTTGTTAATTAACTAATTAGCTAATTAATTAATTTGTTAGTTCTAGGGCTTGAACTTAGGGCCTAGGCACTGAGTTTTTTTGTTTGTTTGTTTTTGTCAGTCATGGGGCTTGAACTCTGGGTCTGGGCGCTGTCGCTTAAAGGGCTCTTCAGCTCAAGGCAGAGCTCTACTGATTGAGCCATAGTGCCACTTCTGGTTTTCTGGTTAATGGGAGATAAGAGTCTCATATACATTTTTCTAATTTGGGGAGGGGAAGGGAAATAACAAAATGCTGAAATAAGGATACAGGTTTACCCATTGTAACAATGAGATGTACAAGACACTATGTTGAAAAACGAACTTTACAACTTGGAAGGGATGGTAAGGAATAACAAAGGAGCAGTTAACAATGCTCCATAGGAAATGTACTCATTACCTTACTCATGTAACTGTAACCCCTCTGTACATTATTTTTACAATAAAAAACATTTTTAAAAAGTCTCATGGACTTTGAGCTGGCTTTGAACTGCAGTCCTCAAATCTCAGTCTCGAGTAGCCCTGAGTTTTTTGCTCAAGGCTAGCACTCTACTACTTTGAGACATAGTTCTACTTCTGTGTTTTAGGTGGTGAATTGGAGATGAGTCTCTTAGATTTTCCTTCCTGAGTTGGTCTTGAACCACAATCCTCAGATCTCAGCCTCCTGTGTAGCTAGGATATCAGGTGTGAGCCACCAGTGCCCAGCTGTTTTCTCTCACTTTAACTGTATTTTTTTTTTTTTTTTTTTGGTTGTGTTGGTTGTGAGGCTTGAACTCAGGGCTTGGGCAGTGTCTTGAGCTCTTGTGCTCAAAGCTAGCACTCTACCACTTTGTACCACAGCTCCACTTCTGGGTTTTGAGTGGTTAATAGAAGATAGGAGTCTCTCAGGAATTTTCTGCCCAGGTTGGCTTAAACCTCGATCTTAGATCTCAGCCTCTAGAGTCGCTAGGAGTACTGGCATGAGCCACTGGTGCCTGGCCAATGTCTTTTGTTTTGTTTTTGTTTCTTTAATGTAAACATGATAGCTATAAACTTTCCTCTTTGACTTACCTTTACTGTACCCCAAAGGTTCTTGTAAGTGTGCTTTTATTTTCACTTGATTTTAGGAGTTAAAAAATACCTTTCTAGGGGTTGGGAATGTGGCTTAGTGGTAAAGTGTTTGTCTAGCATGCATGAAGCCCTGGGTTCGATTCCTTAGTACCACATAAACAGAAAAAGCCAGAAATGGCATGGTGGCTCAAGTGGTACAGTGCTAGGCTAGCCTTGAGCAAAAGAAGCTCAGGGACAGTGCCTAGACCCTGAGTTCAAGCCCCAGGACTGGCTACATATAGCCAGTATATGTATAATATATACATATATATATTCAAATATATATTATATAAAATGTATAATATATCTGAATATATATAATATATGTATATATAAAATATATGTATTGACCCCACTAGTCATTCAAAGGTATATTGTTCAATTTCTTTTTGGTATTGTTTCTTTTGCTATGAATTCCTAATTTATTCCATTATTATCTCTTAAGATAAAAAATTATTTCAAATACCACATGTTTTCTTTTGCATGCAGATATAGATATGCAAATATAAACAAAACAAAATTATAATCCTAAGTGGAGAATGCAGTGGAGAAGGGGCTAAGGATGGTAAGAGGGCTTGAATAAGATTAAAGCACATTATATGAATACGTGGAAATTATATTATTACTTTATACAATTGGAAATTGAAAAAACTTACTGAGACATGTAGGTCAGGAGATCATTTTTAGCATGAATATCATTCTTTTAAAATGCTAAGTGTGTGCCTGGCATTGAGCAAGTGAGTGGAAAACTTAGTAAGAATCATTAGGATGTGGGCTTTTGTTTGAGTAGGAAGAATAACATTTTATACAAGTGAGACTCATAAATTATTAATTGTTCTTGTAGTATAGACTTTGAGTCAGCCTCCATCATAAGCCTATCGTAGACTGTTTAATCTCCATGAATCACTACACACATTGTAAATGAGAGTATTATTAGTATCTGCTAGATGGGGTTGTTGGGAGGACAAAGTAAGTGAGATGCACAGGGATCTGTCCCAGGTCTTAGAATACAAGAATAACTGGTAGTTATCATATAAAATTACTATCATTGATGTGTTAATTTAGTAGGGATAAATTGTCTTAGTTTTTGTACATTCTGGAGTATTATAAGTGGTACTATTGTCCTCTAGTGAATGACAGCTTCACTGGGTAGATTATTGTAGGTTGACAGTTGCTAAAGTTCAGTGCTTGAATATATGCACTCCTCTCTTGAAAGGATTCTGTTGAGAAAGATGTTGGTATTCTGATAGGTTTCCCTTGTGTGTGACATGCTTTTTCTCTCTTACAACTTTGCTTTCTCTCTGTGCTCATTGTTTTAACCATAATACATTGTGGAGAAGTTCTTTTCTAGTCTTGTTGGATGTTCTAAAAGCCTCCCATATATGGATTAGCTTTTCTTTTCCAAGATTAAATTTTTCTGGTGTTACTCTGTTGATGTTTCCTATGACTTTCGCTATCTCCACTTTACCTTCAACTATGCCCTTACTGTGAAAATTGGTCTTTCAAGAGAGTCCTGAAGTTCTTGTGAATTCTGTTTCAATTTCTTTGATCTTTTTTTCTCTTCTTCCTCCTCCTCCTCCTCCTCCTCCTCCTCCTCCTCCTCCTCCTCCTCCTCCTCCTCCTCCTCCTCCTCCTTCTTCTTCTTCTTCTTCTTTTCTTCTTCTTTGTCAGTCATGGGGCTTGAACTCTGGGTCTGGGTGCTGTCCCTGAGCCCTTCCAAGGCAAGCATTCTACCACTTGAGCCACAGTGCCACTTCTGGTTTTCTGGTGGTTAATTGGAGATCAAAGTCTCATGGACTTTCCTACCTGGGATGGCTTTGAACCACGATCCTCAGATCTCAGACTCCTGAGTAGCTAGGATTACAAGTGTGAGTCACCAGCACCTGTCTTTCCTTTCCGCCAATATATTTTCTTTTTCTACTGTGTCTTATCTTCCTTATCATCTACTCTGATAAAGAGGCTTTCCACGTTATTTTTTATTGCTAGGACTTCAGTATGATTGTTTTCCCAGGATGTCTCTGTGAGAGCCTCCAAAAGCAGAGCTGTAAGACCTGAAAGGATTGGGAGGATGGGATGCCTCCTCCCAACATGAACTCTCAGAATGCTAAGCGTTTCCCAAAAAGGTCAATGAGTCCTGGCTTAAAAGGAATTCAGGTTTCTATCCCAGGTATAGTCTATTTCCACACCAGACTTTCTGGGAATATGGGGATAGACAAAAGTTTATGCTAGGTGCTGGGAAGGTGGCTCAGTGGTAGAGCACTTGCCTTGCATGCATGAGGCCCTGGGTTCGATTCCTCAGCACCACATAAGCAAAAAGAAAAAAGCTGGAAGTGGCGCTGTGGCTCAAGTGGTAGAGCGCTAGCCTTGAGCTGAAGAGCTGAGGGACAGCGCCCAGGCCCAGAGTTCAGGCCCCACGACCGGGAAAAAAAAAAGAGTTTATGCTAACCGTAAGTCATTTGCTGCTTACACCTATTTCTTAAGATAAAAAAGGTTATTTAGCCGGGTGCCGGTGGCTCATGCCTGTAAACTTAGCTACTTAGGAGGCTGAGATCTGAGGATCATGGTTTAAAGCCATCTTGGGCAGAAAAGTCCTTGAAACTGTTAGCTCCAATTAACCACCAGAAAACTGGAAGTGGTGCTGTGGTTCAAGTGGCAGAGCACTCGCCTTGAGTTGAAGAGCCCAGGGATAGGTCCGAAGCCCAGAGTTCAAGCCCCATGACCGACCAAAAAAAAAAAAAAAGGGTTATTTATCACTTGAGTAAAATTATACCACGTGATTGGTGCTTGTGACTTCCAGAATTAAGATTTTTATCACATTATTGATGCTTGTGACTTCAAGGAAACTGTAACTTCACTTTCTGTGTATATACCTATGCCCTTCTCAATAAAAATGGACCCAGGACACTTGAAGCTGGTGGAAGACTTGGGGGCCCCTGGTGCCCCAAACCTCAATTCCATAGTCTGGTATCATTATTGTCTTGCCTGGTTGCTGCGGGTTGCAACGTGTCTCTTTATTAAGATCCTTTTTCATTCTTTGCATTGACTTCTTTTCTTGATTAATTTGTCTATGACTTCTTTGAGCTCTTTTAGCTCTTCATATTCTTTTTTTTTGCCAGTCCTGGGGCTTGAACTCTGGGCCTGGGCACTGTCCCTCTGAAATTCATTTCACTCAAGGCTAGCACTCTACCACGTGAGCCACAGCACCACTTCTAGCTTTTTCTGTGTATGTGGTGCTGAGGAATTGAACCCAGGGATTCATGCATGCTAGGCAAGCACTCTACCACTAAGCCACATTCCTAGCCTTCTTTACATTCTTTTTGAGCTCATTTAGCTGTTCACTTGTATTTACTTGGTGTTCATTTAGCTTTTTATCTGTATTCTCATTTTTTAGTTGTTTGCTTGTGTTCTCTTTGCATTCATGTAATTGCATATAAATAACCTTTCTTTCATTTTTTTAAAATAAGTTTTTTTATTGTGAAGATACTGTACAGAGGGGTTACAGTTACATGGGCAAGGTAATGAGTACATTTCTTATCAAGCATTGTTGCCTCCTCCTTTGTTTTTCCTTTTTTTCATTTTCATTGAACACTCTTATTCCTTGTGTTCAGTGTATGGGGTTTCCTATACATCACTGTCATTCTGATACTTCTGAAGATGTAATTTCTTGTTTTCTCTTATTCCTCCAATTTCTGTGTTGGAATTGATTCATGTGAGACCCTTTGTGATTTAGGATTTTAGTTGCCTGAAACTTTCCTATTGCTTTTATTGTCTATTTTCTCAAAGGATGGTTTGAGCTCGGTTGATCAGTTGTTTCTCACTACTCATGTGCGTATATCTCAGCTCCAACAGATTCACCAATTCAGAACTCAACTAGATATTTATAAATAGTAAAGTACCACTGATAATATTATCTGTATGACCAAACACATTATATGAGCAGTGGGTTAGGGGTTTTGTATGGTACTATTAAGGACCAGAAGGATAATACTATTGCCGAGCATTGGTGGATCATGCCTGTAATCCTAGCTACTCAGAAGGCTGAGGTCTAGAGTATCATAATTCAGAGGCCTGGCAGAAAAATGCAGGAGACTCCATCTCTAATTAACTAGCAAAAAGCTGGGCTGGAGCCATGGCTCAAGTGGTGGTGTGGTAGCTGTGAGCAAGATAGGTGAGTGACTGTGAAGCTCTTGAGTTCAAGCCTCAGTACTGTCAAAAGAACAAAAAAAAGAAGAGCAATAGAATAAGGGAATAGGGAGATGAAATAAGCTACTACAGAAAGAAAGGGGAAACCAGACATCAGTGGCTCACACCTTTAATCCTAGCTAATCAGGAGGCTGAGATCTGAGTCAGGATCAAGATTCAAAGCCAGCCCAGGCAGAAAAGTTGTGTGAGACGCTTATCCCTAGTTAACTACCAAAATACCAGAAGTAGAGTTGTGGATCAAGTGGTAAGAGTGCTAGTCTTGAGGAAAAAAATCTTGGAGAGGCTGGGAAGGTGGCTCAGTTGTAGAGTGCTTGCCTTGCATGCATGAGGCCCTCGATTCGATTCCTTAGCACCACATAAGCAAAAAGAAAAAAAAGCCGGAAGTGGTGCTGTGGCTCAAGTGGTAGAGCGCTAGCCTTGAGCTGAAGAGCTGAGGGACAGTGCCCAGGCCCAGAGTTCAGGCCCCATGACCAGACACCCCCCCCCCAAAAAAAAAAAAAGTTTGGGAACAGTGCCGGTGTCCTGAGTTCAAGTCCCAGGACCTATACACACATGAAAATGATGGAAGGCGTTGCAATGATCCTCCTCTCAGGTAGACATGCTCTCCTGTCACTGAAATACTCCCCTGAGTCCCTGCACTCAAACCTTCTGAGTCAGTGTGGGGGAAATTTCTAGGGAAATTTGGGGAGGCCTGAGCGAACAATATTGAATGCCAGCTTAATAAGTGCAAGGTTCTGAGTTCAAACCCCAGTAATGGAAAAGAAAACCAAAGAAAACCAAAGAAACAACACCAAAACACCACCAACAAAACAAAAAAGCTCTGAGTTGTGAGTGCAGGAGTGATATACTTGGTAGAGTGTCAACTGTAAGCAAGAAAGCCCACTGAGCGAGCACAAGGCCCAAGTTCAAGTCCTGGTACCATCCTCTCCCCCAGTAGGGAAGTTCAGCAGCATTTTCCCCCTTCTCCAGTGAGGTGAGGGGAAATTCTTCTATGCTACTTCCTGGTATTCATCCATGATGAAATAAGGTGAAGGCTTCTTCTCTACCCAATTAGCTGGTTTTCTCCTGTGCAGCCATGTGTTTAGGCCTTGTTTTGTGTTGGGCTGGCCAGGCAATCCAAGATGCTACCTGCTGTACCTGTCTTGCCCTGAGCAGAGGGACACAGACCAATGTGTTCCTGATTCTTCATTTCCCCAAACTGGCTTGCTGTTCTTGGTGTAGCTACACTTCTGCCAGTACTTCTCCCTTGTTTTTTGCCTGGAGGGACTTGGAGAAGGAAAAGAGAAAAACAAAAACAAAAGCTAAAACCCAAACCAAAAACTTACCACAATTCAAAAGAAGTAAAATAATAACCAACACAACAATAAGAATGTTCCAGGCTCTATCCAGCTGACTAAGGTTGATTTACTTTCTCCTTTCTTTTTAGAGGCTTAAGATTAGATTAATTTGGGGCTGGGAAGGTGGCTCAGTGATAGAGTGCTTGCCTTGCATGCATGAGACCCTGAGTTCGATTCCTCAGCACCACATAAATAGAAAAGGCCAGAAGTGGTGCTGTGGCTCAAGCGGTAGAGCACTAGCCTTGAGCTGAAGAGCTGAGGGCCAGCACCCAGGCCCAGAGTTCAGGCCCCAAGACCGGACCAAAAATAAAAATAAATAAAAATAAATAAAACAAAAAAACAAAGAAATAATTGCTACAGAAGATTTGGAGTCTAGGCTGGGAAGGTGGCTCAGTGGCAGAGCGCTTACCTTGCATGCTCAAGGCCCTGGGTTCGATTCCTCAGCACCACATAAGAAAAAAGCCGGAAGTGGCGCTGTGGCTCAAGTGGTAGAGTGCTAGCCTTGAGCTGAAGAGCTGAGGGACAGCGCCCAGGCCCAGAGTTCAGGCTCCACGACTGGACCCCCCCCCCCAAAAAAAAAAGAAGATTTGGAGTCTATTATTTACTTTCTGCCTGCCATTAATGTGTGTGTGGCTAGGAATCGAACCAAAGGCTTTATATATGCCAGACATGCGCTCTTTCACTGGTCTATTCCCTCTGATCAATTTGAGAGAGAGAGTGTGTGTGTGTGTGCGCGCGCGCGCACACACACGCGCATGCGCTGGTCTTGGGGCTTGAACTCAGGGGTTGGGTGTTGTCCCTGAGCTTTTGTTCTCAAGTCTAGAATTCTACACTTGAGCTAGAGCCTATCTGGCTTTTTGGTGGTTAGTTGGAGAAAAGTCTCTTGGGTTTGATTGCTCGGGCTGGCTTTGAACTGTGACCCTCAGATCTCTGCTTCCTGAGTAGCTAGGATTACAGACATGAGCCACCGGTGCCCAATTTGTGTTTCTTATTTTAACATAGCTGGGAGCATTTTGTCCATATCATTGAATCTTTTTTGTCTAATATTCTGTCATAAGTATTTTCTCCTTTTATTTTTTGTAGTACTAGGAATTGAACCCGGGACCTCATGCTTACTAAGCAAGTACTCTACCATTTGAGCTAATCCCCACCTCTAGCCGCCCCCCCCAGAGCCCATGATGTCTAATTTTTTTTTTTTTTGGATGTTTAAATTGTAAACTGCTGGCTGGGTGCTGGTGGCTCCTAGCTACTCAGGAGGCTGAGATCTGAGCACCATCAAGGAAAGTCTATGAGACTCTTATCTCCAATTAACCACCAGAAAACCAGAAGTGGCACTGTGGCTGAAGTGGTACAGTGCCCACCTTGAGCTCAAGAGCTGAGGGACAGCATCCAGCCGAGTTCAAGCCCCATGACCACCAACAACAACAAAAGAAAAACACAGATTGCAATACTGAAGATGATAAGGATGGCTACTAGGTCTTACAGTAATGCAGGATAGTAGTATGTATTCTCTGGCTTCTTTCAGAAATAATGTGAATTTTCAGCCCTGCTTGTACTATGTGAGAATGTCCCTTTTGTAAAAGGTACTTTTTTTTTTTAAACTAAAAAACACTTATTTCCTTTGCACTATAAGACTTTATCTGAGTACACAGCTAAATTGTTTCCACACCACCCCGTCTTGAAGGGTTAGTTAGTATGTGAGTGTTATAAAGTAGATAGGAACAGTTTGAAGGACTGGAACCAACCTTAACTGACAACAAACAACTTCTACCTAAATCATCACAGAATTTTTTTTTTTTTTTTTTTTGGGTCCAGTCGTGGGCCTGAACTCTGGGCCTGGGCGCTGTCCCTCAGCTCTTCAGCTCAAGGCGAGCACTCTACCACTTGAGCCACAGAGCCATTTCTGGCTTTTTTTTCTGCTTATGTGGTGCTGAGGAATTGAACCCAGGGCCTCATGCATGCAAGGCAAGCGCTCTATCTCTGAGCCACCTTCCCAGCCCCCAGAAATGTGTAAGTAAAAAAGAAAAAAAGATACAATGAGGGCCTGCCATAGAAAAGATCCTCATTTCATATAATACATTCACTCATGGCTGGACTGTAACAAAATGGAAACGGCATCACTGTAATACAAACTCCCACTTTAGCACATTGTACACACCTTTGTTCCAAGCCCACCCCCTGTGCCCTAATGCTTCCAACTCAATTATTTCCCAGCCTGTTGGGCCTGCCGACCGAGTCCATAGAGCTTCTCTCTGATCCAGTTCTTGTTGTGAGGCTGGTATGTCTGGGTATCAGCTTAGAAAACAGGGCAGCTGAGATCTGCCAGACCGTCGATAAAATCAAACAACAGACTGATATCATATGTGATCGAGGGGCTGTTGGGATTCATTCTCTTCAGATGTTCTTCATACATTTTTTTTTTTTTTGGGTCCGGTCATGGGGCCTGAACTCTGGGCCTGGGCGCTGTCCCTCAGCTCTTCAGCTCAAGGATAGCACTCTATCACTTGAGCTACAGCGCCACTTCCGGCTTTTTTTTTCTTTTTGCTTATGTGGTGCTGAGGAATTGAACCCAGGGCCTTGAGCATGCAAGACGAGTGCTCTACCACTGAGCCACCTTCCCAGCCCCTTCTTCATACATTTTACAAACACCTCCCATGCATTCATTCACAGATTCATGGCGTAAGTTCTGCCTTCTGGCCTCTTGGTACGCTGCACCAGCAAAATGGTGTGTGGCATCAAGCTAAACCCTTGCTGCCGCCGCCGCTACTCATAAGCCTAAAAGGTACTTTTTTAATAGATGCTTTTGGGTTCTAAATAAACTAAAACCAGAAGAGAGATTTATTTGTTTGTTTGTTTGTTTTGCTAGTCCTTGAACTCAGGGCCTGGGCTCTGTCCCTCAGCCTCTCTGTGCGTAAGGCTAGCACTCTACCACTTGAGCCACAGCACCACCAGCGTTTTCTGTTTATGTGGTACTGAGGAATCAATGCCAGGGGGTCATGCATGCTAGGCAGGCACTCTACCACTAAGCCACCTTCCCAGCCCCAAGACATTTTTTTTTCTTTTTTAATCTGTCTTTGCTTCAGGAGATTCACCCTGTAGTCATCTTGGAACCCAGGAAGGACAAGATTGATGGATAACAAGTTTGCAAGGAGGGATGAAAGAAAATATCCCTAAGAAAAGAAAGAGCAGAGCTTCTGCAGGATGGACCACCCACCCAGCAACAGTGCTTATCTTGGCCGGCTTGCTTTCTTCAAATGCCAATAGCAATAACAACTTCTCTAGAATTCCTCAGTAATGATCAACCAGGCCATACTTTCAGCAGGACTGTTTAGTAATTCTGCATGCCTCTTACTTTCCCCCTGTCTTCCTTTTTTTAAACCCAAAGCTAAAATTTGAGCAATAGTACTAGTTTTGCCTTTTTCTCCAGCATACCAATATCATGTCAATTAAATCTTTTTTCTCTGTCCTTCACTGTTATTCATCTTGTTACTTGGTGTGTTAGGCTACGTGCTAGACTTGACATCTGGAACCTCTCAGTTTGGGCCTAGGGCCTAAACTTTGGATTCACTTTCACTTAACTGTTAAAAACAGAGGTTAAAATGCCCTGAGTTATATCCCTAAGCTTGCTTTTAGTGAATTTTCTTTTCAAGTATTTTGTCCATTTTTTTTTTTTTTTTTAAATTTTTTTTATTGTAGAGATACTATACAGAGGGTTACAGTTACATGAGTGAGGTAATGAGTACACTTCCACTTCCTCTTGAACATTGTTACCCCCTCCATTGTTTTCCCCCTACCATCCCCTCCCTCCCTCCCTTCCCCAAGGTTCTTTTTTTTTTTTTTTTTTTTGATCGTGATTAAGTGATTACTTAATTTCCGGAAATTCACAGTATTGTGGAATAATGATGCTCATTTAAAGTCACAAGTTCATTCTAACTTTCCTGGAGCAAATTGTCTATCACAGTCTGTAATATATAACGGTGCTCATATGTTATATACCATATATGTGATCAGCAGCATGGGGATATTTAGTAGTGGTTCAACCAGATGAGTGGGAGTTCTTTGTTTCTTAAGTCCTGTTAGTTTTGTCATATCACCTAACATTTTGGATTCATCATCCACTTATCAGGGAGACCATGTACTGTTTGTCTCTTCGTTCTTGGCTTACCTCGCTCAACATGATTCCTTCTAGCTCCATCCATTTCCCTGCAAATGCCATTATTTTGTCATTTCTAATGGCTGCATAATATTCCATTGTGTATAGATACCACAATTTTTGGATCCATTCATCTGTGGTAGGGTATCTGGGTTGTTTCCATATCCTAGCTATTGTGAACAGTGCTGCAATAAACATGGAGGTGCACGTGTCCTTGTATATTGGTTCCTGTTGTTCAGGGTAGATGCCTAGAAGTGGTATGACTGGGTCGTAAGGGAGGTCAATCTTTAGCTTTCTAAGGACCCTCCAGACTGCTTTCCAAAGTGGTTGTATGAGTGTACATTCCCACCAGCAGTGTAATAGCGTTCCTCGTTCTCCACATCCCCTCCAGCATTTGTCGTTGGCTGATTTGTGGATGTGGGACATTCTGACTGGGGTAAGGTGGTATCTCAGGGTTGTCTTTATTTGCATTTCCTTCACCACCAGGGATGATGAACATTTCCTCATGTGTTTCTTTGCCATTTTTATTTCTTCATTTGAGAAGTCCCTCTTTAGTTCCCTTGCCCATTTAGTAATTGGTGTGTTGGGTTTGGGAGGGATTAGTTTCTTGAGTTCCCTGTATATACAGGATGTTAACCCCTTGTCTGATATATTGCTGGTAAATATTTTTTCCCAATTAGTTGGTTGTCTTTCTAGCTTGGTTGCGATAGCTTTATCTGTGCAGAAGCTTTTTATTTTAAGGTAGTCCCATTTGTCGAGTCTCTCTCCAATTTGTTGTGACCCTGGGACTCTGTTCAGGAAGTTCCTTCCTGTGCCTATTAGTTCAAGTGTCTCTCCTACTCTGTCCTGCAGTAGTTTCAGAGATTCAGGTTTAATGTTAAGGTCTTTAATCCATTTTGAGTTGATGTTGGTGCATGGTGATAGGCTGGGGTCCACTTTTAGTTTTCTGCATGTGGCTGCCCAGTTTTCCCAGCACCAGCGGTTGAAGAGGCTGTGTTTCTTCCATTGTATGTCTTTGGCTCCTTTGTCGAATATCAGCTGGCTGTAGGCCTGTGGATTTATTTCTGGATCTTCTATTCTGTTCCATTGGTCTTCGGGTCTGTTTTTGTGCCAGTACCATGCTGTCTTTGTTATTATAGCTCTGTAGTAGAGTTTGAAGTTCGGCATGGATAGCCCTCCCATATTGTCTTTATCCCCTAGAATTGTTTTGGCTATTCTAGGTCTTTTGTTGTTCCATATGAATTTTTGGACTGTTTTCTGTATTTCAGTGATGTACGTCATTGGGATTTTAATAGGAATTGCGTTGAATTTGTATATTAGTTTTGGAAGTATTACCATCTTTACTATATTAAGTCGGCCTATCCAGGAGCATGGGAGGTCTTTCCATTTCCTAGTGTCTTCTGCAATTTCTTTCTTTAACTTTTTATAGTTCTCATTAAATAGTTCTTTTACATCTTTGGTTAGGTTAATTCCTAAATATTTTATTTTTCGGGAGGTTATTGTGAATGGGGTTGCTCCCTTTATTTCCCTCTCTTCCTGTACATTATCAGTGTATAGGAAGGCAACTGATTTTTGTGGGTTTATTTTGTATCCTGCTATTTTGCCAAAGTGATTTATGATTTCTAAGAGTTTGGGGATGGAGTTTTTGGGATCGTGGAGGTATAGTATCATGTCGTCTGCAAAAAGGGATAGTTTAACTTCTTCTTTTCCTATGAGGATCCCTTTAATATCTTTTTCTTGCCTTATTGCCCTGGCTAAGGGTTCTAGGACTATATTGAAGAGGAGTGGAGACAGTGGGCATCCTTGCCTTGTTCCTGATTTTAGGAGAATTGGTTGTAGCTTTTCCCCATTAAGTATAATATTGGCTATTGGTCTGTCATAAATGGCTTTTATTGTTTTTAGAAATGTTCCTTCTATTCCTATTTTCTCCAGAGCTTTTAGCATGAATGAATGTTGAATTTTGTCAAAGGCCTTTTCTGCATCTGTAGCGATAATCATGTGATTCTTGACCTTGGCTCTGTTGATATGTTGGATTACATTTATTGACTTACGTATGTTAAACCATCCCTGTGTCTCTGGGATGAAGCCTACCTGGTCATAGTGAATTATTTTTTTTATGTGTTTCTGGATTCTGTTAGCTAGAATCTTGTTAAGGATCTTTGCATCTGTGTTCATCAAGGAGATTGGCCTGTAATTCTCCTTTTTGGTTGGGTCTTTGCCTGGTTTGGGGATGAGTGTGATATTGGCTTCGTAGAATGAGTTTGGGATAGCTCCTTCCTTCTCTGTTTCTCTGAAGAGCTTGAGGAGTATGGGTATTAGTTCTTGTTTAAAGGTCTTATAGAATTCTGCTGTGAATCCATCTGGTCCTGGGCTTTTTTTTGTTGGAAGACTTTTGATAGCTTCCTGTATCTCATTATAGGATATTGGCTTATTTAATTGGTTAACTTCTTCTTTGCTCAGTTTGGGCAACTTGTATTTCTCTAAAAATGCATCCATTTCTGCCCGATTTTCTTCCTTTAGAGAGTATAGCTTTTGAAAGTAGTCTGTTAGAATTGTTTGGATATCTTGGGTACGTGTGGTGATGTTTCCCGTGGCATCCCTAATCCTATTAATATGGGTTTCCTCTCTTCTTTTTTTAATTAATCTAGCCAATGGGCCATCAATTTTGTTTATTTTTTCAAAGAACCAGCTTTTTGTTTGGTTTATTTTGGTTATGGTTTTCTGATTTTCTAATTGGTTAATCTCTGCTTTTAATTTGGTTATCTGGCTTCTTCTAGTAGCTTTAGGTTCCATTTTTTCCTGTTTTTCTAGCTGTTTTAATTGCAACATGAGGTTATTTACTTGGTCTGTCTCCATTCTCTTGATGTGGGCACTGAGGGCAATAAATTTGCCCCTCAGGACTGCTTTTGCTGTGTCCCACAAGTTTCTTTGTGAGGTGTTTTCATTTTCATTGAGTTGTAGGAAGTGCTTTATTTCTTCTCTGATCTCTTCTGTTATCCAGGCATTGTTAAGGAGTGTGCTGTTCAATTTCCATGTATTGGAGAAATTTCTGCGGTATGCTTTGTTATTGAGAGCTAGCTTGATTCCACTGTGGTCAGATAGGATACAGGGGATTATGTCGATCCCTTTGTATTTGCTTAAGTTCCTTGCATGAACTATGATATGGTCTATTTTGGAGAAAGTTCCGTGAGCTGCTGAGAAGAATGTGTACTGTGTTGTTTTAGGGTGAAATACTCGGTAGATGTCAGTTAATTCCGCTTGAAGTATGGCCTCTCTTAATTCGGTAGCTTCTTTGCCAATCCTCTGGTTGGTAGACCTGTCCTTTGGTGAGAGTGGTGTGTTAAAGTCTCCTAGTATTATCGTATTGGGATCTATTTTATTCTGTAAGTTTGAGAGCATTTGTTTGACATATCTGGGTGCACCAATATTTGGGGCATATAAGTTGATGATGGTTATATCCTCCTCTTGGATTGTTCCCTTTATTAATATGTAGTGTCCGTCCTTGTCTTTCTGTACTGATTTTAATGAAAAGTTTATTTTGTCAGATATCAGGATAGCTACACCTGCTTTCTTACTGGGGGCGTTTGATTGGTAGATCCTTTTCCACCCCTTCACTCTGAGTTTGTTTGTATGTTTGGCTGAGAGGTGGGTCTCCTGAAGGCAACAGATGGATGGGTCTTGTTTTCTTATCCAGTCCTCAGTTCGTTTTCTTTTAATTGGCGAATTCAGCCCATTTATATTAAGAGAAAGTATAGAGAGATGCATTGTTGTCCCTGCCATTCCGTTTTCCTAAGTTTTTCTTTTTTCCTTTCCTCCTGTGCTTGCTCAGTTAGACTTTGAGTAATGCCTGTTTGGGGCAGGCCCCAGTTCCTGGCTGCTTTCTTCAGGTTGTGTCCCCCCTCTTAGAATTCTTTGTAATGCTGGCTTAATGTTTATGTATTCATTTAGTTTTTCTTTGCTATTAAAAGTTTTCAGTTCTCCATCAAATGTGAATGCTAGCTTTGCCGGGTAGATCAGTCTGGGTTGGCAGTTATTGGCTCTCAGGGCTCGTATGGTGCTTTCCCAGGCTTTTCTTGCATTCATTGTTTGTGTGGAGAGATCTGCAGTAATTCTTATTTTTTTCCCATTGTAGTATAGCTCCTTCTTCATTTTTGCTGCATGCAGGATTGTTTCCTTATTATTCAGATCTATCATTTTTACTATAATGTGTCTAGAAGTGTTTCTCCTGGGGTCTTGCTTGTTGGGTGTTCGATAAGCTTTTGTGATGTAGTTAAGATGGTCGTTTTTGAGGTGGGGAAAATTTTCATTGATTATCTTGTTAAATAGGTGTTGCATTCCCTTGCTCTGGAATTCTTCACCTTCGTCCACTCCAATTATGCGAAGGTTAAATTTTTTAGCATTATCTGCTTGCTCTTGAATATCCCTTTGGTTTAATTTGAGTAATTTTTCCATATCTGTCACTTTTTGGTCCAGTTGGTGTATTCTGTCTTCTGTATCTGACACTCGACCTTCCATTTCATTCACTCTGTTGACAGTGGCTTCTATTGTGGTTTGCATGGAGGAAATGGATCCCTTTATGGATTCAATGTTGGTTCTCAGAGTACTGATCTCACCTCTCAATGAGGTATGCATTACCTCTAATTTGGCGTTTATCTCACTTCTTATTGAGGTTTGTGCAGCTTCTATTTTTGCATGCATCTCTTGTTTGATACCCTGTATCTCTTTGGATAGTTCATCCTTGTGCTCTTTCAATTTCTGATAAATTTCTCGCTTTATTTCTTGAGTCATTGCCTCCAGCAACCCTTGGAAGTAGCCTTTGTCTTCCATTCCTGCTTTGCTCCCACTGGGGCTCTCCCCTGTGTGGCTGCTGGCTTTTGAGGTGAGCTTGCTGTCCTGGGTGGTAGTAAACCTTGTGATTTTTCTCTGTGATTTTCGCATGGAGGTTCAGGAGACTGCTCTTCAATTTTGTTTTGGTGTGTCTGTCTTTGCTTGGTTGCTGGTTCTGTATTGGTAGAGAGAGTCTGTGCCTGATCTGGGTTCTGTTGGGAGCCTATTTCCAGCTGCTATTCTGACTTACTTAGGATTCTCAGCTCTCTGCTGTAGATTGCTGACAGTTCCCGCCTTTGGAAGGGTTGAGCAGCCTAGACTGCTTGTGTTTGCTCCTACGGGTGCTCTTGTGAAGAACAGATGCTCTGGATGCACTCTCCCAAATGCTGGAGTCTGCTATGGGCTCCTGATGTGTTTTTGTTTATTTGTTTTGGGCTGGTTGTGGGCTTGAACTCTAGGTTTGGGTGCTGTCCCTCAGCTTTTCAGCTCAAGGCTGGCACCCTACCGTTTGAGCCACAGCACCACTTCTGACCCTTTTTGCTTTTGTGATGCTGAGGAATCAGATCCAGGGCCTCATACATCCAAGACTATCACTCTATTGCTGAGCCGCCTTAACAGTCTGAGCTCCTGCTTACTATCAGGTGCTGGCAGCCTGTGTTGCCCAATTCCCAGTCTAGGGTATATGGGTGGAGTTTTGGTGGGGTTTGGGCTTCTCTTGTCCTGGGCCTCCAGGTCTTTTGTTGTCACAGGCGTGCTTCCCGGGGGAGTGTTGTTTCCTGGTTTTCTCCCCTCTGTTGAGGCGTATGCTCAGCTTTTTACTTCAATTGGGAGGAGTTGGTTTTGTTGTTCAGGTGCCGGATCCCCGGGCTTGGTTCCGGCCCCAGCCTGGAGCGCGCTTGTTAGGCCTGTGCTGATGTGTATACCCCCTAGGTTATACAGCCTGGGGGACACAGTTCAAATTTCTTCTACTGTTGGTAGTCTTGACCCAGGGGCGCTGTTCCTGGCTTGGGCATTTAAGCTCCCTTCCAGGGGTGCTCTTGCTCTAGCCTGGCCAGCTGAGTGTGCTCCAAGGGCTGGTGGAGCTCTCAAACAGTTCCCAGTTTTAGTGGGTCCTGTGGTCCGGGTGCTGGGGTAGGGAGTCTAGGTCAGGGTCTGGGGATTCCCTCCAGCTCTGGTCTCCCTTGAGGGATACACTTCCCCTGTGGGGTACTCACCCTGGAGCTGGTTGTTTCTGTGTGGTGTAGGTCGTCAGTTGTTGTTGCAATCCGCGCTGGGTTGGGCGGTGGTGGCTCTGTGTGATTCTTTTCTGTCTCTGCCTCTGTCGAAGCTGTTGGGTCAAGAGTGTCCACGCTCAGGCAGCTTCTTCTCGGTACCTCTGGGGCCCAAGTGACCCCGCCGGGTTGTTGCGATCGTGATCGGGCGGGCGGGTGGTCTGCAGACAGGACCCTTTGTCGCGCCGAGCCGCTTTGGCGGGATGGAACCTCTCTGCTCGGGTGGAGAGTGCTGGATCGTTGCGATCGCGATCCGGCGGGCCGGGTGGTCTGCCACAGGTCCTTTTGTCACTCTGCTGATGCCGAGCGACTTTGGCGGGATGGAGCCTCTCTGCTCGGGTGGAGAGTGAGGGGTGGGGGTGGGATCCTCGTGGAGACTCCCGGCTGGTAGGTTTCTCTGTTCCTGGTGATCTGCTGTTCTGCAAACCAGTACCAGATGTTCTGAAAGTGGCCCCCTGTGTCTCTGCTGTTTCTCTGGGGCTCCCACAGCCCCCGCCGGGCCGGCTGGCCGGCGGCTTGGCGCGCTGCCGCGCGGCCAGTAAAGGTTGGGGGAGGGGTCTTCGCTTTTCTCTGTTTTGAAATTCTTTTCCTCTTTCTTTTTTGTTATTCTCCGCCTCTGGTTTTTCTCTGAGTGTTCGTCTTTTTGTTGTTGTCGGTCTCTTGGGGAGATTAAGCGTTGGAACTCGAACTCTCTTTTTGGTTGGAGAGAGCTGTGGCGTTTCCCTACTGCCCCGTCGCCATCTTGGTCCCCCCTCTCCTATTTTGTCCATTTTTGAGGTTTGTTTATGACAGGACAGGAGCCTGAACTCAAACCTGGGTGCTGTCCCTTAACTTTTTCACTTTTTCCTCAGCTCTGTTTCTGGCTTTTTGATGATTAATTGGAGATAAGAGTCTCATAGACTTTCCTGCCTATGCTTGTTTTGAACTATGATCCTCAGATCTCAGCCCCCTGAATAGCTAGGATTACAGGTGTAAGCCACAGGCACCTACGGGCACCTAGCCTCAGAGGTATGATTTATTAAAAAAAATATTGAACTGGGCTTTTTACTTTGTATCATATCTACTTTTTCCATAACTGTTTAGGTAAACCTATGGGATCTATCTGACAAATTTAAATCTCATGAATTTATGTAACGTGTATTTGAATCCATAGGATTTTTATGGCTTTTCAGCTTCAAGAACTTTCTCCTTGTGCTAATATTTTGACTTTGTACAATTCCCACAACAGTTTAATCCATGTTCCTTTATGTCCTTTCCCATGTCTTTACATTTTTAGCCTTAAGAGTCCCAGACATTTCTGTTGTTTTCCCAAACCTTTCTTTCACCTTCTGTTTGTTGAGAACAGTGATACATGAAGTATTTCTTGTTCTTTGTAGCGCTAGTTGTCAAAATTTAGGTGTATGCATAAATGTCCTTTGAATTTGTAAGCACAGAAGATAATATTAGAAGCTGGATATGATGGCTCATGTCTGTTATCCTAGCTAGTTTAGAGGTGGAGTTCAGGAGGATCTTCATTAGAGGTCAGTCCTAGGTAAGAAGTTCACAGGTCTCCTTTTTAATCCATAAGAGCTAGCTATGGTAACATGTATCTATGATCAGCTATCAAGGTAGCATGGAGGATCGAGGTCCAGATCTACTTCTGATCTGTGGACCTGAGTGGTTGTCTCTTTTATACCTGGTCCTGTTATCAACTGCTTTTTATTGTTCCCATTTCTGTGTACTCCAGGGAAATATAGACAGACTGAGAATTAGACTAGGATTTAAATCCCAATGTTACAATTTACTTGCTTGATAATTTTGGATATAACTCCTGGGTCTTTGTTTCCTTATCTGGAAGCTAGGGGAATTGTTCTAGGGCAGAGGCCTAACTGGAGGGCACTTGTAGAGGTAAGTAGACAGACTTGTCCCAGTTCATCAAATAAGACAAGGAAGGAGTCAGGGGTGGGGATGGGTGGTGGAGGGGGCAAGATGGTCAGAGAAAAATTTGTTATGATCATAGGCATTCTGAGGAAAGGTGCAAAGTAAGCACTTCAGCTCACTAGGAGCTTTAAGGTGAAATTGACACAGAGTGAGAGATGTACATAATAATACCATCCAGGTCAAAGTGTGGTCTGTTGATCATTGTCTCCGTTCTGTTTTTAGGAGAGGTACTTCAGAACTTGTTTTTGCAATCTGGTTCCATAAGAAGGTTCCAGGCTGAAGCCCAGTCAGTATAGGTAATAGTCCTCATTTGGAGGATGTTCTTTTTTGTGAGGTTCTGCTATTTTTTTCCTTGGCGAGCCAACCCAGATGCCCCTCAGTGGACAAATGGATCATGAAAATGTAGTATATGTACACAATGGAATTGTATGCTTCCATCAGAAAGAATGGCATTGCTTCATTTATAAGGAAATGGAAAGGCTTGGAAAAAATTATATGAAGCGAAATAAGCCTGACCCAAAGAAACTAGAGTTGCACAGTTTCCCTCATTTGTAATAATTAGAATATGACTATAAATATACAAGTTAACTCAATAGATAGTAAAAAATCTTACACTTGAACATGATTAAACAACAATGTAAACATTCATACAGTGAGAACAAAAAAATAGATATTCTGGGGCTGGGAAGGTGGCTCAGTGGTAGAGCGCTTGCCTTGCATGCCTGAGGCCCTGTGTTCAATTCCTCAGCACCACATAAGCAAAAAGAAAAAAGCCGGAAGTGGCACTGTGGCTCAAGTGGTAGAGTACTAGCTTTGAGCTGAAGAGCTGAGGGACAGGCCCAGAGTTCAGGCCCCACGACTGGAATCCCCCCACCCCCAAAAAAAGGATATTATTAGGAGAGGATCATAAAGGCTCAATAGCTATGTGAATATGATCATATAAAATGATGCATATCAAAATGAACTACAAGAAATGGAAACACGAGTTTTTTTTTTATTACACTGTTTGCAGTTCCCTTTGTTGTTGTTTCTTTGGTTTATTCCCTTTTGTTGCTATTTTTGATTCTTGTATCCTTTGTCTTGTATATAAATTTATCTGTGGGGAAGGGTAACTACAGAAACAATGGGACAAAGTGTGAATCAATTCAGCAGTGATACTCATTAGACACTATGTTAGAAACAAATTGTACAACTTGGGGGATAGGAGGGTTGTTGGAGAAAACTGGGAACCAGTGAGGGAGTGGGTGACACTGTTCAAAAGAAATGTACTCATTATGTGACTTGTGTAACTATAACCATTTTGTATATCATCTTTACAATAAAATTAAAAGAAAAAAATTATTACTCTAAAAAAAAAGATATCAATCAGTTCTTCCCTTCCTGGAACCTAAGGAGATTGCAGGAGAAACTCAAATATCAATTAGAGGAAGAAATGGCAAGCCTTTTTCTTGTGCTTATTACCAGAAGGTCAGTGTAGCTATCCCAATTCTTCTTTTTTTTTTTTGTCAGTTGTGGGGCTTGAACTCTGGGCCTGGGCACTGTCCCTCAGCTCTTCAGCTCAATGCTAGCACTCTACCACTTGAGCCACAGTGCCACTTCCAGTTTTCTGCTGGTTAATTGGAAATAAGAGTCTCATGGACTCAGGGCTGGCTTTGAACTGCAGTCCTCAGATTTCAGCTTCCTAAGTAGTTAGGATTACAGGCATTAGCCATGGGCTCCTGGCCTAATTTTTGTCTCTAGGTTTTTAGACCCCAGGTCCAAAGTTTGAGAGTCCCATTTAGGTCCAGCCACTTGCTCCCATATGCCAAATAGAGGCATACATGGTCAGCCGGGCACTGGTGGCTCATTCCTGTAATGCTAGGTATGCAGGAGGCTGAGATCTGATCTGAGGATCGCCATTCAAAGCCAGCTGAGGCAGGAAAGTCCATGAGACTCTTATCTCCAATGAACCACCAGAAAACTGGAAGTGGCGCTGTGGCTCAAGTGGTAGAGTATTTGTCTTGAGCTGAAGAGTTGAAGGATATCGCCTAGGCCCAGAGTTCAAGCCCTACAACTGACAAAAATAAAACAAAAGAGACAAGATGAAGGACAGAGTAATGAGATTTGTTATTACATCATAGCTATGGGGAGATAGCATGTCAGTACAACTTCAGCCATCTTCAGAGCTTTAGATACTGATTTCTGGTTAAATAGGGAGAATTGGGGAATAGGGGTATAAAAGGTATGCAGTTAAAACAGTACCAAGTTTCAAGTCTAGCCTGGCTGACCATTATCTATATCTTCATCCTTGGAGGAGTTTTTTTTTTTTTAATCACTTTATTATTGGAACAGAACAGGAACAAGATGATCTCCTGAGTTTTGAGCTTTTTTTTCAGATGATAAGGCTTTCCTGTTTGAGGGGTAGGTTACAGGCCACAGAAGATGTTTATCATTGAATATTTTCTTTCCTCCTGAAGCCCTAGGTGATTCAGATCAAAGGGCACAGATACCAAGTTGTGGGACTTTTAGTTAATTCACAGGGCCCTACAAAAGCATCTTTTCAGTTGCCTCTTAAAAAAGAAGCAGCAAACGTGACAATAATGTTTTATTCGAAAAGGAATACATTTTCAATTCCTGATGGGAATTTATCATGCAAGGTTTTTATTGAAGTTGAGGGACTTGGTGAAATTCCTCCTCAGGACTACTTCAGGAGGCTTGTTTCTGGGCTTGGGTCTTTATTTTTGTTGAGTTGGATATCTATAGTTCCAAGCACTTCGGCTAGAATAAAGCTTTTCATTAATCCTTAGGTGAGTAAAAGACTCAAAAATATCTCTGTCATCTCGTGACATAGGTGAGCTGTTTTGTCTTAACAGATGCTGGTCACCTGCCAATCTAGCAGTTTAAATTACAACATTTTCTCTCATAAACTTAGGGATCTCTTCCTGTGTTTTAGATTCCCTTTGCATATTTCCATTACTCATGGCTGCTACCTGGCACTTTCAGTTAATTTGGGGGCCCAAGTAAGGAGTCAGTGTTTTGTAGGAAAAACAGCTTATAAGTACCTATTACAATACCATTGTCATTTTTCTAACCAATCATTTGAACCCTACAGCTGCTTTAACCCTTTCTTAGCTATTCTATAAGCTATATATCATAATGGGAAGTATAATGTGAGATCTGAGAGTTAATGTTAGTAATTAAGCTTGGAATACAAAGCCAAGTGTTGGTGGCACAGTCCTGTAATTCTCGCTTCTCAGGAGTCTGAGATTGAGGATTACAGTTTGAGGCCAGTCAAGGCAGAAAAGTCCCTGAGATATTTTTTTTTTTTGTCAGTCATGGGGCTTGAACTCTGGGCCTGGGCGCTGTCCCTCAGCTCTTCAGCTCAAGGTGAGCGCTCTACCACTTGAGCCACAGCAGCCCTTCCATCCCTGAGATCTTTATCTCCAATGAACTAGCAGAAAAGCAGGGAGTAGAGCTTTGGCTCAAGTGGTAAAATGCTAGCCTTGAGCAGAAAAAGCTCAGGCCCTGGGTTCAAGAGCCCATACTGTCACTTGCATGTACACACACACATACATACTTACACAACATTGGAATGAAAGAACATGAGTTGCCAGTAGTTCAAGATTATTAAGCAAAATTAGTACTTGGATAAGTAATCAAATGAATTCCAGTAGAATCGATGTAGTTTATAAACTTGCTATTTGATAAATTCTAATATTGTAGAAAGACATAAGTATATTCTGTTTCTGACATAGTTTGCTCACAACAAACTTCTCTTAATTCATGTATAAGACTAAACTTATGGGCTGGGAAGGTGGCTCAGTGGTAGAGTGCTTGCCTTGCATGCATGAGGCCCTGAGTTTGATTCCTCAGCACCATATAAGCAGAAAAAAAAAGCCGGAAGTGGTGCTGTGGCTCAAGTGGTAGAGCGCTAGCCTTGAGCTGAATCGCTGAGGGACAGCGCCCAGGCCCAGAGTTCAGGCCCCACGACTGGACCAAAAAAAAAAAAAGACTAAACTTATCCCTCAGTGTGCATTATCTGCTTGGCTCTCTTTACCTACAGCCTTGTGTTTACCTTTGATGCCTCCACAGGGAGGTTCTGTGCCAGGGATGTTTTCACAGGATGTTTGACTGAGGTAGTTACTACATTTCAGCTCAGAAGCAGCTACAGAGGAGGAACCACAGATGTTCTGCAAATGTTTTGTTTTGATTTTTTGGGTCCGGTCATGGGGCCTGAACTCTGGGCCTGGGCGCTGTCCCTCAGCTCTTCAGCTCAAGGCTAGCTCTCTACCACTTGAGCCACAGCGCCACTTCTGGCTTTTTTTTCTTTTTGCTTATGTGGTCCTGAGGAATCGAACCCAGGGCCTCATGCATGCAAGGCAAGCGCTCTACCACTGAGCCACCTTCCCAGCCCCTCTGCACATGTTTTAAGATTAAAAGAGATCAAAGTCATTTAAGGGGGAGATGAGACAGGATAGATAGATGAGAAGACAAGAAAAGTAGGGTATTTTAAAGAAATATCAAAAGGACCAGACTCAAACATTAGAATCATGAATTAAAACACTAAAAAACCTCATGCATGTAATCCTAGCTTTTCAGGAGCCTGAGATCTGAGGATCAAAATTTGAAGCCATGCCTTGCATGCATAAGACCCTGGGTTCAATTCTTCAGCACCACATAAGCAGAAAAAGCCGGAAGTGGTGCTGTGGCTCAAGTGGTAGAGCACTAGCCTTGAGCTGTAGAGCAGAGGAACAGCGCCCAGACCCAGAGTTCAGGCCCCAGACTGACCAAACAAAACAAAACAAAACAAAAACAAAAACAAAACAAAAAAAATTGAAGCCACCCTGAGCAAGAATCGTCTGTGAAACTCTTATCTCCAATTAGTCATCAAGAAAGATGGAAGTAGAGCTGAGACTCAAGTTGTTTCAGAAACATAGCCTTGAGCACAAAAGCTCAGGGATAGCACACAAGGCCTGAGTTCAAGCCCCAGGACTGGCGTGCGTGCACACACGCACATGCGCACACACACACACACACACACACACACACACACACACACACGAAAACCTGAGCAACTAGTTCTCCCTTCCTCCATACTTCCTTTTAGATGCCAAATTACAGGACAGGGAGACTTAAGAGCAGCCATCTGCATCTGCTTTTTACTATTTCAAAGAAATGGTAGGAAAAAAGAAAAACAAAACCCAAAGCTTTGGATTCTTCATGAATGGGTAAGATACAGAAAGATGGGCAGCATATCTTGGGAAAGAAAAGCCTAAGGTTCACCTATTGTCCCTGGGTTTTAGGGA
Source organism: Dipodomys merriami (assembly GCF_024711535.1). Lineage (NCBI taxonomy): Eukaryota > Metazoa > Chordata > Mammalia > Rodentia > Heteromyidae > Dipodomys > Dipodomys merriami. The sequence continues at coordinate 11,304,744 of NW_027206512.1, forward strand.
GGTTCAGATCTATATCCATATTTGAGAGTAATAAACAACACCTATCTTGGCCTCCCAGAATCATTGTCTAATGGACCTGTGTGTATTCTCAAGCTCAGTAAGAATCAAGGCAGCAGATAAGCTCTGTCATTTTTGAGTCTTTAGCTCCTTTTTCTTAGGTGGGGAGTAGGGAATGTTTCTCCTAGTTTTTCATCCCTCTCTATTCTATCATATTAAATGCTAAGACTTCTACCTTGTTGGGCTGGGAAGGTGGCTTAGTGGTAGAGTGTTTGTCCAGCATGCATGAAGCCCTGGGTTTGATTCCTCAGTATCACATACACAGAAAAAGCCAGAAGTGGTGCTGTGGCTCAAGTGGTAAAGTGCTAGCTTTTACAAACGAAGCATAAGGACAAAAGTGCCCAGGTCCTGAGTTCAAGCCCTAGGACAAAACAAAACAAAAACAAAAGCAAAAACTTCTACTTTGTGAGACTCCCCTTGATGTAAGACACCCCAAAATGCTCCCACGAATAGATCTTGAGGATCCATGATTTGCATGGAAACTAGGAAGCTGAGGGAACACCTTCACCCATCATTCAGTGATATTGGAATTTATTTTTCATTTAAATGGGTGTGTTTTAATTATACATAACAATTGATTTCATTGTTCTATTGCCATATACATATAATGTCAACTTGTATTTTAATGTAGTTAACATGCCCTGAATATTTTGTCATGGAAAAATCTGGCTCATTAGAGAACAAAACAATGCCAGGTAAGTATCCCTCTTACGAAAGGTAAAGGAGTTGGTAAGCCGGTGCCTTGTTACCAGATCTGATTATGTGTCACAAACTCTGCTGTCTGTGAGAAAGGGTGTAGCATCTGCTTTTCTTTTGGGGGGGGGGTCAGTTCAGCTTCTAAAATCTTTACTAGCCTTGTCTGGTTTGGCTAGAATGCCCTCTGGGATGCTGTGGCCAGGAGCTATTCTCAAACCCCATCTCTAGACCAAGGTGTTTACTACATTTCTTTGCAGTATTCCCATACATTATCAGATGGCCCAAGGGTGCTGTGGCTCAAATTAGACCTGAAGCTCCAAAAGAAAGAGGTAGCTGTCTTGAATAATTTTGGTTATAGAAACCACAAGTTTCCACATGTGTCCTGAGACACAATCAGGTGCTTAACACTGTATTCTTCTTGCGGGTGTTTAAGTATTGGCTTGAGATACCAATTCTCGCCAATGTAGAAAGAAGAAAAATGGAATCTAACTCCAAATCTAATTCTGTTGCAATTTTCTTTTGTCCCTCCCAACATTTTCTTGACTAGCCTACTTTTGCTTTAATATTTCTAACAGAAATGCTTTGCTAATGCTTTGAGGCGGGGCTTTGGCACAGTTGCTTTTGTTTTTTCCGGACTCGGACTTTCTCTCCACATAATGTTGCATCCTGCTCTTTGAAATTCCTACTGAATTTGGAGAAATTATGTCTTGGCATCCAGTGTACTTTCCTGGAACACGATGTGTTGCTGACTACAGCCTGGTCATTCCTCTTGACAACAAGTTTGCTTGTCTCATTTTACTTGAATATTCAAGGGTGAGTAAGAATCGGAGCAGAGAGCCTGGCTTACCACAGTCCATTCTGTGGTTCATGCCGATACTCATTACTTTTATAATACCACTTGTGGATAAATTGATTAGATGAGGGTGAATCACCTGGCTGGCCAATGGCAATTGGAATGATTCTCCACGTGTGACTTTGTTGCACTATTACAAAATGTGGCAGGAGAGACCTGCCCAGTATTCAGTGCCGATGTTCATTTGTAACGCTGTCTTGAGGAGATGAGAGCGAATTGTTCCAGCAGCTCAGCCTGCTCTGCCAACAGTTCAGAGGAGGAGCTGCCAGGGGGACTGGAGACACCTGGGAACCTGCAGCTGGTTTTCACCGTGGTGACAGCCGTGATGATGGGTCTGCTCATGTTCTCTCTGGGCTGCTCTGTGGAGGTCCAGAAACTCTGGTCCCACCTCCGGAGACCCTGGGGCATCGCTGTGGGCCTTCTCTGCCAGTTTGGACTCATGCCTCTGACAGCGTATGTGCTAGCCATCAGCTTCTCTCTGAAACCAATCCAAGCTATCACTGTGCTCATCATGGGGTGCTGCCCTGGGGGAACCATCTCCAATGTTTTCACTTTCTGGGTTGATGGAGATATGGATCTCAGGTAAGTGATGCCTGGAAATGTGTCAGTCTCTCTCTTGGGACTGGTAGTAACTGACATCTTTGCATGCACAATACTTGCAGTCCTTTGGTAGATCCCCGTGGGAAATATCACACACGTTGCAGAAGCTTGGTCAGCCACCAACAGACTTTCTTTCCCGAGCTCCAGGCTGCCTTTGGGTAGCCATCCTCTGCTTTCCTGGCTTCTATGCTCTGAGCAGTGGGAATCTGGTTTGTATGTGAAAATGGAGGTTGGACTCTACCTCACTTGGTGAGCTTTTTCCCAAGCATGAACTCACTCTCATCTGTGCTGACTGACATCATTAACCAAGAGTTCCTAGGACATCCACTGAGAATCCCACAAAGCTGACCTCAGTGATTTGGAGGCTGGTGGTTGTTGGTGAAGGTGGCAAAGGGTATAACCAGAGGGAAGCCCTTGTAGCTTTCATCAGTACATGTTTCCTGAGCATCTATCTTGGGAAATAGTTATTTTGGAAAACTGAACAATGGAGCTGTAGGGGTATCTGATGGACATCCTGCTTTAAGTTGATTGACTTGGGGAGTAGGATTTAAATTGTTCTTTCTGATTCCCTGGCAGATGTTTTGTGCTTCTCATTGGACTTGTACTCATTTTATTTGACCTTATTCCCAGATGTGGAATAAAGAGACATTAAGCCTTTATTTACACTTTAATGAGGATGAATGATTTGCATATTTGGGGAAAGAAAACATGTTTTGATGGGGAAAAAAGCATTTGAGGAAAGAAAGATTGGAAAACAGAAGAGCTAAAAACAACCATTCTAGATTCTTTGCTGAATTACTAATACTCTGTTTTACACTCTCTTCCTCTTCCCCTTTCACCACTCCCCATCAAGGGAACAAACTGCATACACATTTAAATCTTTGTTCCATGTATTTGTCATTTAGTTGAGACTTACTATACAAAAAATGAATGACAGAATCAGAGGGGATGATGAGCTGGGGGCTGATATCACTGAGTGAGATGCAGGTCTGGGTTTCTAGTTTCCTGTGTGTGCTGATGTGTAGAACAGATTTTACCTATCAATTTTAATGTGTTCATACCATTCAGACAAGTAATTAGCATTCATATGTCAGTGTCTTTAGTTGTCTCTTTAGGAGAAATTTGAAAAAAAATTTACTTGATATATTTTGTATCTTATGTCTAAGTATTAATATGCTACCAATTTAAATTCAATGAAGTTGATTATTAACAAAACAAAGAAATGATAAATAGTCTTCACACAAAGTCTACCTATCATTGATAAATGTCTGATCCAGAAACTTTTTGGAAAGTAAAAGGAAACTAAGATTTATTCAGTATCATGCTGAACTATGGGTTAGTTTCTTTTCTGGTTTTCATACTAACCTTGTCAGTGACCTTTTATTAAACTGAATTTTACAGCTGACAAAACTGTGAGTCAGACTGGTTAAGTAGTTTGTCAAATACCACTAAGAAGTATGGCAGAACTCACATTTGAATTCACATCTGTTTTATATCAATCTGCAACTTAGGCATCCCCACGACATCTAGTAACATAACTGTATGTTCTGTTATGTGTAGAAGCATAAATCTTGAAACAATGTTTTGAAACATTTCTGTTCTGGGAAAGGGAATGTTTATTACTTTCATCTCTTACTGGCAATGAATAGAAAGTCTGTGAAAGATAAAGCTCATTTTGCTTCTCTTAACCAATCTATCCTTGTAGCTTTTAACTTTGGTTAGATAAACAGACCAAACTAAATCTAACTAAACAAAAAGAAAATTAGAAAAAACATAAAATTTAGGAAATGAAGTTTTAAACCGTGGACTAGGAAATCTTATCGATTTAAGACATAAAATCTTAATTTTCAGTAAAAGCTTCAGATAGAAAATACAGTATTATTGACTGAAATAATATTCCAGTTATAGATTGCTTCACAATTAATTATGATTAGGAAGCAATCGCTTCCAGGTCCCAGGGCTTTTCATCTTTGCATGGGTTGCTAGGCTGCCAATACTTTTTGTACCCTGTCTTTTTCCAGTGTCCCTCCTCAGGGCAGGCCTTATTTTTGGCCAAATGAAGTATTTTTTTTTAAACTGTTCTCTGAACTTTGTCTCTTGGTTATAATTTTCGAGTATGTGAACAAGGTAGTCTCTGGTGTCAGATTGCCTGTTTTCAAATTCTGACCACATCTCTTTTCTGCAATGGAAATTATAAGCCTTCTGCCGTGGTATTTACTGTGAAGAAAAAAAATGCCCATGTTTAAAGTTACAAGTTTCCTAGTAGCTGAGCGCTGGTGGCTCACACTTGTAATCCTTGCTACTTAAGAAGCAGAGACCTGAGGATTGCAGTTCAAGGCAGGCCCAGGCAAGAAAGCCTGTAAAACTCTTATCTCCACAGAACTATCAAAAATGTCCAAAGTAAAGCTGCTAGCCTTAAGCAAAGAAGCTCAGGGACAGCACCAAAATTCTGAGTTCAAGCCCCAAAACTGGCCCTAAAAAGAAAAAAAAAAAAGTTTCTCATTTTCCCACTACTAAAAGGAGCAGAAATCCCTAAGCCAGTTTGCCCTACTTCCCCAGGTTTTTTCTTACTAACCTGTTAGACACAACTGGTTTACAGTAAAAATGGACAAAGTACTGTTTTAAGTACTGCATGCATTTCCAGCTTTCATCTATCCATATTCTTCACAGACCCTTTAATGCTAACTGGCCTCTTTTGTCTCCTGCAGTCATGATTCTTCCTCAAAACTGTCCTAGAGAGAAATTGGCCTGTATGCTAGAAAAGTCTTTTCCACAGCCTGCCCCTCTGCTGAGTTCAGCTGACTTTGGCTGGGTTTTTGCACATGTTTGGGAGCTGATTAGATGTAGACCAGTGTTGGAAGTTCTTGGCTGAAACAATGAAGTTCTCTTGGGTGCAGGGGCTACTACCTTCCTGCAGGCTAGCTTAGACCTAATCACAGGGTATTAAGAAAGAGGAAGCAATCAAGGTTTCTTTAGGCTGGAGGTTGAACCTACTTGATCATTTCTGCCAAGGCAAATTGCAAGGCCAGCTGATTATGCAGTAGGGGATTCTAATTTGTTTCTTAATGGAGACAAAATGGATGAACTATGAAGTTACATGGCAGAGGGAACAGACAAAGGCGGGGTACTAGAGGCATTTTTCCAAGATCCTGTAATAGAGATGGACAGCTTCTTGCCTTGGAGAAGAGGACTGGAACAGGAAGGCCTGGGGAGAGTGTTGCAGTGAAGTGCACCACTCTGGAAACAGTAGCTGCATTGCTTACTAACGGGGCTGGTTTGGCAGGTTATGCAAATTCTCTCTGCTTCAGTTTCCCTATTTCTAAAACCAGGGGAAGCATACTTCTTTCATTGGTTGTCAGCACTGTCTAACTTAGTAGACCTAAGAGTTAGACTTTCATTTGGTACAGCTGGCTATATGAACTATGGTATGAAACAGGCAAAAAAACTGGGAGTCCTGCCAGGACTCTGTTTTAGTTACTGCTCATGACACAAGTTAGTTGCCCACTGGGGGCATCATTTTCTTTATTTGTAAGACTTGCCAAGGTCTTTTTTTTTGTTGTTGTTGGTGGTGGTTGTGGGGCTTGAACTCTTTTTTTTTGGGGGGGGGTCCGGTCGTGGGGCCTGAACTCTGGGCCTGGGCGCTGTCCCTCAGCTCTTCAGCTTAAGGCTAGCGCTCTACCACTTGAGCCACAGCATCACTTCTGGTTTTCTGAGTGGTTTATTGGAGTTAAGAGTCTTGCGGAGTTTCCTGCCTGGGCTGGCTTTGAATCTCGATCCTCAGATCTCAGCCTCCTTAGTAACTAGGATTACAGGCGTGAGCCACTGAGGCTCAGCTGTCTTTTTTTTGTTGTTGTTCATTTGTTTTTTGTTTTTGGTCCTAGTGCTTGAACTCAGGGGCCTGTGCACTGTCTCTAAGCTTCTTTTGCTCAAGGATAGTGCTGTTCCACTTGAGCCATACCACAGCTCCACTTCCAGATTTTTGGTGGTTGATTGAAGATAAGAGTCTCACAGAGGGGCTGGGAATGTGGCTTAGTTGTAGAGTGCTTGCCTAGCATGCATGAAACCCTGGGTTTGATTCCTCAGTATCAACCACATAAACAGAAAAAAGCCAGAAGTGGTGCTTGGCTCAAGTGGCAGAGTGCTAGCCTTAAGCAAAGGGAAGCTCAAGGACAGTGCCCAGGCCCTGAGTTCAAGCCCCAGAACTGGCCAAAAAAAAAAAAGAGTTGCACAGGCTGGCGTTGAATAGAAACCTCAGATCTCAGCTTCCTGAGTAGGTAGGATTGCAGATGTGAACCATGGGAGCCTGTCTTTCAAGGTCCTTTCTTTATATTGTAAAATAGACAGAACCAAATTTGTCACTTAAGCAAATTTTAAATGTTATCATTCAGTAGTGTTGAGAACATTCATATTGTTGAATAACCATAACAACAGCCATCTGTCTCCAAAACATCTTTATCTGTTTCAACTAAACAATAGCTACACTGGTAACCATTATTCTATTCTCAGTTATGTGAATTCAACTATGCAGGACACCTTATGGAATATTATATATGACATATATCATATGTCATAATATTGATTATATGTGGTTATAATTAATTATATATATATTAACATCACATAACACCTCCAAAGATTAATAGGAGTAATAATTCTGTTAATTTTTCTTTTTCTGCTGAGAGGTTGAACTCAGGGCTCTGAGCTTGCTAGGCAGGTTCTCTACCACTTCAGCCATGTCCCCAGCCATTTATTTATTTATTTTTACTGTTATTGTTGTTTTTGCATTTCCTGGGGCTTGGACTCAGGCCCTGGGCACTTTCTCTGAGCTTTATTTTTATTTATTTATTTATTTATTTTTGCTCAAGGGTAGCACTCTACCACCAAGCTCCACTTTTGGGTTTTTCCTGGTTGATTTAGTTATTTAGGAGTAGGGTCTCATATTTTTTGACATGGCTGAATCATGATTTTCCTGTTTATACTCCCAGTGTAGCTGGGATGACAAGCACTTACCACCATGCTTAGTTTATTAGTTGGGATGGGCTCTCCTGAGATTCTTTGCCCCCACCTCTGGACTGGCCTCCAACAGTGATCCTCCTGCTTGCTACCTTTGTAGTAGCTGAATTAGTGCTGTGAGCCACTGTGCACAACAAAATTTCCTTTCTTTTTAATGATGAAAATATTCCATTACATGTATATATTGTGTTTTAGGTATTGATTCTCTAATGGATGGTTGGGAATAATTGCTTCTACTTTTAACTATTGTGATGAATATAGTATGCAAATATCTGTTTGTGTCTTGACTTTTGGTTGGGTATATACTGAGGTATGGATTTGAGAGTTGCTCTTGAAGTATGAAGTATTTGTGACTATAGGAAAAGAAAGGCAAAATCTCCAGCCAGGTACCTGTGGCTCACACCCATAATCCTAGCTACTGGAGAGACTGAGATCAGAGGATTGTGAGTCAAAGCCAGCCCAGACAGGAAAGTCCATGAGACTCTTATCTCCAATTAACCACTAGAAAACCAGAAGTGGTGCTGTGGCTCAAGTGGTAGAGCACTTGCCTTGAGCTGAAGAGTTCGAGCCCAATGACTGACAATAAATAAATAAATGAATAAATAAATAAATAAATAAATAAACAATCCAAATCGTCTCCTATCCTCTTTTTTGTTTTTTTGGTTGGTTGTGCTGTCCCTCAGCTCTTCAGCTCAAGGCTAGCAGGCTAGCACTCTAACACTTGAGTCATAGTGCCACTTCCAGTTTTGTGGTGGTTTATTGGATATAAGAGTTTTACAGATTTTCCTGCCCGGCCTGGCTTTGAACAATGGTCCTCAGATCTCAGCCTCCTAAGTAGCTAGGATTACAGGTGTGAGCCACTGGCACCTGGCTCCTATCCTCATTTTTTTACCAAAATTTTCTTTCCCCCTTTTCCCCCCTCCCCCTTAGGTGAAGCATGTGATTTGCCTCACCTGGTGGAAGGCATTACAATCATTGTGCTTCTCACCTGACTCGACTCCCAGGTCTGTCAGCTACTTGAGGCTTTTTTATTTTTTCCTATTCAGTAGCTGGGAGTGGTAGGCAATTGACAAATAGCGTGAACACCTGCATGAACATGTTTGTTGCCCTGTGTAACCATAACATCTTCCCTGGAATAGTAATCTGCTTATGAGTACAACTCAGGACAGCTTAGCTTTTGATGTTTATGAAGTCTGCACTTGCCTGAGCTTCTATTTTATCTTTAGCTATAGAGAAAGGATTCTGTCCACACACTGGTGGAGTCTGTAGGAGGTCAGTGGCACCTTCTGACCATTGTATTCCCTTTAAACTTTAAAGATGTCTTTGATACTTTTTTTTTTATTATAAAGGTGACATACAGAGGTGTTATAGTTACATATGTCAGGTAGGTAAAGGTACATTTCTTTTTGGACAATGTCACCCCTTCCCTTACCCTTGGTTCTTATCGAAGACTCTGGAAATTGAACTTCAATTTCGTCATGCCTCTCATGGCCTGCAGAACTGCAGGTCATATGTGCTTAAGGGTTTGGAGACAAAACTGAGATTCAATCCACCAGACCTCACTTAAGTTCCTGTAACAGTACCTTACGATCTCTAGAAGTAATATTGACAAAATTAATTTGAAAATAAAAGAGAAAAAACAAAAACATGAGTATAATACTAGGCTCATAGTACTGTACTCAAAAATGCTTAGTAGCATTGTTGAGAAGCAGCAGATGAAGGTGACATTTGTATGTGGGGATGGAATAGAATCTTAAACTCTTACATGGAATCATTTCTGTGGACATAAGCTGACAATGCTGTCATTTAGTTAGGCCGGCAACTCTTTCTTTTAACAGGGAAGCAAACATATACTTTCATTTTGAAATCAGATTCTGATTTTTTTTTTTTTGGTGCCCATCCTGGGGCTTGAACTTAGGGCCTAGGCATTGTCCTTGAACTCTTGTGCTCAAGATTAGTGCTCTACTGCTTGAGCCACAGTTCTACTTCTGGTTTTTTGGAGCCAGAAAAGATAAGAGATTAAAGCTAATTGGAGATTAGAGTCTCAGACTCCCCTGCCCTCCCCCCACTCACTCCAAACCTCAATCCTCAAATCTCAGCCTCCTGAGTAGCTAGGATTACAGATGTGAGCCGCTAGTGTCCAGCTCAGATCCTGATTTTATGAGCTTGAAATTATGACAATATTTGAATAATTTAAGAGTTAAATTTCAAAACATTACTGGCACTACATTTGAATGGGGCATATATCTGTATCTATGTCTCTATATAATTTTTCTAATTTAAAAGAGATACAAGAGTTACCAGTTTGTCCTGACTTGCTTAAACTATCTCATTATTCTCTATGATAATTTGAGGCGAATGAGCCATACTTCTTAGTACAAGTGGAGTCTTGTTCTATTGAAGCCAGATATTGCCAACAATTTTCTAACATGTGAGTAGTGGAAAGACCTAGTTAGCTACATCCTCTGATTTCATAGCAGTAAAATGAAAGGTGTAACTTTTCACTGTACTTTTTCAGTTTCACTGGTATTGGTCACTATTGGCAGAGCACTATGATCTTCTCTTGTCATCTTTGACCATTATCATGAGTGTCATGACTTGAACAATTAAAGAGGGTGGAAGTGAGAATTTAGGAAGCCAAGATCATACAGTTAGTGTGATACAAATCCTAAGCCTTGCTTCTCACAATTGTGAATCTTAGCCTAGCCACCATTTGAGCCAAAGCTAATCACAGGTGGAAGAAGAGATGACATGGTATACCTCCAAGTTCAGATTAAAGTGATGTAATGTAGAATTCCTTCCAGGACCTGGTACATAGAGAGCCAAGGAATGTAACAGTGTCAGAGATTAAGAATGTAGTCTCACAATTCCTCCCTTTGATGGACATAGTTTTGAAAGCTGCAACAATTTTTTTTCTTCCTTTAATTTAGCCAGGAATCCTATGTACACATCATCATTATTATTACTACTATTGTTATTGTTATTGTGTGTGTGTGTGTGTGTGTGTGTGTGTGTGTGTGTGTGTGTGTGTGTGTGTGTTATCTTGCAGCTTGAACTGGGTGCTGTATGTGAGCCCCAGTGCTCAAAACTAGCACTTTACCACTTGAGCCACAGTTCCATTTCCAGCATGTTATAATTAATTGGCATTAAGAGTCTCAGGAACTTAACTTCCCTGGGCTGGCTTTGAACTATAATCCTCCTATCACAGCATCCCGAGTAGCAAGGATTATAGACTTGAGGCTGGCACCTGGCTTATTTTATTTTTTTGTGGTGCTGAGGATCAAAGCCAGGGCCTCCTATATAGTAGACAAGCACACTCTACTGAGTTATACTCCTATCTACCAACTTTCTCTTTTGGTATTTAGAAAGTTTTCATGATGGGCTGGGAAGGTGGCTCAGTGGTAGAATGCTTGCTTTACATGCATGAGGCCCTGGGTTCCATTCCTCAGCACCACATAAGCAGAAAAAGTCAGAAGTGGAGCTGTGGCTCAAGTGGTAGAGCACGAGCCTTGAGCAGAAGAGCTGAGGGACAGTGTCCAGGCCTAGAGTTCAGGCCCCACAACCAAAAAAAAAAAATTTCATGAGGATTTATCTTGGTATAGCAGGATAGAGTATGGAGGAATGAGGAAACAATGAGAAACATTTCCTGCTCCTCAAACAGAAAGTGGGAGTAAAGATTTAAATATGGTAGCTCTTGTCTGTGTCCTTTATGTTTTAAGAGCTGGAAGAATAATCTTTGTTTTATTTATTTATTTCTTTATTTTTATTGTGAAAATACTGTACAGAGGGGTTGCAATTACATGGGCAAGATAATGAGTACATTTCTTATCAAGCATTGTAGCTTCCTCCTTTGTTTCCCCTTCCCATCCTTTCCCATCCTCCCCTCACCCCCACATCGGATCCTCCTCCCCCCCCCAAAGTTGTAAAGTTTTCGACATAATGACTTGTACATCTCATTGTTGCAATGTACACCCTCATCTTTTAGACAATGGTTTGGGAAAGATGGGTGGAGGTGTTATTGAGACTCACCTGGAAAAGTAGAACAATAACACTTCTTTTTATAAATTTAATTTTATTGTAAAGGTGATGTACAGAAGGGTTACAGTTACATACATAAGGTAACATTTCTTGTCCAAAATTGTTACCCTTTCCCTCATTTTTCTTCCATCTTCTCTTCCCCTCACCTATCCCCCCACTCCCCTGCCAAGTTGTAAATTTATTTCCAATGTGTTTTGTGAGTATTGCTGTTGCATTGGTTCACCCTTTGTCCTTTGTCTCACCATTTCACTTCTTTTTGCCAGACAGTTATCTTCCCAATTCCCCATCTGTTTATCCTTTTAATGAGAAGGCAGAGGCAGAGAGCCCATTATTTTGTCTTCTATTCTATTCAAAAACCAGAAGTGGTGCTATGGCTCAAGTGGTAGAGCTCCAGCCTTGAGCACAAAGAGACTCAGGGGCAGCACCCAGGCCCTGAGTTCAAGCTTCACAACTGACAAAAATTAAAATTAAAAATTAAAAAAAAAGTGTTTTTAAAAAGCAGGGACAACACCCAGGCCTTGACTTCAATCCCCAGGACCTGTACATGCAAAAAAAGAATAACTTAATGTATTCTGTCGGTCATGGGGCTTGAACTCTGGGCCTGAGCGCTGTCCCTCAGCTCTTTAGCTCAAGGCTAGTGCTCTACCACTTGAGCCACAGTGCCACTGAATAACTTAATGTATTCTGATCTGACTGTTGCAACCTATAAACTAAATCTCCTGCCAACCGAATTTGCCCTATGTCGCTTCCTAAAGAAAATAGAAAAATGAGTCAGGCACCAGGGGCTCACACCCGTAATCCTAGCTACTCAGGAGGCAGAGATCTGAGGATCCCAGTTCAAAGCCAGCCTGGGCAGGAAAGTCTGTGAGACTCTTATCTCCAATAAACCACTAGAAACCCAGAAGTGGTGCTGTGGCTCAAGCAATAGAGTGCTCACCTTGAGCTGAAGAGCGCAGGGACAGCGACCAGGCCCAGAGTTCAAGCCACACAACCAAAAAATAAATAAATAAAATAAAATAGAAAAATGACTGGTTAGTTCCCTTTCTAGGTAGGTTCAGCAATCTACCTTCAGCTCAGAAGCCGCTACAGAAAACAGACTATCAAACCCTGGGCTCCAGTGGCTCACACTGAAATCCTAGCTACTCAGGAGGCTGAGATCTGAGGATTGAAGTTCAAAGCCAGCCTGGGCAGGAAACTCTGTGAGACTCTTTTTTTTTTTTTTTTTTTTTTGGGGTCCGGTTGTGGGGTCTGAACTCTGGGCCTAGGCGCTGTCCCTCAGCTCTTCAGCTCAAGGCTAGTGCTCTACCACTTGAGCCACAGCACCACTTCCGGCTTTTTTCTTTTTGCTTATGTGGTGCTGAGGAATCAAACCCAGTGCCTCAGGCATGCAAGGCAAGCGCTCTACCACTGAGCCACCTTCCCAGCCCTGTGAGACTTATCTCCAATAAACCACTCATAAAACTGGAAGTGGTGCTGTTGCTCAAGTGGTAGGATGCTAGCCTTGAGCTTAAGAGGTGAGGGATAGCGCCCAGGCCCAGAGTTCAAGCCCCACGACTGACAAAAAAACAAAAACACATAAAACAACAACAACAAAAAAACAGACTATCAATCCTCTGTACCCCGTTGAATATTAAGAGACCAAAGTCAGTCAGAGAAGAAATGAGACAGGATAGATAAGGGTGGAGAATAAAATAGTGTAGGATTTGTTTCAGAAAAAAATTCTTTTTTTTTTTTTTTTGGTAGGTCGTGGGGCATGAACTCTGGGCCTGGGCGCTGTCCCTCAGCTCTTCAGCTCAAGGCTAGCGCTCTACCACTTGAGCCACAGCGCCACTTCCGGCTTTTTTCTTTTTGCTTATGTGGTGCTGAGGAATCGAACCCAGAGCCTCAGGCATGCAAGGCAAGTGCTCTACCACTGAGCCACCTTCCCAGCCCCAGAAAAAAAATTCTTTATCCATGAACTACAATGGATTTTTTTTGTTTTGTTTTGTTTGCTTGTTTTTGTTTCTGTTTTTTTGTTTGTTTGTTTGTGCTTTTCAGACATTGGAGCTTGAACTCAGGGCCTAGGCATTGTTCCTGAGATTTTTTTTCCCAGTTCTGGGGCTTGAACTCAGGGTCTGGGCACTGTCCCTGAGCTTCTTTTGCTCAAGGGTAGCATTCTACCACTTGAGCCACAGCACCACTTCTGTTTTTTTCTCTGTATGTGGTGCTGAGGAATTGAATCAGAGCTGCAGGCATGCTATGAAGCACTCTACCACTAAACCACATTCCCAGCCCCAAATATTTTTGTGTGTGCAAGGCTAGTGCTCTACCACTTGAACCACAACTCTATTTCCTGCTTTTTGGTCATTAATTAAAGCTAAGAGTCTCACCAACTTTCCTGCCCTGGTTGACTTCAAACCTTGATCATCAGGTCTTAGTCTCTTTAGTAGCTAGGATCATACGTGTAAACCCCAGTGCCCTGCTAGAAAATAGTTTTAAGAAAATATTTTGAATAAATTTGGATATTTAACACATTATAAAGTTGAAAATTCAGTTAGTGGCAAATAATGATTCAGTAAATTAAATTTGCACTCTTACCTCTCAGTACAAAGGTAATAAATTATTCTTATATTTTTATACTATATAAACTATAACTTATGTGTGTGCGTGTGTAGGTCCTGGGGCTTGAACTCAGGGCCCAGGCAATGTCCCTGAACCTCTTTGTGCTCAAAGTGAAAGCTCTACCATTTGAGTCACACTGCCACTTCTGGTTTTTTGGTGCTTAATCGGAGAGAAGAGTCTCATGGACTTTCCTGCCAGGTTTGCTTCAAAAACGTAATCCTCAGATCTGAGCTTCCTGAGTAGCTAAGATTAAAGGTGTGAACCACTGGTGCCTGCTAAGGGACATCTTCTAACATTACAATTTTTTTTTTTTGCCAGTCCTGGGGTTTGAACTCTGGGCCTGGGCTCTGTCCCTGAGCTTCTTTTGCTCAAGGCCAGAGCTCTACCACTTGAGCCACAGTGCCATTTCTGGCTTTTTTGAGTAGCTTATTGGAGATTGCAATCCTCAGATCTCAGTCTCCTGAGTAGCTAGGATTACAGGCATGAGCCACTGTGCCTAGTTTAACAGGACAATTTTAGAAGTTAAACAACTTCTCAAAATATCCACAACGAACTTGGTGAAATGTTTGATTATGTCTGATGACATTTACCTTAACTTTATTTGTTAAAAAAATGATGATGATGATGATGATGATGATGATGATGATGATGATGATGATGATGGAGTTGTACAAAAGGGTTACAATTCCATAAGTCAGGTAATGAGTACAAGGCTTCTTGGAAAATGTCATCTCTTCCTGCACTTTCCCCCATTTTCTCCCTTCTGTTCCTGCCTACAAGTTGCACAGTTCATTTTTGCATAGTGTATATTGAATACAGTGACAGCCTTTATTCACCTTTCCTCCCTCCACTACTCCTTCTCCTCCCCTAAAAACAATTTTAAAAATCCCAAACAAACAAACAACAGCAATAAACCATGTTTAGATTTCCTGGAATTTGTTTTGGTAAGTAGTATTTTAGATGTTTAGAGGAGTTATGCTTTTGGGTTCCTCTTTAAGTGCATTTTCCTTTTGTCAGTGTGTGTGTGTATGTAAATGTGTACAGCCCTTTTTAATTTATTATTTCCAGTTGTATTCTAGATCTAGCTTCCATGAGAGAAAACATTCCATTTGTGTCTTTAAGCTTGGCTTACCTCATTTAACATGATTTGTTCTATGTCATCCATTTCCTTACAAATGACATTAATATTATTCTTTCTAATGAATGAGTAAAATTACATTGGGTATATGTACCACATTTTCTTGATCCACTCAGTTATTATAGGGCATCTGGGCTGTTTCCATGACTTGGTTATTGTGAATAGTGCAACAATGGATTCCTATGAATTAAGCCAGGCACTGGTGGCTCACACCTGTAATCCTAACTACTGAGGAGGTGAGATCTGAAGTTTGAAGTTCAAAGCCAGTCCAAGTGGGAAAATCTGTGAGACTCTGATTTCCAATTAACTACTCCCTCCCCACCCCCAAAGCCCAAAGTGGAGCTGTGGCTGAAATAGTAGAGCACTAGCCTTGAGCCCAAAGAGCTCAGAGACAGCTCCCAGGCCCCGAGTTCATGCCCCAGGACTGGCACAAACAAAAACCAAACATATTTGGGGAAAAAAAACAAAACAGAAATGTTAGGTAGTTTATGGTGCATTAACTTACTTAGTATAATGTAATAAAAAATATAGTTAATTGAGGGGGGAGGGAGGACTTGGGAAGGTGGGGAGGGAAGGGATGGAAGGGAAAAACAAAGGAGGTAACAACGCTTGATAGGAAACGTACTCATTACCTTACTCATGCAACTGTAACCCCTCTGTACAGTATTTTTACAACAAAAATATATACACAAATATGGTTAATTCTGGGTTGGGAAGGTAGCTTAGTGGTAGAGTGCTTGCCTTGCATGCATGAGGCCCTGGGGTTGATCCCTCAGTACCACAGAAGCAGAAAAAGCTGGAAGTGGTGCTGTGGCTCAAGTGGTAGAGTGCTAGCCTTGAGCTGAAGAGCTGAGGGACAGTGCCCAGACCCAGAGTTCAGGCCCCACAACCAACCTATATATATATAGCATATATATACATATATATATATATATATATATAGTTTAAGCCATATTTATATTACTATAACACCTGACATTGGATAATTAATAAGGAACAGATATTTTTTCCTCACAATTATAAAGGCTGGAAATTCAAGAGCAAGGTGTCATCATCTGTTGTTTGATGAGGGACTTCTTGCTGAGTTCTCCCATGGCAGAAGGTAGAAGGGCAAGAAAGAATTGGCTTCTTCTGTCAACATTTTTCCATTCAGTAAGCCTTGATCCATTCAGGAGGGCAGGGCCCTAGCCACACTCAGTCTCCAACACACGATTTGGGGATGTACCCACACCACTGCAGTAATCTACAGTTTTTGAAGACCTTAAACCAAAAGATTTATGATTTTCCAGACACAAGATATTTGCAAATCCTTATGATCTAGTCCATCTGAAATTTTTTTGTAACTCAGCCACAATCTCAAGAACAATGGTTAGCTAAGCTAATTTTCTATTTGAAACCATTCCAGGTTTATTTAACAAGAACCAAGATTCTGTTCAAAGACTTCACTTGTTTTCCAGGTAAAGCTATGCTGACCATTTTGCTTTGGCTCATCCAGTTGGTGATCCCACTTGGCCTCCCCATGATGATAGTGAAGATGGTGTTCCTTGCCTATTTATGGGAGACTTTGACTGAATACCCAATTATCTTCTCTATCTTAACAGATCTCTTCAAATTAATGCTAAATCAATGGGGGCATGGATGAAGTAACAACTATACAATAACATGTTTGAAGGGCACTTGCGTAGCAAGTGTGAGGCCCTAAATTCAATCCCCAGTATTGCACACATACACACACACACATACACACACACACATACACACACACACACACACACACACACACACAAACACAAATTGATGCTAAGTGAACTCAGTTCTCTCTCTTTTTTTTTTTTTTGTCAGTTGTGGGGCTTGAACTCAGGGCCTGGGTGCTGTCTTTGAGCTCTTCAGAGCTCAAGACTAGTGCTCTACCACTTTGAGCCACAGTACCACTTCTGGCTTTTTTCTTTTTGCTTATGTGGTGCTGAGGAATCAAACCCAGGGCCTCATGCATGCAAGGCAAGCGCTCTACCACTGAGCCACCTTTCCAGCCCCTTAGTCAGCATTTTTATAATTTATTATAATTCACCCTTGAGCCAAAACTAGATCAAGATATCACAAAAAGCCAGGCACTGGTGGTTCATGACTATAATCTTAGCTACTTAGGAATCTGAGATTTGAGGATCATGGTTCAAAGCCAATCTGGTCTGGAAAGTCAGTGAGACTCTTGTGTCCAATTAATCACCAGAAAGCCAGAAGTGGAGCTGCTAGCCTTGAGTATAAAAGCTCAAGTCCTAAGTTCAAGCTCCAGGCCTGGGACACACAACGAGTAAACTTTAATCCTATATTTAGGGCCTGAGCCATAGCGCCGCTTCTGGCCTTTTCTGTTTATGTGGTACTGAGGAATTCAACACAGGGCTTCATGCATAGTAGGCAAGCACTCTACAACTTAGCCACATTCCCACCCTACAGGCCTATATACTTTATGAATATATGCAAAAATTCTCAATGGAATACCAAGAAACTGAATCTAGCACACAAAAAGGACCACACGCTATGTTCAAGTGGGATTAATCACCAAATACGATGTTGGTTTAACACACAAAGATCAGTATACTTACTCCTTTTCTCCTTTTTTTTTTTTTTTTTTTTTTTTTTGTGCTAGAACTGAGGCTTGAACTCAGGGCTTGGGTGCTGTCTCTTAGATTTTTGCTCAAGGCTTGTGCTCTACTACTTAAACAATACTTCATTGGAAATGAGTCTCACAGACTTTCCAGACCTCAAGCTATGATCTTCCGATCTCAGCCTCCCGAGAAGCTAGGATTTCAGGCATGATCTCCTTACTCCTTATTAACAGAATAAAAAAACACCTGCCATTAAAAAAAGAATGATATATGCTGGCCCACGGATTGAGTCCTGAAAACACTAAGCTAAGTGAAATAAACTAGACTTACCACTAGGCCTCATATTGGATGATTCTATTCATATAAAAACACAGAATAGGCAATCTTTTAAAGACAGGAAACATAGTAGTGGTTCTTGAGACTGGAGGAAAGGTGGGTGGGGGATTACTGCTAATGGGGATGGAGGTTATTTTTGGCTTTTTGGTTTTGTTTTTTTTTCCTGTACTAGTGTTGGAACTTTTGAACTCAGGGCCTCATGCTTGCTGCAACTGCCTGAGCTAGCTTTACATTATGCATCTCAGCTTATCGAATAGCTAGGATTTCAGGGGTGAGCCACAAGTACTTGGCTTTTTTTTTTTTTGATGGAAATCATACTGTAAATACACAGTCTTGGAGTTATATTAAAATGGCTGAACTGTGCACTTTAAACGATGAGTTCTATGGTCATGAATTTGCATCCCAATAGAAAGAGAATATGAAAAAAACCTGTCCTATATATAGCACTTAGCAGAACATTTAGGGAAGCAGATGCCTGGTAAATGAATGGATGGATGACAAGCACTGCTGGAAGTGAAGATACTATTTGTTGGACAGGAGAGAAATGAACTCCAACTAGCTTAGAGAAGTGAACTCCAACTAACTCCTACTGCAACTAGTTTATGCGGGTAATCTTTAGGAGATTGTCTCAATTGTTGTTTTGGTAAATTCAAATTTACTATTGCTATTATTTGCTGTGCTGGTACTAGGACTTGGACTCGGGGCTTGGGTGCTATCTCTTTGCTTTTCCACTTGAGGCTAGTGCTCTACCACTTGAGCCACAGCTCCTCTTCTGGATTTTTTATGGCTAACTGGAAATGAGGGTCTCATGAACTTCCTTCTTGGGTTGACTTTAAACTACAATCCTTAGATCTCAGCCTCCTGAGTAGCTAGGATTATAGGCTTGTGCTACTTGCACTCAGCTAAGAATGAGTTCTCCATGTCCCCCCCCCCCCCCCACCAGAACTCAGTATCTGACACTTTCACTCATTGGCTAATGCTCTACCAACTGAGCCATACCTTCCACCTTAGGGGTGTCTGTGTGTGTGTGTGTGTGTGTGTGTGTGTGTGTGTGTGTGTGTGTGTGCGCCAGTCCTGGGGCTTGAACTCAGGTATCTAGGCGCTGCTCCTGAGATTCTTTTGCTCAAGGCTAGTGCTCTATCACTTAAGCCACCACTCCACTTCTGGCTTTTTCTGTGTTTGTTCAAGATAAATGTCTCATGCATTTTCCTGACCAGCCTGGCTTGAAACCACAGTCCCCAGATCTCAAACTCCTGAGTAGCGAGGATTACAGACTTGAGCCACCAGTGCCCATCAAGACAAAGTTCTCAAAGTTAGAAAAGACTAAATCCTTAATGTCTACTTTTCCCTCCTAAGTATGGTTTTAATTTTACTTTCAGCATCAGTATGACAACCTGTTCCACAGTGGCTGCATTGGGAATGATGCCCCTCTGCCTGTATCTCTACACCTGGTCCTGGGACCTGGCGCAGAACCTCACCATTCCATACCAGAACATCGGTGTGTATTGGGCTTGTGAAATGGAGCACCATGGTAATAGTTCAAATAATAGTTGATGCTTCCATTAATTTATTATCTTTTCATGTAGGGCTTTTGGTTTTGTTTTTGTTTGTTTTGTCTGTTATGGGGCTTGAACTCTGGGCCTGGGTTCTGTCCTTCAGCTCCTCAGCTCAAGGGGAGTGCTCTACCCACTTGAGCCACAGCGCCACTTCCAGTTTTCTGGTGGTTTATTGAAGATAAGAGTCTCATGGACTTTCCTGCCCGGGCTGGCTTTGAGACACAATCCTCAGATCTCAGCCTCTTGAGTAGCTAGGATTACAGGTGTGAGCCACTGGCACCCAGCTTCATGTAGGATATTTTGGTATCACATAATTCCCTAAAATAAACTTGTTAAAGTTTTGTAATCCAATGTTCACCATCCCTGGTGGTGAAGGAAATGCAAATAAAGACAACCCTGAGATACCACCATACCCCAGTCAGAATGTCCCACATCCACAAATCAGCCAATGACAAATGCTGGAGGGGATGTGGAGAAAGAAGAACCCTATTACACTGCTGGTGGGAATGTACACTTATACAACCACTTTGGAAAGGGTCCTTAGAAAGCTAAAGATTGACCTCCCTTAAGACCCAGTCATACCACTTCTAGGCTTCTACCCTGAACAACAGGAACCAATATACAAGGACACGTGCACCTCCATGTTTATTGTAGCACTGTTCACAATAGCTAGGATATGGAAACAACCCAGATACCCTACCACAGATGAATGGATCCAAAAATTGTGGTATCTATACACAATGGAATATTATGCAGCCATTAGAAATGACAAAATAATGGCATTTGCAGGGAAATGGATGAAGCTAGAAGAAATCATGTTGAGCGAGGTAAGCCAAGAGCAAAGAGACAAATGGTACATGGTCTCCCTGATAAGTGGATGTTAAATCCAAAATGTTAGGTGATAGAACAAAATTAACAGGACTTAAGAAACAAAGAACTTTCACTCATATGGCCGAACCACTACTAAATATCCCCATGCTGCTGATCACATGTATGGTGTATATGTGTACACCATTATATGTTATAGACTGTGACAGACAATTTGCTCCAGGAAAGTTAGAATGAACTTGTGACTTTAAATGAGCATCATTATTTCACAATACTGTGAAATTTGGGAAATTATGTAATCACTTAATCACAATTAAAAAAAAAAAAGAACCTCGGGGAAGGTAGGGAGGGAAGGGATGGTAGGGGGAAAACAATGGAGGGGGTAACAATGCTCAATAGGAAGTGTACTCATTACCTTACTCATGTAACTGTAACCCTCTGTATAGTATCTTTATAATAAAAAATTAAAAAAAGTTTTATAATCCTATGCACTTTAAAAAAATCATAATTTTATTTTTATTATTAAGGTATTGTATAGAGTGGTTGCTATCTCATAAGTCAGGTGATGAGTACATTTCTTTTTTGGACAATGTCATCCCATTGCTTCTCTTTCCTCTAGTTTCTTCCTCCTGTTCTTGCCCACAAGTTACACATTGCAGATACTGAAAAGCATGATTTAATTTGTTCACCCATCCTCCCTCCCTTTCTATGCCTTCTCTTCGACACCCCCTAAAAAGAAAAAAACAGACAAAAGCAAAAACAAACACCACAACCATCACTATCACCACCACCACCGCCGCCACCACCAAAACACCCACATTTCCACATTTTCATTTTGATAAATAGTATTTTACGTGTAGAGGAGTTGCACACCTTTGGCTTCCTCCCCTAAGGATAGTCTCCTTTAGTATGACTATGTGTGAATGCCTAGAATATTGTCTATGGACTTTTATTATTCATTCAATTTCCTAGATTCAGCAGCTTTGTGAAGATTGTATAGCCGGTAAGTGCAGAACTGGTATTCTAACTCAAGAATTGGACTGCAGAACCCAAAAGTTGATCTCTAGGAATTAGTCAGCTTCTTCTTTAAATAAAATACCAGAAGTGGGCTAGTTAAGAAGAAGATTTATTAATTTAATCCCCACTTTTGGCAATTAAAAGTCCAAGCAGAGCTAGGTGGCTCATGCTTATAATCCTAGCTACTCAGGAGGCTGAGATCTGAGAATCATGGTTCGAAGCCAGCCCTGACAAGAAATTTTGTTGTTGTTGTTGGTTTTTTTTTGGGTCCGGTCGTGGGGCCTGAACTCTGGGCCTGGGCACTGTCCCTCAGCTCTTCAGCTCAAGGCTAGTGCTCTACCACTTGAGCCACAGCGCCACTTCTGGCTTTTTTTTCTTTTTGCTTATGTGGTGCTGAGGAATCGAACCCAGGGCCTCATGCATGCAAGGCAAGCACTCTACCACTGAGCCACATTCCCAGCCCTGGCAAGAAATTTTGTGAGACTCTTATCTCCAATAGATTACTCAAAAAAGCCATAAGTGGTATTGTAGCTCAAGTGGTAGAGTGCTCACCTTGAGTAAAAGGAAGTTCAGGGACAGCGCCTAGGCCCAAAGTTCAAGCCCCAGAACTGACCCTCTTCCCCCAAAAAAGTCCAAACAGCATGGCACAAGTTCTGGAGTCCCTCATCCTCTGGTTATTTTGGATAGTAATGGCAGAAGTGCATGTACAAGAGAAAGCAACCATGTTTGGAACAGGAATTCAGAAAGAGTATTTTATGATCCAAAGTTGAATTGGATCTAGTGGCTCTGATCATACCTTCATTTTCATGACTTCACCTTTTAACTTCCTCTCAAACCTAGATTTTTTTCTTACAGATTAAACATAAATGGTACCTACTAATCAGTAAAACTCCCCCTTTTGTCAGTCAAACCAATTTTTCTCATTAGCTTTTCTCTTGCAAGATATTTCACACAAAACTCTGATCTTATTTTAAAGATCACTGTGGATGTGCTATACTTGGAAATTTCATTTGGAAGAGGAATGTAGTACCATGGTTTGCCTGTGCTAGTTTGGTCAGAGTTGCTGGAGAATTAAGTGCTATGATTCTCAATATGACCGAAGTGATACATGAGAGGACAAAACCTCTTAGCATGTACAAAACCTCTGCAGTGTCACCTCACTCACAGTTGCAAAGCCTGAATGCAGCCATCTTCCCATAACAGGTGGAACATGCTGTATTTGTAAAATTTGAGTAAAGCCTTAATTTAGAAATCATGGTTTTGATGAACTCTGGTAGTTTATGCCTTTAATCCTAGCTACTCAGGAGGCTGAGATCCAAGGGTTGTGATTTGAAGTCAGCCCAGGCAGGCTAAATCCGTAAGACTCTTTTTTTTTTTTTTTTTTTGCCGGTCGTGGGACCTGAACTCTGGGCTGGGTGCAGTCCCTCAGCTCTTCAGCTCAAGGCTAGTGCTCTACCACTTGAGCCACAGTGCCACTTCTGGCTTTTTCTGCTTATGTGGTGCTGAGGAATTGAACCTAGGGCCTCATGCATGCAAGGCAAGCACTCTACCACTGAGCCACCTTCCCAGCCCCTAAATCCATAAGACTCTTATCTCCAATTAATCACACAAAATGCTGGAGGTGGAGTTGTGCCTCAAGTGGTAGAGCACAGGCCTTGAGAACAAATGCTCAGGGACAGTGTCCAGGCTTTGAGTTCAAGCCACAGGATCAAAATAAAACAAACAATAACCCAATTTAACCCCCCAAACAACAAAAAAGAAATCACAGTTTCATATGTAACTTTCTGTAAAGTGATTTCATATATTATGTTGTGGCAATATGTTTGTTTGTTTGTTTGTTTGTTTGTTTGTTTTTGGTCTGTAATGGGGCTTGAACTTGGCCTCAACACAGTCCATGAGCTCTTTGTGCTCAATGTTAGTACTCTACCACTTTGAGCCACAGCACAACTTCTGATTTTAAGGTGGTTAATTGGAGATAAAAGTCTCACAGACTTTCTTGCCCAGGCTGGCTTTGAACAGTGATCCCCAGATCTCAGCTTCCTGAGTAACTGGTGACTGGTAGGTAATGTGACCTGAATGGAACTCATAAACAATAAAAACTACAAATGTCACAAGCAACTCATATCTCTTCACAGTCAGGATTGTAGTCACTTTTCCAGATCCAAACAGTGGAAAATGTCAGGATTTGGATTTTACTGATAGCAAACAGATCCCTCTGCTTTCCTAAGCCTGCCTTCATGCCTTTGTTCACTTGTGCTAATTACAAAGGCTTTTCTGTCTACCCTTCTTTAGGTGAGCTGGTGACACTTGGGCAGTATGACCAACTGCTTTGGTATTGTAGCAAATGCTGTTTTCACATCTGGAAGAGTCATTATTTATTTTGTGAAGCAAGTAGCCTCAGATGGAAATAACAATTATAGTTCTAGAGTATGACCAAAGAGTGCCACAGGTTTTGGGGGGGTCCGGTCGTGGGCCTGAACTCTGGGTCTGGGCGCTGTCCCTCAGCTCTTCAGCTCAAGGCTAGCGCTCTACCACTTGAGCCACAGCGCCACTTCAGGCTTTTTTTTCCTGCTTATGTGATGCTGAGGAATCGAACCCAGAGCGTCATGCATGCAAGGCAAGCGCTCTAACACTGAGTCATCTTCCCAGCCCCAGAGTTCCA
Organism: Dipodomys merriami; assembly: GCF_024711535.1. Lineage (NCBI taxonomy): Eukaryota > Metazoa > Chordata > Mammalia > Rodentia > Heteromyidae > Dipodomys > Dipodomys merriami. The sequence continues at coordinate 11,328,742 of NW_027206512.1, forward strand.
CAGATTTAAAAGGGAGGGACTTACTCTTTTCTAACCTGTACATGTCCTGTTGTCTCTAAACTGTCATGTGATTGACTCTTTTTTTGGTCAGTTGTGGGGCTTGAACTCTGGGCCTGGGTGCTGTCCCTGAGCTCTTTAGCTCAAGGCTAGCACTTTACCACTTGAACCACAGCACCACTTCCAGTTTTCTGGTGGTTAATTGGAGATAAGAGTCTCAGGAACTTTCCTGTCCAGGCTGGCAAGAGGTAAGAGGTAAGAGGACGCACTACCTCATGGATTTCTGTTTTTCTCTTTAGGAATTACCCTTGTGTGCCTGGCCATTCCTGTGGCTTTTGGTGTTTATGTGAATTACAGGTGGCCAAAACAATCAAAGATCATCCTTAAGGTGAGTGTGTTAGCACATCTCCAGACACAGAGACCTGAAAGACAGGAGGAGGTGACTGTTGGAGTGAGTGAGCTAACCTGATCCGGGCTTCTTCTGTTGTGCCCAGGTCTCAGGACTCCCACCAAGAAGACCACTGAGAGTCAGACTCTACAGCTGTTTTAAGGTTTTATTTAAATGGGCTGCAGCTCGGGCCTCGTCCTACCCTCCGACACAGCGGAGCCTAGGAGGAGAGCCCCAAGCTAAACATTTACAGGGCTTATAAAGGCACACAACCAACCCGGTGTTTGGATTACCACCACGTGTTGCTCTGCTAGACAGAATTTGCTGATCTTAGGTTTAGTTTAAACAAGCAACAAGTGGTCACTGCCTCAAAACTTTAACCCTTCATTCCCCCCCTTTGACTTATGGTCCTGAGACACAATCTTATGGCTCTGGCCCCAAACTAAACTCCAACAGCTCTAGATCTTGACTAGTCCCTCTCTGACCTTAGCCATAAACAACAATACCAATAACAATGAGTCCATTTTTCTTTTCTTGAGGCGTATGCAGAGTGGTTGGGTAGGATGCTTGGAGACTTCCCATGTTTCCCCACGGTCGTCCAGAGCAAAGGGGTGAGCTAGTCTGGCATGGGAGCAGTGGATCCAAGCAGCAATGCCATCCACCTTAAGGACAGTGAGTGTAGCCAGTAGCATCATGTAAGGTCCCTTCCATCCTGGTTCCAGAGATCTCAAGTTGTGCCTTAGAACAAACACTCAGTCCCCTGGTTTAAATGAATGGGGGTAGGAATAGAAGCAGAATCATATAATGCTCTAAGCTGGGGCAACATATTCTTATGCACCAGCTGTAAATAGTCAAGCTTACACAGAAATTCAGTATCATCCAAATCAGGAAGCAATTCAGTCTGAAGCTAGGGATAATGGGTGGTGGGTGGCCATACATTATTTCAAAAGGAGTAAAGCCAAGCTGATAGGGTGAATTTCTTATTCTAAACAAGGCAAAAGGAAAGAGTGATACCCAGTCTGCTCCAGTCTGCAAGGCCAATTTAGTTAAGGTCTCTTTTGGAGTCTGAGTCATTCTTTCTACCTGCCCTGAACTCTGGGGTCTATAAGCACAGTGCAATTTCCAATCCATCCCCAGTGCCGTGGCTATTCCCTGACTTACTTTTAAGACGAAGGCCGGTCCATTGTCCAACCCGATGGGAAGCCATACCTGGATAGGATTTCTTCCAGGATCTTCTTAGCCACGGCATTCACAGTCTCATGCTTTGTTGTGTAGGCTTCAACCCATCCTGAAAAGGTATCTACAAAAACTAGCAAATATTTATATCCAAATTTTCCAGTTTTAATTTCTGTGACGTCTACTTCCCAATACACACCTGGCCTATCTCCATGGAGGCGAGCTCCTTTTGTAACCGGTTGATTGGGGGCATTGGTGAGCAGACAGGCTTTACAATTTTTAACACTGTCCTCAATGAGTTGATTTCCTTGCCTAATTTTTACTTCTGAGTGTCGGAGCAAGTCCTGCATTCTTCGGGTTCCCATGTGAGAGACCCGATGGATTCTCTTAAGAATCCCCTTGCCCAATCTTTGTGGCAAGATAAGTTTCCCCTCACCAGTCTTTGTTTCCTTCTCTGTCTGGGGTTTATAGGCCATGGGAATTTTCTTTATCCACTCCAAGTCTTCTTGGGAGTACTGAGGCTCAGGAGGCAAAGCTTGTGGCCCTGGGTCTACTAGAGTCAGTACTTCCGCTCTGGGCTGGAGGGCCACCTTCTTAGCTGCCTGATCGGCCAAGTTATTTCCTTTGGTTATAGAATCAGTTTCCTTTTGATGGCCAGGGCAGTGCATAATGGCAATATTTGCTGGTTCCCATATGGCCCGGATGAGGCTTAAAATTTCTTGTTTGTTTTTAATAGTCTTTCCCTCAGCTGTCAGCAGCCCCCTCTCTTGGTAAATGGTTCCATGGACATGCACAGTGGCAAAAGCATACCGACTGTCTGTGTAAATGTTTAGTCTCTTCCCTCTTCCCATTTGAAGGGCTTTTGTTAGTGCCACTAGTTCTGCTCTTTGTGCAGACGTTCCCTGGGGGAGTGTTTCTGCCCACACTATCTCAGTGTCCGTGGTGACTGCTTCATAACTGTAAGCCTAGCTACTTGTACAAGGCTGAGATCTAACAATAGTGGTTCCTAGTTAGCCTGTTGGGCTGTAAAGTCTGTGAAACTTTTTTTTTCCAGTCTTGTGGCTTGAATTCATGGCCTGAGCTTTATTTTCAAGGCTAGCACTCTACCTCTTGAGCCATAACTCCACTTCCTGGTTTTTGGTGATTAATTAGAAATATGAGTTTCTCCAACTTTCTCCTGCCCAGCTGGCTTTGAACTGTGATCCTCAGCTCTCAGTGTCCTGAATAGCTAAGACTACAGGTATAAGCCACTGGTGCCTGGCATCTGTGTGACCCTTACATCCAATTAACCATGGCAAAGTCAGAAGTGGAGCTATGACTCAAATGGTAGAGTACCATCTTTGAAAGAAAAGCTCAGGGACAGAACCTTGGCTCTGAGTTCAAGTTACAGTAGTGGTGCACATGCGTGCACGTACGTGCACACACACACACACACAATTAAAATATAATAACAAGCCTTGGAGTTTTTCTGTTTTCTCATGTTTAATTAATGAATTAATTAATGAATTAATTAATTCATTAAGATAGTCTGTCATGGGGCTTGAACTCTGGGCCTGGGTGCTGTCCCTCAGCTCTTCAGCTCAAGGCTAGCACTCTACCACTTGAGCCACAGCGCAACTTCCAGTTTTCTGGTGGTTTTTGGTTATAAGAGTTTCATAGACTTTCCTGCCTGGACTGGCTTTGAACTGTGATCCTTAGATCTCAGCTTACTCAGTAACTAGGATTATAGGCGTGAGCCACCAGCACCCAGCCTTTATTTTTTTAAAATAAATTTTATTGAAATTAAGTGATTACATAATTTTCACATATTTTACAGTATTGTAGGATAGTGATACTTAGTTAAAGTCACAAACACATTTTAACTTTCACAAGGCAAATTGTCATTATCTTGGTCTATAAAGTTTGTGAATTCTATAAACTATGACAGTACAACTATTTTTTGGGGGGGGTTTGGTTGTGGGGCCTGAACTCTGGGCCTGGGCACTGTCCCTCAGCTCTTCAGCTCAAGGCTAGTGCTCTACCACTTGAGCCACAGCGCCACTTCCGGCTTTTTTCTTTTTGCTTATGTGTTGCTGAGGAATCGAACCCAGGGCCTCATGCATACAAGGCAAGTGCTTTACCACTGAGCCACCTTCCCAGCCCCAAGTACAACTATTTCTTCTGTGTTGGGTGATATGTACATTTCTGTGTTGGGTGATATGTACATTTCTTTTTCTTTTTTTGGGGGGGGGGGTCCAGTCGTGGGGCCTGAACTCTGGGCCTGGGCACTGTGCCTCAGCTCTTCAGCTCAAGGCTAGCGCTCCACCACTTGAGCCACAGCACCACTTCCAGCTTTTTCCTTTTTGCTTATGTGGTGCTGAGGAATCGAACCCAGGGCCTCAGGCATGCAAGGCAAGTGCTCTACCATTGAGCCACCTTCCCAGCCCAAGCCTGGAGTTTTGTAATCCCTATTGATGGCTAATTTGGCTGAGTTGAGTGACCACACTAGAACTCAGGGTTTTCCTCTATGAAAGTCTTCTTTATTCTAACTTTTGCTTTTTGCAGTTTCAGTTAATATGCCATAGATATAGTGGAACTCAGAAATAATATTTCACATTTTCAGTTCAATCCTGTTTCAAACTTACTAAGTATTGTGATATTGCTTTATCCCACCTGGATCATAATTCATCCTTTTGTTCATTGTGTCCATGCTTTTGTCCACACAGGCCCCAGCACAGGGTCACATTTCCCCTCCTTCTCCTTCTTCTCCTTCTTCTTCTCCTTCTCCTCCTTCTTCTCCTTCTTCTCCTTCTTCTCCTCCTCCTTCTTCTCCTCCTCTTCTTTTTCTTCCTTCTCCTCCTCCTCTTCCTCCTTCTCCTCTTTTTTCTCCTACTTCTTCTTCCTCCTCCTCCTTTTTTTTCTTTTTTTCCCCCAAGTCTTGGGGCTTGAACTTAGGACTTGGGCACTGTTCCTGAACTTCTTTTGCACAAGGCTAGCACTCTACCACTTGAGCCACAGCACCACTTCAGCTTTTTCTGTTTATGCGGTACTGAGGGCTTCATGAATGCACTCTGTCACTAAAGCAAGTATTCTACCACTAAGCCACATTCTCTGCCCTTTACATCTCTTCTTGCTGTCCCAGATCAGTGGGCCTTCTACTTGCCACAGTGTTCTGTGTTCATTTACTTGGATTGCCCAGCACATTTCATTCATTATATTATTTTACTAGGTGCCATGTATAAATATTCTTGAAACATTACATACTGATCATGGAGACAATTTATTTGTTATATTTTTATTATTAGTTGCTCATTTCCTTTCTTGTAGATGTACGTGCTTAGCAAGCATATAGAATACAGAGATTCAGAAGTGTCTGGTTTCAGGCATCCACATGAGTAGCAGGATAATCTGCTGTGTGTTGAGGGATGCCCTCAAATTCAATGCTAAGTTCCTTCTTTGTTCTCAAACTTACAACTTTTGTTGGTTTGTTTTAGATTGGGGCCGTCGTTGGTGGGATCCTCCTTCTGGTGGTCACAGTTGCTGGAGTGGTGCTGGCAAAGGGATTCTGGAATTCAGACACCACTTTTCTGACCATCAGTTTCATCTTTCCGTTGGTCGGCCATGTGGCAGGCTTTCTGCTGGCACTCCTTACCCACCAATCATGGCAAAGGTACAGTTACATTATCTAGAAGTGTTTCTTTGTGGGGGTGATGGTTGTGGGGCTTGAACGCAGGGCCTTATGTGTGCTAGGCAAGCATGCTCTTTCTGAGCTACCTCCCCAGGGCATTTCAGAAAAACGTAAGTGACATACCTGATCACTGGAAGACTTTGCTGTCCAGCTGTGCCAGGAGACAGGAAGGGTTTTGGTCATACAGTGGTTGGGGCTGTTACCTCAGCAGCAGAAGATGGAGAGATGAAAGCAATCTTTTATGTACATTAATACAAAGGCTACATTAATAGGAAGTGGTAATGTGTGAAATTAGGATTGGGGTTGAAATTCTGTTGAAATCTGGATTCTTGTGTGTGTGTGTGTTATGTGTGTGTGCGTGTGTGTGTGTGTGTGTGTGTGTGTGTGTGTGTGTGTGTGTATGTCCTAAATCCTTTTTATTTTTAATATTTTGTATTTTATTATAAAGGTGATGTACAGAGGGGTTATAGTTTCATAAGGTAATATGAATCCATTTCTTGGAATTCTTTTTAACCCAAGAATTAAGCAGGAGGAATGAGGTTATCAGGTTGTTTCACTGAACCCAGAGATGATTGTAAGGCATGAACTGAGCTGTAAGAGAGTAAGTCCTTATTCATTGTGCCATATACTAATTATATAACTAATTATAAAACGCAAGAAGAGAAAAGAGACAAATTGAGGCATAAGATGGGAGTTCTTCATCAACATTTTTACTGTGAATTAAGGCATTTTGTTTATAATACTATAGAATACTGGAAACGATGATACTCCAGGAGGGCATGCTTGTCCTAAAATGAGTGCTGTAGTACAATGATGGGAGACACAAATTAATTAAACTTTTTTTTCTGGAAGGTAATTTAGTATTATATTGACAGCTTAAGATAAATACTCACAGTTGCTAACTCAGTCATTTTACTTTTGTTTTGAGACAGACTTTGCAAGGTAGTCCAGGCTATCCTCAAATTTGTGATTCTGTTACCTAGTGCTGGCATTACAGGCCTGAGCCACTATACCTAGCAGTATTTTACTTTTCAAGATCTATTCTAAAGTTAGTGCTCCAAGATATGCAAGTGAATGCTGATGCATTCATTGTAGTGTTTTTCATACATGTAAAAATGGAAATAATTTAAATATCTAACAATAGGGAGATATTTAATTCCTGATGCATGTGGTAGATAAGATACATTAAGCTTAACAATTCTGGAAAATATTCAAGAAACAAATTTTAATTAAAAAATTTAAAAAACGAATGTTTGATTCCTACTTTGTGGAAGAAAACAAAACCAATGGTATGCGTGGAAAAGTACTAGGAGAAATATAGCATGTGTGAGATTCAGGGTCATTTTAGTCCTTACATATTTTCAGTTTCTAGGTAAATTTCTCACAATTTTTGATAAGTCTGTCAACTAAAAAGAAATGATGTGGCTGGATTGCAGAGGTGGAAGGTGGAAATGTGGGGGTGAGTTTATGTTGCTTCCATTCCACTGAGGAAGTCAGTAATGTTCTGTGCACTGTGCAAGGCTCCACAAATCAAGCTTGTTTTAAACGCTGAGAAGGTATGTGTGGTACAGAAGTTCCACCATGAGGTACCAAGAAGCGACATTTTGAGAGGTCGAATCAGGAGTCTTTATTAGACTGTGAGTGGACACATGTCCCCCAAACACATGCAGCCTCCAATACACTTAATACTGTTAGGAACCTGAGAAAGAGGATAGTAAAGAAAGAGCAGAAAAGCAATCTCAACAAACCAGATCAACTCTAATGGAGAGTTGAAGAGGGTCGCCAAGTGACCTGAGGAGAGCCAGGAGACAGGACGCATGGCACACTAGGTGGTGGGGCCTAAATAGGGTCATGCTCAGGGTCATGGGGAGCTTGAGTTCAGAGGCTTGCAAGCTCATAGTACAGGTCTGGTAGGTCCCCGAACCCATTGTCCAAGTTTCTACCCCTGCTTCCTATCACCTGAGGATGGGAGGGGATTTCACCTATAAGAATTTTCAGGAAGCCCCTTTCTATCCACCCAGATGCCAAGACGGCATCCGTTAGACCCAGTGTCCATATTTCATAAGCACCACCATTAACTTCTTTCGAACTGCTGAGCAAACTCCAGAGCTAGAAAATGATGGAGTTTGGATTTGAACTTGGATTTCAAGAAAAATGAACAATTATGAGAGCATAATCTTTTTAGAAAGACTAGGTCAAAAAGCTCAACAAAACCACCAGGAAATAGGTACACATGAGGGGGAGGCAAAGGGCGAGAGGAAGATGAAGTAGGGAAGGGAGGAAGAACATAGTCAAGGATTCACTATACAGACCACAAAGCTAAGAAAAGTAAGGGAAACGGTAGGTCAAATGGGGAGGAGAATGTTGAAGGGCATAACGCTGATCAAGATGTGCTGTGTTCATAAACTGCTTTGTTATATGTCAGTTACATCTACTTAAAGGTAATTAAAAAACAAAATAAACCCAACAAAAACCTTAGAACTGGATGGGAAGAGAAAGCACCCCCATGGCAGAGTATAGCCAGCAACCAAGTCTTTCTCATCTCTGATGACCTGAACTGTCAGGGACTGAGGTAGAGCCTTCTCTTGTGAATGGTCCAGGTGCCACTTCCAGCTTTGTTGCGTTATTGTATCAAGTTATTGTCAAGTGCATGAAAGCAGCGAGGAGTTTAAGGGAAGTATGGCAAATAGTAGGGGAAGTACAAGATATGAATCACAAAGCTAGGCCACCGGTAGCGCAGGCCTGTAATCTTAGCTACTCAGGAGGCTGAGCTCTGAGGAAGAAGGTTCAAAGCCAGTCCAGGCAGGAAAGCCTGTGAGACTCTAATCTTCAGATTACCAAAAAAGGGGAGCAGTGGCTCAAGTGGTAGAGCACTAGGCTTGAGCAAAAAAACTCAGAGACAGAGCCCAGGCCATGAGTTCAAGCCTTAGGACTGGCATGTCTACACACACACACACACATACACAGATATGAATTGCAGAACTTATCCTGTACCATAGACAGTGTTTCTACCTCCACATTACACACCCTTGTGAGCCTCACATTACAACTAAGCTTGTAAATAGACAAAGTTCTCTTCAGAAACTCTTTGCATCTCTTCACTTCTTTGTGTAAAAGCCTGCAGACTCCTGTTAGAGACTGGAGCGAAAAGGTCAGCACTGGTGGCTCATCCTGTAATCTGAGCTACTTAGGAGGCTGAGATCTGAGGATCAAGGTTTGAAGCTGGCCTGGACAGAAAAGTCTGTGAAGCTCTCATCTCTAATGAACCAGAAAAAAAGCTAGAAGTGGGATAGTGGTTCAAGAGTGACAGCCTTGAGCAAAGAATCTAAGGGCAGGGCTGGGAAGGTGGCTCAGTGGTAGAGTGCTTGCCTTGCATGCCTGAGGCCCTGGGTTTGATTCCTCAGCACCACATAAGCAAAAAGAAAAAAGCCGGAAGTGGCACTGTGGCTCAAGTGGTAGAGCGCTAGCCTTGAGCTGAAGAGCTGAGGGACAGTGTCCAGGCCCAGAGTTCAGGCCTCACAACCGGACCCAAAAAAAAAAAAAAAAAAAAAAAAAGAATCTAAGGGCAGTGCCCAGGCTGATCCCCAGTGCTGTCTCTCCCTCCTCTCCCCCTCCCCTTCTCCCTCTCCTCCTCCTCCTCATATCTCTCTGTCTGTCTGTCTGTCTGTCTGTCTGTCTGTCTGTCTGTCTGTCTGTCTGTCTGTCTCTCTCTCTCTGTCACACACACATATGCACATACACAGAGGGTTGGGGTGGGGATTAAGCTGGCTTAATCTAATGTCCTACCCATGGTTTCCCTGTTCCTTCTCCCTTTTCATTTGAAGTGTTTTATTTTCTCTGATCAGAAAACCAGTAATTATCGAAAAGCCCATGCAGCTTTCCTTCTTCCTCTCTAATCTCCAGGCGGTGTGGCCAACAGAAGACATGATGCCTTTGGAGTAAGCCATGCCTTGCACACCTGGGACTTCCATTTCCCCTCTCACCAAATGACTCTTGCCATTCATGATTTCTTTCCTTTGGGAAACCTTCTCTGACCACTTCTACCTTTCAACAGCATCTCTGCATCTCTAAATTTCAACAGCATCTCCTTGGCGGTAGATTATACTTTGTCTTGTGTTGTTATTGATCCTTTCCTGGGTGTTGATCCACCCAGGTTCCCAGGACAGGGTTCATAAAGCTTTGACTCCACAGGTCCTCTCAGAAGCTTAAATTCCCTTACTATAGGCACTCAGCAAATAACTGCTAAGTGGACAAACCCTTTTAATTGCCTAAGCTTGAAGCTTGTATTTAGCATATCTAAGAGGAAAATTAAGTCTATTCCATATTGCTACTATATAACTTTTTTTGTGTGGGATTGAACTCAGGGCCTCATGCTTGCCAGGCTAGTACTCTGCTACTTGAGCTATGACTGCAGTCTCTTTTAGCATTGCTTATTTTCTTTTTTATATATTTTTATTGTTATTATAAAGGTGATGTACGGGAGGTTACAGTTATATAAGTCAGGTAATGAGTACATTTCTTTTAAACAATGTCACCCCTTCATTCACTTTCTCCAGTTTTTTCCTTCCACATTGATTATTTTCTAGGTCATGTCTTGCTTTATGCCAGTGCTGGCTTGGTCTGCAATCCTCCTACTAGCACTTTCCTGTGCTGCTTGAGACGTGAGGTGCGTGTCACCACGCACAGCCATTGGTTGAAATGGAGTTGCATGAATTTTTCTGCCTGTAGCCCCTCAATCTTGGGCTCTCACGTATACAATAGGTCTGAGCCACTGTGAAGATGAGTATGTCATTCTTGAACTCTTTCTCATTGTCAGGTGCAGGACAATTTCCTTAGAAACTGGAGCTCAGAACATTCAGATGTGCATCACCATGCTCCAGTTATCTTTTGCCTCGGAGAACTTGGTCCAGATGTTTAACTTCCCATTGGCTTATGGACTCTTCCAGATGCTGGATGGATTTCTCATTGTGGCAGGTGGATGAACTTTCTCTGGGTAGATGAGATAGAATTGAGTCAATTTCAGACTGAAAAATTAAATACCCCAATTTATCAATCCTTTCTTCAATCCAAACTTGGATGTGATGCCCCTGTGATACATTTTTAGCCTGACTCCTTGGGGGACAATAAAATGCATAAACAGGATATTTCGATATAGTGGGAATTTCACAAGAAAAACATTTTGAAAACATCTGAGAGTTTCTAATTACAAGAAAATATGCTTCAGAAGAACTAATGCACTGTTCAAACTTAATTCCAGGAATTGTTAAGACAAGGTTTTCATGAGCAGTTACTGATCTCAAAAAATGACAATCAAGCCAGGCATGGTGGTACACACTTGGAATTTGTACTTAAGAGGTAGTAATAGGAGGACTCTCCTCTTCAAGATAAACTTACACAAAAAGTTAGAGAAACACTGTTTCATGAAATAAGCCTGATTGGGCATTGGTGGTACATGCCTATAATCCTAGCTCTTCACAAGGTCGAGATCTGGAGCATTGTGAGTTGAATATAACCTGGGGAAAAAGTCTGACTGACTCCAGCTCCAATTAACCAGCAAAAACTGGGCTCCAAATGAAGGTCAAGTGGCAAAGTGCCAGCCAAACAAATAATCCAAGTAGGGGCAAGGTCTTGAGTTCAAACACTATTATTGGGAAAAAATGTGTGTATAGATGTACACATACCCACATATATTTTAGTTTTGTACCATTATAATTTTTGTTGTTGCTGTTAGTCATGGGGTTTGAACTCTGGGCCTGGGCTCTGTCCCTAGGCTCTTTTGCTCAAGGCTGGCCCTCTACCACTTTGAGCCACAGCACCACTTCCAGTTTTCTGGTGGCTTATTGGAGATCAGAATCTCATGGACTTTCCTGCCCAAGTTGGCTTCCAAATGTGATCCTCAGATCTCAGCCTCCTGAGTAGCTAGGATTAGAGGTGTAAGCCATCTGTAATAGTGCCCAGCTATATATTTTTTTATTGTCATCAAACAGACTCTTAGTAAAGCTCAGTGATTATTGACATTAACTAGTTATATACAGAATATTGATTATTATATACTGGTTTACGGATACAGAGACATCCAAAGAATACTTGGAATTTAATGTTTGCATGAGGTGAGAGAAATATTCTCAGAATAAAACTCCTGGGGTCAGATCCACATTTTAGTGAAGTATCATGTCTGATTTATTCCCAATTACAGTTCAGTGTCCAGGTGAGTCCCTGACAATAAATGCCCCACAAGGGTTTACTGAATAATTGAATGATTGAATGAATGAATGAATGACCTGTCAGTGCCAATGAATTGAGACTCAATTCCAGACAGAAAGAACCCTTCAGATACAATGAATCATTGTATCCCTTTCTTTTTTCCTGTGTAATTACACATCATAGCACAAGGCAAACAAACCCCTACAGCATAGGCAAATATACAGTGTTCTCAAATTGTACTCTTTGCTAAAGTGACTCTTAACACTTGTGTATCTTGTCACCCAGCATACCGGGCATACAAGAGGAGGCTGAAGAAGAAGGGTAGGAGGAAGCCCCCGGATTGTGCAGCAGTCTGCCACGACAAGAAACCCAAAGAGACTGGAGCTTTCTTGGAGGCGAATGAAGAAGCTGGGGGAAGCCCAGGGCCCTCAGAACCCATATTTTATCACAGGGCTCTTGAGCCTATCGGCCAAATCACTTCATGTGACTAGAGGGACTTGCTGGCCAGGCTGCTCCTCCATCTTCGTTGGTGGTCTGATAGTGGTGCAGCGCTCCAGGCTGGTTGGTAGGGCTGTGTGACTGTTTAAGTAGCAAATGTTAGAATGCATGCATTTTTGTGTGGATCGTTGATTGTACTAGGAGCACTTTTCTGAGAATGTGTGTTGCTCATGGCAGGAATCTTTTGGGGATTTGTACAACCGGTGTGAACCTGCTGAGTAACATCTTGTTTCCCCAGGCAGTGAACAGTGCCTAGTAGTGGACAGTAGCCATTGTATGGCAGGACCCATGTTTTTTTCTTCTTTCTTTTTCTTTTGTGCTGGTCCTGGGTCTTGAACTCAGGGCCTGATTTCTGTCCCTAAGCTTTTGTGCTCAAGCTAGCACTCTACTATGTGAACCACCACCCCACTTCTGGCTTTTTGGTGGTTAATTGAAGGTTAGAGTCTTATGGACTTTCCTGCTGGGCTGGCTTTGAACTGCAATCCTCAGATTTCAGCCTCCTGAACAGCTAGGATTTCAGGTGTGAGCCACTGGTGCCCCGTCCATGTTGTGGATTTTAATCCAGTGTCAGGATTTTGTGTGGAGGGGCAAGGCGGACTCTGGATCCACGTGATGTTTAAATAAAAAGTAAGCTTAAATATTATTTTTAAGCTCTTAAATATATATTTTCTGATGATAGATGTAACTGGGTTTAGAGGGAATTTGAGGAAAATATGAGATTAAAAAGTGAGTGTCCTCTCCTGGGCAGATACCCAGGACATCACAGGCCAGAATACCATAAAGACACTTGCACATCCATGTTCATTGCTGCACTATTCACAATAACCAAGTTGTGAAAACAGCCCAGACACCGTACAATAGATGAGTGGATCAAAAAAATGTAGTACCTATATACAACGGAATTTTCAACAGCCATTAGAAAGAATAATTATGTCATAAATTAGGGAATGGATGGACCTAGAACAAATATGTTAAGTGAGGTAAGCTGAGCTCAAAGAGACAAATGGTGTGTATTCTCTCTCATATGTGGAAGCTAGAGCTAAAATATACAGACCTTGGTAAATTGTTATTATTATTATTATTATTATTATTATTATTATTATTATTATTACTATTGTCAGTCATGGGGCTTGAACTCTGGGCCTGGACACTGTCCCTCATAACTTTAGCTCAAGACTAATGTTCTAACACTTACTTGAGCCACAGCGCCACTTCTGGTTTTCTGGTGGTTTATTGGAGATAAGAGTCTCACAGACTTTTCCTGCCTAGGTTGGCTTTGAACCTTGATCCTCAGATCTTAGCTTCCTGTGTAGCTAGGATTACAGGCGTGAGCCACCAGTGCCTGGCACCTTGGTAAAATTTAAATTATAGGGTATGAAGGACTCTAGACAGTCACACACAATAACACCAAAGGAGGACACTCTTAGGGGAATAACACAAAGGCACAATGCCTATGTGCCTCTGATCATAAAAAAGAAATAATTGAAATAAACTCCAGGAAATGGAAACAAAAAAATGAGTGTCCTGTACCTTAAATCTACGTTACTCAGATTTACTCTCTGAATCTCTGCATTCACACTGATTATTTAAAAACCATAGCGGGCTGGGAAGGTGGCTCAGTGGTAGAGTGCTTGCCTTGCATGCATGAGGCCCTGGGTTTGATTCCTCAGCATCACATAAGCAAAAAGGAGAAAGCCAGAAGTGGCGCTGTGGCTCAAGTGGTAGAGCGATAGCCTTGAGCTGAAGAGCTGAGGGACAGCGCCCAGGCCCAGAATTCAGGCCCCATGACCGGACCCAAAAAAACAAAACAAACAAAAACAAAAAACAAAAAACAAAACCATAGCAATTTGGCTCTAACTATGTTTTTCTAATTTTTAAGTTTTTATTGTTATTATAAAGGTGATGTGCAGAGGGACTACAGTTACATAAGTCAGGTAATGAGCTCATTTCTTTTTGGACAATGCCATTCCTTCCCTCGCTCCTTACACATGGTTTTACAAGTTGCTTGATGACATATTTTGGCACATCTTTTCATGTCAGTGTGTATTAATCTACCTCGTTCTTTAGATGGAAGTCTTGTATTGCATGAAGGACTGTCATCTTTTTGGTCCCAGCCTGTTGGTGTCACAGTGCTGCTACACCCTTGTCTTTGTGCCAGCATTTCTGTGGCTCTCTCCCATGACACTGTGGCTAGGCTGCTGCTAGGGGTGAGACTGGACACATTGCTCTCTGGCAATATTCAGCTCTTCTGAGAGCTCCAGGCTTCCTGTCTCAGTCTAAGGAAAGATTTTTGGTCATTTTGATTCATGCAAATATCTCACTCATCACATTTTCAAAATTATGAATGAAGTAGAACACTTGCCCAATCATTTCACTATTCCGGTCCTTTGTCTGCTTTTCCATTTTATTTTCCTTTTTCTCTTTTTAAATGCGTTTGAACATGTAATGATTCTATGTATTGCCAATGTTACTTTTTTCCTACATTTTTTTCCTATTCAATTTTGTATTGTGAAAAATGTATTCAGCTTTATTGTATGTGGGGTGTGTGTGTGTGTGTGTGTGTGTGTGTGTGTGTGTGTGTGTGTGTGTGTGTGTGTGTGTGTGTGCATGTGTCCATAGTTGGGACTGTACTGGGGATTGAACACAGGGCCTCATGCTTGCTAAGCAGGTGCTCTATCATTTGAGCTACATTCCCAGGCTGCTTTATTAAGTCTTCAAAAATTCTTTTAAACTGCTGTGGTTGTGTGGATCATGAATTGTCCTGATGGCCCTTTCTGGGGAGCTTTTTGGGGGACTTTCACAGCACACTGTCTCTGTGCAGGTACACAATGCCTTGTAACTGGTAAACTCCATCCTTCTCTATTGTGACATTATTAAAAATAATTCTCCACACACTTTCCTGTTACTTTCATGGACTGCATATGTCGTTATTTATTTGGTATTTGCATTTTTTTGGGTGTGGTGTTAAGAACTTATTTTTTAAAAAAATTTTAGCATCATCTATTGAATCGTTCATCTTTGCTCCACTAATTGTAATGCCATCTTTAGCATATAACTACCTATGTTTTTAAACTATGATCCCTTTTTGTATCTATTTTTATTTATGATTTTGAAGTGCATGAGAAAGCATGCTATGTGAGATTTAATGCTTTGTAATTTTGTTTCATAAGTATCCCCAGTAACCAGTGGGTTAATATGAAGACAGTGAAAATTAAAAGTGTGTGTATGTCTGTGTGTCTGTATGTCTGTATGTGTGCCAATACTGGTACTTGAACTCAGGGCCTGGGTACCATCCCTTAGCTTTTTCACTCTACCATTTGTGCCACAGCTCCACTTTCAGCTTTTTTTTTTGGTAGCTAATTGGAGATAAGAGACTTTTCTTTGAACTGTGATCCTCAGATCTCAGACTTCTGAGTAGCGAGGATTACAGGCATGAGCCACTGGCACCTGACTTTAATTAAATCAATTTTATCTAAGTTACTAATAGCTGGAATCCAATGGGAGGAAGAAGTGGATGAAGGGATAATGCAGCATGTGACAAGTCTACTAGCTTTTTGTGGGAAGAATCAGCTAGGCTATCATGGCAATGTGGGAAGGACACAGGCTTCCTCAGGCCTGATTGCTATAGTCCAGGTGAAGGGGTGGCAGCCTCTAGAATCAAAGTGGAAGCTGGTTGACTGGGAATTGAATTCTTACCTTGGTCCTTTGTGTAGCCTTAGGCAAGTATAATGGTCCTGGTCTTCCAGTTTCTGCACTAAAAAAGTACGACGACCTAAACACCCTGAAAAAGGAGGCCAGATGAAAACACCTGGTACAATCGGCAAGCGGTCCAAACACAGTGCCCCCTTCTTTTTGTAGGTGTGTGCGTTAGGTGTCACAAATGTGGTTCATATAGACAGCACATGTTGTGAACCTAACCATGCCCTTCCCTGTAGGCAATCTGCTGATGAGCCTTTGCTGTGCCTTCCATTCAGCACCTCACTGGTGCCTCCTCGCCCCTCTGGGAAAACTCCCCATAAGCCCATTAGCCCGACATATGGCTTGTCATTGGCTTGAGGATTTTGTAGTATGATCTTGGGAATAGAATACCTAATTTTGTGTGGATGAGTAAAATTGTGTTTCATAAATACAGAACTGAAGACTGCTTTTAAATTCTTAACTATGGATCTCTTTCTTTTGTTCTGGTCCTAGGGGGTTTGAACTCAGGGCTTGGACACTGTCTCTGAACTGCTTTTGCTCAAGGCTAGTGTTCTACCACTTTGAGCTCCACTTCTGGCTTTTTCTGTGATTAATTGAAGTCTCATGGACTTTTCTGTCCAGACTGGCTTCAAACAGTGCCTCAGATCTCAGCCTCTTGGGTAGCTAGGATTAAAGGCATGAGCCACCAGTGCCCAGATCTATGGGTGTCTTTAACAGTTACAAAATTAGATGTTTCTGGGGTTCTAGATGATCTTAGAATACTGACACAATACTTACTACATAGGAGCAGCAGTCTGCTTGCTGCTAACCAACATTGTTAATCCTTCTTAACAGAACCAAAGTTTTGTTCAGAATTGTAAAAGTAAAGTTCTTTAAGCTAGAAGTGGACATGGAACCATTTTTGCTAAGAAGATAGAAGCATGGGGCTGGGAAGGTGGCTTAGTGGTAGAGTGCTTGCCTAGCATGCATGAGGCCCTGGGTTCGATTTCTCAGCACCACATAAGCAGAAAAAGCTGGAAGTGGCGCTGTGGCTTTAGTGGCAGAGCGCTAGCCTTGAGCTGAGGAGCTGAGGGACAGTGCCCAGGCCCAGAGTTCAAGCCCCATGACCAACCAAAAAAAAAATAAATAAATAAAGAGAAAGAGAGAAAGAGACACAGAGAGGGGGGCGGGGTAGACTTCTGCTTCTGGGAAATCCTGCTTTCTTCTCCCGAGCACCCATTCTCCTTGACAATTTGCTTTTTGGAATATGGATGTTAGTGGTAGAGATGTAGCAGCCATTTGAAGACCAGGAAGGGATACCCAGAATAATGATAGTTGTTGATGTTCTGGAGCTGTAGAGTCAAGCAACAATCTATACCTTGTTTTCTTAAGGGAAGAAAATAAATTCATAAGCCAGGCGCCGGTGGCTCACGCCTGTAATCCTATCTACTCAGGAGACTGAGATCTGAGGATCTTGGGTCAAAGCCAGCCTGGGCAGGAAAGTCCATGAGACTTTTTTTTTTGGCGGGGGGAAGGGCAGTCCTAGGGCTCAAATTCAGGGCCTGGACATTGTCCCTGAGCTTCTGCTTCTTATGTTCAAGGCTAACGCTCTACTAGTTGAGGCACAGTAGCCCTCTGGCTCTTTCTATGTATGTGGTACTGAGGAATTGAACCCAGGGCTTCATGAATGGTAGACAAGCACTTTTAACCACTAAGCCACATTCCTAGTCCCCTGTGAGATGCTTATCTCCAATAAACCACTCAGGAAAATGGAAGTGGGGCTGTGGCTCAAGTGGTAGAGTGCTAGCGTTGAGCTGAAAAGCTGAGGTGCTCAGGCCGAGTTCAAGTCCCACAACTGACAAAAAAAAAAAAAAAAAAAAAAGAAACTCATTTGTTTAAACTTCTGTGGTACATTAACATTTTGTTGGTCTTAAATTTTATGTGTATAACTTATCACATTATCTCTATCAGAACAAAGGTACCTTGGAAATTTCTGAATTAAGAGATCAGAACATGTTCTTTTACTAACAAGCATCCATTACTAGAACACAGCTGCGGTCAACTATTAACTGTGATTTATCACATATCTCAAAATGAAACTAATTCCCCCACCTTGCCCTTCAGTTCTGGGCTTTGGAATGCAGGGCACATTTGCCATGCCTTTTTTTTTTTCTTTTTGAAGGGATGATGATGATTGGGCTGAACTGAGATTCAAGCTCAGGATCTCATGCTTGTTTATCTGTTACTCCAGCGCTTGGGTCATGCCTTAGCCCAGCTTTTGGCTAATTATTTTGGAGATGATTTTCCTGCTCAGGCTGGCCTTGAATCACAATCCTTGGGAATCTCAGGCCTCCAGAGTAGCTAGGAATAGTCATGAGGCTGTATGTGCTCACTGGTTATTTTTGAGCCAAGTCTTTTTGCTTCCTGCCTACCTGTGCACTTGGGCCACGATCTACGCATCCCAGTAGGGATGACAGATGTGTATCATCAATCCCGCTATGGATTAAGAAGGGGGTTTATGTACTGTTTTGCCTGGGTTGCTCTTGACCCATGATCTCCCAGGTGGCTAGAATTACAGGTGTGTCACTAGTTACATGGCTTCATTTTTATTATTTTGTTCTTCAAACTGTTCTTCATGATAGTTGTACTACATGAGTCCCATTTTCCCCACATCCTCTCCAGCATTTGTTATTTTAGAACACACAATGTGATAATATCTCCTACTAAATTTTGGGTCTCCTCTAGTGTTATCACAGGGAAAGAACAGTTGATCAATGATGTTTTCCATCTTTTTTGTACTTGCAGGCCACTATTGGTTCAGATTTTGCTGAAGGAAAAGTGGTATGTGCCTTGCTACCAGGCCAGGCCTGGTGTGGCTGTGTGTTCTTCCTGCCTTGGGCTAGGGAAATGGAGATTCCCAGAATGATTTGGGGAGCTAGATATTGACCGGAAAGCTACCATCAGTCTGGCTTCTTAGAAACAGAGGGAAAGGCAGGTGCTGGTAGCTCACGCCTATAATCCAGCCTTCTCAGGAGGCTAAGATCTGAAGATCAGAACTTGAAGCCAGTCCAAGAAGACACATCTGGGACTCTTATCTCCAATTAACCAGTAAGCTGGAAATAGAGGTGTGACTTAAGCGGCAAAGTGACAGTCTTGAGGAAAAAAAAATAAAGCTGAGGCAGAGTGTAAGGTCCTGAGTGCAAGCTCCAGTATCAGTATGTGAGTGTACACGTATGTGAATGCATGCAAGTGAACACACCCAGAGCAAACAGCTGCCCTGTTAGTATATTCACCTGTTCCAAATTGTTAGCTAAAATGAACTCTTGCTGGAACGAACTATTATGCTGGAAGCATGATGTGTTTTGTACGCTTTCTAATTTTCAGCTAAAACAAGGGCTGTTCAGGCCAGGCGATATTCAACCATTAACGTGACAATGAATGCCATGTGCCAGCTCAGTCTATAGTCTCCCCTTACTTTCTAACCAGGGTGCCCCTAGCCGATTATGTGTCAGAGGAGATACTCTGTGAAAGGTCTTGACAGTTGTATTAGAATAAAGCCTCCATTCAGGGGTCCTAGCTTCAACTTGCCTTTTCTGCCTATATTCCATCCCCTGGCTACCTTCTTTTCTGGAAAAGTCTGCCTCATATTGGCCTCTCCCAGTTCTGCTGACTGGCTTGTCAGCCCAGCTCTGCTAGTTTGCCTTCACACGTCCTGACAGGCAAACAAACCTCAGAACTTCAATTTCATGTCTGAGAGCAACAGAAATCCTGTTTTTACAGAATTCTAACCTTGGCTACCAGCCAACCTTGTAAGCACTCTTCTGCTTCAAGTAGGGAAGCAGTAGGAAGCCTCCCTCGCCATCTTCAGAGCCATTTCTGGAGGGGGGTGGTAACTTAAGACCTGGTCCTGAACTTGTTTTGCTCAAGGTTAGCAGTCTACCATGAGTCCTAACTCCACTTTTGGCTTTTTTGGTGTTTAATTGGGGGTAAGAGTCTCACAGACTTTCCTGCATAGGCTGGCTCAGCCCCCTGAGCTAGGATTACAGGTATGAGCCATTGGCACCCGTCTATCAGAAAGCCAGACCTATTACCCGGTAGAGGGTCAAATGTATTATAATGGGCTTTTCTGTCTTTCCCAGTGCTGTCTCCTGACTTCAAATTGATTCAGCTCAGAAACAGGACTTAGGAGGTCTGTGCCCCTGGCTAAGATCAGAAATTCAAGTCAAGTACTCAGCTGATGCACCCTTTTGAAGAGCCTAATGAAGTCTTGAGTCTTGGAATGGTATCACCCAGGGATGAAATGGGGAGATACTATTAGAATTAAAACTTAGTGAAATGGCTGGGCGCTGGTGGCTCACGACTGTAATTCTAGCTACTCAGGAGGCTGAGAGCTGAGGATGGCAGTTTGAAAGAATGTCTGAGACTTATCTCCAAATAACGACCAGAAAACTGGAAGGGGCACTGTGGCTCAAAGTGAGTCTTGAGTGAAAAGTGCTCAGAGATAGCACCTAGGCTGAGTTCAAGCCCCATGACTGGAAAAAAAAAAAAGAAACGAGTTGAGTACTAGGAATCAAGAGACACACTAAACTGAAGCAGGCTCACTCATGCATGATCTGCATTTTTACATGCAGAACCAAATACAAACGTCCCAGGTAGTGATGCCATTTTCTTTCTTTACAGTCAAGAGTTCTGAGTATTACTGTGACCAGTATTTTGTTCTGATTTACAAAGAATAAACAAAGTCAGCACCACTCATAAGTGGGCAAAAGAAACAAAGACACTGACTCAGGGCCTTGGTGCTGTCCTTGACCTTTCTTGCTCAAAGCTGGAGCTCTACCATTTGAGCCACAGCTCAATTCTGGCTTTTTGGTGGTTTCCTGGGCAGGCTGGCTTTGAATTTGGATCCTCAGATCTCAGCCTCCTTAACAGTTTACAGTTATAAGCCATTGATACCTGGTGTGAACACGTGTGTGTGTGTGTGTGTGTGTGTATGTGTGTGCGTGCGCGTGCGTGCTGGTACTTGGGCTTGAACTCAGGGCCCGTGTGCTATCTTTTAGCTTTCTCGCTCAAGTCCAGTATTCTATCACTTGAGCCTACAACTTCACTTCTGGTTTGTGGTGGTTAACTGGAGATAATTTCCTGCCTGGGCTGGCTTCCAATCACGGTCTTCAGATCCCAGCCTTCTAAGCAGCTAGGATTATAGGCATGAGCCACCACAGCGTGGTGACACTTTCATAGCTATAGTTAAGCCAGTACATGACCATCATGTCAGCCCTCAAGAAAGATCTAGCAGGATTTCTGACACATTCCCAATCTGTGACTCGCATTGGGACAACTGGGAAGGATGGCAAGCTGGGGTCTAGAGGTGTCTTGTTTTTAGGTGTTAAAAGACAGCACACTGAAAAGTTTCTCTTTTGTGTTTTGGGGCTCTGGGCTCTGCATATACTTACATAAGCACTCCATCGCTGTGCTGAAGCTCCAGCACAGCACTAGAATGTCTGGATTAGGGTTTATATTTTAAGGTGCAGTTTATTTACAACGTGAGATAATGCATTACAAACAGATGATGCAATTACAAACAGTAGCTGATAACTTCATTTTCATGAAAAAAGTATACAAATATATTACAAGAAATTCTATATAGTAAACATTAGAAATTGATATAGTAAACATGTGCTACTTTTTCTATGCCAATATTATTGTCATTTAAAGCTTAAATACTGGTTTCAAGTATCCCCTATAAAATACCTCTACTTTATTAAAATACTGGGCAAAATTTTTTCCTATAAACAAAGATTGGTACATTAATAGTAGACTCAGAGTGTCCTTGTAACAAGGCCCACTCACTCAATCAAATGCTGTCTTTAGCCCTATGATCTGTGTTGTTCAATTAGTGTTAAATAATTTCTAACAGGGTAAAGTCGCTGTAAAAATCCAGCATTAGACACCTGCTGTTAGGAAGAATACCCGTCTCTAAGACAGAGGAGAATAAGCAGAATAATATCGCCTGGTCTTGCTGCTCTGGGACACTTCGTATAAGTAGAGCAGGAGTCTGCTGCAGCGTAAGGAGAGATGCGGAAACACTCAGAAGGCTGCTCTTCTCATGTCATTTTGGAAGCTGAGGTTGCTCTTTTTGCTCTTCTTTAGCTTGAAGATGAGTCAGGACATAGAGGATGACTTGGTAGCAGAAAATATATTGATCCTGTAGGGGAGGAGAAAGAAGCGTGGGGGCAGGAGAGGACTTTAGATGCACAGTGTGAATATGTTGTATGCACCTATGTCCATACATAGATAGCGCTGTTGAAGGAGTTTGGAAAGCAGCGAATCTTTTGTTTGTTTAAATGCTATCTGTAAAAAGCAGGGTGCAAATCAGGTGCCAGTGGCTCACACCTGTAATCCTTGAAATCTGAGGATTTGAAGGCAGCCCAGGCAGGAAAGTCCATGAGACTCTTATCTCCACTAAACTACTCAAAAACCAAGACAAAAGTAGAGCTGTGGCTCAAGTGATAGAGTGCTAGCTTAGAAGCTAAAGGACAGCACCCAAGTCTAAGACACACACACACACACACACACACACACACACACACACACACACACACACACACGCGCGCGCGCGCGCGCAGCATGCAGAGTTGTGCAGTATTGTAAACAATATCCAGGGAAAAGGATGACAAAAAGAGAAGAAAGGAAGATGGAGGTTGAGGGGTGCTAATTGCAGCTGATTGGCTCACCGTTTTTATTTTTGTGCTTTGGTGATATTTCATGGAAAATAAATCACAAAATTTCTTCTAGATGTATTGAAACTACCTTGTTTTAAAAGCTGTTTAAATAATCGTTTTAGTATTTTGTAACAAAAACATAGAAGTCAATGTTTTTGAAATGTAATTTGTATTTAAACATTATTTTAATATGAAATAATTTTCATTCAATATTCTGGAACAAAAATATAGAAATAACAGATTTTTTTGAAAGTGAACCCATTTGAGAATAATATTATTCTCTGCTGTTTTATTTTGCAAGGAATTAATTCATTTTTAAAATAAAGAATTTAAGGGCTGGGAAGGTGGCTCAGTGGTAGAGCACTTGCCTTGCATGCATGAGGCCCTGGGTTTGATTCCTCAGCACCACATAAGCAGAAAAAAGAAAAAAGCTGGAATTGGCACTGTGGCTCAAGTGGTAGACTTGATTTGAAGAGCTGAGAGACAGCACCCAGGCCCAGAGTTCAGGCCCCACGACTGGACTCCAGAAAAAAATAAAAAATAAAATAAAATAAAATAAAATAAAGAATTTAGGGCGGGAAGGTGGCTCATTGGTAGAGTGTTTGCCTAGCAGGCAGAGGCCCTGGGTTCCATTCCTCAGCACCACACAAACAAAAAAATACAAGTAAAATAAAGAATTTATAATGGGCTGGGAAGGTGGCTCAGTGGTAGAGCGCTTGCCTTGCATGCATGAGGCCCTGGGTTCGATTTCTCAGCACCACATAAGCAAAAAGAAAAAAAAAAAGCCAGAAGTGGTGCTGTGGCTCAAGTGGTAGAGTGCTAGCCTTGAGCTGAAGAACTGAGGGACAGCGCCCAGACCCAGAGTTCAAGCCCTACCACCGGATCGCCCCCCTCCCCAAAAAAAGAATTTATAATATATTAAATTGAAAGCAATAAACTACCAACCATAGTTGAATCTCATTTAAAACAGCCACACATAGGTATGTATAAACACAAGCCTATGTGCATGTGTTCAGCACTATGGAGTTAAGAGCACCTAAAACATTACCAGTTATGACAATAGGAATGAATTCAAGAGGCTTTTTAATTTATGTGTTGCTCATTTGTATAGTAGCTTTTGTACATTTCTCATATTCCTCTGTGACTCCTTCCCTTACACAACCTACCAGCCACTTCACTAAGCATCCTCTTTCTGTCTTATACCTTTTAGTGTGGGCCACTCTGCTTGCCACCTCCCTGACTTCCTGCTTCTAACCCTGCACCTTCCTCTCATTTTCACACAGCAGCTGGGCTGGCCCTTTAAAATGAGTCAGACCATGTCACTCAGCTACTTCCTGCAATAGGTTCTATCTCATTCAGAAAAGCTCAAGCCCTGGCCTTCTCCCTTGGCTTCCCTTTCCCTAGAACCTCTCCTCCTCTCCCTTCCCCTGTCTCTTCCCCACCACACCAGCCATGACCATACTTGAAAACACAAGGCCTGCTCTGGACCCACCCCCTGCCCCATAGCAGTCCACCATGCCTCAAGGCTCCTCCACATATCTGTGTCTCCTCCGTCATCTCTGCTCAACTGTAGCGTGCTCAGTGGTGCCACTAATTGTTTTTTGGTGCCAGTTCCGGGGCTTGAGCTCAGGGCCTGGGCATTCTACCTGAGCTTTTGTGTTCAAGGTTACCATTCTACCATCCAAGCCACAATTCTGGCTTTCTGGTGGTTAACTGGAGATGATAATCTCATACTTTCCCTTCCATCCTGGCTTTGGACCTCAATCCTCAAATGTTAGCTTCAACTCTTAGCCTGTCGAGCAGCTAGAGGTGGCAGGTGTGAGCAACTGGTGCCTGAATTGGTACCATTTAGTTTTAAATTGAGTCCCTTCATCTACTTTTCCTTCTCTAAAGCACTAGTCGTTTTCAGAGCTCTTACAAAATTTACTGTAGATGCTTACTATCCACTAAAGCGTTGTTGTTCTAAACAGGATCTGAGTTTTATCCATTGGTGTGCTCCCAGCACCCAGGAAAACTTCTGCTGCTCAGTGGAATAGGACATTCACAAAAATAGGTTCACTGCCCTGAACCGTCTCTGAGCCAAGCAACTAGCCCACCTGGCTACAATACTGGCTGAGGTATCTCTGGGGGAACTTCTGTAGCAAGAATGCTACCTTCTGTCCCTTCTTTAGGTTGGAAATGGGGGAAAGTGGCTTTAAAATGGAGTAGTTGATGCCATTTCTACAACACTTTCAATTTGTTGCTCTACTCTGTACCCTACTCCGTGCAAACACCACAGTTCTTCATTCTACGTATTGATTTATCAATCCATTTATTTGCTGGCACTAGGGCTTGAATTCAGGGCCTTGCAACTTCTCTCAGCATTGTTGTACACAGCTGGCACTACTACTTGAGTCACATGTCTTCTTGTTTTTGTTTTTTTCCTGGTTAATTGGAATAAGAGTCTTGAGAATTTGTCAGCCTGGGCTGAATTTGAACCATGATTCTCAGCTCTCAGCTCTCTTTATTCTTATTTTTTTCAGCTTTTTTTTTCTTTCCTTTTCTCTTTGGATTATTCTCTTCAGATCTGAGCTTTCTGAGTAGCTAGAATTGTAGGTAGGAGTCACCAAAACCATACTCATTCTTTATTTTAAAAATTAAAAACATATCAATCAGCGGGGCGCTGGTGGCTCATGCCTGTAATCCTAGCTACTCAGGAGGCTGAGATCTGAGGATCGCCATTCAAAGCCAGCCCAGGCAGGAAAGTCTGTGAGACTCTTATCTTCAATTAACCACCAGAAAAGCAGACATGGTGATATGGCTTAAGTGGTAGAGTACTCACCTTGGGCTGAAGAGCTCTGGGTCAGCACCCAGGCCCAGAGTTCAAGCCCTATGACAGACAATATATCTATATCTATATATCTATTTATATTTTAACTTTTTTCTGAATTAGCTCATATGCATAAAAAAGTCCATGATAGTAAGTGGTTGATAAATGCTATAACGTGGGAATCTTCAAAAAAAGAAATGAAAGTTAGGCATAGTGACATGCACTTGTAGTCCCAGATAATAAGGAGGCTAGGATGAGATGGGAAGATTCCCTTGAGCTCAGGAGTGCCAAGCCAGCCTGGACAACACAGTTGAGATGCTGACTCAAAAAAATACTTTAGGGCTGGGAAGGTGGCTCAGTGGTAGAGTGCTTGCCTTGCATGCATTTGATTCCTCAGCACCACATAAGCAGAAAAAGCCAGAAGTGGTGCTGTGGCTCAAGTGGTAGAGTGCTAGCCTTGAGCTGAAGAGCTGAGGGACAGCACCCAGGCCCAGAGTTCAGGCCCCATGACTGGCAAAACAAAACAAAACAAAACAAAAAAACTTTTAAAAATTCTAGAATCATTACAAAATTTATATACTATAACAATCCTATAATCCCAGCAATTAGGAGGCTGAGGTAGAAGGACCATGAGTTTGAAGCTAGCCTGAACTTTATGCCAAGACCCCGCTTCAGACAAAAAGAAAAAGCAAGACTCACCTCCGTTTGAACCATTCCATGTCTTTGTAGTCTCATGCAGCGCACTAAATCAGAAATGTCAAACTGCCCAGGGAAAGAGAACAGATGTCAAATAACAGGGACAGATGAATTTATAGACTAAAATCACAGGAAAGTAGCTTATGTAGAATTCTACATCCAACTCTTCCCCTTCTTAAGAGTTTTGGGAAAACTGTGGTAGACAAAATAATATGGTGAACTATCATTTGGCATTCTTTTTTTTTTTTTTTTGGGTCCGGTCGTGGGACCTGAACTCTGGGCCTGGGCGCTGTCCCTCAGCTCTTCAGCTCAAGGCTAGCGCTCTACCACTTGAGCCACAGGGCCACTTCTGGCTTTTTTCTTTTTTGCTTATGTGGTGCTGAGGAATCAAACCCAGGGCCTCATGCATGCAAGGCAAGCACTCTACCACTGAGCCAACTTCCCAGCCCCTCTGGCTTTTTTCTTATGTGGTGCTGAGGAATCAAACCCAGGGCCTCGAGCAAGCAAGACAAATGCTCTACCACTGAGCCACCTTCCCAGCCCCTCATTTGGCATTCTTATTTACCATCTTTTCTTTTTTTGTTGGTCATGGGGCTTGAATTCTGGTCCCTCAGCTCTTCAGCTCAAGGCTAGTGTTCTACCACTTGAGTGACAGCACCATTTTTGGTTTTCTGAATGGTTTACTGGAGATAAGAGTCTCACCGACTTTCCTGCCCTGGCTTGCTTTGAACCGAGATAATCAGATCTCAGCCTCCTAAGTAGCTAGAATTACAGGCCTGAGCCACCAGTGCTCAGCTTTTATTTACCATCTTTTCAAGAATTAGAGCAGATTATTATATTTCAAAATCTTTAACAGAAAATCTCTTCTCTTGAAATTTCTTGCAATTTAAAAGACAGTATCAATTGTTTTCTTTAAATATTGTTTTTTGGATTGAAATTTCAAACCTTGGTTTCAGTTGACATTTGATAGTCTGAAACAAGGGAGACTATTTGCTGGTGTCCTATTTAAATCACCACAGTTGCTTTAATAGAAGGAGAAGGGCAAAATAGAACTGGTTTTTAACTAATATGTAACTAATAACTGGTTTTTAACTAAGCCAGTATTTCAATTATATATATTTTTTATTGTGAAAATACCATACAGAGGGGTTACAATTACATGGGCAAGATAATGAGTACATTTCTTATCAAGCATTGTTGCCTCCTCCTTTGTTTCCCCTTCCTATCCCTTCCCATATCCCACCCACTTCAATTACTTTTTTTTTTTTTTTTTGCCGGTTATGGACCTGAACTCTGGACCTAGGCACTGTCCCTCAGCATTTCAGCTCAAGGCGAGTGCTCGACCGCTTGAGCCCACAGCTCCACTTCCGGCTTTTTCTGTTTATGTGGTGCTGAGGAATCGAACCCAGGGCCTCATGCATGCAAGGCAAGCACTCTACCACTGAGCCACCTTCCCAGCCCTCAATTACGTTTTATATATGGTAAGATATTCTGGCATTTTAAGTAAGTTTTATACTAATTTTGGTTTAAAAGCAAGGTTATCCTGTTTTTTGCTTGATCTGTTTAGTAATGAGTAACTGTTTAGATATAGACTATTTAACATTAGTTAGTATAATAGTATTTTTATTCACTTACAGGTAACAATAATAATGATAAAGCCCAAGATCTTGCAGTTCAAAAATATTTTTCTTAGCTGAGTGCTGGGTGGCTCATGCCTATAATCCTAGCTGAGAAGATCACAGTTCAAAGCCAGCCCGGGCAGGAAAGTCTGAGAGACTTTTACCTCCAATAACCCACCAGAAAACTGGAAGTGGCGGCGCTGTGGCTCAAGTGATAGAGAGCTAGCTTGAGCTGAATTCTGAGGTACAGTGCCCAGGCCCAGAGTTCAGGCCCCACGACCAATGGGAAAATTTTTTTCTTTTGTATTTTAATATTTTTGTTGCTAAGGCGTGCTAACAATACTGACCTTAAATTACCCACACCTAAAGATTATAAAGGATAAGATGCCATAATGCATAAGAGACTTTTGAGTATGTCACTAAAAATATGCCACAGAACAGCAGGCTACATCATTACCTCTGGTCCCATACTCCTGCAGTGTCTGCTTTGTACTTACTTCAAGATCTTGACTGATTAATCCTAGGACCACATCGATGCATATCAGGGTCCCTGAACGTCCGATGCCAGCGCTGCAGTGTGTGATGATGGGGCCTGACCGATGGATGTATCTCATGTAGGAGATGAAAGTGAGCAGGTCATGGGGCTGAGAAGGTGTATCATGATCTGGCCAAGCTGTGAAATTCAGATGAGAAACGTGTCGCACCTCTCCTGTCTGAAGTCATAAAACAGAGGAAGTAGTATGTAATATCATGTTGTATTCTGCATATATAATTATTTCCAGATATTATTTTGTCCTTTCAAACTTTAACCTGTACATTGGGTCAGATGAAGAGAAAAATGTAAGAAACAAAAGGGACTCCTCTAGGAAACAGAAATTTGGGTAGTATGGTAGCTTAGGCCAGTAATTTTTAGCTACATGGGAGATAGAAGTAGAAGGATCTTGACCCCAGGCAAGAATGTGAGAAGCTGGATATGATTCAAGTAGTTTATCTGCATATTTGGAAGTAGGAAATTGTTTCAAGAAGGAGGGTCAGGGAGAATAATACAGTAAGATTGACTGATGTATATTATATGCATGAATGGAAATAATACAATGAAACTTCTCATATAAATAATACATACTAAAAAAATGTGAGACTGTATTTGAAAAATAAAACAAAAAAGGGCTAAACGGATAGCTCAAGTGGTAGAGTGCCAGTGAGGACTGAGGTCAAACCTCAAGGACCATAAGAAATAAAAATATGCTAGGGATGGTGTGGAATACCTGTAACATTTGCAATCCCAGCACTTGGGAGGCTGAAGCAGGAAGATCAGGAGTTCAAGGCCTGTATGAGATAACACAGCAAACTATGTCTCAAAAATCGGGGGAAAAAAAAAAAGGGCTGGGAATATGGCTTAGTGGTAGAGTGCTTGCCTAGCATGCATGAAGCCCAGGGTTCAACCACATACACAGAAAAAGACAGAAGTGGTGCTGTGGCTCAAGTGGTATGGAGCTAGCTTTGAGCAAAAAAAAGAAGCTCAGGGACAATGCCCAGTTCCTGAGTTCGAGCCCCAGGACTGGCAAAAAAAAAAAAAAAAAAAGGTGGGGGTGCGTGGGTGGAGAGAAGACCAGGAAGTCAGTCACCTGCTTTTATCTAGAAATACACTGATAGAATCATGAAGATGGCCAGGCCTGGTTTTCAGTGTTATGTGAAGATGCAATTCACTTACCTGAATATCTTCTACAGTCATTGCCCTCACTACAAAGCCCTTCAGCTGCTGTATTTTCACAAGAGCCAGGCGCAGCCTGTCATTGGCCATTGTTGTTTTGCCTAAGATGTTTGGCCAGTAGCGCTGGCATTTGACTTTTTCTCCTTCTACTTCTTGGGTCATCATGGCAATCACTGTTGATTTTTGCTCCCAAATCATCTGCCAGAAATCTCCCACAGTTGTAGGAAGAGGCCCCTGGCAGGCAATGTAAACAAACTCTTCTTTCCCCACAGGAATCTTGATGAAGCTGGCGTTGATATACCCGCCTTCATCTCCAAGAGGTACTCTAGTAGCATCGTCTGGAATTTCCACCACAAAACCACAGATATGAATTGTTAGATAAGTTTCATCAGTAACGTGAGTCAAAGAGCATAACGAATTCCTGTAACTGTATATGAAACCTTCAGTACACATTTTAATAGAAGTATATTTTCAAATAATAGCACTGCCACATTAATTTATATTTACTCCTTTTGCTCATGCTACTAAGTTAAGATGCTGTTTAATTAATTTTTGGTGTATAAAATTTGTTATTATTTATATAGAATTGGTTGAGAAAATTAAAAATAAATGCATTTAGAATGTTAGTAATTGCAGAAAAACAACTTTTGACTTCATCACTCTTACAATGCTGCTGACAATAGCAATATTGAATGACAGTGCTACTTCCTTATAAACAAAAAATTAGCATCCCAATGACACCATTAAGGTGTTAACTGCAAGTATTATCAACATAATGAATTATGACTCAGTTAAATTACTTCCTTTTTACTAGGCAGCCAAACAGTAGTCAACCTACTAAGTAGAAGGTAGCTTGTTTGCATGTAGATTTCACCTTTGTCTAATTATAAGGTTTTTAGAGGTACTAAGGCTTGAATTCAGGGCCTCACACTTGTGAGGGAGGGGCTCCATCACTTAAGCCATACCTTCAGCTCTTACTCTTTGCTTTATTTTTCAGATATGATTTTATGTTTTTGCTTGGGGCTGGCCTCAGACCCTAATCCTCCTACCTATCCCTTCTATGTACATTGGATCACAACCACATGCCCAGTTTTGTTGAGCTGAGGTCTCTATACATTTTGCAGACTGGCCTTGAACAATAACTTATAAATAACTTGCATTACAGTCTAGGCCACCATACCTAGTCTAACTGTAATCTTATATAGTCAAAACAAAACAAAACCAAAAACCCCTTAAGACTAGGCTACCTCAATGAAACATGCACTAAGGTCTCTTTTACTTAGGTTATATAGTGAATGGTTTATTCAAAGGAATTAACTTATATGCATATATGTTAGAAATCTTTTTTTTTTTAAACCTCAGTAAACTAGTAATTTTAGCAGTTAACAGTCTAAAACCTTGTAATAGTATGTTTCAAAATCATCTATCATGAGGCATGGTGGCTAATGCCTGTGATCCTGGCTATGCAGGATAAGGAGATAAGGAGAATTGAGTTCTGTGGTCAGCATTGTGCAAATATTTGATTCCTTATCCAAAAAAATAACTGAAGAGGAAAAGGGCCACAGGGATATAGCTCAAGTGGTGCAAAGGCCTGAGTTCAAACCCCATTATTGCAAAGAAAAGAATCATTTGCCTTTCATTACTTGACTGCTATTAAGTGACAGTTTTATGAAAATTCATCTACTTATTCATTTTGTATTTATGGCTTGTCCTATTCTTACTTTGAAACATGAATCTGGTATTTTTCAGCCTTACATTAATTCTTATCTACTTTATGCCGAGTCATATTCTATTCCATTTTAAGGATACTTTCTAAGATTAACCTTTTTTTTGTTTGGTCGATCATGGGCTTGGGATGCTGGGCCTGCATGCTGTCCCTCAGCTCTTCAGCTCAAGGTGAGTGCTCTACCACTTGAGACACAGCACCACTTCCAGTTTTCTGGTAGTTAATTAGAGAAGAGTCTCATAAATTTTCCTGCCTGGGCTAGTGAACCCCGATCCTCAGATCTCAGCTTCCTGAGTAGCTAGGATTACAGGTGGCTGGCCTAAGATTAATGTTTTTTTTGGGTCCGGTCGGTCGTGGGGCCTGAACTCTGGGCCTGGGCGCTGTCCCTGAGATCTTCAGCTCAAGGCTAGCGCTCTGAGCCAGCCACCTGCCCAGCTCAAGATTAATGTTTGTTTTTTTTTTTTTTTTTTGCAATAAGCAAGAGGAGTTTATTTGACATTTGCGCAAACGGACTCTCTGTCCCGAGCAAACAGGGAGCCCCGAGCAGCGGTTACAAGCCCTTTTTAAAGGTAAAACCCACAAGATTAACGCATAACACAAAGCATCCCATGATTGGTCCATTTAAAGGTCACCATATACACCAACAATCACTTTGCCACGCGGGAAATTTTGTAACACTCTTTGTAAAATGACTGGCCCATGGTTGGTTTAAGGGGGGGTTTACATGGTTACAGGCCTATGATTGGTTGACATTTGGCTTAGCTTGTGGTCTTGCCAGGTGGTCGTTAAGATTAATGTTTTATAAGAGGTATTCCAGGCTGGGAAGGTGGCTCAGTGGTAGAGTGCTTGCCTTTGCAAGCATGAGGCCCTGGGTTCTATTACTTAGC
Source organism: Dipodomys merriami (assembly GCF_024711535.1). Lineage (NCBI taxonomy): Eukaryota > Metazoa > Chordata > Mammalia > Rodentia > Heteromyidae > Dipodomys > Dipodomys merriami. The sequence goes on from NW_027206512.1 coordinate 11,360,517, forward strand.
ACCACATAAGCAGGAAAAGCCAGAAGTTGTGCTGTGGCTCAAGTGGCAGAGCCCTCGCCTTGAGCTGAAGAGCTGAGGGACAGCACCCAGGCCCAGAGTTCAGGCCCCATGACCAACAACAACAAAAATATTCCAAATGAATCTTATATCCCTCTTCTTGATAGGAAAAAGCCAGTAATCTGTGTTAATAATACAACTGATTACTGCAAATCGAACAACAGTTCATTGTTTTGTAAAAATGTCAGTTGCTAAATTTTGGTATTTCCATTAAAACCTGAATTGTAGTTAGAGCTTGATGCAAATTCAACAGTTGTATTTATAGTTAGATTATTTTAACAAACAAGTTTATTTAATGAAGAAAAAATAATATCCATTGTATGATGTCACTGTTAGGTTTTGGTTATTGACAGGGTCTGAAGTGCTCATATATAAGTACAGCTAATGATAACAATAAAGATTTGTTAGCAGTTGGTATTTGAACTACATACACACACACACACACACACACACACACACACACACACACACACACACACACACACACACACACACACACACACACACACACACACACACACACTTAGAATTTTAAAAAAAACCACACTAGTGATTGGTAAAATGGGTAAAACTGGGTTAAAATAACTTTATTTCCTTTTGGAATCTAAATGATTAAATCAGAGGTAGCCTGGTAGTATTATTAATCTTTTTATCTTATCTATTATTTTGCTGGTACTAGGGTTGGGACTTAGGGCCTTGCACTTGTTTGGCTGATACTCTACTTCTTGATTCAGGCTTCCAGCCTTGATTCTTTTTTGGCCATTCCTGGGGCTTGAACTCAGGGCCTGGGGACTGTTCCTGAGCTTTTTTTGCTCAAGGCCAGCACTCTACCACTTGAATCACAGTGATACTTCAGGCTTTTTCTGTGTATGTGGTACTGAGGAATCGAACCCAGGGCTTCATGCATACTAATCAAGCATTCTACCACTAAGCCACATTCCTACCTGCCAGTCCTGATTTTTGTTGGTATTTTGGAAATGGAGTCTCACAGAGTTTTTTTCTATCTAGGCTGCTTTTAAACTACATCAGCATCCCGAGTAGCTAGGATGACAGGTATGAGCCAAAAGTGCTCCGCTTCTTACAGTCTTATGAATGTACACAGCCACTACGTACTATATGCATTTCTGTAAACTTCATATAAGTAGAATAAATTAATGGTGGTGTGACATAAATCCAAGAAAATGAAAAAGTCATCACTGACTTCTCTTCCTTCTTTTCTACCCTTCCCTCTCTTTTCTGTGCTGGTACTAGGGCTTAAACTTAGGGCCTGAGTATGCTCTCTTAGGTTTTTGCTCAAGGCTGGTGTTCTACTACTTGAGTCACACCTCTACTTCTGGCTTTTTGGTGGTTAGAGATAAGAATCTCATAGAGGGCTGGGAATGTGACTTAGTGGTAGAGTGCTTGCCTAGTATGCATGAAGCCCTGGGTTCGATTTCTCAGTACCTCATAAACAGAAAAAAGTTGGAAGTGCTGTGGCTCAAGTGGCAGAGTGTTAACCTTGAGCAAGAGAAGCTCATGGACAGTGCCCAGGCGCTGAGTTCAAGCCCCAAGACTAGAAAAAAAAAAATATGTATATCTCATAGATTTTCTTTGAGCTGACTTTGAACTGTGATCCTTAAACTTCAGCTTTGGAGTAGCTAGGATTACAGGCATGAACCACCAGTGGGAGGTCCACTAGTTGGTCGCTTGATCTCTTGTTTTTTAATTTTTTTTTTTGTCAGTCGTGGGGCTTGAACTCTGGGCCTGGGTGCTGAACCTCAGCTCTTCAGCCACTTGAGAGCCACAGCACCACTTCCATTTTCTGGTGGTTTATTGGAGATAAGAGTCTCACAGACTTTCCTGCCTTGGCTGGCTTTGAATTGCGATCCTCACATCTCAGCCTCCTGATTAGCTAGGATTACAGGTGTGAGCCATTGGCGCCCGGCTTCTCTCTCGGTTTTAAACTTAGGTTTTAAACTCATGGTGTGCACTTGCTAGGCAGGTATTCTACCACCTATGTCATGTCTAAATCATGTTTTTACTTTAGTTATATTCTTTTGAGTACAGTATCCATTTCTGCTTAGGGTTGAAGCTTTGGATAATAATCCTCCTGCCTATACTTTCTATGTATACACTATATGTATACACTGTACTGCCAAGCTTATTGATTAAGATGGAGTCTTACTATTTTTGCCTGTGCTAGTTTTTTTTGTTGTTGTTGGTCATGGGGCTTGAACTCTGGGCCTAGGCACTGTCCCTCAGCTCTTCAGCTCAAGGCTAGCACTCTACCACTTGAGCCACAGCGCCACTTCTGGTTTTCTGGTGGTTTCTGGACTTTCCTGCCCAGGCTGACTTTGAACCCCATCCTCAGATCTCAGCCTCGTGAGTAGCTTTGAGCTGCAAATCTCTTGATCTTTACCACCTAACTAGCTTAAGTGAGATTAAAAATATGCACTATAATATCTGGCCTTATTGATTAGTTTCTTATACAGTAATATTAAAAAGTACTTAAAACTTCAATTTCTCTAATTTTCAGCATATATACTTTAAAAAGGAATTTGCATTGCATATCTAAACTTAATTGTTACTAATAAAAATTGTTACATGTATACAGATGTTAATGAGAGGGATGGGTTAAAAATTTTAAATGAATTCAAAACATAGTGAACATACATTCAACTTAGAGCCAAATTAGAACTTACAGGGAAGTATATTTTTATATCTGTTCTTCCTTCTGTTTTCCTTAGTTTGTCCAATTAGACACTGATCTAAAGGTTTTAATTCTTGAAGATTCTGTAAGCAAGGGAAAAAAAAGAAAATGAAGTTTATTTTGTTGTGGGGAACAGTAACTAAGCAAATGAAAATGTTCTTAAAGAGTACACAATTGGGAAAACACGGCGGACTCTGAGTGCTAAGAAATAGAAGCATCTTAAATAAGCCTAAAATCAAAACTAATTTCCTAAATGAGCTGAATCATATGTGACATCTTTAATTGAACCTGTTATAATCAACTAATTTTGTGGGATAATATTTTAGATCCTAAGTTTTCTATTTTAGAAAAAACACCACTTTTGGAAACAAGGTTAATGTGAAGCAATGGTGTAGAGCTGTGCTGTCCACAGCCACAGACATTCCAGGGGGTGCTACATTCAGAACTGACAGGACCAGCCACTTTTCATTTGCCTTGGTGCTTTCACTGAAAACACACCGAGTTTGTAGTACATGCAGAGCGCTGCAATTAAGTGCTGAGAACATGACAGTGAGCAGAAAGATACAGGATAGTTCCATGGGGCTCCCAGGTTATTGGGAGACAGGCAGTAAAGAAGCAAACAAACAATTATGTGACATCTGCCTTGAAGAAATTAGTATGCTGCTGTCATAGCTCAAAGCAAAAACAACTTAATAGGGCTGTGATGGAAGTTCTTTGAGGATGACATCTTAAACTAAGGCCTTCAAAGAGGGTAGCACTTTTACAAAATAGAGATTTAGGAAGAGGTAGGATGTATTTAATTACTGAGGGTCTTCATTTCTAAATCCCAGCAATGAAATAAATATTATGGGGGAATTTATACAAAGCAATAAAATCACTATAACTTTTAAGGAAAAGTGAGATGCTTCTAGTGGCATCGAAACCCAGGAAGTGGACAAATGAGCAAATGGTTTGAGGCAGATGGGCAAGGCTACCCCTAAACCACAGTGTGGCTGTTTTCTCTTGCCCTCAGGTCAATGTGGATGGTGCTACAAGAATGCAGAATGAGAGGCTGGGAAGGTGGTTCAGTGGTAGAGTGCCTGTCTTGCATGCATGAGGCCGGGATTGGATTCCTCAGCACCAGATAAGCAGAAAAAGCCAAGTGGTAGAGTACTAGCCTTGAGCTGAGGAGCTGAGGGACAGCGCCCAGGCCCAGAGTTCAGGCCCCATGACTGACCAAAAAAAAAAAAAAAAAAAAGAATGCAGAAAGAACTCTGACACTGCTTCTTCCAAATGGAAGGATGCTCTAGCCTGGCTGTATTTAATACAAGTGCTGACAAAGAACCACATCACAGGAAGTTTAGTGGACAGTTGGGATTGATCATTTTTCTTCTCCCTTCCTCTTCCCCTCCCTCTCCTCACGTTCTAAGTCTTTAGCCTTACGTATGAGGTAGGGAGCTATATCAAATTTGGGTAATTAATATAATCTTCTCAAGTCAATTCTTTTGAGGACTCAGGTTTGAAAAGTTAATTTACTGCTAGATTTTCAAAAGTTGTCCCTAACCTTGGACTACTAAGAACACACTTTCCTTATGAATTAATGCATTTATTTTTTTTTTCTGGGAAAAGAACATTGACAGATACCACTTACCTCTAGCTCCTTAGAAGGAATGCCTTGGTCGAGTAAACCTCGCAACATTCGGATGATGGATTTTAAGTTGGCACCACTGTACTTGCCCGAGGGAAGAACTCTGACTATGGGGAGGGCAGCAAGCTCCTCGTGCGTCAGAAAGAGATGATCTAGTGCAAAGGAGCAGATGCTGCTTCAAACAATTCCTTAGAACGATTCCAACCAATCAGTGAAATGATTTGACCTATTTCCACTTTATTTTTTATAAGAGGAGACTTTTAAAGAAATCTTTGGCTAGGCGCTGGTGGCTCACACCTGTAATCCTAGCTAATCAGGAGGCTGAGATCTGAGGATCTCAGTTCAAAGCCAGCCCAGGCAGGAAAGACTGTGAGACTCTTATCTCCAATAAACAGCTAGAAAACTGGAAGTGGTCCTGTGGCTCAAGTGGCCAGGCCAAATTCAAGCCCCACAACTGACCAAAAAAAAAAAAAAAAAACATCTTTGGCTGAGCCTGGCTCTTGTAACTAATCAAATTCTCAATATAAATGGCCTTGGCTCTTTAGGAATTTAGTCAAGTATTTTAGAGAAGTCAGTCATTTCAATTTAGTAAATGCGATGGAAATTACTTATAATAGAAGAAATTATACTAAAGCAGGAGGAGAAAAGACTTTTTTATTTTTGGTGGTACTGGAGTTTGAACTAAGGGCTGTGTATTTGCAAGGCGGATATTCTACAACTTGAACCAAAAAATATAAAATAAAACACTGAGCAGAATGTTCTTTTTTCCTCTGGCACAGTTTTTAAAAAGGCAGTAAACCAGTTGACTTGTTCTTTTTTCTTTCTCTCTCTCTCTCTCTTTTTTTTTTGTGCAGCACTGGGGCTTGAGCTCATGGCCTGAGCACTATCCCTCAATATTTTTGCTTAAGGCTAGCACTCCATTACTTAAGGCACAGCTCACAGCTTTGGTAGCTGACCGGAGATTTAATAGTCTCATGGACTTTCCTGCCCAAGCTGGCTTCAAAACATGATCCAAAGATCTCAGCTTCCTAAGTAGCTAGGATTACAGGTCTAAGCCACAAGTGCTTAACTTCTGAATTGTTCTTAAAGGCACTTTATTTCACACATTTTATTACAGATAACATGTGCTTTGACTTCTCATTCACAAGTGGCAAAGGTATAAGTTTTTGTTTTTATTTAAAGCATTTACACATTTAGTTGTGTTCCTTATTCCAAGCTACTGAGAATTTTAGACTACAACTGTGCAAATAATCTGGCTATAAAACTGTGTGTATTATTTAATTTTATTTAATTTGTGTGTATTATTTAAATTTCTATATAAAACCAAAAAGTATACACCGTTTGGTAAAATAATACATTTAAAAATTTATGCCAGGCATTGGTGGCTCATGCCTGAAATCCTAGCTATACAGGAGGCTGAGAGGATCAGGATTCAAAGCCAGTCTGGGCAGAAAAAGTCCCCATGAGACTCTTATCTCCAATTAACCACTCAAAAAACTAACAGTGGTACTGTGGCTCAAAGTGGTAGAGTGCTAGCAATGAGTAAAAGAACTCAGAGACAGAGCCCCTGCCCTAAGTTCAAGCCCTACAACCAATTAAAAAAAAAAAAAAACTTCGGCTGGGAATGTGGTTTAGTGGTACAGTGCTTGCCCAGCATGCATGAAGCCCTGGGTTTGATTTCTCAGTACCACATACATAGAAAAAGCCAGAAGTGGGGCTGGGAAGGTGGCTCAGTGGCAGAGCGCTTGCCTTGTATGCTTGAGGCGCTGGGTTCAATTCCTCAGCACCACATAAAGAAAAAAGCCGGAAGGGCACTGTGGCTCAAGTGGTAGAGCATTAGCCTTGAGCTGAAGAGCTGAGGGACAGCGTCCAGGCCCAGAGTTCAGGCCCCACGACCGGACCCCCCCCACAAAAAAAAAAAAAAAAAAAGAAAAAAAAGAAAAAGCCAGAAGTGGCACCGTGGCTCAAGTGGTAGAGTGCTAGCCTTGAGCAAAACAAGTTCAGGGACAGTGTCCAGGCCTAGGACTAGCAAAAAAAAAAAAAAAAAGTACAAAAAAGGTGATTTTCCAATACTCATATTCCTATTCACTGTCACTAATGGAAAGTCTGGTAATGAAAGTCTTGCCTTTCTCATGATCTCCATGGCTCGCTGTGGGCACTTGTGCGTCACCACTTCCCCATGTCATTTCATCTTCATCCGTCTCTCTTGTTTGTGACTTCTGAGTTAAGCTGTGCCAACAAAACACATTAGCAACATTTATTTTTGTCCTTAAAATGCAATTAAATATTATGCCCCCATCTACTTGCTTTGTAAGAAATTACTAACTATAGTATTTTAAAACAGATTTCCTGACTTAAACAATCAAATCCAAGCCTGGGATAGTGGTGCATGCTGATAGTCCCAGATGCTCAGGAGGCTGAAACAGACAGAAGGATTACTTGAGCCCTTGAGTTAGAAACCAGCCAGGGCAACATAGTGAGATTGTCTCAAACAGACAAATAGCCTCAAATCCTCAGTCCTTCAAATTTATTGCTGTAAGTGAACTGAGGTTACACAAGAGCTTAATAGTTTTAAATTTATTTGAAAACAGATTCTAGGTCTTTGATAGAAAGAACCCTTTGGGGATGGAGAAGGTGACACTTTAATTTTCATCCTTCAGTAGGGCTAAGTGATTTCAGTTCTGACAGCGGTTTCCCTCTACTGAATTATATGGATTTAAGTTACTTAAAGAAGTCCCTATCAATGGACAATCTTTTGCTACAATTAGAGGCAGGACTGTACTGGTTTCACTTAAACTCAGTAAAACTTCTTGTTATTCTAGAGGTGTACCATAAGTGCCACTTGTTTTGGTTTGGATCTTGAGTGTCCCCCAAAAGCCTGTAAGAGGGGTTGGGAAGGCGGCTCAGTGGTAAAGTGCTTGCCTTGCATGCATGAGGCTCTGGGTTCGATTCCTCAGCACCACATAAGCAAAAAAGTAAAAAGCCGGAAATGGCGCTGTGGCTCAAGAGGTAGAGCCTAGCCTTGAGCTGAAGAGCTGAGGGACAGCACCCAGGCCCAGAGTTCAGAACCTACGACCGGACCCCCCCAAAAAGAATGGGTTTTGGAGAATGTTAGATCACTGTGCATGTGTCCTTGAAGGGAACACATTGGGACTTCAGGCTCCTTTACTCTCTTGCTTCCTGGCCACCATGAGGGGAAGAACTTTGCTTTATCATGTTTCACCATAAAATTCTGCCTTGCCATAGCCTCAAAGCAAGGTGGCCAAGAGCCAGGGGCTAACATCTATAAAACTGTGAGCTAAAATAAACCTTCCCCTCTCTGATTTATTTCTGATATTTTGTTATCGTGATGGAAAACTAACACATCGTCTTTGGTAAGATCGATAATTATAAAAGGTAAATTAAGTTGAATAATATTCAGTGCTAACATGAGATAGACAAGCATATAAAATATGAATATAACTTCGGATAATCAGGGGAACAGAGTGAGTACTTGATATTAATGTATACCATACATGGACTTATGCTTCCAAAATGTCAATAACAGATCAGCAGTGTTGTTACTTTTATGGTGCATAGTTTCGTTTGCTCCAACTTACTGGGAATCATAATGAATGCTTCATTTGCAAGTTCTAAATGCACTGGGTTGATAATACACATTTTGTCTCTAAGGACACAGTCTGAAGATCCTTCTATCATGCATTCTTCTATTTCTGAACATTTTTTCAGTATTTCATAATATAAGTACACCTTAATTTACTGTCTCTCTTACGGTGCTTCACTACTATAAACAATGCTGTAATTATTCATGCATATGGTAATGGAAGCAGTGCTTTCACATCGAATTGTTAGGTAAAAGGTAATATACACTACACACATCTTTGATCTACAATGCCCATCTTCTAATATACACTACTGTTTTGTTTACATTAAGAAATAATAATAAATATAACTGTAAGATCCTTCATGATTTGTGTTGTTAAAACAAAAAAATGCACCCAAGAACTGGCAATATGAATAAAAATTTACATTTTAATAGTATTTCCAAGTTGCCTTTTCAAGAGACTATACTTAATTTAACTTTCCTCTTCCTTTCCATACCTTCCTAACAAAGCATCAGGATCCTTCCTTTTTGACTATTAGGTACAAAACTGTATTTGTTACTTTATTAATACTTAGTACCTCCTTGTTTAACCTATTTAGTAAAAAATTAAATATCAATGTTATGGGTAAATAGCCCCTATGATTATTATCTAATGTAAAGCAAAATTTGTGTATTATCATGTAATGTAAGTGACATGTAGTGATTTAAAAAATTAGGCTCTATTTTCAAGGAGAAAACTATTAAGTTTAAACAAGTATTTTACATTTGTATTTTTTTTTAAAGCAGAGTACATTTAGCCACCAAAGGAAAGCAGCAAGACTTGGAAGAAAGAAGCATCAAAGAGACATTGAATGCAATCCTCATAAGGACAATCTTTATACTACAGGGTTCCACCCATAGCTCCTCCCATGGCTTTGTGTTATTTGAGTTTTTGGTTTGGTATCTTTATTAATGCAAATTAAGAAAATTAAAATATAAAAAAATGAACTAGGGCTGGGAAGGTGGCTCAGTGGTAGAGTGCTTGCCTCACATGCATGAGGCCCTGGGTTCGATTCCTCAGCACAACATAAGCAGAAAAAGCTGGAAGTGGCACTGTGGCGCAAGTGGTAGGGCGCTAGCCTTGAGCTGAAGAGCTGAGGGACAGTGCACAGGACGAGTTCAAGCGCCATGACCACCAAAAACAAAAAAAAACAAAAAAAAACCCTAAACTACCTACCTAAAATTATCTGTAACCCTAGCAAATGACATCATTATCACCACAAGCACATCCTCTTTTACACCCACTCTTTCATTCTTTTTTGTTAAATCAAACTTAAAAATATACTGACTTTTTGGGGGGGGAGGTTGGAAGATTGGAGTCTTTATTATACAGTTAGACTGCAGGCAACCCATCGTTACAAAGGCCTGCAGCCCCCATATACACAGAACACAGCTAGGAAACAAAAACAGTACCAACAAACCAATTCAACTCTGATGGAGAACTGAATTGGGACACCAATTGAGACAAGACAGGACACAAGAGATTATCACAGAGATACCACGTGGCATGGTGTAATGGTGTCTGGGCTGATTCGGGCTTAAATAGGATCCACAGGAAATTCCCAGTCCCAGGAACTAACTGGACTGACAGGTTCAGTAACCTATCAGCCAAGTGTCCGCCCTTGCCTCCACGAGCATTTCCTTCTCTCAGCATGAAGACAGGATGCCAGACCCTACCATCCACCATGTGTCCAATATGGCACCGGCCAGACCTGACCTATACTGATTTGTTTGAACAATAGTAAAATAAACACATTTTGCATGTCAGAAGAACCTTATTTATTATGACAAAAACCTGAAAACAATATTCAATCATAGTTCCTAATTTATTCCTTTTTATTTTATTGAAAAACAATAAGAAACATTCAGACTATTTAGTAAGTACTCATACTGACTTGCTGAACTGAAACTCCTTTGTTCAACTATTTAAAATAATAAAAGAAAAAGTTGTAGATTAACAAAAAATTACCCTACCTTTCATTGCTCACTTTTTCTTCATAATATTCTTTACAATTACAACCATTCATTTTAATAGTCTACAATAAAAGAAAAATCAAAATCAAATTATTAAAAATTTGTATCAAAAAACAACTTATGTTTCTTAATGATGAATTATTTCCTATATTTACTGTTATGGTTCTTCCTGTGATTACATATATATATACATATATATATACATATATATTACATACATACACACATACATACTTATATGCCACACATACACACACAATACATTCTCAACAGTGATTGAAGCATCTTTTCATAATTTTTAAAACTGAAAATGTTAATGATACTGCAAGTTGTACAAACGGGTCTCACCACTCTCATACATGAACATTGCACTTTGATTCGATTGGCCCCTCTATTGCTCTCCAACCCATCCCACCCATTTAAACCGTTTTTAGTGTTTTATTATGCCACCTTCCAGCTTGTACTTCCAATCTCACACTTAAATATGCGTTGCACACACACACACACACACAAATATTCAGTCTAGATTCTACATGAGAGACATGTAATATGTCTTTCTAAACTTGGCTTATTTTGCTTAACATGATAATTTCTAGTTCCATCCATTTTCCTGAAAATGACAGAATTTCATTCTTCTTTATGGCTGAATACTTTATTGTATATACATAAAATGTTCTGTATTCATTCACAGCAGTGGAGGGGCATCTAGGCTGATTCCACAGATTGGCAATAAACGTGAATGAACAGTGTTATATTCTAATTTATATTCCTTTGGGTATGTGGCTAAAAGTGGTATTGCTGTGTCACATAAGTAACTCTATTTTTAGTTTCTTGAGGAAAGTACATAATGATTTTCATAGTGGCTACACTAATTTATATTCCCAGTAGTGGTGTATTAAAGGTTCCTTTTCTCTGCAGCCTCACCAGTACTTGGTGTTTTTTGTTTTCTTGATGATGGAAGACAGTGATTGGAATAAGATGAAATAGTAGTGACATTTCCAGCATGGATAAAGAAGTTGCACATTTTTCATGTATTTGCTGGTCATTTTTACTTCTTTTGAGAGCTGTCCAATTAATTTGCCTATGTTTTGAATTATTTCCTACAGTAATTATGTTTTGGCTTTTCATTTCTTGCATAAGGGCAATTGATAGTAATTACTTTCTTGTTTGGCTACCACTAAGTCAATTCTAACTCAGACATCCCATCTACTCAAAAGTGCTAATTTATTATTCCTACTGATGGACTGGTTTGGTTTTTAAGCCTCATGTTTTCAGTGTGCAGACTTGCAGATCTAGCTTTACTTTTGGGAGTGCACAAAGTATGTAATATTTCCTAATAACTGGTAGAAATATTTTCCCTTATGAACTCACAGTTTTACATATTTCCTGGAGTATTTTACATCTTTATTTTTCCATGTAAACTTTAAAATCATCTTACTAGCTGCCTGTCTCTATAAAAAAATTGAAATATTTGATAGCCATGTTTAATTTATGGGTGATTCAAGATATATTTTTCTTTAATACTTCTTTCTTGCTCCTTTTGGAAAGTTTTGGTTTTCAGAACATAAATCTTTTATATTTTGATCGAAATTATGCCTAGAAATTTTATTTGTAACTGTTGTGAACAAAATTTTACTTAATTTATAGCTAGTTAAGCAAATATTATATACTGAAATAGGTGAAAGCTCTTATTCTAATGTGGCTATAGGAAAAGCTTCAAGATGACGATTTATCTGATTGCTAGAGGTTTCCATTTATAATCCTAGCTACTCAGGAAGTACCAGCCCGGGGAGACAAATCCTTGAGACTTTTATCTCCAATTCATCAGCAAAAAGCTGGAAGTGGAGCCCTGGCTCAAGTAGTGGAACACCAGCTGTGAGGAAAAGGGCTGACTGAGAGTGCAATGCCCTAAATTCAAGCCCTAATACTGGTAAGAAAAAAGAAAGATGATTAAGGTTAGATGAGGTCATAGAGAGTAGGTTTTTGCCTGCAATTAAACTGGTGTTTCTAGAAGAGGTACACAGAAGCAAGGTTATGTGAGAACATAGTGAGAAGGTACCATCGGCAAGTCGGTAAGAGGTCTTGACAGAAACCAATTTTGTTGGCACCTCAGTCTTGAGCTTCCATTCTTCAGAACAGTGAGAAAATAAATTTCTGTTGCTTAAGCTACTCAAGGTATGGTATTTTGGTATGGCAACTTGAACAGACTATGGCTATAAACTCAAATGCCTGCAGGCACCAGCCAAGTGATATAAAATTGTTAAGTGCTTGGAGTGGAAGATATGACAAAACAAAAGGTTGGATTTGTGAGTGGTCACAGCTACAAGTCACTTGAATTTTGTAAAATTGTCTGATAAAAGCTAAAAGTTTATAGTCCAAAGATATAGGAGCTTTTACTGCATAATTTACATTGTTTTCTGTTGAAATGGTATCTCCTGAACTTTTTGCTTCGGCTTGTCTTGAACCATGATTCTTCTGATCTCAGCCTCCTCAGGAAGTAGGATCACATGTGTGAGCTACCAGGCCTGGTCACATTTTGTTTTTTAATGCAAATAGTTCTCTTGTTGCTTTAGACAACAATTTAAATAATTCTATGTAACGAATGCCAAGTGAAAAGTCCCCATCTTTCTGGTGACATACAAACCAAGCTGTTATTCTCCTGTTTATCTGTATACTCATTTCAGTTTTTCACTGTTCTTGCAGAAATGTTCCATGGAGTCTCATAAAGTCTTTTCTAGTGGTGTTCCTCCTCCCACTACTCCATGCACCAAGAGTTGTGAACTTGCTGACCCCAAGGCCAAGGCCCCATTCATGATGCTGCTTTGCCTGACCAAATCTGAGAGTGAGTGAGTGGGTCATTGCTTCCTGTGGGAGGGATGTAGCATGTTGGGTATCTGAGATGGTTGGTGGGGGATAGGAAAGTCAGCTGACAATCTGAAGCCAATTGACAGGACACTCACAGGGTAGTGTTCTCTTTGCACAATGTGACTGCTCACGTCTCCATTTCAGCACAAATGAAAAAGGTTCTGGAAGTCCTCTTCAATGCCACTGGCTGGGTCACTGTCTTCTGCTAGGATACTACAGGAATGAAGTGACCAGAGACCAGAGTGCTCCCAAATTGTCCTCTCCATCAATAGGACGTACTTGCAAGTAGTACACCAGGAGCTCCCAGGTAGTTCTACGTGGTGACCTGCAAGTGCCTTGTTGTGAATGCTCACAGCTTGGCTGTCATACAAAACTGGATGCTGGCTTCAGGAAGAACACACCACAGTGCTGGAGTCTCACAATGTTAGACTAGGGCAGCTGGAGGTTGCCTTGATCTCCTCACTTCATTCTGGCCTGTATATGCTGCCATCTTGCAGAATGATGCTGACCAAATGCCTAGGTCACTCCCCACTGCACTGGTCCACTTCTGGTCTTCTCCTCCCTCCACCTTCCTGTCCTTCACTTCTTTCTCCAGGACAGGATGACATTCTCATGTTATGAAAAAAAAAAGTTAACCTCCATTTCCCTCTACATGTAACTTGTCAGTAAAATAAGCAACCAACTTTGGTCATTTCACCTTCTGGATTAAAACACAGTCTAATGAGGGATACACTGTTGTGGTCTGCGGAGGTGTTATCCTCACCTCAGTGATGTCCCCAGGTAGAGGGGGACCATTGCAGTCTGTACCTTCTCTCCCATCTGCTAACTGGCCCTCTGCCACCAGTGTACCTGGGAGAGATATACATAGGCAAAGATGAGCCAATGAAACCATGGTGCAGCAGAAATTTTACATTCACCCACAAAAGCTGGGAAATACTAGGGTTGGGGCTTAGGTGAGACTGCCAAAAACAAAGCAAAAGAAGGCAGTAGCTGTGGTATACATCAGTATAAAATTCCTACTCTGCTTCTAAGGCTGCACTGCTGTAGCAATAGCTTGGTCCCAGTGGGAGGGAAAATGTTGGGACTTTAAGGAATAAAAGCCATGATGTTAAGGATACACTTTAAATCTTACAACTAAGGTAGCTTATCTACAAATATACAAAAGGAAAACTAGACAACAAATCCTATTTTATTTCTGAAATTTACCTAACAATTGAGGATAGGGAAATGCTTATATATTTCATATTTATTTAAAGATATGTTTCCCAGAGACCTTTTTACATCATGCAGTATGCCAATTTATTCACCTACCTGGAACACAGGCATCTCCTTTTGCATTATTCCTGTGGAAAAGATTCTGGGCTTCCTCATCTACAACATCCAGTAGAGACTGGATCACTTCAGCTTCTTGAGAATCATCATAACTGTCATCCGGTATATCCAGTTCTTGAAAAACAGTAATTTATATGGGGTTTTACTTAAACATACTGACATGAGAAAAGGACAAAATGTACTGACATGCTATGGACTTTTATAATTATTTTTATTCTTTCCTTTTTTTTGTGCCAGTTTTGGGGCTTTAACTCAGTGTCTCAAACTCTTCTTTGGCTTTCTTGTTCATGGATGCTGCTCTCTCTCTCTGTCTTTCTTCTCTCTCTCCCCTCTCCAGTACTACTGGAGATTGAACTCAGGGCCTGTGCGCTGTCCCTTAGCTTTTCCACTCAAGGCTGGAACTCTATTACATGAATCATAGCTCTACTTCTGGTTTTGGTGACTGATTGGAGATAAGTGCCTGCTTCAGCTTGGCATTGAAACCTTATCCTTAGATCACAGCCTCTTGAGAAGCTAAGATTATAGGTGTGAGGCACCAGAGCTTTGCTTGCTCTATCTCCTGAGCCTCTAGTCAGATATTTTGCTGGATAGTTGGAGATAAGACTTTTCTGGATAGACTTTTCTTTTTTTTGAGGGGGGGGGTCGGGTCGTGGGGCCTGAACTCTGGGCCTGGGTGCTGTCCCTCAGCGCTTCAGCTCAAGGCTAGCGCTCTACCACTTGAGCCACAGCACCACTTCTGGCTTTTTTCTTTTTGCTTATGTGGTGCTGAGGAATCGAACCCAGGGTCTCAGGCATGCAAGGCAAGCGCTCTACCACTGAGCCACCTTCCCAGGCCTGGATAGACTTTTCCATCCTGGGCTTTACTTTGAACCTTGATCTGCCGAGTTGCAACCTCCTAAATAGTTAGGATTACATGCGTGAGCTAGGTCCTTTTACATTTAAACACCTACCTATAAGGTGCTGTGGTCACAATGTAGCCCAAGTATTTTATGTTGTTTTGGTTTTTTTTTTTTTTTGGTAACAGTCCTGGAGCCTGAATTTAGGGCTGGGGCCTGCCCCTGAGCTTTTTTATTTGCTCCTCACTTGAGCCACACCTCTACTTCTGACTTTTTGGGTGTTTATTTGGAGGTAAGAGTCTCCCGGACTTTCCTGCCCGGGCTGGCTTTAAACTGTAATCTTCAGATCCAGCCTCCTGAGCTAGGATTACACCTGTTGGCTGACGGATATTTACTTTCTTAAATTAATCTTAAAACAGATTAGATTAAAAAACTACCAAGATAAAGGAGCTGAGAAGGGTGATTTTGTAAAATATAAGAAACACTATCAAATAAGCAGATATCTTTTCAATCACTTTAAAGTAGGGTTTTTGTTTTGTTTTGTTTTGTCAGTCTGGGGCTTGAACTTGGCCTGGGCACTGCTCCTGAGTTTCTGTGCTCAAAGCTAGCACTCTACCACTTCAGCTACAGTGCCACTTCTGAGTTTTTCTGAGTAGTTTATTGGTGATAGAAGTCTCATGGACTTTCTTGCCTGGGCAAGCTTTGAAAGTAGTTTTTTTTTTTTTTTTTTTTAAATCAGAGATAAGAACAGAAGCTAGACATTTTTTTTTTTCTTTTTGGTCGGTTGTGGGGCCTGGACTCTGGGCCTGGGTGCTGTCCCTCAGTTCTTCAGCTCAAAGCTAGTGCTCTACTACTGGAGTAACAGCGCCACTTCTGATTTTTTCTGCTTATATGGTGCTGAGGAATCGAACCCAGGTCCTCAGGCTGCAAGGCAAGCACTCTACCACTGAGTCATCTTCCCAGCCCATAGACATTTGTATATTAATGCAGTTAACAATAGTGCCTATACATTCCATTTTCTCTAATTTCTTTGAAAAAATAATCTGCTCTTTTAAAGCTACAGTAGCAACAGGATTGAATAGCAATTATTTTCCATGTTACCTGTGCTTTTAGAGCATGTAAAGTAGATGACTTATTGGGAAACTACCTTTGGGCTCAGTGAAGTGGGCTGATTCCTCCATCTGAGAAATAGAATATTTTTCTTCAGTGTGCAAAGCTTCAGTTATTTCTTCCCCATTAACCTATGGTATAAAGCCAAAGTAAATAATCAGGTTACTACTTGCTTGTTAATTATTAGGTATGAGAGTGGTGGGTGATAAATATTGACCTTCTTTTCTTCCTCAGTACAAGATCGACTTCATATCTTCCCACACCACTTTTTACGCACTGCAATTAAGTGTGTAAAAGTGACATCAATTTCCATCAACTACATCTGAAAACACTAGGCTAAATAAAAATTAAACCAATATTTTTATTCTAGGTAATCTCAAAATAGTAACATAAAATTTGAATTACTGACATATGTAGTGTCTCTGTTACTTGAGGCATATTTTATAATATTTATCTTATAAGGAATATTTTAGGAAAGTTTAAGAGCTTAAATATGACCCTCCACTATTAAAAAAAAAAAAAAGAGGATCTTCTTTTGTGTTCTAGGCTGGCTTTGAGTTTGTGACTTTCCTATTTCAGCTTCTCAAGTGTTGGGATTACAAGCATGTACCATAACGTTCAATCAAAATCAAGTATATATAAAGCTGACACATGGATGTATGTGCTTATGCAGTGATCTGATCATTTAGACCCCATTTTCCAATGGGGTCTAAATTTCATGTGAATTTAAGAAAAATTCAATAGATTCATAACTATATAATTATAATATACTCATTGAAAAGAATGCACTTTATTTTTTTTTGCTAGTCCTGGGGCTTGAACTCAGGGCCTGGGCTCTATCCCTGAGCCTCTCTGTGCTCAAGGCTAGTGCTCTACCACTTGAGTTACAACACCAGTTAGACTTTTTCTACTTGGGTGGTACTGGGTTAGGGCTTCATGTGTGCTAGGCAAGCACTCTACCAGTCAGCCATATTCCCAGCCCTCAGAATGTACATTTGTCATACAATGATAAATTATGAAGCAGTTCATGGAGCATAGCCTATCGAAAGTAAATGGGGCAGCAATGTCACTTGGTGGTACAGTGCTTGCTCTGAAGTTTAGCAAAAACAAAACAAAACAAACCATTTAGGCAAGATGTAAAGTTAAATGATTGGGATAAGTTAAAATAAGCTTGTACAAATTAAAATTGTGGTTTATTTTGAAGGTCTACATTTTCTTTTTAAGATAAAAGGGCACATGGTAGATGCAACAAAATTATTATTTCTTCATAAAGTAGTAATATAATAATGCCAAAGAGCTTCACTGGATTGTGAAGGACCAATTTCCATGAGAATTCAATGCATGGACATTAAGGTTCAAGGACAGAACATCATCAAGGAGACATCCTAGAAGATTTTAACACCAGTAAGACATGTTGGCAACTACAAACAATGAAAGCTCTGGGTTCTAGAGTTTCATGTTAACAAAAACCTACCTTCTCTATTTTAACAACATGCTGATATTTAAAAAGAAACATGCACCATACAGCATGAATAACATAGAAATGTATAAAAATTCTGTTGCTTCAGCTATGCGTAATTGAAGATCTTATAAATAGAGAATAGTATTACTATAGCTCAATCCAAACATGTATGTATCAAGAAATTTTCATTTTTGTGTCACAGTCATTTGTGCCTTAATGTTTCTTCTGCTTCAGTATCGTTACAGGAATTGCTTAAGTCACTAGTGTGAGATAACAATACAATGAGAGGCATAGAATTATGGCCTCCCTGTCACTAACTGAGTTATCTTTTCTTACATTAAATCATGTCTAGATTCCTACTGAGATTATAAGATTTTTCAATTTACTAGAAGAGCAATATATTATGCATAGCAAGACATTATACATTTTACTTTAAATGCAAGTATTTGAATAGTGAGATTCAGTACAGGAGTGTAGGAATAAAAGAACAAAATGAAAATCCAGCTGGGAACACTTTAGGAATTTATATTACATGCCAGAATGTAAATCATAAAAATAAAAGCCAAATAAATGTGCATACAAGAAAACCTAAGAGCATGAAGAAAAATTAGATTTTTGTGTGTTAATCTTAAATGATTTAACCTCTCATTTCACTATGTAGCAAAACATTTCCTAAGTAAACCTATTTCTTTAGTCACTCAAGTTTTTCTTAGCAGCACAGATATAACATTCATTGGTCACTCCTGGCCATCATTAACCCAAAGGAGCAATTTTTTTTTCTGATGGTCCTGGATTCATAATGTCACTTTTGGGATGCTTAACCACTTGAGCCATGCCTCCAGAGCTTCTTCTACTATACTTCTCAAGCAACTAGTATCACAGATGTGTACCACCATGCCCAGGTGATTGGTTGAATTGAAGTCTGCTATCTTTTTTGCCAATGCTGGCTTTGAAGTTCAGTTTTCCCAATCTCTGCCTCCAGAGTAGTTGGGATCACAGATATGAGCCACTTTTGTCTTCATTACATTCTCCTTCTCTTCCTGTGGCCTAAGAGACAGCTGAGAAAGTGTATACACAAATTTTAAAAAAAATCCTCAAACTAAGTTATCTATATAAATGTAAGCTTATTGAAGAGCTGAGTCTGTGCCAAAGGAAACAGGTTAATTCTATGTTGTGTGATTTTACTTAGGAGAGCTTACTAATTTTCCCAAATATATCTTTATTATCAATACACGAAGCTGAAAGTCATTTAAGTGTGCAATTAGTTTGGTTCCAAATACAAATGATGTGGCTGTTTAGATAAGGAGGAACACTAAAGAAGGTGGACTTTCACTTGCCTGGGAGAATGAGTGCTTGGGAGTGAGGGCAGGCTGGCCACAAGGCTCCATACTATGACATCCTGAAAGGAACAGTACAGAGCCAGTCAAAACAATGAGAGACGTGGAAAAGGATTAAAGATACATGATGATGGAAAGCTCTGCTACACTGAACACATGACCTGATTAAAAATTCTCATACATATAAAAATAAAACACATTTCTGAGGAAACAATTTTTTTATTAGTATAGTATAGTGACAAAAAACAAATAAATAGACTAAAATATGAGAGAAGGGTTAATCCCCAAGTAAAAGCTAATTTCTTAAAATAGTTCAAATGAAAATTCATTTGGGGCTGAATGATTCAAGTATGAAACATGGAATAAAAATGATCCCTCTTGAGTGGGAGAGACACCACAGTTGCTAAACTATTTTCACCTCACTATTAAAGAGAAGATAGCAAGTGTTCAACTCATTTCAAAAACACTGTCCCTTCAGCACAGGAAAGTAAGTTGTAGATATACTAATGAGGCCTTTAAATACATTTCTAAATAAATTACTAATTTTAGCTCCCAGTTATCAGTACAAAATGTAATACATACACGAATGGTAAATAGATTTTGTTTCTTACTGTATTTTCAAAAGATTGTGAAGTTGTGAAGTCTAAAAGACTAAAACAAAGGTGCATGAATTCAAGGACACCAGTTCTACTTAGAAAAATAAAAGTTGAAATAGAATTTCTGTGAACAAATTTCAATAATTTTGTAGGTGCTGTCACAAAGTACCTAATAATGTCTTGAATATTACTTAAAGGCAATATAAATATAATACATTATTAGAATTCTAGGAAAAAATGAAAGTTATGCTAATAACAAATCATGGGTTGGAAAATTCATATCTGAATAGTGTAAGTCACAGTAGATTTGTAATTTCTCCCTTCTGTTCCCCTAATTGTCTCCTTCTCCTGTTTGTCCTTATATAGTTGCTAATTTGCTTTCTGTTCCTCAAATTTTCATTGTCTAGAATTGTATGGACTCTGTCATTCTGGCTTATATTCACTCATCATACTTATTTTGAAGTTATTTTAACTATGTTGCTGCATGTATCAACAGCCAATTTCTTTTTTCACTGCTGTATAGTATCTACATTATATTAGACATCTACATTATATCCTGTATCATAGCAATAGTAGTAGCAATAGTTGTCTTAATTTAATGTTCATTCTTCAAAGTATTTTAATCCTCACAATAACCCACAGTTCTAGTATCATTATTTTATAGAGATACTAAAGCAGAGACACCTGTGGAATTATTAGGATTACTGGCTCATATCTGAGCTGATATCATATCATAGCTGAGATACCAGGAGTTTGAAGCCAGCCCAAAGAGAAAAGTCTGAAAGGCTCCATCTCCAAAATAACCATTAAAACCTGGGCTGGAGGCATGGCTCAAATGGTATAGCACCAGTGGAGCAAATAAGTCAAGTGAGTTCAAGACTCTGAGTTTAAATTCCAGTATCACAAAACAAAAACAAAAAAAAGCAAGAAAGATTCCTATTCACTTTTTTTCGGGAGGGGGTGTCCAGTTGTGGGGCCTGAACTCTGGGCCTGGGCGCTGTCCCTCAGCTCTTTAGCTCAAGGCTAGCGTTCTACCACTTGAGCCACAGCGCCACTAATGGCTTTTTTCTTTTTGCTTATATGGTGCTGAGAAATCAAACCCAGGGCCTCATGCATGCAAAGCAAGCACTCTACCACTGAGCCACCTTCCCAGCCCTCCTGTTCACTTTTGTGTGTGTGTGTGTGTGTGTGTGTGTGTGTGTGTGTGTGTGTGTGTTGGTTGTGGGAGCCATCATCACCTAGACTGTTCACATTGTGTTTACTTTTCTCCTGAGTAAACAACTAAAATGTAATAGCTGGATCACACTGTTTAATTTTATGTTTAGTTTAATTTTATGTTTAATTAATTTACGTTATAATTTATGTTTAATTAATTAATATTTGGCAATACTAAAATTTGAGTTCAGGGCCTCACAGTTTCTAGGTGAGCATCAATCAATAAGCCTTACCTACAGCCCTTCTTGCTTTGGTCATTATTTCGAGATAAGCTCTCACCTTTTGCTCAGGCTGTCCTGGAATGTGACCCTCCTATTTATGCTTTCTGTTGTAGTTGGGTTAACAGGTTCATAACAGCAGGCCCAGCCTTTTCTTTTGTGATTGGGTCTCTAGAACTACAATTCTCCTGATATAATCTCTCAGGTAGCTAGGATTACAAGCATATGTCACCATATCTGGCATACAATTTATTGTCTGGCTTTTATATAAGTTTTCAAACCCATGACGAACTTAATATGCTCAGAGAATTTCGTAGATCACTAAGTAACTTCTATAAGGCTGTAGAGCACTGGAAAGTTACAAATAGGAGTCTCCAGAGGACACTAGGAAAAATGCTCTCTTCATTATTTTATTTTATTTGACCTTTTGGGTAGTAGTGCAGCTTCAACTCAGAACCTCACACTTTCTAAGGAAGCTCCCTATCTCTTGAACCATGCTCCCAGTTCCTGATAGTTTTTTTTGTTGGTTGTGGGTCTTGAACTCTGGGCTTGGGTGCTGTCCCTCAGCTCTTCAGCTCAAGACTAGCACTCTACCATTTGAGCCACAGCACCACCTCCAGTTTTCTGAGTGGTTTATTGGAGATAAAGAGTCTCTACATGGGCTAGCTTTGAACCATGATCCTCAGATCTCAGCCTCCTGAGTAGCTAGGATTATGGGCATGAGTCACCAGTGCTTGGCTCCTGATAGTTTTATGAGATAGTCTAATTCTTCCACAAAGTGAACTACATAGACCATCATAAAAGATTTCTACCTTCTAGCTATTTAAAGCTTTGGCTTTTAGAAGATAAATGACTATTATAGTAAAGTTTCTTTTAGCTGCTGTTGATATTACTGTCTGATAACCTAAAGCAGTCATATAGGGGAAGTATTTAATGATAGAGAAGGGAACACGAGAACCACGAGGTAACCGGTGAGGACTGAAGCACTTAGAAGAATGCTTAGTCCAAAATGAACATTAAAGAAACTGTTGCCACAACAATTACTACTGCTATTTCTATTTATGCTAGAATGCAAGGCAGATGGTTGTTTGCATATTCTATATCCACAATGCCCAGAACAGGGGCTAGCTCAGAGGAAAAATTCAGTGTATGTCAGAATGAATTACTGTGTGGTGAGTATGCTGGTGTTTCATAGTTGGTTCACAGTTATATGTTATTGAAGACTAACTTCATGTTAGTATTTGAAGTTAACTTAAAAGTTATTTTTGAAGTATTTTATTGAAGTTAACATCACAAGTTAGCTACTACTAATATTTTTAGTTTATCGATAGGGCTTATGTAAGTATCAAATAATTTATGGATCAGAAAACTTATGAACTCAGGGGCATTGGGCTATAAATTTCATGGTCTACTTTGTCCTATTATTTTCCTATCATTCACTATATTTCACAGATGCTTTTATGTAAATACAATGTTTTCACTCAAAGGGATTATGAATTACATCCTGGAAGGACATTAAAAATATTTTAGTGGTAACATCCAACCTTGCTCATCAGAAAAAAGTAACCTCTCTACAATTATTTGTGTCATAAAACAAATGTATTCTTACCATTGACTCTAGTTGACTCTGGTGTTGAAATGGCAGATTTCTTTGAACTGGGGGCCACAGGATGACCATCTCTGTGTAATAAAAAAAAAAAAAAGACAGGGCTTGTGTATAGATTTATTTGCTTAAATATCCTTTAAACCACTGTTAGCCAGTTTCAGAAGTTTCATCTTGCACAGATGTTGGGTGTATAAGCATGAAGAATGGCCTTTTTTGTTTTGTATTTGAGATAAGATCTAACCATTAGTATCCCAGTTTGGCATGGAATTTGCTGTGTAGCCTAGGCTGGCTTGAACTCAAGATCCAGCTGCCTCTGTCTCTGGAGTTCTGGGTGGGATTACTCAGGTGTATAACCACACAGACAAGACCTCACAGAATATTACCTTGGGTTTTATTTCAATATACCACTGGTTTCGATTACCATTTAAAACACCAGAAATATGAACTAATAACTTAGTTTGCTGTCACTCTGGAGATAGTTCAAAGTTAGTTAACTCAGAAGTCATAGCTCACAAAGGTTTTGTTTTGTTTTATTTTGCTACCAGTCCTGGGGCTTAAACTCAGAGCCTGAAGGGTGCTGTCCCTGAGCTTTTGTGCTGAAGGCTAGTTGTCTACCATTTGAGCCACAGCTCTACTTCTCACAGACTTTCCTGCCTAGGCTGGTTTGAACTGGGATCCTCAGGTGTCCACCTCCTGAGAAGCACGATTACAAGATCATGACTGATGTTGTGAGCCACCAGCACCTAGCCACTCACAAATTTTTTTTCTAACTGTAGTTTTTGACAAGTACTTTTTTTGTTGTTGTTGGTTATGGGGCTTGAACTCTGGGCTTGGGCACTGTCCCAGCGCTCTTCAGCTCAAAGCGAGCGCTCTACCACTTGAGCCTCAGCGCCACTTCCGGTTTTCTAGTGGTTTATTGGAGATAAGCGTCTCACAGACTTTCCTGCCCAGGCTGGCTTTGAACCGCGATCCTCAGATCTCAGCCTCCTGAGTAGCTAGCATTATAGGCATGAGCCAGGGTACCCAGTATACTTTTAAAGTGAGAAAATCTAGATAAAATACCTATATTCAAAGGATTATATGAAAAGTAACCAAAAAGTGCTTTGGGAACAGAGATTAGTGTACAATCTTATTGTTGCTGATACTTGAGGGAAAGGGAGGTCACATAAGATATACAATGTGGGAGAGGCAATATGCCACAGGCCCTAAGCATTCTTCTATGTTCTTGCTATGAAGTCCCAAGGTCAAGGCTCTGCACTCTAGGCCATTTTTCAAGGACCCGTTGCAGGCAGCAACCTCTTGAGGAATGAAGCAATCCCCTTCCAAACCAAACTAAACCAGGCTCTCTTAACAGGCTGTGATAAAACCATGGGGTTTTCAGGCTGCTTTATAGCATTCTTCTCTTGTAATACACTAGGGGAAGTGAGAATTCAGTATCAGCTCAGGCAAAGTTAGTGAAACCCTATCACAAAACAAAATATAACATAGGGCTAAGTTATGACTCAAATTATAGAGCCCCAAGTCCAATGCCTAGTACTACAATGCCTAATCCTACACACACACACACACACACACACACACACACACACACACCCAGTTTAAACAAAATTGAATTGTAGTTTCTCTTATTTACATTAGAAAGTATTCTAACTGATAAATGTGTTAACTGCCCTGTTGGTTGGAAATTTGTCTCAAACACTTAGCCACTCAATGTTCTTAGAATCGCTTTCCATGATGTCCATTTTAACTTTACTAAGTCTAAATTGCCAATTCAGTAATCCTATAGGTGCACATAAATATAATCAACAACCTGATATGCACACAGACATATAAACAAAGCCATTACCTTGTTGCTTTCAGTACCACAGAAGGAAGTGACATGTCTAATGCTCTGTTAGCTTCTTCTAAGGTCATTCCTTGTGTGCTGACTCCATTCACATAATGGATGATATCTAAAAGCTGGAGATTGCCCTCAATAGCTGCAACTGACTGTGGATTGATATCACCAATATATATTACTTGATGAAGACTATCATGACCTCCAGATAGGGAGAAACCTACAAAGAATAGAAAATAATTGTTTTCTTAGTTGTAAGAGTATTTTGAATCTAGCCAAGAAAATCTCACTGAACAATGCTTCATTACCCAGCTCCTCTTTGTTGCATGTTAACGTGATGTCAGGAAGCAAATGAGGCAACACCGGCAGTCTGGGTAATTCTAGAACCCGTCCAACAACTATTCTGACTGTCTTGGGAGCAGCTCGGAGCATATTCACTGCATCGGTGTGAGTCATGTTTGAAACATCTGCATCATTCACCTAAAAAATGAAAGGTACAAACTAGAATTATAATTCTTAGAACATGAAAGCTAAATTGCTAAGAAAGAATAATATCTTAGCTTTTACATAATATAGTAGCCAGCAAGTGATACACAGCAAATACTGTTTTTTCCTTTTTCCTGACTTATGGATTCATTCTACCAACTCTCTCTTTTCTGATTCATTAGATTATCTTCCAAAGGAGATTTTAGAAATCATTAGGGCAATAAAGTCCCTAAAGTATGCATCATAGTTTTGTTAATACATCCTTTCAGAAGAAACTTTGTATATTTGTGACTTGAGACACTTTTTACATGCTTTAATTGATTACAGAGACTTTCAAATTTCCTCAACAGTTAACTGCACAGAGGTTTCTACTTTTGGAGAAGAAAGATACTGAACCTGGTTTGTTCCTTGGTCATTACTATCATTTGCCAATTGTTTGTTTGTCCCTCAAATATTTGGGTTGATCCCAAATATGGACTGTAATATAGTGAACCAAGGGGAAAGTGGATGGGGAAAGTGCCCTGAGGGGTTTTGTTCTCAGGAAGCAACTTTTTTTTTTTTTTTTTTTTGTGAGTCATGGGGCTTGAACTTAGGGTCTGAACACTGTCCGTCAGCATTTCAGCTCAAGGTGAGTACTCTACCACTAGAGCCATAGCATCGCTTCTGGTTTTCTGGTAGCTAACTGAAGATAAGAGACTCACAGACTTTCTTGCCTGGGGTGGTTTTGCATTGTGATCCTCAGATCTCAGCCTGCAGATTAGCTAGGATTATAGGTGTGAGCCATCAGCCCTTCTGGACTCAGGAAGCATATTTGGATTCCTGTTTTGAGATATAATCTCTTCCTATCACACTTGATCCCACTATGATACCATGATGTCTTCAGCGTGCTGTGTGGATACCAACTGATATCTTTAAAACTTCTAAAATTGTGAGCAGAATAAACATCTTTTTTAAAACACGAAATTCATAAATTTAATAAAATTACCCTGCTGTATGCGACTCCAGTGACAAAGATGAACTAAGACTCACATTTTACAAATCTCTCCTTTTAAATATCTCACCTTTATGAGCCGGTCTCCAGGTTTTAGCCTTCCATCACTTTTGGCTGGATCCTGTATGACATCATGAACATAACAACCAATACTCTGATTGCCTTTGGTTACTGTAAAACCAAGACTGCCTTTCTCTGACTTATTTAGAGTAATAAGGAGTTCTACTTCCTAGAAAACAACAACAACAACAGTACAATTATTATTGTTAATTTCTTCATACAGAAGAAACCAAATCTCAAAAGTTTCAATTGAACAAGTCTTTCCAGCTCTGACAGAATGCTCCCTTCTCTCAACCACATTGCTAACCACATTGTGTGTTTGTCTAGAGATAGCAGAGACAGGACATACTTGTGCTTCCATTCTTTCTTTTTATGGGCTAGTCCTGGGCTTGAACTTAGGGCTTGGGTGTTATCCTTAAACTTGTCTTGCTCAAGGTTAACATTTTATCATTTGAGCCACAGCTTTACTTCTGACTTCTCAGTGATTAATTAGAGATAAGAGTCTCATGCTCTTTTCTGCATGGGCTGGCTTTGTACCATGATCCTCAGATCTCAGCCTCCTGAGAGCTAGGATTACAGGTATGAGCCAGCATTGCTCAGCCAAATTTTAAAGACCTAACTGTAGCAGGGTGTTGGTAAAGAAAGTCCCTATAAGACTCTTATCTCCAATTAACCACTCAAAAATGGAAGTGGAGCTATGGCTCAAAGTAGTAGAGCACTAGTCTTGAGCAAAAGAGCCCAGGGATATCACCAAGGCCCAGAGTTAAAGCCCAGTGACTAATAATTAATAAATAAAAAAAATGAATAACTAAAAGAATAAATGAATAAAAGAATAGATTTAAGTGAAATGTTAAAGTTGCTTAATGACAGATTTCTAAGAATATTATTTTAAAATTACCTTCATTCTTGCTAAAAATGAAACAAGCTATTCATACCACATATATATGCACAGTTACAGGTAAACAAAATATCTGTAAAGATATTTTTCAATGCTTATGATTTGGGGGTGAGTAATAATATAAGTGGCTTTAACATTTTTTTCTCTTTAAGTTTTCTACAATAAACATTCAATATTTGGATAATAACCAATAATACTAAAAATAGCTAGCTTCCTATCCATACAAAGGATGTTAAACTCAGAAATCTGGGTTTCAAGATTGATTTGTAGGTAGAAGTTCTTACAACAATATAAATAGATTCCAAAGATAACATGGAAGACAAAAAATTATATTCAAATGCTAGAAACCAAATAATCAATTGGAATTTGAGAAACAAGCCAAAAATAATAGTTTCTAAATGAATAATCTGTACAAGTCTCTTTACTATCTGCCAAACAAAGCAAGGCAGTGGTAGAGTCAGATCTGTGTCAGATCTTCTTGTTACTTTCCCTAATTTCTTAGCAGAGAAACATATTAGATATATTATCCATTTATTAGATGTAGGTGTGTTAGCTGTAAATATGAAGCTACTCTAAAAGACAGCTTTTTTCTCTAACTAGAGGAAAACAGTATGTGTCTATATCGTCATTAAAAAGTGCACTATTTTTCTTCCCGCTGAGGAAAACAACTCACAAGCTCCAATTCTTCAGAATGTTTTTTCAAGTCATTTGTCAAAGTTGTCAAGTTTTCTTGTGTGGTCGATTCAGAGGAATGATGTGTATAGGTTTTACCCATCGAATTAGAAGAAGTGGGTTCTGATTGGGGTTGACAGCTTTGCCCAGGAGTTGTCTCCAGTGGTAGAGGAGAGGGAGGATTGCTATAGCAACAAAGAAGCAAAACTATGTTCAAATTCATTCGAATGACAATATGGCCACAACAGAAAATGCTTAACAAATATTCTTATTTGAATTTTGACTGAGATTCTAGCTACCTTTTAGAGTTTAATCAATGTCTGTTATTTGCTAGATTACAAATATTTATTCTCTACCCAGGTTCAATTTTGAAGTTTTTAAAGCTGTGTAAGGACTGTTAGACAAGTTAATTAAGAATAAAGTCTTACTCCAGTGGTTACTATGAATGATAAAATAGAGAAAAAAACTTGAACAAATATGGTTGAACCTAGATACACACAAATATTCAAGCAAACAATGAAAAAGAGGAATAACTATTAAAGGCAGATATCTTTTTCATTGTTGGCTTTTATGCTGACAGTCACTTCTTTCCTATTGCCTGTCCTGACTTTTGCAAACTCGCCCAAACTTCCTTTTGTACTTCTCTAATCTTCTACTGTATCACTATATATTTATATGTATGTGTATATATATGTATATATATATACATATATATATATACATATATATATATACTATTTAAATAGTATTGAGAAGCAATGTTCTCAATTACTAGTTAATATGTTCAAAAGAGAAGTAAGACATGTTAACTGGAGCTAGATATCTTACTGGTTTACTAACTAAAACTGTCAGTCATAACAGCTAGACAGCTTAACAGAGTTATTATTTGTTTAACCATTCTTAAGTTCACAGACACAGTTAATTTTTTTTTTTTTTGGTGGGGGCTGGAATTGGGGTTTTACCACAGGGTCTTGAGCTCTTGCTTGGTTTTACTGCTCAAGGCTAGTACTCTAACACTTGAGCCAGACCTCCCCTTCCAACTTTCTGCTGGTTAATTAAAAATAAGAATCTCATGGAATTTTCTACCTGAGCTATATTTGAACCTTGTTCCTCAGATCTCAGCTTCCTGAGTAGCTAGTATTAAAGGTATGAGCTACCAGTACCTAGCACAATGCATTCTCCATCCCTCCCTCTCTCCCCCACTTCCTACTCCCCCTCCTCCCTTCCCCTCCCCCACCTCTTTCTTGCTGCCAGTCCTGGGGCTTGAACTCTGGGCCTGAGTGCTGTCCCTGAGCTTCTTTTGCTTAAGGCTAACACTATACTACTTGAGCCACAGTGCCATTTCTGGCTTTTTCTGAGTAGTTACAGACTTTCCTCCCCAGGCTGGCTTTGAACCATGATCCTTAGATCTCAGCCTCTTGAGTAGCTAGCATTACAGGTGTGAGCCACCGACATTGAGCAGCACATTGCATTCTTAAAGACATTAATGTTGATGTGTCTGCTGCTAACATTACCAGTTGCTTTAAGTGTTGCATATAACATTGACAATACCTGTTCTCAAATTCTTGTTTATTGGCTGTTTTCTGAGGACAGAAAAACATGGTATGAATGGTATCTTCTTGACTCTTGGATGTTCCATGCTGATTCTGTGTTTGTGACACCATGTTACTTAGAGTCTGATGCAAAGCTGAACTCCAGATCATGTCTGATATCTTTGCTGGTGCTTTCACTAGATCATCTTCTCCACTCCCACTGCTGTCACTGTAACTATTTCTCCTGGATGGGGACTTGCACTGTTTCTTATTTTTGTCAGGCATTTCATTTTCATCTGAGCTGGTGCCTTGCTCCAAACATGATGGCTGAGAAGGCTCTCTACTGCAGCTTGGAAGTATTTGTGCTGGAGAATGAAGTGGGGTCTGTAAGGGACACAGTTAAAAAGATTGGGGTGATACAGTGTTAAATGTATAAACAATCAAGTAAAAATACACCTGTTGAATATCAGAAATCTAAGAAAACTTGTTGAAATATACCCTGAGTTTTTACTTAGGTTACTTCTTCTTTGTAATTTTTCACACTACTAGACATGACATACCAACTAAGCATGCCTCCAACCCCTAACATGAGGTGTTTTTAAAGGTCTTGTAAATATTTCAAAATTGCTTTCTGAAAATTTACATTACTTGATGTCCTCCCAAAAGTCTTACCAAGTTCATTTCATCTGGGGCTCTGTTCTATCAAACTAATCTCTTAAAATTCTACTTTCAATGCAACTTCTAAAAAAAATTACTTTCCTAGTAATGTCTCCCCAAAACTTCTTTCCCCAGTACAGGGATCAAGGCTTCTGGTTTTCCAGATCCAGGAAACATTCATTAGTAGTGAAGCTATTTGAAGTATACAAGGCAAAGGTAAGTTTTCTTTAATTGTATTAGTGGTCTTGGATGTCTGGCTTCCTGACTGTCAGTATGCAATTTGTAAATCAACCTCAAAATCGATTTTGAATATTTTGTCTATTGCTTTACGTTAAAAAAATAGCTGAAAGGGGCTGGGAAGGTGGCTCAGTGGTAGAGCGCTTGCCTTGCACGCATGAGGCCCTGGGTTCGATTCCCCAGCACCACATAAGCAAAAACAACAACAACAAAAAAATAGCTGAAAAATCTTAAATCACCTTAACTGTTAGCCAAACAAGGTCAGAATGAGAATGATTGTTGCTTGTTTGGTTCAATAAATAAATAAAAATAAAGTTTTGTAAGCCTTGTTTCTGTTTTTTTCCAACTTATGCTTAGAAAACAAATTCCTGAAACCTAGCATTCTAGAATTTTAAAGGTGGGAGAAGACAAGGTGAACCACAGTGAATCAATTACAGCTGAATTAGCAAATCACTAAATTGATATTCTACAAAATCAGAAATTAATTTTTATAGATCTTACCAAAACAGTAGTGTCCATTTCTGGTATCACACCAGGTAGAGGTCTACAGAGAATCAAGGATACTTCTGGAGCTGTTCCCCTGAGAGCAGATATGACGTCCTGGAGGACCATGAATGATAAATGAAAACTCAGATAAGCCAGAATTATGAAACCTCCCTGAAAGCCAATACACCTTTATTGAAATCCTGGGAGCCCACCTGCTGAGACAGTCCTTTCAAAGAGGCTCCATTCACTTTCAAGATAACATCTCCCACATTAATTTTTCCACTCTCTGCTGCTGGCTGTCCAGGGAAGAGCTTTTTAACCCTTACAATGCTGGCATTCATTTGCTCAGGTAGAAGATTATCTTCTCGAGAAAAACTGAATCCCAGGCCTGAGCTATTTTTAAGCAGTTTTACCTCAAATGTATTTTCTAGAGAAAAAGAGATGTAATATTTATAAATATTTGAAAGCTGTGTTGACACATGAACATCTAAATACACATATACACTTTTAGACACACATTCTTTTTGTTGTTGTTGTTGTTGTTGGAGACCTGGACTTAGGAACTAAGTACCTGGCATTTGCTTTTTCTCATTGGTTGGCTCTCTTACCACCTAAGCCACACCTTCAACCCCGTAAACACACTTAAAAAGCCTACTTCACCGTATATTAAGATATACTCCGTATATTAAGATATAAGATCACCGTATATTAATGTATACTCATTATATTTTTGTAGTACCCCATGTTCTTCTTTTCACTAAGGAAACTTAGTAAATGAATTGCACAAACTAAAATGCTTGCATAGAGGAGTTATGAAAACAGAAGTTTTCTTCAATCCCATGCGTTAAAAAAAAAAGATAGCGTAATAATAAAAACAAAAAACAAAACTGGAAGGGGGAGACTCTAGGAAAGAAAACAAACAGGAGAAATTCAGCTATCCAATGAAGAATGATGATGACAATAGCAAAAGGTTAGGCTAGGATATGAGAAAATAAATTGACATTGTGAGATTTTGTGAAGACTTATTTTAATCCAGACAAGTTCCAGTGTCATTCCAATAAAATTATCACAAGAAAAATAAAAGAGAAAATTTGATGTGGCAGGGGAAAGAACATACAGAATAGTGGGAAAGGATAGTGTGATTATTTAAGATACATGAACTTTATTTTCATAATCAGGAAAAAAAGCAATTCAGAGTAGACTAATTTACTCCTTATTTTTGGGATTGAATCAGAATTGCCAACATTTGTGTAATCAAATAAAAATTTAAATTAAAAGGGAAATAATGACTGCATACCAATCATTTCTAGAGTAAAGAATATTATTTGCCTTAAGAGGCTGGTACTAGAATCTCAGAATAGCTGGCACTCTAGTATTATGAATGTATTTAGCCTTATGAAGAACTCATTATTGGTTGGGTACTAGTGACTCATGTCTGTAATTCTAGCTACTCAGGAGGCTGAGAGCTGAGAATCTCAGTTCAAAGACATCCCTGGTAGGCAAGTCTGTAAGACTCTTTATCATCTAAACTACCAAAAAACTGGAAATGGAGCTGTGGCTCAAGTGGTTAGTCTTGAGCACAAAAGCTCAGGGACAGCATCTAGACCTAGTTCAAGCACAAAACTGGCACCAAAACACAAAGAAAAAATTCGTCGCTACTATTCTAACTTTCTTATTTTACTGCCAGCCAGTCATTTTTCCATGTGCTGGCAGATTTTGGAAGAATGACTAGTATTTGGGTTCTAGGTGAATTTCTATTCAAGTCAACCATCACAAATTCATAAAAGCTAAAGAGAAATATAGAACTTTAAGGGGCAAGCTTCATATTAATTTATACTATCTTTTCCTTACAAATTTATTTATTTATTTATTTTTGTTGGTCGTGGGACTTGAACTCTGGGCCTGGACACTGTCCCTCAGCTCTTCAGCTCAAGACTGGGCTCTACCACTTGAGCCACAATGCCACTTCCAGCGTTTTTTGTTTATGTGGTGCTGGGAATCGAACCCAGGGCCTCATGAATGCGATGCAAGCACTCTACCACTGAGCCACTTTCCCAGCCCAAATTTAATTTTTACTTTATAATTATCTTAGGCATTATTAAATGCGTGTAGTCATATAAGCTTCATTATCCAAAGACTTAACTATTCAATGAGCTACAAATGTTTGTTTTTATATTCAGTGTGAAGCTGCAACAGATTATTATTTATTTTATTGTTAAGATTCTGTGCAAAGGGGTTATAGTTACATGAGTAAGGCCATGTGTACACTAATTGTGATAATTGTTACCTCTTCCCTTCCTTGTTTTTGTCCCATGATCCCTTTCCTCCCCCCTTCCACACTCTGCCGCTACCCATCCTCCCCTCCCCCACCCGAAGTTGAAAAGTTCTGCAACAGATTATTTATTTGCAAAAATAATAAAGTTAGTGCATGATTTATAATCTAGTATATAAAGACTACAATTTGAATAACCTAGCAATAATTTTACAGTAATATTACTAGCCAACACCTGACCTTCAGTGACAAAGCTATAGTCTCTGATGTGAGTTGTTTTCTTCATCACTTTTTCTGAGGCTTGACCTTGGGTCTTCTGCTCTGGAAGGGTACACTGTGAGGTTACAGGAATATGCTCTCTGGATACTGGTGACTGCCCCTTTTCTAACAATAGATGAACCATCTAGAAAAATAGAAGAGCAGTTCATTAATTAAGAATGACAAGAAAATAGGTAATTTTAGAATTTTTGTACAGTAAGAATATAAAACTTTTTTTTTTTTTTTGGGTCCAGTCGTGGGGCCTGGGTCTGGGCGCTGTCCCTCAGCTCTTCAGCTCAAAGCTAGCCTTCTACCACTTGAGCACAGTGCCACTTCTGGCTATTCTCTTTTTGCTTACATGGTACTAGGAAATCAAAATATAAAACATTTTTTAAAATTTAATTTTATTGTCAGGGTGACATCACCCTGATGTACAGAGGGGTTGCGGTTACATATGTAAGGTAGTGAGTACATGTCTTGTCAAACATTGTTACCCCCTCCCTTGTTTCTCTCATACTTTCTCCCCCCTCCAAGTTGTAAAGTTCATTTCCAACATATCTTATGAGTATTGCTGTTGCACTGATTTGTCCTTTGTCTCACCATTTTGTTGCTCCCCTTCCCTTCTCTAACTCAGATAAATGTATATACAATACACAAGATACCAAAATCAAATACAGTGACAAAGGAAAAGCCATAGGGGGACAAAAGAAATAAGAAAGAAAAAAGAAAAAGAAATAACTTCACATATTAACTAAAAACAATAACAACAAAGAAAAATCTCTTGTTTCCCTATCTTGCAGTTCATTTAGCTTAGCATCATCTTATATTGAAAAAATTTAAAGTAACTACTTGGTTCACCACAGCATAAAGCAAGTGAAAAAAAAGAAAAAAAATTACTTTCCATATAAAAGGATAAAAAAAAACAAAAACTATTAGAAGACATTATAATGATATCACAAACATGTTATGAAACATTTAAGAATACTCCATCTTTCATCAGACCTCATTAGTAATATCAGGGCTAAAATATGACAGAATACCAGCTTCCTCAATAGAAAAACTCTTGTCATAACACTTGTTTATTTGCCCTGGCCGGTTTTGAACTGCAATCTTCAGATCTTAGGCTTCAGAGTAGCTAGAATAACAGGTGTGAGCCACCAGTGCCTGGCATAATACTGGTTTTTGTTGTTGTTGTTGGTTGTTTTTAAATTTGGGATGCAAAAACAAAAGGCAAAGCAAGGTGCTGATGTCTCACACCTGTAATCCTAGCTACTCAAGAGGCTGAGATCTGAGGATTATCAGAAGTGGAGTGTGGGGGCTGGGAAGGTGGCTCAGCGGTAGAGTGCTTGCCTTGCAAGCATGAGACCCTGGGTTTGATTCCACAGCACCACATAAACAGAAAAAGCCAGAAGTGGTGCTGTGGCTCCAGTGGTAGAGTACTAGCCTTGAGCTGAAGAGCTGAGGGACAGCGCCCAGACCCAGAGTTCAGGCCCCATGACCAGCAAAAAGAAACAACAAACAAACAAACAAACAAAAAAGAAGTGGAGCTGTGGCTCAAGTGGTAGGGAGATAGAGCCTTGAGTAAAAATTTTCAGGGACAGCACTTAGGCCCTGAGTTCAAATGCCAGGGCAGCAAAAAAGCCAAAACAAGCAAACAAAAAATCAAAAAACAAAACAAAAAATTTTTCAAAAGCCCAAACAAACCAAAATGGTTATAAAAATCAAGCTTGGTTTCTTGAACAAATTTAGAGGTCTCGAGATTGCACTTATTCACACAGTCTTATGTTCTTCTAAGTTACCTTAACAAGTTGGTAGTGTGCTTTATTACCTGTCCTGTATTTCTCAGTGTTTCCACGGCTTGCTTATGAGTAGCTCCTTCTAGACTTACTCCATTGACAGCTAACACGCGATCACCTATAAATAAGGCAGTTATTTTAAGAGAAAAAAGTCATAAAAGT
The DNA here is from genome assembly GCF_024711535.1 of Dipodomys merriami. Lineage (NCBI taxonomy): Eukaryota > Metazoa > Chordata > Mammalia > Rodentia > Heteromyidae > Dipodomys > Dipodomys merriami. The sequence goes on from NW_027206512.1 coordinate 11,395,428, forward strand.
TCAAACAAGTTCTTCAATACCTGGTGATTGTATTTCATATTAATTTGCGGATTGATTCATTGCAAAACTGTGCTGAATAGTTTTTCTTTCTTTTTTATTTTTGGTCTGTCATGGGGCTTGAACGAACTCTGGGCTTGGACACTGTACCTGCGCTCTTCAGCTTAAGGCGAGCACCGCTTGAGCCACAGTGCCACTTCCGGTTTTCTAGTGGACTACTGGAGATAAGAGTCTCACGGACTTTCCTGCCCGGGATGGCTTTGAACCGTTATTCTCAGATCTCAGCCTCCTGAGTAGGTAGGATTACAGGCGTGAGCCACCAGCACTCGGCTTAGTTTCTTTAACATATTATTTAATTTACTGCTCAGTTCTCTGGCTAATCTTACACTCAGAATTATATATACATATATACGTATATATTTGTGTGAATATATGTGTGTGTGTGAATACATGTATATATTATAAAGTGTCTTTCTATGTAGTCCATGCTGACCTCCTGTTCAAGATCTTCCTGTAAGCCTCAGGATTACAGGTATGTGCCACTATATGGCTAGAACTGTATCTTTATAAAAGTCAGTTTAAATCATGAGAAAAGATAATGGAGAAATAAGTGGGAGAAACAAGCCAAGTCTCTAGTTAGTTCTTAGAAATGTGGACATGTTTTTATAAGGGTACTGTCACTTTTTTAATTCTCTGGCAATTTACTTAGGAGCTGAAAAACATCCAATGAATCACTATCTGGATATTTTCTAATAAAACACAAGCTGGAAGAGTTTTGTATCATCAAGGAGTTTTAAGATGCAGTTTTAAGGCTGAATATATTCCTATTTCATATTACAAATTAAAAAGTCTATACCAGCTTTGTAATTTACTCTTTCTTGTGGTATTTGTGTATGTAACATACCTTTGTGAATTCTGCCATCAGACTCTGCAGCTCCCTTGGGAATAACAGCTTTAACATAAATGCCACCATGCCGGACACTAGTATTCACACCCCCCTAAATAGAAATTGACAAAATAACATTTAGTAATTTGTAACTTTTGCATGTTCTTCTTCAAATCTAACCCCTAGAATAGGGATTCAAGTCATCAGACAAAACAGAGGCATTATTTCAGTCTATGCAATTATTTAATTTTAATTTTTTTTTTTATTTTTTTCGGGTCCGGTCATGGGGCCTGAACTCTGGGCCTGGGCACTGTCCCTCAGCTCTTCAGCTCAAGGCTAGCACTCTACCACTTGAGCCACAGCGCCACTTCCAGCTTTTTTCTTTTTGCTTATGTGGTGCTGAGGAATCGAACCCAGGGCCTCAGGCATGCAAGGCAAGCACTCTACCTCTGAGCCACCTACCCAGCCCCTATGCAATTATTTTAATACCAAAAGAATATTGTTAGCTACATTTCCCAGATATTAAAAAAGTTTCTCTTTAGTATTTATTGATTCAGTTCAGAAAGTGAAAATATACTGGATCTTGACTATATGAGGAATCACTCTTCCTTTTTTAAGTCTACAATCATGCATTGTAAGCAAACAGAAAGGAAAATTCACTCATGCAAATTAGTGAGAGAACATAATTATCAGAAAAAAAACAGTAGATGGACTAATATATTTGAGATCATATTTGTGAATCTGAAAGCAAACACCATGAATCAATAAAGAAGTTTCTCTTTTTTTTTTAAAAGTCTTTGGTAGAAAAGCAATTTAATGAATCAGTTTTTTATCTCTTATGAAAATGCAACTTTTATCTACCCTCACCATAGAGACAATAAAACGCTAAAGAAATAAGAGCAAGATTAAAAATGTAAAATATTACATTTTTAAATGTGTCAGAAAATTACGTTTTGTTTTTGATCTCTATATATGTAGTAGTTTCTGCTATGTTTCTAAACAGCTTTGTACAATTATCAATATTCTTTGAATGTGATAAATGATAACGTAGTTTAAAGACATATCATCTCATTATTCCATGCTTATGAAAAAAACCTGTCAAATCTATACAAAGAATAATCAGTTTTATATTTTGTATAGTTTCTATTCAGATTAAACCAGTATCAAATATTTGATTTGTTTACCTATTTTTTTTTCAAACACAAGAAGAAATGACTTACTCAATTTTAACTTGATTTTTTTAAGCTTTTTTTTTTTTGAATTGAGCATTTAAGCTGTGTGCGGGTGGCTCACGCCTGTAATCCTAGCTACTGAGGAGCCTGAGACCTGAGGATCATGGTTCAAAGCCAGCCGGGGCAGGAAAGTCAGTGAAACTCTTATCTCCAATAAACCACCAGAAAACCAGAAGTGGCGCTGTGGCACAAGCGGTAGAGCAATCGCCTTGAGCTGAAGAGCCCAAGCTCAGAGTTCAAGCCCCAGGACCTACACACACACACACACACACACACACACACACACACACACACACACACACACACACACACACACACACACACACACACACACACACACACACACACACACACACACACACACACACAGAAATTGAGCACTCAATTTTTAAAATTTGAAAATAGTAAGTTGGCATAAACTAGTCTGCTGCAACAAAGAAGAGGAAACATTTGAAAACCTTGTCAAACAGTACCGTGACACTTATCCCCAAGCTGTTATCATTTTTAGGCAGTTCAACCTCAAAGATATCTCCAGGTTTAGGAGGTAATGAAGAAAAAGATTTAAAATTCATTTTGTTGGATGTATTCATTGAGGAGGAAGAATCCTTAACAAAGAAAAACAAACAAAAAAAAGGATTTCTTGTTAGAGTCAAAATAAATTATTGCTGGAAGACAAATATGTATTTTGTTGAAAAAAATTTAAAAAGCAGTTATTAAGGAACAGAGTGTATTCAAAAATGTAAGAATTGTAGAATCTCAAGAGAGCATGTAGTCTAATGCACTCATATTTTATGGTTGTAGAAATTGATGTCTGTTTCAAATGTCAGACAGATAAAGCAGATAAAGCAGATGGAAAAATAGGACCCACTTACAAATTAGATTCTCTATAATCCTTGCCCAATGCTTACATTTCCAAGTTTATAAAGTATTTAGATTTTCTTTAAAAATTAATGTATCTCAAAATCAGTGGCTTTAACCTGAGCCTCTAAGATGAATGGACTTCATGTTTATGTTTACAAATTTAGCATACACATAAGGACAGCAGTGAAAGCCTAGTTATAAGGCTAAAACCTTCTAAAAGTGCTTCTAAAAGTGCTTGCTAATGTGAGGTTCTATTTTTCTTTCAGCTATTTGTTCAGGATTTCATAAGAACTTATGCTATAACTGGTAAATTCAACTGTCCATTACATGAATTATTCAGGAACAAATTTTCAGATATTAAAGTTCTCTTACTAATATGAGTTAAATATGTAATAGATGACCACCTTGTAAGTAATCAATTGCAATCTGAGTATAGTATTTGATTTAGTATGCAAAGCCTCTAATTTCTCCGAAAGTGTGCAGTAGTGTGCAGTAGCAGTTAGTAGCAGAAGATATAAGCTATTTTTTTCCTTTCTAGAATCATGCAAACAGTTTAGTAGATTATAGTACTCTGCAATATACTTGCTGCTGTTTGCTATGTTAAATTAAAAAAATCATTGATATTAGATTATGCCTTTATTGACGCATGATGCTCCTGCTTGCTGGAATAAGTGGCTTCATCCATGTCTGAATCTCCACGGTCAGAGTTATCAGTTGCATCACAAATGCCTGGCTTTTTAGCTTTGCTTCGGTTACTGTCAGAGGAAGTCCTTTTTTTCTCAGTGGCTTTGGATATTACAGATGGGGAAGGGCTGCCATGTTGTGATTCCTGCCAGGCTTGATCACTTAGATGGCTAGTAAAGAAGCCATTGACCTGGCTCTGGGACAAGCTGGCACTTTCAGTCCTAGAATCTTGAGAACTAAGGCTTCCTTCTCTCAAGCCCCCGGGCAGCCCAAAGGCACTTTCTGTGATGTTTCTCAGGGTACCACGTGGCCAATGGTGATCATGAGAAGAATCCATAGTGTTGTCTTGCATGTAGGAAGGCTTCTTTATGTAGTTTTTTATCCCATTGGCAAAATGCACAGGAGAAGGCACTAAAAATTAATAAGCAACAAAAAGCACAGTAAGTCATTGGCATATGCTTTTGTTTACACATATACCCTTGTTCAGTATATAGTCTGGGAAATAAAAATTGAAATCGCTCACTCATAAGAACAATTTGGAAAAAGGAGGGGAGGGAGAAAAGAAAGTTGGAACCCATGAAGTATTGTTTGTTGCCCAGCAAATATAATCTTGAGTGGAAGATTTTTTTTAACTTGTAAAAATTCATAATAAAAAAATCATTATTGTTAGCTAGAAACTGGTGGTACATGCCTGTAATTCTAACTATTCCGGAGGCTAAGACCTAAGGATGATGGTTTGAAGCCAGCTTGGCTAGGCAGGAAAGTCTGTGAGACTCTTATCTCCAATAAACTACTCAGAAAAAGCTGTAAATGGTGCTGTGGCTCAAGAAGCAGAACACTAGCCTTGATTTGGGATAGTTCCCAGGTCTAGCCCCAGAAGCAACGTGTGTGCACGTGTGCGCGCACGCACACACGCACACGCACACACACACACAAATTTTTATTATTAAGTTGTATAAAGGTGTTACAATTCCTTAAGTCAGGTAATGAATACAATGCTTCTTGAATAATGTCACCCTAGAAGGAATTTTTGTTGTTGTTGGTGGTGGTCACGGGGCTTGAACTCTGGGCCTGGGTGCTGTCCCTGAGCTCTTCAGCTCAAAGCAAGCGCTCTACCACTTGAGCTACAGTGCCACTTCCAGTTTTCTGGTGCTTTATTGGAGATTTCCTGCCCAGGCTGGCTTTGAATGGTGATCCTCAGATTTCAGCTTCCTGAGTAGCTAGAATTACAGGTGTGAGCCACTGGTGCCCAGTTGGAAGGATGTTTTTTGAAAACTAATGTCTTAGAAAAGAGGTATAGTAAAAACATAAATTTAGAAATGATTTTCTACATTAAACATGAATTTTACAACGTAGGAAAAATATAAAATTCAAAAATAGATGAAATGGGCTGGGAAGGTGGCTCAGTGGTAGAGCGCTTGCCTTGCATGCTTGAGGCCCTGGGTTCGATTCCTCAGCACCACATAAGCAAAAAGAAAAAAGCCGGAAGTGGCACTGTGGCTCAAGTGGTAGAGCGCTAGCCTTGAGCTGAAGAGCTGAGGGACAGCGCCCAGGCCCAGAGTTCAGGTCCCACAACCGGACACCCCCCAAAAAATATATATAGATGAAATGTTTGACATTAGATTTTAATTTACATAAGCATCTAAAATTATGTCTAAATTTTTTTTACTATGATGAATATTTTTACTGTTTTTTTTAATTGTGAAAATACCATACAGAGGGGTTACAATTACATGGGCAAGATAATGAGTACATTTCTTATCAAGCATTGTAACCTTCTCCTTTGTTTCCCCTTCCCATCCCTTCCCATCCTCCTCCTGTCCCCCCACTCAATCTATGTCTAAAATTTACTGTCCAATCTTCTCAGCTTATTTTTTCCTGAAATCTTTTAAAAAATTATTTATTTTACTTTTATTGTTAAGGTGATGTACAGAGCGGTTAGTTACCCAAGTAAGGTAATGATGACATTATTGTCTAACTTGTTACTCCCTCCCTCATTTTTCTCCTACTTTCCTTTCCCTCAATATCCTCCTCAAAGTTGTACAGATCATTTCCAACATATTGTCAGTATTGCTGTCGCATAGGTTCCTACTTTGTCCTTTGGTTTCACCTTTTTGTTGTTCCCCTTCCCTGGTTCAGGTAAATGTATATACAATACCCAGGGTACCAAAATTGAATACAAAGACAACAGGGGATAAACCATAGGAGGAAAAAAAAACACAAAAGAAAAAAATCACGTAGTACAGAGAACAACAACAACCAAGAAAAACCTTTTGTGTCCATATCTTGGGATTCATTTCGCTTAGTATTATCTTATGTCATATGTGCATAGCTACTTCCCTATTCTGCTCATCTGCTAAGATTATCCTAGATGTATACTAATTATTACAAATAAAGGAAACCATGAGACCTATGGTTTTTTGGGTCTGGCTTCACTTAATATGATTTTTCCCAAGTCCTTCCATTTCCTTTCAAATGGAGCAGTCATTCTTTCTGATGGAGGCATAGAATTCCATTGTGTATATTTACCATATTTTCTTGATCCGTTCATCTACTGAGGGGGCATTTGGGTTGATTCCATATCTTTTTTTTTTTTTTTTTTTTTTTGTCGGTCGTGGGGCTTGAACTCTGGGCCTGGGCGCTGTCCCTCAGCTCTTCAGCTCAAGGCGAGCGCTCTACCACTTGAGCTACAGCGCCACTTCCGGTTTTCTGGTGGTTTATTGGAGATAGGAGTCTCACGGTCTCTCCTGCCCGGGCTGGCTTTGAACCGTGATCCTCAGATCTCAGCCTCCTGAGTAGCTAGGATTACAGGCGTGAGCCACCAGCGCCCGGCTGATTCCATATCTTAGCTATGGTATATGATACTGTGATAAAGATAGTGGTGCTGGTAGCTTTAGTGAGGCCTTGTTGGTGGTCATTTGGGTAAATGCCCAGAAGCTGGATTGCTGAGTCATAGTGTACTTTTTTGAAGAACCTCCATATTGCTTTCTAGAGTGGCTGAACAAGTTTACCACCAACAGTGTAGTGGCATTCCCTTTTGGCCACATCCCTTCCAGCATCTGTTATAGATTTCTTGATAACAGCCATTCTAACTGGAGTGAGGTAGAATCTCAATGTTGTTCTGGTTTGCATTTTTTTTTTTTTTTATGGCTAGAGATGTTGAGCATTTCTTCATCTGTCTATTGGCCATTCTTATTTCCTTTTCAGAGAAGTCTTTAGCCTACTTATTAATCAGGCGATTGTTTCTTTAAGGATTTGTTTTGGTAGATTTAATTTTTTGAGTTCTAAGTATATTTTAGATATGAGGCCCTTGTCCATTGTATGGCTAGTGAAGATCTTCTCCCAATCTGTGGAGTTTCTACTGATCTTGCTAGCTATGTCCTTTGTCATTCAGAAGCTCTGCAGTTTAGTGCAATGATATTTGTCCAATTTTTCTTTGATTTGTTGTGCTTCAGGGTCTTTATAAAGAAAATTCTGACCTAGAGTTTCTCCTATTCCTTCCTGTAATGTGTTCAGGGTGTCTGCTTTTACCTCAAGGTTTTTGATTCATATGGAATTGATTCTGGTGCAGGGTGATATAAGGATCTAACTTTAGTTTTCTACAGGTGTTTAATCAATTTTGCTAGCACAGTTTACTGAAGAGACAGTCTTTCTTTCACCCTATTTTTTGGCTCCTTTATCAAAGATTAGGTGGCCATAGGTCTGCGGGTTCATTTCAGCTAATTTCACTATTAAGCTGGGTGTTGGTGGCTTATGACTGTAATGCTAGTAACTCTGGAGGCTGAGATTTAAAGGTAATGGTTCAAAGCCAGCATATGTGGAAAGAGTGATACTCTTATCAACTACTAAAAACCTGGAAGTGGAGTTGTGGCTCAAGGGTAGATGGTGTGGAAAAAACTCAGGGACAGAGTCCAGACTCTGAGTTCTACCTGCCCTTCCCCCCAAGGCCACAGAAAAACCAAACCAAAACAAAAATTATTAATGACATTTTAAAGTACTCAATATGTACCAAGCATGTATTATATCTTCATATTCATTATCATTTAATATTCATAGTCTATAAAACATGCCATCATTAGAACTTTGAGCACAGTGAGGTAATGAGTTGGAAGGCTTTGCTCAAATGGTGGGGATAGTCTGACCCTGGACTCAATGTGATTCCTAGTGCATGTTAGCTGCAGGTGGATGGTTCCTGGGCTTCTGCTTTAGTTTTAGCTTCTCTGTGTGTTATCTGTCCTACCAATGACCCGATTAGCAACTCTGTATTGATCAGAGACCACTGAAGCCTCTTTAAATAACAACACTGTGGCTCTAGAGGATTTGATTCATACAGCTAGTAGTAGCACAGCCTCAAACTCAGTATTTTAAATCTTTCTCATGTGACTGCTCTCTCCAGTCTGATGTATAATCCCCCATAAACCCTTGAGCCACTGCTCCAATTCCAGCTTTTTAGTAGTTGATAAGAGTCTCACTCTTTCCACATATGCTGGGTGGGGATTCTGAGACAAAATGGTCTTAAAGAATTTGTTTTTTAATCTTTTAATAAAATACAAATTTGAACAGGACTTTGTAGACAACTAATATAGAACCATATCAATTATACAATGATAACAAGTTCTAATTCCCCTTGGACTAAGACAGAACAAACCAACTAATTCACTTAAGTGACATCATATTTGCCCAAATGAATTCACATCTATAATCAAGAGGAATGAGACAGTGTTTTGGAGCTGATAAATAGAAATGTGCACTGATGTATAAAAATAAAATAAGTGTACACTAAATTGCCAAAAAGGAAATGAGCAGCTTAAGTATAATTTATTGGGTCAATATATTAAAGTATTTGCAATAGTGAAAAAGAACACATAGCTAGAAGATACTCATAACATTACCTTTGGATATTTTTTCTTTTGGCTGAGAGATAACAAGTGTTACATCTTCAGGTGCATTTTGCAAAATTTCAACTGCAGCATGGTGGCTAACGCCCTCAAGACTCACACTATTCACTGATATTAAACGGTCTCCTGGGAAAAGAGATAATCAACAACATAGAAATTCATAATAAATCTTAGAAATAACATTCTTTCCTTAGTTTTGTTTGATCTAAGTTCCACTTTTGCCTTGTGTGCAATTCATGAATTAGGGCATACTTAGGAAATGACCAAAATGTATAATACCTGGCTTTAGGCATCCGTCCAAGTCAGCTGGTCCTCCAGGGGTAATTGAACTGACAAACACACCCAGATCCAGTCTTCCCATTTTCTCCCCACCAATAATTTGAAATCCTGTAAAATATAACATTAAAAAAAAAAAAAGAGCTTCATGATACCGGTGCTTCTGCGGACTAATTCTTAGCCCTCTTGAAACAAAGTTGTGAGGATTAATATCTAATATAAAAAATAGAAGCCTGGCAATGATGGCTCATGCCTGTAATCCTAGTTACTCAGTAGGCTGAGATCTGAGGACCAAGGTTTGAAGCCAGCCCAGGCAGGGAAGTCCTTGAGATTCTTAGCTCCTATTAACCACCAAAAAAGCTGGAAATAGAGCTGTGGCTCAAATGGTAGAGTGCTAGCCTTGAGCTAAATGTTCAGGGACAGTGCCCAGGTCCCAAGTTCAAGCCCAAGAACAGGCCCAAATTTTCTATTTCTCATTGCATGAATCTCACGACAGTGAGCCTAGCAGCCGTGCCTGTGAAGATGCAGTTCCTGGCTGCTCCTGGTGGAAGTGTCGGTGGTGGCCTGGAGTGAAGCCTCAGCCAAGCTGGGCAATGTGCCCAGCAAGAGACTGAAGATGACTTATGCCATGGGGCCCCTGCTCAAGTTCCAGATCTGTGTTTCTTGAGGGTATTGGTGGGGGAGTACATATGGGTTATCAGCCAGTAATATCCAGACATCCACATTGAAGGAGAAAATTACCTCCCTCAACCAATTTATAGACATATAGCATTTTTTCCGTGTCAATCCTCATAGCAAGGATTGTACTATTATAACATGAGTATTAATATTAGTATTAATAGGCATAATACCAGTTGGCAAAGATCCTTTTGCTTTCTTTGGCATGTAAGCTCCTAGAATCTGGCAGTGGGGCCAAGAAAACAAGGTCTATGCATGCATGATGGTTTTCTTCTTGAGCAACATGATTGAGAACCAGTGTATATCAACAGGTACATTTTAGATCACTTTGAATGATGTACCTGTCTGGTCTAAACTGTAATCTGGTCACCTTCCATCCATCCAGCAACTTGTTCAAATTCTTGACCATGAAATGAATCTCAACGTGTACATAGATTAGATTTCACATCATCGATCATAGTCTCACCTATCAGCCCTAAGTCTTTTATATTAATGGATTTTGCAAGAGCACCGTGGCTGGCACAGTAAAGGCCTGTACTGAAGACACATACTGTTGGTACAGACCAGATACCCTGCAGCCTTGCTGTACCTCTTGGGAAACCTCAGTGCAAGAGTGTTTGCAGTATGGGCACATTTTGGAAAGCTGCACATTTGTAGAGTGCAATGATACTGTATAGCTTTTCCTTCCAAATTCACTCAGTTAATAATTTTTTTTACATGTCGTCATTACTAATGCAATTTTTTTCTTAGTCATATTTGAAAAGGTAGATTATTGAGTTACAATTTAATTTTCTTCAAGATGTGTTAAATTTGTTGTGCTTTTGTATAATCTTCATTTTTTAAAGTCAACATTTGTAAGAGTTCATCAAATATCTCTAATATCTAATATTTCTAATTCATAGGTTTCAAAATACTCCAGATTATGAACAGGCATTATACAAAATTATGAGGGGAAATTCAATATCCAGAATACTCTACCAGTTAGTGTATATGTGTGTGTGACTACCAGAGTACTACTATGAAATGAACTGCTTTTTAAAAATTATCATTGTAGTTCAAGAGTCTTGCCTTGACTAATAAAATGATGAACTGGGAAAAAAAAAAAAAAAGAATCTCATGGTGACTCACCTAAGTCATACTTTGCATCTTTTTTCAGGTTCACCAACATGATCTCTCTTTCTGGTGAAGACACAATGCTCCATCTTTTGTGTAGCACATCTATTGGAAATTCATAATTAAAAAAATAAACATAACATGTTTGGGCATTAAGACTATCAGTCTGTGATAAGATTGCTCACAGATTGCTCAGTCACTTTAAACATACCACATTTTTATTGTTATTTTTACTGCACAATAATGACCATATATTATCACATATATTCCTCATAAATTATTCCTCTTGACATAGTATGTTTTAGTTACAAATGAGTAAGTCTCAAGAGAATTAATGATGTGAGCAGGGTTAGTCAGCACAGAAATGAGTGGAACCTTCAATTTAGGTGTTCTGATCACTCCCTCAATAGATTAGGAACTCTCCTGTAATAGTGACATTTTAATTTATAATAGTTAAATGCAACTAGTAAAAGCTTGAGTAAAATAGCCATAAGAAAAAACTGGATCTATGTTTTTCAAATCTTATGAATAATGACTAGCAGATCTATTCTCAAAAGGCTGTTACCACCATTTTTCAGATGAGGAGTAAGTCCAAGTTCCTCAATATTGGAGCAGCTACTCTAGCCCAGAAAAATGCCAAAAGTCAATACTGAGTTAAATAAATTAGGCTAAATAAATTTATTTTGTCTAATTTCCACTTAGTTTTTAAAAGTAGACTAGTAATTCATAAATATCTTAACTAACTGGAACAATCAGGTTAACTATGACTTAGCAATTCAAGTATTTAATGTTCCTCATCACCACCAAGTTCTTAACATCAATTACAGTTTGATAGCACAAATTGGTCTATGTATGAAGGTGGTCATGGTGACTAAGTTCAACACTCAGGACTTTTTGTTGGTGGTGGTGGTGGTTGGGGGGCTTGAACTCTGGGCCTCGGCACCATTTCTGAGCTCTTCAACTAAAGGCAAGCACACTACCACTTGAGCCACAGAGCCACTTCCAGTTTTCTGGTAGTTAATTGGAGACAAAGAGTCTCGCGGACATTCCTACTGGGGCTGGCTTTGAACTGTGATCCTCAGATTTCAGCCTCCTGAGTAGCTAAGATTACAGGCATGTGCCATCAGTGCCTGGCCAGGACATTATTTTTTAAAAGTGAATTCAACCCTACAGAGTTCATAAGCATATTAAAGTGTTTGGAAAGTAGAGTTACGGCTTCACTAATGCATTAACACAGAATTTCCTTAAACTTTCATATACATTTTTCAAACAGATTACTATGTACATGGATCTTATTTCTGTATGCTCAAAACACAACCATTCATAGACTTAAAATTATATTAACATGCTATTCTAAAAAAACTGGTAATTTTGTTATACAATGATGCTCAAGTGATGTAAATGTACAACTTCATATTCTAGAAATAAAATTCTTTTACATTAAGAAAACAATAACAAACCATTTCCTCTCAATGGTGAATTAACTTAGGATTTCCTTCCTCACTTTTTTCCTATAATGGAGACTAAACTCAGGGCCTAACTCTTGTTATCCAAGAGTTAGCTCTACCACTTGAGACATTAATTTAGCCCTAACTTCAGATCTTAAGCATGGTTTAAATATAAGCTTGTTAGTTCCAGAGTAGTAGAAATTTGAATTAATAGAATTATCAAAATATCACTTCATTAATGTGTGAGGAGCCTTCCATGTTAGGCAATCCTAAATCAAAGCCCATCCTATTATTTAATGCCCAATTTAATATCACCTAAGTATCCACAATTCTTCTGTAATACAAGAAGTTCTAGTTTTCAGCTAGAACAAGTATAAAATAACACAGAACAAAAATCATAAAATAAGGAGCGAAGTCACATTAAGTATTAAAATCTTGAAGGGATGGATGGAGTTGGGGGAGAATGATACAAGGGATGATATTTGCACTCATATAAACTGACATGTTGAATTATAAACTGTCTTATTGTTAAAGACAATACCAGAGATAATATAATATCTTGTTAAAGATAATACCAATATAATTTAAAAAGAATTTAAATCAGGAAAGTGTTTAAGCAAACACATTTGTTGCAGTAATAACAAAAAACAGATAAAAGCAATGTGCTTTGTAAAGTAATTGTAATATTGCTTTGAATTTCCATCTCATCTGTCCCCATATTTCAGAGTTAAGCATTTAGCATTCAGAAATTAGGATATTTGGAGACAGATGAAATTCCTTATTTTAAGGAACTTGGTAAGTCTAAACATACGTATTTCCCAGAAAAGCCAATTCTATAGACAGAATAAAATTTAAAAGAGAAGGAGAAACTAGGCTGGGGGAATAATTATTCCTGGTTTATTGTGTTCCTTCTCCCAATTTAAGAGACAACTTCTGGGTTTTAAATGGAAACTTCTCTCATTTATTGTGAAAGCTAAGTTCATTTGCAGAGTGTTTCTGCATTTCATCAATATTCCTAGTGGTCCTATTAGAAGCCATAAATAAATACCATTCAAATAAAAATGCCATTTTCTGTACGTTTATTTCCAACGTGTGAGCTAACTAACAGGACAGGGTTATTTATATTGCTCATCTATCTGGCCAGTAAGTACTCATGTGTTTATATACATATAGAGTATTTTTATTTCCCTTAAGGGAAATAAAATAACTAGAGATAACAGTGCTCTTTATATTTGAGAATTCTATGCTCTGGTTTCATTGTTCATTTATTTATTTATTCACTTATTCATTCATTCAGTTGTACTTGTCTTTAATGGGCAACTTTCCTGTGAAAGCCTATCACTAGACTCTTGGGAAATACAATACAATCAAAATGAAAGCTGCTAGCATGGAAAATGTGAGAAAACAAAGATCTTACTTTAGTATTAAACAGAATGCTGTTAGGACTATGAATGAAATAGCTGCACTACAAAGGCATGCATCAGACCTAGGAGAGAGGTCCTAACAGTCTTTCAGAGAGGTAAGAGGCTTCTTCCTGCAGAAGTAGAGGAAGTACTTCCTCTGGGAAGTAAAGTAGGATTTTATTTTATGCAGAACATACAGATAGCTGTATTACATCAAGTAAAATTTGCTATGGGGAGATGGCAAGATTGTTAGAAGTGTTCTGGGGTAATATCTTTAGAAGACTTGAACAGGTGGAGCTGAATAAATATTTGATTAGAAAGGGAAATATTGCTCATCTATTCTCCTTTAATAGGGACATTCTTTCTGCCCTCTTAGCGTAGGCAAGAAGGAAGGGCAGAATGAAGGAGATTTGAGTGTAGTTGAATGATACTGAGCAGTACTAGAGACATGCTGACTGATTATCTTCAATTATCTTTACATAACAAATGTTCAGAATTTTATTAGATATTTTTTTAAATTGAGGAGACAATATGTTAAAATATAAAGTACATCGCAGGGGCTGGGAAGGTGGCTCAGTGGTAGAGCGCTTGTCTTGCATGTCTGAGGCCCTGGGTTTGATTCCTCAGCACCACATAAGCAAAAAGAAAAAAGCCGAAAGTGGCGCTGTGGCTCAAGTGGTAGAGCGCTAGCCTTGAGCTGAAGAGCTGAGGAACAGCGCCTAGGCCCAGAGTTCAGGCCCCACGACCGGACCAAAAATAAAATAAAATAAAATAAAATAAAAAAAATAAAGTACATCGCAATCTCTATACTTGAAGGCATTTGTAGAATTCTGTGGGGATCTAACAGTTTCTAAATCCCTGAGCCAGCTAGATAATTTAAGTGTCAAAACATTTGAGTTATTATTATATGAAGACACACATGAACATTCAAGGACTACTTATTTTGAAAATGTTAACATAATGCTTTCAGATTAATACTATAATCACAGCACATTTTTAAATATTTTAAGGTGAAAAATTATTTCAACTTGCAATTTTTAGTTCTTAGTAATACCTCTGGTACCATTCCTCCTAGTTTCCCTGGGAAATAGCTGGTCTGATGTATAATCTAGAAATTCTAGGTTTATCCACTCTGCCATTGCTCATCTCTCCTGAAGTTCGTTTGTCTGTATGCTGTGCTTGCCTAGCATAGTTGAAGTAATAGTGATGGTGGATATCTCTGAGGCCACTGAGTTGCCTAGTGAGAGAATGGATCTGACCATGCCCAAGCAGAATGGAGAGGAATTCAAGGAAGTAGGGTAGAGCTTTACTAAGTGGAATATAGAGATGGCTATGCAACAAAAATCAACCTATAAATGAGCAGCCATTCTATTCTTTTTAGTAGAAATTAATTTTCTTTGGAACTGTAAATATCAGGTAGCTCCAAGACATTGAAAGAGTTGTCAGAAGAGACTTTAGAAAAATCTTTTCTGGGGAAAAGTCCTAGTTCAAATCTTGAGGATGCTAGAACAGCTGCATCAAAAATATTGTCTTGCTACTTAATATGCTACCTATCCGAAGGTAAGAAGGGGGTCATGATATAACAAACATAATTTCATAGCTTTATTGCTGTGCCAGCATTTATTAGCTAATTCAATTGGAACCCTATGACATCTCTGGGGCTCCTTTAAATCATCCATAGAATAAAAGATTTGGATAAACTGTATCTCTTTTCATTATATCTTGTTAATTTGTGTATTTTATGTAAACTTTGGATTTTATTTTTAACTATGATTTTTAACTTTGAAGGTAGGTTAAACTTTGGTGGGAGAAAATATTAATATTTTAATGACAATAGGTCTCAATGTATGACTATACAAAGTGTTTTACTAGTCTATTTTGTTACTTGGAATTAATGAAATGCTTAGTGTTATTTATTTTTTTTGGTTAGTCGAGGGGCTTGAACTCAGGGTGTGAGTGCTGTCCCTGAGCTTTTTTGCCCAAGGCTAGTGCTCTACAATTTGAGCCACAGCTCCCCTTCTGATTTTCTGAGGGTTAACTGGAGATAAGAGTCTCATGGACTTTTGTGCCAGGACAATCATTGGATCTCAGCCTTCTGAGAAGTAAAATTACAGGCAGGAGCCATGAGCCCTTATTTACTTTATTATTATAATTATTATGTATTTTTGGCAGTACTAAAGATTGAACTCAAGGCCTCATGCTTGTTAAGCAAACAGTCTTCTACTTGAGTTATACCCCATCCAGACCAATAATTAGTTTTTTGTTTTATTTTGTTTCGGTCATGGGGCTTAAATTCTGGGCCTTGGGTGCTGTCCCTGAGCTCTTCAACTCTAGACTAGCACTCTACCACTTGAGCCACAGTGCCACTTCTGGTTTTCTGGTGGTTAATTGGAGATAAGAGTTTCATGGACTTTCCTGCCTGGGCTGATTTTGAACCTAGAACCTCAGATCTCAGCCTCCTGTGTAGCTAGGATTACAGGCGTGAGCCACTGGTGCCTGGCCAATAATTAGTTTTAATGTTAGAAACTATTTGTTTGTACCATATGACTCTGGATCAGTATAACCTTTTTTTTTTTTGGTGGGATCTGGGGCATTGTCCCTCAGCTTCTGTGCTCAAAACTTGATTTCTACCACTTGAGCCACAGTTGCACTTCTGGCCTCTTGGTGGTTAAATGGAGCTAAGAGTCTCACAGACTTTCGTGCCCAGGCTGGATTCAAATAGAAATCCTCAGATTTCAGCCTCCTGAGTAGTTTAGGATTACAGATGTAAACCACTGGCACCTGGCTTAGGAGTAATTTCTTTTTAATTTAGTGTTAACAGTCCTGTGCTTGACTCCATAAAATATGAGCATGAATTTTGTGGTCCGGATGCTTTAGGAAACAGAATGATAAATGGAGATTAAAGTTATTTTCTAAATATATAACAATTACAGTAAAACAAGGAACATTAAAAACTCATCTTACAGGGGCTGGGAAGGTGGCTCAGTGGTAGAGTGCATGCCTTGCATGCCTGAGGCCCTGGGTTCGATTCCTCAGCACCACATAAGCAAAAAAAAAAAAAAAGCCAGAAGTGGCGCTGTGGCTCAAGTGGTAGAGTGCTAGCCTTGAGCTGAAGAGCTGAGGGACAGCACCCAGGCCCAGAGTTTAGGCCCCACAACCGGACCCCCAAAAAACAAAAACAAACAAAAAAAATCTCATTGGTAAGTTTTACTTTTTTGTTTGTATTCTTTTATGAAAAATCATTTTAAGAACTATGATTTTTGGAAGAGTTGACTGATTTTCTTTTTAATCATATCCAAGACTCTGGAATCCTTTTAATATCTCTATCTGAATGTCTGTGTTTAGAAGATTCATAAGTTTCTGCACTTCTCTTTTCAGTTTTACATTCTTTAAAAAATCTCTACAGGCCACAACCTCTGGAGAAGCATTTGGTTCTAAGTGATAAATAATGCAGAATTAAGTGATGCCAATTTACAACTGTCATCTAATACTCCTAGTCAAACAAGAAGAATGAAAATAAATCCCATGTTTGACTTGTGGGCAAGTAATTTAACTTTCTGACTTTATGTTGTCTTCGCTGGGAATACTTGACATGCCTGACTACCATGCTTTATTATGTGGAAACTTGATTCTCAACAGAGTACTAATTTACTCCTTAGGCAGAGTAAAAAATTCTGAGAAAAGACTTGTTTGAAAACTCACTAGGTACACTTCCACAGGAAGACAGACCAGCCCTTCTGTAAGGCCTAAGTGGGGAGCTGAGCCTTGTACAGCCTTAACTATTTAAATCAGTACATGCTGGTCTGCTACTTCATCTAAGTTTACATTTATTTCCATTAAAATCTAAGTTAAAACACATGAAAAGTTTCATCCTTGAATAGATTCTTATTCGGTTTCTTTAAAAAGTTAAGGTGGGAAACAGAATACTATAAATGGTTAGGCATTAGCACGTCAGGTTAGGGCGAGAGCTCAGCATTCAAGTCAGGACTTCACTGTTCACTAGCTCTGTGAATTTCTGCACAGCCGAAGTCCTTTATGCTCTGTTTTCACATTAGTGAAAATACTTCATCACCCATCAAACAGAGTTGTTATGTGGATTAAATGTCAAGTAATATGAAGTGCTTGGAAAGGTGTTAGGATACAGGAAGCACTCAGTAAGTGTCAGTCAACAATTACTATCATTATGGACATGTTACAGTGAACTTATTTTAGATATACAGGCGATTTAAATTCAGTCTATGTAAGAGGTTTGATCAATAAAAAACATTTCAGGGTTTTTATAATTTAGGCCCATGTATACATTCAACTTTTTCATTAATGATGTATCTTCAGCTTTTTGAAGAACCATACATCCAAAATTGAAATGAAGAAAAAGCAACACATTTTTCATTTGCTATGTGTATTTATGATACTGGATCTATTTTTAATTCTGAATTATTCTTCCAAGAAAAAAAAACTTCCCTTTCTTGAAGAAATAGTATTTTTATTGAAGAATGAGACTTATATGAGATTCTGCTGCTTGGCAGTTTTGAACTATAAAAATATCAATTCTCCATAGTTAAATTTACTCTCATAACTTCTGTTCTGCTATCAGGAGAATTAGAACTGAATTTTTCACTTCAAGTTTAGCTACATCAACAATTTTTTGTACATGTGTCAGTCCTGGGGCTTGAACTCAGGGCTAGCTCTGAACCACAACCCTAAGATCTCAAATTTCTGAGTAGCCAGGAGGATTCAGGCATAAGCCATCAACATCTGGTTGTACATTAATTTTGATTGCCATATTTGCTTCTTTTTCATCACACTTCAGTTAGTTCAATTTTCAAAGACTGAAGCATTTTGGGAGGAAAATGGTATATGGATAACAGTAAGTTATTTTTTTCTACCCATACAAGTGTTAAAGAAGGCAACATAAATAAAAGTACTTGGAATCTAAATACTAAAAATTCTGAATCTACTGACTCAAGTCACTGCATAGTTCTTTTTCATCTAACTCTAGATTCTTTCTAAACTATAAATTTCAGCATCTAAAGTTCTTAAAAATTTCCCAATAATATTTAGGTTAAGTCTCAAAACTGATTCCTGTTGGATACAGAATTTTTATTTTGACCCAATATGCTTCTATAGAGTCTCTTGCTTTTTCCCAGAGTCCTGAATGACTGTAATCATCTATACCTTTATCTAAAATGCTGATCTCTGCTCTTCTGTTTGAGAAAAATCATCATTTTAAGATTCGCCTCAAGTGTCCCTTCAAAATAACAGCCTCAGATAAACTTTTTTAGTCAGAATTATCTCTCATACTACTACTATCTTAGCTTTCCAAAGAGTCCTTACCTCAGATATACTATTATTTACTTTAACAACACAAACTTCTCTTTTGTCAGTCATGGGTCTTGAACTCTGGGCCTGGGCGCTGTCCCTCAGCTCTTCAGCTCAAGGCTAGCACTCTACCAACTTGAGCCACAGCACCATTTTGGGTTTTCTGGTGCTTAATTGAAGATAAGAATCTCACGGACTTTCTTGCCCGGCTGGCTTTGAATGGCGTCCTCAGATCTCAGCCTCCTGAGTAGCTAGGGTTACAAGTGTGAGCCACCGGCGCCCAGCAACAACACAAACTTAAAATTACAGATCTCAATGAGCATTCCGGAAAATATAACTCTCCTTTGATTCTATGTAGCTAAATCCTTGACATGAAGTAAGACTATGATATAAGGTACCAGAAAACAGAAAGGATATGATGGAAATGAGGGGAAAACATTTTTAAGACCTACCATTTTCTTTTAAGAGTACTTGGGATGAAGAATTTCCAGAACTATGCATAGTCATTCCTGTGATATAAATTAAATTATTAGACATTTTATAAAATGGTCAGATATTACAGAAGTAATTCTGATGAATTCATGAAAATCAATAAACCTCAAGGCAATAGCATTTTCTTTTATGTATACTGAGAGAAATAGGTCTTCCCACAATGGGCATACATATTACCTTGTTTTGCAGGATAAATTTAAACATGAATGTATTGTTTCTGACAGTTATATTTTGAAATGTCAACTATGAAAGAAACTTGGAGTGTGTGTGTGTGTGTGTGTGTGTGTGTGTGTGTGTGTGTGTGTGTGTGTGTGTGTGCATGCGTGCGTGCGTGCGTGCGCGCGTGCGCTTGTCCTGGGGCTTGACCTTAGGGCCCAGAGCCTGGGCATTGTCCCTGAGTTTTTTTGTTCAAGGTTAATGAGAGCCATAGCTCCACATTTGGCTTTCTTTTCTTTTCTTTTTTTTATTGGTGGGGATAGGGGGTGGGTTAGTTAACTGGAGATAACAGTGTCAGGAACTTTCCTGCCTGGGGTGGCTTTGATGTCATGATTCTCAGGTCTTAGCCTCCTGAGTAGCTAGGATTATACACATGAGCCACCAATGCCTGGCTATGAATTGGTATTATAATAAAATGAGTCTTAAAATGTATTTGTTCAAATGTTAAAAGAAATTTCAATAGACAAATGCAGAAAATACATTTCCTTTTTATGGGTAAGTTTTATTATGTCTGTTTTTCTATAGAATATTTCCTATATTTTCATGTAGGACAAAGCCTTTTGAATGAAAACAGCTTATATTCTGAGATCTCATTATATAATCGTATTTTGAAAATTATTTTCTAAAACACTGATTAGTCTCATACTATTTTTAACAATGTGGCATTACCTACAGGGTGAAATCTTGCCTTTTCTATAATTTAATTTTTTAATGGCTAATTTAAATCTCTGAAAGCTGCAGAAGCCTATGTTAGTAATATTGCTTTACAAAATTATCTTTTTTCTTTCTTTCTTTTTTTTTTTTCCATGGGGCTTGAACTCTGAGCCTGAGCGCTGTCCCTGCGCTCTTCAGCTCAAGCTGAGCGCTCTACCTCTTGAGCCACAGCGCCACTTCTGGTTTTCGAGTGGTTTATTGGGGATAAGAGTCTCACTGATTTTCCTGCCCGGGTTGGCTTTGAACGGCGATCCTCAGATCTCAGCCTCCTGAGTAGGTAGGATTACAGGCGTGAGCCACTGGTGCCTGGCTTCCAAAATTATCTTTTGGATCCCCAAAATATCTATCATTCACAATACAGAATTTCCTTCTGACTTCATTTACTTTATATAACCCTAAATCCAATCACAAAATGAAAAATAAAACTTTTTGGGTAATCAGGGCTAAATTTTGATTCTAAGGAGAAAGTTAAGTAGTAGAATTTGATAAAACAATGAGAGAAAGTGTCCTTTCTTTCTTTTAGCTGTTTCATATTCTGTGCTTAAATATCTATTTTTCTTGAAGCCTAAGATGTAAGAGGCAAAAAATTATATACCTTATAAGGTATGTATGTGCATATACACATATGTACACATATACACACACAACTGCTACATTTGGTAGGCCCCCTTATAATCAACTAAAAGATTTCTGTGGAAACTCACAAAATTCTCAACTAAGAATTTCTACCTATTAAGAAGAGCATATTTAATAATATTATCTACATTTTTAGACAATTCCTTTGTTTTAAATTGAAAGCAGGCTAAATACACCTTCACAAATTATTCATTATGAAAGCCATTCACACAGGCTTGTACGAAAAGCCGTGGAAAACAATTCAAAGCACTGCACAAGATTTTCTAGCTTCTCTCAGCTCGATTGCCTTGAGTACAGTGACCAAGAGGAAGCTAAGGAACAGTGCCATGAAGCAATAGATACACCAAGTTTTGTTTTAAATCGAGTTTTGATTCCACTTGGTGCATCTTAAGTTCATATTCATAATTTTGGTGGTTAGGTCATGGAAGCCAAAGTAAATTCTTGGCAATGAATAGCATTCAGTTTGCTTCACTATAATTATGCATGAAGTAGGGGAAAAAGAAGGTAAGCTTGTTTATGCTGACCTACAACACATGCTTGACCAGGGTCTTCAATGGATGAGTCTGATTCATGTTTCCTCCTTTCAGGACTTCTATTTAAACTTGCAACAGACTTTGAACTAAAGAGGGAAAAGGAAGGTGGGGGGGGAGTGTCAATGTAAAAAGAATATGGAAAAAATAATAAAACGTCGAAGACAAAAACAATGTATGAAATGTAGGATTTACAAACATGTAGTTTGGGTTAATCAAGCATGCTCTTACTTAGGAAGTTTTGTGACTTCTGCCAAAGATTCTGTATCAGATCTTGCCATCAGCTGAAAAGGTTTTCCCACCAACTCCACACCAGTTTGTGGGGAGGAATCCATGTTAACAATGACATTTTTCCGATGAGGATAGAGAGAGGCCTGACTTAGATCATGGTAGGATTTACTCATCCCTCTAGGCTTTTCCTCCCATGAAGCTTTGTCACTCTTCTCTTTTGAACTGTTTTGCAATGGCTGGTAAAGCGACAGCTCTGAGCAGGATAACCTCTTCAGAATCTCAGCTTGAACTGACAAAGGTCGAACGGCCAGTTTGTTCAGGGTGCTGCTGGCCAGACTGCCAGTGCTGATTGCGCGTCCCATATTAAATCCTCTAACAGACTCTGCTTGGAGGTTCAGGCTCCTAAACGAAGCTCTCTCTATAAGGAAATAGGATTGCTTTATGTGATGGAAACACTGCAGTACCTTCATGAAAAGTTATTTTAGTAAGTAAAATACAGCATGCAGTTTTTAACCATTTTGATTGCCAGCAAAAGTAGATTTCAAATGTGGCCAATTGAAGTGGCTTCAAGATCCTGATTTTCATACCATCTCTCTATCCTTTTTGGCTTTTGCTCAGCAACACAACAGCCCCTCATCACTTCCACCTCATTTGTTAATTCTCTTTGGATCCAATAGCATTCACAGTTTAGGACTGCTGCTTCCATTGAAAATCACTGGAACTCATGACTTTGAATTAGAAATGAGAATGACATTGAAAAGAGAAATTTCCAACCCTAGTAGAGGCTTTGCTAAAATATCAGCAAACCAAGAATGGGGAGAGGGAGTGATGAAACCTGGATGGGCTGACCATGCCCGAAAAAGATGCAGTGCAGAGAAGTGTTTTGCCCAGAGAAAGAGATCTGTGTGTGTGTGTCTGTGTGTGTGTGTGTGTGTGTACATGTGTGTGCACACATGTGCATTGGTCCTACGGCTTGAATTCAGGGCCTGGGCACTGTCTTTGAGCTCTTTTTGCTCAAGGCTAGCACTCTACCTTTTTTTTTTTTTTTGGTCAGTCAGGGGGCCTGAACTCTGGGTCTGGGTACTGTCCTTTAGCTCTATCAGCTCAAGGCTAGCACCCTACCACTTGGGCCACAGCACCAATTCTGGCCTTTTCTGCTTATATGGTGCTGAAGAATCGAACCCAAGGCCTCATGCATGCAAGGCAAGCACTCTATCACTAAGCCACCTTCCCAGCCCCGCACTCTACCTTTTAAGCCAGCTCCATTTCCTGGTTTTTGAGCTACAGTTCTACGTCCATCTTCTGGTGGTTAATTGTAGATAAGATTCTCAGGGACTTTCAACTGCAATCTCCAGATCTCAGCCTCTTGCGTAGCTAGGATTACAGGCGTGAGCCATCGGTACCCCAGTGGTCATTATGTTTTGTAAGGCTGAACATAGATTGTGTGATGGGGTACTGTTCTGTGAATGTACTAAAAAACTCTCACTGACTTGTATACTTTACAATTGTATACTATGAAAACATACTATAGAGTACTGTTAAATTTCTTTTTAAAAAAAAAGCTTTTAAGGCATCTTTTTTTTTTCTTTTTTTGGTCATGGGGTTTGAACTCAGGGCCTGGGTGCTGTCCCTTTTTGGTTGTTATTTCACTCCTATGCTAGCCCCTCCTTTCCACAATAATTTGACTAATGCACAAAAGCCAAGGGACACTAAGAGAGTACCAATGTTCTCTCTGTTCTGCTATCTACAAATTAACATGACCAGTGAGCTGGGGGTTTTGCTAGATTAAATTTATTTTTACTCCTAAATATACACCTGTAGCTTTCTTTTAGTGTCTAAACTTATAACAAGCCCTTGGCTATTCTATTTGATAGGTACTAAAGTTATAGCAGTATTTTATCATTTGAAGCCATTAACAAAAGACTTACATCACAACCTAATACAGGACTAGGAGCACAAAGTTTCAAATCCACATCACAAACCCCTCCAGCTGTCCCCTGTGTAAAGCAACAACACTGTTATACTCTATAGTGTAAAGCTTTACAGTAAAGCTTAGCCACTATTTAAAATAGGTGGCACAACTTTAAAAATGAAAACTATAAATCATTACTGACTTAGATCTTTAGTTTCTAATTGACTTGTCTTCTTATTCCTAGGAATATTAATACTATTCCATCTCAGACAACAGGTAGGAAAACATTGAAGACTTATTTTTAATATTCACGCATCAGTACATATATCTTATTCTCACCAGGAAAATTCAATGTTCTTTCTCTAAAGTATATATGGAAATTAAGTTAAAACAGAACTTCAACATAGATCCTTTTTAGAAGCTCCCAGAATCCTATTAAATGTAAAATATGAGCTTTTTTAAAAAAAATTAAGGCTAACAATACTATTTTTTTCTTTACTTTTACAAGTAACCTTTAAACCAGAAGAAAAACAGAAAGCAGATTGAGTTACAGGAAATGCCTTTCTACCCAACAGAAATCTTCATCTTTAAGAAAAATCTTGGGACTGGGAATAGGGCTTAGTGGTAGAATGCTTGCTAGCATGCATGAAGCCCTGGGTTTGGTTCCTTAGTACTATATAAACAGAAAAAAACCAGAAGTAGTTCTGTGGCTCAAGTAGTACAGTACTAGCCTCGAGCAAAAGAAACTCAGGGACACTGACAGGCCCTGAGTTCAAGCCCTGGACTGGCAAAAAAATAAATAAAGTAAAATAAAGAAAAAGAAAAATCTCTGATAGTTATAGGGGTAGCCCGTTCAGTTAGGTTTTATCTGTTTTTGAGAATATCTGTTTTTGAGGGATTATGCAATTCAATTCTATTTACATCCTACTCAAACTGCCATCCACCCAACGTAAAGCATGAGAATAGAAAGATATTAGAAGGAGCCTGTCCTTTGTTGGGTTCTGTTCTTCCTGATAATGTCAACTTAATTGCATGTTCTTTTAAAGATAATTAATTCTGATATCCTACCATACTACTTGTAAATAGTAAGAGCTCAATAAGTGGTATTTCATCAGAATTTTAGTTGTAAACTCTTCAAACAGAAAATATTGGACTTGGAATTAAGAGATCAGGGTCCCACCCTACTTTAATTTCTTTTTTTTTTTTTTTGTCGGTCGTGGGGCTTGAACTCTGGGCCTGGGTGCCCTACTTTAATTTCTTACGATGAGGTTAGGTTGAGACCCTGTCTTCTTTGAACAAGTTTCCTTATCAGTACAATTTATACTTTGTTTCTAGCATCAACATTCTATACTACTAAAGAAGAAGCATATAGTTGTTGGTCTAACCTCTTATGGGTACACCAGTAATGTTCATTTCTTTAGTACAGTCAACTAAGTAGGTATGTAGCTACTTCTAATTCAGTTTAAAGTTGGACAATAAACACTGTAAGGTTTATCATATGATGGGAAAAATCTAGATAATATCATCTTTAAATTCTTTCACCAAAGTTGGGCACTGGTGGTAGCTCAAGCATGTAATCTTAGCTACTCAGGTGGCTGAGATCTGACAGCCTGGGCAGGAAAGTCCTTGAGACTCTTATCTCCAATTAATCACAGAAAAAGCAAGAAGTGGGGAGGTGGCTTAAGTGGTAGAGCACTAGCCTTGAGCAAAAGGAGCTCAGGGACAGCACCTAGGCCCAGAGTTTAAGCCTTAGGACCCAAGGGGGTGGGGTGTATGTGTGTGTGTGTGAACTCATTTTACAATGAGTTCAAAGATACATAGCTATTTTGATCTGAGGGACTAGTCTGTGAGATATGTAAAGCATTCCCTCTTCAAGGACGAAGAAAATGTGACTATAAAAATTCAGTTACTTTTCTAAAGCCATTCACCTACTACTGCTACAATTACTACATATGTTATATAGTATAGTAGTTATATGTAGTATACAGTATCATAGTAGTAGTAATACAGTAGTATATACTACAGTACTCCTACTGGTGCTGATACTATAACTATTATATGAGCACCACTACTACTAACTAGTAGTGGACGTAGAAGAGGTAAAACAACGATGATGGCGATAAGAATAACATTTACTGAATTCTTACTATTTCAGGCATTGTTTTTCTCTTCTCCCTCTCTTTCTTACTGTGAGGATGAGTCTTAGCACTCACACATACATTAGACAAACCCTTTAGCACTAAGCTAGATCACCAGCCCTTGACTACTGGATACTTTTTAAAAACTAATTTTGGTTTTATGAGACAAAGTCTTGCTATATGGCACAAACTAGCCTGAAACTTTCTATATAGCCATGCTGGCACTGGAATGTACAGTTTTCCTGTCTCTGCTTCCTATATGCTGGGATTAGAGGAACAAACTACAACATTCAGCTACTAGACCTTTGTATGAATCTATTCCTTCTTTGCAAAAATTTCATGACATAGGTATCATCGTTTTAATAATCATTTTATAAATGAGACCCTAAGGCAAAAAGTTTAAGCAGTTTGTATAAAGCTTTAAGTAACATATTCTTAACTACCTCCATTCTTAATCTGAAGTCCAAAATATTCTAAAACCAGAAGCTCTTTGAGTGCTGAGTTAACATGATGAACAAGTAGAAAATTCAGTACCTGACCTCTTATAATGGTCACAGTCCAAACAAAAGCACATTAAAACACTGCATAAAAACACTTTCAGGATCATGTATATATAAGGTGTATAAATAGTGTCTCGATTTAGGTTCCGTTCCTAATACATCTCCTTATATGGATGTGAAGATTCCTAAAAATCTGGAAAACTCCAAATTCCAAAACACTTCTTTTTTTGGGGGGGGGGGCGGGGGGTCCGGTCGTGGGGCCTGAACTTTGGGCCTGGGTGCTGTCCCTCAGCTCTTCAGCTCAAGGCTAGCGCTCTACCACTTGAGCCACAGCGCCACTTCCGGCTTTTTTCTTTTTGCTTATGTGGTGCTGAGGAATCGAACCCAGGGCCTCAGGCTTGCAAGGCAAGAGCTCTACCACTGAGGCACCTTCCCAGACCCAACACTTCTTGTCTCTAGTCTTTTTGGATATAAATCACTGAGCCTGTGCTGTATTGTTCTTTAGTATTATCACTGTTCAGGATAAAAATCTGGCTTAATATTTTTGTTTTCTGATACTTTTTACTCTATCACATTTTAAAAGATAATCTTTAATTCTTCAACTCTAGTTTGCATTGAATAAAGTATTAGTTCAAATAGGAGTGCTGATAGCTCTAATGGGTTTGATTTTTCATATTATACTTTAAAAATATATGAGAATTTAAAATCTTTAGCAAAGTGAGGAAACAATATTACTTTATAATTCTGCATATCATATTTTAGTGTGCATAAATATTGCTGAAGAAAGCTATTAAAATGTAGATTCTAGAGATCCAATTTCCAAACAGTAATTTTCTAAGTCTCAGATAGGTTCCTCAGCTCTTCATTTTAAGTAAACACATGGTCTTCATTTTACTCTGACAGATTAAGAAACATTTATCCATAGATTTCCATCACCCCTGTTTGATCCTAGGCATAGTATTTTCGGTAGAATACCAGAATGTGAGAAAGTTCAAGTAAAGAATTCATAAGCATAAGGTTACTAGTGCTATACATTGTTAACCTCATATTTCAGTGCATTGTCTATGTGAATTTACTATAAAATGTAATTTTTGTATCATTTTAATCTTTACATAAAGGCTTAAAGCTTTAAATATTTCAATTCTGACTGAGATACTTTTATCAGGGATAATTTCATTTCTTCCCTTGTTTTCCATGTTCTTTCACTCATCTGAAGAGCCTTTTATTTCCAAACTGTCTTTACAGGCTTGAGTGAAGACATTTAGTCTTGTAGACTTGTAGTTTTTCACTTTAAACATCTTTTAAAATTTAGCTTTTAAAATTTGTAGCAAAAATCATGCATATACCTCCGAGTCACCCATAATGCCTTTCCTTACCAAGGTCTTGGGCATCTTGGTTGCTCTGTCTTGCTCTCATCTGTAGCTGGAACTTATGTTGGGAAGAACAGAGATGCAGCAGGTATTCGCATACCTTAGCATTGTCTGTCTGAAAGGCATGCTTTATTTCATCTGATGTATTTTGCAATGTGATCTTCTTTTTCTATAATAATAATAATAATCAGATAATCATAATTAGGATGCTTACCTATGACTTTTTGTATGGCCAAATACTCTAAACTATAATAAGTACAAATATTATTTATATTTTTTATTATTAAGCATTAGTGTCCCTTCACCTAGAACTAATACAAATACAGAAAATACAATCCTGCTTTCTTTTTTTTTTTTTTTTTTTGTGAGTCCTGGGGCTTGAACTCAGGGCCCAACCACTCTCCCTCAGTTTCTTTTGTTAAAGCCTAGCACTTTACGACTTGAGCCACAGCACCGCTTCTGGCTTTTTCTGTTTATGTGGTCTTGAGTAATCAAAACCAGGGCACCAGGCATGCAAGGCAAGCACTCTACCACCAAGCCACATTCCCAGCCCCAATCCTGTATTCTTACAAACAAATTCAGAAAAAAAATTATACTTTCAGAAATTGTAATCTAAATCACACTGTGTATCAACCACCAGCAAGGGAAATAGTTCAATTTAATGAGATTATTCAGTTTGAGTTGATAGTAATAGTTGTAAACACTTTAAATTGTTTAAAAAAAGAATGAGAGCTGGTGATTGTGGCTTGTGCCTGCAATCCTAATTACTTAGGAGATTGAGATCTGAGATTCCCAGTTTGAAGCCAGCTCAAGGATGAAAATCTGTAAGACTCTTATCTCTAATTAATCAGCAAAAAGCTGTAAGTGGAGCCATGGCTCAACATGTGTGTGCACAGGGGCGCACGCACACATATGCGTGCGTACACACACGTACACACACATACAAAGAGAACAATGTTTTTACACAAAGAAAAAAATGTTTTATTCCCCTAGTAAAGAAACTGAAGTTCGGCAAGAATTGTCTTTTTAAATTAATGCAAAATAATAAGAGCTATGATTTAGCTAAGTAGAATTTAAGTGGCATGATGGCTCAGATAGATGATTTAAGAAGCTAAGGAAAATGTGTACAAGTGTGTAGAGGAGCAGTGCACACCTGCAAACAAGTATACAGGAAACTGAGGTAGGAGGATCACTTGAGCCTAGGTGTGTGAAGCCAGCCTGAACAATGTACTAAGGGTATCATAGTTTTAAAAAAAAAAAAAAGGAAGAGAAGAAGAAAACGTGAGAATGAAGTGGTGGTACCAACATAATTGTTGAATTGAGAGATGAATAGCTTTAATATTTAGAAATGGCTTTAAGTTCTTACTTTTGGGTGAAGATGAGAGGAAAAAACTGGGAGAGAGCCAGGGAAGGGGTACTAATGTAGTTTTTTCCTGACTTATGTAACTGTTATCCCTTGGTCACCTTTATAATAACATTTAAAAAATTAAAAAAGCAAAAAAAAAGGCTTTTCTTTCCAAATTCAAATTAAGTATGAAGATAGCAAATCTGCTTTTTTTTTTTGGGGGGGGGTCGGTTGTGGGCTTGAACGCTGGGTCTGGGCTCTGTCCCTGAGCTCTTCAGCTCAAGGCTAGCTCTCTACCACTTGAGCCACTTCCTGCTTTTTGAAATACTATGTCACTATGTAAGAGTTCATTTCAAAATGTGTGACACACACAATGAAGCTTGCAGTGGGTCCACATACATTTAAAGACAAACATTCAACATACCAGGTTCTAACAGTCATGCCTCTAAGGAAATACTGAAATCTAGTTAGGCTCTACTCTAGTTCCACCTACTGTGTAGATTATTCTCCCCACTTCATATCTCATATCTTTCTTTTGAACTCAGAAATAGCCACAATAATGTCAAATTGACAGTGCCGGATATATAATTTAGTCTTAGAACTCATGCCTACCATGTTCAAGGCCCTTGACTCAATCCCCAGCACTGAACATAAAAAAAAAAAAAAGATATAATAACAGAGTATTACCTAAACTTATAATCTTCATGCATTCAGACTTACATATATTCTTTAAGTTGACTTTTTTAAAATACCTAAGTTCATATTAAAGAAATTTTACATAATTATAAATAGGAAACCAGTACCATTGCCAGATATAAAATACAGATATAGAACACAGATATAGAGAAAAATTACAATAAAGTACAATAAAATAATACTATTAAATTCTAGCTTGTGTGTTGCCAATGAAATCTCTAGGACTAAACTTGTTCTCTCTGTTAAAACTGGGAACCAGTATTATTAGAGAGGTATTAAGGATGTAGTAGCACCTAACTAATATCTTGATTATTATTAGTGTAACTAGTAACTCTTCAAATGGTTGGGGACCTTTTCTTCCCTAACGAACATATCAGTTAACTATTGTTAAGTAATTCACAAACACACTGAACTCTACAAACTATAAATTTTATTGATTGAAGCATTAATATGAAGAAAGAATCTCCTGAGTCAATTAATACCTATAATAAAACTCTCAAAGGCAACAAAGGAGGATAGAGAACAAAAGCCTCACCAAAGACAGGTTACAAGTCAGAATTATAAGGAAAAGTGATATTATAGGGAAAAAAATTGAACAAAGAGATCCTAGATTGAAACAAACTAGAACAACATTTGTTTCTCTGAGAGTTAACTGATGGAATGAACAAGAAATGTACTGAGGGGGACTAATTCTAAAAGATGAGAAGGGCAACAGTGAGTCTTTTCCCATCTCCCAAAAGTTAATAGTTGTTTTTGTTGTTGTTTTTTTAAATAGCTCTGTATTTGAGAAGGAACTTCAGGATAAATGAATGAGGTTAAATACAAGCAGAGTATGCATGGGAATGTGTTCTACTCTATTACTGCAGATCTTAAAATATGTCAATGTAGCTATATACACACACACACACACACACACACACACACACACACACACACACACACACTCATACTCATATATAGGGACTAGTGCGATAGCTTGTCAAATGACAGATCTGAATATTTTATGGCTATTTGATTATTGCCAAAACTGGCCCAAATTGGATTTACATTAAAATTTAATCTAAGGTTACCTTTAGCTAATTGCTCTGCCAGAATTTGCACTGGCCAAGATGAAATTAAACCCAAGTAATTCCCTGGTCTTGACAACTTTGGAAAGATGAAAGTAATCTGGGCTTTGCTGAAGTAACAAACTATTATCTGGTAATGTTAATGGTACCTCTGGGGTTTCACATAAGTCAACCTTTAGGTCTAGAAATAATTTCAAAGGTCCTTGGATTGAACATAATCTAGAGCCTATCATAAATATCATTCTGTTGAGAATGTATTTGAGCCTAAATATGAATTACAGCTATCAGTAATCTCTGAATACCATCTGGAAAATAAATATGTGTCTGTCTGTCTGTCTGTCTGTCTATGTGGGTGTGTGCCAGTACTGGGGATTGAACTCAGGGCTTAAGTGCGGTTTTTAGCTAAAGGCTAGTGTTCTACTACTTAAGCCACAGCTGTATGTCCACATTTTTGGTAATCAATCGGAGATAAGTCTGATGGACTTTTTTTTGTTCCTGGACTGGCTTCAAACTGTGATCTGCAGATCTTGGGATTTTGAGTAGCTAGGCTTATAGGCATAAGTCACTAGTGCTTAGAATAAATGTATTTTTGATTCCCATCTGTGATTTGCCAATAGTAGCACTTTAATGTTCAGATACTTGATGTCCAAAATAAAAATATGCTGTTAATATGACTTTCTTACAATCACTTTTCTAATTTTATCTTCATAGAACGTGTACACTAAAGCATAAAACTGCAGAAAGTGATGGAACTAATATATAAAATCTGGGAAATCTCTGAACTTCTCAGATTCTCATAATAGTTGTTATGAGGAAACTGTTCTTGAGCTAGATAAAGTTTATGGGGATTAAGATAATTATCTATCTTGAAACTATTTGAAGAATTTCTCCACGTGAAAAGTTACCACCAAAGAACATGTTTTGACTTTGTAATAGAATATTCAACTTGGTTGTAATTTAACTAAAGTTCATTGAGCATATAACCAGCTAGTAATGTATGATTCACTCTGAATACTCACCTGCTGAGAAAACCCAAACCAAAATCTAAATAGTACTTTCTACAACTAAAAAGGGAGAGTTAAAATAATATTAAGACAATGGTAGGACCTAAACTTGACTTACAGGAAGTAAGTTAATATGTTAAATTAATACACTGATATGTTACTTGGAAACTGACAATACTTCTTTGAAAATATGATGGAAATAAAGGTTAAAATGAACATACAGAAAAAGAAATCTTCTTTGTTTCTCTCCATGGAAAGCGAAGGACCAATGTACGAACTCCATTGTGAACTTCAAACACAAGGACACCTTTAGAGCAGACTCCAAGTAGAATTCCTGTTTGTGACTTTTTCTCAGGGTGTACGCGGTGAAAATGAACTCCATACTCTGTCAGCCTTTGGCAGACCTGTTGGAATAGTGGAATAGTACCACAATATTCAGTCAATTTTGACAAACAATGACAACATTACAGAAGTTTTACTGATCTAATTTAATGGGGGAAACGATAGCTTTTCAACAAATACTGCTGAAATATTTTGGATCCATATGCCAAAAGGTAGATTTCAATGTTTATTTCACCTGATACATAAAAAATAATCCAAAACAGACCACAGGCCAAAATACAGGAGTTAAGTGTATGAAACTAAATCATTTTAACCTTAGATGGGACATGAACAACAACATGAATCATAGAAGAAAAAATTATAAATTAAAATTTCACAGGATTTAATTCCCAGCATGACAAAGAAATAAACAACAACAAATACTTTACTAACATTGTTCATCAAGAGTCAATGTTAAACTGGGTGCTGGTGGCTCATGCCTATAATCCTAACTACTCAAGAGGCTGAGATCTGGATTGAGGTTTAAAGCCAGATCAGGCAGGAAAGGCCATAAGACTCTTATCACCAATTAATCATAGCAAAAGTGGAAAGTGGTGGTGTGGCTCAAGTGATAGAGCACCAGCCTTGGGCAATAAAGGACAGCAATCAGGCCCAGATTTCAAGCCCCAGTGCCAGGGAAAAAAAGACTCAGTATTAAAATACTCAAACACAGACTGAGACTTTCCTGACAGGCTGGCTTCAAACCTCAATCCTCAGATCTTAGCCTGTTCTCAGTATGTACATAGAACTTGTATTTCTTGGAAATAAGTAGGCATATAACCAGAAAGAAATAAAATGGGCAAAAAGTTAGAAACATGAACAAAGATATATGAGTGTCATATAAAAAAAAAACCTGCAAAGAAAAGTTCAGTATAAAATAGTAATTAGGGAAATACAAAATGAAACTAATGATATATCACTACTCACCTATTTCAAGGGCGAAAGTGAAAAAGACTGAAAATATCAAGTGTTGTTGAGGATGTGAAACAATAGGAACTACCATACATTTCTAATGGAGGACTAAAATTTTATAGCCACTTGGGAAAGTTTAGCTGTTTCTGAAAAAGTTAAACATACATCTACCGAAAGCCTTGTCAATTCCTTTGGTAGATATTTTCTTAAGAGAAATAAAAACAATGTTCTAACAAAAATAGGTAGCAGTAGAATATTTATAGCAGCTTTATATCTATCAATTAGTGGAAGAACACACAAATTGTAAATCTGTAAAAGGAAAATTACTCATTACTAAAAGGAAAATTACTATTACTACTGATGACGATGACCACGATGATAATGATGACAATGATGATGATAGGTTGGGCATAGTAGCTCACTCCAATAATCTTAGGTGGAAGAGGTAGGGATTGTTCAAGGTCAGTCTGGGCAAAAGTTTGCAAGACTCAAAGTCAACCAATAAAAACTTGGCATGGTGGTATGTGCATGTCAGCCTAGTATGTAGAAAATTATAAACAAATGGATCATGGTCCTAAGCAAGCAGAGCATAAATGTATGATCCTATTAAAAGATAACTAACCAGGTGCCAGTGGCTCACCCCTGTAATATAGTGACAATATGCAAGCAAATTGATATGGCCAAGTTCTAATTAAATTTTACTTACTGAATAGGTAAGCCATAGTTTATTAAACCTTGTTCTTTATCATGGTTACAGAGTTGTTTCCCAACTGGATATATTTTTCAAAAGTTACTGAACACTTAAAAAGTGATAAATTTTATTTTATATAAATTATACCTCAATAAAGTAGACTGGCAAAAAGATAGAGATGTCTTAAAGGTAATTTAACATTTTGCAGAACTCTAAATTCAGACATTTAAATAACAGAGCTGGGTGCCAATGGCTCATGTTTGTAATCCTAGCTGCTTAGGAGGTTGAAATCTGAAGGCTGTGGTTCAAAACCAGACTGGGCAAGAAAGTCTTCCAAACAATTATCTCCAATTAGCACCAAAAATCCAGAAATGGAGCTGTAGCTCAAGTGGAAGGCCACTGGCCCTGGGCAAAAAAAAAAGTTCCAGGACAGACCCTGGGCCCTGAGTTCAAGCCCCAGGGCCAGCACAAAACAAACAAAAGCAAAAACAAAACAAAACAAAAACCCAACAAACTAAAAAATCAAAATGAAACAAAAAGTCAGAAGCCAGGCACGAGTAACTCACACCTATAATTCAACCTACTCAGGAGGCTAAGAGCTGAGGATCGAGGTTTGAAGCCAGCCTGTCAGGAAAGTCCATGAGACTCTTATCTCCAATGAACTACCAAAAATAGTACCAAAAAATAGAAAGATGCTGAAGAGAAAAAAGTATTAGGAATTGTAAAGGAATAATAGGGTAAGGTAATGAATAACAGCCATGCTAGTTACAGAAAGAAGCCTGGCACCAGTGGCTCACACCTGTAATCAATCCTAGCTACTCAGGAGGCTGAGATCTGAGGATAGCGGTTCAAAGCCAGCCAGAGAAGGAAAATCCGTGAGACTCTTATCTCCAATAAAACCACTAAAAAACTGGAAGTGGCGCTGTGCTTCAAGCGGTAGAGCGCTTGCTTGGAGCTGAAGAGCACAGGGACAGCACCCAAGCCCAGAGTTCAAGTCCCACGACCAACCAAAAAAAAAAAAAAACTGTACAGAGGGGTTACAGTTACACGAGCAAGGTAATGAATACATTTCTTCTTAAGCATTGTTGCCTCCTCCTTTGTTTTTTCCCTTCCCCTCCTCAAATTATACCAACATCAAATACAGTGAAAACAGGGGTTATACCGTGGGGGAGGAACTTACAAAGAAACAAACAAACAAACAAAAAATCACATGGTATATTAGAAACAATAGCCAGCAAGAAAAAAACAATTGTGTTTCTATCTTGGAGTTCATTTTGCTTAATATCATTTTATCTGGTCATATGTACATAGCTTTTGACCTTTTCTGCTTGTACCAGACATATACTAGATACTGCAAATAAGGGAAACGATGGGACCTATGTTACTTTGGGCCTGGCTTACTTTCCTTAATACAACAACAGATGCTGGAAGGGATGTGGACAGAAGGGAACCTTACTGCATTGTTGGTGGGAGTGTAAACTTGTTCAACCACTTTGGAAAGCAGTATGGAAGTTCCTCAAAAGACTTCACATAGAGCTCCCCTATGACCCAGCAATCCCACTTTTGGGCATTTACCCAAATGTTTACAAACAAGACCACACTAAAGCTACCAGGACAACTATGTTTATTGCAGCATTATTTACCATAGCTAAGACATGGAACCAACCCAGATGCCCCTCAGTAGAGGAATGGATCAAGAAAATGTGGACTATATATACAATGGGGGCTGGGAAGTGGCTCAGTGGTATAGCGCTTGCCTTGCATGCATGAGGCCCTGGGTTCAATTTCTCAGCACCACATAAGCAAAAAGAAAAAAGCCAGAAGTGGCACTGTGGCTCAAGTGGTAGAGTGCTAGCCTTGAGCTGAAGAGCTGAGGGACAGCGCCCAGGCCCAGAGTTCAGGCCCCATGACTGGACCCAAAAAAAAAAAAAAAAAAAAAAAAAAGAGTTGGTATATACAATGGAATTCTATGCCTCCATCAGAAAGAATGACATTGCCCCATGTTAGGAAATGGAAAAACTTGGAAAAAATTATATTAAGTGAAGCAAGCCAGGCCCAAAGAAACATAGATAAGATGATGTTAAGAACCCTTTTTTAAAGACAACATAAGTCTGTAAATGAAGGCCCTTCAGTTTTCTGTTTTTTGGGGGGGCAAGGACGGGGCAATGCGGGGGCTTGACTTCAGGGCCTGGGCTCTGTCCTTGAGCTTCTCTGTGCTCAAGGCTAGCACTCTACCACTCGAGCTACAGCACCACTTCTGGCTTTTCTGAGTAGTTTATTGCAGATAAAAGTCTCACAGACTTTTCCTGCCAGGGCTGGCTTTGAACTGTGATCCTCAGATCTCAGCCTCCTGAGTAACTAGGATTACAGGCATGAGCTACTGATGCCTGGCTCCCTCACAGATTTTTGTAGGACTAGGAAACCCAAATCCCTACAGTATCAATTAGTGAGTGAGCTGAAATTCAAGGAGAATATTTTGAAAGCTTTCTTTAAAATACTATTTTATACTTATTATTTGTTTTAGAAGCTTACATAGTTCTGATTTTCTTGATCATAAATGAACTATTATTTATTTGTGTTCTAACAGGGAGTTATTTTCAGAACTGAAAATAACCATAAGCCATTTTTTAAATCTTCTATCCCTATGTGAATTACATGGCATTTATTAAAAAGACTTAATTTTAAGAGAATGTTACTGAATTTTAGCCTTTTGAGAAAAAAACACAAAATTAAATAACTCTAGAATAAGAATGAACTGCCCTTTCAAATCCAGCTCATCACCAAGTTAAATTGTTTCTTTGTTATAATGAACCTTGATTTTTTTTATTTTTCCTTTTTCGGTGTGGGACTTGAACTTAGGGCCTGGGGACTGCCTCTGAGCTCTTTCTTTCAAGGCTAGCATTCTGCCACTTCGAGCCACTTCCATTTTTCTGGTTATTTGTAGGTAAGAGTATCATGGACTTTCCTGTCCAGGCTGGCTTTGAACCATAATCATCAAATATCAGCCTCCTGAGTAACCACCAGCGCCTGGCTTTGAATCTTAATTTTAACAGTATGAAATAAGATAAAAGCATGGAATCCATAGCCAGATGGATATAGGTTCAAAGAGTGTTACTGTCCAACAGAGTAGCTGCTGACCTTGGGAGCACTCCAGTTCCATTGTTTACAAAAGGGAAAAAAAAACCCAAACCACAGTTTCACTCAGAAATAGGAGATAAAATAATGTAAAGTATCAATTGGCTCATGACCTTTTAGATGTGTGTGCTTCAATTTTCCTATTTTGAACAATTTACAAGGTTTACATTTATAGTCTTGCATGCTTACCTTTAAAAATTCTAACTCTGTCTCTTTTTCAGAAGCTCCGGCATAGGTATTGTGCAATTTGGGCAACTCTTCTTTAATATAAGATAAGTCAAGTTTCTCCATTACTCTGGCAGGCAAATAATGCTCTAGTCGGAAGTAAGACACACCATGAATCTAGAAAGAACATTGTTTCTGTAAGTAGGTCTATTTGCCTTTATTGGAGTGAACCCTCTTCCTCCTATCTTAAATTACTTGCTCCAGTCAAAAGATGAAATATTTCCAATTCTACTTCTCTTTCTAAGAAATGAGTTTTAGAGGAAATGCGTCAGTCATTCTCTTCAATGAGGAGGAATGAGTAAAGCTGACTGGCAAGCTTCAGAGCATGACATTCAAGTGCCTCACTCTAAGGATTGATACTGTAAAGGTTCAGTGCAGTTAGTACAGTCTCTAGCCCATTAGTCACTCATAGAATGATTTCATTTAAGAACACCAGGGTTTTAATACAGGGAATTTACCATACTTTGAAACTTTGCTAAATTCCCAAATTATCATGTGTAGAAGGCACAAAATGTCTCTGACATTTGGTTATAGACCTATGTTTAGTTAAAACATGGGAGGAGGAGTTGATGCTAGATATCTCTAAAGTGAAAAACAAGATAATTTTAAATAGAAAATTAAATCTCACCTACAAACATATATAGTCAATGAATGTAGTGGGAAAGCATGGTCATTTTGAGACATTCAGCCAACTTTAAAAATCTTTAGATCTTGGGCTAGGAATGTGGCTTAGTGGTAGAGTGCTTGATTAGCATGCATGAAGCCCTGGGTTCAATTCTTCAGTACCACAGAAACAGAAAAATCCCAAAGTGGCACTGTGGTTCAAGTGGTAGAGTGCTAGCCTTGAGCACAGAGAGGTTCAGAGACAGTGCTCAGGCCCTGAATTTAAGCCCCAAGACCAGCAAAACAAAAACAAAGACGAAAAAAAAACAAAAACAACTTTATTTTTTTTTTTGGGGGGGGGAGTCCAGTCGTGGGGCCTGAACGTGGGGTCTGGGCGCTGTCCCTCAGCTCTTCAGCTCAAGGCTAGTGCTCTACCATTTGAGCCACAGAGCCACTTCCAGCTTTTTTTTTTCCTTCTGCTTATGTGGTGCTGAGGAATCAAACCCAGGGCCTCATGCATGCAAGGCAAGTGCTCTACCACTGAGCCACCTTCCCAGCCCCAAAACAACTTTACATGTAAACATCAAACATTTCAACCAGCTTTCCTCTTTAATTATGCCAAGGATAAGACCACCTATAGGAAAGACTTTTTAGAGGGAAAAAGAAAATCCCACCTCTGGCTGATAATCGCCATACTCAGCCTGGAGAGCTAAGGATGCCAGCAATAAGGAAGTCTCATCATCACAGTGCATCTTCTCCTCTAAAATGTCTTTCCGTAGCTGAAGGTAATACTGATGACAGGTTAGATTATGTCTGAAAAAATATACAAACATCTTTTGTTATACTATAGGCATAGCAACTTAATTCAAGAAACTCTGTTCAAAGAAACTCTGAAAAAAGAGGGGACCTCTTTTCTTAAGAGCCCTGTAGAAGCCTGAAGACAAGGATTGTGCCAGACTCTCTATTTTTTGTTTTGTTTTGTTTTTGACATACATACCTGTGATAGTTTAACTTGTAATTTAGAAGAGATGAGCTATGATAACTCATCATGAATTTTAACAGTCAATCATACGATCTTTTTCTTTCCTTACAATAAGAAATATTATCATTTCACTTTAAAGAAGTACTTTACAGCTTCTCTTTGGCATATCAGAATTGTCAGCATCACTACTCTTGAATGCTTTGGGGCCATTATTAAATACAGGTTACTTTAATACACCTGGCAGCTGATGGATAACTAAGATGGCTAGTAAGTGACTGGAGTTGGTAATGTATACAACTCAGTGATACAGGAGAAAGGGATGATTCAGGCTTGAGAAAGATGAAGCAGGATGAAAAGATGCTGCATACAATTAAAAACATATTGTTTCTGGAATTTTTCTCTGAATATCGTTTGGGAAGGTAGGAAAATAAAACAATGGATAAGGATGGATAACTGCATTTCTCTTACCATAAAGAATCAAATAATTCAGTATCAGTACACTAAAGATCCTAAGAGTGAGGGCTGAAAAAAAGCAAAAGAGAAACCATATGTACTCACTGTATTAGACTAACATCATCCATGAAAAATTTAATTCGGAAAAACAAAGTAAAGTTAACAGTGGCTTTGTTCTTTTTCTTTGGTTCTTCTTTCCATCCCTCTGGAGCTACTTTGGTCAATTTTAAGTCAGGATCAACAAAAAAATACTCATTTTCTAAAACGGAATGAGAAAAACATCCAGATAAAACCAATTATTTCCTTTTGACTTCATCTTTCTGTCCAATAGTGTCAAGAAGAATAATGCAAAACAATGATGAAAAATGAGAGTAAGTTCTAGGACTGAAAAAAATGGAGTCAACAGTAGTTCAATCTTTTCAAAACAGGGATTCTGTTTGGGAAAGATTGGGGAGAATAATGGAAAGAGTAACAATGACCAAGATGTATTGTAATCATAAACTGATTTGTTGAAAACTTTGTGTTAAATTTAGAGATAATAAAAAAATAAAAACAAAATAGGGCTGAAGAGATAAACAGCCTAGATTCAGCTATTGCTGACATCATTTAATATATACATAATTTAATCATATAATATATATGTGTAATATAGGGCACTGAATAAATTATATTGTCTCTCTGGACATCAGTTTTCCTGTGTATAAGATCAGGATAATGCCAATTTCTATTTTATAAAGTTGTTACAAAGACCAAGTGATACAGTGGATAAGAAAGTACTTGAGAATACAAATAGTATGTGGCATTGCTTCAACAAATACTAGGTTTTTGCATTTTTTAAAATTTTAGCCAGTCCTAGGGCTTGAGCTGAGGGCCTGAGTGTTGTCCCTGAGCCTCTTTGTACTCAGGGAAAGTGCTTTACCCTGGCCACAGCACCACCTCTGGCTTTTTCTGAGTAGTTTTCTGGAGGTAAGATTTTCACTGATTTTCCTGCCCAGGCTGGCTTTGAACCAGGATCCTCAGATCTCAGCCTTCTGAGTAGCTAGGATTACACATGTGAGCCACTGGCACCTGGCTACCATGTAAAGTCCAGAAAAAGATCATGACTTAATATGATTTTTACTACATGATTAAGGAACATAGGCAAATTAAAATAGATATTTTAACTGATTATGCAGATAGAATTGCTTGATTTCTCTAAAAATGAAGTTAGGTAAAAGAACACTGGTAGGTACTTAATGCATATTTATTGAATAACTTCAAAAAATCCAGTATTCTTTTTTAGTACTGGTCCGACCTTGAACTCAGGGCCTGTGTGCTATTCCTGAGCTTTTTTATTTTTGGTTCAAGGCTAGCACTTATATCACAGTTCCACTCTTTTTTTTCTGTAGTTTATTGAAGACATTGAAGATAAGAGTTTCCTAGATTTATCTGCCCTGGGTTAGCTTAGAACCACTATCTTCAGTCTCCCTGAGTAGCTCGATTACAGGCAAGAGTCACTGGCACCCAGCCAGTATTCTTTATTTTTTTCTTAATTGTGAAAATACTGTACAGAGAAGTTACAATTACATGGGCAAGGTAATGAGTACATTTCTTATCAAGCATTGTTGCCTCCTCCTTTGTTTCCCCATCCCTTCCCATCTCCCCCATACCCCGCGCCACCCTTTCATCCCTTAGCACCCCCTATCCTCCTCCCCCCCCAGCCAAAGTTGTAAAGTTCGTTTTTCGACATAACGTCTTGTACATCTCATTGTTGCGCCAGTATTCATTTTTAAGGCACATATATTCAAAAAATATGCTGAAAGAACTATTTATTTTGTGAAAAAGGGATTTTTTTCATCATGTGGTAAAATGTTAGGATCATTCGACCCTTTGATTGTCCTTTACAGTATTCTAATTGCCTGAGCTTCCTAAATTACATGTTGAGAAATCTGAAATATTGAGAAATATTTATATTAATAGATATAGTGATTTATTAAAGAAAGATCAGTTCTTCCAAGCTGCTTATAGCCACACAACTTAAACTGATAAACAGAATGTTTGTACAGAAGCAGTATTCTGAGACTGTTTTGATTGTATATGTCACAGAATTCAGTGAATGAAATGCTTAAAATATACTTAACATTACTACGATTTAGAAATCAACTAATAACATTTTAAAAGAAACTATATGAAATTAGGATAATAAGTTAAAGAAGTTGTGAAAAATTCAGAAATAGGGTTGTGCTTTATATTTAGCTTCATATTAGAATGAAATGTGTATCATATATATTATATTTCAGTTTAATATATATGCACATAGATATATACTGTATGTATTTACATATAAACATATGTGTATATATATGTATATATATATAAAATGGTTCCTAAAATGTCATAATTAAAATCTAGTTTATTTTTAGCCAGTGGCATATACCTGTGGTGCCAGCTACTTGGGAGGTTGAGGCAGAAGGACTGTGTGAGACCAGCATCTGAGAGTAGCGTGGGCAATATGGTAAGATCCTATCTCAAAATGCAAAACCAAAAATAAAACAAAGGCTATTTATACAAAGACAGCCAAAGAAAAATACATGGTCAGATACAGAAGATTCCTAATGAGCACACAGTTATTAAAACAATGAGTCTTCTGTATATCACCTGTATAATAACAATTTAAAAAATCAAAAAATAAAAACAATAAATTGGGAGAAATTCTTAACTCACTTCTATTAGGCAATGCTGACTTCCTCATTAAGCTAATATTCCCCAAAGCAAAGTTGGGCACACTATTATGCCTACTATTAGGTATGGTAAGTCAGCTTGTTGCCAAATTCCCCTCTGTCTACTGAATTTAAAATATCTTAGTACCTTTGAGGATAGCTAAAGCAAACAAATGATGCTCCACTAAGCCAATATGGGCCACGACCATATCAAACACATCTTTACATATCGTTTTGGTATCACAAGTCAGTTCCAATCGCTGTCCACTCAGAAGCATTACATTTACTTTTCTCCGGTTATCCTCATTCTTCCCTTTCTTGGTCTACAATTGGAAAAAGTTAATAGCATTTAGGAAAATAAGCATTACATTTAAATGAGTTTTTTAAAACAAAATTACTAAACTTATTTTTAAGAGAGTTTTACTACTACTTACAAGAAGAGATGGAGGCAAATCCAAAGATATAAATGGTTCAATAGTCATTTTCACAAACTCTGGGCCAAAGAAATTCTGCAAATCACATAAATAGAATAAATTGTTTTTACCATTTGGTACGAGAAATGAGGGAGCAAGGAGAGAGTAAAGGAAGGTGAGTATGGCCAAAATATTTTTTACATGTTTGAAAAACACAGTGAAATCTGTTGAAATTGTCTTAGGGGAGAAAAGGGGATCAGGGAAAATGGCAGAGTGGATAAATTTGAATGGGATACATTGTAAACCTGTCCAGAAATATTATAATGAAACCTTTATGCAATTAATATAAATGTGTTTTACTGTTCACTTTTTCCCTATAAGGACAATTATGGAACAATGAGTTGCATATAAAGCTACTGCATTAGAATAATT
This sequence comes from Dipodomys merriami, assembly GCF_024711535.1. Classification (NCBI taxonomy): domain Eukaryota; kingdom Metazoa; phylum Chordata; class Mammalia; order Rodentia; family Heteromyidae; genus Dipodomys; species Dipodomys merriami. The sequence goes on from NW_027206512.1 coordinate 11,438,000, forward strand.
GAAGTAAAATAGTATGTAAAATTTTCAATGAAGAAGTACATTCAAATTTGCTAAGAATAGAGATAGAATATGCCTTGAGCAATGTTTTACCAAAAATTTTCCTTCATCTTTTTTTTTTTTTTCCTGCTGGTCCTGAGGCTTGAACTCAGGGCTTAGGTGCTGCCCCCTGAACTTCTCTGTGCTCAAGGCTAGCACTCTCCCACTTGAGCCACAGTACCACTTTTGGTTTTTGAGTGGTTAACTGGACATAAGAGTCTCCCAGGGACTTTTTCACCTGGACTGTCTTTGAACTCCCATCCACAGATTTCAGCCTCCTGAGTAGCTAGGATTATAGGTGTGAGCCACCAGCACCCACTCATCTTTTTGTTTGTTTTGTTTTGTTTTTTAACCAGTGATGTCAAATATGACTTGCCTGATACCATTTTATTACATTACAGGGTTACACTATGACCTCTAGATAGTCTTTTTTTTTTTAAGTGTGATTGTGGGCTTGTGTGGCTCTGTGGTAGTACTTGTGCGTGGCTGGATTCTATCACCACAAGAAAAAAAATGCAAAATAAGTAGTATTAATTATTAAAGTGATATAGGGCTAACAAGCTTATGTAAAGATTTAGTTTAGTACTGCTAGTGTGTGAAGTGAAAATATTCTTTTTTTTGGGGGAGGGGGGAGAGGTCCGGTCGTGGGGCCTGAACTCTGGGCCTGGGCACTGTCCCTTAGCTCTTCAGCTCAAGGCTAGCGCTCTACCACTTGAGCCACAGCGCCACTTCTGGCTTTTTTTCTTTTTGCTTATGTGGTGCTGGGGAATCAAACCCAGGGCCTCATGCATGCAAGGCAAGCTCTTTACCACTGAGCCACGTTCCCAGCCCGAAGTGAGAATATTCTATCTCAAATGAATCACAGTGAGAGTCAAGCATGGTAGTACACTTCTGTAATCACACCTAATATGTTACTGGAGGGTAAAATCAGGAGGATCCTGGCTCAAAGCTAGCCTAAGCAAACAGTTAGGGAGTCCCATTCTCAACCATTAACTGGTGGATGGTGCATACCTGTGATCTCAACTACACAGGAGGTCATATGTAGGAGGATTTCTGTCCCAGCAAAAGAAATAGAATGAGTCATAAAGAACATTTGTGACTACAAATATACATATCTGTTTGTAATTGATTATGCTCTTAGAGCCCTAGTAAGCTACATTTAAAAAAAAACAATAGTGACAACAATGGACAGTATAAATATTCCATATTTTCTGACCTTTACTGAAACCTCCAGCAAGAAAATATCTAGGAAATAAGGGACGCAAAGGATGAAGACAGTGATATCTTTACTCTGAATTTCTAGCTTTTCAACCCATTCTTTCCCTTTTCCTTTTGTATATTCATGGATTTAATCCAGGAGGCAGGAAGAAAGCATGGCTAATTTAGAAGCTACAGGTAGGTGGTGCCTATGTGTGCACATACGTTTGACATAATGAGGTTATTTGAGTTTTGTTGCTGTTGTTGGCTTCTTTGCATTTGGTTGCCTAGTTCATCTGGTTCCTTAGTGTAGGAATTCTACAAATTAAATGAGTGTACAAGATGTGACTACTACTATTCAAGGTTTTTTTTAAAATTAAAGAACCAATAGGATACATTTTAAACCTAACTAGAAATAGATTAGAACAAATGAACCTGGTTTGCTATGGGAAACACAGAAAGTATAAAAAAACATCAACTAGGTAACAGAGTATCAACAAATTAAAATATGTTGCACTATAAGAACAAAAAAAGTATGTTTTTAGAAAGAATGTTAATTCAGTTGTAAAACTGTTCCTCAACATACTTTCAGCCTCAAAAGTATATCATTTTTACTCACTTTTGAGAAAAACAGAACACTACATGGCCCCTTTTAGTGAACAGTAGTTCAAAGGGATCTATCTCATCATTGATTCCACATGTTTCTGCTGAAAACAAGCTTGCTTTGAAATAGCCAGAAATTGGCTTCCTAAAAAGGAAGCCAATTTGCTGTTGTTATTGTTGGTCACTCTGGGCCTGGGCGCTGTCCTTCAGCTCTTCAGCTCAAGACTAGCACTGGACCACTTAAGCCACAGTGCCACTTCCAGGTTTTTTTTTTTCTTTGCTTATGTGGGGCTTATGGAGCCTCAGGCATGCAAAGCAAGCACTCTACCACTGAGCCACCTTCACAGCCCGGAAACATGGATTTTTAGTGACAGAATATGCAATAGTTGCCTACTGTATAGGCACAATCTATAATTAATGAATTGCCAACAAACTAATATCTCTGAAACTATGGTTTAGAAAAAAGGTGATTATATGTAGATACCCTTACTGATGCTCACACATACACAAAAAAACATCCTGAAAGCTCATCTTATTTTGTATGACCTCCAGCTTTTTAATTCTGATATAACTATTACTAATGGTATTAAATTGATAAAGCTTTACTGAATTTTTTCTATCAGCCTAAAATGAAGTCAGTTATATTTTACTAGAATCTAAACATCTTGAAATTGGACAATGTGTTTAGAAATCACTCCTGAACTGAGGGAAGGGGTAACAAAATTGACATGTACTCATTACCTTACGTATGTAAGGTAAAACTAAAACTCCTCTGTACATCACTTTGACCAAAAAAAAAAAAAAGACTACAAATCACACACACACACACACACACACACACACACACAAGAAATCACTACCGAATTCCAAACTTAAAAAAAGATAATGAAGCAAAAAGCTTGAAAATGTATACAAAAATATATTATAGCGTTATAAGGAGCAGAATAAGTATGATTTTTACTACCCAATTCTGTTTATTTCCCTTGAATACTATGAAGTTTATATGAATTCTGAAAATTTAAATATGTTTTTGAGATAATTCTTTAAAGCAATCAACATAAAAACCTACCACAAGGTATTATTAGACTTTAGTGAAGAACTAAGAAAAAATTAGATCAGTATCAATTATATCATCTTTGCTAATTATTATTATTATTATTATTATTATTATTATTATTATTATTATTGCCAGTCCTGGGGCTTGAACTCACTGCCTGTGCACTGTCCCTGAGCTTCTTTTGCTTAAGGCTAGCACAATACCCTTGAGCCACATTGACACTTCCACCTTTTTCTGTGTATGTGGTACTGAGGAATTGAACCCAGGGCTTTGTGCATGCAAGCAAAGCACTCTACCGCTAAGCAACTTTCCCAGCCCCCTTATTTTGCTTTTGAAGAATTATTTTCATTTTATTTATTTATATTTATATATTTATATATTTATATGTTTGTTTATTTATTTATTTATTTATTATTTTTGGGTCTGGTCGTGGGGCCTGAACTCTGGGCCTGGACACTGTCCCTCAGCTCTTCAGCATAGGGCTAGCACTCTACCACTTGAGCCACAGCGCCATTTCCTACTTTTTTTTTCTGCTGATGTGGTGCTGAGGAATCGAACCCAGGGCCTTATACATGCAAGACAAGTGCTCTACCACTGAGCCACCTTCCCAGCCCAAGAATTATTTTTAAAGTAACAAACAAATGAGATCCTGCCTCACCTATGAAATTGGTAGATGATTAGAAAAGGATGATAAAATACAGAGTAAGTGAGAATGTTGTGAAGGAAGTATGATCACTGCAGCAAAAACTGGTACAAAGTTGTTTTCCTGGGACTTGCCTCAGGGCCTGGGCACTGTTCTTACGCTTCTTTTGCTCAAGACAAGCACTCTGCCACTGGCATACTGTCCCTTCTGTTTTTTTCTGAGTACGTGGTACTGAGGAATCGAACCCAGGGCCTCATGCATGCAAGGCAAGCACTCTACCTTCCCAGCCACCTTCCCAGCCCCATCCATGTTCATTTTTGAACTTACGTATATAAAATATATTTTGCCATATGCTTTACGAAAATTCCAAGAGAATTTATATACAGTATATATATATATATATATATATATATATATATACACACATATGTGTGTGTGTATGTGTGTGTATATATATATATATATATATATATATACACATATAGATATCCTTCTATAAGAAAAACGACTAAGTTGTTCTTTAAAGTCTTTGGATATTGTAATGAGAGGATATGGCATTTGAAGGAAATGTGGTCATCTTTTAACTATAAAGATAATTATTGCTTAAATTCCAAGAATGGTAGAAAGATGGAATGTGCTTGATAACATTCTTCAGTTTCTGAACTAACCCTGAACTCTATTTCATCCTCTCTCAATTTATGGAATAATAAGTTTCTTTATTCTTGCCCACCACCCCTCAGGGCCTGTGCTTGTTAGGCAGTCATTCTATCACGTCAGTCATGCCCACAATACTTCTTACTTCAGGAATTTTTAACCGGATTTTGCCTTTTGCTTAGACTGGATCAGGATGTGAGCCTCCCTCCCTGTAACATCTTCCATGAAGCTGGATCACAGATGCACACCACCATGTCGTTTGTTGTTTGAAATAGGGTCTCACCAACTTTTGCCTGAGGTAGTCTTCAGATGACTAACTCATAAATAGTTGGGATTAAGGTATGATTCCCCCATGTTCAGCCAATTTCTTAATATTAGGGTTCAGGCATGCATTTTAAATACATTTTTTCATGTAGTATATATACACAACAGAATTTTACTCATCTATTAGAAAGAATAATAATACACCAGGAAATGGAAAGACTTGCAAAAAATTATGTGAAGTGAAGTAAGCCAGAATCAGAGAAACAAAGCATGCTTTGTTCTCTCAACAAAATCAACATCAGGAAATGGGTACATGCAAGAGGTGAGTTGAGGCCAAGGGAAGATGGGTAGAATAATGAAGGGAGGAAGCAGGAGAGAATGCAGTCAAGAGTTCACTGTATGTACCACAAAATTAAGAAAAAGGCAGGGGGGAAGGGAGTGAGAACGTTGAAGGGAGTAACAATGATCAAGATGCATGCATTATATTCATAAACTGCTTCGTTATATGGCACCCCCTTTGTATAACTATGTAAAAATAACAAATTTAAATTTTTTTCTTTACTTTTTGCCCTTCAGTGATCGATTGAACCCAGAGATTCATGCTGACTAGGCAATGGCTCTACCACTTGAGGCATGCCCCTACCCCTTGATTATACTTTATTTGAGACAGGATCTTGTTACCTTTGTGCAGGCTTGGCCTTGAACTCCCAATACTTCTGTCTTCACCTCTTATATAGCTGAGATTACAGGCAGGCACCACTATATCCTGCTTAAAATTACTATGATTTTTTTCTTTTTAGATGAGGTTTTATATTGGTGCTCAAGCTGCCTTCAATTCTTAGATGATTCTCTTGACTCAGCCTCCCCAGTAGCTGGGCTTACAGCCCAGAAAGGAAAGTGTGTGACTTTAATGAACTTCCAATAAGTAGGAAGAGGAGCTGTGGCTTACGTGGTAGAGTGCTAGCCTTGAGCAAGAAAGCTCAGGGACAACACTCAGGCCCTAAGCCTAAGCTCAAAAAATAAAATAAAATAAATAATTAACAAAAGGTAAAATAATGAAAAAGCTAAATATTTATTTTTAATATCAATCAACAAGAGATTTAATCTCAATGGAAACTAAGAAAATTTCAATTCCATCCACAGGCAACTGTAGAATACATACAACAATTTCTCAAGTACTCTGGGTACCATTTCTCTGAAAGCAAGTTTAGATGTAGTAATCTGAGAATTGACTCACCCTCAGTTTTCTCTGTGTCATGGCTGTTTCTAGGGCAATTTCTCTTAATGGATCCCTTGTGATATCAAGCATAGAAGCTTTGATTGTGTCTCCTGGACACAGGCTCAACCGAGACTGTCGAAGAGCCATTCTGGCCTGCAACTGAATCATCTCTTCTTCTTGTCGTTTTAGCATGATCTCCTGATTGATTAAGCTGCCCTCAAGTGGTGTTTCATATTGTCTGTAATATATAAAAGAGGAGAAAGGTAAGGATTGGGATGAAAATTCCATGTTAAGTAAGGTAAATAGAATTTGAACAGTCTGTACGCTGGCGGCATTTACTGTTGCTGAATTAGATGGCAGGACCCTTAGCAAGCGTCCAGGAGATTTGAAGAATTGATCACTGATGTGATGTAGCATGTATGCTTGGTGTCAGAAATCTTCTGTGGGTAGTAACACCCTAGAACATAGCTGCATTCATTTTGTACTTCTATGTGTTGCTGTAATGCTATCCTGTATCTTCTAACTCTTCTCTGAACATTTTCAGCATGTTCTGAAGACTACTTTCCCCTGTGGTTCTTCCAGAAATGGCTGTTTTACTCTTGACTATTTTTTATTGTTGTTATTGTTGCTTTTGTCAGTTGTGGGGCCTGAACTCAGGGCCTAGTCATTGTACTTGAGTGTTTTTGCTCAAGGTTAGTGCTATGCCACTCTGAGCCACAACACCACTTCCAGTTTTCTGGTGGTTAATTGGCAGCGAAGTTTCACAATGGGGCTTCAAATTGGGATTCTCAGATCTCAGCCTCATGAGAAGCTAGGATTACAGGTGTGAGCCACTGGTGCCCAGTTGGCTGTTTTATTCTTATAGGCCTAGACCAGTGAGTCCCTGGAGATAGGAAGAGATTCTTCTTCATTCTTATTTCAGTTTCTAATCAACACTCTCCTCAAGTACGTTTGAGGAAATCATAACATCCACTACTCTGCTTTGTTCTAGACATCTATTGTCCTATAGATCACTTTATTATTATTATTATTGCAGTCCTGGGCCTTGAACTCAGGTCCTGGGTGCTGTCCCTGAGACTCTCTATGCTCAAGGCTAGCACTCTACCACTTGAACCACAGTGCCACTCCCAGCTTTTTCTGTTCATATGTACCACAATGCACTTTTAGCTTATTCTATTCATATGTTATTGAGGAATGGAACCCAGGGCTTCATGCATGCTAGGCAAGCACTCTATCACTAAGCCACATTCCCAGCCCACTGATCACTTTATTAATTAAAGATTTAAATGCAGCCAGGTGCCAGTGGCTTGTGCCTGTAATCCTAGCTACTCAGGAGGCTGAGATTTGAGGATCACAGTTCAATGCCAGCCTGGACAGGAAAGTCTGTAAGACGCTTATCTCCAATTAACCATCAGAAAAAAAAGAAGTGGTGCTGTGGCTCAAGTGGTAGAGCATTCAACCTGGGCTGAAGAGCTCAGGGACAGCCCCTAGACCCAGAATTCAAGCCCCATGACAGACCAAAAACGGTGCTGGCAAAATTGGTTAATCACTTGTAGAAAATTAAAGTGAGATCCTTATATATCACCCAGTACCAGAATCAACTCCAAATGGATCAAAGACCTCGGAGTCAAAGCAGACACCCTGAAAACAATACAGGACGGAATAGGAGAAACCCTAGGTCTCCTTGGCATAGGCCAAAATTTTCTTAATAAGAGACCCAGAAACACAACAAATCAAAGAACGGTTGGGCAAATGGGATGGTGTGAAGTTGCAGAGCTTCTGCAAAGGACATAGCTAGCAAGATCAATAGAAAGCCCACAGATTGGGAGAAGATCTTCAATAGCCATACAATGGACAAGGGTCTCATATCTAAAATATACCTGGAACTCAAAAAATTAAATCCTTCAACAACAAATCCTTAAAGAAACAACTGCCCAATAAATAAGTGGGCTAAAGACTTACAGAGAAACTTCTCTGAAGAGGAAAGGATGGCCAATAGACACATGAAGAAATGCTCAACCTCTCTAGCCATAAAAGAAATGCAAATCTAAACAACACTGAGATACCACCTCACCCCAGTTAGAATGGCTATAATCAAGAAATATAATAAGAACAGATGCTGGAGGGGATGTGGACAGAAGGGAACCCTGCTGCATTGTTGGTGGGAATGTAAAGTTGTTCAACCACTTTGGAAAGCAGTAGGGAGGTTCCTCAGAAGACTCCACATAGCGCTCTCCTCTGATCCAAAAATCCCACTTTTGGGCATTCACCCAAATGATCACAAACAAGACCACACTAAAGCTACCAGCACAACTATGTTTACTGCAGCATTATTTACTATAGCTAAGATATGGAACCCCAGATGCCCCTCAGTAGATGAATGGATCAAGAAAATGTGGTGTATACATATAGACAATGGAATGCTATGCCTCCATCAGAAAGAATAACATTGCCCCATTTGTTAGGAAATAGAAAGACTTAGATAAAATTAAGTAAGCCAGGCCCAAAGAAACATAGGTCTCATGGTTTTCCTTATTTGGAATAACTAGTATATGTCTGAGACAAACAGAAAAGGTCAGATAAGATGATGTAAGCCGGGCACCGGTGGCTCACGCTTGTAATTCTAGCTACCTAGGAGGCTGAGATCTGAGGATTGTGGTTCAAAGCCAGCCCAAGCAGGAAAATCCGTGAAACTCTTATCTCCAATAAACCACCAGAAAACCAGAAGTGGCACAGTGGCTCAAGTGGTAGAGCGCTAGCCTTGAGCTGAAGAGCTGAGGGACAGTGCTCAGGCCCAGAGTTCAAGCCCCACAACTGACCAAAAAAAAAAAAAAAAAAAGATGTTGTTAGGCAAAATGAACCCCAAGATAAGGACATAAGTGGTTTTTTCTTTCTTGATATTGTTTCTAACATATTTATAAGGTGATTGTTTTGTTGCTTTGTATGTCCCTCCCCCACGGTATAACCCCTGTTTTCATTGTATTTGATGTTGGTATAATTTGGGGAGGGGAAAGCAAAAATACAAATTGTTTAAAAAGGGATATAGGCTGACCCATTGCAACAATGGGATGTAAAAAATGCTATGTTGAAAAAAGAACTTTACAACTTTGGGGGGAGGGGCTGTAGTCATGGAGATGGGAGGGCAGAGATGGTAGGGGAAAAACAAAGGAGGAGGCAACAATGCTTGATAAGAAATGTTCTTATTATCTTGCTCATGTAATTGCAACCCCTCTATACAGTATTTTCACAATAAAAAATCTTATTAAATTTTTTAAAATTTCAATGTCATCATTGTGTGGTGTCACATAGATTGAGGCATCTCCCAACACATTTAGCCTGCCACCTCCTCCCACAGTCATGTTAGCAATTAACAACACCAGTGTCACCTCTAAGCTATCCTATTCCTCTCATTCTCTGCATAATCTTACTTTTTCTAGCTTCCTCTGCTTTCTTCAGATACTCCATTAACTCCATCAGTAACTTCAATTACTACCATTTTCCTTCTGGCTATTTCCCTTCCAATGGTCCATGTTCCTTGTTTTAATAAACCGATCTTTTACACACAAGTTCAGGGATCAGAAAATTGCAGAACTAGCCCAGCCTAATCTCACTGGGCCCACAGTAACGGCCTGGTGACCTCTTTCTTCTTTCTTTTCTCTTTTCCCTTCCTTTGAAGTACTGGGATTTGAACTCAGGGCCTCATGATTGCTAAATAAACACTGTATTACTGAGCCATGTTTCTAGCTCTAACTCTATTAAAGATCTTCTTCCCCCTTGTCTCTTTGAAGTTCTCCCCTTCCATTCTCAACTGATAACTTTCCATTTGATTTGCTAATGGAAAGACAAAGCAAGTTAAGTGTTCTACTTTTTTTTTTTAATATTATTTTATTTTATTTGAGAACATACTGTACAGAGGGGCTACAATTACATGGGCAGGACAATGCGTACATTTCTTACCAAGCATTGCAGCCTCCTCCTTTGTTTACCCTTCACCTCCCTTCCCAGCCTCCCCCCTCCCCCCACCCAATTATACTTTACATCCAAGTTTTCCTTCCCAAATCTCCCTTACTTCAGTTTTCTTTTCATTTACCTCTTGAGAAACTTTTGCTGATGATTAACTAAAGTAGGATTTGCTATCTTATTAGCCTACTCAATTTTTCTTCAAAGTACTACTACTATACAACAGTTCATTCGTTATTCATTTTTTATGGTTTATTATCTATCTCTCATTTCTAGCAAATCATTTTAAGTTTTTATGTGTTAGTCACAATACTGTCTTTAGTATCGTAAGTCCACCATATCATAAATGTGGTAGTGGATGCTCAATAATTTTCTGGGACTGAATGACTGAATATATTTTTTTCTTTTTTTTATTGTTAAGGTGATATACAGAGGGGTTACAGTTACATAAGTAAAGTAATAAGTACATTTATGGTCAAACTTGTTACCCCTTCACTCATTTTTCTCCTACTTTCCCCCGTACTCCCCAGTTTAGAGATAATTCCAACATATTCTCTTGTGTATATCACTATTGCATTGGTTTCCCCTTGTCTTCTGATAACTAAATATATTATTCAATCAGTGGCATATCCTCACTTGGAGATAAAGGATCTTATTATTATAAGGTCTTCATCAGCCGGGGACCAGTGGCTCATGCCTGTAATCCTAGCTACTTAGGAGGCTGAGATCTGAGGACAGCAGTTCAAAGCCAGCCCAGGCAGGAAAGACTCTTATCTCCAATAAACCACTCAGAAAACTGGAAGTGGTGCTGGGGTTCAAGTGGTAGAGTGCTAGCCTTGAATTGAAGAGCTGAGGGACAGTGCCCAAGCCCAGAGTTCAGGCCCCATGGCTGACAAGACAAAACAAACAAACAAAAAAACTTCATTTCATACATTTTAATTCACATGTGTTATTTTCATCAAATGGCTTAGCCTTTCTGTTCATATTATTTTCAATCAGAATTACTCACAGGTAGCAAAAAAATCTCTTCTAACACAGTTTCTGATTAAAGTTTCTTTAGGACTGAAATTTTTGAGAGGAAAAACCCCCCAAATAAGCCAATGAATCCAGAAAGTCTGCATTACTGAAAAATGAATTACCGGGTTATTTGGAGTTATAAAAGAAATGGTCGCCGGGCGCTGGTGGCTCACGCCTGTAATCCTAGCTACTCAGGAGGCTGAGATATGAGGATAGCGGTTCAAAGCCAGCCCGGGCAAGAAAGACCGTGAGACTCCTATCTCCAATAAACCACCAGAAAACCGGAAGTGGTGCTGTAGCTCAAGTGGTAGAGCGCTCGCCTTGAGCTGAAGAGCTGAGAGACAGCTCTCAGGCCCAGAGTTCAAGCCCCATGACCAACCAAAAAAAAAAAAAAAAAAAAAAGAAAGAAATGGTCACCTCAACAAGCAGATAGGATCAGAAACAGTAGGAAAATGCTGGGTATAAAGCTTAGAGATGCTCTTGGAATTAATTATTGTTTATTTATTTATTGCCAGTTCTGGGCCTGGACACTGTCCCTGAGCTTCTTTTACTAAGGCTAGCACTCTACCACTTGAGCCACAGATCCACTTCCAGCTTTTTCTGTGTCTGTGGTACTGAGGAATCGAACCTAGGGCTTCATGTATGCTGGACAAACACTCTACCACTAAGCCACATTCCCAGCCTTGGAAATAGTTTTGAATATTCTTTTTGGTAAGAAATTACATATTCTGCTGAATCTGACTCACAATTTCCTGTTAATACTCCCTAATCTCTTACAGAAATTAATAACACTGTCTGGATTTGTTCTGCCATTTCATTCTAGCTAGAGGGAATGGAATTTTTTTTAATAAAGAAGCATGCAACATTTATGAATACAGTACCGTTTATAGATCTCACAAATATGTGACCTAAACAACAAAACAGAAGCTCCTGATTGTATGCTAGCGTGTTAAGGATATCACCAGGATATCATTGCCTACATTCAGGAAATTTGTACTTGCATGAGTAATTTAGACAATCTTTTAGTTAATGTGTATTTTTCTGTATGTAGAAAATAGAACTGAAGGTGTAGCACAGTGGTAGAATACCTCCTAAATTCAAGGCTCAAAGTTCAAACCTCAGTACTGCCACAACTATTTTTTATTTTTGTTTATATTTTTGTTCTGGTACTGGGGCTTGAACTCACTGTCCCTTAGCTATTCTGTTTAAGGCAAAAATCATTAAGACAAAGAGCTCCACTTCTGGGTTTTTGAACTTCCCTGCCCAGGCTGGCTTCAAACTGCAATCCTCAAATCTCAGCCTCATGAGAATTATAGGTTTGAATTATGGTGTTTCTTGGCTGAAAACCCTATATTTAAAATAGATTTTATAGTCTAAGGTAGCCTAAATATTAATGTTTCCTTTAATAAGATGTAAAAAAAACAGTCAAAATTAATACCTTTCAAATCTTGGCAACTTATTTCTTTACTATGAAAGCTGAAATAAAAAATTTTAAAAAGGGGGGCTGGGAAGGTGGCTCAGATATATAGAGGAGTAAATTGTAAAAGAAACTCTTCCTCTACATTGAAATAGTGAAACTCAGTATTAACATCTTCTTGCCCTTTATCCCCAAATGCTTTTTCTTTATTAAAACATTAACATCAGCACTGTATTCAGAAACTGCTCTGTTGAATGGCAACTCCTTTGTCCAATTACCTAAAGAAAATTTAAAAAATATTTTTAAAAAACCCATTAATATCAAATGGAGATCTTTGCCTCAACCTCTTTATTCAAAACTATCATAATGGGCTTTCATCACAAGACAATTGTAATATGCATAAAACACAGCTTTAGGTAAATAAATTATTTGATTTACTTTTTTTGTGTATGCTGGTTCTGAGGTTTGAACTCAGTACCTCGGCGCTATCCTTGAGACTTATTTTTTAGGCTACTGCTACTGCTACTGCTCTATCACCTGAGATACAGTTAAACTTTTGGCTTTTTGGTGGCTAACTGGAGTTAAGAGTATTAAGGACTCTCCTGCCCAGGCTAGCTTCCAACTGTAATCCACAGATCTCAGCCTCCTGAGTAGGAAGGATTTCAGGCAAAAGCGACTATTGCCCGGCTGTAAACAAATGCTTATTGGAGGTGTCCTCAAAGGAAATAAAACATTATAGAATGTTATAGACTATTTAAAATGCATAGAAACCAAAGTAAAGTAAGTTTAGTCAAAATTAGAACATTAATTAACAGTTTTAATGCAATGGATTTAATCACTTAAACTTGAAACTATGGGTAAATTGTTTTATTCACATGGCTAAGGTTACTTGGTTTACCAATATTTTATAAGTGTTATCTAGTGTCTAGTAGAATTAATTTGCTAAGAGGCAATTTTTGATAATTTCTAAGTAATTCTCTTGTATTTGGTGGCACTTGAACAAAGAAACTGAAAAATCAACTTAAGATTTCCATACTTCGAGATTTTACCTTGAATCTCTAATATCATACTACAAATTTAATCTTAAATATCATTATAATATCATATTATAAATTTAGCATTAACAATATTGTTCCTGGTAAAGGGTATGTGTTCACATGACAATGATACACATCAACATGTAGATTTCTGACTTCACATGGCAAATGAATACTGAACCATCATCAGTCTAGCACAAACAACACTAACATCTTAAGAAATCTGCCAAGTGTTCCAAATGAAAATGTGGTCTAAATAGTCTGTATCAGGCTTCAAAAACACATCAGACAACTTCCTTTAAGCCAGATAGAGAATAATTAACTTTTTACATAATAGATTACTTAGTAGAAATCTACTCATGATTCATTAAACAAATAAATTCTCACTGAAAACTAGCAATGGAATGTTTCAACCTTTCAAAACAAGTATTATTTTTTCAGAAATGAAAGTCTGCTGTCATCTCATAAACTTTTTTAATGTTCTATCTTTACTATCTTGACTGTTATTTTGTATTCACAGAGTTTTTTTAAAGCAAGCACAAATATAATTAATCAGAAGCAATCCTGATTTTAATTATATAGTCGTTCCATCTATTTGAATGAATTTCTGAGAACTTAAAGTGAAGCAAAACCATGAGAAAGGAAAAAGAAAAAGAAAAAGAAAATGAGAGAAGTACAGGGAAATAAACAAAAATCTACTTGATTCTAAAAAAGCAAAACAAATGAACTAACACCTGTCACTATTAGTAAAGTATCACTATTAGTAAAATCTGTGGTTACTCTTTTCACTGGACATACCTTGGTCTCTGCAATTGTCCTTGACTTGGGGTTTCATCTAACCCTGGGAGACCACTACTGGATTCAAATCTCTTTGAAGCTTCACTTCTTCTCACTAATTGTGAATAAAATGAATAATGTCACAGGTGAAAAAAATATGAAAGGAACGCTATCCAAAACTCAATCATTTAGTAGACATTATAAAATATAATCTGTATAAATCACAACCAGACAACCAAATTAATAACTATTTTGCAATGTTTAATTTCTGACATTTTTTTCTTTGCCTTTCTTAGTGGTTTTTGTGGGTTTTTTTTTGCCGGTCATGGGGCCTGAACTCTGGGCTTGGGCGCTGTCCCTCAGCTCTTCGGCTTCAGGCAAGCACTCTACCACTTGAGCCACAGCGCCACTTCCAGCTTTTTCTGTTTATGTGGTGCTGAGGAATCAAACCCAGGGCCTCATGCATGCAAGGCAAGCGCTCTACCACTGAGCCACCTTCCTAGCCCTCCTTTCTTAGTTTTTCTTTTGATAGTAACACAGTTTGAACACTGGTCCTCAAACTTGTTAGCTAAGCACTCTACAACTTGAGCCATAACCCCAGCACCTGACAACTTCTGATTTAAAAAAAAAAAAAAAAAAGAAGAAGAAGGAAATCTGCTTTCTTAAACTCATGTTGCTTGTTTTCAGGTACCTCTCACCTTGTCTGAAATCTGAATCAGAAGAAATAATAGACGGACTTTCACTGGAGGTACTGAAGATATCACTGTGGTAAGGTTTGTATCTTCGAACTGATTCTAAAGTAATTTAAAAAAAATTAAAAAGTAAATTTATGAGCTGTTCCACATTTTTTAAGGCACATGTAAACTGGTGGGGCAGGAACATTCTACACATTGCTTTAAAATTACCAATCACCAGACTATTTAAAAAGGAGGTTCCATTTTGACATGATTTGATATACTGGTTAAGAGCAGAGAACAGAGGAGCCAGACCACCTGTGTTTGTATCTGAGGACCAGTAACTCATTTACCATCCCCCCAACCACCCCCCCCCCGTCCTCAACTTAAAGCAGTTTATAATAATAGTGTCACTCTCACCAAATTATAATGCGAGAAATAAACAAATGAACACATTAAAGCTTTTAGAGGAAAGTTAAAAATAAAAAGGCAGTTTTAAGAATGCTTTGTATAATTATCCATTAGTTGTTACTAGGAATTGGAAATCCAAGGATATGATCCCAGACACTTTAAAATTAGAAAACAAGTAAACAAAACACAATTACAGAAAGGATATAACATGAAGAAAACCATCAAGGGAACTGTTTTTCATTGCTCACTCAGGTCAGAAACCAAATTAGGAAGAATTCAAAGTAGGACTAGATAAAAAGTTGAGAAAACAAGCAATATTTTTGTTTTCAAGAAGTTTAAGGGTTTGAAAAAAAGGAAATCAAAAGCATAGAGAGTATTGGTGTCTTTTTGGTACAATGGAATGTTTATATCTGATTCTAGGCACTGGATAGTAAGTCTGTTTTTGAAATTGCAAAGAGATATACTGAGAAGTGATGAAAACTGTGCTAAGGAAAACACAAAATGAAGAACACCTATGGGATGGCTTAGATTAAGGAAGAAAGAAAACATTTCTTCTTAAAAGAAACGATGGTTGAGGAAAAAGTTAAAAATATAGAAGAAATTTCAATACTCGTGTCAGAAAACTGCCTGTTAATAAAAAGTGAATCATGGGCTGGGAAGGTGGCTCAGTGGTAGAGCGCTTGCCTTGCATGCTTGAGGCCCTGGGTTCAATTCCTCAGCACCACATAAGCAAAAAGAAAAAAAAAGCCGGAAGTGGCGCTGTGGCTCAAGTGGTAGAATGCTAGCCTTGATCTGAAGAGCTGAGGGACAGCACCCAGGCCCAGAGTTCAGGCCCCAGGACTGGACCCAAAAAAAATAAATAAATAAAAATAAAAAGTGAATCATTTCCTAGGATCCTGTTTTGCTAGAAGCTTGAGGATGGTGTAAAACTTCAGTTGTGATGAATGTGACAAGGATCAATAAAAACCACATAAAATCTTTCATGTGGCCAGAAAGCTTTATGTAGGCTAAAATGCATTAACTTTAGTGGAACTGAATATAATTTATTGTGGCTTTTTCTTGGCAATGGGGAAAGTAGCCTATGGGAAATTTCTAGAACCAAGAAGGGGACATGGCATTAATGGTAGCAGATAATCAAAGCAGGTGAGGTTTTTCTTTTTCAGTAGTCTGCAAACTTGAGCACTGAGACTTCACACAAGAATTATTTGTGGTGGAAGGTATATAATAAAGATGGTAAAAAGAAAAAGTTAATGAATAAGTGAAAGTTAAATGGCACTGTGGGAACCAGGCTTGTGGAACCAGGCTGGGAGAGGCTATTGAGAGGCTATGATGAGAGAATGCTTATAAATAAATGGGGAGAGAAGGGTAGATGACTGGCTACGGACTGGTAGACAGGGTAATGTTTACCTAGAAAACAAAGCACACTGCAGCAAACTGCTTTGTCCACTTCTGTGTATAGTGAACACGAATACTTTACAATACTTTAATAACTAATGGAGTTTTAGACTTGAAATTATAGTACTTCCTTTTTATGTGATTTACTCTTTATATGACTTCATTCTATTACAGAGAAGTTTCAAAGTAAAACAACTCTTCAAATTCACTGGTTTAATGTGAATGTGATTTGACAGCATCATGGAGAATTTAAACAACAGTTTGATTTATTACCATTTTGTATTTAATAATACGGTACAGTACACGCAGTTAAGGGATTATTTAGGAAGAATTGTTATTTTTAAGGGTCATCAAAATATATTTGCTTTATGGTTACTTAATCCTTATGGTAATATTTTCTTTTGGTTTTTTATTTATTCGTTAATTTTTCACACTAATGTTTTGTTGGGCTTTGCCAAAGGCACTAAATCAAATTACAACTCTCTGATTGCAACTTACAGAATAGTAAAACTGAAGCCAAGGAAGGACACAAATTTAAAGAGGCAACATAGTTTTAACATAGTACAAAGAAACACAGGGATTCATAAAGTTTGTTCAATAAACTGAGTGGACAACTTTTGGTCATTTTGGAAGTTATGCTTTGCAATAACAACTTCATGCTCTATATTAAGCAATAAGTAAAATTTTGGTTCATAACTATTTCTGAAAAATGGGCACAAATTCACAAACTTTAATCTGAATTTCCATTTGCTGGTGTTGCTATAATTGTTCTTATGTTTTATATGCATATATGTCCTTTTTCTTCAAAATGAAGAAAAATGAGACAAACTATTTTCAATCTTTGTCTTCCTTCTGTAAGATAAACACAACTTTGATAATTCTTCTTTAAATTTTAATAATGAATTGTCTTTCCTTGATGAACTTAAGTCTGTAAATTTGGTTCCCAGTACCCGACCTGTGAGGAGGGAAGTGTTGCTTTATAATTCTTTATGGCTTCATACTAGTAGAGATTTGATACTCTTAGTACACCTAGATGACTAGTTTTGTCTTTAAGTGGTGGGAAGATGTTTTCCTTCTAAGAGTAGGGAAGGGCTGGAAGAATCTCTATTAATTGAAATAATATAACTCTACTTTGTAAACTTTTTACATTGTGGAGCCTATTTTTGAAAATGCTCTTAAGCCACATTTGTGTTGCGTAATGGCAGAGGATAAAACCAGATTAAAATTCCACCTAATATTTACTTCTTAGACATGCTTACAAAAAGTTTATAATAAGATTAAAATTCTAAGCTACAATTTATTATTCATTTTTATGAAAAAAAGTTGTAAACATGAATTTTCTATTTCTAAATTAAATAATGAATTTAATGTTTTCAATAATCATCATAAAATGCCTTTACGAAGAACATCTTGCATGAGTATAAATGAAACAGAACATTTTCCATGCTTACAGGTCATCTGGGCAGGAACATTTCTCTGAGATATCCTATATTAATAATGATGTCTAGTTGGCACTAGTTAAAGTGTTTTGTCCTCAGTTCTAATCTACAAAAGACAGGTAGGTCTTGTCTAATTTTCAATGAAGCATACTAAAATTACGAATAGCCTTCCTTTTGAAGTATCTAGATATAACAAACGTTTTTAAAATCTATCTTTGAATGTTTATCCTAGCACTTTAGCTTTAGTGCAAATCCCAAGCATGTGGTATTATCCAGGTGATTTTATAAAAGCCCAACTTTCTAAACACAGAAACAAATAGAATTATAAATCTTCATATAGCCATTTTCAGTATCAACAAAACCTGTTAATTATTATTTTAGCTGGAAAGTAATAAAACTATTTTTTTAAACCAAAAAGATGTTTTTCTATGTTTACAGAATATTATGTACATGTGACTCTTTCATTGAATTATTGTATCTAGGGCTGGGAAGGTAGCTCAGTGGTAGAGCACTTGCCTTGCATGCATGAAGCCCTTAGCACCACATAAGCAGAAAAAAAAAGCCGGAAGTGGCGCTGTGGCTCAAGTGGTAGAGCGCAAGCCTTGAACTGAAGAGCTGAGGGACAGTGCCCAGGCCCAGAGTTCAGGCCCCACGACTGGACCCAAAAAAAAAAAAAAATCTTGTATCTATAGTGGAAATGTTTTGCACTTTCACCACACAATTGTAAAATTTATTTGCCTTTTGTGTGACAAAAACAGTCTCAATATCGAGTTCGTTGATTTGCAAATTTCTCTTTTCAACCAGCAAGTATCTAAATGAAACTCAATGTACAGATTGATATAGTAGGGCCCCTTTTAGAGTCATACTTCTTTCTTATTTATTAGATTATTTCCTTCTTTTTGGCTTTCCATGAGTACTTAGTTTTCAGATAGAGAAGTAAAGTTTTAGGAAAAATCACAGTATTAAAAATACTGAGTGTAGAAAGCAAATAGTAAGGATAAAACCAGCTAGATATGTCACTAAACAGAAATATTGAGGGGTTGGGAAGGTGGCTCAGTGGTAGAGTGCTTGCCTTGCATGTATGAGGTCCTGGATTCAATTCCTCAGCACCACATAAGCAGAAAAAGCTGGAAGTGGTGCTGTGGCTGAAGTGGTAGAGCAGTAGCCTTGAGCTGAAAAGCTCACGGACGGCACCCAGACCCAGAGTTCAGGCCCCATGACCAGCAAAAAGGAAAAAGAAAAAAAGAAAGAAAAGAGAGAGAGAAAGAGAGAAAGAGAGAGAGAGAAAGAGAGAGAGAAGAAGGGAGGGAGGGAGGGGGGGAGGGAGATCTCCAAAAAAAACCACTAGAAAACCAGAAGTGGCTTTGTGGCTCAAGTGGTAGAGCATTAGCCTTATGCTGAAGAGCTGAGGGGCAGCACCCAGGCCTAGAGTTCAAGCCCCATGACCAAAAAAGAAAAAAAAAAAAAAAAAGAATTAAGATTTTGATAGCAGCTTAATTATAGAGACTTTTTTTGAGAGAACATATACATTACTCTGAAAATGGAAGAGATTCCTTAATTTCTTTTACTATTTTATCATAATTAAAAATATACTTTTGCCAGAATATAAAATGTAAAAACCTGAAAAAACATTTTATTATATTTTAATTATAAGTTCATCCTCTGTAGAAAATTCACCCTGACTCTATCATACTATCTCTACTTATGCAGTAATACTAAAAGCAGTTTTGCAGTAGATTAGTTTTGTTATAAGTTCTTGATAACTACGAGTCACAATTACAACCACCACAAAACACACAGCAATTTAAACATAGTTAATTGTAGCATATGATTGGGAACACTATACTTTAAATGTTTAGAACACCAGATTCTGATTATGAAGATTTGCATAAGATTCTGGGCATTCATAAAGCTACTTCAGCCTACAATCTTCACATTAAAACAAATCCAAGGCTGCACAAACTGTAATCTAAAAACACTGCTTATAAATGACACATTTTCAAGTTCAGACAAGTAACATGCAGAATGTGGGCCTCAGCCAACTGCAACAACAAGAACTAAATAACCACTTTAGGCTTGGCATTTCTTTATCTTCAATACAAGACTCTAGGGACAGATAGAAGTTTTAGGGAGACCTGAACTGAACAATAAAATGTTTTGTAAAAACTTCACATACTGGAATGGGAAGGTGGCTCAGTGGTAGAGTGCTTGCCTTGCATGCCTGAGGCCCTGGGTTCGATTCCTCAGCACCACATAAGCAGAAAAAAAAAAGAGCCGGAAGTGGCGCTGTGGCTCAAGTGGTAGAGTGCTAGCCTTGAGCTGAAGAGCTGAGGGACAGCACCCAGGCCCAGAGTTCAGGCCCACAACCAGACCCCCCCAAAAAACAAAAACAAAAACAAACAAACAAAAAAACTTCACATATTGCCAAGGCGCTGGTGGCTCATGCCTGTAATACTAGCTACTTAGGAGTTCCATGCTAGTCCAGGCAGGAAAGTCTATGAGACTCTTATCTCCAATTAACTACGAAAAAAACTGAGAAGTAGGGCTGTGGCCCAAGTGGTAAAGCACTAGCCTTCAGCATAAAAAGCTCAGCAATAGCACCCAGGCCTGAGTTCAAGCCCCAAGACTGGAACAAAACAAACAAACATAAAACTTCACCTATTTATGGATATGGGTCCTAACAAATAAAATACTTTAATTTTTTTTATTTTACTTATTTATTTTTTTGCCAGTCCTGGAGCTTGAACTCAAGGTCTGGACACCGTCCCTGAGCTTCTTTTGCCCAAGCTAGCACTCTACCACTTGAGCCATAGAGCCACTTCTGGCTTTTTTTGTTTATGTGGTATTGAGGATTCGAACCCAGGTCTTCACACATGCTAGGGAAACACTCTACCTTTAACCCACATTCCCCGCCCTCACTTTTTAAACAAAGCAGAAAATCACCGTGATATCATCTTGTAATTATATGGTAAGTTTTTTTTTTGCTTCCTTTTAGAGGATTAACTCTGAAATCATAGATTGCACCTTTCCCTTGAGCCCACTATATTCTATGTTATACTATGTTGTAATCAACAGAATATGACCTAAACAGAGCTAGACTTGATGAATACAACTTTAACCTGGAGAAGAAAGCTCACGCAAGAATGAATACATGAAAGTGAGGAAGGGCATATGGAGAAGCTCTCTATAAATCATAATGTGAAAAGCTTGTGCAGAGGTAGGCACAATTAACGGAAACAATCCCATCAAGTGCTGGTGGCTTACACCTGTAATCCTAGCTACCCAGGAGGCTGAGGTCTGAGTGTAGTGGTTTAAAGCCCGCCAGGGTAGGGAAATGCATGAGACTCTAATCTCCAATTAACTACCAGAAAACTGGAAGTGCTGTAGCTCAAAGTGGTAGAGCACTTTTTGTTTTTGTTTTTTTTCCTTGAGCAAAAGAGCTGACAGACAGCACTGAGACCCAGAGTTTTAAAAAAGAGAGAGAGAGAGAGAGAGAGACAATCCCCAACTTCCTTTATGGGGGTCCTGAATGTGTAGTACTCATATCTGGGTCATGTAATGAGACTCTGTTTTGGGCCACTGTACTACTTTTCTGGCATACTCCAGGATTTTGTTGTGACTTTTGCCCTTCCTTTTTGGGCTTTAGGTAAATGAGTATGCAATTCTGCTTTTAAGAGTAAATTAAAAGGGATTTTTAAATTTTATTGTTTATTTATTAAAATGGGATTTCTATTTGTATAACTGACTAGAGAATGCTATTATATCCCATAACTGAAGTAGCATTAAAATTGACTGAAGTTCTTTAATATATTGATATACTCAGATTATGTTAACAAACACGTATTTAGGGTCAATGTACTAGCAAGGTGCTAAAGCTAATCTATGAGTGACAACATGCCAAATTTCAGAGGTCTGTTGGAGGAGACAAGCTTTAAAAAAAAAAAAAAAATAGGGCTGGGATGTAGCCCAGTGGCAAAGCGCTTGCCTAGCAAGTGCAATGTCCTGGGTTCAATCCCCAGTACCAAAAAAGAAAAGACAAAAAAAATACAGTTAAAAAAAAAACCCCAAACAAAAAAAATAATAAAATGATATTGGCCATTATCTAAAACTGAGGTCAAAAAAAGATTTCTGAGTTAGGCAACACCTGAAGTTATAAAATTCTTAAGGCTGGATGGCTACATGAATGAAGTAATGGGAATATAAAATGGCCTTTAGACACACACTTAGGTCGATGGATACATATTTCTTTTATTCTCTGTACACATATGAATAAGCATAAACACATATGCACATACATATACATACAAGGTATATATATATACATGCATATATAGAGACATATACATATATTTTCTGTACACACACAAAGATGTGGGTGAGAAGAGTAGGAAAAGGAGATGGGAAGAGAATGAGAATGATGCAAATACTACTAGAGCCTTAAAATGATCTAAAGAGGTAGAATTTCATATTACCTATGTGATCATACATCATTAAATGGATGATCGTTAGAGAAATGTTCTCAGGTTTTCACGATAGAGACAAAAATTGTATTGGAGAGACAGAGGAACTGAGATGATATATGCAAATAATTTGGAGGTCAAAACTGATGGTTCTTAAAAACTATAATAACATTGCTAGCAAAATTCTTTATTTCTTTTTCTTTTCCTCTTTCTCTCCTCTCTCTCCCTCTTTCCATGTCTCTCTCTATTATTCTCTTGTTTGTTTGTGTACAGGTCCGGAGGCTTAAACTCTGCCTGGGTGGTATCCATGAGCTTTTTTGCTCAAGGCTAGCATGCTACCCCTTGAACCCCTTGATAGCTCTACTTCTGGCTTTTTAGTGGTTAAGTGGCGATGAAAGACTCAGTGATTTTTATGCCCAGGCTGCTTCAAGCCATGATACACATCTGTCTCCTAAGTAACTAGGATTACAGATGTGAACCACCAGCACCTGGCTAAGTTTTTTCTTCTTTTTTAATTTTTTTTTTAATGTTGGTCCTGGTGCTTGAATTCAAGGCCTGAGCACTGTTTACGAGATTTTTTTGCTCAAGGCCAATGTCCTACCACTTGGGCCACAGCTCCACTTCAGCTGGTTTTGGTAGTTAATTGGAGACTAGAGTCTCACAATCTTTCCTGCCTGGGCTGACTTCAAACTGTGATTTTTCAGACCTCATGCTCCTGAGTCACTAGATTACAGGTATAAGCCACTGGTGCCTAGCCTGGGCAAATTGTCTTTAGTGTCTGAAAATACAATTTCATTTTTTTTTCTGTCTAGGTGCATTACTTAAACTACTGAATAATTTATTGCTGAGCTCTTTTCAAATGCTTCTAAAACCAGTCTTTCTATAATTAAATGCTAGTATTATTTACTAGACTAAGCTTATAAAGGAATGGGTAAATTTGTATTGATATGTTGGCTACTAATGAATTTGGTTGTATAAATTAATTGATCAATTAATTAACTGATTAATTAGCTTACTAATTTTACCTACTTACTTATTGAGACAGGGCCTCACAATTTAAACCAGGCTGACCTGGAACTCACTATACATTCCAAGCTGGTCTTAAACTTGTGATCCTCTTGCCTCAGTCACCTGAGTGCTAGGATTACAGGCATGCACCATCAGGCCTTCCTTTATCTATGTAATAGAAAGTGAAATAAAATAGTGTCTCATCACAGCATACTGATCATCACATGTGGCAAGTACCACAGAATTGGACCATGCAAACCAAGAATATTCCCTCAAGTGATTAAGTTCTACTAGATAATGTTGGTCTAGAATACATAATTTTTTAAAAAGCTATGGAAACATGGTAAAGACTTGATTCATCAAGATGCTGATTCCATCTTTAAATGTGATATTCAAATATCCAAAATATATCTAGTTATGGCTTAAGTCATGATAACTAAAATATATGAGGTATAAAATCCCTATTCATTGATATTACTTCTGTGGAACTGATATGAATGAAACAGAAGTTGAATTTTTAAATAAAGGTAGGTGTGGTGCTAGTGGCTCACTCCAGTAATCCTAACTACTTAGGAGGCTAAGACCCAGGGATCATTACTCAAAGCCAACCCAGGCTGGAAAATCCACGAGATTCTTATCTCCAATAATCTATTAAAAAAAAGCCAGAAGTGGCACTGTGGTCCAAGTGTTAGAGCACTCACCGTGAGCAAAAGAAGCTCAGAGGGAGCACCCAAGCCCAGAGTTCAAGCCCCAGGACTGGCAAAACAAAATAAAATAATAATAATAACAATAATAATAATTTTAGGTGATAACATACTCAAAATAACCAAATAAATTTTTCTTTCTTTTTCCTACAGGAAGGAAAATAAGGTAAAGAAATAAAACTTGGAATAGTTCATCTTTAGTAGTTTTGGATAAAAAATGATTTTTGTACCAAATGTTATCTCCATGGAACTAAAGGGATTATGAATGCATCCTCTTGCTTGCTTTTCTTAAATGTAACCATAACAATGTAAACTTGTACATTTACTCTTACCAAATGAAATATTAAGGTGGTGCAATAATAAGAACATGCTCATATACTTAAGGATTCACAAATTCTAGTTACACAACACATTTTTAGCTCTTTTAACAGGTTATGTCAGAACAAAATTAGGTTACAAGAGGACAGAACTCTGGAAAGAAGCAAACAATAATTAATTTTGACATGATGTAGACTGGCTAAAAAAAAAAAATCTAACCATAACCACTTTGGGAAAAAATAGCTTTATCTGTTCTTCATTGTATCTCTGACACTACTGTACTATACAGAATGCAGAGCAGTTTCTACTACTGAAAGCAAATACTAGTCCAAGGCCCCACCTAGGGTGTTGGAAGCAGCTCATGTTCCACTCACATTACTGATTTACTGATTCCAAGTGGCCATCTCATAAGGAGGAATCTGCTTCCAACAAAAGAACTACTAGCAGGGCATCTTGAACTTGTCAGTCACTCATTTTAACAGTTTTCAGGTCTTAAGAACCAGTAGAAGAAAATAGGGAAAAAAAAGTGCTGGAACAAAGAAGAATGGAAAAGAGTACAATGAGACTGGCTTATGTATGCTAAGGTGAAAAAAAAAAAAGAAAGGTTAGCAGTAAACCAGAGGGTTCAGGAAGGTGGGAGATACCAACATTTAAAACTGGTTTCCACAAAAGAAGCCCATTATATTTCTTCCTAGCCTTTCCCTTCTATTTTATATGAGTAGAGAACAATCTGTTTCCAAAGAAGAGAACTCAATGTCAACTATTGCTTTATCTTATTTTATTTATTTTAATTTGGTTTAGTTTCAGTAGTTTTAGTTCAAGTACAGATCAAACTCAGGGCCTACAGTTAAGAATTCACTCAACTGAGCCACACCCCCTAATTCTTTTACATTTTTGTTTTTAAAATAAGGTCTCTTTTGCCGATCAAGAAGCTGGGATTACAGGATTGTACCACAAGGCAGGACTCCAACCACTGAGTTTTGATAGTTTACTGCCTTATCAGCAATAGGATTATCCTCTATAAAGATCCATTGTAGAAGCACATCTCAGTATCACAATAGTATTCCACTTAACCTCTTTAAAGTATGAAGCATTGCAGAAAGTACCAGGTGTTTCGTGTTTAGTCTTTCATAGTGCTTTGCTATGTCATACAAAAAAAATTATACAGTTTTTTTTCCTCTTACCCTTCCAATCTAAGTATATATTCTGTTGAAGTGAGCACAAAAATTACATAATGTTATTAAGGGGACCCAAGGAGCTTGTGCAGTAATTAACTGAATATCCAACTTCCCAGGCAGGAAAAAAAATCTTAGCAAGAATGTACAAAAAAAAAATGCATTTGGTCTCAGCTGGAAATCAGAATGGCAAACAGAAAAGTCATGATTCAAAATACAGTTCTGTTATGAATTATGTATCTCAGTTGGCAAGTTAGTCTATTTTTTTAAGCCTTTGAAAATGGCTTAAATGGTGTCCAGATTCCTTCTAGTTCCAAACTCTATGAAATTTAGGTTTAGTCTCCTCTGTCTGAGTCGGCTAGTTCATGGAAACTAAGGAGATGCTGTGATTTAGGAAAGGTCCTTTTCAAGAGAATGAGACGTGGACTAAGCAAAGGGCTAAATAGTTTGTGTTTAAGAGACAAACAGTGTTACCAATTGATTCAATGACTGTGTTTACACACTCAAAAGGACAAGCTGAAATGTAGCTGTTTCTATTATGCTAGTTGATAAAGAGCACTAAAATGTATTTTTTTTCCTGTAATTTTTTTGCAATGCTGAGGTTTGAACTGAGTCTTGACAGGCAAACACTCCACCATGAGCTACAACACAAGCCTCAGAACCCATCTTAAAAACAATTTAAAAATTGAAGTAACATAAAGTAGAAAATCTTTATACCAGAATTCTGAAAATCCATAATGGAAATCTCTAATCTCCAAATGATAGAAATTTTATCATTAACCAGTTATGTGATAGTATGTTATTAAATCTCAACAAGTCTAATAATATATTTACACAACATGCTCTAAAAACTTAACTAATCCTAAAACTATTGAAATCCATTAGCAAACCACCAAATCTAAAGATAATAAAAACTGTATGGGCTATTTATTTTCAGATGTTTTAAAATATGGATATCTAGAACAAAATACGTAAACCACACATAGCTGTAACTTGTACTGTTCTGCTTGATTTATCATATATGAACAAGATCTCTGATGCCTATTTTTCATGAGAATTAAATATATTTCCTATTTCCATTTTTTCCTGCATAATAGTTAAAATATTCATGTTAACAATTGCACTTTTGTTTGCATTGCTAATGTAAATTACCTAAACTTTAGAAAAACCACAGCCAAAAAACTAGCAAGTTACAAACAGTTTAAATAACTAATAAGAATTACTGCTTTTGAATACCAAACCTCAAACATTTCTTTCAAATAATGCTTTTAGTATAAAGCAAATGTGATTATTTACTCCTTACCAATCTAATCATGGAGCTTTGTTTAAAGCAATGTTTGTTTTCCATACCAAACCACATTTTCATGTTTTATTTGTTTACTTAATTGGGAAGGTGGTGGTTAAAGTATCTTCTGAAACAGTACAATACTTTTTTTTGTGACAGCAAATGCTTTTGAAAACTTTGCAGTACCAAATAAATATTCCAGCATAAAAACTGTCATGTATTAAATAATTCAAAGCACATTTTATTCTTTAAAGAAAGCTTTTTCTTTGTTTATATTTCCTTTACAAATCTCAATTTTCTAAATTTCTAAATGATATTGTAATAGTTTTTCTGTTTGGGTTATCTATTTATTTTATTTTTGAGGGGTACTGGGAATTCAACTCAGGGCTTCATAGCAAATACTCTTACCATTTGAGTCATACCCTGTGACTAATGACCTTTTGAACAAAAATTCAACAAAATGTTAAATTGACTATAGTTTAATTTATCAGAGCAAATATCTTTCTATAAATGTCTGAGCTCTTTCCTATTTAACTCTTAAACCAAGTCTCAAGTGCAAAAAAGATTTCCTAATCTATTAATCCATATTATTGATTTGCCAAACACCAAAGCAAATGATCTTCTGAAATTAACACATAAGAACGTTAGAAGTGGGCAACTCAGTTCAAGGCCAGCACAGGCATGAAAGTCTGTGAAACTCTTGTCTCCAATAAATCACTCAGAAAACCCTAAGTAGTGCTGTGGCTCAAGTACAGCACTAGCCTTGAGCTGAAGAGCTCAGGGACTGTGCCCAGGCCCAGAGTTCAAGCCCCATGACCAATAAAAACAAACAAACAAACAAAAACCCAAGAATATTAGAAACTGTGGTTTCACATTTAATACTTATCTTTTAAGAAAAGATATCACGCAATCCTTAAGGTGTTTGAAATAACCCCTAGATTAACAGATACCTATTTGTTTTCCATTATAATGATTTTATGTTTGAATCACTTTCATTTTTCACAATGAATAATTTCTTTATATCAATGTCTTTGATATACCATATTCATAATTAGCTAGACTAGTTTGAATTATTGTTATGACATGCTATTTGTTGTGTAATATTACATAAACATGATGTGATATGAGAATTTCTTCTTTTTGTTTTAATGGTACTGGGGTTTGCACTTGCAAGACTAGTGGCTTTGCCACTTGAGTTACTCCTCCAACCCTGCTTCTGGCAGGTTATTTTCAAGATAATATCACAAACTTTTCTTTCTCAGGCAAGCCTTGAAAGTTGATTCTTCTTCTCAGCCTCTTGAGTAGCTAGGATTATAGACAGGATCCATTGTCTCTTTGTTTTAAGGTTATGTCTTTTTTTTTTTTTTTTTTTTTTTTTGGTCGTGGGGTTTGAACTCTGGACCTGGGTGTTGTCTCTTAGTTCTTCAGCTCAAGGCAAGTATTCTACCACTTGAGCCACAGTGCCACTTCTGGTTTTCTGGAGATAAAAGTCTCACAAACTTTCCTGCCCTGGCCCAGCTTTTTTTTTTTTTGGGGGGGGGGGGGTTGGTCATGGGGCTTGAACTCAACCTGGGAGCTGTCCCTCAGCTTTTCAGCACAAGGCAAGCATTCTACCACTTAAGCTACAACACCACCACTGGCCTTTTCTGTTTATGCGGTGCTGAGGAATTGAACCCAGAGTCTCAAGTTTGCAAGGCAAGCACTCTATCACTAAGCTACCTTCCCAGCCCCAGGAGTTTCTTCTTTTAAGCTACTTCTAGGAGAGTGCCTACTTGTAGCCATCACAATTCTAAAAGTTAAAAAGTAATATGGTGAGTAAACAAAACATGGATTATTCTAAACTTGTCGATAGAAGCTATTTTTAGTACAAACAGATGAAAGAATTTTTAATTAACCTGTGTATTATTTCATATTAAAGTTTTGTAACTACTCTTGTTTCCTAAACAAACCCTTAACAAACCTGTAACCTGGCTGACTGAAAGGAATATTCTAGTGCTTTTTAGTTTAATTAAGGACCATAGTCACTTTTGATATTGTTTGTGTACGTGTGAATCCAGTTATTTTAGAAACACAGCTTTACCCCAAAATAATAAGAATCACTTCAAAAGCTGTTTTTGTGCTTCTCACACTAAAAAAATACAACTGGTTTAATTACTAAACACTCATTATACAATAATCTATTTTGGACCAGGCCACTCTTAAAGATGGGATAACTTACACTTGGGAAGATCACTAAACTGCTAAAGGTCACAGATATACTAAATGGAATAAAGAACTCTAAATCTATAAGTTGACTAAATCTATAAATAAACTACAAAACTAGATACTATGGTTTTAGGTACATATATTCAACTTACTTCTGACACACTAACTGTAATGTCATGGTACTGTGTGCTATAAAACTAGTGATCTGAAAGCACTGCCCTATCCCAACACTATTGTCCCACTGAGTGACTGACCGATTTTTTTGTTGTTGTTTTTTTTGTTATGGTTCGTTATGGGGCTTGAACTGAGGGCCTGGATACTGTCCCTGAGCCTCTTTGTGCTCAGGCTAGTGCTCTACTGCTTGAGCCACAGCACTACTTCTGACTTTTGAGTGGTTAACTGGAAGATAAGTGTCTTTCAGGGACTTTTCTGCCCTGATGGCTTCAAACCACCATCCTCAGACCTCAGCATCCTGAGTAGATAGGATTATAAGCGTGAGCCACTGGTGCTGGGCTGGGTGGCTGATTTTTATTTGCTGCTCCTCATTTCCATGAACCAATCATTTAGTGAAGCTTCCAATCAAGTTGAAAACATGCCTCCTGCCTTTGAAAGGTTTCAGTCTGAAGATAGTAAGAGACTTAATGCCTGAACTGGGCATGTTTAGTAGGGATGACTTAGGAAAGCAATAGACTGACTAGGATTTTGGTGGAATGGAGAACAGAATTGGACAGAGAACAAGTCAACCTGGGTACAAAAGCTTGGCAATGGAAATAAGACTTATGGAATGGCTTAATAACCCTTTATTATTTCAAAATAGAATTTTAAATAGTTTAGTTCAATTCTGTCTCACACATACACAAAATTACTAACCTTCTACATTCATGGCTTCTCTCAGAGCCTGAAGTTTCTTTTGTCTCTCTCGAATTCGGTCCAAAGCACTTGAGATTGCAGAGGAGGTGGGCAATTCTTGATTGTGATATACTGGATCCTTTTTCTGAGGACCAAAGATATCCAAGGCTATGCTTCCATCAGAGTATCTTGCCTCTCTTTTTCTAGGAACAGTTGAAGTCCGTCCTGTTACAGCCTCAGGGTGACAGAGTTGATATTGGCCTGTCTCTCCAGAGGAAAAGTCTCTGTCAGATGTACAAAGCAAGTCCATGGACGAAGCCCAAGTTTTCTTCTTGGGAAGTACCTCAATGCCAGGGATAACATTTTTTTGTGGACTGCTAGTTTTGAACTGGTAAGGGGAGCAGATATTTTCAGAATCTTCATGTCCAGAATTATTATCTGATAAAATGTCCTTGAAATAATCTTCCTCATCTTGTGTGTCTCTGATGGACAGAAATCCCATAGATTTACTAAGCCCTTTGTTAAGAAAGGTCTGATGAGAGAATGGAGCCTTGTGTATGTCTAGTACATCAGAAGTAGAGCTTCTTCCTGGAATGATAAGAATCTATCATGTATGCACAGACTTTTTAGAAAATAAACTGGAAGGCAACCCACTATTGACAATGAAAGTGGTGGCAATTCTCTAAATTCTCCAAGTGGGAAATCAGAGATGAAATGAGATAACAATTATGACAGTGGAAATACAAAAAATGTTGGTTTTTGTTTTTTATTTTTGTACTGCTAGGAAATCAAACCCAGGGACTTGTATGTATAAGTACTCTTAATCATTGAACTAGGTTAGCAGCATAACTCAACTGATAGAGCACCTGCCTAGAAAGCTGAGAATTCTGAGATTAAACCTCAGTACTGCCACACAATAACAACAAACACTTCTACCATTGAGCTATATATACCCTGTGCAATGTTTCTTTTTTTACTCTCTCTCTCTCTCTTTTTTTTTTCTTGGTTGACCATTGGGCTTGAACTCAGGGCCTGGGTGCTGCCTTCAGCTTTTTCACTCAAAGCTAGTACTCTATCACTTTGAGCCACAGCACCACTTCCTGCAATGCCTCTTATTAAATAAGCAATATATTTATTGAACTTTTTTAAGTGGTATAATTTTTAATATATTTAAATAGTACTATAGTACTTGAAATTGTGTGTGTCTATGTGTCAAGGCTTTGCACTTTTATCAGCTTGTTTTCTCTGCTTGTGCTCTAAACTTGAGCCATGACTCACTGTGTGGCATTGTGCTGGTTAAATGGAGATGGAATGTCTTGATTTTCTGCCCAGGCTGGCTTAGAATCTTGATCTTCTTATCTCAGGCTTCTGAGTAGCTAGGATTACAGATATGGGCCATTGGTACCCATAAGTACTTAGAATTCATAAATTCAAGGGGGGTTTTTGGGTTTTTTTGTTTAATGTTGTTGTTGATTGTGAGGCTTGAACTGAGGACCCTGAACTTTTCTGCTCTAGAGTCATAGTTCCACTTCCAGTTTTCTGGTGGTTAATTGGAAATAAGTGTCTCATGAACTTTTCTGACCAGGCTGGCTTCAAACTGCTCAGATATCACCCTCCTGAGTAGCTAGGATTATAGGCGTAAGCTATTAGCATCCAGCCATAAATTCAAAATTTTATTATAATCAGATACATCTTCAGAAATGTTTGTAGTATGTAAAAATAAGATTGATTTCATTTAAATTATAAAAGAATACTAAATTTCTTCATGGTAGACCATCAAGTACTACATAGTATTTTTTTTCCATTTAGAACATAGTGTATTATCTGTCAACTGGAATAAAATGTCAATTCTTATTCTTTGAAACTTGATTTAGTTAAAACTAGGGCCTCTCTTTGTTTTTAAGGCAGCAGTCTATAAATACATTGAAATATACCAAAATGTCCACTCAAATATGAATTTTAAGATTTATAAAATAGTAATTTGTGCTATTTAAAAATGTGGGAGGGCTGGGAAGGTGGCTCAGTGGTAGAGCACTTGCCTTGCATGCATGAGGCCCTGGGTTCAATTCCTCAGCACCACATAAGCAAAAAGAAAAAAGCTGGAAGTGGTGCTGTGGCTCAAGTGGTAGAGCGCTAGCCTAGAGCTGAGGGACAGTGCCCAGGCCCAGAGTTCAGGCCCCATGACCAGACCCCCAAAAAAAAAAAATGTGGGAAAATATTGTATAGTTGTATAATTGTATAGTATAGTTATTAACCAATTAGCCCATAAGTACTGATTCTCTGTGCAGCACTCTGTGATTTCTCTTTGATATTCTAGGAATCTACTCAATATAATGTAGAGTAATGACACTAAAACCTTCCTAGTAACAAATTGCTTAATTTGAAGCTGTTAACTGCCTCTTCAGAATAACAATTATAATCCTTAATTCCATGACAACAAATTTTATCTTTAAAAAAACCAACAAACAAGCCTTAGAAGCTGGGTGTCCACCGACATGCCTGTAATCCTAACTACTCAGGAGGCTGAGACATGAGAATCAAGGATTGGAACCAGCCCAGGCAAATCCCAAATTAATCACAGGAAAAAACTAGAATTGGCACTGTGGTTAAAGTGGTAGAGTGCTAGCCTTGAGCAAAAGGAATTCAGGGAACGAGCCCAAGCCCAGTGTTCAAGCTCCAGGATGACAGGAAGGAAGGAAGGAAGGAAGGAAAGAAGGAAGGAAGGAAAGGAGGAGGGAGGGCAGACAGGCAGGCAAGCAAGCAAGACTTGGAGCTCTGTAATCCTAGCTACTCAGGAGGTTGAGATTTGAGGATGGCAGTTCAAACTCATCCAGAGCCGCAAAGTGTGTGAGACTCATGTCCATTAAAACTACCAAAAGCTGGGCACTGGTGGCTCACACCTCTAATCCTAGCTACTCGGGAGGTTAAGATCTGAGATTCACCGTTCAAAGCTAGCTTAGGCAAGAAATGCTGTAAGACTCTTATCTCCACTTAATCACCAGAAAACTGGAAGTGGTGTTCTGGATCAGTGGTGGAGTGCTGCTTAGAGCCAAAGAGTTCAGGGACAGTGGCCAGGCCCAGAGTTCAAGCTCCACAACAGACAAAAAATAAAAATAAATAAAAATAAAAACCCTACCTCAAAAGTGTAGCTGTGGGCTGGGACTGTGGCTTAGTGGTAGAGTGCTTGCCTAGCATGCATAAATAAATAAAAATAAAAACCCTACCTAAAAAGTGTAGCTGTGGGCTGGGACTGTGGCTTAGTGGTAGAATGCTTGCCTAGCATGCATGAAGCCCTGGATTCGAATCCTCAGTACCACATAAACAGGAAAAAAACAGACATGGCGCTGTGGCTCAAGTGGCAATATGCTAGCCTTGAGCAAAAAGAAGCTCACAGACAGTGCCCAGGCCCTGAGTTCAAGCCCTAGAACTGGTAAAATTAAAAGAAAGTGAAGCTGTGATTCAAGTAGTAGAGCACTAGCCTTAAGCAAAAGCCCAGGGACAGTGCACAGGCCCTGAGTTCAAGCCCCAGGACTGGCAAAAAAAAAGTGGAGCTGTGGTTCAAGTAGTAGAGCACTAGCCTTGAGCAAAAGCTCAGGGATAGTGCACAGGCCCCGAGTTCCAGGACTGGCACCAAAATCAAAAAACAAAGACAAAACAAAAAACTTAGGAAAAGGAGATTCATTTCAAAATGGCAACGAATAATTGCTTACTTGAGGATTATATTCAAACTTTGTGCTTTCCTTATACTCCATCTTCCTCTGAACAAAGATCTATCGATAGTCAGTCAAGTACAGATAATACTCATGTGGAGGCATATAATAAACAACATCATATATAAACAACAACTACATCTGAACATATCATAGACTCTAGCTTCTAATCTACTATATCTCAAAAACTGAAGTACACTATACAGTATTACAGGATATAGGGGTCAGTTACAATCTTTCACAATCCACATTTCAGCAGGGCAGACCAGATGGGCACTGGTGGCTCACACATAATCCTAGCTGCTCAGAAGGGTGAGATCTGAGGATTATGGTTTGAAGCTAGTCCAGGGAGGAAGTCTGTGAGACTCTTATCACCAATTAACAACCCCAAAACCCAGAAGTGAAGTTGGGCCTCAAGTTCTAGAGTGCTAGCCTTGAGCAAAAAAGCTCAGGGACAGAACCTAGGGCCTCAGTTTGAGCCCCAAGATCAGCTTCAAGAACAAAAGGCAAGAATTTCTTTCAATAAGTTGCAGAGCTTCAGCACGGCAAAGGACATAGCTAGCAAGATCAATAGAAAGCCCACGGATTGGGAGAAGATCTTTACTAGCCATACAACAGACAAGGGTCTCATATCTAAAATATACTTGGAACTCAAAAAATTAAATCCCCCAACAATTCCTCAAAGAAACAACTCCCCAATAAATAAGTGGGCGAAAGACTTAAAGAGAAACTTCTCTGAAGAAGAAAGAAGGATGGCCAATAGACACATGAAGAAATGCTCAACATCCCTAGCCATAAAAGAAATGCAAATCAAAACAACATTGAGATACCACCTCACTCCAGTTAGAATGGCAAAAATCAAGAACTCTAACAACAACAGATGCTGGAAGGGATGTGGACAGAAAGGAACCTTACTTCATTGTTGGTGGGAATGTAAACTTGTTCAACCACTTTGGAAAGCAGTATGGAGGTTCCTCAAAAGACTTCACATAGAGCTCCCCTATGACCCAGCAATCCCACTTTTGGGCATTTACCCAAATGTTTACAAACAAGACCACAGTAAAGCTACCAGCACAACTATGTTTATTGCTGCATTATTTACCATAGCTAAGATATGGAACCAACCCAGATGCCCCTCAGTAGATGAATGGATCAAGAAAATGTGATATATATACACAATGGAATTCTATGCCTCCATCAGAAAGAATGACATTGCCCCATTTGTTAGGAAATGGAAAAACTTGGAAAAAATTATATTAAGTGAAGTAAGCCAGGCCCAAAGAAACATAGGTCCCATGGTTTCCCTTATTTGCAATATCTAGTATATGTATGAGTCAAGCGGAAAAGGTCAGATAATGTGATGTTAAGAAAATGAACCCTTAGATATGTATTTTAATGTTTTTTTTCTTTCATGCATGTGTTTCTAACGCATTTATAAGATTATTTTTTTGTTGCTTTGTATGTCCCTCCCCCACAGTATAACCCCTGCTTTCACTATATTTGATGTCAGTTTAACTTGTGGAGGAGATGGGGAAAAACAAGTCGTTTAAGGATACAGGAGGACCTGTTGCAACAATGAGAAATACAAGTTGTCATGTCCAAAACGAGCTTTACGTCGGTGCGGGTGGGGGGGGGAGGATTGGGATTGGGAGGGGGGAGACTGGGAAGGGATGTGAAGGGTAAACAAAGGAGGAGGCTGCAATGCTTGGTAAGAAATGTATGCATTATCCTGCCCATGTAATTGTAACCCCTCTGTACAGTATGTTCACAAATAAAATTAAATTAAATTACAAAAAAAAAGAAATAGTGCTATTTTTACATATTGATGAAATTCACTTAAGATGTACTAACTGAAAGAATTCAGAATCATAAAGGCCACTGTATGCCTTCCTGCTTCCCCCACACACACCATGCCTTGTCTATGAATAGCTAGTCAAAACTTAAGAAACCAATTCTAAGAAGTGGTTGGGCACAAGTTGGCTCATGCCTGTAATCCTAGCTACCTAAGAGCTTGAGGTCTGGAGGATTACAGCTCAAGGCCAGCCTGGGCAGAAAAGTTGGCAAGACTTCATCTCCAAAATTAACTGGGAAAGGGCAGAACTGACTCAAGTAATAGAGTGCCAGGCTGGCATGTGTAATGCATTGAGTTCAAACTCCAGTACCCCCAGGGAAAAAAAATTTCAAACAAATGGGTATTCTGACAACACAATAAATACACATTTATATAATCAATACCATGTGCTACCAGTAAGTTCATTCACTCTCCACAGCAATTTTCATTTTTCCTCATTCTTCATAAATTTCTTACCTTAATTCATTGCTCATTTAGATGATGACCCTGTCTCATATTCCACCAAGGAAAAAGAAGCTGTCTGAGTAGCTGTCTGAGTAGTGCTGTCTCATCTTTCCATGACTAATTCTACATAATCTACCTGTGTCCACAGATTTTTTTTTCCTGTCATCTCAACGCATGAGATTTCCTACCCACTGAAGGCCAGTCCCCAATATGAATTCTTTTTACTTTTCCAATTAATTTGATTTTGTGGTTAACATTGCTGCTATCTGATTATATCTCCACTACCCTCACCCCTGCCCTTATTTCTGCATGTCCTGGTGCTTGAACTCAGGGCCTGGGTGCTGTCTCTCAGCCTCTTTGTGCTCAAGGCTAGCGCTCTACCACTTGAGCCACAGAGCCACTTCTGCCTCTTTTGGAGTAGTTTATTGGAGATGAGTATCAGTCTTTTCTGCCGGTGCTGGCTTTGATCTGGCTTTGATCAGATCTCAGCCTCCTGAGTAGCTAGGATTACAGGTGTAAGCCACTGGTGCCTGGCTATTTCCCCTTTTTACTGAATCATTTGCTTCAAATATAATCTCTTCATAAACAAACCAAACCAGTTCCTCCTTTATTTCCACATTTCCTTTTAGCTACTGTTGTCTCCAATGTCTTCCCATTCCTTCTTCTACCTGCTTTAGATAGCTTTTAATTACTCCATGACTGGGAATCCCTCAGTATCACCTATGACCTCCATGTTGTGAAAGTCAGTGGATGCTTTTATTTCATCCTTTCTTAAATCTTACTTCTAGACAATAACTGATAATTCCTTACTGAACCACTTTCCTCTTTTTACAAGCTTGGTTTCCCTCTAGTTCCTCTTGGATTGTTCATTTTTATTTTTCATCTTTTCTTTCTCCTCTACTGGAGACTTGAGCTTTAATCATAGTACCACCAATAAACAAAATAAAATCCACACTACTTATAATAATAAGTCCTGAATTTACAAATGTTACTAAATAAAGTAATAATACATAAAGTAATGATTCAACGCGTTATAGTTGTTTCATGTTGCTCAAGTATTAGGGAAAAATTCACTAATATTGTAACTCCAAAGGAAAACTCAAATGTAGAACCTGGCCATACAAGGAAAAAGAAATGAAATTCTGGGTTCATATTTATTTGATTCTTAATCCAACTATAATAGTGAAGATCAAAGTTGGATGCCTGAGGCTCATGCCTATAATTCTAGTAACTCAAGGAGCTGAGATCTGAGGATCAAGGTTGGAAGCCAGCCTGGGTAAGAAAGCCCATGAGACTCTTATCTCCAATAAACTACACAGAAAAAGCTGGAAGTGGTGCTGTAGGTCAAGTGGTAGAGTGCTAGCTTTGAACAAAAGGAGCTCAGGACAGGATCCAGGCCTAGACTTCAAACCTCAGGACTGGCAAAAAAAAAAAAAAAAAAAAAAAGTAAAGATTAAGGATTATTGTTAAATTTAGTGTTACTTAATAATTTGCATATAACTACTTTCCAAAGCTTTCTAAGTATGTGTACAGGCTACCTGAATTATTTTACTTAACAGATAAATAATAGTGTTAGAATCATTAAATAGCTACGATCACTATCCATTTTGATCACAAGGAATTATGTTAATATTTTTGGATGAAAGCACTGCCATTAGAACTACTCAAATTAAAAGTCAGAATGTGTTTGTGACTTTAACTGAGCATCACTATCCCACAATACTGTGAAATTAGGAAAATTATGTAACCACTTAATCACAATAAAAAATTTGAAAAAAAAAAGGAGCTACTCAAATTATTTCAGGCAGAAGGCACATTTTTTGGTATTTCCCCTATTATTTTGTACTCACAAAGCATGCTGAGTCTGTTTTGTCTCTGTGTATAAAAACAATCATATACATATATATGTATTTGTATATATATGTATCTGTCATTACTCCCATTAGCTTCCCCTACTCTCAACTGGAATAAAAACATACAGACCATGTCTGATTTGTTTTGTATTCCAGTTCTAATAAAGTAGATTCAAAAGAACAGTAATAAAATGGACTATGAAATATTTAAAAACTTTTAATACCAATTTAAAATAGCATTGTTTATAGCTATCAAAAGATCTGTGTTTTAATTTTAGTTTTCTATTCAATCTAGAATCTTGTAAAAGCCACTCAATTTCCTGTTTCTCCATTCAGTTATCTTCAAAACATGGAAATAACCTATTATACATTTTTTTTTTGGGGGGGTGTTCAGTTGTGGGGCCTGAACTCTGGGCCTTAGTGCTGTCCCTCAGCTCTTCAGCTCTACCCCTTGAGCCACAGCCCCACTTCTGGCTTTTTTTTTTTTCTGCTTATGTGGTGCTGAGGAATCGAACCTGGGGCCTCATGCATGCAGCCTCATAAATGCAAGGCAGGCGCTCTACCACTGAGCCACCTTCCCAGCCCCCCTATTATACATTTTTAAAGCAACGATACTATTAGTGAACTAACCTATATGAGTTATTTTGAGCTCTTAAATTCTGTCTCACGCCTGTAATCCTATCTACTCAGGAGGCTGAGATCTGAGGATCTGGGTTCAAAGCGAGCTCACTAGAAAACCGGAAGTGGCGCTGTGGCTCAAGTGGTAGAGTGCTCGCCTTGAGCTGAAGAGCTGAGGGACAGTGCCCAGGCCCAGAGTTCAAGCCCCATGACTGACAAAAAAAGCCTCCCTTTTCTTTTTGTCTTTTTAAAACTATTATTGTAAAGGTGATGTATAGAGGGGTTACAGTTACATAAGTAAGATAATGAGTATGTTTCTTTATGACCCATGTTACCCTTGCCTCTCTTTTCTATTTCTGCTTTGCTTTCCTTCCTAAGCACATAATTATCTACTGGGGGTGGGAGAGTTGTTTTGAGAGAAAATAATGAAACTAGATATTGGAAAATCTCTTTTAAAAAAAGTTTTAAATACATTAATAAAAGTATCACATTGTTCAAAAGAGCAAAAATGTGACTGTAAGTGAATTTTCCACCTCTTGGGGAGGAGCTCTGACTTCAGAAGGTAGTTTACATACAGCATTAGATTAGACACAATTTTAAGCATCCAAATTTAAAATTAAATCATAAACATTTTCTTTCTAGAGAATTATAGCTTGTAATAGCTAAGTATCTAAATAGATTATCATACAGGGAGAACAAATAATAGATTTTAAGAACATAAAATACTTTTATAATAGAACATGTCCCATTTATTTTACTTATTTATTCATTTATTTTGTCGGTCGTGGGGCTTGACCTCTGGGCTAGGGCGCTGTCCTTGTGCTCCTCAGCTCAGGGTGAGCGCTCTACCACTTGAGCCACAGCAGCACTTCCCCCATTTATTTTAAACTGGAAAAAAAATCTTCCTTAACAATGTCCATTGTATTGTAACTATTTTTGTTATGTGTAATTAACATTATCCTTAGTTGGATGTCATGAACATCATCGTTTACCCTTCCCCTCACACAGAGACTCAAAAATTCACATCATCTCTAGAAATTAGCTTTGAAATACTGATATGATATTTCAGTATTAAGTGGTTCAATTCCCCATCTGTCTTCACAGATGTGTTCAAGTACATAAAATAAGAAACATGAGATTGTCAATACAGCCAGGTTCTGAACTGCTATCATGCTGATCTCATGTGGTGTAGGGTTCTGCAGTTGGCAGGAAATGTTTGATTTCTTTCTGCTTAGGGAAGCCATTTTATCAGCACTGGCAGTATTAAGTAACAAAGGAGGGGTAGACAGCCCACTAAGTTAGCTTTATCTTCTGAATAGACTTCAGAGGTAAGATATAAGGAGACATCTTTTAAGGTCATTTAGTCATAGATGGAAGATTTTCTTAAATTCTATTTGAACAACTAAACTACTAAATATAATAAGGCATTATTCTTAAATTTGTTTATTTCTTTTAATCTAATTCTGTATCTCACTACCCATCTTGATGTTTCTTCATTGGTGAGGAACCTAATAAACTAAGTCTTTCACCACATAAATGTTTAAGTTGGGTGCACACTGAAGAGAATGCTTTGCAAGCAATATAGAACAGGTTGCTTTGCTGAAAGTCACCAGCAAGAATGGACTATTTGTGCCCTAGAAAGTAATGTCAATTTCATAGAAGAATACTTCTTTTTCATTTCAGTCTCAAACTCCTTAAATTAGTATATGACTATTAGCTGATAATTGTTTCTACTTAGTAGTGGTTATGCTTAGTATACTTCTGTCCTTGAAAAGAGGATTTATATATTTGCAAATGGCAAATTAAAAAGTGTTCCTCTGCACTACTATTACTTCTGTGGAAGCACTGGCTAAGAAGATATGACAAATACTCTTCTGTCAAAGTTGATCCAAACAACTTCTAATTCTACATAAAAATACAAAGAAACAAATGCTGGTTTATTCTGAGACTAACTGTAATTCCTTAAACATTCTCTTAAGTTTAGATATAAGAGATTTTATTCTCTGATAGACTCTGGTATATAATAACAGAATATTAGAATAAATCCAATGGATAATCTGTTATAGAGTTTTCCCTATTTCTAGGATCTACATATTCAGAAGGCTTAACAACTATATTTTGAGAGTATGTACATAGGTAAAAAGTCTGAGAATCAAGATGTTATATAGGCAGAAGATGTGGCTCAAGTGGTAGAGCACTAAACTTAAGCAAAGAAGCTAAGAGACAGTCCCTGGCCCTGAGTTAAAACACTAGTACTAAGAAGAAAGAAATTATAGAGTGGGTACAGATCCAGTTCAATTTCTATCATCTCTAAAATACTTTACAGTAATTACTTATATGATGCTATGGTTCTGTACCTGAAAGTAATATAATCTAAACAATCTATGTTAATACTTGATAATCTTCAAATTTTAGTAAGCTATGGCAAATGTGCTATTTTATAAACTGATGATGGGATAGAATAAGTCTTGTATCTATCCATCAACAGTTTTGTTTTGTTTTTTTTTAAGCAAAATCAAGTTATAAAAACTAATCCTTAAAAATACAAAATTAGGCCAGGTGCCAGTGGCTCATGCCTGTAATCCTAGCTAGTCAGGAGGCTGAGATCTGAGGATCGCGGTTTAAAGCCAGCCCAGGCAGGAAAGTATGTGAGACTCTTATCTCCAATAAACCACCAGAAAACTGGAAGTGGCACTGTGGCTCAAGTGGTAGAGCATTAGCCTTGAGCTGAAGAGACAGCGCCCAGGCCCAGAGTTCAAACCCTACGACCAACAAGAAAAAGAAAAAAAATACAAAATTATGTATTGCAAACAATAAGCAAATAAACTTCAATTCCATAAAATAGTCAATTAATAGTAGTAGGAGATGATAGAGAATGTCAGAAAGCGATTACAGATAACAGTAAAGAGAAAGAAAAAGGGAGAAAGGAAAGTGGAAATGAGGGGAAAGTAGAGGGCAAGAAAAATGGAGGGAGAGAGGAAAGAGGGAGAGAAGAAGGGAAAGAGAGAAAAAGGAAATGTGAAGAAAGGGAGGAGAGAGGATATGGAGCAAAGAGGTAAAGAGGGTAAAGAAGAAAATAGTGTACTTTAATGTTTTACTTGTGTAAGTGGTCCTTATGTCTGACATTTATCAACCCTTTGCTATTATCTCATTCTAAACAGGAGAGTGACTGGAAACTTGATGGGTAAACAACCTGCTGTTATTTTTAGCAGCAAGGTTCTACTCATAATTTCTATCTTATCTCAAATCCTACTACTGTATAACAGGAAATACATTTTTATCTATAAGAAAATGTTTCCATATAAACAGGAAATAAATAAACATATGAAATATGGTAAAAACAAACACTTGGGAAAAGGGACTAAAATACTGTACTTAATATCAAAACAATCTGAAAAGTTAGACAAAGCTCATCCTGTATTTTTT
This sequence comes from Dipodomys merriami, assembly GCF_024711535.1. Taxonomy (NCBI): domain Eukaryota; kingdom Metazoa; phylum Chordata; class Mammalia; order Rodentia; family Heteromyidae; genus Dipodomys; species Dipodomys merriami. Next base: position 11,479,707 of record NW_027206512.1, read on the forward strand.
ATTCACATATAAACTAATAACAAATATGTCAGAATAGGCAATTATCAGAATATAGTAATTTTTTGTTTTTAGCATTTTCAAATAAAAATAATTTAAAGAGAAAGAATAGAAAATCTATTCAGAAGCAGCTTTATCTCAATGCAAAAGTAGTCTTTATTCACAATAAATAAAAGGAGCACTAAAACAGACATTTAACTAACTGTGTCATTAAAGAATCAGTCCAAATTTTACTGCCTTTCTTTAACTCTCAAGATAAGCAATACACTTGTTTAAGGCACATTCTTCTTTCTCAGATAAGAGATTTCACCTCTGCAAAATATCTGGTCCAGCCAATCAAATGTCTATTTAATTTTCACATGGAGTTTCTCATAGAATTTTAAAATAAGAGAGTTGTATGTTATTTGCCAGATTAAAAATTAGATGTTGACTTTTTATCTATTTTATTATATAATAACAATTAGAACACATTTCTACATTTGCATCTTGCGTCACCCAAAATTTAAGAGTATAAAAAATATTTACCCACAAAATATTTTTGTTAATGTTTATGTAAATCATGATTTTCAATACTGCTTTAAGTAGTTCAAAAAGAAGTCAATGAACAAAATAAAAAATTCAGCTTTGTGAAATTCTATATATTCTGCTTTTATATTTGGAAATGTCAATATTTGGAATTTCCATGCATTTCTCTTAAATCTCCAGGATAATTATTATAGGACTTATATAATGCTTTGGCAAATAACAAAACCACTACTCATTATTTGTCTGAATTCTTAAGTATTGTTAGGTTAAGGCAGTAAGTACAAGTTATGTGATTAGTTAGTCATAAAAGCAATTTAGTGGGTTGTCACTAGCATTTAAAAAAGAAAATATCAGCACATGGAAACAATGTTAATCTCTGAAATGTTTTGGTTTCAGTGATGTTTCATTTCATATATATATAAGTTTATATTATATATGTAATTTAGTCATGCTTTAAAACATATTGTTTGTTATATAAAAGCTATGACAAACTGAATATGTGATGATGTTATTGATAAAACAAGGTTGGAAGGGGAAATAATTTATTGTGGGAGTCCTGATATGAAATGCTTTCTACCTACCATGAATGAATTTATTTATCATGCAGCTAGTATTTATGTTGGCTTCCCTACCCTCACTTCACATCCTAATGTTCTAGCTCATCATAGTAATAACTATTAGATTTCCAAGTCAGGTAAGTATTAGTTTTATAAACAATAGAATGAGATTAAAGTCTTAAAACTTCTACAGTATTCTTACCTGTTGGTAATCCTTTTCCTCTCAAACGGTCCCGAATAGCTTGGCTTCGGTCAGACTTTTGCTCATTGTTACAGGAAAGCTGATCCATCTGTACACAGGTAATCAAAAATCAAATTTGACAAAGAATCTCTCTTGTTTTTACAATAATTGCCTACAGAATGACACTAATTAGTTTTGGAGGCATCAGCATTAAGGAAAGAGACTATCTTGTCATTTGTATTCCTTGACTAAGAGATTTATGTAGATAAGTACTGGCCAATTCATTTCAGGAAATTAAAAGGCAAGAAACAATTACTAAATAGTAATTTGTTACCTAGGTACACAGTTAACTATATTAAAGTTGTAGTTAAAATGAATTATATTTTAAAACAGTAAACTCAAAATGTTCTTTTTTCCCAACTACTTTCATCTCTAAGTTTTAAAATTTTAAAACAAAGGTGTATTGGGGCTGGGAAGGTGGCTCAGTGGTAGAGCACTTGACTTGCATGCTCGAGGCCCTGGGTTCGATTCCTCAGCACCACATAAGAAAAAAAAAGCCAGAAGTGGCGCTGTGGCTCAAGTGGTAGAGTGCTAGCCTTGAGCTGAAGAGCTGAGGGACAGCGCCCAGGCCCAGAGTTCAGGCCCCACGACAGGACCAAAAAAAAAAAAAAAAAAAAAAAACACAAAGGTGTATTGTACTCATAACTGATACATTGAATTCAAATTTCTTTGTACAACTACTTAAAGTTAATTAAGAATAAATTTTATAAAAATTTCTAATTATTTTAGTTTTTATATTGATTGTAACCATTCACTGAAGCTATTATTTAAAGAAACATGTTTTAGAGGCTGGGAATCTGGCTTAGTGGTAGAGTGCTTGCCTAGCATGCATGAAGCTCTGGGTTCAATTCCTCAGCACCACATAAACAGAAAAGGCTGGAAGTGGCACTGTGGCTCAAGTGGTAGAGTGCTAGCCTTGAGCTAAAAGAAGCTCAAGGATAGTGCCTAGGCCCTAAATTCAAGCCCAGGACTAGCATTTAAAAAAAAAAAGAAAAGAAATATTTTTTAGATCTTACGTGCCAGAATTATTTGTATGGACACACTGACCATGACAGATTTCAATTTTTTTCTTCTTGTGCTAGTAGTATGGCTTGAACTCAGAGCCTCAAGCTCTTACTTAGCTTTGTTTTGCTCAAGGCTGATGCACTACCACTTGAAACATGCCTTCACTTCTGGCTTTTGCTAGTTAAATGGAATTACGAGTCTTTAAGATTTCTCTGCTTGTCTGCTTCAAACCTCCATCCTCAGATCTCAGGCTCCTGAGTAGATAGGATTACAAGGGTGAGCCATCAGCATCTTCCGTCAATGCTCTTTTTAGTGCTGATCCTAGGGCTTATACTCAAGGCCTGGGCCCCATTCCTAAATTATTTTGCTTAAGGCTCATGCTCTACCAGTTGAAACACAGCTACACTTCCGTGTGTGGTTTCTGCATGGTTTTGTTTGTTAAACTGGTCTCACAGACTTCCTGCCGGGTTGGTATTGAACGACAATCCTCACATCGCAGCCTCCTAAGTAGTTAGTATTCCAGGCATGAGCCACTGGTGGCCAGCATCCATGCTCTTTTGGGTCTTTTCAATAATTAAATGTTTTGTTAGTCTTACATGTCAATAGCTTTACCCAAGGATTATTTGTTTAAAGTAAACCATGTCAAATTAGTTCAAATTTCACATTCTAAGAAATGGAAAGTTAGTGTAAGGTCCGCTCCAGGATGGCTAGCAGACTCCACCCTCCTTGCAGCAAAGTCTCCACCCAGTATCTGTGTTACCTAGGCAACTGGGACACCTGGAAGAGGTCATATCTGCACCAGGTGAGGTCACATCTGAATTTGATATGGCCACACCTTTCTCCACCCATATCCTAGATAAGGCCTAGCCCGGGCCCAGACGAGCTCTCTCTGCTCTTTTCTAGCTCTTTCTCAGCTCTTTCCTTCTCTTCTCTTTCCCAGCTCTCTTCTCTTTCCTAGCTATCTATCTCTTTCCCATCTTTCCCAGACACTCTCTTTTCTAGCTCTTTTCTCTCTTTTTTAGTTCTTTTCTCTCTCTTTCCTGGCTCTCTCAGCTCTCTTTCCCAGGCCTTTCCCCACCACGTGGAGGACCAAGATGTCCTGGTGCCAGCCGAAACGATGAATAAACCTACCCCTTACCTGAATACCACATGCATGGTGTGGTTCTTACTCGGCTACCTCTTTTTAAAAACCTAACAGTTAGGACAATGTTTTTTTTTCAGACAGCTGAATAGTAATAACATTGACATACAAAGTAGAAGCAGCAAGAATGGTAAAGAGTAATTGCTTAAACCTAGTACCAAGGACATGAATACATTCTTGTATGTTTGGATAGACTCCAGCATACTGACACATTCCCTTTTATCCTTTTCTTACTGAAATTTGAATATGAATGAGTATGAATTAGAAACCTATCAAAAGTAGTATATTCAAGGCTCAAGCATTCTGTTGCCTAAATATAGTATTCTTGAACTGCATCTATGACATTAGTATAGATTATACTGTATTGTTGGTAACCGAAGACATAGTGAATATCCTGCATATTTGGGAATACCTGCTCTGAGGCAGGGATCAATAATAGTTATTGAACTCTTATTGGATAGTTACTATGTCCCAAGCACTGCCTGAAGGGCTTGAAAATTTTATTTAATCCACACACAACCTCATGTGGTAGATATTATTAGTTTCATACTACAGGTAAATTGAAAAATAGCAAAGAAATTTGTAAGGACCTTAAAGAAGCTCAACCCTGAAAATTATCTTTAGTAATGTTCAGTAGTATGTACGGATGACATGTACCAATATCCCTGTTTGATAGATGAATAAATCCAAGGAAAAAATTCTACAATATTGGGAGAAACAAGACAAGTAAGCTGTCTATTTGCCATGTGAGTGGCTGCAGACAAATTATCTAATTAAGCTTTAGTTTCATCATCTTTAAAGGAGAAAAAAGCATGTTTTTAGGAAGGGGTTGTTAAGACGAATTAACGTGATAATACAAATAAACCATGTAGCACAGGGTCTGCAATAAGATATAGCTGCTGGAGCTGCTTCTGTCCAGAAGCCTGAAAAGAGCAATGAAAAATGAGGGAAGTGTTATTATACTCCGTAAAAGTAAAATTGCCTTTATCAAGAAAGGTTCTCTCTACCTGCAGATTCCAATTGTCTCTTCAATTCTTCTCTCCCACTGAACAACCCCCAGTATATCCATGCCAAATTTATTACCATTCCCCAAACATACTCTGCTACCTGCCATTTCACAGCCTTTACTGAGGTTCACTTTCATCTGACAACAACTGTTTAGTTGACAGCATCTGTCTCAAAGGACAACTTTTTAAATGCAATTATAATTTGTACCCCTTTCCCACAAATTCCAATTGAATTTTAATTTTTTCTATTATTTTTCATAGCCTTATTTGGATTTTTATACTTAAGCAAATGGTTATAGCACATTAGATAAGAACTCCTGGATAATATTTATTTATTTGTTTGTTTATTTATTTATATGTAATCTTCATGAAGAAAATTGAAGTTATCTTTTTTTAAAATGCCATCTTTAAAGAAAATGCTTAAATACTAAATTTGAAATGTGATTATGCTTACAAGTTGGAAAGGTAGCTTACCCCAGCCAGATTTCCCAGAACCAGTTTTACCAACTGTTTCACATAGGAAAAGGAAGGAGCACAATTGCTATTCCTAACGTGGGCACTGCAAGCATCTAGGACAGTCCGGACAGAAACCCGAGCATAAATAACATCCTCACACATTCCAAGCAGTATGCTGTTGAGATGATCTCCAAGTTTAATAGGCTAAAAATAAAAGAAAAGCCATGTTAATCACTAGTATTAAATCCTATTTCTACTATGGAAAAAAAAAAAAAAAACCATTCTGGAACCCCAGGACACACAGTAAACACATTTCAAATACTTGGAGAAAATGTGTTCTTTCTTTTCTAGAATTGATCTCTATATTTCATCTTTCCTTAGACCAAAGATATTTTTGACAGAAAATGGTTAGCATATATTTTCCCAGACAAGAAGTATTACAGAAAAAAAAAATTCTTTCTTTTGATTAAGACATGGAATTCTTTGGTTATTCAAATGTTCTGAAAATCAATTCCCATGTTATACCATTTAGTGGGAACTACTGGGGGTAATAAGTTATCTTCTATTATTCAATAGCTATTTATATATACATCATTAGGGAAAGTAAACTATTTCCTAATAATATTCCATAAGACAATCTATTTTCTCCATAAAATTAATTAGTCATTTCCACAATAAAGTAGAAGATATCAGATACTGCAATAAATCAAGAACTATGGAATTGTGGCTCAAATGGCAGAGTGCTAGCCTTGAGCCAAAGAAGCTCAGGGGCAGCTGGTAGGCCCCAAGTTCAAGTCTCAGAACCAGCATGTGCACACATGCATATGTGCACACGTGCACACTCACACACAACTTCCAATTATCTGATGAAATTAAGAAACTAGAATGAGACTTTTAACCAAACTTGTAAAATATTATGAAAGACAATCAACATCATCCACTAAGAAATTCAAGTAAACTTAAAAGAAGCCACTATAGTTCTGAGGATGGAGTTCAGTAATAGAGCATTTGCTTATGAGTGGGTCCCTAGGTTCAATCCCCAGCACCACCAAAATAAGTAAGTACATCTATCCATCCTCCATCCATCCATCCATCCATACATGAATACACACATGCATATATATATATATATATATATATATATATATATATATATATATATATATGTATGTATGTAAACTTTTTTTTTGGGGGGGGGGTCCGGTCGTGGGGCCTGAACTCTGGGCCTGTGCGCTGTCTCTCAGCTCTTCAGCTCAAGGCCAGTGCTCTACCACTTGAGCCACAGTGCCACTTCCGGCTCTTTTCTTTTTGCTTATGTGGTGCTGAGGAATTGAACCCAGGGCCTCATGCATGCAAGGCAAGCGCTCTACCACTGAGCCACCTTCCCACCCCCTATATAAACATTTAAAATACCCCCCTGTACATCCACAAATAAAAATAGTAATAATACCAAGGAATGGCAAGTAGAGCAACTTGGGCTTTCCTCTAGTGCTGATGGGGGGAAAAAACTGACATGTACTAGGGATGGAAACATCCAGCCCTCAGGCCATATAAGCTTGATTCTTGAATCTCAGCTTCCTGAGATGATAGGCATGAGTCACTGGCACCTGGCTATCATCCCTCTTATAAGTCATCATAATAGAAGAAATAAAATATACTCTCATTTCTCTTATATTTCTCTTATATTTCTGAATTCTTACACATGATTTCTCTTATATATGATGTGTATGTGCATACATACACAGTTCAAAAAGGCTACCATTGGGTTGGGAATGTGGCTCCGTGGTAGAGTGCTTCCTTGTATGCATGAGGCCATGGGATTGATTCCTCAGCAGCACATAAACAGAAAAGGCTGGGAGTGACTCTGTGGCTCAGGTGATAGAGCATTAGCCTTGAGCTGAAGAGCTTAGGGACAGAGCCTAGGCCCAGAGTTCAGGCCCCATGACTGACAAAAAAAAAAAAAAAAAAGGGCTACCATTGAATGTGGTATGTCTCTCAGCCTCTAATTTATAGTCCTCTTGAGATTCTCCTGTCTCTGTCCTGAATGTTGGGATTACAGATATATACTACCATGCCTGGTTGAGTATTATCAGTGGTCAATTCCTTCTCTCAGGATGAATTGTTGAAATCTGGGTAGTTATTGCTACGTTTCTGAGAATACTGCACTTTCATCCCGATAGTACATAAATAGTAGCATGCCTTGCATAATGCTGTAGAACACATATAACACAAAGAGCTTTTCTATATGTGTAAAACTAAAATGTAAAAAGCATAACAAATGCAAAATCTTGACTTACTTGGCTCTGAGGTACTTCATGATCTGCTCCCCAATACAATGTCATTCCAAGAGAATAAATGTGGATCTAGGAACAGAAATTTTTATAATTACGATAAAATGAGATAAAACAAATTTCTTTGTTCCAAAGAAAGCATAACATGTATTTTGAGACTGTCATTTTATATCTTACATAAAAGATGAGAGCTTAAAACAAAATGATTAAAAATTATTACAATGCTTTTTTTCATTTCTGAACTCATGTTATAATCATTTTATTATGTTTTATTTAAAATTTTAATGCAAATTCTAACAAATACAAATATATATTACTTTCCTCTTCTTTTATAGAATGTGAGAAACATTAAAATTTACTCATGGCCTATTTTTCTAACTTTCCAAAAGAGATTTTTCTGCTTGGAAACCTTTATTTGACTGCTGCATAGAATTTTACTGTGTACTGTAAACTATTAATTTACTCAATCTGTTATTAATAGGCAGGTATGGTTTTTCTACATTTCTGACATTATCAATAATGTTTTAGCAAACATTAATGTCATTTTATACACTGGAGCAATTTCTCTTAAGTTAATCCTGAAGTAATGTATACAGAATTTGTATTATTTTGCTTTCAAGTTAAGATGTTCTAACATGTACACAGCCCAAGGTCTGCCAAGTTTAGATGCTACATTTTTAAAAACTGATATAATGAAAATGTTACATGATAGAACTATCTCATTAAGGCACTACACTATATATATTACCAGAAATTAGTTTATAGCTAGTGCAACAGAATGATAAAGGGATCCTTTATTTAAAGATGCAAATTCTTTTTTCTTTTTTAGCAGTTCTGAGGATTGAACTAAATGTTAAAGGAAGCCTTCTATCATTCTATACTTCCAAAACCAAGAGCTAAATTTCTTTTTTTGTTGTTTGTTGGTCGTGGGGCCTGAACTCTAGGCTTGGACACTGTCCCTCAGCTCTTTAGCTCAAGGCTGGTGCTCCACCACTTGAGCCACAGCGCCATTTCTGGCTTTTTCTGCTTATATGGTGCTGAGGAATTGAACTCAGGGCCTCATACATGCAAGACAAACATTCTACCACTGAGCCACCTTCCCAGTCCAAGAGCTAAATTTCTACAATGTTTTTATACTTCTCAAAACCACTATTTAAGGAAGTGGCGCTGTAGCTCAAGTGGTAGAGCGTTCACCTTGAGCTGAAGAGCTGAGGGACATCACTCAGGCCCAGAGTTCAAGCCCCATGACCAACAAAAACAAAACAAAACAAATCAAAACCACTATTTAAGGCCTTAAAAATTGTTTTAAAAAGAAACACCTTTAAGAAAGCAAGGAAGGGGCTGGGAAGTTGGCTCAGTGGTAGAGCGCTTACCTTGCATGCCTGAGGCCCTGGGTTCGATTCCTCAGCACCACATAAGCAAAAAGAAAAAAACTGGAAGTGGCGCTGTGGCTCAAGTGGTAGGGCACTAGCCTTGAGCTGAAGAGCTGAGGGACAGTGCTCAGGCCGAGTTCAGGCCCCACAACCGGACCAAAAAAAAAAAAAAAAAAAAAAAAGAAAGCAAGGAAGGGGTGATATCATCCAAAAAAAGAAATGCACACATTACCTGACTTATGTAGTGGTAATCCCTCCGTATTGTTGTTATTAAGCAACAATAAAGTTATATTTAAAAAGGAAGCACATAATATGAACTATTTTTGAGTGTATATATAATTTCAATAGTGTTAAGAGTATTCACACTGCCGGGCGCTAGTGGCTCACGCCTGTAATCCTAGTTACTCAGGAGGCTGAGATCTGAGGATCATGGTTCAAAGTCAGCCTGGGCTGACTTTCCTAGTCCGTGAAACTCTAATCTCCAATAAACCACCTGCTCTGGCTGGCTTCGAATCATGATCCTCAGATCTCTATCTACTGAATAGCTAGGACTACAGACATGAGCCACCAGCACCCAGCTTCTAGTTTATGTTTTGAGGATGGGGGGGAGCAATCTCAGTAAGTTTTTACTCAGGCTAGTCTTTACCTATCATCTCCCTGTGCTCCACCTTCCAAGTAGCTGAGAATACAAGTGTGATGAGGTATCACGGTTCAGTCCTACTTTTTTCTTTTGTTGTAGATTCTAAATGCCTTACAGAAAGGATTCATAGATGCCTACACAAAATTTTTCATAACTAGAGAATGAGATTCTTGTATAAATCAGTTTAAGTTTGTAAATCTCAGATACATATGGCTTTACTATAATTAAGTAGTTATTTTTTTGAGACATTAGACCCATTTAAGAGATTATCTCCTAAAGTGATGACCACACACAGAATTTAAGATGCCATTTCAAAACTAAAAATGGACCCCGGCCTGTTACCATGCACTAACATCAACTCAAAATGGATTAAAGACTTCAACATCAAACCCCAAACTCTGAAACTACTGCAGGACAGAGTAGGAGAGACACTTGAACTTATAGGCACAGGCAGGAACTTCTTGAACAAAGTCCCAGGGTTACAACAAATTGGAAAGAGACTCGCCAAATGGGACTACCTTAAAATAAAAAGTTTCTGCACAGCTAAAAACCTAAGCTTCCAAACTAGAAAGACAGCCAACCAACAGCGTAAAGATATTTACCAGCAATATATCAGAGACAAAAGCTTAATATCTATTGTATACAGGAAACTCAACAAAATAATCCTTCCCAAATCTAATAAACCAATCATTGAATGGGCAAGGGAACTAACGAGAGACTTCTCAGAAGAAGAAACAAAAATGGCAAAGAAACACATGAGGAAATGTTCATCATCCCTGGCCGTAAAGGAAATGCAAATAAAAACAACCCTGAGATACCACTTTACCCCAGTCAGAATGGCCTATATCCTAAATTCAGCCAACAACAAATGTTGGCTGAGATATGGAGAAAGAAGAACCCTACTGCATTGCTGGTGGGAATGTAAACTAATAAAAGCACTCTGGAAAGCAGTCTAGAGATTCCTCAGAAAGCTAAATATAGACCTTCCCTATGACCCAGCCATACCACTGCTAGGCATCAACCAACAGGAACCAGGATACAAGTACACATGCACTTTCATGTTCATTGCTGCACTATTCACAATAGCCAAGATACTGAAACAACTCAGATGCCCCACTACAGATGAATGGATCAAAAAATTATGGTACCTATATACAATGGAATGTTACCCGGCCATTAGAAAGGACAAAATAATGGCATTTTCAGGGAAATGTATGGAACTAAAACAAATCATGTTAAGCAAGATAAGCCACGTTCAAAGAGACAAACAGCACATGGTCTCTGTAATATGCAGATGTTAAATTCAAAATGCAAGGAGATATGACAAAGTAAACTCCAGAAACAAAGGACCTCTTCTTAATTTGTCACATCATTTTTAGATGACTCCATGTTCTTGTTTGGGTTTTTTTTTTTTTAACTGTATTTTTTTGTCTTTTCTTTTTTGGTACTGGGGATCGAACCCAGGACATTGCACTTGCTAGGTAAGCACTTTGCCACTGAGCTACATCCCAGCCTGACTCCATGTTCTTGACCTCACATATGGTATACACATGTACACATCTAAGGGAAGCTAGGAGAAGGGCACAGAATCAGAGGGTAACAGGGGAAAAATACAACAGAGGAGCCCATCAGCTGCACTGGACATGAATGAAAGTGAACTAAGCAACTCATGGGCAGCGATGGGAGGAAGGGAATGAGAGAGAAAGAAGGAACAGCTTACACCAAGCAAAAGGAAAGAAATGTCCATATCACTTGATTTGGAAAAAATAGCTGTAGTGTCAAAGTTTGTAGAGTTTATAAGCTTCATAGACCATGATAATGACAATGCACCTGGTGAAGGTTAAAATGTGTTTGTGGGGCTGGGAAGGTGGCTCAGTGGTAGAGCGCTTGCCTTGCATGCAGGAGGCCCTGGGTTCGATTCCTCAGTATCACATAAGCAGAAAAAGCCAGAAGTGACTCTGTGGCTCGAAGTGGTAGAGCATTAGCCTTGAGCTGAAGAGCTGAGGGACAGTACCCAGGCCCAGAGTTCAGGCCCCACAACCAATCAAAAAAAAAAAAAGAGAAAAAAATGTGTTTGTGACTTAAACTAAGTATCACTATCCCACAATATTATGAATTTTGTGAAATTTATGTAATCCTTAATCACTTAATCTTAATAAAGAAGGAAAAAAGATGCCATTTCACTGACATAAGAGTCAAAAAGTATATTACTATTAAATGAAATCAGACAAGGCACAGGATGAATTCATACTGTTAAAATACTGCGTAACTATATATATTTTTTTCAGCTAAATAAAACATTATCTATACATTTTAATAACTCCATGAACAATGACCAATACTGTATATACCTACAGTAAACAAAGTCCTTTTCAAGTTCCTCATCTCATGGAGAAGTTTCTTAGGGTTAATGCCTTAAAGTACTGCAATCACCTCAAAGCTATTGTTTCCCTCTGCTGATTGTTTATACTTCCAAAATGTATGTAGTTCTTAAAATATAAAAGAGAGATCATCTTAATCCCAAAATATCCTACCAATTCTCATCAGTTTTTTCTTCATATATACTACTGATGGACTAAATCAAGAGGCCGACCTCTAGTTTAATCTCTGAAAATGAAAATATTGCCATCAGCAAAAAGGGCTAGCATCACTGTAGATTGCAACTAGCAATGGGTAGCAAAAAGTAAAATGTGCATTTTGACAGCAATTTTATTATCAGGAAATTACTAAGTTTTTTTTTACATTTATGTGGAATGATGAATGAAAAGAAAGTTGGTTCACTGCAGATTCTGAATTTTCCAGAAATTCCGGACCCATAGTCTGATATTTTAAACATTTGCACAAAAGTTTTTATGTCAATATCATCATAGCCAGATTGTTTCTAACATAATGTTTCCTTCTTCTTCACTGTTCACATGAATTGTCTATTTCTTAGTTTTGCCTTCATTTCTTTATGTTCACTTTTATATATTCTCCAGGATAGAGTTATCTGTTCTTCTCTCCAGATTAAAATACAATGTAAGCCGACACTAGTGGCTCATGTCTGTAATCCTAGCTACTCAAGAGATCTGAGGACTGTAGTTCAAAGCCAGCTTGGGCAGAAAAGTCCACAAACTCATTATCTCCAATTAACCACCAAAAAACTGGGGGGAGGGGGAGCATAAACTCATTGTATCACAATTCTATTAATATGATCCCTAGTACATTTAGGACAAAATCTCTCAAGTCCCCTTGCTTCTTTAGCTACAGTTTCTTTAGCCTAGCTGCTCTGATAAACCATTTCCATCCACAGTGAATAATTTATACGTCTTGTCATTTTCCACACTATTAACCTTGAGGAAAATGTTCTTTCTATGTATTTGTACTCATCTAAAATCTAGTAGTTTCTCATGGCCCAAGGCAAATGCTACTTAACATTTTATTCCTCTACACAGAAATCATCTCATCCTGACATATTACAGATTGTTCTGTACACCTTCATCAGAACCTACTTCCAACTCAGTTTTGTATCTTTCCTACAGCAGTGTTGTATACACGACAGGTATTTCACAACTCTTTGTAGGCATGAATTAACAGTCTCTCAATTGTTTTAGTATTTTGCTGAAATTCATAATTTTGTCTAGAACTGTTTGAAATTCTTAAGTAAAATAAGCTTTTTGAACACATAATTATTAAGTTTTTTTTCAGGGGCTGGCGTAGCCCATTGTCTTGCCTACTCACATTAAAATATTAAAACAAATATTAAAACAAAGTAAAGATTTAAAATCTAAGTTACCTTCTCAACATCAGAGAGAGATGTCAGTGATTGATTTTGAAGAACTTCTGGTGCAGTGAATGCTCGAAGGTCCTGATTGGAAATATTTTCATCTGTAAATGACACACTACCAGATGGCAGCAACAGAAGGGACCATGGAGAAATGATGAAGCCAAGGGCAGCAGGATCAGCTATGCTTACTGGTTCATAATTGTATCCAAAAAAAAAAAAGATAAAATTTCTTAAAATTATTATCAGAAGAAGTAATATCACTGTACTACTTACATTAGTACCAATATATTCCAGCATATATATTATATATGCATAGATGTTGTGGTTATACACATTGAAATCAACAATAGGTATTATATAAATGCAAATGCTAGCATTGTTAATGTTAATGACTTGATTTAGTTTAGTAATTCAAATCTGGAAGACAGATCTAAAAAACTTGTGAATGTTTATTACTGGTTATAAAAATTAATGTTGGTTCAATTGTTTTATTATAGTGGTATATAGAATAGGTAAGGATCAGTAGGTTTAAATTTTAGAGGGAATCCACAATTCCCTCTAAATTCCCTGGATTCCTTTAAGAAATTAGTGAAAGCTATAGTCCCTCAAGACATGGTACCCCAATACAAAACTCCATACATAGGTTCTGAACTTCACTAATACACATGTATCTCATTTATGCCAAATTCCCTGATTAAGATTCCTTAATTTGGACCATAATGTTCATAAACTAATTTCCTCAGATTTAAGATTAATAAGGGTTCCAACTATAATTAAAGGATCTGGGAGAGGCAGTTGTTTGCTTTTTAAGTCAAAATTTTTTGGTTGCCATGCATGGTATTATAACCCCAACACTGGAGCCTGAGGTAGGAGGATCAAGAGTTTGAGGTTAGCCTAGGCTACCTAGTGAGACATTTTCTCAAAAATCCAAACAAATCAAAACTCAAACCAACCAACCAAACAGAATGTTTTTTTCTTTTTTTTTTTTTTTTTTGGGGGGGGGGTCCGGTCATGGGGCCTGAACTCTGGGCCTGGACGCTGTCCCTCAGCTCTTCAGCTCAAGGCTAGCGCTCTACCACTTGAGCCAAAGCGCCGCTTTCGGCTTTTTTTTTTCTTTTTGCTTATGTGGTGCTAAGGAATCAAACCCAGGGCCTCAGGCATGCAAGGCAACCGCTCTACCACTGAGCCACCTTCCCAGCCCCAGAATGTTCTTTTCTTGAATTTGAATTTTGTCATTTATTTTGATTCATCATTACACTAGAATTTCAGGCAGCTTGTTGTATATTACCAATATAACTACTAGGGTCTCTTAAGTTTTGGCTTTAATGTTTGCCTGTATAGCTGGAAAGCTCACTATATATGAAGGCTAAAAATATTCTTTAGAGTTAGGTGATCTCTTCCTAAAAGTAAAGCAAGCAATCCATTAAAAAGGTCAAAAGACTCATTTGAAGGAATTTAATTTTGCCTTCTAATATCGATGTAGGGTTTAAGCTAACTGTTGGGTGACCTGGGTTCACAGAAGGCTATGACTGTCAATTCCATTATTTAATCTGAGTGCATTATTCTGATATCATTGTAGGTCAAGATATAAGGAATTTACAGAAGATCATGGAATAGTATTATCAAAAAAAGTATATAATTTTATGAAAATAACTTTTATTGTATTTACTAGGAAGCCAATGTAATCCTACATGGAACAAGGTGATAAAGGTTTGAAATCAAGGTAAGAGCAGTAGAAGTGAGAATTTGATGGAAACAATTTATTTTTGAGGTAGTAAAAACAGAATTTCCTGGCAGATTACATGGGAGTGAAAGCAATCTGATGATGCTAACAGGTTGAACTGAGTAACTGGAAACATAAAATTTTTCCTTGATAGCAGAGATGTCAAAGACACTTGGATCTGAAGTGTGAGAGTCAGAATCAGAGATATATGCGAGTTCCTGATATAGAAGACTGTATTTAAAGTTATGTGAATCCATCACCAATAAAATGAGTTATGTGTCTGTTTGTTTGTTTTTTAAAAGGCTTCAAGTTTTGTTCAGTGAAGGAAGTCAGGCCCAAAGAGACACAGGTTGCATGCTTTCCCTCCTATGTGGAAGGGAAGGTTTTAAGACTAGAAAAAACAGGGTCAGAGCAGCAATGAGTCTTCAGATGTACTCTCCCTTCTGTGATGGAATAAATTAGGAAACAGTCTGCCAAAAATATGGGAAAGAAGTTGGGCACTGGTGGCTCACATCTGTAATCCTAGCTTTTCAGGAAGCTGAGATCTAAGGGTCGGAGTCAAAGCCAGCCCAGGCAGGAAAGTTCACAAGACTCTTATCTCCAATTAACCACCAGAAAACTGGAAGTGGCGCTGTGGCTCAAGTGGTAGAGCGCTCTCCTTGAGCTGAAGAGCTGAGGGGCAGCGCTCAGGCCCAGAGTTCAAGCCCCACAACCGACGAAAAGAAAAAAAGAAAAGAAAATTAAATAAAAATAAAATTTAAATGTGTGTGTGTGTGTGTGTGTGTGTGTGTGTGTGTGTGTGTGTTTAAGAGAGAGAGAGAGAGAGAGAGAGAGAGAGAGAGAGAGAGAGAGAAAGGAAGCTTGTCTTTCTATTCATTAAATACTGGTTAGTTTTGCTTAAAAAAAAAAAAAAAGGAAATGAAGAGACCCTAGGGCACTCCTAAAATGGGCATAAACTGTTTCTTCTCCCTTTTTCCCCAGGATCTTCCTCT
Organism: Dipodomys merriami; assembly: GCF_024711535.1. Lineage (NCBI taxonomy): Eukaryota > Metazoa > Chordata > Mammalia > Rodentia > Heteromyidae > Dipodomys > Dipodomys merriami. The sequence continues at coordinate 11,495,421 of NW_027206512.1, forward strand.
TCTCTTGTGTATACTTGAAAGTATTGTGCTATAACTCCCTCTAATACTTTTTTCACCACTGCTAATGTTTACCCTACTCTTAATTTTTCTTATTAGCCTTTCTGTCAGTTCCCAAGTTCCAGGTTTCAACATAGGTCAGAGGCTGACATTCTAATTCCCATGGCTAATTCTTGACAGCCTTTAATTTGAACAGTTTCCTAATGATTTCCGATACAGCTGTTACTGTTTCAAATGTATAGATGATCACATCTAAATACTATATCCTGCAGTGGTATGTAGAATAGTGGTATACAGAATAGGTAGGGATCAGCTGGATACTGGTATCTGCACAAACTAGAAAAGGGCTTGCTATACTCTTCCTCCTCATCCTAGGCCACAGACCAACTCTGTCTTGTTTTCACCATGGTAACACCAACTAGAAGACGTTGAAAGTGAAAGCAGTCTATTATGGCTTATCACTCTAAAACTGAGATTTACTCATTGACCAATACAACTAAAGTCAATAAAACTATTACTACTCTGGCAAAAATGTGTATTTTACCTTCAACTTCATAGTATAAAAAGGGGTGAGAAATTCTTGACACTTGAGCCATATAAAGTCCCTGAAATCACTTGGTGCACAATGAACAAATATATATGCTTTTAATTGGCTTTCCATGTTCTATCTATCTGTATTGGTGATTTTATATGGTCTGTGAATGATGTTATAATATCCAAATGGCCCTTGGCAGGAAATGGTAATAGACTTTTAGTTGCATTTGTTTTTGTGGAACACCTAATGGACAGAATAATCTTAAGTACTATATAGATTAGCATAATCTTTTCAACACTGAAAGTCATTTGCTAATAAAATCAAAAATACTGTTTGAAAAATAAAACGTACACATAAACACAAGATATAAAACGTATTTAAGAGAAAAACAAGAGAGTTTTGCAGACAGCAAAATTACCTTAACTGAAATGTACAGAGAAATTTTTTTAGTATGTGTGTCTCTTTAAGAAGGTAACATGTAACTGTAGCTAAAGGTAGTATTACAAACAGAACAAACTGCCAAAGCAAAGGCATGTAGTCAGGAAATGATTAAGTTTGGAGAGCGAACATCAAGAATTGTTGGCAGAGGAATAGTGAGAAATAAATTATCTTGATGGATTATAATTTTGCTTTTTAAAAAACAGAGAAATGATACATTTTCAAAGTGTTATTTAACTGATAAATAATAAAGCTAGTACAACTGTGATCACAACTATATTGCTGTCAACTTTCCAAAACACACACATGACATCTAAGTATTAGAGTATTGAGAAAACAGTCAAACCACAAAATACATTTTTAAGTAATTGTAAGGAGTTATGTAAACCAACAAGTGAAGAAATCGAGAGTTGTGGTTAGAATCAGTCTTTAATTCACCCTTCTTGACAACTAAAAGGAAGGAATTTAAAGGAAATGTTTCCAAAATCAAAGAATGCTAACAAAAGAATTCCAGAAGTTTAGTTTTATGTCCTATATTTCAGTTGTTCATTCACTTGTACTCAAGAATGCTATTATGAAAGAGTAAACCAATATGAACTAATTTCAGTATCAAGTGATTCTATTCAGAGACTTACCAACATTCCTCAGAAAAAGTTTCTCAGACAGAATTTCAAGTAGAAGAACAAAGCTAGAAATAAGCAGAAATCTGATATGCAGAGAAACATCTTCAAGCCTCTCTTCAAAGTTCTCTTAAAACCCAGAGTACTAAATGTTCATGCTTTTTCTTCGCTGAGAAATCTTTCATTTCCTTTAGGCCACCCCTCAGCTTTTTTTGTCCCACATTTATGTAAAGACTAAGAATCAGGCACAGTGGTGCACAACTGTAATCAGGAGGCTAACACAAATTGTACTATATAAAAAAAAAGATGCCAGGCGCTGGTGGCTCACGCCTGTAATCCTAGCTACTCAGTAGGCTGAGATCTGAGGATCATAGTTCAAAGCTAGCCAGGGCAGAAAAGTCCGTGAGACTCTTATCTCCAATTAACCACTAGAAAACCAGAAGTAGCGCTGTGGCTCAAGTGGTAGAGTGCTCACCTTGAGCTGAAGAGCTCAAGAGCTGAGGGACAATGTCCAGTCCCAGAGTTCAAGCCCCATGACCAACCAAAAAAAAAAAAAGATATCACAGCTCAATTATGCTTCTGTTCTTATACCTATTTCCAATTCTATGTCAACCTGCTAATTCATCCTAAAATGGCATCTGTATGAGTGTTATATACTTCCAGAATGTTTTGCAATTATTTTACAGCTTATAAATTAGAATTAAATTAAATTAGAATTACTTAGTTAAATTAAATTAGAATCAGTCTTTAATTCACCCTTCTTGACAACTACAAGTAATACAAAAAACAAGAAAAGCTAAAACGAGCTAAAAGTGAGGCAAAAATAAGCCAGGAAATGTTACAAACTATTTTATCCAAACTGTAATAAAATCATTGTATTACAAAGGCCAAAGAGTTATCAAATAATTTTTGACTAAAATGAGATCAAAATAGCTTTTTTGTCTATAAAGAGGAAGCTGGCTAAATAACAAAGGAAGACACTGGCTTTTAGAAAGTGTCTTTCCTACTGATAGGTTGTAGGTTTTACCCTAAAATATGACACACTGGCATTAGTGAAAACTGTTTACAGAGAAAGTCACTGTCCTAGAGAGGCCATAAGATCCATTTTAATACCTATACTCTGCCCTCCTTAAGCCTAGAGGAAAGGCACATTCTTATCTCTGAAGCTACAGGATACAGAGAAAAATCTAAACAGTTCCCTCTAGTTTCATTTTTTAACATATATTTTTATTGTTATTGTAAAGGTGATGTACAGAAGGGGTTACATAAGTAATTATTTTATGTATGTATGTACATATGTATTTGTTTATTTGTTGTTTATAGGGCTTGAACTCAGGGTCTGGGTGCTCTCCCTGAGCAACAATCATATCTTGATTGACCATCATATTTATATGGTTTAAAAATGTTAATTGTGAATGGTAACATCTACTTAAAACAATCTTCTTGCTATAGCTTTTAACAATTTTGCCTCAGAAATTTTGGAATGAAGTACTTAGCTTCTCAAAGTGCTGGCACTTGTGTTGCCATCTAACAACCTTGGACTCTTGATCATCTGTCACATTGTATTTTGCCAAATGCTAATAGACATAATTAGTAAAAGAAGTTAGTTTTATGGTAAAAGTCTTTTATAAAGAGTAGGTTTTATTCTCTCCTGCCAACTGCAGATAAAAGTTTCAAGTTAAAAAAAGGATATTCTTGTTCTTCTACCTTTGCTATCTGAATAAAACCAAAGGCTTTGTTAAACTAAAAGAACGAACTCATTTACTTCATTTTATTTTCTGGGGCCTAGAATATACAAAGGCAGAAAAACCAGTAACATCCAAAGGGACTGGAATTTATTCCATTTTTTCCCAGAGCCAGATGAAAGGTTAGTAGATTAGTACGTTTCCAGTTTCTAGTGGGAGACATGTAGCATTCTAGAGCCTCCTGAGTAGCTAGGATTACAGGCATGAGGCACAAGTGCCTGGCTTATGGTTCTTTTTATGTGATCCCCAAAACTAGACCAAACTTGTCTGTGATATGTAATAGTAGTGACTATCCTTGAGTACCAAGAATTGATGAGGAAAAAAAAGAGAGCTTGAGGAAGCCTTCTAAGTAAGTGCTAAAGATGTCTTATATCTCACTCTGAGGGGGGGGGGGGACATGGATGTGTACATGCATTCATAGAAATTCATTAGGCTGTACAGTTAAAAAACTGTACAGGTTATACCCAACATTAAAAGTTTTCTGTAAGTATAAAACTTAAATGCAGTGAGCAAAATTACATTTATCACCAAAGACAGGACAAGAAAGCATGATCTCTAGTAACTTTTCCCATTAAATGTGTAAATCTTCAAATTTATAAAATTGTTCAGAATATTTAAAGTTAAGATAAGTTTAAATTAGTACAATGTATCACTGGTGCTTGTGAGTAAGAGAATGTTCATTTGTTACAAGTGTTTCATGTACTTGTCAAACAATCTGTGTTATTCATTTTATGAATGCTAGATATTAAGCTTAATTTCATGTTTTATAGTTTGTTTCCAGAGAACAAATGGAATAATTTTATCTGACTCAAACACATTTAACCTGAAGGACCTGCTAGTTCTGGCCTTATAATGCAAGGCAAGATGTAGCATGTCAAAGACAACTGATACACCCTCTTAATCAACAAAATTATGGCTGTAGATAATTAGGAATGTAATAAAAAAGGGAGTAGGTAGGATCTAGCTTTCAAAAAAGCCATACACACCATACAAAGATTTACTTTAAAAACTCTTAATCCAAAAAAGCTTTCTTTTTCAAAAGTTTAAAAAGGCCAATTTGAAGTTCATTAGAAATATGAGTTTTTCCACACTCTTATTATGCTCCATTGATCTGTCTATTTTGATCACCACAGCTTCAAAGTAAGTCTTGAAATTAGGCAGTAAATCTCCACAAACTTTGTTTTTTTAAAAGTTGTTTTGGTTACTGGAAATCCACTGAATTTCCATATCAATTTTAGAATGAATTCAGTTTCCACAAAAATAAAGTCTGTTGGGACTGCATTGAGTCTATAGATTTACAGGAAACTGACAGAGCTTTCCTACCCAGGAACAAAGCAAAGCTCTCCAATCCATTATATATGGCCTCATATCTTGTCAGACTCACTCCTCAGTAAATATTACTGTGACCAAAGGTGTACTGACTGAAAGTACAAGAGAAACTGTGTTTGTTTGCCCTGTACCTACATGTTGCTATTGTTATTATTATTATTATTATAAGCTATGTTTCCCAATCAGTTAGTAAGATGGGACTGAGAGGCCTATAATTAGGAAGACATAAAGCATTAAGACTTTTAATGAACTTCTTCCCCAACTTTTATTTCAGTGATGACAATTTCACTTCTTAAGTAAATAAAGTAAGCTACTTAGGAAGGTGAGATGTAAGGATCAAAATTCCCACCCAGCCCTGGAAGGGAAATCCATTAAACCCTTATCTCCAATTAAACATGGAAAAAGCAGGAAGTGGGCTATAATGGAAAGTGGTAGAGTGCTAGCCTTCAACAAAAAGCTCAGGTACAGTGCCCAGGCCCTGAGTTCAAGCCCCCCCAAGACCAACAGACAGACAGACAGACAGACAGACAGACAGACAGACAGACAGACACACACACACACACACACACACACACACGCACGCAAAGAGGTAAAATTAAGTGAAAATGGACATTTGAGCTGGTATTGGTAGCTTCCAGGCCCTGAGTTCAAGCCCCAAGACCAACAGACACACACACACACGCACACACACACACGCACACGCACACGCACACGCACACATGCATGCATGCAAAGAGGTAAAATTAAGTGAAAATGGAAATTTGAGCTGGTAGCTCAAATTGGTAGCTCATGCCTATAATCCGAACTACTAAGGATGCTGAGATCTGGAGAAGCCCATTTAGACTCCATCTGTAAAATAACCACCAGAAAAAAGCAGACTGGCTTAAATGGTAGAGCATACTGTGCCCCAAAGCCAAACACTGTACTACACGTACACACGCACGTGCGTGCACACAGACACACACACACTCTCCAATTCTCCACTCTTTATAAAACACAGAAGTTATAGATAAAGGACAAGTATATGGAATCTAACTATGTAAGGTGGCAATATCAAAAGCAAATTACAGAGAATTTAATACAAAGAGTAGTAGTTTTATATTAGTCATCAATCATTATACGTATCATAATAATTACATGAAAATATATAATTACAAAAGACATAATTATAAAACCATACCCATGGGATCACAGTTGATTTTAATTATCTCTAAGAATTTTTAGAGGCCAAATACAGAAAGTAATAATGATGATATAGACAATGTAGAAGTCACAGCATTAACAAACTGAAGTTAAAGCTTTGAAGCAGAAAGTACAGAGAATATATATTATAGCTAGATTATTATATATTATATATTATATTATATATATTATATATTACATATTATATTTTATATAATATATTATATATTATTAAATATATTATAGCTATATATATTATAGCTAGATCACATAAAAGACCACAAGAAAAAAATTCAAATTTCCAAGCAGTAATCATTCAGATATACATAGTAATGACCACAAGGTAATAACTAAGAAATTTATGACAAAAGGATAACCAATTACCATCATCACCATCAGTTTTGTGTTTGGAACTGCATGTTTATTAAAAGTTTTACATTTTTCTGCCTCAGAAGAAAAGCTCAATTTGAAGATTGTGTCTTTCAACAAGGTCATAGTTGGATATAGTTTTTTTTTTTCTTTATGAATGGTCACCATAAAGACTTTGTTTTAAAAAATGTTCATAGCTTTAAATTACTAGGAGTGCAAAATGATAAAGAAATAAATCTCTAATTAATCAACAAAATACTGGAAGTGGAGATGTTGCTCAAGTGGTAGAGCAATAAATAATAGAACATGAGGTTTAGTGTACACAGATGCGCGCGCGTGCGCGCACACGCACACACACACACACACACACACACACACACACACACACACACACACAATTCACTAGTAAACCTGCTTAGATACCTATAGCATGCTGTTCTCACTTACTGAAAAAGAAAGAAGCAACAAACAAGTTCAAGTTTTATATAGCAGATATAAAGACAAAGATAACCCACACAGGAGAATACATTTTAGAAGATCAAACTTCTTAGAGACCATCATATCTTACTTGCTCTTCCATTATCATTCTTGATTTTACTCAAGAGTAATTAGAGAATAAATACTACAATTCATTCCCAAAAAAGCAGCAGTTTGGTATGATTCAACAGAAGAACTTGTATTAAAATGACACAATTAGCAAACATAAGCAATGAAAAATAAGCATTTGTTTTCTCCAAATAAATTTTGGGCAATGGTAATAATTGCTAATCTCCTACTGCCAAAGCAGCCAAATTTAATTTCTCTGTATTATCGATATTACTCTGCAATTTAGGCCTTATGGTAAACCAGCTCCCTTTGAGCAGTAAATACACAGCTGCCTCACAATAAATTTTACAACACATCCACTAAGTCTACTGCAATAACTATCTCACAATAACAAGTAAATTCAGGCATTCAATTTGAAAGAAGGAAAAATCCTTAGGTACTTGCAATGTGTAAGTTGCTTTATATTTTTTGAATCATGGCCTGATCACTTACAGCAGTGCCATCAGTACAATAAATATGGTATTATCTCTTCCTCCTCTGAACGTCTGTAGTATTCATTGTCTCTGTCATTCATTTGGCTCAATGTTTTGAAGTGCTAAATTTTGCACATTCATTTGTCTGATCTAAATAAACCCCTTCTGGGCAACTGTATTTATTCAGATCATCCACATAATACCTCATAAGTAGATGTTTCTTAACAGTAATTGATTATTGTTAATTGTTAATATACTAATTCCACCAACCTATCTTTCCTTCAACAACACCTCTGTAGCATGGTTTTCTGCTCTACAAAACTCTAGAGTGGCTATACTTCTGAATTTTCTGAAAAATTAAAGTGAAACCAGGAAAGCAGCACTGTAAATTTAAAACTACAAGGTTTTGAATAAAAATAATGCATTTTCTTTAGATTAATCGTACCGCTAACCAAAGATTTCCAAATTTATTAGTACTTAACACTGTTCCTACCCTGGACTGGAAAACCATATCATCAATAAAGCTTTACTATCTGTCATCAAACCCTCTTCCACTGTGTACAAGATTTGTAATCAGTGGCTATTCCTACACCTTTTCAAAAGATTCCCATGGCTCTTACTTTTTAGCAATTCTATCCTATACATGATTGGCACCCAAATTCCCCTGTTAAAACACAGATCACTGGGATCCATACCAGAGATTCTTATTTTAGGTGTGTAATGTGGCCCAAGTATTAGCATTCTAATAAGTTTTGCTACCTACAAACTCACCTATTTGTCACATTTCTTGCATCTAATTGACTAATGCTGTTTTACATCCTGATTCTTGGGTTGGGAAGGTGGCTCAGTGGTAGAGCGCTTGCCTTGCATGCCTGAGGCCCTGGGTTCCATTCCTCGGCACCACATAAGCAAAAAGAAAAAAGCCAGAAGTGGCGCTGTGGCTCAAGTGGTAGAGCGCTAGCCTTGAGCTGAAGAGCTGAGGAATAGCGCCCAGGCCCAGAGTTTAGGCCCCACGACCAGACCCAATAAATCAATCAATCAATCAATAAATAAATAAATCCTGATTCTTCCATTAGTTGAAGCTTGATTTATTCTCCTTCTTTGCAAAATAGGTGTTACACATGTGATGTCAACCACAAACATGGTATTCATATGGAACTTTATCAGTATGCCAAATGGTTTTGGACAATCAAATGGTGCCTAATTTTTCTAGTACTGAAATGCCACACAACCATTTGAATGAAGTGGCCACTGACAGGGAAGCACCAAACTACTTACTAGACCTACATTATCCTACTTTAAGAAGAATGCACAATTCTTTGCAGAAATTTCTCCCCTCCCTTTTATCCACTTCTACTTTTCTTTCAGGTCTATGTTCGGGAACAATTTATGCAGGGAAGACTTTCTTTTCTCTATATGGATTTTACCAAGTAAAATCCTCCTATTACATGTTCTCAGGACCACAAAACATCCTCCTTTTTGCACCTGTCATGGCTTCACTTTTTTTTAATGATACTTTTTTTGTGGGGGGGAGGGGTCGGTCATGACACTTGAACTCTGGACCTGGGCTCTATCCCTCAGCTCTTCAGCTCAACACTAGCACTCTACCATTTGAGCTACAGCACCACTTCTGGTTTTCTTATTGGAGATAAGAGTCTCATGGACTTTCCTGCCCAGACTGGCTTTGAACCATTATCCTCAGATCTCAGCCTCCTGAGGAGTTAGGATCACAGGCATGAGCCACTGGCACCCGGCTTAATGGTACACATGTTTTGTATTTGTTTACATAGTGTTTTATTAGTTTGGGCACACTGGCCCAAGCTTGTGATCCTAGCTACTTGGGAGGCAGAGATCAGGGCATTCAGGTTCAAGACCAATCAGGGTTACAAAAAAAGTTTATGAGATTCTCTCTCAACCAGTAACTGGGTACAGTGGTGCCCATCTGTCATCCCAGGTACAGTGGAAGTACAGTTGTTGGGAGCAGTGGCACTCCTGTCACTCCCAGACACACAGGGAAGCACAATTAGGGGAACTGTAGACCAGGCCTGCCTGGACATTAAGCAAGCCCATACCTTGAAGGTAATTAATGCAAAAAGGGGCTGGAGATGAGATTCACACCTGCCCAGAAAAGTGCAAGGGTCTGAGTAAAATCCTCATCGCTATCAAACAAAATTAAAAACAACAATCACTTTTATTAATAGTTACTTTCTACACTTAAGGGTTAAGGTCCAATCAGACAAGAAATAGTTTTTTTTTATTTTGATAACATGACATTTTCATTGCATGGTGCACTATCAGAAACAGCAATACTGAAGTAAAAATTCTAATTTCTAACTCTGTATCTGCTTTTCAGTTATCCAGTATGAAAAATAAAATATTTTTTTAAATGCCTTACCTTTCCTGAATAGTTCTTGGAGACTTTCGGCACTTTGGTTTAGTACAGCCCATATCTCTTCCTCCTGCAGTGGTCCGCCCCGAACCTCCAGGGCCTCAGCTAGCGTCACATGCATATTACCTGAAAAACAATGCAGTGGATGGTCCACACATTAGCCACTCAACTGCACTTCTATTAGTGAAAGCTCTAGGTCCATGGCGGGATACCATGAGCCAGTTTTCTACCTAATTTTTCAATACTGCCTTCAGTATAAATACAGTATTGCAATCTAAAAACTTAAAAAGTATAAGGGAATTAAGGGAAAAACTCTCAAAATAACCCCTTGATCTAGCCTAACAATTAATCTCAGAGACAGAACTAGGAAACAGTGTTAGTGACTGCTTCATGAGAACAGAGAAACCAGTGTACCAGGAGGCACCAAAATCGGCTCATGAAACCAAAGCAATTCAAGGTCTTTCAGAGTTCATTTCCAATTTTCATCCTATCCATCCCAAGTACAAAGAGTGACACAGTATGGAGAAGAGATTCTATAGCAATCATAATAGGAAACTGGGAATAAAGGGGAACACATTTCTTCCATAATTTATCTTCGTTTTATTACTATATATAATACTTTACATATACATGTACTATAGTTGCAAGTTTTGCAGTGAATGGAACTATTTTGTCAACTTACCCTTTGCTCCTCTAATCTGTGTTTAGAGGTGATTTGATTTAATAACAATAAAAGTAGTAGTTGTAATAGTTCTTTTTTTTTTTTTTTTGGTCCGGTCGTAGGACCTGAACTCTGGGCCTGGGCACTGTCCCTCAGCTCTTCAGCTCAAGGCAAGCGCTCTGCCACTTGAGCCAAAGGGCCACTTCCGGCTTTTTTAAATTTTGCTTATGTGGTGCTGAGGAATAGAACTCAGGGCCTCAGGCATGCAATGCAAGCGCTCTACCACTGAGTCACCTTCCCAGCCCTAGTAGTTGTAATAGTAATGCCATATTGGAGTAGGTATGGGAAGGGAAGAGGTTATGTCTGTGAACATGCTTTGTAAGTTAAGACTCTACATTGATGAATTAAGACTCTACAAAGTTGAGTGGGATAATTATCTGATAGGATCAATTTTTTTCAAAATTTAATTAAGTAGATGATATATTTACAAAATTTAAATTTTTCTATGGGGCTCAATGATCCTGTTTTTATTCTGTAAGAAAAAAAAATGTAGCTACTCAAAATTGTCCTATAAGCTTTACTGAACTGAAATGCCTTGAAGAAAACATTGTGGTTTTTTTTCAATAGTGATTGCTAAATTTCTAGCCAATTTCAGCGCGCATGCGCGCGCACACACACACACACACACACACACACACACACACACACACACACACACACACACACACACACACACACACACACACACACACACACACACACACACACACACACACACACACACACATTTTTGATGGCCAGAAATTGTTGTTTGAAAAAGAGGTTAGATGGTACTTAGAAACATCATTTCCTTAAAAAAAAAAAAAAAACAACATATATGTATTTATTTAAATATTGATAGGTTTGACTGATTTAGATAAGTTAATTTTGTTTCCCCAACTAACAAGAACAGCTAATACTCTTAATTTACACTGATGATAATTAATCCAGACTGAGTAAAAGCTATTCTAGTTACAGAGAAGGCTAGCTTAGTCTTTCAATTTCCCTTTTCAAATGTTTACTGTAATATTTTAAGTTTAAAAGTCTGCTTCTGAGGCATGTTTCCTTACAGACATAATGTAGTTAAAGGGAAGATATAAGATACTATTTTAAAGAAGCCAAGGATTTTTTTTTAATTTTTATTGTGAAAATACTGTACAGAGGGGTCACAATTACATGGGCAACATAATGAGTACATTTCTTATCAAGCATTGTAGCCTCCTCCTTTGTTTCCCCTTCCCACCCCACCCACCTCTCCCCCCCACCAAAGTTCATTTTCGACTTAATGACTTGTACATCTCATTGTTGCAATGGGTCCACCTGTATATATAAACGATTTGTTTTTCCCCTTCCCCTCCATAAAATTATACCGACATCAAATACAGTGAAAGCAGGGGTTATACTGTGGGGGAGGGACATACAAAGCAACAAAGAAATAATCTTATAAATGTGTTAGAAACAATCACATGAAAGAAAAAAAAACATTTGAATACATATCTTAGGGTTCATTTCCCTAACATTAACTTATCTGACCTTTTTTGCTTGACTCAGACATATACTAGATATTGCAAATAAGGAAAACCATGGGACCTATGTTTCTTTGGGCCTGGCTTACTTCACTTAATATAATTTTTTCCAAGTTTTTCCATTTCCTAACAAATAGGGCAATGTCATTCTTTCTGATGGAGGCATAGAATTCCATTGTGTATATATACACATTTTCTTGATCCATTCATCTACTGAGGGGCATCTGGGTTGGTTCCATATCTTAGCTATGGTAAATAATGCTGCAATAAACATAGTCATGCTGGTAGCTTTAGTGTGGTTTTGTTTGTAAACATTTGGGTAAATGCCCAAAAGTGGGATTGCTGGGTCATAGGGGAGCTCTATGTGGAGTCTTGTGAGGAACCTCCATACTGCTTTCCAAAGTGGTTGAATAAGTTTACACTCCCACCAACAATGCAGTAAGGTTCCCTCCTGTCCACATCCCCTTCAGCATCTGTTGTTATTAGAGTTCTTGATTTTAGCCTTTCTAACTGGAGTGAGGTGTTGTTTTGATTTGCATTTCTTTTATGGTTAGGGAGGTTGAGCATTTCTTCATGTGTCTATTGGCCATCCTTCTTTCCTCTTCAGAGAAGTTTCTCTTTAAGTCTTTAGCCCACTGATTTATTGGGCAGTTGTTTCTTTGAGGATTTGTTGTTGGGGGATTCAATTTTTTGAGTTTCACGTAGTTTAGATATGAGACCCTTGTCCGTTGTATGGCTAGTGAAGATCTCCCAATCTGTGGGTTTTCTATTGATCTTGCTAGCTATGTCCTTTGCCATGCAGAAGCTCTGCAATTTCATGCAATCCCATTTGTCCAACCTTTCTTTGATTTGTTGTGTTTCTGGGTCTCTATTAAGAAAATTTCAAGCCAAAGGATTTTTATTGAACTTAAAAGAAGTGTGATCAGGTCAGGTGCTGGTGGCTCACATCTGTAATCCTAGCTACTCAGGAGGCTGAGATCTGAGGATTGAGATTCAAAGCCAGCCCAGGCAGGAAAGACCATGAGACTCCTATCGTGAATAAACCACTAGAAAATCTGAAGTGGAGCTGTAGCTCAAGTGGTAGAGCACTCGCCTTGAGCTGAAGAGCTGAGGGACAGCGCCCAGGCCCAGAGTTCAAGCCCCACATCCGACAAAAAAAAAAAAGTGTGATCATTTATTCAGACTTCTAGCCCATATAGTCTTTAGGTTTTTATTCTTTATTGTAACAATAACACATTTATTGAAGAAAAACAATTTAGAAGCTGAATTTCTTTCTCAGAGGAATGAGTTATTATCTTCCTAACAAAACATATTAGTGAACTAAAAGTTTCCACAGAAGCATCAAGATGCTATTAGTTATCAGATACCAGAATGACATGTGGGAAAGACTACCTTGTAGCAAATTTCCAGTGTTATGTTTGAGAACTGGTTAGACTGTGCCAAAACCTACCCACAGGATAGTAAAAAGAGGATTACACAAGAATGATTTCGTTGAAGAGTTGAGATGATTTTCATGTCTCCCCAAAGCATAAGACATGTAGGAAAACTTCTTTTCACCTCTAACTAAGGAGGCTGTAATGGCTTGATAGACATTCCAGAGTTCTAGAAGGCACTGACTATAAAAGGCTGGGGCTACCTATCACCATGAGGCAGAAGCAAGGAGGGGCACACTGTAGAGAGAGTCAAATACAGTACTACAAATACAGTGGAGAGACAAGGAAGGAGGACAACACAAAGGGCAAGCCAGGAGCTATGAAAAATCCTACCCAGAGGATAAACACATCCTAAGGTTTAATAGTGCCAGTGGTTTACACAACTCTATGTAGATACTAAAAAAAAAAATACTATTGAAAGCACATGTTAAATCAGTAAATTACATTTCAAAATAACATCTGAAGTGCCTAGAGCACCTCCAAGGAGGAGGAAGGAGCAAGGGGAGGAAGGAAATAGGAAGAAGAGGGAGGAAAGGAGTTAGAGGAGAATGAGAACTGATAGAACAGGATGCCCCAATAGAAAAGCAGGCTGAAGGCTCATAGGTTTAGTGGGTACTCTCTACTTGGAGAAACATTTTTGTGGAGTGTCACAGGTGGTACAATTCCAATGAAAATCCAACTAAATATGCACAAAGAAAAGCTTTGGCCTTTCCCAATTACATAGAAAGTTCAAAACAAACTAAACAGTTCAAAACAGTTAGGCACCAGTGGCTCATACCTATAGTCATTGCTACTCAGGAGGTTGAGATGTGAGGATTGTGGTTCTAAACCAGGCAGGGAAGTCCACAAGACTCTTTACCTCCAAGTAACCTCCAAAAAGCCGTAAGTGCAGCTGTGGCTCAAGTATTAGAACTCTAGGCTTGAGCAGAAAAGCTCAGGGACAGCACTCAGCCCTGAATTCAACCACATGCACACGTACACACACACACACACACACACACACACACACACACACAGGCGAGTTATTAAGAACAGCACTCAGCCCTGAATTCAACCACATGCACGTGTACACACACACACACACACACACACACACACACACACACACACACACACACACACACACACACACACAGGCGAGTTATTAAGAACTGCATCACTATCTCTTTTCTCAGTTCCAGTTATGACAGGGTCAATACAGCAAGTTTTCAGTGGGTGAGAAAATAAGCAAGAGAAAGGAAAGCCACCCCCTCCCACCCTCTTCACTCCCTCCTCCCCCCCCCCCCGCCAATCTATCTATAGGTAACTTTAGCTAAAAAAAGAAATAGATGTAGCTTTGAAATGTCGATTAATATACCAAGTAACTACTTTTAATCATGAAAATGACAATACTTTTAAAATTAAATGACTGTTATTGCTTATGAGTCTCATGTATTCCATGTGAAAGAAATGGGACATATTTTACACAGATTTTTATATTATAAATATGGCTTATATATGTTAAATTTTGGGTTAAGATATTGAGTTTTGGTTACATTTTTAAAGGAAATTAGGGTTTAAATCATGATTATTTTTTACAAATAAGAAATTTAAAAAGCCAAAGTAGGGCTGGGATCTGACTTAGTAGTAGAGTGCTCAGCTAGCATGCAGGAAGCCCTGGGTTTGATTCCTCTATATCAGATAAAAAGAAAAAGCCAGAAGTAGCACTGTGGCTCAAGTGGTAGAGTTCTAGCCTTGAGCACAAGAAGCCAAGGGACAGTGCCCAGGACCTAAATTCAGCCTGAGCACTGGCCAAAAAAACAAACAAACAACAACAAAAAAAAACACGCCAAAGTAACTGCCATGAGTTTTCTACCTGCAAAGATTACATCTCTGGTGCTTTAGAGGTGTAATTAATACTGATTGCAGCTCTGAGTTATACTATTAATCCACTGATAATTTTTTTTGTCTTTTTAGTATAGGATTTCTATGTCTACTTTTAGCTGGAAAAAGAATTCAAAAGCAGAGAAGGAACATTTGTTTTTCAAAAGGATATCATCTAAGCAACAGAATACATACAGATTTTCAGATGCTTTACAAAAAAAGAAGTTAAAGATTTTTTTTTAAGTCCCTAGTTGTCTATCTCCAAATGACCAGCAAAAAGCCTAATGTGAGGTCCTGGGTTCAAATTTTAAAATTTAAATTTAAATTTAAAAAAAAAGTGAAGCAGAAGCCAGGCACCAGTGGCTCACTCTGTAATCCTAGCTACTCAGGAAGCTGAGATCTGAGGATCGCAGTTCAAAGCCAGCCCAGGCAGGAAAGGCCTTGAGACTCTTATCTCCAATAAACTACTCAGAAAATTGGAAGTGGCATTATGGCTCAAGTGGTAAGCACTAGCCTTGAGCTGAAGAGCTGAGGGGCAGCACCCAGGCCCAGAGTTCAAGCCCCACATCTGACCAAAAAAAAAAAGGAGAGAGAAGCAGAACAAAATTAGCCAGTAAGAAAATTAACTGAACCCAATCAAGGGATATAATAATTTTTCTGGGTATATCAATAAAGAATATTTAACTTGAATCTAAGAAGATAAGAGCATTATGTTTCAGGAAGAGTGAAAAATGGAGCTCAATGTATACGATCAGCTTTGAGCAAGGACCCATTTAATAACTGAAGACTTTATTTTTTTTTTTGGTCCGGTCGTGGGGCCTGAACTCTGGGCCTGGGTACTGTCTCTCAGCTCTTCAGCTCAAGGCTAGCACTCTGCCACTTGAGCCACAGTGCCATTTCCAATTTTCTGGTGGTTAATTGGAGATAGGAGTGTCATGGACTTTCCTGCTTGGGCTGGCTTTGAACTGTGATCCTGAGAGCTCAGCCTCCTGAGTAGCTAGGATTACAGGCTTGAGCCACTGGCGACAGGCTCTGAAGACTTCTTTTGTTAATTAAAAACCAGACGTGGTGGTGGATGTCTGTAACCTCTGTACTTACAACACTGAGGCAAGAGGGTTATGAGTTTGAGACCAGTCTCTGCTACAAAATCCCAAAACCGAGAGAGAAGCCATAAAATATACTATCTGCAAACCACATCACTGATAAAGGATTTTTATCCAGAATATATAGAGCATTCTTAAAATTCAGCAGAATAGTATGTTCTACGTGATAAAGACTGAAAGTGTCCGGAGCTTTTACAAGGGACATTTTATCACACCAGAAAGAAAGATTGTAGAAAATCTGCTGATACTAGAGTGGAGAAGACCTTTGAGTGATTACAATCAGATAAGTAGGAAACAAATAAAGAGGATACAAAGCAATTATAACTAAAATTTCCCAGAGAGAGGAAATAACCTATATGAAGAGATATATAAAACAGTAAGTAGGGGTTGGGAAGGTGGCTCAGTGATAGAGCGCTTGCCTTGCATGCATGAGGCCCTGGGTTCGTTTCCCCAGCACCACATAAACAAAAAGAAAAAAAGCCGGAAGTGGCACTGTGGCTCAAGAGGTAGAACGCTAGCCTTGAGCTGAAGATCTAAGGGACAGCACCCAGACCCACCACCGGACCCCAAAAAAAAAAAAAAAAAAAAAAAAACAGTAAGGAGTAGGTGTTCAAATTCTAGAAATGGAAAGGAGGTAAGAGTACAGTGATAAATAGGAACTAGACATAAAAACTTTTTTTGTGTATGATTTTCTAGTTAGTTTAAATTTTATCCTGAAACCTTTGAGAAGGTATTGATAGACTTCAGAGGTCATACAATTATGAAATTTGAACTTTTAAAAGTATTAAATAATAAAGTGGAACCACTAAATGAATAAACAATATGTAAATGTTGGAGAAAGTCATGGGTTTGCATAATCAGTGAAGAAGATCATATCAAGAAAAAGGGCCAAATAAAGAACCTGAGACTACTCAGAGGAGGAGGGAGAGACCTACAAAGACAACTATTATAAAGGATTCTCACATTAAAAAGTATGAAAGAGAAGATTCACACAGGTAATCAGTAGAAGATAAAGAATGTGAATTTTTATGCCATATTGTCTAGGTTCAAGCCCCAAGAACTATTTCTTTTGGCAAACCATTTAATATTTCTAGGTTCAGATTTCTTTTAAAAACAAGTTATTAATATACAGTTATTGTCTCACAGATTCTGACAAGAATTAAATGAGTTGCACGTGATATCCTTGGCTCAAGGCCTGACAGAGAAAAAATAGTAAGTGTTGTTCATCATCATTCCACTGATTTCTACAGAGTTGCCCTTAATCAACACATATCAAACTGACTATATACATAACATTGACAACTTCATCAAAAGGTTTCAGTCTGGAAGAGGGTGAAGAAGCAAATTGATACAGAATAGAAAACAATATTAGGTATTGACCAATTTATAGAAGCTTGGCTGGTGGTAGAAAGAGTAAAGTTATGACATATCTGAAGGTGGACTGGATAATGTTGCTTCAATTTTAAAATGTATTTTATGTTTATAGGCTAAAGGCAAGAGCCAGTAGAGGCTGATGGTACAGAAAGAAGGCACTGATAAAGTCATAAAGGTTAGAAGAGTTTATTCTTCTACCTTGTGGTCCACAATAGAAAAGAAAAAAAAATGATGTGTATACACAGAACCAGCTAGTTGAAAGACTTCTTGCCTAGTGGCCTCATTGACAGAGTGAGGTGGCTGTTCAACACATGATGATATTTGCCACATCCAAAAATTGGCTTTCTTTGGGGCTCTATTAAGGTATCTGTTGTCCCCTGGGTAATTTACATACAAAGTAATATTATGGAATCACTACATTAAACATCTTTTAATAAAAATTTAACCCTCAATCCCAATAACTCTTATGAGTTTAATCAATTCTAAAAGGTGAACAATAAATGAAAAAAATCCTTATTACTCAAGAGATCAGCCAGCTCATCATTCCCTTTCCATGCCTCAAAAGAAGGTTGGAGGTTCTTAAACTAACAAAGGAACAAAATTACTATTTTTAAGTAGTGTCCTTCCAGTGTATAAAACTGAAAAACTAACTAAAGCAAAACAATGCTAGCGCTGCAGAACTCAGATACTACAGAATCATCATCACCAGGGTCAAATCCTCAGCGTTTTTCATGGTTGTACTTAGCAATGAACACATACGAATGAAGATGCCCAAGGCTAATGCGGCGGTACCTATGACAACTTTCAAGAGAATTTAGAGAGGGGGGAAAAATAGAGAGAAAATAAATCCAGAAGAAAGGCAAATAGATTGGACAGAATAAAATGATAAACCAACTAGAAAATTAAACATTTTATTCAAATATTGATTCAAAGTATGTGCCAGACATTAGCAGGTGCTAAGTTTTTTATTAAGTACCTCTTATGAGGCAGACACTTTTAGATATCAAGGATACAGACAAAAATACCTAGACTTATGCCATTTACAGTTAATTAGGCAAAGCCGACAATAATAAATACAACAAGCAGAATATTGTATGATGATAAATGCTATGGAGGGAAGCAATTAAAGAATTGGGGCTAGCAAAAATCAGGAAGATTAGATGGTGAACATTTAACATAAGATAACCAAAGAAGCCCTAGCTGTGATTTTATCACTTGAGAAAAGACCTGAAGGAGATGAGAATGTGCCACACAGATACTGGAGAAAAATATTCTGGGCAGAAATTGAAAATGCTCTGATGCAGGAAGTTATCTCAGGAAGAGAGAGAAGAAGCACAGTGAGCGAGTACAGGAGAGAAGCAAAAGAAGATAAACTTGTGGAGTGGGAGATGGGAAGGGATGGGAAGGGGAAACAAAGGAGGAGGCAACAATGCTTGATAAGAAATGTACTCACTATCTTGCTCATGTAATTGTAACCCCTCTAATATGGTATTTTCACAATAAAAAAAAGAAGATAAGCCGGGCGCTGGTGGCTCACGCCTGTAATCCTAGCTACTCAGGAGGCTGAGATCTGAGGATCGCGGTTCAAAGCCAGCCCGGGCAGGAGAGACCGTGAGACTCCTATCTCCAATAAACCACCAGAAAACCGGAAGTGGCGCTGTAGCTCAAGTGGTAGAGCGCTCGCCTTGAGCTGAAGAGCTGAGGGACAGCGCTCAGGCCCAGAGTTCAAGCCCCACGACCGACAAAAAAAAAAAAAAAAGAAGATAAACTTGTTCTAGACCACTGAAAATACTGACTTTGACATTAAAATGGAAAACTTCCTGTAAGGTTTTGAGATGTGCTTTAAAAAAAAAATTTGAAGCCGGGCGCTGGTGGCTCACGCCTGTAATCCTAGCTACTCAGGAGGCTGAGATCTGAGGATCACGGTTCAAAGCCAGCCCGGGCAGGAAAGACCGTGAGACTCCTATCTCCAATAAACCACCAGAAAAGCGGAAGTGGCACTGTAGCTCAAGTGGTAGAGCGCTCGCCTTGAGCTGAAGAGCTGAGGGACAGCACCCAGGCCCAGAGTTCAAGCCCCACGACCGACAAAAAAATTGATGTGCTTTAAAAGTATCACTCTGGCTGTTGTTTTGACAATAGACTATAGAAGGGCAAGGGTAGAGTGACAGGAAGGCTTATATGGAGGCTATATACTGAATTTAGGCAAGCAATGATGATAGGCCAGCCCAAAGTGGTAGCCATGGAACTGGTAAGATATGATCAGATGCTGGAAGTATTTTGAAGGGGGTAACATGGAATTTGATACTCT
Source organism: Dipodomys merriami (assembly GCF_024711535.1). Classification (NCBI taxonomy): domain Eukaryota; kingdom Metazoa; phylum Chordata; class Mammalia; order Rodentia; family Heteromyidae; genus Dipodomys; species Dipodomys merriami. Next base: position 11,515,351 of record NW_027206512.1, read on the forward strand.
TTGTCCTGATAAATTGGAAGGATAAGTTGCCATTAAAGATAAGACTGTGAGAAGAGTTGGTTTGGAGGAAAGGTTTCAGACTTCGTTTTTTTTTTTTTTTTTTTTTTTGTCGGCTGTGGGGCTTGAACTCTGGGTCTGGGCGCTGTCCCTCAGCTCTTCAGCTCAAGGCGAGCGCTCTACCACTTGAGCTACAGCGCCACTTCCGGTTTTCTGGTGGTTTATTGGAGATAGGAGTCTCACGGTCTCTCCTGCCCGGGTTGGCTTTGAACCGCGATCCTCAGATCTCAGCCTCCTGAGTAGCTAGGATTACAGGCGTGAGCCACCAGCGCCCGGCTTCAGACTTCGTTTTTGTTTCTGAGTTTAGAGTGTGGTTTGATTTTGATGTCTGAAATGCCAATTAGGCATGCAAATGACAAGCCAAGTAGACTAATATTTACATGAGATAGAGATATAAATTTAGATATAGAGAGCATATAAATGATACTTTAAAGCCCTGAAACGTCATGAGATCTCTAAAGTAATATATAAAGATAAAAGACAAATCCAAGAGACAGAGAAAGAGAGAAACAAAGAGAGAAGTAGGTATGGCTTTTCCCCAAGCCCTTCTCCTTCAGAGATCCTTGAATATCACAAAATAGATTTGGCTTTTTAAATAACATCTGTTCAAATGATGATCCAAACAAGGTACATACGATGTGTTATCACTTTTAACATAAAATAGTAATTCCTTCATTATAGTATGGCACTGGTTATACTTTTAAGTTTGATTTTCTTTTCCCTTTCACTTTAAGTTCTAGAGTTCTACCACTAGTAACAAATGAATTAAATTCAAGGCAAATAAGCAAGATTTACATTTGTGTGGTGTCTGTGTAATAACTAGGACTTGAACTCAGGGCCTGGCCCCTGTCCCTGTGCTTTCATGCTCAAGGCTACAGCTTCACTGCTGTGTTTTGGTCTAACTGGAAATAAGAGTCTCACAGACTTTGTGGCCCAAGCTGGCTTACAATCTTGATATTCAGATTTCAGCCTCCTGAGTAGCTAGAATTACAGGTGTGAGCCACTGGCACTTTTAATTCTCCTTCAATACTTTCAATTAGGTTATGGGGGAAAGAAAGTCCCAGTTTGGTGCTAGTTTGACTTGCTAATATTTTTTTTTTGTTGGTGGTCATGTGGCTTGAACGCAGGGCTTGAGTTTTTATACTCAAGGTTAGCTCTCTACCACTTTAAAGAGCCAAGGCTCCACTTCCAGTTTTCTGGTGGTTAATTGGAGACAGGAATCTCACAGACTTTCCTGCCCAGGCTAGCTTCAAACCAAATCCTGAAATCTCCCAGTAGCAAGGATTACAGGGGTAAACTACCAGTGTTCAGCTAATCTCCCCTTTTAACCAATAGATACTTGGCCCAAGATGGGAGTATCACTTCACAGTCAGGTCAACCTGCCATAGCATATATTTAGTCACATCCTTGAGTTTTATGTTTCACATTGATATTAGCTCTGTATTAATCTTTCACTTATGGAACATTTTACCATTCAAGGAAATGGTACTTTTTTCCTTTTAAAATAAATATTTTCAAAGTGAGACACTTAAAAATGACATTTGTATGTAGCAAAGATCATGAGGGTAGGAAATACAGGTTAAGAAACTGCTATTCCTTAAAATGGAGGACTCAAGCTGTGTAGCTCACACCTGTAATCCTATCTACCCAGGCTGATATCTGAGGACTGGGTGTGAAGCCCAGGCAGGAAAGTCTTTGATACTCGTATCTCCAATAAACTATCAAAAATATAAAATAAAAAAGGGCTAAAAGTAGAGCTGTGGTTCAAGTGGTAGAAAGACAGTCTTGAGAAAAAGAAGCTCAATGACAGCACTCAGACCCCGACTGAATTCAAGGCCCAGGACAGGGTGGGGGTAGAGGTAGAGGATTCAGCAAAAAGGTACATTAACATAGAACATACTTGTATAGGGGAGTGTAGTAAAATTATTCTAGAAGCTGAGTGCTGGTGGCTCAGGCCTATAATCCTAGCTACTCAGGAGGCTGAGATCTGAGGATCACGGCTCAAAACCAGCCCATGCAGGAAAGCCCAAAATAGCCCCTTATCTCCAATTAATCACAGAAAAAGCGGGATGTGGCATATGGCTCAAGGGGTAGAGCAAAAAGGTGTTCAGGACCTTAGTGTTGCAGATGCATTACTTGAACTAGGGAAGGGAAAGGAAACAACAGAATGGTGAGACAAAGGACAAGGGGGGAACCCATGCAACAGCAATATACACAAGACAATATGTTGGAAATGATCTGTACAATTTGCATGGGGGGGTAGGAAAAAGTGATCAAAAGAGAAACAAGTCTGACAAGAAATGAGCTTATTACCTTACTTATATAACTGTAACCCCTCTATACATTACCTCGAGAATATAATTAACTAAATAAATAAATAAAATGAAAAGGTGTTCAGAGAGAGTGCCCATGCCCAGCGGTCAAGCCCCAGGAATGGCAAAAACAAAAACAAAGAAATTCTAGAACTTGCTTCCAAATTTCCTGACCCAGAATGGTGTGAGAACCTCATGTCCAAATAGCCAACACAGCTGTGTGTGTGTGTGTGTGTGTGTGTGTGTGTGTGTGTGTGTGTGTGTGTGTGTGTGTGTGTGTGTGTGTGTGTGTGTGTGTGTGTGTGTGTGTGTGTGTGTGTGTGTGTGTGTGTTATATACTCATAATCCCAGCTAATCAAGTCAAAGCTCAAGCTCCAGGCAAAAGCTCAAGATTCCACCAGAAAAACACTTTAAAAAAAAAAAAAAAAGAGTGGTACAAAGCTTGCCTAGTACATTCCAGGCCCTTAGTTTAAGCCCAGTACACATATGCATGCACAGAGCACAAAGTATATACATTTACATATATAACTAAAAAGTGTTCTTAGAAGATGCTTTTCTCTAAACTCATGTGTATCTCTCTTTTTTTCTAATGGGTCTAATGGATCTGATGGGTCTAGTTTCAGGCTACCAGCTTCACTACTGGAAAAGAGAATGGAGGAAAAAAATAAAGTGACAGATTCACTTGTACTGCCTCTGCCATATTATGGCTAAAGGGCAATTCTTCCTGATTCCCTCTGTGTTTGAAGGAAAGGGTAAGAAAATAGGAGAGGAAGAGCTTGAAAATGACTCTTTCACCTTTAATATTTCATTGTAATTCTCATAACCCCTTCTAAATTAAGTGAGACATATATTTGTCTCCCCAAGGAAAGATAAATAATAGCTCAACATATAAGCAGTACATACATGGTCAAGGCCTGGAGTTTCTTCCATCTTTGATATATTGAAAACTATAAGCAAAAATGATTTGCTGTTTATACGTTAAGACTTTGTGGACAGATGCTAAAAATATATAAAAATTCAATAATTTAGTGGAATTTTTTAAATGAAGCATGATATAGCATCTCTTACTCTGCTTTCCTTCATTATCTGTGTTTCTCAACTCTATCTAGGTTTGTCCTGGGTTTCTGAGGAAAAGAGGAAAAGAAGGGTCTGTCCTTTTTTTGTTCTTTCTTGTAAATCTCATTCTGTTTCTAACTTGTTTCCTCACATACCCTGGCTCCTTATACTGATTTGGAAGTTTTTAGAACTTCTAGATAATAATTTTTATCACTTGCTTTTTAAATTGACTCTATTATGAATACAAGTTTCTGTACTATAAAAAATATTTTAAAGCCAGGCACTAGTGGCTCACGCCTGTAATCCTAGATACTCAGGAGGCTGAGATCTGAGGATCATGGTTCAAAGCCAGCCCGGGCAGGAAAAACGGTGAGACTTATGTCTCCAATAAACCACCAGAAAACGGGAAGTGGCGCTGTAGCTCAAGTAGTAGAGCACTCACATTGAGCTGAAGAGCTGAGGGATAGCACCCAGGCCCAGAGTTCAAACCCCATAACAACAACAACAAAAAATTAACAGTACTGGGATTTGAACTCAGGACCCCTACTTGCTAGGCAAAAGGCCTACCCCATCCTAAATCATTTTATTGTTTAAGTTATTTTTCAGGTAGAGTTTTCATTTTTGTCTGAACTGTTCTCAGACTGTATTCCATCAGATCTCTATCTTCTGAATTGGTGACATGACATCACATTGTGTGATTATTTAGATAGAGACTTTGAAAACTGAGTGCATAAATCTATGCCTGCATAAATTGGAAAGCAGGGTACATTTCTGTTATTATGCACAAAACAATTTTACCTTCATTTGTAGAAAAGTTCTAATTATATAGACCTGATGTGTAGATAACAGAAAATAAATTCAAAAATTAATAACTAGAAATAATTAAAATAAATAACATTTATGTTGCTATTACACAATGGCCCTTATCATATCTAACAATTCCATTATTTATTCAATGCAGAAACCAAAACCATTTATTCAGGTCACAAAGTTCAGTGACCTAGTTGTTTGATTTTGCTCATATTCCACATCCAATAAATTAGAAAATTCTGTGGTTCTGTCTTCAAAATATATCTTGAAGACATCTGATGAGCTTCATTTCATGACCTCTACTGCTATACTACAATTTCTGTATTATCTAATTAACTGCCTAATTAACTTTTTGTGATGATGGATACATATCTGTGTTGTACAACAGAGTAAAGTCACAAAACACTTATCAAATTTTTGAAATGTGGCTAATGCAACAGAAAATGAATTTTTATTATATTTAACTTTAATGAATATGCATTTAAATGGCCACAAGTGATGTGCCTACCATTATTAGGTAGTAAAGGTCTAGAAAATGATGATAATGGAATTATAACAAATCTGTTTCCTCTCTTGTCCCTTTGACAATTCTTACTATATAATGATCTTTTTCAAATTTAGGTCCAGTCATCACTTCTCTACAACATGACTTCCCATCACACTTAGAACAAAGTCTCAAATCCCTACCCCAAGTGAGTTTTCCTCAGTCTCCCTTCTATCTCAAGCACTCACATTCCCTTTCAGCTCTGACATTTTCAACTCTTGTCGCAGAAACTCTTATGATCTATTTGTCTTGAACACTACTCTTCCAAAAGGCTTTTGTTGTTAACTGTTAAATGATTGATCCCCAAATGCTTAGGACAATTCCTGGCACACAGTAGATTCTTAGTAATCATTAAATGAAAAACTCAAATCTCAGTAACTGAGTCATTACAAATCTCAATAATGGCTCAGTTACTGAGATTTGAATAACACTTTTCAGTGCTAATTATCTACAAGGCACTTCATTAGACAACAAGTGTAATTCAAGTTGAAAGGAGCTTAGATCTTATCATTAGATTACCATAATAAATGAAAATTCTCTAAATACAAAAGTTTGGAGGCCTATGAATTCAGTTGGAAATGATTGGAACTGTTTCTCTTGGCTAAGAGAGTGAGAAATACTAAGACTACATTCCCTTTCTTCCCTTTTTTCCCTCCTTTCTTCTCTCCCTCCCTACTTGTCTTGCTATATAGCCCAGGGTGACAGTGAACTTGATATATTGCATAGGTTACACATGATCATTCTGCCTTAGTCTCCTGCTGGGCTGGAATTACTGGTTGTGCCCCATTCCTGGCTAAGATGTCTCTCTTTCAATGATGAAGCATTTGCCATCCTGAAATAGTAATCTTTGTTATGATATTCCTAGCAGAATTAAGAATTCATAGTGTTCAAGTTGGGTAGTTTCTTTAGTTCAATATTAGATTTTCCTATAGTAATTACAAAAAAACAAAACCTCAAGATATTACTCTTAAAAAAAAAAAAGAAAGAGAAGAAATAGCCAGTCCTTGGGGCTGGAGGTATGGCTCAGGTAGTAAAGCACCAGCCAATGAGAGAAAGCAAGTGTCAGATACCAAGTTTGAATCCCATTCATGGTAACAGACGGGGGGGGGGGGGGGGGGGGGAGAGAGGGAGGAAGGAAGGAAGGAAGGAAGGAAGGAAGGAAGGAAGGAAGGAAGGAAGGAAGGAAGGAAGGAAGGAAGGGGAAAAAAAGAAATATTCTAAACTGGTTAAGAAGAGAAGAAATAGCTATCTATAGGGTATGTCGGACATTTTGCTCAATTAGATTAGTGGGTAGTCTTTAATTAATTAGTGGGTAGCCTTTGAGAACCTCTAACAGGTTTTCTAACTCTAATATTATCTGTAAAATACTATAAAGAATATTAATACTTCAGTCATTTCTAACAATTGCTTCCTGCTTATTATAATAATTTTCAATGTTGACAGACAGCATGGAATAAAAATGAGAAAAAATTGTTACATACTCTACTGAAAAATTAAGAACATATTGTACTTATAGAAATAGACCCAAGTACGAGGTGAGCCGCATGAAACTAACATGACCATCTTTATTGGTTCAACCTAAACTCTGATTCTATTAGTATAGTTACAACTAGAGAATCATCCTTAAATATATTTGTTAAGCCAAACAAAATCAACTCAATAGCACAAGCCTTCTTACAAAACTTCACTTAAACCAACAAAACCATAGTGAGCTCTCAGTTCCAATCAGTGTATCATGAGAATCACCCTTCAACTCACAACCAGTCAATTAATTCTTTAGTTCTTGAGTCAGCAAAAAACAAATTGTGTTTGTAAAATATATGCTAACATTAGACACAGTTAAATACTAGATTCAAACTTGTTAGCAGAATCTGGGTGATAATCCTTTAAATCAGTAATTATGCTGTAACTAATCTGAGCTAATTGACTACTGATTCAATTTTTGTATGAAATAATACAGTAACACAGTTTTAATAAAAGCAGCTTCTTTAATAAGCCAACTGAGACATTTAGAGGGGAATTACCTTGTTCTGTTTGTAAGTGGGAGTAATTTGGAACTTCGTTTTCCTGTGTCTTAATTTGTCTACCAACCCATTTTGTGGATTAAAATGTAGCAAATGCTACCTGAAATAACTAAAAATCTGCTAATAAACTCTACTATTATCTTTCTTCCTCTTTCTCTTCTTAGTGGTGCTAGGAATCAAACACAGGTCTTTATGTATACTAAAGACATAATCCAGAATTATACTCCCTACCCCTTATATTTTATGTGGAAATTAAATGATCAAGTGCTTATTTTTTCTAGCCACAAGTCTCAGCATTTTATCCTCAAAAATACTAAAACTGGGCTGGGCATGTGGTTTAGTGGTAGAGTGTGTGCCTAGCATGCTTAAAGCTCCAGGTTCCCTTCCTCAGTACCACACAAAAAAAGCCAAAGTGAAGCCGGACACCGGTCGGTGGCTCACACCTGTAATCTTAGCTACTCAGGAGGCTGAGATCTGAGAATCTCCATTCAAAGCCAGCCCAGGCGGAAAAGCCCATGAGACTCATCTCCAATAAACCACTAGAAAACCAGAAGTGGTGCTGTGGCTCAAGTGGTAGAGTGCTCGCCTTGAGCTGAAGAGCGCAGAGATAGCCCTCAGGCCCAGAGTTCAAGCCCCACAACTGACAAAAAAGTGGTAGAGCACTAGCCTTCAGCAAAAGAAGCTTAGGGACAGTGCCCAAGTCCTGAGTTCAACCCCCAGGACTGGCAAAAAACAAAAACAAAAACAGAAACTACTAGGACTGACTCATGTAAAAAAAAAAAAAAAAAATTAGCTTCCTAAGACACTCTACTTCACTCTGTCCTTCCTCCTGGTTACAGGAGGGTCCAGAAATGGAAATGCCAGTTAATTAACTTCCAGCATCACTGCAGTTAGGATATGAGCAAGAACCCATACCCATTACTTAGCTAATTCAAAATCTAGTGACAGAAACCAAGGGTTTTCTTTCCTATTAATATACATAAGGAGGAATGATTTTATTCCATGTCTAGCCATGCAGAAAAGAATTGAAATGACAGGCCTAATTGCAAAGTTGGCTTTTGGCTGGTAACTGGGAACTTAGACTTTAGGCAGGTTCCCACCACTCCCAGAACCACTTATGAGTGGGTCACTGTGTCTAAGTTGTTTGTGCAACCTGTGGTTTAGGCTGAACACCTGCTTTCCTTCTGGGTATCTGGAATTTTAAGATGTGCTAGTGTGTCCACATGATCAACCCACAGTAAAAATCTTCAGCATTGAATCTCTAATGAGCTTCTTCAAAGAAGACAACATTTTATATGTATTGTCAGAACTCATTGCTAAATGAAATTAAGGACATCTTGTGACTCTACTGGAAAAGGATCCTTGGACTTGGGCATGTTTTCCTCCAGTCTTTGTTGCATTGCCTTCTCTGTTATTTTCGATCTTCTTGTTGTAATAAATCTGTTGTGCTAAGTCCCCTTAGCAAACCATGAAACACAAGGGTGATCCTTGACACTAGCTAGAGAGATGTCCATGGGCAGTACTTGGTACTATTGTAGACTTTATGAAATTAATGACTAAGCCAATGAATATACCTTTGAACTTCCTACCTCTTATATTCAGTATTTTAAAATAATGTATTTCATCATTTACAATGAATGAATCATCATACTTTTAAAAATTTAGTTATGCAAAGATAGGATATTATTGACTATTTTAGATTAATTTCTTAAGGAAAACAATACTATAAAACTAATTTACTTAGTATTTCATTTCATGATAACTCTTTAGTAATTTCTAAAGTTTAAGGTATTTAGAGTTCAAGTAAATTATTCAAATCTTGTCATTTTCAAAGTTGTCAAATGTATAAACACACAGTCACAGATAATATTCTCTTATTCTTGTAAGTCTGTGTGTGTGTGTTCACATTTATGCTGTGATTGAATCAGGGAATTGTACATGATATGCATTTGCTCTCTTACTGAACTTTAATTATTATCCCTTATCAATTATTACTTATTATCCCTTATTAGTAAGTGTAGAATCTCTGGTGATATAACCTCTTTTGTTATTGATGGTAGTGGTGGTGGTGGTGGTGGTAGTGGTGGTGTGTGTGTGTGTCCTGGGGCTTGAACTCACGTTTTGGGAGCTGTCCTTGAGTTTTTGCAGTCAAGGCCAGCAACCTACCACTTGAACATGGCTTCACTTCTGGCTTTTGGGTAGTTAATTGGAAATAACAGACTTTTCTGCCTGGGCTGGCTTCAAACCATGATCCTCAGATCTCAGGCCCTTTAGTAGGTAGGATTATAGGCAGGAGCCATCAGTGCCAGGCTACCTCTTTCATTCTTGGTATTAGTAATTTATTTCTCCCTTTTCTGATCAGTCTGCTTACTAGTTTATTGGTTTAGGTAATCTCCTTAAAGACAAGTTTAGGTTTTTAAGTTTTATGTATTTATACTCTGATCTTTTTTCCTTCTACTTTGCAAATGCTTCTGAGTTGCTAATTTTTGTAAGTGAAAGTTGAAGTCATTTTTTGAAACATTTTCTTTTCACTTTGTTATTTAATTCTACAAATTAACCCTGACTCTGTCTTTTGGAGCTTACATCTCACATGTTTTGATATGCTGAATTTTCATTTGTATGTATCCCATACTATATATTCTTTTATTTGGGAATTTCTCAGATATTATTTTATATCCGTTGAATACTTTCAGATGTTCCAGAATGTGAACTATCTTGGTAAATAATTTCTGGGGAAAAAAATGTATTGTTGGGTAGAGTATCCTGTAAATGTCAAGTAAGATTTGCTGATATGCTGTTAAGTATATATCTTACCAAGTTTTTATCACTTGTCTGTCAACTGTTATGAAAGCTATATAGTACTTTACTATTTTCATATTTGCATTGCTTTGACAAAAAAATTATTCAGTCATCTTTATTCCTTTACACATAGTGTATCTTTCTTCTATGGTAGCCTTCAAGCTTTTTTTTTTTTTAATTTACAGACTTAGCTGTTTTACAGGAACTATTTAAATAAGATGTGCCTTGGTGTAATTTTCCCATATTTTATATGCTTGGGACTCAGTTCTGAACCTGAAGGTTTGTAATTTTATAATATTTAGGAAAGTTTCAGTCAAAATTTCACTTTTTAAAAAATTTCTCACAGCTGGGCACCAATAATGGCTGACTACCTGTAATCCTAGGTACTCAGGAGACTGAGATCTAAGGATGGTGGTTGGAAGCCAGCCTGGGCAAAAAAGTAAATGAGACTTTTATGTTCAATTATACAGCAAAAATCCAGCAGTGGAACTGTGCCTCAAGTAGTAAAACACTAGCATTGAGCACAAAAGCTCAGCAACAGCGCCCAGGACCTGAGTTCAATCACCAGAATTGACAAAACAAAAACAAAAAGCATGCCTCTCCTTTTCTTCAGGGACTCAAACTACACATGTAATAAGCCCTTTAAAATATTCCTACAAGTCACTGATGTTCTTATTTACTTTTCTATCTTTGTAGATCTGTTAACTGCATTATTCAGTTTTCCGCTGTTACAACAAAAACACCTGAGAAAATCCATCTAAAAAAAGAATTGTGTTGGTTCATGGTTTCAGAAGTTTCAACCCATGGTCATTTCACTCAGTTGTTTCTGGGCTATGGTGAGGGAGACCTTAAGTGGAAGCATGTGGTACAGAGACAGACAGACAGATAGAAACAGACAGATACAGACAGAGACAGAGAGACAGAGAGAGGGGAGGGGGGATATAAGGGAAGAAAGGAAAGAGAGAGCAAGTGTGTGTGTGTGTGTGTGTGTGTGTGTGTGTGTGTCAGGGACATACCCCTTCGAAGGCATGTCCCCAATGACCCATTTTCCCAGACCTTTGGTGAGATTAGTATCTTTGATTCTCCTCTTAATATCACTATCAGCTGGTGAACAAGCCTTTAACATGTGAGTCTTTTAGAGGTATTTTATCTAAACTATAACAGTTGTGTTTAGACTTCACTTTTGAACATGTAATATATAGTTATAAAACCTATTTTAAAATTATTATCTGGCAATACTATCTTCTAAATTAGTTTTGCTTGTTGACTCATCTTCTCATTATAGATCATACCTTTCTGTTTCTTGGTATTCCTGGAAATTTTTGGTTGGACACAGTATGAATTTTATACAGGTTGGGTGACAAATGACTGTCGATATTCTTGAATTTTGCTCCTTTCAGGTCTTGGTTTTTAAGATTTGTTAGGCTTGTCCACACCAATACCTATTGTTCCTCTGTTTTGGGCAAGACACTTTAGGAGTCTTGAGGTTTTCCAGTCTATCAAAACAGGCCTTCTGTGGGCCTTCTGTGAGTACAAGTACTTTCCTTACTTCTTTGGTTCCTTTCCAGGTTTCAGATAATTTCCTCACATGCATGTGATACTGATAACTCAGTTGAAAAAGCTCTGTAGCTCTCCAGCTCTGCAATTCTCATTCCTCAGTACTCTACTTTGCTAACTCTCTAGACTTCCAGCTCCATCTTCTAAACTCTTTGAGGCCAGCATTCTCCCCTAGTTTCCCTATCACATGCCACATCCTAGAAACTCTCCCAAGGCAGCCATCAGGCCATCTTGTGTCCATCTTTTTCATTATCTGAAGTTCTAAGTATTGAAAATTGCTTCAGGTATTTTGTTCATATTTCACTTGCTGTAGGCAGGAGGGTAAATTTCACCACTGTTATTCCATTACGACTAAAAGAAGTTTCACTAGATTATTATACTTGTTTCTCTGCAATAAGCCACAGCAAATGGCATCTCAGTTGATAGATTGGAAGAGGTTGCCCCTCTAAATTATTTCTGTGGTTCTTTCATTAATATCCTTAAAGGCAGGCATTCTTTTACTTAAAAAGCACATTTGAAAGAAATAGTATTAAGGCTAAGGAATTTTAGTGCTTTGGGGAAGAATGTCTGGAAGTTTGTGTAGCTAACTAAGTTAAGACACAAAGTGATTTTCCTTCTATAGTTTAAGAAGAATTTTTCTGTTATAACTTTGCAAATGAAAAGAACATTCATGGTGAGAGGGATAATATAAAGGCATGTAAAGGGAAGAGTAGTAGGCCTTAAAAAGAAAGATTAATTATAAAATTCATAAAATATCATGGATGGATGGCGACATGACTCAAGTGGTAAATGTCTGCTTAGCAAACCCTAGCATCATCACTAATTAATTAACTAATTAACAGAATCCTGGAGACCAGGAATCTGATACATTTACAAGTAACATACCATCCTCTGTGCTTTTCAGGAGCTATCTTTTAGTTTGCTTCTTTTTTTCTCCATAAGAGTCCAAAATTTAGTAGGATGCTAAAGTGAAATGTTAACTGAAAAAGACACCTAGAATCATTATTACCACTACTACTCCCTAATAAATGTCAAAAACAAAATATGGTAAGCTCGTGTAAGTATAAAGCGAAGCTAGTGTAAGGCATATGTTGCCCACTGCTGAACTATGTGCTTTCTTGGCTTACAGCCATTTTTTGTTTGGTCTACAGAGCAATGGTCAACACCACATCTTGCAAAATTGTGGATTTGTGGCCAATACAAATGAGGAGGGTTAAAAAATTAAAGAGAGATTTCATACAAAAATCTTGAGGGAAAAAAATTGCAGCACTCAAAGTAAGTAGAGTCTGACCTCTTAAAGTCACACAATTATTTTCATCTCCATTCAAATTTCTTTTGCCCCTTTGCCTTCTTTGTCCCTTAAACATTTAGGATAATGATACCTGATGTGGAGTATATATACTAATGTCCCAAGAAATGAACTTGTATTCTTAGCAAGAAAATAAAAACACAAGATAATTTCTTTAGGAGGATTTTAAAACTCCTAGAAAGATACACCAAAAAGAGTACTTATTTTCTGCCAATAGAGGAAAATGGTCTTTGGGACTTAAAAAAAAAAAACAAAAAAACAAAAAACTATAGATTCCTGAAGATCCAGAAAATATTCTAAATGTGTTTTATTTTTGTTTCTAGTTTTGGTTTTTGAGATAAGATCTCAATATATAACCCAAGCTAGCCTTAAACTCACAATCCTCTTGCCTCTACCTACAGAGAGCTGGTATTACAGATTTCTATCATTACACCAGGATCCCAAAGGTTTGTTGTTTTTTTTTTTTTTTTAAACAAGCTCACAGATCATCCAGATACAGTTTATGCTTGAGAACCACACTATACCCTCTATTTATCTCTATTTCAATGAAAAACAATGCAAATAGTTGAAGTGAAGCTATGAGAAAATCATGTTCTGGCATGTCTTTCTTCTGGAACTATATTTAAGTAAGAAAAAAATATATAAACCTGATACATAATAAGAACAAATCTACATTTAGTCTTCCCTATTTATGGTTAAACTCAAAGAAAAAATATATACATAACTTCTTAGCATTCTCATATTTTAAAAGGGAACTAAAGTAGGTTTAAGTTATCATTAAAATGGAAAATAATCCAGGTTCAGTTGTATTCAGAATTTGTCAAATCCAGGTAAAAGAAAAAAATTAGTTTAAACATTAAAATTAGGATCAATGTTAATACATTCAAGTTTGTTTTTCCTACCAACAGATGCTTAAACTGCTAATAACAAGACTAACAGATCAGAGTCATGAGAATATTTTGACTAATGAGGTCATTTGAGGAAAATAGCAAACAAAAACAAAGGAATGTTATTTAGCACAGAAAAAAAAAGGAAAATTTTATTTGAAAAAACTTTTTCAAAGTCTTCAGACTTTTTATCATCTTAAGAGGGTACATATAGTTTCATGGGAGGAAAGACTAAAACATCAACTGGCATGTCCTTATTGTTTTCTCCTGGCTTTTGTGACATTATAGAAATGAAGTGTACAGAAAAGCACCTCAGGGGGGCTGGGAAGGTGGCTCAGTGGTAGAGCACTTGCCTTGCATGCATGAGGCCCTGGGTTCGATTCCTCAGCACCACATAAGCAGAAAAAAAAAAAGCCGTAAGTGGCGCTGTGACTCAAGTGGTAGAGCGCTAGCCTTGAGCTGAAGAGCTGAGGGACAGCGCCCAGCCCAGAGTTCAGGTCCCACGTCTGGACCCAAAAAAAAAAAAAAAGAAAAAGAAAAAAAGAAAAGCACCCCACAGAGGGAAGATAACACAGAAAAGTGATTTTATTTTTCAACCTCAATGTGTTTTCAACTTTGTTCAATATGCAAGTTTCAACTATTCTAAATCATAAGATACTTAAAAATACTAAGACAAACTATATCTACTATAATAAAATCTATATAATTTATGCCCTTCAGTGGACAACAAAACTTTTACTTTAAAAAAATGTACTATAAAACTCTTTGCATGTGGTATCTGTACATAACTCTTAGGTACAAAAATGAGAGAAAGGGCATGAACAGTTTGAAGGAAATGGTTAAAAGTGATGTTAACTTAATGTCTCAAGCAAACTCTAAGACATAAATATATTTGTCCAAATGTCAGCCAACTATACTATGACTGAATTTTAAGGCCATACAATAAACTAAAATTTAGAAACTCTTGTAGTCCTCCTATTAGACACTCTTTATCCTGCCACATACAAAGCATCCAGGCCTAGTGAAAGACTTGATTCAAAGAAGAAGAAAAGAAACTTTGTTTCAGTCACCAGCAGTTTGGGGCTCTGTTAATAACAGCTGTCAATGAGGATTTTTCTTTTCTTTTCTTTTCTTTTGGCAATGTTGGAGTTTGAACTCAGGGTTGTGCACATGCGAAACAGGCAGACCACCTGACTTACACATCAGGATATTTTTCAAATGGTTTTGCTTTCTGCCAGGGGGAGTGTAGAACATGATCCTCCTATTCAAGCTTTCCCTGTAGCTGGGAGGAAAGGTATACATCATCATGCTCAGTTTTTGGTTGAAATGGAGGTGGGGGTTGGGAGTGGGGTTGTCTCAATAACTTTCTATCTGCCTTGGCCTTGCAACATAATCCTCTTATTCTTAGTTTTCGAATAGTTTCCATTACAAATATGAACCACTTACCATTTTTCCATGCCAACTAGTTTTTAACTTTAAGGAATTTTTTTTTCAGGTATCAAGAGTTTGAGTTCCGAGTCTCACATTAGCTCAGCTTTGCTTGCCTGGCTGACACTCTACCATAGCACCAGTTAAAGAACAATTTTTAATTGTACTAAGCATGGAATGGAAACTTGGTTATAAACTGTCTTTAAGAGCATGTTTTACTTCTAACCCTGAACCAAAAGTTAGACATGATATTCACTATTAAAATATCTAGTGTGTAGTGTCTAAGTACAAAGACCTTGGAAGCTTTGGATCCAGGACTGGCTCTCCTACATATAATCTATACTACCCTGGGTCAGATACTTCACATAAGCTTTGTCATGTGTTTCACATCTGAAAAATAGTACTAGCATGTACTCTAAGATTGTTTAGAGGAACTGTTTACCACATTAAACAGTATATTGTGTAAATATATACTATTCTTAATTACTATTATCTAAATATCTTTGTAAAATATCCACCCAGCTTTAACTATGTCTAATAGATCTAATGGAAGAACTGGCTAAAATAATATAACACATGGTAATCTGTGAACCACATCCACATTAAAAAAAAAAAAAAAAAAAGGAAGTCCTAAGGACTGGAGATGTAGTTTAGTGGTAGGGTGGTTGCCCTATGATTCCCAGCAATAAGAAAAGAAGGGAAAGACAGGGAAAATGAAACAGAAAAAAAAAAAGAAGAGAAAAAGAAAAAGAAAGAGCCTCTTGGATAGAGTATCATAAATCCACTGCTTCTCAACTCAGCAGATACTACACTCTTAAAAATTCTTCACAAGTTTGATTTTCCCTTATATATCATTAGGAATACTTTTTAATAGTATTAGATCAAAGTTTTCAAAAACTAAGAAAAACAAGAACTATAATTACAATCTTTAGTTTTTTTATTGAACAACATATTTTCTCATCACTTGAATTTTTGCTAATCACAAAATCTACTGTAAAAATTCAGAATGCTGGAACTGGTGCTGTGGCTCAAGTGGTAGAGCACTCACCTTGAGCTGAAGAGCTGAGGGACAACACCCAGACCCAGAATTCAAGCCCCACGACTGATTAAATAAATAAGTCATTAAAATTCAGAATACTTTAAATCATCTTTGTTACATAACTTCCAACTGTATAACTCTACAGTTAAGTGATGTGGCAAACATTGGAATGTTTATGGTTTTTCAAAATGTCACTTTTTTATCTTTATACATAAGTTTTGCAGCAACTCACTTCTGTTAAAGACCATAAGAGACAGCTAAGTGAGAGAGATAAAAGTGACAGGAGAGTGGGGGTGAGGGAAAAAAAGGTTGGGGGGAAGGGAATTAAAAGAAAAATATAAGTACAAGCTATTCAAAAGCTCATGAACAATCTCATAAGTACAAGTTCCAAATTAGAATGCCCAAATCTCTCATATTTTCCAGGCAAACTGAAGACACAGGCATGTACTTTCATGCCTAGCTGCATACATGTCAAATTCTTAAAAAAAATACCTGGCAAACAGTAAATATTGCAATAGAATCTTGTCATTTTAACAATTTTCAGTATTCATTTATGCAGACAAAATAAATATATAGACTTATAGCATGTATATAAATTAATCTTATTAGGTTGTACAGAGAGTGTATAATAATAGAATCATATTTACAGCCTTGCAACTGAGTTTTCAAATATTTTGTGTGTAGTATAAAAAGCCAATTGTAGAAAATATACAGAGACAGGAAAGTGAGGAACCATGGGAATATGGAGTAAGGGGTGAATTTGTTCTAAGTGTATTGTATGCATGTATAGAAATTTTTTTAAAAACCACTGATACATATGTAAACTTAAATTTTTTAATATTTTTATTGTAAAGATACTGAGTGGTTAGTTACATGAGTAAGGGAATGAGTACATTTCCTGTCAAGCATTGTTATCCCCTCCTTTGTCTTTCCCCTACCATCCCTTCCCTCTCCAGTTCCCCAGCTCCTCCTGTCCCCACCCCAAAGTTGTGAAGTTCATTTTCAACATAGTGTCTTGTATATCTCATTGTTACAATGGGTCAAGCTGTATCCTTGTTTCATCATTTTGTTATTTCCCTTCCCCTCCTCACATTAGAAATATGTATATAGAAGATGCAGGGCATCTGACAACAGGAGTTAACTTAAAATTTTTTAAAGAGATGCTAAGTGAATACATACTAACATTAGATTCTCAAGGATTATTTCCTTAGAAATGTCTGGTAGCATAAAAAGCAGCTGAAAATAATGGCCAACATTACACACATCTTGTTTATCAAGGCAGTGAGACAGTCCTCCAGATATCTGTCTACTTAAGATGCTATTTTAAGCCTATGCTAAATTGTATAACTAATTTACAATCTACAAAGTTATGTTAGGCAATCAACTAAGTACCTGTTAATAAGCCAAGGAGTTTCATAATTTTTTTCTGGAATTAAAAATGTACATATCAAGTTCTGAGTGGGTAATAATCTAAATGTGATTAGTGACTTGTATCACATTTGATAGTATACTAGATAGAATACTGGATTTAAGATGGAAAGCTGAGATTCATTTCAAAAGTTTTTTTTAGATACCAAGTAGAATGCTAATTATTTTTTAAAAGTTACTCTCGGGGCTGGGAAGGTAGCTCAGTGGTAGAGTGCTTGCCTTGCATGCATGAGGCCCTGGGTTCGATTCCTCAGCACCACATGCAAAAAGAAAAAAGTTGGAAGTGGCGCTGTGGCTCTAATGGTAGAGCGCTAGCCTTGAGCTGAAGAGCTGAGGGACAGCGTCCAGGCCCAGAGTTCAGGCCCCACGACCAGACCCAAAAATAAATAAATAAATAAATAATAAAAATGAAAAAGTTACTCTGTAGTCAAAACAATTTGCATAAAACAGTGCTAATTAACTTTGAGCTTTGATTTTTACTGATTATCATAATAAACTAAATATAAAGGCTACTTTATGCTTATCAGAGTAATGGCAAATTAAAACCCACTCTGATAGCTTAATATTAACCAACAAGATAAGGTTTGATTTAAACAGTTTGCTGAGTAGGTTGGCTGTTTGATCTTAAATGCAATCCCCAAGCCCCAAAAGTGTTCCACAGAACACTTTACATTAAACACCACATATATTTGAGACTCAAGATCCTTTGACAGTTTGTCCAAACAACTACAATACTGAAGAAAATGGTAAAGATCCTTAATAGTTGAGTTTTGGGAAAGTCAGAATGTGTGTGTATGTACGTGTGTGTGTGTGTGTGTGTGTGTGTGTGTGTGTGTGTGTGTGTTTGGGAAACTCAGAATGTGTGTGTATGTACGTGTTTGTGTGTGTGTGTGTTACTGGGGGGTTGAATTCAAGGCCTTTGATTCCTAGGCAAGCACTCTCTTATTGGAGCCATGTCCCTAGTTCCTTTTCTGCACTCCCCCCCTCCCCCTCCTCCCACCTCTGAGTTGGTTTGTTCTGTATAGACTAAGCAGAACTACCTCTACCTCGGATCTTGATCCTCTGCATGCACCTTTTCAATAGCAGGAGTTACCATCACATCTGGCTTGTTTTTTTGTTTGTTTGTTTTGTTCTGTTTTTTAAATCTTGCTAAGTTTTTGCTTGAGCTGCCCTTGTATCATGATTCTCCTATCTCTGCCTCCTGAGTTACTGGGGTGTGAAACACCACACGGAACCCTAAAATTATTCCCTACCTATCCCAGTCTTTCAAACTCATTACCTCAGCCTCCATATTTAACTTCACCATCATAAGCTCTACACCTTAATCTTCTGCAGATGTTGAGGCCATAACTGTTCAAATTATTCAGCTTTAGATTGGTAAGATCTCTACAGATCCTTATCAATCTCTTCTTACTTTCCCAATAGTGACTGTTTCTCCACTATCCAAATGATATCTAAAAGATTGAAAGTTATGCATCCTATGACATTAGTTTCTGAAGACAATAACATTAAGAGTCAATTCTCTCTCACAGAACTTTCTTTTTCTTTCTATTTACCAGTAGAACCACACACATCTTTGTAGTCTTCCCTTCATTCTCATGGAGAAAAGTCTGTCTCTTCAGTTACAAGTAACAACTCTATCTCATTTCTCTGGACAGATCCTCATAAAAGAAAATGATATTTCTTGCTCTCTCTGCCATTTTAAATCTCTTACTCCTAGAATAATGTTCTTTTTCCATTTCCTGACCCTATGAAATCTCCCAGAACATCTAACTCTCATCTATTTGCCACCAATTATGATATTCCTTAATTTTCTTCCTAGTCCCTACCCCATATAAGTGTATAAAATGGTTCTTTTGCAGGCAACAATATCAAGCTTGTCACATTTTTCTTCTAGCTGTCTTTAGTCTTCACTGGTGGGCTCCCTATTGCATTGACTTCCCTAAAGCACTTTTAACAGTACCTTTCTTTTGCTTTCTTTCTAAATATTCCCTTTTCTTGACTTTCATGCCATCTTCAGGCCTTATTTTAAACTTCTTTCTCCTGAATCCACTCGCTCATATCATCTGTTTTGATCTGGAAAACAGCATGCTCATTCCAAGACATTTAATGTTATCTTCAGGGCTCAGCTTAGCAAGCTCTGTTCCCAATTGAATCTACTACTGACATCAGAATACATCTTATTGTACTTTCCATTGAGTGGTTTCTTTTTGTTGTTGTTTCTTTCCTTTTCTTTCATTAATGAACAAATGGGTTTCACATCAATGTGTACAATGCATATTGATCAGTCTCACCCTTACCATCCCTCTCATTTATTCCCTTAACTTTCTTTCCCCCAAAACAGTTTCCTGTATTTTAACTACTTGAGAAAAATCCCTTTTCTATTTCCCTTTTCATTTTGAAATAATGTGCACAGTTTTTTTTAATTCACATGGAACTTTTTTCAGTACTCAGTAGCATTTTTAAATGAATACCAAGAAAGAAAATAATCTTAAAATATATTTGTACATACAATTTATAAAAACATTTTATTCTTAAGTAATCAAAATATTTTTGCCTGACATGGAGGTAGGCATATTGATAAAAACAAGAAGTCTTTGGGGAAGATAAAATGTTGCATACCCATAAGCTAGGACAGCAGTAAATCTTTTGTTCTTTTGTGGTTTTAGCACCACCAGGCACCATACCGCTCCATTTAGATAGAGATCCAAGGAAGTCAGTAAAGGCAGAAAATTGGACTTTGTTATGTTTTCACCATATAGAGAAACACTTGGGCTTCTCACAGGATATTGGGAATTGACCAGTTGGGGCTCAACTAGTGGGAACTCAGGCATCCTTAGCCCTCTGGGACTGCCTGTTTGGAGGTAGATTCTCCCCGCCTTCCTCTCCACTCCCCCCCACACATACTCTCAGGAAAGAGGGGCAGTCCTGTCTTCACTGTGCCTGCAGAGGTAGCCTGCACCTGGGTAGTAGTGTAGCCCCTTCTTAGGAAATTTGGCTTTCCAAGTGCTCTGGTTCTCCACTCCAATGAGTGTGGTTTTAACCTAGATTTTAAGGTTTTGGTAGGAACCATTTTTCTTCTTTTTCAGCTTATCTCAGGATACTAGAATGGTTAAGCCAATACTTGAGAAGCATTTGTTTAAAGAAGAAACAAGACATTCAGAATAAAGTTAATTTTATAATGTTTACAAAACATTTGTGATTGTTGCTATTTCAGTAGCCAAAAATACTGTGGACATTTTTTTTGCCTATTTCCGTATTTTTCAAATACCCCAAGGCACCTGGCAGATTTACCCACTTAGTTCCGTTAAACTGTTTACCTTTTTTTGTCCTGTGACCTCTATCTATTTATGCTTGCTAAAAAGATCTTACAAAGCTGGAAATGGAAACAGAGCTGTGGTTCAAGTTGTAGAGTGCTAGCCTTGAGCAAAAAAGGGTCAGGGACAGTCTAGCTCAGGCCATGAATTCAAGCCCTAGAACTGGCACGTGCGTGCGCGCGCGCACGCGCGCACACACACACACACACACACACACACACACACACACACACACACACACACACACACACACACACGCGACCTTGCAGAAAAAAGCAATTTGAAAATCAAAGAACATAGACATAGTTTATATTAGTGAGGCTAAAATTTAGGTGATGACAGGTAAGCTATGTTTTTGTCTCAGCATTATTATCAGATTTCTCAGGCTACTCTCTCCCCAAGTCCTCCAACAGCAGAAAGAAGTAAAATTTAAAGAATTCTTTTTTTTTTTTGGGGGGGGGTCCGGTCGTGGGCCTGAACTCTGGGCCTGGGCACTGTCCCTCAGCTCTTCAGCTCAAGGCTAGCACTCTACCACTTGAGCCACAGCGCCACTTCCGGCTTTTTTCTTTTTGCTTATGTGGTGCTGAGGAAATGAACCCAGGGCCTCATGCATGCAAGGCAAGCGCTCTATCACTGAGCCACCTTCCCAGCCCGAATTTAAAGAATTATTATGAGATGGAATGGTGATATATACACAATCATTTATGTTTATAATTCAAAATGATGGCTATATAAAACAAGCAGGTGTTATTTCCATTTTACAAAACAGATTCATGAAGTTTAAGTTAGTTATCCAAAAATCACTCCATTTTAAAAAAATGCTAAAACTCAGATGGAGAACTACACCTAAGTTCAAAATCCAAACTCTTCTTCTATACTGTGTTTCTAACATGTTTGCATATGCATAAACTGTGACTCTCTGGATTCAGTTTTCACAAGAGCTAAGTAGTTACAAATGAACATAAACAAACATTGTGTTTTGTTAAAAGGTTAATACTAACAGCATTTTAACAGCAGGAATTAAAAACAAAGCAAAAAAAAATTCAAAAGTTCCAGATAATCTTAATGGCTATGAATCAGCTTCCATGAAGAGTAACTCTACTGTGTCAATTATTTTCTAGAGCCTTATGTGTCACACTTCTGTAGTGCTAGCTCTTGGGAGGCTGAGGCAGGAGGATCATGAATTAAGAGGCCAGCCTGATCTACATAGCAAGTTCCAAGCCAGCCATAGTAAGACTGTCACAAAAACAAAGTAAAACAAATATAAATAATTAGGTGAAAGCCCTTTACTAGCATCAGGAGTGAAATTTACAAAACAGCTCCTCTCACAAAAAGAAACCTTGTACTTCATCTAAAATAATACTTCTAAGCTCACTGAAACCAAATTCCACCAAACCAGAAGCAACAGAGAGAGACCAGATATTAGAAAGTCTAAGAATAAGCTGGGTGCAAGTGGCTTGTGTCTGTAATCCTGCCTACTCAGTTGGCTGAGATTTGAATATACTGGTTCAAAACCAACCCAGGCAGAAAAATCTATGAGGACCTTACCTCCAATTAACCAACAAAAAGGCAGAAATAGAGTTGTATTTCAGGTGGTAAAAGAGCAGGCCTTGAGCAAAAAAGCTCAACTAGTAATATACATATTGCTAGTTTTTTACTTTGTGGTAACAAATTCCCAGGGAAAAAAATACAATTCTAAACTTCCCTTAAATAGGAATGGCTAAACCAAAAAGAAAGCGCTGGTAAGACTTTCAACTTTTTGTAAGGATTTGATTCCATTACAAGGCACAATATTTTTACTATATTTCCCACTTCTTCCATATTTTCTCTACTTTCAAAGGACATTTTTAAATTGAATTCTGGAGGACATAAGGCCATTTTGAGGATTCATTCATTTCAGAAAAATAGCTATCTGTGTTTACTGTCTGTCAAGCATTGAAGTTATCAAGCATTCCAAAGGGTTATACCTGATGATAGAACAGAAATGAAATCCCAACCTTCTTCAGGTCACTCATTATTGTGCTACCCAGTAAAAATTTGTAACTGCTACAAGAAGCAACACAAATAGTTCACTGCAGTGATATTAGAGTGAGCAAAATTAGTATCTAAGCTATATGAAGATATGTCCCCTCTGTCTATTACATATGGTGCCTGGTAGAATACCTACCAGAGGATAAGAATTTGTGAATTAAAAAAAAAAATGAAAACAACAAAATTGGTATAAGAATGTGGTTAAGTGTGCCCAGATTCACCACTACAGATTTACTACTGGACAACACTCCAATGGTGTGACTTATCAACTGTGAATTCTTTAAAATCCCTCTAAAAGCAAGGAGAGTATCTATTTTTCAATTTAATCTTAATGAACTGTATCTAAACTTTATCAACAAAATCTTAAAATTGCTTTAAAATTAGAAGTAGCTTTGATGTGTGCAAAAAAACCTGGAGAAGCCGGGCGCTGGTGGCTCACGCCTGTAATCCTAGCTACTCAGGAGGCTGAGATCTGAGGATCACGGTTCAAAGCCAGCCCAGGCAGGAGAGACCGTGAGACTCCTATCTCCAATAAACCACTAGAAAAGCGGAAGTGGCGCTGTAGCTCAAGTGGTAGAGCGCTCGCCTTGAGCTGAAGAGCTGAGGGACAGCGCCCAGGCCCAGAGTTCAAGTCCCACGACCGACAAAAAAAAAAAAAAAACCTGGAGAAAGACTCAAGGGGCAATATTATTTTTAAACAGCTTAGATTAGTCTTTGGTCACATACTGTGATATATTATGTGACCATATAAAATATTTTCTTTTGTTTGAATATTGAAAGATATTCCCACTAATCTTAATACTGGAGAATAATATGTTCTAGATTTTTCATAGTGACTCTAAAAGATATATGGTATAATAGCAATAAACATGGGAGAATATGTTTATTTGATTTATACTGACGTTACAATATTGCTGGGTTGCATGTCTACTACTTAAGGCAGTATTTTAAGGCTCTAACTGAACTCCAATTGAATAGCACACAGTTTTGTCTAGGTTAGGTTTGACAAATGAACATTTATGACCTAAAATTCCATTATATTTATTAAATTGAAGTTTTCAACTTTTCAGATTTTTTTCAAATGCGTATTCTGGCATTGTGTAAAGTACTTAGAAAATTAAGATAGGTTATAAATTCATTCTTTGAACTGGACATAGAAAACAGTATCATAATAAAATTAAAACAGAAATTATATACCATTTCAAGTCAGGAATAGGAAAGCTATAACATGAAAGAAGCAAGCAATTCATATCAGCGAATGTAATTATTTGTTTTTGTTTTTGCTTTTGGGGTCCAGTCGTGGGGCCTGAACTCTGGGCCTGGGTGCTGTCTCTCAGCTCCTCAGCTCAAGGCTAGCGCTCTACCACTTGAGCCACAGCGCCACTTCTGGTTTTTTCTTTTTTTGCTTATGTGGTGCTGAGGAATCGAACCCAGGGCCTCAGGCATGCAAGGCAAGTGCTCTACCACTAAGCCACCTTCCCAGCCCAGTGAATGTAATTATTAATTTGTTTCAATTCAACTAATCAGTTAATCAAAAACTGAATTCATTTTTCAAGGATACTTATTATTCTCTTCTTTAAAATACTTAACCACAAAGCTGGGAATGTGGCTTAGTGGTAGAGTGCTTACCTAGCATGCATGAAGACCTGAGTTTAATTCTTCAGTACCACATAAACAGAAAAGGCTGGAAGTGGTGCTGTGACTCAAGTGGTAGAGTGCTAGCCTTGAATTAAAGAAGCTCAGGGACAGTGCCCAGACCGTTGAGGTTCAAGCCCCAGGACTGGCAAAATAAAATAAAATAAAATAAAATAAAATAAACCTACACCCTAACCACATTATATTTTTCAGAGGAAATATTTACATGAGAGCTAAAATAATTAAGAATCTCTAAATAGTTTAAATGTCTATTTTTAGTTATATTTTTCTAGATACTTAAACATAAATCACTGTGCTGGAAAACAAACTAAATTTCTCTTTTATTAGTATAAATTAATTATACAGAGGTTTCATGTTATCTTTCCATATATGTATACAATATTCTTCAATTAAATTCACCCCACTACTTTAACCCCTTCTTTCCTCTTTAAATTTTAGTGGGTTTCACTATGCTATTATATATATATGTATATATATATATATGCTTATAATATATACATGCTAGATATAATGCACTTTGATCATATTCATTCTCCATCAACCTCTCCTTTTCCTGTCCTGTTTCCTGCTGATTCCCTTGCCAGAGTCCCCTTTTTTACAAAAATTAGGAAATAAATTTCCTTTTTAAAAAAAATTGTGTTTTAAAAACTTTGTAGACTATCTTCTAAAAACAAAACAAATACAACTTTAAGGATCTTTACTATAATTTCAGGTTATATAGTCATTCTACTCTGGTTATTCACCAAGAATGTTTCATTTTTATTCCATGACTATATTTGAAACTAAGGGGAGATGGGTGCCAGTGGCTCATGCTTGAATCCTAGCTCAGGAGGCTGAGATCTATGGATCACAAGTCAAAGCCTGCACAGATAGGAAAGAGAATCTTACCTCCAATTAACTACCATAAAGTGCAAAGTGAAGCTGTGGCTCAAGTGGCAGAATTCTAGCCTTCAAAAGAAACGCTAGCTAGCCTTGAGCAAAAGGAGCTCAGGGACTGTGTCTAGGATCTAAGTTCAAGCCCCAGGCTCAGAAAAGAAAAGAAAATTAAAGAAAAGAAAAGAGGAAGGAAAAGAAAAGAGAAAAGAAAAGGAAAGGAAAGGAAGGAAAAGAAAAAAGAAAAGGAAAAGAATAGAGAAAAGGGAAGGAAAGGAAAAGGGGGGAGGGAAGGGAAGGGAAAGGAAGGGATAGGAGGGAGGGAGGGAAGGAAAGAAGGAAGGAAGGAAGGAAGAAAAGAAGGAAGGAAGGAAGGAAGGAAAGAAGGAAGGAAGGAAGGAATAAAGAAAAAGGGGAAAAAAAGAATCTAAGGGGAGAAGCATGAAGACAAGGAAGTGGTGCTGGGTGTAATGCCCCATATCTATAATCCTCAGGAGGCTGAGTCCTGAATTCAAGGCCAGCCTGGGGAAAAAAATAAGCACCATCCACCAAGAATGGATATTTTAATTTAATTTTTGCTCTCTTATACTCAAAACAAACTAAACCAATAAAATCTTGATTAAAGGACATCTTTTCTTTTAATGAGACGATGCAGATAGGAAAAACTTTATAGTTCTTTCTTCTGTGTTTCATTAATTAACAAGTGGCAAATGTTAAATTCAATGACAGAGTTACTTTCTAACTATAAGATCTTATCCTTATTCCCTCCTCCCTAAGGAAATGCTTTTTCTTGTAGGGAAAAAAAAACAGTCTGTCTTGCATATGTTCATCTTAAAATTAATAAGAGCTGGGCACCAGTGGTTCACACATAGAATTTTAGCTACTTAGACTGAGACATGAAAAATTGGATTTGAAGACAACCAGACTCCATCTGATGAACTCTACAGACTCCCAACTTCAACTTACCAGCAGCACTGTGCTGGACTGGAGGCCTGGCTCTAGTGGTAGAGTGTCAGCTATGAGCAAGAGATCAAGCCTTAGTACAGGCAGGTGCGTGCACACACACACACATACACAGAGCAATAAAACAAACAAAAATAATAAAAATCATACAAGGGCTGGGAAGGTGGCTCAGTGATAGAGTGTTTGCCTTGCATGCATGAGGCCCTGGGTTCAATTCCTCAACACCATATAAGCAGAAAAAGCTGCAAGTGCTAGTGTGGCTCAATTGGTAGTACATTAGCTGAAGAGCTGAGAGACAGTGCCCAGACCCAGAATTCAGGCAGGCCCTAGGACCAACAACAACAACAAAAAATGTTGTAAAAGTTTTCTGTTAAAATTTTTGATCTTGCTGTAAGGATCCTCATATGTAAACAAAAGAGGGGAGGGGGGAAACTCAACAAAAAAGGAAAATCTTTCCAGTCTTGAGATGAAATGGTGGCTATTATTTTCAGTGTTTGGAATATTACATTTCAAAAAGCTTAAGTTTTGTGGGATATAAGGGCAATTAAACCATTTAGTTCTAGACCCAGAGCATACTGATGTAAATAATGAAAACAAAGACAACTAACTGAAGTAAGTTAGGCTCAAAGAGACTGCAGTTTACTCTCCTATGTGGAAGTTACATCTAAATTATAAACATAATAGTGGAAGACACGGAAGACATGATTATTTATGAACAAGAAAAGTAAACACACAAAGTAGTTCTTTAGGATTTAGACACCAGGTAGAGGTCATCTAGGTATGTCCTTATCGTTTCAAAACAGAAATATTTTCTTTTGGCAACTTGTTTCTTTTTCTTTTTCTTTTTTCTTTCTTTTTTTTTTTTTTTTTTTTTTACATTTTTCCATTGTAAAACCAAAAAAGAACAAAAGAAAAACATAGGAAAAGGTAGGATTCAATGTTAGAGGATAAGATAAAGCAAATATGTTCAAACAAGTACTAGAATTAAACACTGCTCCCAAACTTCTTATACATCTGATAACAAACTGCAAAAAAAACACTAGAAGTTTAGGGAATAGATGTACACCAGCCTATATATTAGATCTCTTAAAATTAAACAACTGGTCTTCTGCTTCACAAACTATTTGGGAACAGCTTTGAGAACAGAAGCTTATTCAGGAAACTAGAAAAGAAGAATCTTAAAGACATTTTCACTCCCGCCACCCCCCAACTCAAATGAATATTGGAACTCTTCCTCTGAATGCACTTTACACCCCACATTTTGATATGACATATTTGCAAAAAAATGTGGAATTGATAACTTTAGATCATTAAAAGTCATGTTAAGAATTCATTAAAGATGTCTTTTTTAAATCCAGTTTCTGAGTTGTTTGACAAATACTGATTTTCAAATTTAGAGAGAAAAGTTTTCAGGGAAAAAAAAGAGGGAAGGGAGAACTCAGCAACTGATTCCCCACCCTTTCCCTCAACACTAACCTTTCTTTTTGGGGGATTCAAACCTTTTTTCTCTATTGTTAGGCCCCTACATTAACTCAAATAGTTATATTTGGTTTCATCAGAGGCCTGATAAAATATGTTCAACTTGCTACTCAAATTAATAGCACAACTTTTCACTGAAAATTCACTTTTTTCCTTTTTCTGATTGTGGGTTTTACAACCTAAAGCCTCCAGCTTGCTCAGTTTGCTTGCTCACAGCTGAGGCTCTACCATTTGAACCATGTGCAGTCTGACTTTTGGCTGGTTTAGTTATTCTGCAGATGAAGTCTCAAGGACTTTTCTTCCTGAGCTGGCTTTGAAACACAAACCCCTGGATCTCAGCCTCTTGAGAGCTAGGATTATCAACCCCCTAGAACCCAGATTGCCCAAACAAATTATAAAGTAAAAAATATGTTAACAAGGAGAAACTACTAAATGCCCTGATTTAGTGTATGATGGTATTTCTTTTCTATTTCAAATATTAATTATCATTTGATCCAACCATAAAAATGTATTTGAATAGCTATGCACTGTCAGAAGCAGAAGGAGGCAACTAGGAAGATATAAAAGAAATTCTAGTTTAGCTTTCAGTCCTTTCCTTCAATATTTTAGGGATTGCTCAGGAATACAAACTAGAAAAATACACATGCAACTGATATTCATGGAGTTACAAAGTTCCCTATCCAATCCTTAGCCTATTAGAAGTGAGACAAATCTTATTCTTAAAGAATAAACTCCATTCATTTAATGATAAACACTAGGGCTTGGACACCTGCTTGTCATGGACAATATTCTGGGATTAATAATCTTCAGCACTGCAAAAACAAAACAAATAGAAAAAAAAAAAAGAACACCTAAACCTATCTCTTCCTACAAGCAACTGATTATAGCCACTGCTCTCAAATTGAACTACTGCATTTAAGAGTACTCCTCCAATAATAATTGTGATGATGATGATGGTGATGTGACTTACTTGTTAGCACGAAAAGAAACTTAAAGGTGTTTTGTTTTTGTCGATCATGGGGCTTGGACTCTGGGCTTGGGCGCTTCCCTGAGCTCTTCAGCTCAAGGGGAGCATTCTACCGCTTAAGCCACAGCACCACTTGGGGCTTTCCAGTGGTTTGGAGATAAGAGTCTCCTGGACTTTTCTGCCCCGGCTGGTTTTGAACCATGATCCTCAGATCTCAGCCTCTCTAGTAGCTAGGATTACAGGCGTGAGCCACCGGCGCCCGGGGCTGAAACTTAAGTTTTGCATGCTAGTAATCATCCTGAAAAATAATAGGTTTTACATGCTAGAAAAAAATTTGGTGGGACAAATATAAATTCAACAATAAATCTACTTAATGGTAAAGCAAGTGTGGGTTCTAATGGTAAAAGGGAAACACGCTATAAACTTAGTGCCTTTCTTAATAGCTAACCTTAAATTTTTATTTTTTATTATTTTTTATTTTTTAATGCAGAATTCCATCTCGCTCTCTCAACCACACATACTCCCACAAAGCCTCATGATCATCAAAGCCAGAACAAAACGTAATGAAAAAAGTTGTAACAAATTTAGCATTGGATGGTAAGGCAGTTAACCTTATGAACTCATTACTACATGCACAAACTTAGTTTTAAAAAAAGTGTCAAGTGATATTAAAACAATTTGTATCATCATCGCACCACTATCAACAGCCAACGAAAATGTACCAAGTTTTCCCCTTGACCCTGTCAACCCAGTTGTCAGGAAGTTGGAAATACCAAGTACTGTTTCATAATATGGCAACTTTATTTTGCCCATCCTCTAACATGTTCTACAGATACAAAACTAAAATCCTGCTAATTAGTTTCCAGCGTCCTTCAACCCACGTACATCAGGATGCCCCACATTTTGTTTAGATCCCGCCTTGAAAACAAACCCGATTGCCCCATTTTCTGAGAGGTAAACTCAGCTCCAGGCAGCTCCCTATGAGGTCACGGCGTTTGTTGTTGCAAAGATGCAATTAAACAAAACAAAAAAAAAATGACACAAGGCTGTCTAAAAGGTTTAGGTGTGTTAGTGTGAGGCGCTGTCGATCAGAGAGACCTGGGAGACCAACGAAAACGGTATTCCTCACATCGTTCTCAGCGATACTCTTGAGTTCCCCGCGTCCCCTTCCCCAATCTATTCACCACCACGGGAGGAAATGAACGTTCCTAAGAATGTTCACGACTTTGGTTTAACGTGTCAGCTCTCTGCATGGACGCGATCCTGGAATGAGCAAAGGAGTGAAGTTTGAACTCCGTCAAAGGAGAAGAGAAGCCACAAAAGAGGTTGCAGCAGGCAGTGTGTCTCTCAGCCCTCTTCTCGCCCCTCCCCACCCCATCTCTTACACACACACACACACACACACACACACACACACACACACACAGACACACACACACACACACACATTCTTCAGGGCGGCCTCTTCACCACACTAACCCCACAATCATTTACAGAAATTAGAAACAGACACTCCGGGAGTCCTTCCCAAAGCACGCACGGGGCAGAGCTCGCTGTCTGTACAAGCACGACGGGGCCGTGTCATTCCCCATTACCCCCCCCCCCACCGTTCCCCACCGTCCCCCACCCCCCACCCCACCCCCCCACCCCTCCGGGGCTTTTCATTTCCCGAGAAGGCGGCTACAGGAAAGCCTCAGCTCATCCTTCCCCACCCCAGCCGGCCCACCTCCTCCTCTCCCAGACCCAGAACAAGTCCAAAATCCCACCCGCCAAAGCCAGGGAAAGCTCAACCGAAGTTGGGTTCCAGGGGCCCGAGCGAAAGCTGGGGGTGAGG
This sequence comes from Dipodomys merriami, assembly GCF_024711535.1. Lineage (NCBI taxonomy): Eukaryota > Metazoa > Chordata > Mammalia > Rodentia > Heteromyidae > Dipodomys > Dipodomys merriami. Next base: position 11,545,721 of record NW_027206512.1, read on the forward strand.
GGAGCGGGGAGGGGGGGACGGGGAGGAGGACGGGGAAGACGGCGAGGTGGAGGAGGAGGAGGACGAGGGCTGCGGGGGGAGCGCGGTGTACTCCGGCGTCTCCCCGCCGCCGCGGTCCTTACCGGCTCGTCGGAACCCCGGGTCCGGCTACTGGAGCGCGGGGCGCGGGCTGTGGGGACGCGGCTTCCCGGCGAGCCGCCCGCTGCCGCCGCGGGCGCGAAAAGCCACCACCTTTTCTCCCCGGAGGGGCTGCGGGCGCGGGCCGGAGGAGCGGAGCGAGGAGCCTCGGGCAGGGGCGAAGGGCAGCCGCATCTCCCCCCGCCGCCACCACGCCCTGGAAACGGCCCCGGGCGGGCGACCCTCGCCGGCGGCCTGACTCGCGAGCCGAGCGCTCACGTCTCGCCGTCCGACGGTGCTCCGCGCCCCTTCTCCACAACTCCGTCCAAACCCTCGGGCGCGAGCACCTCAACGCTGGCCACGGGCTCCGAACGCGGCCGAGGCGGCCGAGGGAGACGGAAGCACCAGCGAGCGCCGCTCGGCAGTAGCTCTGAGACCTCGAGGGACGGTGATCATGGTGTGTCACCCTCGCCGCGGCGAGGCCGCCCCAGCTACTCGCACTTCGGGAAGCCCCGCCTCGGGCGGCCGCACCGACCGCCCCTCCACGTCCTGTCACTCATCTCTTCCCGGGCTCTGGGAGGACAGCGCATCTCCGACCCTGTGTTCCTCTCCACTTCATTGGCTGGCCGGGGCGTTCGGCCACGCCCCCTCCCAGGGGACGAGGTCGCCGGGGAGATGAGCGCTCGGGTTCCCTTGACAACCGGTGCCTTGGGCCTGGTTTTCAATGTTCTCTTGACTACCCAGAAGCTCAGGCTGATGGCTGCTCCACAAAGTTTCGAGTCTCCGAGTTATAGACTCCTGATGCAGAACAAAACTTTATGTGGTTGAGGAGCGTGTGCAGGGAGAAATGCCGACCTGCCAGCTCTTCTTAGCGACCTAAGCAGCCCCTCCCCCACTGCCAGTTTCCTGGGTCTTTCCTGGCAATCTGGGCTTTGAAAGGGTGAGGGGAGAGTGGAGGAGCCAGGGGGAGAAAGAGCAGAGCGGTGCCAGCTCCCTGGAGCAATATAGCAACTTAGCCATGGCGAGGTCAATGAAAACAGCTCGGTGCGTTTCCCACACTTGTTAAAATGATCTTCAAAGGTGTGGTAGCAGCACAACCCAAAATGCCCTCAGGAAAACTCACTCATTTTTGCAACAACAACAACAACAAAAAATAGTACTTCTCGTTTTGTTATTTTTCTCTATAAAACTAAGTTAATCCTAAAGCTTAACATTTTTAAGAGGTTTAGCTAACATGATTTTTTTTTTAATCTCCATTTTTCTATCCCTACGACTTGAACAAGCTATAGCCTGGTAGGTATCCTGTAAGAAAATTGTAAGATTTCAGTATCAGTTATTTTACAAGGAGATCTTGCGGAATCCATGAGCAACGAAGTATCTGTGATATGAATTTTGAAGGTTTTGAGTTATTCTCGGAGGTACAAGATAACCAACCAGTTTCCATTCAGGGAAACCCTCCCTTTTCCCCACCTCCCCCGCCTCTGATTAGCCTCTGAATACTTTAAGACCCGAAAGTGAATTTTTACTTCAAGGCTAGGTCAAAAACAAAATCTTTGAGGCTTATCTAACTTTCCCAAGAAAACTGCAATCTTGTGTTCCCTGGCCCCCAAAAGCTATCATACACACAGAAAGAATGGGGGAAGTAGAAATAATGATTACCTTTGGCTAGTATTTGAATTTTCATTATCTCATTTGCTAAATGAATAACTGTGATATAAGTCTTCAGTCAATTTTACCTGGCAAGTATACATTGAATGTGACCACTTACAAGGTAGAACACAATGGAAAAGGTACAGCAGATTTTTAAGATAAAAGTTCCTGCCTTCAAGGAGCTCATTAATAAACCTGGAGTCTACAAAACAAAGCTATATAATTTTTAAAAGGACTGTAGCCAAAACATTCACCTAGAGTAGAACAGCAGATAAGGGAAAGTTCTGGAACAAGAGACTTTAACTGGACTTTAACTGGACAAAGCAAAGACAAAGACAAAAGAAAAAACATGAACTTACTAGCAGGAGGAAAGAATAGGGCAGGTAAATAAGTAAGATAGGCCAACCTTCTTGAAAAGGAGAAAGTGTTAAGACTTGCTGCCCTTTTCTAGCTCTTCTCCTAGTTTTAAATGTTCTGGTTCTCTATTCTGTAAGGTAAGATAGGGAGAAAACAGTTTGCAAGCACAAAAACCCTCATGGAACATTTGCCTCTGTTAGCCACTGACAAAAAGTTTACGTATTTGTTGGAAAGAAAAGTAGTATCCACCATGCTTTTAACAGCCTGTGTGTTGTAAGCTCATTCTCTTTCTTTGTCTCTCTTTGTCTCTCTCTCCCGACCCTCCCCTTCTCTCTCTCTCTCTCTCTCTCTCTCTCTCTCTCTCTCTCTCTCTCTCTCTCTCTCTCTCTCTCTCTCTCTCTCTCTCTCTCTCTCTCTCTCTCTCTCTCTCTCTCTCTCTCTCTCTCTCTCTCTCTCTCTCTCTCTCTCTCTCTCTTCTCTCTCCATAGGCCATTTCAGGTGGTGGCCCCCAAGGCTTTTTCACCAGTAATCCCTCTATTTAGGATGAGCTGAAAGACTGGTTTTAAAATAAAACCAGATACACAAAAGGAAATCTACAGGTTAATCTTCTTCTGCATATAATGTAAAAATCAAAATAAAATCTTAACAAAGAAAGCCTAGAACTGCATTACAAATGATATGCAAACATTGTGAGAATTACTGTAGCTATATAGGAATTGTGGCACATAGGAATGGCATACATAGCCATAATTGTAGGGTTGATTTTACATATTTGACTATATTTTTAGGTCCAAGGAGAAAAATAGTATATTTCAATTGATGCTGCAAAGATTTTGTAAAATCCAGCATTGTTACTAATATATTTTTTTTAATTTGGAAAGAGATACCTTGAATTATACCAAAAAATCAGCTAAATTTTTTATTTAGAAGCAATAAAAGATGAGTTAAGGTAAGAAGTTATAAATTAACATATAAAACCCCAGAGACTTTCTATATATAAACCATAACTAACTAGAAAATACATTATAATAATCACAAAAATTTAGAGATAAATGTATATAACAATATAACACCTGAGACAGAAGAATTTTAGAACTTTATTTTTATTTAAAAATAAATACAACTCTGCCGGGCGCTGGTGGCTCACACCTGTAATCCTAGCTACTCAGGAGGATGAGATCTGAGGATTTCGGTTCAAAGTCAGCCTGGGCAGGAGAGACCTTGAAACTCCTATCTCCAATAAACCACCAGAAAACTGGAAGTGGTGCTGTAGCTCAAGTGGTAGAGCGCTCGCCTTGAGCTGAAGAGCTGAGGGACAGCGCCCAGGCCCAGAGTTCAAGCCCCAAGGCTGACCAAAAAAAAAAATACAACTCTGTACATGACATTTATAGTAACAAAATTTTAAAAAAATACAAAGATGCCAACATTGTATAATTATAAATCTTTAAACAGTAATTTACATATGAAGAATAGCTAATTAAATAACACAATACTTTAAGGAATTTGACAGAAAAGTTTAAAAACAAGTAGAAGAGAATAAAAAATATTCAAAAAGAAGAAAAGTGTAAAGAATTACATGAAAATGCTGAAATAAATTATGAATGACAATGCTATCAGCAGAGTACTGTAAAGGAGGATATGTAACATACTATGTTGAAAAACCAATTTCTTGTTTAGACAAACATCTATCTTACTCACCTTTTCAAAGGCTATCAAACATCTAATACCTTGATTTTTTTTTCACTTTCTAATACTTTTTGATCTTTGCACCAGAACCTTTAGTTCTTTCCAGAGGATATACAGTAATTTTTTGTCCTTTTTTTTTTTTTTTTTTTTTTTGGTCATGGGGCCTGAACTCTGGACCTGGGCACTGTCTCTCAGCTCTTCAGCTCAAGGCTAGCGCTCTACCACTTGAGCCACAGTGCCACTTCCGGCTTTTTCTGCTTATGTGTGGTGCTGAGGAATCGAACCCAGAGTCTCATGCATGCAAGACAAGCACTCTACCACTAAGCCACCTTCCCAGCCCCTGTCCAGTATTTTTTGTAGCATAATTTAACTATTCTCTTTTTAATGTACACACAGATTTTGCCATGCCTTACAAGTTGCAATGCATTTCTTCTTACTTAGCCCTGGCTTACATATGATTTAGCTCCTGGAGTATAGTTGGTTGTTTAAAAAATAGACATATTTAATATTTTGATAGACAAAATCTACCTGCCAGAAAACTAGAATGAGAGTTATAGTCATCCTAACAAATATGAAAAATTGTATTCAACAAATATAGCATTATCAAACTTTACTGACCATTGCAATATAATAATTACTCATTACAAATATAATTTTTAGTTCTCTGGTGAGCAACTGTTAGATGTTTCCAAGTCATTTCCTTTTCTATTGTCAAAAAATCCATTCCTGGTTTTTTTTTTTTTTTTTTTTTTGTCGGCTGTGGGGCTTGAACTCTGGACCTGGGTGCTGTCCCTCAGCTCTTCAGCTCAAGGCAAGCGCTCTACCACTTGAGCTATAGCGCCACTTCCAGTTTTCTGGTGGTTTATTGGCGATAGGAGTCTCACGGTCTCTCCTGCCCGAGCTGGCTTTGAACCGTGATCCTCATATCTCAGCCTCCTGAGTAGCTAGGATTACAGGCGTGAGCCACCAGCGCCCGGCTTTCCTGTTGTTGTTTTTTTTTTTTTTTTTAACTTGTTGGGCCTTATCATATTTTATACTTTTATTTATTTACTTATTTTTGTCATTGGTGGGTCTTGAACTCTGGGCCTGGGTGCCTCATGCATGCAAGGCAAGCACTCTACCACTGAGCCACCTTCCCAGCCCCATATTTTATATTTTGATCCAAATGTAATTTACTTTGGGGACAGCAGCTGCCATCTGACTATCACATCCTTACCACATCATTCAGCTTCTCCCTCCCCCTGCCCAGAGTTACAAAATGTTCTTTATATCACATACAAATTGTGGTTTCAAGTCTACTTCTGATCCTATTCAATCCAGTGATATTTAGATGTCAATGTAGAATATATGAGGTAACAGTGAGTTTGTTAGAGTAAAGATGGTCTTCCCCAAACAGGGTTTTAAACAGAGGTTTTAAAGGAAAGAATTTATCAATTTGCTGTATAATAAGTAATGTTTCTGTAGGGTAATGGAAAATAGTACATAAAAAGTCTTAGAGTTTTCTTTTTTGGGGGGGGGGTTCGGTCATGGGGCCTGAACTCTGGGCCTGGATGCTGTCCCTCAGCTCTTCAGCTCAAGGCTAGCACGCTATCACTTGAGCCATAGCACCACTTCCGGCTTTTTTTTTTCTTTCTGCTTATGTGGTGCTGAGGAATCAAACCCAGGGTCTCATGCATGCAAAGCAAGCGCTCTACCACTGAGCCACCTTCCCAGCCCCAGCATTAGAGTTTTCAAAATGCCCTTTTGGTAGTTATTACTGAGAACAGGCTAAATCCTCAGTGTAAAAAAGACTTTACAAATCAATATGAAAAAGCTGAGCACTGGTGGCTCACACCTATAATCCTAGCTACTCAGGTGGCTGAGATCTGAAGAACTCGGTTCAAAGCCAGCCAGGGCAGGAAAAGCCATGAGACTGTTATCTCCAATAAACTACCAGAAAACCGGAAGTGGCACTATGGCTCTAGTGGTAGAGTGCTTGCCTTGAGCTGACGAGCTGAGGAACAGGGCCCTATAACAACCACCGCCCCCCCCTAAAAAAAATCAATATGAAATGTAAGAATGATTTGGATCTGTATATGGTGGAGAAAAAGATATGAACAAGAAATTTACAAAAGGACAAAACTGCTGAATACTGGTGACTCAGGCTTGTCCTAGCTACTCAGGAGGCTGAGCTCTGAGGATCAAGGTTCAAAGCCAGCTGAGCAGGAAAGTCTGTGACACTACTTTCTCCAAATAAGCACCCCCAAAAAGCTGGAAGTGGAGCTGTGCCTCAAGTGGAAGAGCATTAGTGGAGCAAAAAAGCACAGAGGCAGTGCTCAGGCCCCAAGTTCAAGCCCCAGGACCACAGATAGACAGACAGACAGACAGACAGACAGACAGACACACACACACACACACACACACACACACACACACACACACACACACACACATGAACAAATACAGAATAGCACTGAGTATTTGAAATTAAAATTACCTTTAATAAAGAAGACAAACTAGAACAGAAACAAGATATCATTTATAGCTATCACATTGGAAATATTTTAAAAATGTAATTGTTGTTGGTGAAACTATGTAAAAGAAATATGATGATTCGTAGGATTATAGATGGATTTGCTGTCTTTCAAAATGCAATTTCAATGTATGTCACATGGTAAAGGGTTTATAAACACAAATACACATAGTTGGGGGAGTCTCTTATGGGATAATCTATACATTGTACACAAAACACTCTTGACTAAGTGTGTCAAAAGATGGCATACAAGTCATTGACTTCCTGAGAACCACATGCTACTTTGTGCACAAGTCTTATTTTTTTTTCTTAAGGAAAACACTCATAATATGTTTGGACAAATTTACAAAGGGATCTCTCTCACCCCCCATTCTCTCTCTCTCTCTCTCTCACTCTCAAATTTTAAGATTGTGTGCTTTAAATGTCAATGATTTTAAAACACCACCATTTACCTCAAAGCCTGAAATTAATTCTGGGCTAATCCTGATCTGTAAACATTAATGTTTTCCCAGCTGGCTTCTTGTGTTCATCTCAATGTGAAATATTTGTATTATGGCTTGGACCAGCTATGTTAGTGTTTTCTTCCTTTTCATGCCCAGAAACTTATTACCCTTTCTTGCTTACAGAGTAAGGACTGTGCTGGGAACTTTGCCCAGGTGAGAAGCAGAAGCAAGATAAGTAATTCACCAAAACATGAGTAGGTAATTGGAGCACAAATTCTGACAGTGCTCAAGGAAGACTTTGTGAGGCAGTCCTCACACTTCCAAGTGAAGCAAGAATTAACCAGGGGGAAAAAAATGCAGATGGAAAACAGATAGAACTACAGTTACCCTCAACTCCACTGAATACACAGGTTATTTTCTTTTGGTGGAAGCTGAATCCTCTTTAAAATCTGAGAATTCCCCTAGGATGTAGAGTTACATGACAGCAATGGCATAGATAACCAAATGTAGGGAGGCAGCCTGGTAGTCCCATGCATTGAAAAGAGTGCAGTATGACACTCAAAAGACCTAGGTACAAATCTTGGCAAGCCACCAAACTTTTCTGACCCTCATTTCCCACATTTACAAAGTGAACAAAATAAGAATAGTTAATATGTTCCACCCATGGTAGACTGGAAATAGCCAGCAGGTCCAAGTGAAATAAATAGCTGTAAGAGAACTGATTGCAAACTTTAACTTGTTGTTGTTGTTGTGTTGTGTTGTGCCTATCCTGAGGCTTGAACTCTGGGCCTGGGCGCCATTTCTGAGCTTTTGTGCTCAAGTGGTAGTGCTCTACCCACTGGAGCCACAGCTCCACACCTGGCGTGTGTGTGTGTGTGTGTGTGTGTGTGTGTGTGTGTGTGTGTGTGTGTGTGTGTGTGTGTGTGTGTTAATTGAAGATAAGGGTCTGGCGTTCAACCTTAATCCTAAAATCCTGCCTGGGCTGGCTTTCAACCTTGATCTTAAGATCTCAGTCTTCTGAGTAGCTAGGATTACAGGCATGAACCACTGGCACCTGGCTTAAAGCACTGGTTTATAAAGTCAAACAAAACCAAAAAGCCAAACATATTTTGGAATTAGTGAATTTGGGGGGGTGAGATATATTTTTAAAATAATCTCTTTAATTTATGCTAATAACTTTTTTGAAGAAGACACTTTATGAGATTCTCTACTCCATTTTTGGCCATTAAATAAAATGTCCTACCTACTCCTAGAGAATAAAAATTAAAAAAAATAATAAAATAAAAATTATCACTTTCCCTCTAAAGAAAAACTTGGGGAAATGTATTAAGTATTAGAACTAGCTAACCTTAGGAAAGATTAAGACAGAAATATTTAAGTGTAGTAATCCTGTGATTTTCATTTTCTTTGCCAACCAACTTTATTTTGCTATCTTCCAGTGTCCCTCACCATTCTACACTGACCAGGACTGATTACTTACTAGGATTAGGCTAAATGTGATTATCTATTTCTATCTGATTTTCCAGGTGTTTGAAGGCTCAGTCTAAACCAGAATCTTTTCCTCACCCATATTCCTTGACTAGACATTCTCACTTTGCCACTGATGAGTTAAGCTGCAAAGATATCTTTAGAAAGTCATAGTTAAAAATTCATTTCCCCTTCTACCTTTCTCTCTGTACACATTACAGTAGTGTCTATTGGGTTATCAATTTAGGTAGCTGTCACTTTAAATCCTGACATTTTGGTTAATGAAAGGAAAAGAGGATAAACCAGTTTCAATGCTGAGAAAGAAGGGGGAGGGGGGGACTTTGGTGGGGGGGGAAGGGATGTGGATGTGGTATGAGTGCCCCTTAGGGCTGATAATACCAAGGGAGGAGTTCAGGGAAGTCTATACAGTACTAAAGGGGTGTGGCACTAAAGTCAAACTGCCTAATTCACAATTTTTACTAGGGTTGGTCCTGTCTCTGACTCATTTCTACTGCTTGCCCTGGCAAGTTATATAACTGCCTGTTCAATTCGGTTGAAGGAAGTGTGGTAAATAAGCATAACCCTTCTATTTTTTGAAACAGCCATGATTAAATATATACTAAGTAATTCGTAGGAATAGATTGTCATCTAAACCTGGCCTGTAGAAAGATGGTTTAAATTTCATGGCTGCTAATCTTAATTTTTTGAAAGTGTTCTCCAAAATGGAGACCACAACAGAATGTAAGCTTTCTGCTTTCTGTTTATTTGGAAGGGATCACTACTGGATGGGCGTGAGATGCTGTGTAAGAAAGCTGGTCATTAAGGGTGTTGGTAGGTAGTGTTTCATAAAACAAGGTATCACTTGCTTTTTTATTTTTTAATAAAAGGATGTTTGAAGTTGACTGTCCAGATTCTTATATTTCCTCTGTCTATAGTATCTAAAGAAAAACTTAAAATGGTTGTACATAGAGACTGATTATCATTGTAGGGCCAAATCCAGACATAGTATTCATATAAAAGGAAATAAAAGAGAAATGCTAAACTTTGGTATTTGAAAACAATATAAAAGGTGGAAATTTAGGGAGCTGAAATGGTTGAGTAGTTCTTTGGTAAAAACAAAAATGGAGACATTGGGCTGGGAAGGTGGCTCAGCGGTAGAGTGCTTGCCTTGCATGCATGAGGCCCTGGGTTCCATTCCTCAGCACCACATAAGCAAAAAAAAAAAAAGCCGGAAGTGGTGCTGTGGCTCAAGTGGTAGAGCCCTAACCTTGAGCTGAAGAGCTGAGGGAAACCGCCCAGGCCCAGAGTTCAGGCCCCACAACCGGACCCAAAACAAAACAAAACAAAACAAAAATGGAGAACTTGTAAACGTTATGCATACATAGCTTATATGCTTTCCTTTCACTAAAAGCCCCTTATCACATTCATTAGATGATCTTTTAATGCTGGGATAAGGATTTTTGACCATGGATCTACTGTTGAAAATTCTCTATTGTCTTTTTTTTTTTTTTTAATATAAACACCTCCCATAAAGCAAAATCTACTTTTTTCTGTTCATTTGTTAAAGGAATGTAGAATTTAAGGGACACAAGTGGGACAGTAAAAGTTTCGGATGCCTTTATCTTATATGTGTAGTATAGTATATTCCAGTCTTCTTGCCCATGGTAATTGATAACAGCAATTGAAGTTTTCTTTTCTTTTTTGGTAGTGGGCTTAAACTCTACCTCTGGGCGCTGTCCCTCAACTCTTCAGCTTAAGGCTAGCACTCTATCACTTGAGCCACAGCACCACTTCCAGTTTTCTAGCGGTTTGTTGGATATAAAAGTCTCACAGACTTTTGTGCCCAGGCTGGCTTTGAACTGTGATCTGCAGATCTCAGCCTCCTGAGTAGCTAAGATTACAGGCATGAGCCACGGGCAGCCAGCTGTTTTGTTTTAACTATGATAAAATATACATAGCATCAAAGTTTCTATTCCAGCCATTTTTAGTGTGATCTCATGGGTAATAGGAAAACATCATTTCACTTACTTTTAATTGAACATATAAACATTAAATCATTTTTTACATTAGCAGAATAACTCCTGAAGTATTTGGGGAGGACTGGGCCCAATGGCTCACAACCGTAATCTTAACTGTTCAGTTGAGGCAGAGATTGAGAGATCCTGGTTCAAGGACAACCCAGGCAAAAAGGTAGCAAGACTCCCATTTCAAATAATTGGACATTGTAATAACCCAGCTAATTGGGAGGCACAGGGAGGATGATTTTGGACTGAGGAAAGCCTGGATAAAAAAATATGGTCCCCTATGTGAAAAATAACTAAAGGGCTGAGTGCTCAGGCAATAGAGCACAGAGCACATGGCTAGCAAAAGCTGGCGCCCCTCCCCCCAATGGAAAATAAGAGTTTTCCCCCTGCTGTACTGTAGATTGAAGCTAAAACTTTGTTTATTAGGCAAGCACTCTACCACTGAGTTGCAGCACCAAACAACAGCTTTGTGCTTGGGCTGCACATCAGTGGTAGAGCTCCTAGGATAGTGTAGGTCACAAAATAGGCACTTAGAGATCACTAATGAGATAAATGAGGAGCTCATAGTAATGAATCCTAAATATCCTATGTTGTAGACTATTTATAAACATTCAGTTGCCATAAACATTAGTATGTATGTTTTGTAGTGGGACTGGAGAACCTTAGTTAATCTAATGATTTGATTGAATGGAGGTCATTTAGTAGAGCTTTTTTATTTTGCAAAATCTGCATACAGTGCTTAGCATAATAGTTTGTATAAGTGTTCAGCAAATGTTAAACTTCGTTAGTTTGTTGGGGAAAGAAGAGAAAGGCACAGAGAAGAGATACTAATAGGAGTGTTAGGCTGGCCTGGGCATAAACAGTAGATTGTTTGAAAAAGAACTAAAGTGAAAACAGCTGGGACGTGGAGGATCAAGTGCTAGAGCCTTTGGCCTCCCAAGTTCAAGGGCTTGGGTTCAAGCCTCCAGTACTGAAAAAACAAAAACAAAAACAAAATCCCATTGACTTTCCTATGACTTGAATAGGCTTCACTCCCTGGAAGAATCTTGGCAGAACCACACAGAAAACTCCAAGCTGCCTTTTAGTTCACATTTCTAGGACAAATCAGCAGAGCTGATAAGCTTTAGAAGAGGGATATTCATAGTTTAACTTGGTGTGTAGTTGTCATGTGTTGTTTTTTCAATCTGTTCCATAACAAGTCCTCATTTTAATCTCAGTTTTCCAATTGAGCTGACTGCGTTGCACAGGGCTGAGTGAGGTCTGATTATTTATTGCCTAAAGTTTTTATTTTGAAAAGACCCCAGACCCCAGAATACGTTCATCCATTGAGCTCTTTAAGAAAAACCACTGCCCCTTCCCCTGCATACCTAAGAGAGCGAAGCAGGACACAGGCAAGTCATTACATGCCCTAAAGCCAGGCATTCCTGAAAAATAGCCGACCCTCCCGTCCCTTCCTGTAAAACTTAGCTATAATGGCAGGGTAGGTCAGGAGGTAATAAATCACTTGTCAAAATTAGGGAACGAACAGTTTCGGTGCATGACGACCAGCACAGACTTGTCAGGGCAAGTACCGACACGTCAGCTTTCCCCCAACCCCACCTGCCCCATCTGGCCAGCTTAACCTGACCAATCCCCACCCTGAGCGTAATTTGAAATTAACCAATCAATATTCTGTAACCAAGCATCTCGCTTCTGTAACCTTGCTTCTGCTGTCCATAAAAAGAGGGTGCTTTCAAGCACTCGGCGCACAAGTCTCCCGATAGACTTTGTCGCCCCGGGTACCCGTGTAACCGGTTCCCAGACACTTGACCCGAACCTTGTGGATCTCGTGGTTAAGTGCACCTGGGAGCCGAGGCATGCCCGAATAAACCTCGTGCTGTTTGCATCCGTACAAGTGGTCTCGTTGTTCCTTGGGGAAGGGTCTCTTTAGATCGAAGGACACTCCACGCCGGGGGTCTTTCATCTTGGGGGCTCGTCCGGGATAGAGACCCTCACCCAGGGACCACCGACCCATTTTCGGGAGGTAAGCTGGCCAGCGTCTGTGTATTGTCTGTGTATTGTCTGTGTGCTGTTTAAAGTCAATCTGTGTGTCCAATTATTGTGCGCTTGCGATTCTGTGAGTTCGGCCGTACTCGTCTGTATCTGGCGGACCCGTGGAGGAGCTGACGAGCTCGTACTCCCGACCGCAGCCCCCAGGAGACGTCTTGGGGGTGTCCGGAGCCTGAAAAAGTGGCTCGTCCGGGGTCTGAAAGTTCTGGGTGAGCGTGGCAGGCTCACTCAGCAGACTTAAAAGTGACCCGTCCGGAGCCTGAAAGAGTGGCTCGTCCGGGGCCTGAAAGAGTGGCCCGTCCGGGGTCTGAAAAAGTGACCCGTCCGGAGCCTGAAAGAGTGGCTCGTCCGGGGCCTGAAAGAGTGGCCCATCCGGGGTCTGAAAAAGTGACCCGTCCGGAGCCTGAAAGAGTGGCTCGTCCGGGGCCTGAAAAAGTGGCCCGCCTGTTTTCTGGAACTCCGTCCTTTTTAGACGCGTGATTGCTTGGGAGACGAGTCTCCGTCTGGTTTTTGCCTTCGGTTGATCGCCGAAACCGCGCAGCGAAAAAGTAACGTGACCAGTTATAATTGTAATGTTGTTTGTTGTAGAGTTTTGGTTGCTTGCATTGCTTCTGCCCTTGTGGTTTGTTTTTCTGTTGATCTGCTGTCTTTGCCTTCGCTGTGGAAAATTTGGGAGAGTGTGTTACTGTGAAAACCTTAAGTTAAAACTACACAGGTCTCTATCAGGTTTTGCTTTCAGTTTATTAACAACAGCGCGCAGCGAAGCCAAGTGTTGTCTGTATTGTTGTTTGTATTGTTGTCTGTATTGTTTTTGTGTTCGTTAACAGTTTTAAAATGGGACAAACTGTCGCGACACCACTTAACCCTTCCATCTGCCCCTCAGCTCTCTCCCCCACTCCTTCCCTCTCCAATTTCCCAACCTCAGCTCTCTCTCCTTCCCGGGGAGTTTAGCCATGGTCGGCCACTCCCATCTGAAGTCGCTTTTTCTGTTTGGCGCCTGTCTGTTTTTGTGTTTCTGTTTAGTGTTAATTGTTTCTGTTGTCTGTTTTGTTGTCCTTAAAGGGATGGGGCAGCAACTAACAACCCCCTTAAGTCTGACTATAGATCACTGGAAGTCACAGCCTGAGCCGAGATTGTCAGGTTTTGGGAACTTGCTTGTTTGTCAATTATGAAATTGCCACTGACCATCTGCAGGTGGCCTCAGTTAGATCTCAGCCTCGGGCCTTGGCTCGGGGGGTCTGAGCGTGGGGGAGAACCTGTCAGTCTGAGGGAACAGCCGCTAGGGACTTCCTTCCCTTGCCCCAAGATGACTGGGAATTCGCCTCTGCCTTGGAAGACCCCCGGGTCAACGTCTGCAGGACTCTAAGAGAAAAATCCTCCGGAGGTGAGTAGGGGGGTTGAGTCCCCTGGTAAGTGAATGGTGGTGAGATGTCGCCCTATTCACTGAGACTTGATTCTGTCTTTGTGGCCACATGTTTGTCTTGTTAACTTTAGTGTGTTTGTTTTATGGGGTAGGAAAGTTCTGGGTGAGTGTGGCAGGCTCACCCAGCAGACTCTGGATTCAGCTTGCTGAGTGGGAACAGCACAGAGTTCCGGTAGGGATAAACTGGGGCCCATTAGTCCCCAACTCAGCCTTCAGTTCTTGTCTAGTTCTGTTTTTAAAATTGGTACCAGTTTTAAATGTGGATCCTTGGTTTTTGTGTTTATCTGTGTTTTTGTTATTTATTTATTTAAACATCTCTGAGGGAATAAAAGTTCCAGCTGGGCCTAGTCACAGACCTGCTATGCCCACCCTCCCCGCGAGGCATGAAGGGTTACTGGGCTAGTTTGGTTCCCTTCAAGCCTCAGGCTGCACCTTCTCCCAGTGGAGGCTGCTGGAGGACAGGTGAGGGCGTAGAAGGCTGTGTACCTGGATTGGACTTTTCAGCTAGTTCTGTCTAAAATTGGGTTAAAAAAAAAAAAAATCAGGCCAGTTTAGTCTTAGGTGACTCCCTCCCTCAGCCCTCCTCCAACTCAGAAGAGATTCATAAGCCTTGCTAACAAGCAAGCTCTGTGAAAATGAAGCACAACAAAGGTACCTAGTTCTAAAAGAAATACTGTCTTAAATTTTTTTGTTTAAAACCTTTAGAAAGTGTACGTACAACTGATTTTGATTTTTGCGCACTTTAAGATCTGTGTGTTTTGTGTGTGTCTGTGAACGTGTTCTAAGATAAAAAAAAATTGTCAGCATGCTGTAACAATTGGGTGATTTAAATTTAAATTTCAAAAGGTTATGAGTTTGGACATTACCAAAAATTTTTAAAAATCTTCACATTGTTTTAAATGGCTTTTTAAAAGGTTCTTTAACTTGCAAATTAGAAAATCTGGTATTTTAAAAACTAATATTTTAAAATGCATAAGTCTGTTTATACTGTAATCAAGTTATCTGGCTTAACAAAAATGCATTGGCTGTTTGGGGTCTAATTCCCTTGGCTAAAATTTGGGGATAAATATTAGAAATTTAAATGTAAAGGTTAGTTTAACACTGTCAAAGATGTTACCTGTTCTATCTAAAACTGTATTTCATTTGAGAACCAAGAGAAGAGACGGGGAAAAACTTAGAAACCAACAGAAGACCTATCTTTAGGGGTGAAGGGTGAACAAACAGAAGTGCAGTTCAGCTGGTCATGCAGTGGGACAGGCCCTGGGAGGAGTCCAAGCATGATGAGGCAAACTGGCACAAACGCAGTTCATCTAACCCTAAAGAGTCGGATTGGGTGTGTGCCTGCCTATTCCATAGGAGGGGCCAAGTGGCCCATCGTTGTTCTGTCTCTTTTCCCTGCAGATAGGCACTGAAAACATGATGGTTAAAATGAATGATGTGATGATCTGATTAGTATTGCTAAAACTTTCCCTTGGATGTGTTAACATTAAAATTAGGAAGGCCTTAAAAAGAGGGTAAAAAAAGTTATTTGTATAATGTGGCTTACTTTCAATTATGTTCCACAATTAGGATGCTTTTTAAAAGTTATAACGGTGTTAAGTCTAGCTTTGTGATATAGTAAAGGTGACTGTAATTCTTGCATTAAGGAAAATTGTCATTTGAGTTTAAAATTTTTAATGTGTGTCTGTTTTAAAACAAGCAGCCAAGAGACAATGAGTGACACTTGGCCTCAAGATTTCAAGGGATCTTTTCAAAATGCAAATGAAAACTAAAGTATAAAATATTAAAAATGATTAATAAGAGGCTTTAAAAATTAGGAATGGATTTTTGGATATAAAGTTTAAAGGTAAAGTTGTTCTTAACATTGGCCTCAATGTGCACAAAGGAAAAATTAGGATTACCAAAATATTTGCTATTCTAGTTTGCTCTTATAGGTTTTTCAAGTTTCCAGCAAGCCCAAAGCAAAGCACAGAGGATTCTTACAAGTTGTCAGATGTAACTTTGAATCTTAATAAGTTTCAGGTAAGAGCATGCTTAAAAGCTACTTCTATGTTGACCACCTTGTTGCTTTTAATTGGAGTAAAATGGCCTTTTGTAAGACTCATTGATCTGCAAACCGGTTCAAAGCCAGCCCGGGCACAAAAAGGTCCCTGTGAGACTGTCACCTCTACTCAGCCAGCAGAGTGCTGAAAGAGCAAGCAGAAATGCTTTGGGACTCACAGTGGCAGAGTACTAGCCCTGGACTGAAGAGTTAAGGGACAGCATTCAAGCCCCGAGTCTGGGACTCAAAGTGGCAGAGTGCTAGCCTTGAGCTGTAGAGCTGAGGGACAGTGCTCAGGCCCTGAGTTCAAGTCCAGCAACCAGCTAAGGAAAATGCCAATGAGGCATTTATCCCAATGTAGAGAAGACACTCCTGAGACAAAAGCAATGGTGAAGCATCCAGAGGCAGTAAGCCACTGCTTGGATGGCAGAAATGTCAGATCCTGGAGTCATTTGTGTGTGGCCCTTCAAAACTGGTCAGAGCCGGGAGGTCATAGGAAGATAGTTTGGAAGCATGCCTAATGTTCATGACTACCTTGTAAGGGACAGGAACTTGCCAGTCCTCTGTGATAGTAAAAAGCTAATGTTATAAAATGTGGGGGGTAGTTTAAATCTTAACCCCTTTATGTGCCAAAAGCTCTAATTGGCGGTAATATTGAGCTGACACCAGTTACATGAAATTCATCTTCTCAGGAAAAAGTTTGTAAACCTGAGAGTGTGTTTCTATTGATATCTGTCTAAAGGCCTGCAAAGGTAACTCAGGCATTGTGTTAGGGTTACTAGAGATCACATTCCTAAGTCATCCAGAAAGATGCTTTTACAAACCAGAGTGCTAAACAAGCTATACTGCTATAGCTGGAGAAAAGGTCTGTGCAGTTGTCAAAAGTTAAATATTGTTCTTAATGACTTCTAACCCTGATGGCCTCTTTGTAAGGTTATAGGCTCCTGGCTAGGTAAGATCAACGCCCCTAAAGTCAGCTTGAAGAAGTTACAGAAGATGGACCTTCGCCCTTCTACCCCCATTTTAAGATCAAGAGTCCAGAGTCAGTTTTGGAAAAATGAGGCAAAATAGATAAAATAATTTTTAATAAGGGCATAAAAAATAGTGTTAACTGTTGTAGGTGTGCAAGGTGTGGAGACTGCATTTGTCAGAGATGGTTACAAGACTAAGCCTTCTGTGTCTATTTACAAAAATATCTGGTTAGTAAAAAGTTGTGATTTTGGTAAATTGTCCTGAGCTATTGTTTAAAAGATCTTAAAAACCAGCAGGATCAAAGCCTGCCAAGCCTAGGCAATGTATCTTTAACCAGTCTGTGTAGGAATTTACAGCCCAGCATGAAGTGTGACAGTCCCTTGGAGCCACTGAGAGACCCTGCTGTTCCGGTTGCTGCTGCTGCTGCTGCTGTACACCGTAATGGGTAAAGTTCAACGACGGCCTGACAGTCACCTGGAGGAACTCCTGCTTGATTCCATCACCTGAGTCGGCTTCCTGGTTGAAAGCTGCTAAATCTAAGATCTTGTGGGACATTCTTTTGGGTGATATCCAGAAACCCTCTCTTCCCACAGTGGATATTGGGGACAAGGATATCACTGGCTTGCTTGTCTTAGGCACTTCAGTGCATAGTAACTGGAAATCCACTCTATGTTCACAGCCTAGTTTGACTCTGATATGGTAATAACCTGAGTGTGTTATCAATAGAGGTAATACTCTTAGCCTTAAAATCTAGCAAGCTTCTGCATCACGGTGGTGCCTTAAGGCTGTTCTAAGATAAAGGTTCCGCAAGCCAAAGGAAAAATTGGGCAGTTTTAAACTACAGCCACAAAGATGGTCAAGAAATTGTAAGGAAAGAGGGTGGTAATGAAAGCCTTGGGAAAGAAATTGTAAAGAAAGAAGTAAAGAAAGCCTTGGAAAGAGAATTGGGGAAATTTAAAAAGTAAGGATTGTCTTTAAGACAAACCTCAGAAAGTTTAAGTATGTCGCAAATGGTATGAGTATGTCTTAAAATTGGAGCTTACAAGTACAGCTGGTATATCAGGCGACCAGCTGGTGACCATCCAAGAACGAAGCCTTGCAGCAAGATTGTATAACCTTTTGCTGATAAAAGTTTGTTATCCTCTACATTAGTCTGTCTGGGCGCTGACAAACTCCGTAAAATCGCACTCAGCACTCAGCATTCCAAAATCGAAGGGGGTTAGACTTGCTTTTTCTAAAGGAAGGGGGCCTATGTGCAGCCTTAAAGGAAAAATGTTGTTTTTATGCTAACAAAACAGGAGTGGTAATCAGGACCCTAGACAAACTCGAAGAAAGATTAAACAATAGACAGCGAGAATTTGAGTCTCAACAAACTTGGTATGAAGGGTTGTGGACTCCATGGTTTACTACCCTAATATCATCCTTAATGGGACCCCTAATACTCCTCATGTTAATCCTTACTGTGGGCCCCTGCATCGTAAATCGCCTAATACAATTTGTAAGGACCGCCTATCGGTCGTGCAGGCCCTAGTATTAACCCAACAATATCATCAACTTAAATTAACGGAGGAATCTCCAGTTGAATGAAGGATTTCATTCAGGCAAAAAGAAAATGGGGGAATGAAAAGACCCCAGACCCCAGAATACGTTCATCCATTGAGCTCTTTAAGAAAAACCACTGCCCCTTCCCCTGCATACCTAAGAGAGCGAAGCAGGACACAGGCAAGTCATTACATGCCCTAAAGCCAGGCATTCCTGAAAAATAGCCGACCCTCCCGTCCCTTCCTGTAAAACTTAGCTATAATGGCAGGGTAGGTCAGGAGGTAATAAATCACTTGTCAAAATTAGGGAACGAACAGTTTCGGTGCATGACGACCAGCACAGACTTGTCAGGGCAAGTACCGACACGTCAGCTTTCCCCCAACCCCACCTGCCCCATCTGGCCAGCTTAACCTGACCAATCCCCACCCTGAGCGTAATTTGAAATTAACCAATCAATATTCTGTAACCAAGCATCTCGCTTCTGTAACCTTGCTTCTGCTGTCCATAAAAAGAGGGTGCTTTCAAGCACTCGGCGCACAAGTCTCCCGATAGACTTTGTCGCCCCGGGTACCCGTGTAACCGGTTCCCAGACACTTGACCCGAACCTTGTGGATCTCGTGGTTAAGTGCACCTGGGAGCCGAGGCATGCCCGAATAAACCTCGTGCTGTTTGCATCCGTACAAGTGGTCTCGTTGTTCCTTGGGGAAGGGTCTCTTTAGATCGAAGGACACTCCACGCCGGGGGTCTTTCAATTTGTTTTAGTTTCTTGAAATATGATGTGTAGCCCAACCTGACCTTGAGCTCCAGATCTTCCTACTGCTAGCTCCTAAATGCTAAGATGACAGACATGTGCTACCATACATTGCTTTCCATTATAACTTTGCTCCAATTAATTAATTTCAATGTGATTTTAACATTTACATTGTGATTTTGAGTATACAAGAGACATATTCATTTTAATAAAGCTGAATAGCATTTTATATTTAGTAATTACTACTTCGAAGTACAGAAAGTAGTACAAAATTGAGTCAAATTAAAGTAATTGATACACTTTTATACAAAGGGTATTTTGAGGTTCCATCATGAATTTGATTCCAAATACACTATTTGTAAAAGTACAAGGTTACACTATCTAGCAACTTTTTTTTTCTTTTGATGCCTTAAACTCAGGGTCTTGGATGCTGTCTCTAAGCTTTTTTGCACAAGGCTAGTACACTAGCATTGGAGCCTCTACTTCTGGCTTTTTGGTGGTTAATTGGAGATAAGAGTCTTATAGACTTTTCTGCCTGGGCTGGCTTTGAACTGCAATCCTCAGATCTCAGCTTCCTAAGTAGCTGGGATTAGAGGTGTAAGCCACCAGAAACTGGCTCTAGTCACTTTTGAAAGCCCTAAAAATACCCCAGAATCATATTTAATTTAAGAAAATAGTTTTCTGAGAACTGAAAATACTTTAAAGTTTGTTAAATAATTATTATAATATTCAACATTTTTAATAGATTAAAAACTCTCTGAATTTAAATATTAAGGATTTTTAAGAAGCCAGACTACAATTAACATATTAAATATTATTCTAAAACATGATTTGAATCGAAGCAAGACATTAAAGATGTGGTATACACATATGTGTTTTCTTATACGTACATAAACAAACGCTGAGAGGATCCATATTATTAAAAATGTTTATCTGAGGGCTGTAGCTGTTGTTTAGTCCATAGTGCTTGTCTAGCATTCATGAGGCTTAGATTTGAGCCCCAGCACAGCAATAACAACTAAAGGTTAGCTATAAGGGACTGAGAAGAATGTGGCAGATATGAACAGTACAAGGTTCAAGACTTTCCATTATATATCTCTTGAGATCTTTTAGATTTTTGAAACATGTAAAATTACCTAATCAGAAAAAAAAGAGCACACATAGTGAGCCTTAAAGAGAAAAAGACACTGCAGGAAAGAGGGATATGGAAAAGGAACTGGAGGGCTGGGAAGGTGGCTCAGTGGTAGAGTGCTTGCCTTGCATGCATGAGGCCCTGGGTTTGATTCCTCAGCACCATATAAGGTGTGGCTCAAGTGGTAGAGTGCAAACCTTGAGCTGAGGAGCTGAGGGACAGCGCCCAGGCCCAGAGTTCAGACCCCACGACCAGACCAAAAAAAAAAAGAAAAAAAGAAAAAGAAATGGAGATGGACAGGATTCCTGCAGATAGTTTTTGCTATCTCTGAGGCTAAAGAGTGAGAGGGTCTGATGATACAGTAAATTAGTGGGTAATGACATAAATTTGTTTTTTTTTTTTTTTGTTTTTTTGTTTTTCCTATTCTTCAAGGAGTACCCTGTTACATTAAAGATACATTGTTGCTGGTAAGAAATACAAGGGAGGGGCTGAGAAGGTGGCTCAGTGGTAGAGCATTTGCCTTGCATGCCTGAGGCCGTGGGTTCCATTCCTCAGCACCACATAAGCAAAAAGAAAAAAGCCGGAAGTGGCACTGTGGCTCAAGTGGTAGAGTGCTAGCCTTGAGCTGAGGAGCTGAAGGACAGTGCCCAGGCCCAGAGTTCAGGCCCCCCCAACCGGACCCCCCCCCCAAAAAAAGAAAGAAATACAAGGGATATGGATTTTTAAAGATTATATTTATGAGTTTAGAAGCAATTATGAATACATGCCATCATTATTTTAGTTGCTTTTTAGTGTTTTTTAACTTCATTGTTTCTCTGATGCTAATGTTTCTATACATGTAATAATTTTTTATTTGTTTCTAAGGTCTACATGGCTTTCTGTAACAAATCTGGAGTTTTAGGATTTTCATTCTGAAATGTTTCTTCTTACAAGTTGGACCTCAATGTGCAAGATGTCAGTCAAAAGAAAATTATTCTTTTTATATATTCTTTCCTCTATGAACTTTTTTTTTTTTTTTGGTCAGTCATGGGGCTTGAACTCTGGGCCTGAATGCTGTCCTCAGCTCTTCAGCTCAAGGTTAGTGCTCTACCACTTGAGCCACAGCGCTACTTCTGGTTTTCTGAGTGGTTTATTGGAGATAAGAGTCTCACAGACTTTCATTGAACTGCAGTCCTCAGATCTCAGCCTCCTGAGTTAGCTAGGATTACAGGTGAGAGCCACTGGTGCCCGGTGCCCATCTGAACTTTTTTATTTGTATTCATTACAAAGACTTACAGAGATAATTCTTTAAAAATGCATTTTAATAAACACTCAAATACAGAAAATGATAATTAGTCTTATTTGAATCTGCACATTAAAAGAGCATATAATTATAAACACCATAAATAGTTCTTCCTTAAGTCTTTAAGAAAACAACTGAAAATAGCTCCCCCTCAAAAAAAAAACAAAAAAAAAAAACAAAAAAAAAACCCAGTGATGTTACTGGCTTTCATTCTCCAATCCAGCCTACTTTTTCATTTTTTTTTAACTTTAAAAATTTTTTAATGATAGCCAATCTCAGTGAAATTTTCATTTGCAGTGCCATGATGTCTAAGAATAGATGTAGCTTTTGAACTAAGGCACAATTGTGCCACATGATTATTGTATTTCCCCATGTGACATTTTGTGCCAGGTAGCTCTGTTTAAAAAGCCGTCTTATCACTGTAGGATGTTTGGCAGAGTTCTTGGCCTCTGTTCACTAGTCCAGAAGAACCCCTACTTCAGCTACAACAGCTATAAATATCTTCTAGATATTGCCAAATGAACCCTGGGGAGTTGATACAATCACTGCCAGTTAAAAACTACTCATCTTGGAGAAGCTGATTGCTTTCCATATGTCTTTGTGCCCTCATCAGCAAACTGGAATTAATAATAATACCTACTTCAGGGTTTTTGTCAGAGTAAATGGACAATATTTGCAAAACGCTTCCTAGAATGGAGTAGTCTTTAAATCTTTTCTCAATAAAATGATCGTTAACCTTCTTTCCTTCTATGTTTTATCTATGAGACATTAATTCTCCCCCTCCTCCACAGTTTTCCAAAGCAATTGTCATGACTTCTGTTTATATAAATATTCACCCTTAAAATGATTATACCAGGGTAATTTCTCAAAAATGAGTCACAGGTCTGGACTTTATCTCAAGTAGTAGAACACTCGAGTTCAGTCTCCAGTTACACACACACACACACACACACACACACACACACACACACACAGCATAAATAATTTACACTTTTGTTTGCTTGATTTTATATTTATACTTATAGAAATTGGTAATATTATTGTTAAATATTTCTCAATAAGATTGTACACATTTGACAGTTTTCCCCCCCCAGAGACCTACTTTTGCCTCAATACAGGCTTCTCCAGTCTTGCAGCATAGATATCCTGGAATTCCTTTGAACCATTGTCCTGGGATTCTTCTTATTGTGGATTTGTTCCCTATTTCTGGGTATTATGCTTTTTTTCTTTTCAGTTTCCTACTTTGGTTCAGTGAAATACAACTTCCAATAGAATCATGGAATGTCTAATATATATATTTATTCTATATATAGTATTTAAAATAATTTTCCATCCAGATAGCAAAGGAATTGTCTTTTGACTTTTAAAATTAGAATTGAAAGGTCTGCATTCCAGTTCCTGCATTTTTGTAATTTTTTCTCATTGAAAGGTTCAGCATCTTTGTTAATAATACTCAGAAATTTCACAATTCTGAGGCTTACATAGATCTTTCTAATAATTATGTTATGCATTGGAAACTAGTCTTTCAGTCTGGGAAATGCTCTTGTAACCCCATTAACTCACCTACCTGTGTTTCCTACATCCACATCAATATTTTTGCATATTCTTTGTGTAGCTATTGATCAAATGCTGAAACTGTAATTTTATTCTGCTTTTTATTGATAACTTCTTGTTCCCCTACCCCACATCATTCTGGGATGTTATTTTGTCCTTTTATAAAAAGTATATTTTTGTTTCTTTGCTATCCTTAAATAGTTGTACAGAGGATACAATTCAACATATCAGTTCATGAGAGCAATGCATCTCAATTAGTGTCACCCCAACTGGGAAGATTTTATAAATGGTATGTTTTTTTTCTAATTAAATGTTTGTCTTTTTTTTTTTTTTTTTGTCCAGTGGTGGGCCTGAACTCTGGGCCTGGGTGCTGTCCCTCAGCTCTTCAGCTCAAGGCTAGCACCCTACCACTTGAGCCACAGCACCACTTCCGGCTTTTTTCCCCCCTGCTTATGTGGTGCTGAGGAATCGAACCCACGGCCTCATGCATGCAAGGCAAGCGCTCTACCACTGAGCCACCTTCCCAGCCCATTATGTCTGTTTTTGTTTGTTTGTTTAACAGCCTCTCTGAGCAGCCCAGGCTGGTCTCAAACTTAGGATTTCCATCTTCCAACTGCTAGCATTACAGATGTGTTCCAATTGGCCCAGTTAGACATATATGCCTTAGATTTTAAATTTACAGCAATTCTCTCTCTCTCTCTCTTTTTCTCTCTCTCTTTCTCTCTCTCTCTGAATGAAAGTTCTATCTGAGGGAAGGTGAGAGGAGGGCACAGGATCAGTGGAAAGCAGGTGAAAAAGTACAACAGAGGGTTCCATCAACTGCACTGGATATTGATAAAAGAGAACTAAGCAACTCAAAGGCAGTAATGAGAAGAAGAATGAGAGAGAAAGAAGGAACATCTGATACTAAGCAAAAAAAAGGAAAGAAAGAAAAAGAAATGTACGTATCACCTGATCAGGAAGAAATAATTTAACTGTTAATTTCATAGAGTTAAACTTTTTTTCTTATGTAAAATGAGATTTTTGTATTTTTCTTTATTCATAAACTTTGTAGATGAGAATAATGATGCCTATCATTATGAATGTCAAAATGTGTTTATAACTTTAGCTGAGCATAACTATGCCACAGTACTGTGAAATTTATTTACTTACTTAATTTCCATAAAGACATCTTTGGGGAAAAAGCACATAGTTCTTTCTTTCTTAGCACACAGTATCTTTTTATCTCTCTAATAATGATGTTTTTCAATGTTTTCTATTTTTTACAGTTTATTTTGATCTTTTCTTTTATGTCAGAGGTTTCCTTCAAATCTTTTGTTATCCTTTTCTATCTTTCCATGTTTGAGAATGATATCCCAAGAATGCAAAGGTGGTTTGTTATTTGAAAATCCAATCAATATCAGTAGACAATAATAATAATGATAATATTCATTTCTAAAATTAAAAAAAGCATTTAACAACCTAATAAAGACATTGACATCACTTGGGCATGTGAAGTTTGAGTGTGCCTCCAAGGGTCCACTTGTTAGAAGTTGGTGATGTTTTGAAGAGAGGGACCTCGTAGGAGGTCCTCAGGTTACTTAGAAAGTAAACTCCTCATTGTGGCAGTGCTAGGAGGTGGGGCCTAGTGGTAGGTTTATGGGTCACATAGAAAACTTCTATAAATAGATTAATATATTCTCCCATTCTCCCATGTCCAAGTTCTTCATCACAGAGCACTCGATTCATTGCCATGAAATATGATTGTTATAATCAAGTCCCCCTTTCTTATTTTATCTCTTTTGCACACACTTACTTGCCCATTCACAGTGAGGCCCTCAATTAGAAGCCAAGCAGATGCCAGCACCATGCCCTTGGACTTTGCAATCTCCCAAACTGCAAGCAAAAGTAAACTCCTTTCCTTTATAAATAACTCAGTCTCAGCTATCCTGCTACAGCCAGAGAAATCAAAAAGTATTCAGATTGTAAAGGAAGATACAAGACTATCGGAATTTTCACATTTGTTTTCCCAAAAAAAAAAATCACAAAATATTCTAACATAAATATTGATTGATTAGATTGAAATATACAACCAATTATATTTCTATATTTTCTATAAATATCATTTTTATAAAGCATAAATATCAAGGGATAAATTGTTAAATGTAAATTTCTATAGTGAAAACTATAAGGCTGGTAAGCAAAAAGAAAGAATAAATGGAGATATATAATTTCGGAACTGAAAGACTTTTTTTGTGTGCCGTCCTGGGGCTTAACCTCAGGGCCTTGGCACTAGTTCTTACTCAAGGCTACTCAACCTAGTTGAGCCACAGCTCCATTTCTGGCTTTTTTTTTTTTTTGGTAGTTTATTGGAAATAAGTCTCACATTCCTGCCCATGCTGGCTTTGAACTGCAATTTTCAGCTCTTAGCTTCCTGAGTAGCTAGCATTACAGGTATAACCCACTGGCACCCAGCTAAGAATTGCTTTTTTTGAGAATCTATACAATTACACTCAAAACCTGACCAGATTTTGGGTCAGAAATTAACAGCATATTCTAAATTTTATTTGGAAATGTGAAGAACCTAGTATAATAAACAAAATGACTTTGAAACATAAGAACTTACACTACTTGATTTCAAAACTTATGAAGCTACAATAGGAAGGCCATTATAACACAGGAGTATGAAAGGATATAGAGATCAAGGGAGTATAGACATAGCCACATATGTATCTATATATTAAACCCATGTGATGGTATGGACAGAGTTCTTCCACAAGTGGTTAAGAATGTTATAACTGATTATAATTGGGAACAGGTCTATGATACAGTTGCAAATCTATCAAGACTGAGACTACTAAATTTTATCCTGATAACTGCTTCTTTGAGGATCCACATTTCCCATGGTGATGGAAGTTCTTCCACTAATCATGCTAGTGACTCCTCTGCTCATTTGTAGACCTATTTAGCTTTGCAAACACAGCTCAATACTGCCTACCCCAGGAAGACTTCCTTGAAACCATCATACCAATCTGACTGAAGTGTTTCTTCCCTACCTTTTACAATGACTTGAATTCTCAGGGTACATTTCCTATCACTGTATTTACTACAGTATATTATAGTGAATTGTTTATTGTTAGGGTGAGAAAACTTTTTGGGGGGGAGGGGGGTCTATCATGGGGCTTGAACTCAGAGCTTGCGTGCTGTCCCTGAGCACCTTTCCTCAGGCTAGTCCTATACCACTTTGAACCATAGCTTCACATCCGGTTTTCTGGAGGTTGGTTGGAGGTAAGAGTCTCATGGACTTTCCTGTCTGGGCTGACTTTGTACCATGATCCTCAGATCTCAGCCTCCTAAGTAGCTAGGGTTATAGGTGTGAACCACCAATGCCCAGCTTGAGAAAACTTCTCAAATTCAGTTACAGTGAGTAAATACTTTAGAATTTGCAGGTCAAGAGACAAGGTATTTACAATAAAAAAATTCCCACAGTTTTTATTGGCAAAATAATATATCTATATCTATATCTATATCTATCTATCTATCTATCTATCTATCTATCTATCTATCTATCTATCTATCTATCTATCTATCTATCTATCTATCTGTCTGTCTGTCTGTCTGTCTGTCTGTCTGTCTGTCTGTCTGTCTGTCTGTCTGTCTGTCTGTCTATCTATCTATCTACCTACCCTTTGGAAAATTTAAACTTCACTTACAAAATCTTTGTGATGCTCTCAAGAAAATGCTGAATGAGAACATATGTTGAATGAGGTGAACTAAGACCTGATTGTGATTTATTTGAAGATGAAGCATTGCTGATTCATGAAGGAAAGGAATTTTTTTAAGATTACACATATTTTTTGAAAGACTTGGCTCAATTCAAATCTCAGACATTAATCATAGTGCTTTTCTAGTATTTGTTTTATTGGGAACAAAGCATATTGCTTCGTTCTGACCTCTGGTCAGAATTCTCCTAGGGTGGCAGGTCATGGAAAAGATATGTGGTTAATATGGCTGTGAACCCTAAGACTTGCTTAGAGCAACACTTGTCTTGGTGGCATGTTTCTAATATGTGGATGGATGTTTCTAATATGTACAGAGTTGTATACTTTGAGTCACACTATATATCTGAAATCAGTACAATGGTAATGAACTAGATTATTTATTACAAATAATGTCCAATGAAAGAATATGCCTCTGAAACTGAATATTAATTTTTAGTACCAACAGTGATATTTAAATTCTCAAAAATGTAGGGGCTGGGAAGGCGGCTCAGTGGTAGAGCAATTGCTTTGCATGCCTGAGGCCCTGGGGTCGATTCCTCAGCACCTTATGAGTAAAAAAGAAAAAAGCCAGAAGTGGTGTTGTGGCTCAAGTGGTAGAGCGCTAGCCTTGAGCTGAAGAGCTGTGGGACAGCGCCCAGGCCGAGTTCAGTCCCCATGACCGGACCCTCCCCCCTCAAAAAAATGTAATAGCATGCCATTTCTTTGAAATGCCTTCTTAGTCTTAAATTTTAATCTTGAAAATGTGCTGGTGAAACCTCTATTATTAATATCCATTTCACATGTAAAAGAAAAACAGAAAATTTAGATTGATCTGGATATTGGAATAATAAGAAAAAAGCAGTGAGCATTATGAAAGATTTTTTTTGAAGTTCTTCATGCCCTGCATGGTATCTCATTCTTATAATCCTAGCTACTCAAGAGGCTGAGATCTGAGGATCAGGATTCAAAGCTAACCCAGACAGGAAAGCCCTTAAGACTCTTTTTTTTTTTTTTTTTTTTTTTTTTTGCCAGTCATGGTGCCTGAACTCTGGGCCTGGGCACTGTCCCTCAGCTCTTCAGCTCAAGGCTAGTGCTCTACCACTTGAGCCACAGCACCACTTCCAGCTTTTTCTGCTTATGTGGTGCTGAGGAATCGAACCCAGGGCCTCATGCGTGCAAGGCAAGCACTCTACCACTGAGCCACCTTCCCAGCCCGCCCTTAAGACTCTTAATTCCAATTAACCACCAGAAAACTGGAAGTCAGCTGTGGCTCAAAGTGGTAGAGCATAGCCTTGAGCAAAAGAGCTCAGGGACAGAGCTCAGGCTCTAAGTTCAAGCCCCATGACTGCCATAAATAAATAAATAAATAAATAAATAAATAAATAAATAAATAAAATATAATACTAAAAAAATACCCCTTCATTTTAGAGGCAAGCACATCAAAATAAGTTGGGATAAATGACAAAGGGAAGAAAGGACAATGATAAAGAACATGAGATGATGGTGGAAGCACTCTAGCTTAATGTAGTTCTGTAAATTAAAAAAAAAGTTATTTTGTTTAAGTAAAAAAATTGAATATATGTAACAAGTAGATTTATTCTTTTGGTAATAGCAGTATGTTAGTGGAATAGGATTCTTTAGGTGGAGGGTAACAATTTTCTTAGTTGGTGCTCAAAGTTATTAGTCCTGTCCTCAAATAAATTTCAAATTTTTAGTCTATAAGAAACATTTTTTAGCTCACAAGTTTTAGAAAGATACTCAGTATCATCTGCTGACCCTTGATCTGTTTGCTTAACTTTGTGTTCCTACTACATTTGGAGATTTTTGGACTTGTCTTGAATCTTACTCATCTTTGTATTCCAAGGCAACACATTATAGGTACTTAAAACTTAAAAATCTTTTTTTTTTTTCCCCTGTCCTGAGACTTGAACTCTTGGGCTCTGTCCCTGAGCCTGTCTGTGCTCAAAGCTAGTGCTTTACCACTTGAGCCACAGCCCCACTTCCAAAAATCTTTTTTTTTTTTTTTTTTGGGTCCGGTTGTGGGGCCTGAACTCTGAGCCTGGGCGCTGTCCCTCAGCTCTTCAGCTCAAGGCTAGCGCTCTACCACTTGAGCCACAGCACCACTTCCAGCTTTTTGCTTTTTGCTTATGTGGTGCTGAGGAATTGAACCCAGGGCGTCAGGCATGCAAGGCAAGCGCTCTACCACTGAGCCACCTTCCCAGTCCAAAAAATCATTTTTTTAAGCTATAAAGAAATTCGATTGCCTCAGACATTCATTCATCTGGATATTATCTTGACTTCATGTACTTATTACCTTTCCTATAAGAAGTTTCAGATTTATTTTATTTCTGCTATTTAATATACAACAGGAAAAAGAATATGCACATTTTAAAATTTAAGAATTATTTGAAAACTCAGAGATTAGTCATAGTATCACTGACACTTAGTTTCTAACACTTAGTTTCCTTGATGATAATCAGAATGGCTGTCATCAAGAAAACAAATGATGGGGGCTGGGAAGGTGGCTCAGTGGTAGAGCGCTTGCCTTGCATGCTCAAGGCCCTGGGTTTGATTCCTCACCCCCATATAAGTAAAAAAGCAAAAAGCTGGAAGTGGCGCTGTGGCTCAAGTGGTAGAGTGCTAGCCTTGAGCTGAAGAGCTGAGGGACAGCGCCCAGGCCCAGTGTTCAGGCCCCATGTCTGGACCAAAAAAAAAAAAAAAAAAAAAAAAGAAAACAAATGATGGTGAGCAGGCAGGAAAGAAAAGAGACCCTTTTATACATTGTTCATAGAAATGTAAATTAGTGTAGCAATGAGAGAAAGCAGTATGGAGTTTCCTTAATTAACTAAAAATATAACATGCATTAAAATGGAATAATGAAACCTATTGATATTGTTTTTAGAAGTTAGGTAAGGGGATGAAGGGAACTGATAGAGGAAGTGAATTTGGCCTGGACACACTGAATGCATGTATGCATGTATCACAATGAAAACTCTTTGCATAACTAATATATGGTAATAAAAGTGTTCTTACTGGTGGCTCACACTTGTAATCCTAGCTACTTAGGAGGCTGAGATCTGAAGATCGAGGTTCACCAGCCCAGGCAGGAAAGTCTGTGAGACTCTTATCTCCAATAAACCATCAGAAAACTGGAAGTGGTGCTGTGGCTCAAGTGGTAGAGTGCTAGCCTTGAGCTGAAGAGCACAGGGACAGTGCTCACTCAGGTCCAGAGTTCAAGCCCCACGATTGACAAGCAAAAAATAAAAATAAAAAAAGTGTTCTTAGCCGGGTGCTGGTGGCTCATGCGTGGAAACCTAGCTACTCATGAGGCTGAGATCTGAGGATCATGGCAAGAAAGTCCATGAGTCTCTTACCTGCAATTAACCAACCAGAAAACTGGAAGTGGAGCTGTGGCTCAAAGTGGTAGAGAGTAAGCCTTGAGCAAAGTGAACTCAGGTACAGAGCCCAAGCCCTAAATTCAAGCCCTAAGACCGACTTAAAAAAAAAGAAGAAAAGTATGTTTCTTTGGGCCTGGCTTACTTCACTTAATATAATTTTTTCAAGTCTTTACATTTCCTAACAAATGGGGCAACGCCATTCTTTCTGATGCAGGCATAGAATTCCACATTTTCTTGATCCTTTCATCTACTGAGGGGCATCTAGGTTGGTTCCATATCTTAGCTATGGTGAATAATACTGCAATGAACATAGTTGTCCTGGTAGCTTTAGTGTGGCCTTGTTTGTGATCCCCAAAAGTAGGATTGCTGGGTCATAGGGGAGCTCTATGTGGAGTCTTTTGAGGAACCTCCATACTGCTTTCCAAAGTGGTTGAACAACTTTACACTCCCACAAACAATGCAGTAGGGTTCCCTTCTGGCCACATCCCCTCCAGCATCTGTTGTTGTTACATATATATATATATATATATATATATATATATATATATATAAATTATTATTATTTTTTGGTCAGTCGTGGGGCTTGAACTCTGGCTTGGGCGCTGTCCCTCAACTCTTCAACTCAAGGCCAGCGCTCTACCGCTTGAATCACAATGCCACTTCCAGTTTTCTAATGGTTTATTGGAGATAAAAGTCTCATGGACTTTCCTGCCCGGGCTTACTTTGAACCAAGATCCTCAGATCTCAGCCTCTAAGTGGCTAGGATTACAGGCGTGAACCACCAATGCCCAGCTTGTTGTTGTATTAAGTGAAGTAAGCCAGGCCCAAAGAAACATAGGTCCCCTGGTTTCCCTTATTTGCAATAACTAGTATATGTCTGGGACAAGTAGAAAAGGTCAAAAGCTATGTACATATGACCAGATAAGATGAAGTTAAGCGAAATGAACTCCAAGATAGGGACACAAGTGTTTTGTTTTTTTCCTTTCTTGCTATTGTTTCTAACGTATTTATAATGTACCATGTGATTTTTTAAATTTCTTTGTATATTCCTCCCCCATGGTATAACCCCTGTTTTCAATGTATTTGATGTCGGTGCCCTGAATCTTGTATATACACTTTTCTAATTTGGGGAGGGGAAGGGAAAAAACAAAATGCTTAAACAGGGATACAGGTTGACCCATTGTAACAATGAGATGCACAAGCCACTATGTTGAAAAACGAACTTTACAATTTAGGTAGAGGGAGGGGAGTGTAGTTGTGGAAGTGGGAGGGAAGGGATGGTAGGGGAAAAACAACGGAGGAGGTAACAATGCTTGATAGGAAATGTGCTCATTACCTTGCTCATGTAACTGTAACCGCTCTGTGTAGTATATTTACAATAAAAAGTATTTTTTAAAAAAGAAGAAAAGTAAACAGAATTTATCAGAGGCTTAAGTAAACAGCATGTGCTAGAGCATTTGGGGGAGAAAAACCCTATAAATTTTACTTAAATAAAAGCCCTAGAAATAATGTTTTGTTCTGAGTTTTTAAGTATAAAATGCCATGTATTTTTAAAATTCTTACTATAAAGATGATGCACAGAGAAGTTATGTTTTATAAGTCAGTAATAAGTATATTTCTTTTTATTTAATACATTTTTATTGTACAAAGGAAGGGTTACAGTTACATGAGCAAGGTAATGAATACATTTCTTGTCTCCTCCTTTGTTTTTCCCCTACCATCCCTTCCCTCCCATCTCCACAACTATATTCCCCACCTCCATTGCTAAATTGTAAAGTTTGTTTTTCGACATGACGTCTTGTACATCTCATTGTTGCAATGGGTCAACCTGTATCCCTGTTTAAACAATTTGTTTTTTCCCTTCCCCTCCCCAAATTATACCAAGATCAAATACAGTGAAAAAAGGGGTTATACTGTGGGGCAGGAACATAGAAAGCAACAAAAAAATCATGTGGTACCTTATATAAGTACATTTCTTTTTGGACAATGTCACCTCTTCCTTGCTCTCTCCCCCTCAAAATATTATTTTTTATTATTTTTTGTGCAATGTAAAATTTACATAATTTGACCATGCAATCTTGAAAGATATAAAGCAATGCAATTATTATTATGCTTATATGAAGACATGAAGTCATCAGTTTATAAATTTCTATCTGGTGAATGAATAGCAGGTACAAGAAAGTCTTCACTGAAGTCAACTTGGTTTTTGTTGTTGTTTTATCTACATTTGTTGACCAGTAATTTCCTAAGGTATTCCAGCCTAGTCTGTTTTCCATTTGTAGCACCACATGGATACTACTTACCAACAGCAGTGTTTATTGTGCTCTTTTCAATTCTAGTTTCCAGTGATAAAAAAATATGAGACACGAGGAAGAGGTAGTTCAGTAAATTCATACATGATAGCAATAAATAAACTGAAGAACAATGCTAAACGATGGTACAGAGAATATTTGTCTAAAAAATAGAAGGAAGCATGCAAAACTGTGCAGATCTTTTGATAGAGAGATCATTGAGAAAAGATCCTGAAGGAAATACAAGGTAATTTACATAGTCAAGGTAAAGTACAACCTAAACAAAAAAGAAATAATGAACAAAAAAGAAATAATGGGTTTGCTTGAGCAAACCCATGAAGGTAGACTATATCTGTCCAGTAACAATGAATTTACCATTTTGCCTTGAGCAGAAATTTTATGTAAGGAAGTAGTTGGTGATCCATTTACAATGGTGAGAGGAATGTGATGAGGAAGGTCAAGAAAAGGAGACTGAAATTTGACTGCAGGAAATGATGAATAGTCAAAGAAATTTAGACAGGAAAATAAGGATGGAAAAGGCTGCAAGTATTCTAGGCAAACTAAATCTTTTTTATTCCTAGGCTGATGTTTTGAATACTGCCAATTATTTTATATATATGTATATGAATATATATATATCTATTTTTTTGTCATTCATGGGGTTTGAACTCTGGGTCTGAACTCTGACCCTCAGTTCTTCAGCTCAAGGTTAGTGCTCTACCACTTGAGCCACTTTGCCAATTCTGGTTTTCTATTGTTTTATTGGAGATAAGAGTCTCACAGAGTTTCCTGCCTGGGCTGGCTTTGAACTGTGATCCTCAGATCTCAGCCTCCTCAGTAGCTAGGATTACAGGCGTGAGCTACCTGCGCCCGGCTATTTTTGTAATATTAAAATACTACTTTTATGTACCTTTCTCACTGTGCTTTATTTCCATTAGAGTTGGTTTCCAAAAACTTGCGTACAACTTTATTGCTAACCTTTGTGAAGAATCTTGAAGCTTTTCATGTGTCTCTACTGTGTATCATTCCTCTCATTCTCAAAATTCAATTATTACATTTGGATGAACTGAAGTACTTGTTTTTAGCCCATTGCATTGTTAGGATTTTTACTTAATAGCTTGTACATTTAAGATTTGTCCCACAACCGGGCGCTGGTGGCTCACGCCTGTAATCCTAGCTACTCAGGAGGCTGAGATCTGAGGATCGCGGTTCAAAGCCAGCCTGGGCAGGAGAGACCGTGAGACTCCTATCTCCAATAAACCACCAGAAAACCGGAAGTGGCACTGTAGCTCAAGTGGTAGAGCGCTCACCTTGAGCTGAAGAGGGATAGCACCCAGGCCCAGAGTTCAAGCCCCAGGACCGACTGAAAAAAAAAAAAAAAGATTTGTCCCAAACCTACCCTTTTAAAGTGATTACAGGCAGGTAATCTCAGCTGAGCTGCTGAATCCAGTCTGAGACATAAAAACAAAACAAAACCCATCACTGCAGAGCAGAAAACGGATAGAATTTAGAACTAGTAGTTCATTTAACATGATTTAATTTTCGGAGCAAAGTGAGAGATGGAGGTATGTACTTGAAAATATACAGTAAAATGAATTGCCCTGAGCTATTGAAAGTGAACCCTGTGTAGATAAAATTGATTTGACTAATGTGCTGTCAGTGTCCAGTAGGAGGCTGACCCTTCCTCTGTCCTGTCTGAGTGAGCATCAGGGCAATCTGGCTGCCACGTGTGCATCCAACAGTACTATCAAGAGAAAGGGAGTACGTACGTATGGAGGATTCTCACAGAAGCACGGTGGTAGAACTAGACTTCTTCCCGCTGGTCTGGATAAGGTTTCAGGATGCCAAATCTTCAAGTAGTTTCCAGTGTGGGAGGCCCTGAAACCTCCTTCATCATCTCTGGGGTGCGCGAATTCAGATTGTTCCGCAAGCCTAGGCAAAGACTTCATTGTGTTTCTCTCAGAGGAGTTTGACCATGTATGCTTGACGAATTCCTTCCCAAGACTATCTTGCCCTACCGGAAAGGCACCCTTTTCTGGGCTTTGAGGCTTAAAACAAATCCCAAAGACTTTGCTTAAAACAGTGCTGGTCTCACTCCAACATCCCCTACTTCCAGGGAATCTGCTCAGACTTCCATCTGCTGCAGCGCGGGGCGGGGGGAGGAGGGGGGGTTGGGAGAATAGGGTCCATCTGGGGGGAGGGAGTGTTAGCATTGCTTCATCCACAGCAAACAAATGCTTTACACAATTGTTCCTTATCTTGTTCTGTGGTTGACTTGCATTCCTTTTCAGCCTTGTACTATATATTAAGTGGGGGAGGAGAGGGGAAAAGACTGCAATGTAGAAGAAGAGGCTCTAAATCAAGTTACTTAAAGGGAAGCAGCTACTGTTGCTTTACGTTTTAGCCCTTCTCTCTTCTTGCCTTATGTTTCTTTTTCTTTTTCAAAACACCACACATCCCGACACTTTTCAGTTACCAGGAGACTGTTCACCGCAAAGCTATGCAACCAAAATACCCAGGTTTGACTTATCAGGTAATCAAAAATGTCCTAAAATGGGCCTAGCTGTCATAAAACAAAACAAAAAAGCAACAGAAGAGTACAGATGAATAGGTATTTCAGTACATAACTATGGGCACTTCATTGTCTAGATACAAAGAACACTGCGCCATTTAAAATATTTTATTTTAAAAACAGATGCATAAAAATTGTCAAACAAGTTCTTTATTAGGTATTATGATTTTATTTATCTCCTGAAATTTCCATGGTGGTTTTACCCACTGATCTCAACACTTTTTTTTTTTTTTTTGCACCTCCTCCATTTATAAATGAATTAACTGTTGATGTGAGAAATGGAAGGTTTCTTGTAAGGAAATTATAAGCCAAGATATGAATAAAATTCCTTTCTTCAACATGAAACTTCAGCCCATCCTTTTTTTTTTTTCATTTAAAAAAGGTTCCCAAGACATATATTTCCACCTACACATTTGTTCTTCTGTTCTCTAAACTTGCTTGTTCCCCTGTATTCACTCAACACCTCACAAATATTTACTGAGGACCCAATATACTTAAGACAAATGCCAGGGGCTATGTGAGGTTTTTATAGGCTCATAATAAAGAATGCAGTGAGCATTACAATACAAGGTAGTATTTGACTGGCACCTGGAGGTGACGCAAGAATGAATTTCAAGCATTTAGGTAGTTTCATCGCAAGGAATTCTGAATAGGCTTTATGAAAGCAGTGGTATATGAGCTTGACCTTACATGGGTTAGGATTTTTTTTGTGCCAGTCCTGGGACTTCAACCCAGGGCCTGGTGCTGTCCCTGAGCTCCTTTAACTCAAGGCTAGCACTCTACCACTTGAGCCACAGCACCACTTATGGCCTTTTCTGAATCGTTTTTTTGGAGCTTTGCTATCCGTGGCTTTGAACTGTGATCCCCAGATGTTAGCCCCCTGAGTAGTTACGATTACAGACATGAGCCATCAGTGCCCAGCTAGAGTAGGATTTCAACACTGGCAATGCTGAGCATAGGTAGCATTGTAGTCCAAGGGAGAAATAGGGAAAGTGTGTCTCATATACAGGGAATGATTTACAATGAAGTTACATGTAGTGTTCATGGGGATGGTGCAGCCAGAGAGTCGATGGGTAAAATGGCATCTGACTTTAGATGCAGTGAGACTGAAGCTGGATGAAAAAGCTAAAACTTTAAAGACAGACACTGGTGGCTGGCTTTAAATCTTGGCTTCGTAGGAAGCTGAGATCTAAGGATTGTGGACCAAAGCCAGAAGAGTCTGTAAGACTCTTATCTTCAATTACATACCAAAAAGGCAGAAGTGGAGCTCTGGCTCAAGTGGCAGAATGCCATCCCTGAGTGAAAAAGCTAAGGAACAGTGCCCAAGTCTTAAATTCAAGTTCCAGTATGAGCACACACACACACACACACACACACACACACACACACACACACACACACACACACACACACAATTTAAACTTTATTTCAAAGACAACTCTTCAGCCTTTTGTACAGAATAGCTATGTAAACAAAGAATGTAGACGTCAGAAGAGTCACTCTAGGAAGGATCCAGTGGAGGAATTTATCAGACTGGAATTTATCTTTGGGGTCATGAATTACCATGATAAAGTGGTAAATGCTCAAATTAGTTTTTATTTCTTCTAATTAGATGTTAACTTTGTGAAACCAAGGGCTATGGTTCTTTGTCTTCCTAATGCCATATTGCTTGGCATAGTGTTTTATAATGTATTTCATCCATTTTTATATGGTCTGATTTTGAGTAATTGTGCTTTGTATCTGTCTAACAAGACAAATACAATCAAGATGCTTCAGTTTATTTGAAAAAATTATGCCTTCTCTTTGGATAGCCAGCACAGCTAGTTTTCCATAAAAAAAAAAAAAAAAAAAGCAGACCTCAGTAATATCAAAGCAGTGTTTCATTCACTGTAAAATAACAAGAAAAGCAACAATGAAGAGTTGATTGTGAATAAGAGGGAGGCAGTTTTGGTGAATTACTCTCAGTAAAAAATGAAAGAGCTTTTGAAACTGAGTTCCAATATGCCTGGAGCACATAAGAGTCTGAACTATTAAGGCACGATAGAATGAATATTAGAAATGCTACCACTACCACTAACAAGCACTCTATTCTTCACAGTATATCATAAAAACTCATGATACCCAGCAACTGACAGAGTCACTTGCAGCTGAACAGAGCCATGTATGATGTGAGCAGAATTTCAGGTACTATTTCTGACTTGGTCTCACTAGCAGCAAAAAAGCTTCATTTATTGTACTGCTTATTAAATATAATATATTCTAGCCTAAGACTGCATAGGGAAGAATCTACTAAGTACACAAAAATAATTTTAGATCTCTTATTTTGAACAAAGAATAATTTCCCAACATGTCTACCCCAAAAGTCAAGAAAGATTATGGCAATTTTCCCTCTGTTTTGGAATGCTGTTTATAGCTTACTGCATCAGTTATGAAGGGAAATGCCAACATATTACTAGTCAACTACTCCAGAGTAGTTGTTAGACAGATAAGGGTGATGAATGGTGCTTAGCCCCAAATGCTGAAATTGACCTAGTTTCAAACGTCCAGATAGAACCAGCAGGTTTATCAGCTACTCCCTAAAATAAATATTTGGGAGTACATAGCAAATGAATATAACTGATTGTATACAAACCTTTGAACAAGAATTCCATTGTAAGTTGTAATAAATATTGAAAGAAGATGGCTCCTTCTTTTGAGGAAAATAGAACTTATTCCCAGTTCAAAAGGAAAAGATTATTTATACTTCATAAGCCCACACTGGAGGCATTTGGCGACTATGTAATGTTTCTACAAACTGATATTTGCTAACAACAGGTCTCAATCTGATTGTCCTTGAAACTCTGAGTAAATTATTCATTTACAGTAAAAAATCTTATTTCCCTTAGGCTCTCTCTATATGATTGTATACAAAGACTTTATACTCACCATGATTTAATGCAACAGGACTTTAAAGCAAAGTGATTCCTACTGAAATCATATGACTCAATTGCATTCTAAAAAACACACAATTTGCAAAGTAGCCGGTTATAAAATTAACCCCCAAAAACCAATGGCTTTTCTGTATGCCAACAATGAGAAAAGTGTGGCTGAAATTAGGAAAGCAACTCCATTTGTAATAGCCCCACAAAAAATAAAATACCTAGGAATTAACTTAACTAAAAAAGTGAAGGACCTCTATGATGAAAACTTTAAAATCTTAAAAAAGGAAATCAACACAGAACTTAAGAAATGGCAAAACCTCCCATGCTCCTGGATTGGAAAGATTAACATCGTGAAAATGGCAATACTTCCCAAGGCTATCTACAAATTCAACGCAATACCTATCAAAATTCCAACCTCATTCTTCAAGGAAATAGAAGAGGCAATCCAAAAATTCATATGGAACAATAAAAGACCCCAAATAGCAAAAACACTCCTCAATGGAAAGAACACTGCTGGAGGAATATCAATACCAAACTTCAAACTCTACTATAAAGCCATAGTAATCAAAACAGCTTGGTATTGGCATAAGAACAGACCTCAGGAACAATGGAATAGAATTGAAAACCCAGAAATGAACCTACAGACCTATAGCCATCTAATCTTCGATAAGGGAGCTAAAACAATAGAATGGAAGAAAGACAACCTCTTCAGTAAATGGTGCTGGCAAAATTGGTTAACTACATGTAGAAAACTAAAGCTAGATCCTTATATATCACCCTGCACCAGAATCAACTCCAAATGGATCAAAGACCTTGAAGTCAAAGCAGACACTCTGAAAACATTACAGGATGGAATAGGAGAAACCCTAGGTCTCCTTGGCTCAGGCCGAAATTTTCTGAATAGAGACCCGGAAACACAACAAATCAAAGAAAGGTTGGACAAATGGGATTGCATAAAGTTGCAGAGCTTCTGCAGGGCAAATGACATAGCTAGCAAGATCAATAGAAAGCCCACGGATTGGGAGAAGATCTTTACTAGCCATACAATGGACAAGGGTCTCATATCTAAAATATACTTGGAACTCAAAAAATTAAACCCCCAACAACAAATCCTCAAAGAAACAACTGCCCAATAAATAAGTGGGCGAAAGACTTAAAGAGAAACTTCTCTGAAGAAGAAAGAAGGATGGCCAATAGACACATGAAGAAATGTTCAACATCCCTAGCCATAAAAGAAATGCAAATCAAAACAACATTGAGATATCACCTCACTCTAGTTAGAACGGCAAAAATCAAGAACTCTAACAACAACAGATGCTGGAGGGGATGTGGACAGAAAGGAACCTTACTTCATTGTTGGTGGGAATGTAAACTTGTTCAACCACTGTGGAAAGCAGTATGGAGGTTCCTCAAAAGACTTCACATAGAGCTCCCCTATGACCCAGCAATCCCACTTTTGGGCATTTACCCAAATGTTTACAAACAAGACCACACTAAAGCTACCAGCACAACTATGTTTATTGCTGCATTATTTACTATAGCTAAGATATGGAACCAACCCAGATGCCCCTCAGTAGATGAATGGATCAAGAAAATGTGGTATATATACACAATGGAATTCTATGCCTCCATCAGAAAGAATGACATTGCCCCATTTGTTAGGAAATGGAAAGGTTTGGAAAAAATTATATTAAGTGAAGTAAGCCAGGCCCAAAGAAACATAGGTCCCATGGTTTCCCTTATTTGTAATATCTAGTATAAGTATGAGTTAAGCGGAAAAGGTCAGATAATGTGATGTCAGGAAAATGAACCCTTAGATGTGTATTTTAATGTTTTTTTCTTTTATGCATGTGTTTCTAATGCATTTATAAGATTATCTCTTTGTTGCTTTGTATGTCCCTCCCCCACAGTATAACCTCTGCTTTCACTATATTTGATGTCAGTATAACTTGTGGAGGAGATGGGGAAAAACCAGTTGTTTAAGGATACAGGTGGACCTGTTGCAACAATGAGAAGTACAAGTTGTCATGTCCAAAACGAGCTTTACAACGTCGGTGGGGGGGGGGAAGAGGAGGGGAAGGAGAAGGATTGGGATTGGGGGGTAGGGGGGAGGCTGGGAAGGGAGGTGAAGGGTAAACAAAGGAGGAGGCTGCAATGCTTGGTAAGAAATGTACGCATTATCCTGCCCATGTAATTGTAACTCCTCTGTACAGTATGTTCACAAATAAAATAAAATAAAATTAAAAAAAAACAAAAAACAAAAAAACCCCACACAATTTGCTGGTTTTGTGTAAGAAAGCTGAATATGTACAAAATGAATGTTAAAATATTTCAGTGATAAAATTTCAAAACTAAAATGGTATTTTTCCCCTACTTACCTTTACCTTTACCTCTGAGATAAACTTTACATTGTATTTACATAAATTATTCAAAGTAAAGATGAAAACAGAGACTTTATTTGGAGAGAGAAAAAGAGAGAAGGGAGAGAGAGGGACTGAGGGAGGGAAGGAGAGAGAGAGGGACTAATATCATGACTGGATATAATTTAGTGGAGTATGACATTCTGAGAATATCAAAGAGGATCATCATTTAGAGAAGGCAAATGAAAGAGTAAAATTTGTTTCTTTATTGTTGTTGGAGATCAAACCCAGTATAATAAGCATATATTCTACTGTTGTGCTTTATTCCCAGCCCCTTAGTTATGTCTTAAATTCTATGATTTATTATTTCTTTGGAAAGGTAGTATTAGTTTCTCTTAAAAGAGTTGCTGGCTAGGTGCTGGTGGCTCACACCTGTAATCCTAGCTACGCAGGAGGCTGAGATCTGCGGGTCATGATTCAAAGCCAGCGCAGCCAGGAAAGTCCATGAGACTCTTATCTCCAATTAACCACCAGAAAACCAGAAGTGGAGTTGTGGCTGAAAGTGGTAGAACACTAGCCTTAAGTTAAGAGCTCAGGGACAGCTTCCAGGCCCTGAGTTCAAGCAAGACCCACAACCATAAAAAAAAAAAAAAATTACTGATTTTGCCAGATTCTGGTGGCTCACACCTGTATAGCTAATTCAGGAGGCTGAGGTCTGGGCAGAAGAGTCTTTGAAACCCTTATCTCCAATTCACCACCAAAAAGAAAGGTTGCTGTTTTATGCTCATAGTCATAGGCTAAATTATAATAGATGTACATGTGAAATACCATTATGAAACTACTTTGTATAATTCATCGTTACCAGAAAAATGATAGAAAATAAAATTGGCAGAGAGGAGAGGCAGGAGAGAAAAGGGCCAATGGAGAGGATGATTGAGGGTAAATATAATCTAAATGGGGAGAAGGGAATGAGGGAGAAAAGTGGGGAGGTTGAGTTTAAGGGCATACATTGTATGAATGTATGGAAATGTCATAATGAATGAAATCCTCCTTGTACAGTAAACATGTTAATAAAAATGCTAATAGAATAATAGAAAGCGTTGCTGATGGTGTGCTAGGGTAAACAGCAAAGCCATTAGATATGGTTATGTTTAAGAATAAACTGGAGTCCAAGCTCTGACCACTCATAATCTGTAATCCTAGCTGTTCAGGAGGCTGAGATCTGAAGATTGTGGCTCAAAGCCAGCGTAGGCAGGAAAGTTGACGAGACTCTTATCTCGAATTAACCACAATTAACTGGAAGTGGAGCTGTGGTTCAAAGTGGTAGAGCACTATCCTTGAGCAGAAAAGCTCAGGGACAGTGCCTAGTCACTGAGTTCAAGCCCCATAACTGACCAAAATAAAATAAAATAAAATAAACTGGAGTATTT
This sequence comes from Dipodomys merriami, assembly GCF_024711535.1. Classification (NCBI taxonomy): domain Eukaryota; kingdom Metazoa; phylum Chordata; class Mammalia; order Rodentia; family Heteromyidae; genus Dipodomys; species Dipodomys merriami. The sequence continues at coordinate 11,587,435 of NW_027206512.1, forward strand.
CAACAAGATACAAAAGAAATAACAAGAGAAATATATCTTTTTTTTTTTTTTTTGGGTCAGGTCGTGGGGCCTGAACTCTGGGCCTGGGCGCTGTCCCTCAGCTCTTCAGCTCAAGGCTAGCGCTCTACCACTTGAGCCACAGCGCCACTCCCAGCTTTTTTCTTTTTGCTTATGTGGTGCTGAGGAATCAAACCCAGGGCCTCAGGCATGCAAGGCAAGTGCTCTACCACTGAGCCACCTTCCCAGCCCCCAAGAGAAATATATCTTGAGGCTGAAAGTATAGGTCAGTGATATACCACATGTTCAGAATTCATGAAGCCCTGGGTTGTGTCTATAGCACTACCACCAAAAAAAAAAAAAAAAAGTGCCTTTTGGACATTTGGAGTTTCTGTAGCAGATAGTCACCACTGATCTCTGATAGAAAAAAAAAAAAAGCACGCAGATTTATTTTACCAGTCAGTGTGAGGCATAATGCAAAAGTAGAGAAACTAGTTATAACTGGGTTTACAGCAAATCTTCAGTTCACAAAGAGCACATGTCTGAACAAGCCAACGCCAGTTGCTTAAGGAGGATATATCATAATATTACCACAAAGATTTCTAGTGCCTTGGTAGCCCCTAAACTGTCTCTATAATTGGAGATTGCATGCTATACATTATCTGAAAGTTTTCTATCTAATCATAAATAATGCATATTCTAATTTCCACAGGATACCAACAGATATATTTAACTGCAAATGCTTAAATCATACAAAAATCCAGTTTGTTGCAAAAAGAAAACAAAACATTCTTTTTTTCAAAGATGAAATGTAAGTTTTTCAGAGTGAAAAAGTGATTTGACTAACCTATGTTGCTAAGAGAATATCCTTCTCTATTGAGGATGTTAAAACATTGGTACTGAGAGAAAAGAGAAACAGAGGCCGAAGAACCTTTATCTGTAGCCCACACTGAATTCCTCTCTGATTTATTCTATGTCACTATGTCCTAATCTCTTTTTGTCTCCATTTCTTCAATTATAAAGAGGACATAATACCAACTTGTCTCTGAGGGGTGTGGTGAGAACTAATTAAAGCCGATGAAGAGTTTCAGAGGCCCAAGATGAAAGATGTCATATTAAGTACAAAGCCTCATCAGCACAGAAGCTGATGGAATATGAGAACTTATTCATTGGTGGAAAAATTCGGAAACATCAAATAAGAACATACTTTCTTAGGTTTGTGTTACCTAAATAATGAATTGGCTCATAAATGTGTTTTATATTTAAAAATTTTCAAGCTAGAGTAATAGAACAAAATCGTAAATCAAAATTATGGCCACTTAAGACTGGGAGGAGTGTAGCTGGTGGTAGAGTGTTCCATATAAATATAGAACATATATTTATAAATATATACAAATATACATGCTAAATAAATATACATTAAAAGTATATATATAGGAAAAGTATAGCTAATGGTATTCTATATAAATATATAGTATAAATATAAATAATATAATATAAAATATATAACATATTTATAAATGTATTTAAATATAGTCTACCTAAATATATATTCTGTCTAAATATTATCTCTCCTCTAGTTGTATCAGTGAGATAATTAAGTGCCACCCAAGAATAACTGAGTCTAGAAGAGCTTCTTAGGGATACGCAATTTTTTGTAATAATTTATCATCTTAGAATTACTTCATCTTAGAATACAGTATTACTAATCTCTACTGAGTCAAGGAAAATATTTTTCTTTAAATTATTTGAATTTAGGAGTCAATAAAATGAATGCAAAAACAGCTATTTTAATTTAATTTAATTTAATTTTTTTGGCTATTTTAATTTTAGAAATATTCTACTACGCCCCACTCCCATGACATATTGAGTTTATTGGATACCAGCTATTACAAAAAATGAAACAAATATTTTGATGAATCAGTCACTTCTATATTCTAGTCACCTCTATGTATGTTATATTATTAGAAAAAAATTTTAGGAGGCTGGGAAGATGGCTCAATGGTAGAGTGCTTGCCTTGCATGCACCACATAAGCAGAAAAAGCTGGAAGTGGCACTGTGGCTCAAGTGGTAGAATGCTAGCCTTGAGCTGAAGAGCTGAGGGACAGTGCCCAGGCCCAGAGTTCAGGCCCCACAACCGACAAAAATAAATAAATAAAATAAATTTTAGTCTCCTACTTTTGGCTGTGACTGAAGAATATTTTAGTTTCATTAATCACAACAGCTAAGTAAATGAACAATTTTACCCTTTGTAATATCATTAAATTCATCAATGAATGATTGCAGCTAAAGTCAGTAATGTTCTTGAGATTTTATTTCTTGAGGAAGTTGGACAGTCTTAGATAATACAAATTTGCAGCAAGACTCATATCTCAGAGTACCACTCTGCTTTGTAAAAATGCTAGTTTTTAGTGGCAGACTAGAAGCTTTCCTTATGTCAGTTCATGGGAACAATTCATTACTGATGTTTATTTTTGTATGGGTTGGGTTGTAAAACTAGTCTACAATAACAGAGCTTGAGAGGTTGTTATTTTAGAATTATTATATCCTATACTGGTTGTGGTCAAGAAAAAGACTGACTGGCAAACAAGCAGTAGTACATCTTTAAAACATTTACTATTACCATTAAAAAAGAAAGAAAATATTTGGTTTCACTTTAGTTACACTTTTACAAATGATTCACTTCATATTTCTCTTGTTAATAACTCATTTACTCTTTATCCAAAATTTTGAATGTAAACATTAACTGTCAAGGTTGATAGTGATGCAATTTTGGTTAGAAGATGACTGATTCACTGCTTTCTTGTGTCTGATGAGTAGGAAGAAGACTGTATTTAAAATGGCTCTGTCCCTGAGGGCAAATCTTATGAGTTTCACTGCCCAGCCTACTCAGAAAAATAAAAGTCAGGAAGGTTACAGCAGAGTTCAAGCTAACCATGAAAATTTAAAGATATCTTGTAACTTTATTTTCTTGACAGTGTTTTTCATTTTTCACACTGGTACATTTAAAATTTTAAAGACTTTAAGAGTCTAAGAAATCTTTTTCAAGTTATCTTTTGGTTCAGTTAGTTTTTTTTTTTAATCTGAGACTTGAAAGAATTCCATGAATAAATAAACATTTTTTTTTTGCTTTGCTCAGCATCTACTTTTTTTCTTTTGCAATCACAGTTCTGTGTTCTGTGAAAGAAAAATGTCTCCTTTCTCTCATATCTGTTTCATGTATTATTGCTTTTAGTTTTCAGAAGTAAACTGAATTCATCCCCAATGATTAAATCAACAATTATTTTTGCAGGTTCCTCTTCCCCAAAATTGTCTGGAAAACCTTTCTATTTACTTTTGTTAAATATTACATAAGAGTAAGAGTAAACATTTTTATTTTCTTAGGCACACATACCTTATGTTTTATTATATTAGATAAGTGGGTAAGTAAATTTTATTAGAATCACATCAAGAATATTGTAAAGTGAAAAAGCCTCCTATTTAATATAATGAGAAAGATAATTGCAAAATACTTTCACTGGAGAAAAAGACAGATAAAAACTCTCTGATGGAGAGAGAAATTGTAACTTACTAGAATAGCTAATGTAGATAATTCAGATTTCCTCAAATGTTGTCAACTTGAAGATATATAACATTACATTAAGTATAAGAATACATATTCACTTGTTATTTATGATGACATGAATGGAACATGAGACCAAATGAAAGAAGTCAGATCCCAAAGAGAAGTACTACATAATCTCACTTCTGTAAAATTGAGAGAAATGCTATTTAGTAGAGCCTGGGGAGAGTACAGGAAAAATAGGGAGGAATGTTGAGAAGCAGTTATCATTTGATAAAATAAGAAGCTTTGGTGTGCTATTGTGCAGTATGTTGCCTATAAATAACAGCAATCATCATACAGTTCAAAAAAGCAAGAAGAAAATGATTTTGAACCTTTTCACCATAAAGAATTGATAAATATTTGATGTAATATTTCATCTTCACTTGAACAGTATCTATATCTATATTAAATATAGATATATCATATATATGTAATATATTATGTGTAATATATTATCTATTATTTATATGTAGATAATATATTACATATATACATATATTTATGAACACCACATGGCACCCCATATATGTATACTTTTAGTGTATTAGAATAATTCTACAAAAAAGTTAAAAGCAAAAACAAGAGTAACAAAAATATCCATATTTCTCTTTCTCCTTCTTTTGGTCTCTTTTTTCCTTTCTTTCTTTCTTTTCTTTTTTTTTTTTTTTTTTTTTTTTGGTGTCAAGGCCTGGGTACTGACTGCTCAAGGCTAGCCTTCTACCATTTGAGCTACAGTGCTACTTCTGGCTTTTTCTGCTTATATGGTACTGAGGAATCAAACCCAGGCTTCATGTATGCTAGGCAAGCACTCTACAACTAAGCCACATTCTGAGCCCTTAACTAAATTTTAGTAATAAGGTACAAATATTTAGACTTACTTTCTTTCCCAGCTGATATTTTATTGTGTGTAAACCAAAATAAAGAGAATCAAGAAAAGATTAAAATTAAAGCTAATAAAAGCTCTGCAAAATACATAAACACCAGCTTTTAGTTGCCCAACAACTGGTTTCAGTCTAGGGCATTCATTATTATATCAATCAACATATTAATATATATTCAAGACATTTTACTTAGGCACCCAGAATACAAAAATGAACGATATACAATCTGTATGCACTCTTAAAGAATTCAGTCAAGTGTAAGAGGAGAACACAGAAATAAATGTCCTGGTAAACAGTAGGAAAATCTAGAATGATTTGACAGAGGGTGAATTTTGGACAGTCCTGAAGACAGAGTAGGAATTTGCTGCATCCAGGAGAGGAAGAAAGGGCATTTCAGGCAAAGAGAACAAAATGTGCAGAGGCGTGCAGTTTTGTAAAGATACGTGAGACGTTCATTGTGGTTTGGAGCCTAAGGTTGTTGTGGGAAGTGGAAGGAAATGAAATTGGAACAGTGTATTGGGGTTACATCATGAAGGAGACTGTACCCAGGAAAAGAGCTCAACTTTATAGGGTGGCTAGTGGGAAATCAAAGGGAAATGTCACAAATGGAAGGGTATAATTGTATTTGTTTGGTAAGAAAATAATAAGACAGAAATGTAAAAAGAAGAGTTTCAGGAAATACTGATGAGAATAGATCAGATATGACAACATGGCAGAAATAATAGGATAGAAATAGGACAGAAATGATAAGATCCAGAATTGAATTAGTGGCTGTAGAAACGGAAAATGATCAGTTTGTGGATTTATGTCTGAAAGAAAATTGACAGGATTTAATTGTGGATAGTTAAAAACATGAGGGAATCCAAAATGTTTCATTTTCCTTCCTTCCTTCTTCCTTCCTTCCTTCCTTTTCTTTCCTTGCTTCCTTCTCCTTCCTTCCTTCATTCCTTCCTTTCTTCCCTCCCTCCCTCCCTCCCTCCCTTCTCTTTCTTTCTTTCTTTCTTTCTTTCTTTCTTTCTTTCTTTCTTTCTTTCTTTCTTTCTTTCTTTCTTCCTTCCTTCCTTTCTTTCTTTCTTTTGTCTTATCTTCCTTTACTTTCTTTCCTTTCCTGGCAGTCTTATTATGTAGTCCACACTGGGCTTCAAACTAGAGATTTGATTCTCAAGTGCAGGGATTGTAGCCATATGTCCAGAAAGAATTTTTTCTGACTAGGGGAGTTTTGAGAAGGTTGATTGCTTTAATTGTGATTAGGAATATGGAAATATTTTGGAAGATAATGACCATTTAAGTTTTTAAAAAGTGTGTTTAGAGCCGGGCGCTGGTGGCTCATGCCTACTAAGGAAGCTGAGATCTGAGGATCGTGGTTCAAAGCTAGCCCAGGCTAGGAAAGTCCATGAGTCTCATATCTCCAATTAACCACCCAGAAAACTGGAAATGGAGCTGTGGCTCAGATGATAGAGCGCTCACCTTGAGTTGAATAGCTGAGGGACAGCGCCCAGGCCCAGAATTCAAGCCCCATGACTGACAAACACACACACACAAAAGTGAGTTTGGGCCAAGTGCTGGTGGCTCATAACTGTAATCCTAGAAACAGAGGAGGCTGAGATCCAATTTGAAGCCAATCTGGGCAGACAAATCTGAGAGGCTCCATCACCAAAATAACCAGCAAAAGGCTCACCTGGAGGGCTCAAATGATAGAAAGCAAGCCAAACAAGCAAGAGACTTTGAGTTCAAGCATCTGTACCTCTCCTCCCCCTCAAAAAAAAAATTGGTTAGAGTGTCTGTGGTAGAGCAGAATGCAGAAACATTTGAAAAAGTTGTGGAATTGAAGCTGGAGAATTGAGACCTGAAGACAGACTTGGGAACATAATATACAAATAGCTTCTAGAATGAGAATGAAATATACCTTAAAATGTAAAAGAAACAGGCTATAAAGGATAAAACCCTGAAAAATATCAGCACTTAGGAGTCCTTCCTTCATTCATGTTCAACTTTTTGTTCCTTTTGAAAATATAGAACATTTCAGCCTACCTTTAATGATGGCAGTTCAGGTATTTCCTCTAAATGATTCACAACTACTCTTCCTTCTGCATTCTCCATTTCCCTTAAGAATAAGAAGTAGTAGGAAGAGAAGGGATAATCAGATAAAATAGAGAGGTAGTTAAGTTCAAGGAAAACTAGGAGTGGATAACATGCTAGAAGACTGGCACACATTTGCACTGTGGTCATACTGCAAACACTGATCCAATTTTATGAACTGAATCTGGGTACAGCCTACTCCCAGAACACCAGGTAGAATGGGTGGCTTGGGTGTTTGTATCTAACCAAGCATAGAAGTTTGAGTGTTTCACCTCTCTTTAATATTTTAACATATTTGCAAATGTGTATTTAGCTTTTATTCCTCCTTGTGAACAGGAAAGTTTTGACCTTACACCTTTCTTTTACAAGGAAGATAAGGTAGTACAAGGGATGGAATTACCTCTGATTACTTGTTAGTAATGGGATTATTAATGGAATTACCTCTTACCTCTAATTACCTTTCTCTTACTGGAAGCTGAGGTGGTGTGAGAGGAATCTAGGGTGTACAAGGAGATGATGTCTCCATGGTAGTAGGTTAAATACAGTTGTTTGGCATCCTTGGTGATCTAGTAGCTGTTCATGGTTCAACTAAACCTAAGTTTCAGTGTTTTAGACCATTCAAGTCCTTGCCAGCTTTAGGGCCTCTTTGACCCTTTCCCATTCTTTCCAGTGGAGATAAACAACAACTAAAAAACCATCTAGCAGCCATTTTCAGTCTTATCTCTTGCCATTCATAATAAAAATTCTTAAACAGAAGATCCTTACTCTTCCTATCTGAATTTACCTACCCTTACTGCCAGGCCTTGAGGAGGCTTATCAAAATCTCTTACTCTGGTTTAGGGTGCCCTGTCCTTTCTCTTCCAGAAAGCCTTGAATATCAGCATCTCATTCTTGCTGCTCAAAGCTGTCACATTTGTTTGCTACAATTTTATGGAAGCTGGCAGAAGATATGACAGTCCTGGGTCAAAGAAAAAGGATGTACTTATTCCAGTATATCCTTGCTTTTCATGACATTTGTTTTGAGAAATATTATCTTTAGACTGAAGAGCAAACCAATGTTCACCTAGTCTAATGAGAGATACTCTTTTCTTTGGAGGTTGTTCTAAATACAAATATGCTGGAAAACATGATCCAGAGAAAAAGTCAGTTCCTCTACTTACAATCAGGATAATCTTTTTTGACAAAATTTGATTCATTAGTTAGGCAACAAGCTTTGCTAAAATTATGCATTGAATAAAGGCAATTCCTAAAAGAGCAAAAATTCTGTTTTAGTTTTTTCTAGTTAGATAATTCATAGGCAAAAAGAAGGTCAAAATTAAGAACTTAACATTACTGTATTCAGCATATATCATGTGATCATTAAATAGTGGGAAACAAATTTTTATAAATAACAGGAATTCTGCAGCTGGGGATGTAGCTCAGAGGTAGTGTAGGCTCTGCATATGCAGAGACAGGTTTAATCCACAGTACTGTAAGTAATAATCAAGAATGCATAGGTTTAATCCACAGTACTGTAAATAATAATAAAGAATAACAATGAAACGATTTGATTTGATAGGTTCACACACACATCTATACCTACATTTGTAGTGAGGTTAACTGTCCATCACTTTTACTACAAAAATCAGAAGAGTGAGTTTACACAAATTGCTATCTATCTAGATTTTTAAGTGTAATGTATTATGGGTAGTGTTACTTTGTGCATTAGTTCTCTATTTGAGACAGAGATTTTACTTATCTGCCTTCTTGAAGTTAGTCCATAGTTGGTCAATGAAATATGTGCATAATGATATCTCTCAACTTCACAAGGAGGCATTCATAACCAGTGTTTAGCTGTCCTGTCCATTCTTCTCTTGCTGGAGTACTTGTGGGAACCTGTGCTATCAAGTGCCACAATCCCATAGATTCCTTAAAAGTGGATCATCACCCAGGGGGATATGAGCTTAAGGGGGCTTTCTGTGAGCGAGAATTAAGCTTTGATGGTATTAACGAAACAGTTTGCTTCTTTTCCCCATACTCTACTGATACAGGAACAGGAAAACTCAAATAGAAATCCCCTTTGGAGAAGGGAGGATGGGTAACATGATATGAATATGCACAAACAGGGGTTTAATAAGCTTCTGGGTTACCTCATTGTTCCCTACTGGAGGCACTGGTTCCTTGGAGGAAGTCCCTCACTTAAAACCCCATAGTCCCTTTCTATGCCCTCTGGAAGAGTCTTACTTGTTCACTATTGTTCATAATTTTAAGTGAGGTAGGCATTAGAAAGTAGCCCTCCCCATATTCTATGCTTATTACTTTCTCCTTGCTTACATTTAGATGCTTGAAGAATGTTCAGGAGTTAAATAATCATAGTTTTGGGCAGATTAGAATTGTGGGAATTCTTTGCCAGTAACTTTTTGTCAAAAATTCTGGCTCATACCCATGATTCCAGCTATTTAGTAGGCAAACAATCGGGGAATCATGCTTCAAAACTAGCACAGGCAAACATTAGCAAAACCACCAGCCCAACAAACAAGGCCAGAGTGGTGGTGCTTGCCTGCTTGTCCAACTATACAGAAGATGTATGGAAAAGGCTCTTAGTCTGAGGTTCTACTGGAAAAATTAAAAGGCTGGGAGGGTAAAGTGCTTGCTTAGCAATTGTAAGTTCCTTACCCCCTACTACCACTGAGAGGGGGAGGGGGAAGAAGGAGAGGGAGATAGTTGTATTATAGTCCATTTGTTACTGATCATTTCAACTGCAAGTAAAAAGACGCATCAAGTAAAAATTTTAGACTTTGGTATTCATTGATAATCTCTGAGTTGTGCTCAGCTTAATGGTAGCTATGAAAAGAACTGAAGAAAAGGGCTGGTGGAAGAATGCAACATCTTAAATCAATTTCTTTAAGCAGCCTTGGTAAGGTTGGGAGGCATATATTCTGTAGTTTCTAAAATACTGCTTACTACTATTTCTGTTGGAGACTCTTATTTTTTCTTGTTTTAAGTGTCTCTGATTGTAAGCAATAGCCAAGGCAGATGTCTGTCAGCACTTCTGAAGTTTTCCCATTTTTGCTTTAAGTCTGGCTAGTTCTAACTCAAATGTGTAGGAATGTAATGCAACCAGTAAGTGACAACATTCTAATTTCTAACCATTTCTCAAGTGTTCCATTCTTGATAGTGTGGTTGCCTTCCAAGTTATCATAGGTAACTGTTTCATTAAAAGTTTTATTAAGATGTAGGAGTGTTATTACCTTTCCAGCCCTCAGGAAAATAGTCCAACTAGTTTTATTGTACATATTTCAGATTTCTGTGTCTGGAATAGTGTACCTTGCTAGAGGGATGGTTTAGCTGGTAGAGCACTGAGCTTAAACACTAGTACATCAAAAAACAAGCATGTGAAATATACACTTTTAACACAGTTTTATATTACTATTAGATTTGACTGTGATATATTTGATTGGCAGAAGGTCCCAAATAATTGTGACTTAAAAATAGTTTTAATTCTTCTTTTGTAAATGTCTTGAAAAATTTAGTACAAGACTGGTTTTGTCCTTTACTGTATCAGAGACCCATCATCCTGTTTGTGTTTACTGTGAGTGAAATTCCATTCCCATGGTTACCTCAAAAAAATTAATGGAGTTGTTTATGTTATGCGTTTTGTCATACTTTGCCTTAAAATGGAAATATTTATTAATTGCTTATCAATCTGAGAGTTCATTATTGATTATTCTAAACTCAAGTTTTTATGCTACAGAATACCTGTACTTTTCTTTCTTTCTTTTTTTTTTTTCATAAGATCAGCTTGGTTATTTGTTATTCTCTTTTTTATTTTTAACAAATCTATTTTAATAGCTGGGCACCAGTGTCTTAAACCTCTAATCCTAGGTTCTAGGGAGTCTTTTTTTTTTTAATTTTATTTTATTTGTGAACATACTGTACAGTGGGGTTACAATTACATGGGCAAGATAATGCATACATTTCTTACCAAGCATTGCAGCCTCCTCCTTTGTTTACCCTTCACCTCCCTTCCCAGCCTCCCTCCTTCCCCCCAATCCTCCCCCCCCCCCCCGCTCCCCCCCACCGACATTGTAAAGCTCCTTTTTGACATGACAATTTGTACTTCTCATTGTTGCAACAGGTCCACCTGAATCCTTAAATGACTTGTTTTTCCCCATCTCCTCCATAAGTTATACTGACATCAAATATATTGAAAGCATACCTGCACTTTTCTCAAGCACATCTTTGAAATCTCAAAATGAAATTAACTTCTGTGCATTTATGTGAAGATTTGGATTTCAAAAGAAAGGGAATCCATAATAATGACTGTAAAACTGATGTTTGGTTGCCCAGTAATTTTTTCTCTTTCCTAAATAACATTTTGTTCATATACTATGATTTTATTATTAAAAAAATTGAAGGGTCTGGGGTATAGCTCAGTGGCAAGGTGTGTGCTCAGTATTATTGTGTGGACCTTATAGGAGATTTATATATGAACTAAGTAAGCTATGATGTCTTTAAGTTCCATAATCTAATGGGACCACCCTCCTCTATGCAGTCTGACATTTGGTTATGAATTGTATGATTGCCATTTTATATGATCACAGGACCTGTAGTCAAAATAGCTCCTTGCTTGGTTTAATGCTGTATGGCCACTAACTTGAATTTCTCAATGATTTTGAGAAAGACCCTTGCATTTTCATTAGACACCGAACCCTGCAAATTATGTAGCCAGTTCTGTTGCAGTGATTTGGTTCCCTGCTCAAAGGAAAAATGACAGAGATTGCCCTCGAATGCACATCTACTACACAAGTGATTTTTTTTTCGTCAGTCGTGGGGCTTGAACTTTGAGCTTGGACGCTGTCCCTCAGCTCTTCAGCTCAAGGCGAGCACTCTACCACTTGAGCTACAGAGCCATTTCTGGTTTTCTGGTGGTTTATTGGAGATAAGAGTTTCATGGACTTTCCTGCCTGGGCTGACTTTGAACCGCAATCCTCAGATCTCAGCCTCTTGAGTAGCTAGGATTACAGGTGTGAGCCACCGGCACCCGACTCACAAGTGATTTATTTTAAAAAATGAATTTGCCACTTATTCTTTTTAGATGTAGTTAGGCACTATGGCAAAATGTCCCTGGTCAGAGTGGAGGCAAACATATATTTTCCGTCCTGAAATGTATTCCTCGTCTCCATTGTTACCTTCCTTTGCCTTCCTGTCCATGAAACTCTCCATACTTCTTTCAGTCCTAACCCCAGAGGTCCCACTGTAGAGAAGGCAGCAAGCATGTGTGGATTTCACTTGGAGATATTCTTAATCAAGACATTCCTGTTGCCTCTTTCTCTGCCATGGAGTCATGCACTATGCAACCTACGATGATTTAGTAATTCCTCTGAGATCTCCTACTAGGGGTTAAGCACAAGGCCAAGATAGGTGGTTTAGAGAAAGTGCTCAACAGAAAGCACACCTACCACTCTTCCTGTACCACTACTAAAAAAATGCCCTGTTCCTGTTCATTCTCTCATCAAAGATATACTCCGTGTGTGTGCTTATATATGTGCATATGTGTGTGTGTGTGTGTGTGAGACCATGTCATTGATTACATGCTTCCCCTTTTCCTTCTTGTTCTTTCTCCCCTTTTTCCAGATATTTTGTTCAAGTCTAGAGATTTTTTTTTTGTTTCCTCTTGAGATAGGGAAATGGTGGGGGGAACACCTATCCTCCACCCCCAAAGAAACCCAAAGAAACTCTTCTCTTCTCTTCTTTCTATTATAGCTGGCTTGTATCTGTAACCACAAAGTTGCTCTGTCAGCAAAAGGGCCTTTGTTCACCACAGGAAGTAATCTGGTCCCAACAACTTCCTCTCAATACTTCAATAGTGTGATTGTCTCTGCAGCTTATCAGATACATAGATGCAGTACCAGAAATCCCCACTGGCTACTGAATAGGAACATTCTTTCTATATAATCACTAAACTCCTCTCAAAGTAGCTCCATTTAGTTTTATGTATATTTTGTTTAGTAAATTAGCTTGTGCTCTTCCCTAATAATAGTGAAAGATTTCAATGAGTAAGGGATGCTTTGGAATCACTGAATTCAAACTACATTTATGATCCGAAGTTCAGGGGAGAGCGAGAGAGAGAACTATTTACACGTCTGTAGCTTCTTATACTGCCACAAATATACCAGTATACTTCCTATGCTGATAAGAATAATTGGTAGGCAAGTACTATAATATTGTTGGTGATGGTTTTTTGTATTATCTCCCAGTCTCTACTTCACATTAGAAAAGTTATTTTCTGCTCAAGAATAAAAATAAGCAGGAAAAACAATAATGCACTATGTCTTGGATTAAGAATAATGATTTTTGACTGAAGGGGTGGCTCAAGAGGGAGAAGACCATCTGTGAGCAAGAAAGCAAGTGAGAGCATGTGACCCTGAGTTCAAGCCCCAGTACAGCACAACTCTGTGTGTGTGTGTGTGTATGTGTGTGCATGTGCACGTACACAAATTCATACACACAGATTAGTATCAAGAATGACTTAATCTCTTGTGGAAAAAAAATCCTTCTGTGGCATTCTTTGAAGGTAATAATCTTTTTATTAGAATTCTTCAGTCCCTCCTACACCTCTGTCCCCATCAGCTTCACTGATTTTTCAAAGTAGTAATAGGGCTTTAGACAAATCCCCATTTCTTTTCAGTCTTAGTTCAAATGGAATTTCGATGAAAGGGATCTAGAGTACACCATTGTGAACAAGTTTTATTTTCTTCTTCCTTACTGCTAGTTAGGTGGCCTTCTCTTCTCCTCTCCTCTCCTCTCCTCTCTTCTCTTCTCTTCTCTTCTCTTCTCTTCTCTTCTCTTCTCTTCTCTTCTCTTCTCTTCTCTTCTCTTCTCTTCTCTTCTCTTCTCTTCTGTTTTCTTCTCTTCTCTTCTCTCCTCTCCTCTCCTCTCCTCTCCTCTCCTCTCCTCTCCTCTCCTCTCTTCTCTTCTCTTCTCTTCTCTTCTCTTCTCTTTTCTTCTCTTCTCTTCTCTTCTCTTCTCTTCTGTTTTCTTCTCTTCTCTTCTCTCCTCTCCTCTCCTCTCCTCTCCTCTCCTCGCCTCTCCTCTCCTCTCCTCTCCTCTCTTCTCTCCTCTTCTCTCTCTTCCTTTCCTTTTCCTTCCTTCTCTCCTCTCCTTCCTTCTCTCCTCTCCCTCCTTCTCTCTTCTTCCTTCTCTCTCCTTCCTTCCTTCCTTCCTTCCTTCCTTCCTTCCTTCCTTCCTTCCTCTCTTTCCTTCTTTCTTGTGACTTGACTTTTTCTTCAGTGTTTTCTGTTCTCCTCTCCCTTCTTCATTTAATGATTCATTCCATCTATTTAGATCCCATCTTGAAACATTCCCATTCTTGTTTTCTTTGGACTGAACTTGACTCCCACACATCTAATTCCCTTTACACTCCCCTTAATGTACTTGCCAAGGTTGCAAATGTGCTTAATTGTATTTTTTCTCCTTCAAATTTAGTTCTTCTCTTTTTAGTATTTAAAATGATCAAATTTTCTTGGAGTAGACTGTCCAGTTCATTTCCTTCCATCCCCCCCCCCCAACCCTTTGGGTTAGAAATAAATGAACAGATTAAAGGGCAGCAGGTATTTTTTTTTTTTTTTTACAACATATCTTAAAAGGTTTAGAGTTTATTCCTTCCTTACAACCTTGTGAGTTTGCTGTTTCTTTAGGCATGCAACCCTTCTAATGCATGGGGAGTTTGTCTTCATCAAGACAAGGCAAACTTATATATTACAGGGAGGGGACAATTCCCACAGGAAGTTGCAAGGCATGGATACAAGAATAGAAAACAAAACAGATCTGAGAAATTCATTTGGTGAGACAATGGTTAGTTTTAAACAGATGTAAAAGTTGCTAGTTGAGACTTCAGGATTCTGGTAGCTTCACCCCTGCTGTCTCCTTCTATGGGTATCTACTTCCAGACTCCAGCTAGGTCTTCCCACCTGAATGGACTGAGTATATACTATGAAACATTGTATCACATCCCCTTGGCCCTCCTTGGCTTTGGGATTGAAACTTCAGTAACAAATCTCCTTTCACTGTTTAATATAAGCCCTTCCCTGCCCTTGGCTCTGATGGCTAGACTGCAACTGTGTTTGTATTCTTAGGTTTCTGGTGTCAAGGCTCAGTACTAGCTCTCCTCTAGTGACAGGCAACATTGTTGGAAAGTATTTCTTCTTCTTCTTTTTTTTTTTTTTGTCGGTCGTGGGGCTTGAACTCTGGGCCTGGGCGCTGTCCCTCAGCTCTTCAGCTCAAGGCAAACGCTCTACCACTTGAGCTACAGCGCCACTTCCGGTTTTCTGGTGGTTTATTGGAGATAGGAGTCTCACGGTCTCTCCTGCCCCGGCTGGCTTCGAACTGCGATCCTCAGATCTCAGCCTCCTGAGTAGCTAGGATTACAGGCGTGAGCCACCAGCGCCCGGCCAAGTGTTTCTTCTTATAAAGATGACAAGAAAACAAGATGGAAACAGTCAATGTGCTATTGCTACATAGCACTCAGAAGCAAAACAAGCAATGCCTTTAAATGTTTCCTTGAGAGTTTTCTGAAAGTTAAGAGTTTTGATGACATAATTGGGACCTTTTGTCCCATTATGAATATATCTGAATTGTTGGAACCTGAGTGAGTGGTTACAGGTCAGCGACTTGGATGATATAAAAGGAAGTTTAACTCTTTGTTTTACAGATGAATAAACTTGATTTTTAAAGAGATTGAAAGACTTATTGGAAGTCGCATGATTTGTCAGTGAAGAGTTAGAGTTAAAATTCAACGTCTACTATTCTGTCTACTACACACTGTCCTACATTGCTTGCACTTCCATCTGCTGGCTGCCTCGGAGGGTCAAAAGTCAAAGCTCATCATAATGGAAATGGGCTTTCTAATGTTATTTTTTTCTGAATAAAAATATAATGTAAGCCTGGCATTATGAATCCTAGCTACTCAGGAGGCTGGTATCTTAGGAGCACAGTTTGAAGCCAACCTGGGCAGGAAAGTCCATGAGACACTTATGTCCAATTAAGCACCCAAAAAACTGGAAGTGGAGCTGTGGCTCAAGTAGTAAAGTGCTAGCCTTGAACAAAAAAGCTCAGGGACACAGACCCTGAGTTCAAGCCCCAGTACCAGCATAGTATGCCCACACACACATATACACACACACGTACCACACACACACACACACACACACACACACACACACACACGTGTACATATTCTCTCTCTCTCTCTCTATATATATATATATGAACTGGAAATAACTAGATTTAGTTATGTGAAAGTTTCGATTGCAAAAGCAAGTAAACCAATAATAACAATTTTAAAACTGATGTTTGATTGCCCAGTAATGTTTTTTCTGTTTCCTAAATAACAACATTTTTGTTCATATAATAGCATTATTTTATTATTAAAAAATTAAAGGATCTGGAATATAGCTCAGTATATATGTACACTATATGTATAGCATAGTATATTAATAGAATACTTAGAAACATATAGGCTGGAACACAGGTCATTGGTACAGCACTTTCCTAGTATGTATAAAATCCTGGTTTGATCACCAGCACAGTAGAAGATAAGAAGGGATCAGGGAGGAGAAGAGAAGGGAAAAGAGAAGGAAAAAGTGAATTTAAAAACACAATAAGTAAATTTCATATTTTATCATCTTATTGTCCATATATGATCACCATTAATATTTTATTTTTTAAATTTCCTTCCCACCCTCCCTCTTTCTCTCCCTCCCTCCTTCCCTTGCTCCCTCCCTTATTTCCTTCCTTTCTTTATGTACTTAAGTACTGTTACAAAATTGGTAATCTACATTTTGTATTAGTTGGGTTTATCTTGTGTAAATAATAGAAATCAACCCGGGTTCAAACCTAGAGGAGAACTGGAATTCTTTGGCAGCTCACAGAATAAAAAAAATACTTAGATCTTAAAAACAAAACAAAACAAAAAGGACCCAGGAAGCCTCAGGGAGCTCTGAAGAAGAAACTCAGAGCGGTTTTTTTGTAGAGCAGAGTAAACACTATATAGGCCCAAAACAGCATTGCACATAGATGTTCTTGTTTTGAAATTTACCATCACATTTTGGATGCGTAAAGAACTTTACATTTCTCTGCCACTGAAGTCAGTTTGTTGCCAGTTCAGCAGAACTCTTGTCTCTTCTAGGTTATCACTACACTAAAAGCTTCGACTCCCTCAGCATCTTTTTTTCTTTAAAGCTTTTTCTTTTTCCTTCTACCTTCCTCCCGGAAATTCCCACAGTGTCTCTGCAAACTGAGGGAGCTCATCCTTACTCCCTGCTAGCAAGGGAGGGTTATCTTGTCTGTGTAATGCCGTAGCCTTCCTGGTGGAGAAGTCTTGCCTTTTGTGGATTTTGCCAGTGGGTACTGAGCTGCTAAGGAGAGTCATTTGCCCCAGGCTTTGGTAGGGATTCTCTCACCCTCTGCT
Source organism: Dipodomys merriami (assembly GCF_024711535.1). Lineage (NCBI taxonomy): Eukaryota > Metazoa > Chordata > Mammalia > Rodentia > Heteromyidae > Dipodomys > Dipodomys merriami. The sequence continues at coordinate 11,604,447 of NW_027206512.1, forward strand.
AACTCTTTTCCCTACTGTCTCTTCTCCTGTCTCCTTGTTCCTAGCTTCCTTCCATACCTCTTTCAATGAACCACGGGAGTTCTGCCTGGTGGCTTCTCTGGCCCCCTCTCCAGCCCCAACTCACTGTCGTCCATAATCTTCAGCAGCAGTCCTATGTTACCCAAGCATTCTGAAAGTAGTTCCTCCCTGCTTTTGTGAAGGAAGTCTAAGAAAAATGCCCCCTTTTTTCATATCATGAACTCTATTTGGAAGGCAGCACAGCCTTTCAACTCAGCAAGAAGGGAGTGGTGATGGAGGATCATTTTCTCAGGGACTTTTCCTACATCTGATTTTTCTTTCCTTTTTTCTCCAGGATCTTCCCTGAAGCCCAAGAAGAAGAAAAAAATTTCTCCTTCTTGCAGGAGGAAGCTGGCCTTCGGTTAAATACTACATTCTTTTCTATCCTGATTAACTTTTGTCATCTCTAGTCTTCTAGATTCTGCCTCAATTTTCCAATCATGCTCTTAGTAGGTCAAAATGCAATCTCAGAGGGCTACTTTTTTTTTCTGAGATGAGTTTTTCCCCCCCACACCCCCCATTATAAAGGTGATATACAGAGAGGTTACTGTTACATAAGTCAGGTGATGAATACATTTCTTTTTGGATAATGTCTTACGTATCAAAGATGCTTTCTTTTGGGGCAATAAGCCTTCTATGAGTTAAGTCCTTTGGACTCAGACATAAAATGAATTTTTTCTTCCCTGAAGGTTGTGATCAAGAAGGTGGAGAGCTACAGCACAATAGAAACAACTTGAGACAGAGAAAAAAAAATCTTCCAGTTAAAATTTTCTGACTATAGCCTTCTGTTTCTAGACTCAATTTGATAACTTATGTTTTCCACTATTAAGAAACTCTATTTTGGGCTGCATCATATTTAGCCATCTACTATTTGTTTAGTTAACCCATAGCTCATTAAACCTTTCTCTTTTCTCTTTATTTGATGTTTATTTTATTGGGTTTAAACATTCAGATCATTTTGAGATTTTTGGTTAGTGTAATACCACAACAAATATTCTTGGATACACATTTCTTCCCCCTCCCCCTTATCTTTGGCAACACTGGCATTTGAACCCAGAACTATTTCTTACACTCTGCCACTTGAGTTACATCCCCAATTCCATGCCCAGCTTTGGACACATATTTCTTTTACGTCTTTGAACTTATTGACTGAGATTTTTAGTGGAGCAGTAATTGGATTAAAATGTTAAAATTTAATGAGGGTTATTGCTAATTGATAAAAACACTTAGGTAAAGTGTACCAAGTCCAAAGTTTGATTGCTAGCATAAGAGAAACAGGAGAGAGTTAGGAGTTTGAAGTGTACACATTGGCATGTACCTGCAAGTCCTAGCAACTAGGGAAGCTGAAATAGGAGAATGGTTTGGTCTATGAGTGACATGGTGAGATCTCATCATTGAGTAATGATTTAACCTTAGCTCCTCCCAGATATCACAAACTGATGGTGACAGAAAGGAACTGTACTAAAAATGAATAACTTCACCATTGCCTTTTTCCCCTTGCTAACTGATGTGAGGACTCTGAAGTTTCTCATCATTTTGGAAATTCTTCCAGTGATCGGGTGTTTGTAAGAATTTGGGGAATGTCACTCTTGTGCTTACTGATAGCTTTCTTCTGACTGGCTTTGCTAGGCCAGCAGCAGCAGTCTTGAGCAGCAGAATGTTCCGTGTGTGGTGTGGGACCATGCCCCTTCTCTCAGAACTTTCCCTCACAGGCCAGAAGCCATGTTGGTGCCTCCCAGTGCTATAAAAATGTTGACAAATTGTCTTTCTAGGTGCTTAATTTTTTTTTTTTAGTTATTCTATGTGCCCTTCTTCTTTCCTCTGTAGGAGTTCAAACTGGGGTAACAAATATAAAAGGCAGACCATGCTGTACCAGTGAAAATTGCTATTTTACTGGGCTGAAGTCATTATTCCTAACTTCTTTACAACATGTTCTTTTCCAAGATGCTCTGCAGTTTGCATACAAATAGGAATTTAGCTAGCCCACCTTGGAACTCTGACACTGAAGGGGGTTGGTTTTCATCTGGACTGTAGCTAATGTGACTTTTCAGCATTTCAAAAATAATCTGTAGCTGGCAGTGTGCATACTTAGCACCCACAAGTCTCCAGGTTCAATCCCCAACACCAAGAACAAAAAGGCTAGCTGGGTGCTGGTGGTTCATGCCTGTAATCCTAGCTACTCAGGAGGCTGAGATCTGAGGATCCAGGTTCAAAGCCAGCCTGGGCAGTAAAGTCCATTAGACTCTTATCTCCAATAAACCACTCAAAAACCAGAAGTGGCGCTGTGGCTCAAGCAGTAGAGAGCTAGCCTTGAGCTGAAGAGCTGAGGGACAGTGCCCAGGCCCAAAGTTCAAGCCCCACAACCACCACGAACAAAAAGACTTTAAATTTGGTAGATTTAAAAAATATATCACATTGAATAGAGACCCGGAAACACAACAAATCAAAGAAAGGTTGGACAAATGGGATTGCATAAAGTTGCAGAGCTTTTGCAGGGCAAATGACATAGCTAGCAAGATCAATAGAAAGCCCACGGATTGGGAGAAGATCTTTACTAGCCATACAATGGACAAGGGTCTCATATCTAAAATATACTTGGAACTCAAAAAATTAAACCCACCAACAACAAATCCTCAAAGAAACAACTGCCCAATAAATAAGTGGGCGAAAGACTTAAAGAGAAACTTCTCTGAAGAAGAAAGAAGGATGGCCAATAGACACATGAAGAAATGTTCAACATCCCTAGCCATAAAAGAAATGCAAATCAAAACAACATTGAGATATCACCTCACCCCAGTTAGAACGGCAAAAATCAAGAACTCTAACAACAACAGATGCTGGAGGGGATGTGGACAGAAAGGAACCTTACTTCATTGTTGGTGGGAATGTAAACTTGTTCAACCACTTTGGAAAGCAGTATGGAGGTTCCTCAAAAGACTTCACATAGAGCTCCCCTATGACCCAGCAATCCCACTTTTGGGCATTTACCCAAATGTTTACAAACAAGACCACACTAAATGTTTATTGCTGCATTATTTACCATAGCTAAGATATGGAACCAACCCAGATGTCCCTCAGTAGATGAATGGATCAAGAACATGTGGTATATATATACAATGGAATTCTATGCCTCCATCAGAAAGAATGACATTGTCACATTTGTTAGGAAATGGAAAAACTTGGAAAAAATTATATTAAGTGAAGTAAGCCAGGCCCAAAGAAACATAGGTCCCATGGTTTCCCTTATTTGCAATATATAGTATATGTATGAGTCAAGCGGAAAAGGTCAGATAATGTGATGTCAGGAAAATGAACCCTTAGACACGTATTTTAATGTTTTTTTCTTTCATGCATGTGTTTCTAACACATTTATAAGATTATCTCTTTGTTGCTTTGTATGTCCCTCCCCCACAGTATAACCCCTGCTTTCACTATATTTGATGTCAGTATAACTTGTGGAGGAGATGGGGAAAAACCAGTTGTTTAAGGATACAGGTGGACCTGTTGCAACAATGAGAAGTACAAGTTGTCATGTCCAAAACGAGCTTTACAACGTCGGTGGGGGGGGGGGGAAGAGGGGGGGAAGGAGAAGGATTGGGATTGGGGGGGGAGGGGGGAGGCTGGGAAGGGATGTGAAGGGTAAACCAAAGGAGGAGGCTGCAATGCTTGGTAAGAAATGTACGCATCATCCTGCCCAAGTAATTGTAACCCCTCTGTACAGTATGTTCACAAATAAAATAAAATTAAATTAACAAAAATATATCACAGTTTTTGGATATTTAAATTTGTATTTTTTTAACTACTAATTAAGTTAGGCCTTTTTCTGTATTTGCCTTTCTAATTTTTGTTTTTTCTTGTAGGTAGTATCTGTTCAAATCCTTTCTTATTATCTTATGATGCTTTAATAGGCAATTTATAAACATTAGCTATATAATCATTTATTTATTTATTTATTTATTTGTTGATGGTGGGGCTTGAACTCTGTCTGTGCTTGGGCTCTATCACTGAGTTCTTTTGCTCAAGGCTAGTGCTCTATCCCTTTGAGCCACAACACCACTTCCATTTTTTTTTTTGAGTAGTTAATTGGAGATAAGAGCCTCAGGGGAACTTTCCTGCAGGTTGGCTTCAAACTGTAATCTTCAACCTCCTGAGTAGCTAGGATTATAGGTGTGAGCCCAGTGCCCTGCTATATAATCCTTTAAGTTGTCATATTAGTTAGAAGTAGTTCAACTTATTTCCTTTTATTGTTGTTATTATATGTTAAAAATTTAACAATTTTTATTTTTACAATTAAAAAAATAAGAAAACTTACTGATTTTATGAAGCACTATGTTCATGAACAAGAACCATGAGTGTTTTAAAGACAATTTTACTACCAAATTAGCCTACAGATGTAATGCAATTCCAACAAAAATCTAAAAAGGTTAGATATAAAAATCTTACAAATTTCCTCTAAAGATGATAAAGAGTAGGACCAAATGTAAAGTCCTTCTTACTTTTCAGATATTTGAGATTTTTTTTTTGTAAAGTTTTAGTCAACATGACAATGTGAAGCCAGGCGCTGGTGGCTCCTACCTGTAATCCTAGCTACTCAAGAGGCTGAGATCTGAGGATGGTGGTTCAAAGCCAGCCTAGGCAGGAAAGTCCCTGAGACCCTTATCTCCAATTAGTCATCAGGAAACTAGAAGTGGTGCTGTGGCTCAAAGTGGTAGAGTACTAGCCTTGAGCAAAAGAAGCTCAGGGACAGTGTTCAAGCCTCTGAGTTCAGGCCCAGGACTGGAGCATAAAATAAAAATAAAAGCCTAGAAAGGCAATATGCTCTCCTATAGTGCTAGAAAAATAGGGGAAAGAAAGGAATTCTAAATATTTTGTTAGGAGAATACTTTCAATCTTGAGAATTAGCTAGCTTCTCTGTCCTTTTACATACCATCCATCCATCATTTGTTTGAACATTTTCTTATTTATGGTCACAGATATTCTCCACACTTTCTATGCCCCAGCCTGTTCACAAAGAATTCCTGACTTTTTTTTTTTAAGGGGATGATGATATTTAGAGAATAAGACCTATATACTAAGTCAAACTCTTACTATTGGGGTATCCTTATTCTTGTTCCCTTTCTATGTACAGAGACTAGGGAATTTTTGGACACACACACACACACCTCTGTTTATTTTCTTTTTCCCCCTCTGTTTATTTTCATATATCAGTATCACTGGAAATTACTATAGTCAAAATGACATCTTTTTTTTTAAAATTTAATTTTATTTTATTTGAGAACATACTGTACAGAGGGGCTACAATTACATGGGCAGGATAATGCATACATTTCTTACCAAGCATTGCAGCCTCCTCCTTTGTTTACCCTTCACCTCCCTTCCCAGCCTCCCCCCTCCCCCCACCCAATTATACCCCTCTCCCCCCCCACACCGACACAAACTGACATCTTTATTCCTGATCTATCACTACAAAGTTCAATCCCATTTTCTCCCAGGATTTCCTGGTTCTTATACATTTACTTCTTTGATCCATTTCCTTACACACACACTTGGATTCAAGCATTCTTTGCAGCACTGCCATTGTTGGAAGATAGTATGTAAATTCCCTCCTTGTCTTTCTTAGGGTGCAACATCCTGAGCCAGACTATCTTTCTTGCCTGGCTATCCCTTTATCCTGCTCACTCTTGCCTTGCCTTCCTCTCGTTCAGATGCTTATCTCACTTCCCTTTGAGTCACCATCGATTTATGTGTCCTGTCAGAATTGCTTATCCTACCAGTCTTACTTAATGACTTGGTGGAAAGAAAGGAAATAAGGGAATATAAAGAATAAAAGAAAAAGGCCGTTCTAGAGCTTCATGGATCCACTTTCTAATTATCTCTTTAATGTATGAGAGCATAATATGATTTGTTGTGTGTGTGTGTGTGTGTGTGTGTGTGTGTGTGTGTGTGTGTGTGTGTGTGTGTGTGGTGTGGCCAGTACTCAGGCTGGAATTTAGCATTTTTGCTTAAGGCTGCTGCTCTACTAGTTGAGCCATAGCTCTACTTCCAGCTTTTTAGTGGTTAATTGGAGATTAGAGTCTCATGTAGTTTCTTGCCTAGGCTGGTTCTGAACCACAGATCTCAGCCTTCTGAGTAGCTAGGATTACAGGTGTGAGCTGCTGATATCCTGATCATAACTGTATTTTTAAGATCATTTCATTGGGTTAGGGAATGCAGCTCAGTAGTAGAGTGATTGCCTAGCATGTGTGAAGCCTTGGATTTGTTCCCAAGCACTGGGAAATAAAACTGTCTATAACTTTATATCAAACCATCATTTACTAAATAGTTCTTTATATTCCCATGTGATTTTCTTTTTTGTGTGTGCTGATACTAGGACTTGAACTCAAAGATTTGCACTCTCATTCAGCTTGTTTGTATACAGCTGGCACTTTACCACTTGAGCTACACCTCCAGTCAGGTATTCATATGGTTAATTGAAGATGGAGTCTCAGACTTTTCTGCCCAAATTGGCTTGTAATCAAGATATTCCATATCTCAACCTCTTGAATAGCTAGGATTACAGGGGTGAGTTACTGGCACTCAGCGATACTCTTTATCATAATATATAATGTTGAAATAAATGATTATTTTTATTTGTGAACTACAAAGTAGAAAGACCACCCTAGGAGTAAGAAAATTAATTTAAAATTTCACATAGAACTAAAGAAAAATAAACTTCATTTTTAAAAGCCAAATTTCTTCTTTTAAAAAGATAGTATATGAAATTAAATAGGGAATGCTATTTGGTAAAATGTGAAACCTCAGGATGAATAAATGTAATCATGTCTGGGCTCTGTGGCTACAACACACTAGCTTCACATGGAAGATTGTTTTCGAATACACATCTGTTTCTGTCTAGAAAAATAAACAGAAAGGCCCTTTCTTACCCTTGGCTCCACTTCTTTGAATTATGTCAAGTAAAATTAAACACTGAAAACCAAAGACTGTCCAAAGAAAGCATGGATTTATGTGAGCACATTTACTATTACAAGTATTATGTAAGAATACTGCCTGTTGAGTTTTTAAGAGGATTTTTTTCAAGTAGACTATGCTTTTCTGTACATCATTAAATTAATTCATAGACAATGTTACTTCCTCAGTATTGCCTTGACCAGACTTTTACCTCATTTTTTCCACATCAGTTTTCAGTGAACTAGAGAACTTAGCAATTGGCCGTTGCCAGGAACATGAAGAAATAAGAGGTTCCAAATGTTTCTTCCTTATTGCATTATTTTGGACTCAACAAGGCCTATTTCTGGATGCACCTCATGATGCTCTTGGGTCTACTTTATTCCCTGAGAGCACAATGGCCATCGTCTGATAGAAATCTTCTGGGATTATTTCTGTTGTATTTAAGTATAGTTATTTATTATTAAATAATTGTACAAACTGGTTCTAATTCCATAAGTTAGGTTATGAGTACAATGCATCTTTCTCAATATCACCCATCCATCCTCCTCCTCCATCTTTCCTCATCTAAAAGTGTTTTGAATCATCTTGTACTTTACCATCATAGCCACCTAAGAACTTCCACACTGATAATTTGGTAGATAAAGTTCTTTTAACTTAGTTTGTTTTGTATTTTCCCCCAAGTGAGTTGTTTTATTACCAAAGTGAATTAAAGAATATTTGGAGAGCGAGGTACTGGTGGCTCATGACTGTAATTCTGGATACTCAGGAGGCTGAGATCTGTGGATCTTGGTTCAAAGTCAGCCTGGGCAGGCAAGTCCATGCGATTTGTATTTCCAACTAACTACCAAAAAGCCAGAAACAGAGCAGTGACTCAAGTGGCAGAGCTCCAGCCTTGAGAGAAAAAGCTAAATAAAGGACAGAGCCCAGGTGCTAACTCTAGTGAGAGGAGGCATGTAGAGAATTAATCTACCTCTGGGAAGAAAAAATGTTTACATGCATTATTGAAATTCATATTCTTGCTCATTCATTCATTCATTCATTCATTTGTATCAGTATGCATGCACGAGGAGGTGTTTTACATGTTGAGTTCTATCCCAATGCTATATTATTATTTTAGTTCCTTAATTTGTCTAGCTTTGTCCATTGGAAACATTTTCAGGTTGGCTTCTATGTACCACAGCGTGCCACCATCCTATTGTGTTTTGAACTTTTCACTCCCATAAAAACATGGGATTTACCTACTTGTTTATCCTGCACCATTTCTAGAATCAGCATTGCTCAGTGATATGTTGGATCCTTTTACTGGAGAATGTTGTCGGAAGCTTTTCCTGTGTGTGTGCCAGAACTGGGGCTTGAACTCAAGGCCTTGCATTCTCACGTGGCTTTTTCACTGAAGGCTAGAGCTCTGTCATTTGAGCCATACCTCTACTTCCAATGTTTTGCTTGTTAGTTGGAGATAACAGTCTCATGGACTTTCCTTCCCATGCTAACGTCCAATTGTAATCCTCAGATCTCAGTATTCGGAGTAGCTAGGTTTATAAGTATGAGCCACTGACACCCAGAAGATTTTATTTATTTATTTATTTTTGTGCTGGTCCTGGGGTTTGAACTCTGTGCTTGGGTGCTGTCCCTGAGCATCTTTTGCTCAAGTGAATGTTTTACCACTTGAGCCGCAGTTCCATTTCCAGCTTATTTGAGTAGTTTGTTGGAGATAAAGAGTTTCATGGAGTTTCCTGCCTGGGCTGGCTTGGAATCTTGGTCCTCAGATCTCAGTCTCCTGAGTAGCTAGGATTTCAGGTGTGAGACATCAGTGCCTGGCTTTTTTTGTTTTTGTTTTTGTTTTTGTTTTCCAATCCTGGGCCTTGAACTCAGGGCCTGAACTCTGTCCCTGAGCTTCTTTTGCTCAAGGCTAGCACTCTACCACTTGAGCTACAGTGCCACTTTCAGCATTTTCTGTTTATAGAGTACTGAGGAATTGAACCCAGGGCTTCATGCACATGCTAGACAAGCACTTTACCACTAAGCCACTAAGCCACATTCCCAGCCTTTTTTCTTTCTTTCTTTCCTTAATAATGGATTACAGCTTATTACATAGGCTTAGGCAGGTAGAACTCAGAAAATTTTCACAATAGTGGTCAATAGTTCAATCCAAAGTCTGGGAATTTTACAGGAAACTACCCTACAAAAGAAGTTTATGAATTTCCATCAGAAGCATTTAAGTAAATTATAGGATTAAAGACACTCAAATGACACCATCCTGGAAAATTTCACTAGGATGAATGGGATCTATCAAACTGATAGCACATGAAATTTCTGACTCATACCTCAGAGGTGCTGCAGTGGAACTCTGGACTTGAGAGCAGTTTGCATAAAACTTCTTGGAACTTAGGTAAACAAGACAAAAGCATAAAAATAATAGAGTCATACTTAAAGAATTTTAAAACTTTTTGATAGATTAGTAATTATGATAGGATTGCTGAAAATATTTCAGTTATACATAAATATATCTCAAAACAATGTGGTACTCATGGTCAAAATCCCTTCAAAGAGAATAAAGACACAGCAGCCTGTGTCTCAATTAAAAAAAAAAAAAGGAAATAGGAATGGCAGGAAAGACAGTCATTGATGAAGGGCCTTGGGAGCTGTATGATAAATAAATTCAGTGGCCATAGTAACAGGATCTCTGGGGAGGCATTAGAGGACTGTATCTTTGAAGAAATGACCTATGATTTTAAGCTTCTTTAATGTTGCTTCTGTGGGTAAAAGGCGAGGAGAGGGGACACTGGAGGAAATTGGGTCCTCCAGAGAGGAACATCCTCACTAGTCAGAGAGCAATCAAAGTTCAATCCACGGGACATAAAATCAATAAAGGTGGGAAAATCAAACAGTAGGTCTATGAGTAGGAAGCAATAGTTTGGTGAAATATATTTGTTCAGTAACTCTTGTCTCTGAATTGCTTATATACTTGACTTTAAAGAAACATCATTCATAGGTCAGAAAGTGACATAGGAAAAGAAAAACTGGAGCCAAGAGCTAGAAAGAACAAAAGGACATGCAGAGCAAATGTTCAGACTTAGGAAATCACTGTGGGGGAGATGTTTAAGCCAGCTAGTGAAGAATCTCAAGATGAATGAATGCTTGGGGATAACTCAACTTTCAGAGCTGTAATTTTTTGTGTAAGCATATATATTTGTAAGCATATACAAGGGAATTTCATTGTGACATTTTCATGAATGTATATGATATATTCCAACCTCCTCAATTCCATCCCCCTTCTTTATCCCTCACCCGCTTCCTAATACAATTTCAGTAAGTTCCATTGCTCTGTTTTTATACATGCCAAAAAGGGCTGTACATTCTTCTTCTTCTTCTTCTTCTTCTTCTTCTTCTTCTTCTTCTTCTTCTTCTTCTTCTTCTTCTTCTTCTTCTTCTTCTTCTTCTTCTTCTTCTTCTTCTTCTTCTTCTTCTTCTTCTTCTTCTTCTTCTCCTTCTCCTTCTCCTTCTCCTCCTCCTCCTCCTCCTCCTCCTCCTCCTCCTCCTCCTCCTCCTCCTCCTCCTCCTCCTCCTCCTCCTCCTCCTCCTCCTCCTCCTCCTCTTCCTCCTCCTTCTTCTTCTTCTTCTGGCTTTGAACCACAATCCTCAGATGTCAGCCTCCTGAGTAGCTAGGATTACGGGCGTGAGCCACCACACCAGCTCCTGGCTGATGGCTGTATTTCTTGAATGACTTTTTAATTCTTTTCTTTGGTCGGTTGTGGGACTTGAACTCTGGGCCTGGGTGCTGGCCCTGAGCTCTTCAGCTCAAGGCTTGTGCTCTGCCACTTGAGACATAGCACCAGTTCCGGCCTTTTCAGTTTATGTGGTGCTGAGGAATTGAACCCAGGGCCTTATGCATGTTAGGCAAGCACTCTACCACTGAGCCACCTTCCCAACCTTAAATTTTATATTTATATATTGTTAAAATAAAATATATGTAAAACAGTTTAATGGCATTAAGTATACACATTATCATATCATCATCATTACTAGCCTTCTCCAGAATGTTTTCTTCATCCAACATTGACACTTTGTACCCAGGAAAGGTCTTCCTATTTCCCTCCCCTGATTGGTCCATGGTAACTGTGGTTCTGTCTGTCACCATATTTCTGACTACTCCAAGAGCCTTGTTTAAGTGGAATAACTAGCCTTCCTTTTGTATACAGCATCTATCCCTTAGCGAAACATGTTCCACATTCATTCATGTGGTGGTGTTTTACTTATATCCCCAAAGTAGCCAAAGTGAAATCACAGTGAATTTTTGTTTTGTTCCTGAGACAGTTGCATAGTCTGAGTTGAAGAGTAGGGCACACAAAACACAATGAGGAGGGGAAAATTGTACAGCATTTGTAGTAGGGACAGGATGCTCAGATGTCTACAGCAGAGGCATTAACCCTTTAGCTACAGAGGCAGAGTAGGGAATGGAGGTTCTATAACAGCAACAGAGATGCAGGCAATGAGGAGCAAGTCGCAGGCTGAGGACAAGCATGGAGGATGGGATGCTGGATGAGGGTAGGTAGAAATAGGAGACAGGGAGTGTCTGGTAATTCAGTTAGCTCCAGAATAGGATTGCTTATGGAGGTTCTTATAGATTCAGAGGAGTGGTGGGAAAGACTCCAGTGAGTGACTCAGACTCTGAGGAGGGAGAGACCAAGGTTTCAGATGCTGCGGGGAGGAGGGTATGATCAAGAAGCTGTTTGATCTAGGGAAGTTTTCAAGGAAAAGATGGTGGATAAATGATAGGCATTTGAACTGGCAGAGCGAATTACAGTAATGATTTACTCAGAAGAGTTGGTCTTGGGAGAGGTCGAAACTGGAAGACACTTTTGGAGGCCAATTGGCTGGGGTCTAGGGAATTTTTTTTCTGGAACACAGGAGATAGGAGTAGGTTGGGTAAGTAGTAGATAAGATTAAGTAACCATAATCTTGATTTTAATTAGAACAATTATCATTTTTTTTGCCTTAGAGAACAGTAGGAAATGTCTGTAGCTCCGAGGAGAGTGCAAATTGCCTGAAGGCAGAGTTGTCTTTTTCAGTTAGTATCCCTTTCTGTGAGCAGCTCAAGGTTTTGAACTCTTTGGGTTCCCCTTTTTTTTGGATTAAATGGCGATTAGATCTAGAGACTTTGATAGGAGCAAGGGGTAAAATGGTCAAGGTTATAATTTAGAAAGGTTAATCTGATGAGAAAGTGTGGGAAAAATGGAGGCAGAATCCTGAGGGGAAGGCATTTCAGCAGTCAAGTGGTGTGGCCTTCTGGGCCGCAGCAGGAAGGGAAAGATTTGAAGAGAAATCTGATAACAGATTACTCAGTTTTTACATACCAGTAGTATTTCACTGTCAGCTGAAAGCAAAGTTTAAGCAGAAAGCAGAGAGAGAGGAGAGAGAGAGAAAGAGAGAGAGAGACAAGACAGAGAGAGAGAGAGAGAGAGAGAGAGAGAGAGAGAGAGGGAGAGAGAGAGAGCCAGAGAGTCAGAGAGACAGAGAGTCAGAGAGCCAGAAAGAGAGAGTGTGCACATGCTCAGGAATGAATCATTTTCTCCTCCTGCATATTTTCCCCTGTGCAATCCAGAGCAAGTTACCTAACCTACAGTCAACACATGTGATTTGTTTCCTTCTGAAATTGCAGGCCTTGCTTCTGCGCCAGCAGATACTGTCTATATTAGTCAGAAATTAAAATTAATCTGCATATTCTCACTTTCTTTTGGGGTTTGTTTGACTAATTGGTAGCCTTGTGGATTGCCTGTAAATATATTTAATACTGTCTGTGAGCATTAAAAAATGACATGTTTGGGGCTGGGAAGTTGGCTCAGTGGTAGAGCACTTGCCTTGCATGCATGAGGCCCTGGGTTCGATTCCTCAGCACCACATAAGCAAAAAGAAAAAAGCCGGAAGTGGCACTGTGGCTCAAGTGGTAGAGTGCTAGCCTTGATCTGAAGAGCTGAGGGACAGCGCCCAGGCCCAGAGTTCAGGCCCCACGACCAGACCCCCCCCACCCCCTAAAAAAAGACATGTTTGAAGGTGGGGAGGGAAGGGAGGGTAGGGGGAAAAACAAAGGTGGAGGTAACAATGCTTGATAGGAAATGTACTCATTACCTTATATAACTGTAACCCTTCTGTACAGTATTTTTATAATAAAAATGTATTTCAAAAATAAAAAAATGATATGTTTGATAAGATTGTGGTTGGCACATGGAGACACAGGAAAATGGTACTAGGTACATAGAAATATGATTTGCTGCTGAGAATTAAGTCTATAAAATCCATTTCTACACAGTATCTTCACAGTAGAACCTAAGAGATTGTCTCCAAGTCTGGGTCTGAAGAGATAGGACAAACTTGAAGTGAAATTACTGCTCAAGGCTTTGGCACAAGAAATATTATAATGCTTCATTTTCATAGTCATCTGAAATCCAAGCAGGAACCTTGACCCTCATGAGGGAGCTGGCCTTGAGATACCAAATGGGAATCATTGAGGGCTCCTCCTTCCTCAGAGCACATCTTCAGTCACTGCTCAGGAGTAGTTCTTATCTAAGCAGATGGGATCTGGCTGAAGACAAGTGGGTCCTCTCATTGGCCAATGGGACATCCTACTGAGGGTCTCTGGCCAAGGCCCAGCATCTTAGTCAGGCAGTGCAGCTCCATTTACCTTCTTCTAAACCTGGATGCTCTGTCAGGATTTGTGAGTCTACAGTGTATCATCTGGGATCATTTCAAAATCAGTCTCTATTCTACACTGGAAATGTTTCCTTTCTACCTCAGGTGACAATTACACTATCAGTCACTCATCTATGTCTTCTCTGATAAAGGTTTAGATTAACTGCTTCCTTCTTGGTGAGAGACAGGAAGCTCATTCTTTAAAGGTGAAGCTGCTGAGGCTTGCTGGTGGCCTGTAATCCTAGCTACCTGGGAGGCTGACATTTGAGGAGTGTGTGAAGCTAGCCAAGACAGAAAAGTCCATGAGACTCATCTCCAGTGAATGACCCAAACCCAGAAGTGGAGCTGTGACTCAAGTAGTAGAGTACCATCCTTGAGTGAAAAATGTGAGCAAGAGAGTTCCAGTCCCAGTGCAAGCACGTGCGTGTGAGTGCATGCACACACACAAAGCCAATTCTTTTCCTTTCCTACATGTGGGATGTGGAACAGTTTGTATTCTTCATTGGTGACTCTATGAGTATGACATTTTTTTTTGGGGGGGGGGGTCCAGTTGTGGGGCCTGAACTCTGGGCCTGGGTGTTGCCCCTCAGCTCTTCAGCTCAAGGCTAGCGCTCTACCACTTGAGCCACAGCGCCACTTCCGGCTTTTTTCTTTTTGCTTATGTGGTGCTGAGGAATCGAACCCAGGGCCTCATGCATGCAAGGCTACCACTGAGCCACCTTCCCAGCCGAGCATGACATTTTTTACACATTGTTCTGATTGTACATAATATATGCTAATCAAGGTGATCTGAGTGAATTCTCCAATGGATTTTTCAATGTGACTGTACTAGAATAGCCTTACCTAAAATCAATTATTTTATGCCTTGCTGGGCCTAACTAACCCAAGGGTTTAATAAATTGGAATCTGGAGACAGAGAATTAGAATTTTTAAGGAATTTCTGCAGCATTCCACACTCTAAATAGTGTGTTCACATGAATGATCATCCAGTCTCACCTTTGTTACAATTCCTTTTATGTGTGTGTGTGTGTGGGGGGGGAGCAGTACTGGGGTTTGAACTTAAGACCTAGGCACTGTCCCTCAGCCTTTTTGTGCTCAAGGCTAGTGCTCTACTACTTCAGCCACAGTATTATTTCTGGCTTTTTCTGAGACGTTTATTGTAGATATGAGTCTCCCAGGTTTTCCAGCTCAGACTGTCCTGGAACTGTTGACCCAGATCTCTTGCTTCTGAGTACTTAGGATTACAGGTGTGAGCCACCAGCATCCGGCTTACAATTTCTTTTCTCATGGTCAGTTCCAGATCCTGCATGGTAGAGAGGCAGCTCTCTACCTTGCAGGTGTCAAATGAGCCTCTCCAAGTACTGTTTTCTTCTTATATAGTTTAGGTATATACAAGTTAAGAAAACACTTGATTATGTTGACATGACTTTTGGTAGATGTTGCTTTGCTTCTTCTCAGGCTTGAGTCACACATCAAGTCTGCCAGCAGACACCTTAATGTTGATCTTCCAAAACTCCACAACTGTGAAAATAAGCTTTTGTTGTTTATAAGCTACCCAGTCTATGGTATACTGTTATAACGTCTCAATAGACTAAGACTGATACAGTAGATTCTTGTTTTCCCAGTATTCTGTAGCTAGTTAGTGATGTGAAAATGAATAATGGAAAGTTTATACGCAAGCATTCATTCTGCAATAAGTATGTATGGAAAAGATATGTGCTGGGCACTGGTTTAAGTGTTGGAGCTACACAAAGGAATCACATAGGTGTAGATTCTATCCATTGGATTTATATGTTAATTCAACTAGTTTTCTGACCTTTTATTTGAATATCTGTCCTTCCTTCTTGCCTTCATTCCCTCTTTCCTTTCCTTCCTCCTTCCACCTTGAATTCTTACTCAGAGATTCCTAAATGCCAAATGGACTGTATCTTTCCCCTAGTGCTAGGAATTGAACACAGGGCATTGCATGTATCTGGCAAGAGCTCTACCACTGAGCTATACCCCCATCTCAGGCTGCTTATATTTACATCAATTGCAAATTCCCTGGGCTTAACCCTGGAGAGTCTAATCAAGTTAATCTGGGGAGACACTAGGAACTCCATAGTTGAAAAACATAAAAAGAAAGAAAGAAAGAAAGAAAGAAAGAAAGAAAGAAAGAAAGAAAGAAAGAAAGAAAGAAAGAAAGAAAGAAAGAAGGAAAGAAAGAAAAAAGAAAGAAGAGAGAAAGAAAGGAAGGAAGGAAAGAAGGAGAGAAAGAAAGGAAAGGAAGGAAAGAAGGAGAGAAAGAAAGGAGAGAAAGAAAGAAAGGAAAAGAGAAAGAAAGGAGAGAAAGAAAGAAAGAAAAGAAGGAAGGAAGGGAAGGGCAGGAAAGGAAGAAGGAAGGAAGGAAGGGAGGGAGGGAGGGAGGCAGGCAGATAGGCCAGCTAACTTCCTGGGTAGTTTAATGCAAACTACAATTCCCTAAAACATTCTCATTTAATAAAACTGAAATTGTGTGGGTGTCTGATGTAGATGATGGGAACCAAACAGACAAACATTAGGGGATAACAAATAGAAACTGTTCTTTTTATCATGTAACTACTGCTAAGATCAAACTGAGGCCAAATGGCACAATATGTTCCATATCCTAAATTTATAGTCACCAATGAAGTTGAGGTCACCCATCCTCCTACAGGGCTTGCTCACAGGACCCTAGTCAGGGAAGTGGCCAACCACACATCGATGTCCTCCCAAGGGAGGTTGGGAGAGGAAACCAGCCTCTTGGGGAGTGGGCGTGCAGTTCTGTTCCTTCTCTGAAGCCAAATACGTGGGTGAGGAGCACTCAAGTCACTTGAAAAGAAAAGGAAACAGACATTTGATCTAGGCTATATGCCTTCTGAAGTAGCAGATCTGTGGATGTGCGTTTCATGCTACTATGATGGAGGCAAAGAGAAAGGTATAGAGATGGAATGAGGGAAGCAAAGTCTAAGTAGAGAGGGGACCAGAGAGGTTGGGATCCTCCTTCCAAGTAGAGATGATGAAGGAGTCCTCACCTGCCTGTAGGCCTGAGGCTTGGCACCTATAACATGAGATTAGGACGCATGATTGATGACTGCAGTTAGTAATTGCTGCAAATGTGGAGAGGAAAGGTGGGCTATATGGAGAATACCACCATATCAGCACCTACCAAAGAAGGTACCCAGTTCCCTGCAGAGCTACCAGTGTCAGCCGCAGAGAAGATGGCCCCTTGATTGGTCCTGATGCAGAGGAGGTTACAGAAACAGTAAGAGCCAGGACTCACTCTCCCTGCTCCATTCTCTCCCTCTCCCCTGCCAGACTTCTAGAGCTTGGTCTAAAATGAAAGAACTAACATCTTCCGGGTCATAGGCAGAGTAAATTTTGATTAAAGATAAAAGGAAGTATTTCGATGAACAAGACTGAATTTGAACTATGTGAACAAGATTGTTCTAATAACTCTATTTGGCTAAAAAGCATGGGATCAAGTAAGATGTATTTGGGGAGTTGTTATTCAGCAGGAAAATTGTTTGCTTGGAGCATTTAATGGGAAAATGAAACTAGTACATAGTTATATAATGAGCGGAGATTCCTTAATGAATTTAATTTTTTTGTTGTTATGTTGTGGTGCTGGCAATTGAACCCAAGGCCTTGCACAAGTGCTCTACCACTAAGCTATACCACCGTTGGACTTAAATTTATTCCCTCATGGTACTTATCAAACACAGGGTCTTGAACATGCTAGGCAAGCTGTTCTACCACCGAGCTTCATTCTGAGTTCTTAGGTTTTTGAGGTAGATTCTCACTGTGTAGCTCAGGCTGGCCTTGAATTCACTGTGTAGCCTAGACTGGCTTAGACTGTCTCCATTTTCCAAGTGCTGGAATTACAAGTCTGTGCAACTATGTCTAGTTCTGACTTAAATTTTTTGATTAAAGGATTCATAAATAATTACTTGTGTATTATAGGATTCAGAAGATATAAAAGTGTAAAATAAGTTTTCTTTCCCTCAACCCTCATTTTGTTTTCCAGTAAATATCACAGAATTGTGTTATATGAAAGCTTTAAGACCAGTCATGTACTTCTGGATCTATTCTACAACACTGACAAATACTATATAAGAAAAAAATGAATCAAATCTATTTCCATATTCTTTTGTTATCTTTGAAAAGTTGTGGCCAGAGATATAATCCCATCCTTGTTAATTCTGTCACCTCATGAAACTCAATGTTTGACATGTCTAGAGGAGGTGAGGTTATAGCTCAGTGACAGATCATTTGCCTGTCATAAGACTTGGGCGTGATTCTCAGAAAAATAAATAATAAGAAGAAAAAAGAAAGAAATTAGATCTATGATTCTCCAGAAGCAGATGTTCAGAAGATCCTGAGGTTTTGCTTTTGATTCTTTGGAAGGACAGTTCCAAGACTATGCCTTGTATTTTGCTTTTTCAAATGAATTTGTTAAAGATTTTAGGTGTCTGTTCTGAGATGAGCTTTCATCTTGAGAACACTATAATGAGTGCTGGGATCTTTCCGTGGTTGCTCCAGTTCTTTAGGAGTCTGGAGAGCTCAGAGCCCTGAGCTCTGAGCTATCTTTTCCCAGCTAGGAAACTTAGGTGGAGGTGGAGAAGCTGACTTTGCTTTAGTGACTAGTTTTGAGATTAGGGTGTGGGTGAATTAAAAACGTTTCCACTGGCCTCAGGCCAAGTTAAAAATCTAGGTAAAATGATTATACAGCTGGATTTACTACTGGAAATATCCAGTAGATATTTAGATAAAAGCCTGGGAGAGGTTTGGTAGACACAGACATATGAGCCTTAAGGGGTCTGAGAAACAAAGATTAGAACAGTTTTGCTAGACTATCTGGTAGCTGACTCAGGGGAAAATTATGTATTTCCTGATTCTGAATTTAGATAAAAAAACCAGACAAGCCAAATGTACATTAAAGTTCCTTTAAACATTATGTATATATATATATATATATATATATATATATATATATATATATATATATATATATATATATATATATATATATATATTTAGGGTAAGATTTTTGTTTTGCAAAATAGTGATGCAAGCTTGAATATGTATGGATTCTAAGTCATTTAGATATGAGCAAGAATTTCTAGTGTGCTATTGCCTAATTGGGTGGCTACAAAAAGTACTGTGCATTTCAAAGAGCTAGCAGACAGTGGATTAAGTGTTTTCACTATGAAGAGACAACTAACCTTTTTGTTTTGCTTTGTTTTTGATGCTGGAGATCAAAAAACTGGGCCTTGTGCATACTAAGCTCTATTGCATGGTAGGCAAGTGATTTGTCACCAAGCTATAAGCTCAACCTCTCCTAGAGATTTTCAAACACTGAGCATAGGTGTGTTTAATCTGCTTTAAACATTACACAATATATCCATGTGTCTGAACAATGCACTGTGCTCATTACTAGCTACAATACTTGGACTTTTATATATTGGTTAAAAAGAATTTAGTTTTTGCGCCAGTCCTGGGGCTCAAACTCAGGGCTTAGGCACTGTCCCTGAGCTTCTTTTGCTCAAGGCTAGCACTCCACCACTTGAGCCACAGTGCCACTTCTGGCTTTTTTCCGTGTATGTGGTACTGAGGAATCAAACCCAGGGCTTTATGCATGCAAGGTGAGCATGCTACTACTGAGCCAACTTGCAACCTGAAATTTAATTTTTTTAAGAGCCAGCCTAAAACCCCAAGCAAGCAAGCAAGCAAGCAAGCAAGCAAGCAAGCAAGCAAGCAAGCAAGCAAGCAAGCAAACCAGAGAACTGGTAAAGCAAGAAAAATTTTCCCGTAACTCTTTCATAGTCTTCTTAGACTCACTGTCTGCTTTGTCCTTGGCATAGGGAATAGGGACAAGGGAGAAATCTTAGCATGCATTATTGCTTATTTCAGTTCCCTGGCTGACTTTGTGTATTTTTGGAACCTATGAGAGAGAGAGAGAGAGAGAGAGAGAGAGAGAGAGAGAGAGAGAGAGAGAGAGAGAGAGAGAGAGAGAGAATGTGTGTGTTCTACTACTTTTTAACCCTCCTGTAATGTTCAGCACTCAACAATGTTGCATGAAAAACAAGAGAATAAATGCAGTAAGTAGAGATACAACCATATTAATATATTAACATGAAGTCAATAGGGTGGATCTAAGTACAATACAGAAAAACCATTAGTTCCATGAATCTTCAGAAGTCTCAAGGAGAAATTTTGTGTATAAAGATTCATTCCCAGCCTATGTTGAGAGAACTTCCACACTGAAGACCAGACCTAAATACATGTCCCCAGTGTCCACATCCTCTTCCCTCAGGGCTCATGGTAATGTCCCAACTTAGTGACAGACCGTGCATAGTAGGATTGAATTTTCTCTCCCATGAAACACATGGGATGTCAGTAGTGCAGTGGTGCTTGTTTGTGGGTACTTCTTGGAACATTTAACCCGTTAATGTCCATAATAAACCGAGGCTCTTTAATTTTTTTTTGATTTTTTAAAATTTACTTTTTGCTTGTGGTACTGGGATTGAACACAGGGCTTTGTGCTTGCTAGGCTACATGCTACTACTTGAGCCACACTCCCAGCCCTACACTTTGTGTGTGCCAGTACTAGGGCTTGAACTCAGGACCTGGTCAGTGTCCCTTAGCATTTTTTTTGTTGCTCTGGGTTGGTATGCTACTATACGAACTGCAGCTCCATTTTTGGCTTTTTTGCTGGTTAACTGGAGATAAGAATCTCATGTGCTTTTTCTGTCTAGGCTAGCATGGAACTTCAATCCTCAGATCTCAGCCTCCTGAGTAGCTAGGAATGTAGACATATGCCACCATTGCCCAGCCTCTAAAGTTTTTGATTAAAGGATTTAAAAACAATTATATGTGTAAATGCTACAGAACTTCAAACTACATAAAAGGGTAAGCCTCACAGAGGAAATTTCTCATTCTTTCTTCTTTCAGTGGGCTTTCCCATTGTAAAGAGGAAGGAGCATCATGGTGAGAATTGGATAAAAACTATTATGAACTAGGCCATGAAACCAGATGGCCCTAAGACGGAAAAATGAACCCCACACATGCCTTCTCCTTTAGCTCACTCTTCCATTCTGTTGTCAGCAACTGGGTTTGACAATCTGAGAACAGAGAGGTTTATGTGGGGAACAGAGAGACCCCTAACTAAAGAAATAAACCACAACTACCAAAGCTCCAACAAAACAAGAGAAAAAGGGGGAAAGAGAAGAGTTTAAATGTTTGGAGCTCCATCTTCTGGCTGTGATGTTTATAAAAGCTAAAATGAATATACACCATGGTAAGCCCCATTGAACTGTCATGTCCTGGCAAAGAAACCACAAATTTTTGTTGTTGTTTGAGACAAAGTCTGGTTATACAGCCCAGGCTGGCCTTGAACTCCCAATCCTTCTGCCCAGGCCTCCTAAATGCTGGGATTACAGACTTGTACTACCATGCCCAATAAATGTAAACTCTTAAAGTTGGAAATAAAAACTCTCCACAATTTGGCTCCATCCTCTTGTTTCATCTTTGTTCATTGTTCAGAACAATGCGATTGGGCTCTGAAGGAAGTACAAACCCCTCTAAGACAATTATTTTACATTTTGTATGAACTATACCAATAATACATTTATTTATCCTAAATTGAAAATTGATAGGAACTAGTCCAAGTTTCCTTTGACTAGTACCCCAGCTGCAATGCTTTCTTCTTTCTAGCAGTAACCACAGTTGTGTATTTATGGATGCTTCTGGATACTATAGCACATGCAAACATGTACATAGAAATGATTTGGTAGCCGGGCGCTGGTGGCTCACGCCTGTAATCCTAGCTACTGAGGAGGCTGAGATCTGAGGATCACAGTTCCAAGCCAGCCCGGGCAAGAAAGTCTGTGAAACTCTTATCTCCAATAAACCACCAGAAAACCGGAAGTGGTGCTGTAGCTCAAGTGGTAGAGTGCCCGCCTTGAGCTGAAGAGCTGAGGGAAAGTGCCCAGGCCCAGAGCTCAAGCCCCACTACCAAAAAAAAAAAAAAAAAAAAAAAAAAAGAAAGAAAGAAAAGAAAAAGAAATGGTTTGGTATTTCTAGTAAACTTGAGTGGGATTACAATATGTAGTAGTCTATTTTACACCAATGATATAATACTACATGGGATTGCTTTTTTTTTTTTTTTTTTTTGTGGGACATGGGACCTGAACTGTGGGGCCTGGGCGCTGTCCCTCAGCTCTTTAGCTCAAGGCTAGCATTCTACCACTTGAGCCACAGCGCCACTTCCAGCTTTTTCTGCTTATGTGGTGCTGGGGAATTGAACCCAGGGCCTCATGCATGCAAGGCAAGCACTCTGCCACTGAGCCACTTTCCCAGCCCCATGGGATTGCTTTTTACACTTAGCATGACATCTTAGGAACTTAGCCACTGTATTACATATTTATGTAGGGTTTGTTCTTTTAATGATGATATAGTATTCCACACTATTTAGCCTACCTCCCTTTTAAGTTTACTTGCATAAATACAAACAATAGGTTTCTGAATAGACTTTGCCAGGTACAAGAGTATTTCTTGAGAAGAGAACCATGCACATGGCATGGTTGCTGGGAGCATGTATGGTTTTGGTTTTAGCAGACACTGATTGTCGTCCTCTGAAATGACAGCTGCACTGAGGAGGTGTTTTCTCTAGCCTTCTTGTTCAAAGCTCCACTGACATCTGATAAAATCAAACTTTAGCCATGAACTGGTCTTTTATT
The DNA here is from genome assembly GCF_024711535.1 of Dipodomys merriami. Taxonomy (NCBI): domain Eukaryota; kingdom Metazoa; phylum Chordata; class Mammalia; order Rodentia; family Heteromyidae; genus Dipodomys; species Dipodomys merriami. The sequence continues at coordinate 11,626,877 of NW_027206512.1, forward strand.
ATAGTTTTAACTTTTACCTCCGAAGTTGTTTACTCTTGCAGGATCATAGACCACTTCCTCTATTCTTTTGGTGTTTGTTTCTTATTCTTTATGTGCTCATATTCTGAGGGGTTCTTATTATTTATGTTTTTTTTTTCTTTTGGTCATGGGGTTTGAACTCTGAGCTTGGGTGCTGTCCCTGTGCTCTTCAGCTCAAGGCGACTGCTCTGCTGCTTGAGCCACAGCACCACTTCTGGTTTTCTGGTGGTTAATTTGAGCTAAGAGTCTCATGGACTTTGCTGCCCAGGCTGGCTTTGAACCATGATCCTCAGATCTCAGCCTCCTAAGTAGCTAGGATTACAGGCGTGAGCCACCAGTGCCCGTGTGTTTATGCTTTATCTGTAGGAATTCTTTGTCTGTCTATTCAAGAAAAAAAAATTGTCTGTGCATAATTTTTCTATATTGCTGTTGTTTCTTTAAAAAACAAACAAATGAAGGAACAAACGACTTTGTCAGCCAGGTGACGCCAATGGCTCACGTTGTAATTCTAGTTGTAATTCTATATACTCCACTGGCTGAGGATCACCATCTGTGAGACGCTTATCTCCAATTAACCACTAGAAAACCAGAAGTGGTGCTGTGGCTCAAAGTGGTAGAGCACTAGCCTTGAGCTGAAGAGCTCAAGGGACAATGCCCTGGCCTGAGTTCCAGCCCTATAACCGATCCCCCTCCCCTAAAAAAGGGGGTGCAGAGGGGATGAGGGAGAGAAATAGAAATGAGTTTGATGGAGTATATTGTATGCATGTATGAAAATGTCACAATAACCTCCCCCCACCTTGTACCACAAAGATATACTAAAAAGAAAACTGTACAGACTCTTGTTTATCACATATATTTAAATTTTGTCTAATTTATCAATTAGATAAACTCTTAGTATATATTCTTTATATTTTCACACATATATCTTCTTAAAATCTTATTTATATTCTATCAGTGTGGCTACAGACTCACAGATACCCTTAAGCCTCACCACTTAGTTCCCCTGATTTGATTGATTGATTGATTGATCAATAGATCGGGATTGATTGATGCTGGGGATCCAGTCCAGGTCTCCACACAGGGCAAGTTCACCGCAGAGCGCCAGCCCTGTTCATTGCGTTTGTCAGCATCCATATGCTTTTGCCTGAGAATTTCTGTCCTGTAGAATAATTCATCTCCATTCATCACCCTGGGAACAGTTCAAACCTTGATTTTTATGATTGGTGTTTAATTCCTGTGTCTCTTTGTCTTTAGCTGGGCACAATTCTCCTTATTTTTTCTAGCTGGATTAAGCTCCAAATTTTACCATGGTAATTTGCTTAATAACATGCCCCTTGTGTTGACTTTCCTTCCCTGACTCCCTCACTTGCTTGCCAGTGGTTCCTGTGGTCCCCTTTCAAATTGTTAGACAATTAGCAAAGCAGGAAACTTTGGGGGTAACCACTTGCATTCAGAGTTATATTCTTTCCTTTTATTTCAGTTAAGACTCTTTGGAGAAGCTTGGGAAGAATCAGCCACAGTTACTCTCACTATTCTTTTTAGGCAATTTACTGTAAACTAGACACGTAGCCATATTTAGCTGACTCTGCCGAGAAATTGATCCCTTTTGTCTCCCTCTTGAATTATGACCTTAAACAGAGCATGCTCAGAAATGAACACCTTAGATTGAACTGCTCAGGAATGTGCCTACTCCTAATGTGCTTTCCCATATGAATATAGTCTCCCCTAATAAGCCCCTCACATTTCCTTTCCTTGGGGGAGAATATCACTTATTTACTTAATTTATTTAGTACTGGTCCAGAGGCTTGATCTCAAGGAGTGGACATTGTCTCTGAGCTTTTTGCTCAAGGCTAGCACTCAACCACTTGAGCCACATCCCCAGTCTGGCTTTTGGGAAGTTAGTTGGAGATAAGAGTCGCACAGACTTTCTTGCCCAGGCTGGCTTTGAACCATGATCCTCATATCTCAGCCTCTTGAGTAGCTAGGATTACAGGTGTGAGCCACTGGTACCCAGCTGAGAACTATTACTTTGGGAATGACCTCGGTGCTCTCAGTTGCAGGTCAAGATCTTTACCACTCCTTTATTTCCTGACTGTGCTTCATGCTCACCACCATGTGACTCTGCTGCATGTGGTTACAAAGCTAGCTGTTCTGCTTGAATCTTTGACTCAGAAGTTTCCTTGGGGGAACCTCAAACTACAAGCTCTCAATGAGCACCTACTCTACTAAGTAGTGGCTTAGAGGCTGTGCCAAGAGACCATTGTAGCAATGTGCCATTACTTTTCACCACTTTGTAAAGGAGAAACCAAGGTTTAAATTAGATGGAAGTACTTGGGGATCTCAGCAAATGGGTGATATATGTACTTTGAACCAAGGCCCACTGGCATTTAGAACTCATGCTTTTTAACATTCTCTCTGTCTGTCTGTCTGTCTGTCTGTCTGTCTCTCTCTGCCTCTCTCTCTCCTTCTCTCTCTCTTTCTCTCTCTGCCAGTACTCAGGACCTCATACTCTCACTCTACTTTCCCCATCCTGGGTGGTATTCTACCATGTGGGCCACAGCCCCCACTTCCAGCTTTTTGCAAGTTGGAGATACCAATGGCACATCACAGATTTGTCTGTCAGAGCTGGCTTTGAGTGCAGATTCTCAGGTCTCCTGAATAGCTGGGATGAAAGCTGTGGGCCATCAGTGCCTGGGTCAGAACCCATAGTTTTGACTATTTTATTGAGAAGCAATGACCATGGCTCATTTTCATGAAATTTCTCCCTTTTAATTCAGTATAGTTCAGAGTCACGTCCCTATATAATATAATGTCTTTCTTGTAGAATGTGTTTTGTTTATTGTGGGGATGTATTGTTTTCTGTGCTACAAAGAATACTTTGAGCCTCTAAAGCCCCTCAAATACTGAGATTGAATCCAGAGCCTTGTTCATGTGAAGCAAGCACTCTACCATTGAGCTCACTCATATCCTTTATATATTTGTTGAAGGAAGGATTACAAATTCATTGAGGTTAAGGTCTATTTCAAACCTTACATTAAGGAAGAATTTACTGAGAGTTTATTGAGTTGAACTTTAGGAGTGTAAATGCTTCAGGAATGGTAGAACAATGAACTGGGAGAAATAACTGAGATATATATATATATATATATATATATATATATATATATATATATATATATATGCACACACATGCACACACAATAAGCTGGCTGTCTCAACACTTAAAGAACTTTGAAAAACAGTATAATTTGGGCAGATATCTGCATCTGTGAATCCAGGAACTGGCAAATCTAGAGGTTAACAGGGTATTTTGCAGTATCTCCTATGTACCTAATCTAGTACTAAGCACTGTGCCATATTGGGAAGGAACATAAAAAAAAAAAACCAGAAATGTCTAAAATTCTTATACCTTAGGTAGGAATTCACATTTAGGAGAATACTAGAAAAAGAAAATTAAAAAAACAAACAAACAAGTTCTCAAAGGGTAGAACAGTTGTTGGAAATACTGCTTATTAAATTTCTGAAGAGAAACAGCAAAAAAGAATATGGTGTTGGTTAGCCAGAGAAAATTTCAGTTTGAATTCAACTTTACTTGAAATGAAAATATAATGGCTGCTATTTGGAGAACAGTAGGCAGAGCCCTTTGGCAGCAGTATGAAAAAAGGAGTGTGTGGTTAAGAATTAGGATATTGCAGGGTGCCAGTGGCTCACGCCTATAATTCTAGCTACTCAGAAGGCTGAGAGCTGAGATCAAGGTTTGAAGCCAGCCTTGGCAGGAAACTCTGTGAGACTCCTATCTCCAATAAACCACCAAAAACCCAGAAAGATGGTTGTCTCTCAAGTGACAGTGCTAGCCTTGAGCAAAAAACCCCCCAAACCCCACAAACAACAACAACCCTCAGGGACAGCACTCAGGCCCTACAATCAAGCCTTAAGACAGGCAATAAATAAATAAGTAAATAAATAAATACATAAATAAATAAATGCAATAAATAATAAAAAAATAAAAAATTAGGATCTTGGGCTGGGTGTGGTGGCATCCCCTATAATCCCAGCACTTGGAAGATCATGAGTTTGAGGTCATTCTGGGCTACAAAGCAAGGTCCTGTCTCCCTAAGAAAGCACATTGTCTTTGAGGGGGTTAAAGAGTAGATGATTTTTGCAGGCTTGCTTTGTTGGGGACATTGAGACCCTGTTACCTTAAACCCTAAGGAGAAACTTTAAGCAAATTGGTGGGAGGCAGATAGAGTTGGATTTGGGAGCTCCACCAGCTGAATGCTTCAGCACTCCTTTGGCACTTTCTTCCTATTCCTCACCCTCACCCAAGCAGTCATCCTGGATCTCACTGCCAACTCACTGCTAAGAGGTGGCTCACTCAGGTGTAGGAGATGATGATTTTACATTTGCAAAGGCTTGGCTCTTTGAAGGGTGACATGGGAAGAGGTGGATAGAAAAGGTTTGATATTTAAGATACACGGTTAGTAAGTGTATAGGTGTGAATATTTATGGATAACTTGATGAAAAGATTGTAGTTTCATATGGCTGGGACAGGAGAGCTAATGCTTTTGAGTGTGAGAATCCCTTGTTAATAAGATTACTGGGACCCTGCATAACAGAGAGTACACTTTAATCTCTTAATTGAAAACATTACACGATGATAAGTTGTACTTAAAATTAACCATGTTTTAAGAGTAATAGTATGTAAAGTAGAAATTTATTTAGTTTACAGATATTAATTGGAAAGATATAGGTCATTTTACATCACTGCAAGGCTTCCTGAATCTTTGGCCTGTTGGTTGAGTTCCCTTTGGGCTAGCATATGAGGTTCATTTTGGGTGTCCTATTTATTTATTTACTCATTGGGTGTCCTATTTATTCATTTAATGAATATTTATTGCACATCTACTAAGTTCAATGTGCCTTTTTAGGCTCTGAGAAAATAGCCGTGAAAGAAACAAACAAAAAACCCTACTATCCTGTTTGGGTGCTTATCTACCAGTGAAGAAACAATAATAAAAGATAACAACCAATAACGATGATACTTTAAATTGTATTAAATATTATAAATATTGTATGTATAGGATTGCCTGAGTGATGGCAGGGGGGAGATGTTACTCAAGCAGAGCAGGGAGACAACTTTCTATATGGTTATACATAAACATACACACATGTAGTAGTGGAGTTTGAACTCAGGACCTCATATTTGCCAGATAGGTATTCAACTACCTGAATCATGCCTCCAGTCCTTTTTGCTCTAGTTGCTTTTTAAGTAGGGTCTTGTGTTTTTGCCTTGCCTGATCTGGTCCCTGATCCTATTATTTACACCTCTCATGTAGATGAGATGACAGGTACATGCCATTTGACTAGCTCTTTTGATCCAGATGGAGGCCTCATTGACTTTTTGCCTGAACTATCCTTAAACCACTATCCTTAAACCACTATCCTCCTGATCTTAGCCTCCTAAAGATCTAAGATCATGGGCATAAGTATAGGTCATAGCCTAGTGCTATACAATGATATTTGACTAGACACTTGAATACATGAATGAGAGGCCTGAAAATTTTTACCAACAAGAATTTTTGATATATTACCAGGCCAGAGAGCAAGGAGCTTAGTTTGTGTTCCTTAGTTAACAGCAAGTAGATTGGCAGGAGAAGTGTTGGAGAGAAAGGATTGTAGTAGATGATAAAATCAGATATGTAGGGCTGGGAATGTGGCTTAGTGGTAGAGTGCTTACCTAGCATCCTAAAACCCTGGGTTTGATTCCTCAGTACCAAATAAATAGAAAAAGCTGGAAGTGGCACTGTGGCTCAAGTGGTAGAGTGCTAGCCTTGAGCAAAAGAAGCTCAGGGACAGTGCCCAGGCCCTGAGTTCAAGCCCCAGGACTGGCAAAAAAAAAAAAAAAATCAGATATGTAGTATGGAGTCCTACTACTTAAGATCTGGCAAACCAGTGTAAGCACTTAAGGGAGAGGGGAAGAAGCTATTAGAAGGTTTTAGTCAGGATAGTAATGTTGTCTGATTTGCATTTGAACATGATCACCATAGCTGTTTGTGAAATAATTAGGTAAGGGTTGAAGCAGGAGATCAATTGTAGAAATCAAGGACAGAGACTGTTAAACGCTGCTGATTGTTGCATACCATGAGAACTGTGAACTCACTTTTGGTTTTTGCAATAGAGAGTTACTAAGGAGGTAATAAAAGAGGCTTTGAAGATTTTACAAGGGAGTGACATCATCATTGTGATACTTTATGAAAACTGTGTATTGGTAGAAGTGGATGGAAAGAATTAGATTAAATGAAAAAAAAAAGCCCCAATATAGAGAGTGTCTATTGTAACAATTTGATCAGAAAAACAATAGGGCTTGTAATCAGGTAAGCAAAGGTGGGAATGGAAAGAACTTTTAAGAATCTGAATGAGAAGAACTGGACAATTGAAAGGAAATAAGGTAAGAGAGGCCAGAGTTAAAACTAACTTTTGGAAATTGTGTGACTAGGAAAACCGTGGTTCTATTAACAGAGGTGAAGCAGTCAGAAGCAGATAGAGCTTTTTTGGGGAAGGTGATGCTTTTAACTTTGAGTTCTAGACAGTTAGGCTGATCTCAAAGCTTTCTTTTAAATTATTGTTCTTTGATGTCACTCAGTTGCTTCTCTTTTGAGACTGACTCCAAAGGCATTTGCCAGACCATGACCTGTGGAAATCACAGCTAGGGGCTGCTTGCACTTGAGTCTCACTCTTCTTTCTAGAATAAGCCTTACTCATTTTACTCTGAAGTCTGTACTTATGATCTGTACACAACACGAACTCCACAAAAGTCCTTATTTCTCTTAAGTGCTGATTTTGAGATGACCCAGCAAAAAAAATGCCTTTCAGAATGGAAATGTACATGGAGGAGATAAGAGAGATAAATTTGAAGGTTGAAATGTGAGCATTGTGCTGTCAAGCTGGGTAAGAAGTCTTGGAAAAGAATGTAAGTACAGTTTTAAAAACAGGGGGAAGCTGGGTGGTATAGCTCAAGCATCAGTCTAGGAGGCAGAGGTTTGTGGGATCAAGGCTCAAAGCCAGTTTGGGCAAAAATTTCTTGAGATTCTTTCTCAACCAATGGTTGTGCATAGTTGTACACTCCTGTTATTCCAGAAACACTGGAAAGCATAAATAGGAGGATCACAATCCAAGCTGCCTTGGGCATAAAGCAGAACCTTATTTCAAAAGATAGCTAACACCAATAGCGTTGGCAAAATGACTCAGATGGTGAAGTGTGTGGAGCACATGGACAGCAAAGATGGCGCTGAGAGGGAGTTGAGTGGGCAGAGCCCTATTTGTTTTACATTCAGTGCATAACCAGCCCGTGGAAGCTTAGGTGCATGATAGGGTGTGACCTTGACAGTGATTGGTTCCTTCTCCTCCCCTCCCATGCCACCCGGTCTCTTTTGCTTTAAAAAGTGCTTGCTGTGTGTTAATAAATGAGTTCCTGCTTGACTTGACTCCCCGCTGGGTCTGATTGTCTCCTGGGCTAAGGGAGGCTGGGGAATGGGCGAGGGGCCGAGGGGCGTCCTTACCTAGGACCCAGTCGTCTTTCGTGGGAGGGACAAAGACCCGACAGAGTGTCTACATAACAACTGTGAGGCTCTAAGATTGAATCTCAGTACAATCAAAAGAAAAAAAATATAGATCAAAATGATGTATACTTACTTTAAAGGTATGAAAGCATTGCTCAAAAAATAACGCAAAGAATTTTTTTCATTGACTGAGCATGATGTGGTCAGTAGGAATAGTATTGGAGCATATTGTGAACAGTCTAAAGAGTGATGTAAAGAGAAACAAACAGGAAATTTCTTGAGTTTAGGAGGAGCAGTCTGGAGCCCAGGACCTGGGAGGAAGTAGGGGTCAGAAAACATGGGTTGGCTGGGCGCTGGTGGCTCACGCCTGTAATCCTAGCTACTCAGGAGGCTGAGATCTGAGGATTGCGGTTCGAAGCCAGCCCGGGCAGGAAGAGACTGTGAGACTCCTATCTCCAATAAACCACCAGAAAACCGGAAGTGGCGCTGTAGCTCAAGTGGTAGAGCGCTGGCCTTGAGCTGGAGAGCTGAGGGACAGTGCTCAGGCCCAGAGTTCAAGCCCCACGACCGACCAAAAACAAAAACAAAAAACAAAAAAAAGAAAACATGGGTTGGGGTAGAGTGGGAAGGAGGCTTGGAAGTGGATGAGAACCTAGGGTGACCAAAGAAGACTGTTTCTGGCAGTGAGTTTTGTAGCCAGTACCTTGCATTCTAGTAGCATGGACAATATCATACTCTGTCATTTAGTAAGAGGTTTTTAGGAAAAAGGTCAGAATATATTAAATGTATAGGTTAATGGTAAGATATATAAACTTCTAAGTACATCAAAATGGGGGAAATACATTTTGGAATAGCAAAAATACTAAATTTGATTCTAAATTTTTTATTTATTTTTATTTTGTTGGTTCTGGGGCTTGAACTCAGGGTCTGAGCACTGTTCCTGAGCCTTTTTACTCAGGCTGGTGCTCTACCACTTTGAGTTACAGCTCCACTTCCAATTTTCTGGTGATTAATTGGAGATAAGAGTCTCATGGAATTTTCTGCCAGAGCTGACTTCAAACCATAATCCTCAGATCTCAGCCTCCTGACTAGCTAGGATTACAGGCATGAGCCATCGGCTCCCAGCGTATTTCTAATTTTTTTTTTTTTTTGATGTATTGTAACACAGCATGCCCTCTTACTTCATGTTGCCACTGAAACTTCAGGAAGCATACAGAAGCACAGTTACAGAGTGATTGCATATAGAGACCAGTGTTTTGGGATCAGATGAGGAGAAGAAACGTATCCCATGTTGAATCATGGTGATATAAGCTGAGGGAACAGAGATGACACTGGAGAATTCAGCAGAAGAGATAGAAGAGACCAAAGTGTAATATAAGTCTCTGTAGAGTCTGAAAAGATATATTGAGGGCAGGGTGGGACCTGGTGGCTTTCCATTGTGTATTGGAGGTAGTTCTTCCCAGTTTAATTCATATAGTATAAAAAATGTTGCAATGGAATCTGGGTACATTGGCTCAACTCTGTAATCTTAGCTACTCAGGAGGTGGATATTGGAAGGAATATAGCTTGAGGCCTGCCTAGTGGCGGGGGGGGGGGGGGCAGAACTGGGGGGGGACAACCAATCCTCATCTCAACCAATAAATAGCTGGTGTGATGGTACACATCTGTTATACCACAGATGCAAGAGGAGTGTAGTTCGGGTCAGTGCAGGCATATATTCGAGGCCACATTAAAAAAAATAATGAAAGCAAAATGAGTTGGAGGTGTGGTTCAAGGGCAAAGTCCTGAGTACTGTCAAAAGAAAAGCAATAGAAAAGGAGTTGCATATTTTGGGGGGACATTCAGGTTGTAATCTTATGATCACAAATATCTAGGAGAAGAAATAAAGAGAAATGTGGGGGGAAGGGTAGAGATGGTAATTAACCAAGATATAGGAGAAAATGGTTTGAGATTAATTCCCACACTTGGATAACTTCGTATCAGGAGTGCTTAAGGGGCATCAGACCCGATAACTGTTAAAAGTACACTCTCCCTCACCCCTGTTAGCCTGAATGTTGGTACAGGCCTGGAACCCTAGCATTTAGGGGGCAGAGACAGAAGCATCTCTGGTGGAGCAAGCTTAGCAAGGCTCTCAAAACACAAACACAAGTCTCTCCTGGAATGGGATGCCCTGCCTGTTGGTTATTGTAAGAGACTAACTTCAATAACAGTCTACTTTCTACTTGAGAAAATTCACTTTGGACTTTTGAAACTTCCGTTGTAATCAAAAGTGTGTGTCTTTTTTTCCTTCCATGTAAACCACAGTTGATAATGAATTCCCAAATTGATCAAATTGTGTGGCCGATGGAAGAAAATCTCAGATACTTCCTCTTACTTTCTTTTTTGGATGGGACTGAAGTTAGACTTAGGGCTATTTGAGCCATACCTCCAATCTGTTCTACTTAAGTTACTTTTTCACATAGGGTCTTACACTTTTGGCCTGTGTGGGCCTGGAACAACAATCCCCTGACCTCTGCCTTCTGGGTCTCCTGCATAGCTGGATTCAAGACCCAGCTCCAGGGGATCCTTGTGTCAGACCCTACCACTTGCCCCATTATGAAGGGCACAGAAAGGAGAGTTAGTATGTGGCACAGGCATGCCCATCTTCAGCCCATAGAGATGAGCTTTCAGCTTTAATAGTGGAAGGATGTGGGGGAGGGGGGAGAGGCATGCATGATTATTAAACAGGTGTGGTCCAGATCATCCTCAGGTCACTTCAGGATGATCAGGTGGCCCCTGGCCAGGAAAAGAAAGCATGTTGTCTGGGACAGTTTCCACACTGTCCTAACATGTTATTAACCAGTCCAGTCCTTCCTGGATTGGCTGCAAGATGACTGCACAAAGAATGGCTTTGGCTAAAGAATGGCTTTTGCCAAGTGAGGCAAAAGATGGCCAGATTTACTCCTGCTCTTCATAACCTTCAGGCAATGCAGGCCTAAAGTAAGGAGTGAGTGCTTTTTAGTAAAAGCAGTTTCTAAGTACCTATTACAGTTTCATCTCTGACATAAAGTAGCAATGAGTCCGGTGCATGGCATATCTTTCAGAACTGCCACAGAACCTGTTCTTTGATAGCCTGGTAATGCGCGTGCGTGCGCGCACACACACACACACACACACACACACACACACACACACACACACACACACACTTGAGCATGGTTTGACTATTAGTTCTTTTTTAAAAATTGTTCAAAAAGGGTGAATTATAGGTGAAGAGTATGGTTTGCCCCAATTACCTGTGGGAGAGAGGACCTTTCTAATCAGAATTGCTCTTCTTATTTATCAATTTCTGCTACCTGGGAAGTAGGCATTAGGATATAGAGCTATTCAAGCTTAAAAAAAGAACACCATGTTACTATGAAGTTATATTTTAGTTCTTTTTATGGTAAAAATGAACTTTCATTTTAGTTATTGTCCTGTTTTTTTTTTTTTTTTTTTTTTTTTAAATAATTAGTGCTGGTACTGGGGCTTGAACTCAGGGCCTGAGCACTGTCCCTGAGTTTCTTTTGTTTAAGGCTAAAGCTCTATCACTTGAGTAACAGCTCTACTTCTGGCCTTTTTTGTTTGTTTGTTTTTTGATAGTTTATTGGAGATACGAGTCTCCCAGACTTTACTGACCAGACTTTGAAGCACGAGCCTCAGATCTCAGCCTCTTGAGTAACTAGAATTACAGTGTGAACCACTGGAGCCTGGCAACTTCCTTGAAAGTCAAAGTAGCATGTCCTTCAACACAGGACTCACAGAAACTCAGGAAACATCAGCTGAACTAAACACTTTTGGAGGGGAGGATGTGGAGGGAGATGTGGGATGGGGAAGCCTGAGATTAAATCCTGAGCCTAATGCACGCTAAGCATGTGGCTCTAACCCCAAGCTACACTGCCAACATTTCACTAAGTTACCCACTTACTGTTTGAATTTCCTAGAAACATGATAGTCAGTATGATAGTTTCAATTGTGAAAGAATCAAACTTCTTTCTGCAGCTATATTGTTTCAGGTCATTGCAGATTGAATCTTCATTGACATATTAAAGTGTAAAAAAAAACCCTTCATGTTTACCTAAGGTATCATGTTTTTATCATTACCCTAATCAGTTTATATTTTAAAACGTTAACAGATTTTAAACACTTATTTAAAAAGCATACTGTTTTAAGATGGAGCTGCAGGAAATTGACTTGTAAAAGCAATAGATGTATATTGAAGTTGTTCTGCAATTTACATTTGACCCAATGTGTATCCACAGCTCTGTAGTTGTAGCAACATGGCTTTCATTTTGCATAACTAACATGGGTAAGTAATGAGTCAGACTAAAGACATTGCCTTATGCTCCTTTGGAGTCTTTCATCTGCAGCTTCTAAAGACTTTGTAAACATTAATTAAGCCTCTCATCACAACACAGCTTGGGAGGAAAGGTTAGTGTTATTATCTTTTTATGGGGAAGCAGATAGAGAGGGCTTAGGTGAAGTAGATATTAAATGAGGTAGATATTAAATATAGAGAGTGAGTTCCATAGGATAGAGGTGGTAATAATGCTTGTCCCCAAATAAGGAGGGAAACACATGCATACAATTACTTCAGAATCTCTACATTTATAGAGAAATGTGAGCTTGAGGAAAAGGAGAAACTTTGGTGAAATCAGTCTAGGGGATTTAGGCACTGAACTGTAGTTCTTGTTAGGAAAGTATGTATATTCCGTACCAGGATTTATCTTTGTTTTTTTTTTTTTCTGATGAAGTAGAAAATCAGGTCAGAATCACTGGAACATTAACAACTCAAATGGAATCATACGATCTTGGTGTTCTGGCACAACCCTGATTTCAGACAAGCTGTTCTGCTCCTCCCATAAATGGATTCAAATTGATCTTATTATCGTGACCTCATTTTTTGGTTTTGTGAACCAAATCACCATAACTGCTCTGACTAATTTTAAAGCTTTGTTTCCATATCCTCAAATGAAGTGAGCATTGAGCAATCGGCCAGGCAATTTGGATAATTTCAAATATAAATCAATGGTATAAATTTCAGATCAGAATTTGTCAAGGTGGTATATTTTATTTTTGTTTCATAAAGGAAAATTGAAGAGACATGACAGATAGGGCAGTCTGGGAGCTCTAACAGGGCTTCGAAAGACCAAGCTCTTTCTCAAATTCCCCTTGCCCCCATTCACAGTATATGGTTTTCATTTCGTATTGTCTTTTGGTCCAAGATAGTTATTAGAGTTCCAGATGTTACATCCATGTTCCAACAAGAAGGCAGGAAGAACACAGAGCCTTATTTCAGCTCTTTTAAGAAACATTCTTTAAAGACCCACTTATTGTGTATCACCACTCATAGGTATAGAAGAACTTAGTAATGTGATTGTTTAACTGTATGCATCAGTTTGGAATAAAACCAAAGTTTTACTATTCAGGAAAAAGAAGACAATGAACTTGGCTCAGGCTTGTAATCCTCCCTACTCAGGAGGCTGAGACTTGGAGGGTCATGCCTCAAAGCCAGCTTCAAAAGAAAAGTTTGTTAGACTCCATCACCAAAATAACCAGAACTCCTGAGGACTGGGTGTATGGCTCAAGTGTAGGGAATGTGTTCAACAAAAAGCATAGTTGGTGGTGTGTCTTAACAGAAAAAACAACAGCTTAGCAATAATTTTGAGGATCTCTCAATTATTGCTGAAAAAGAAAGAAAGGAAGGAAGGAAGGAAGGAAGGAAGGAAGGAAGGAAGGAAGGAAGGAAGGAAGAAAGAAAGAAAGAAAGAAAGAAAGAAAGAAAGAAAGAAAGAAAGAAATAAAACAAATAAGAGAAATGCAAAAGAGAAAAGAATGTGGTGGGTGTTAGTTTTACAACAATAAACCCAAATCAACAACTCATGAAAAGTACAAATAAAGTCCTTCTTGGAAAATGATTTGTATGGCTTGGCTTTCTGTCTTGCTGATACTGACTGAACAACTAACCCATTTCCACCGTGTTCTATGATCTGTAGGTTCCACCTTTGGGTGTGTGCTCTAGCCCTGGCAAGCATATAACCCAACCAACAAGTACATCAGCAGAATTTTCTGGGTTGTGTATGTATGTGTGTTGCCCTATTGTGTGTTTACTCCTTATTTCCCTAGACACTGGTGTCAGAATTTAGAACTTTGATTTTACTCTCTACTTGTCTGTGAGTAGCTTTTTTAGCTTTCACAAGTAAGTAAAAACATACAATATTTTTCTTTCCATGCCTGGCTAATTTCAGTTAAATGTCCTTCAGTTCCATCTGTATTGCCACAAATAACAGGATTTTATCCTTATTTTATGGGTACTGAATAATCTTGTATTATTTACATATACTACATTGTTTTCTTTATTCATCCAACATTGGATATTTGGCTATGGGCATGAAGGCACAGCTGGGATTTGATTTCATTTCCTTTGGATAGATAAACAGTGGTAGGATTTCTGGATCATCTGATAATTCGTTTCCATTGTTTTGCGGAACCCCTCTACATTTTCCATCATGACTTTAGTAACTTAATTTTCTACTAACATGGTACAAAAGTTCTCATTTCTCCATCCTCCATAGCATTTGTTATTATTTTTTTCTTTCTGTTCCATAAAGTTCAACCTTACTGGGGTGAGATAATATTTCATTGTGGCTTTCATTTGCAGTTCCCCAATGATTAGTGATGCTGGATGATGTATACATATTTTGAGAAGTCTCTATTCAAATAATAGACCCATTTTGAATAAGATTTGAGTTCTTTCTGGATAGCAGGTCTTTATCTGATAGTTTGCAAGTATTCACTTTGGTTCTAACTGCATTGTTTCCTTTATTGTACAGAGAATTTTTAGTTTGTTTATGACACTCTTATAAAGCTCTGTTTTGGGGACCTGGCCAAAACATATTTACCTATCTCAATGTCTTAAAGTGTTATCCTCTGCTCGTTTTGTAGTTTTGGCTTATACATTTAAGTCCTTAGTTCATTTGGAGTGTGTGTGTGTGTGTGTGTGTGTGTGTGTGTGTGTGTATTTCTAATGTGGTAAGAAGTAGACAGCTACATAGTATATGTAGTTTCCCTAGCACAAGTTGTTGAAGAGATTATCCTTCCTTTTATCCTTTTGTCTTGGGTGCCCAAGTTGAAAGTTAGCTGGATATACATTGCTTGTGATTGATTTTTGAATTTTCTATTCTGTTCTGCTGGTCTTCTCTCTCTCCTCTCTCTCCCTTCCCCTCCTCCCCTCCTTCTCTCCATTGCTCTTTTGATTAATATGGTTTTGTAGTAGTTTTGAAATCAGGCAGTGCAGTGTTTCTAGCTGAGCTTCCTGCTCTCTCAGAATAGTTTTAAGCATTTTGGGTTTTGGTGCTTCACTATGAATTTGGGGGGGGGGTGGTCTAGTCGTGGGGCCTGAACTCTGGGCCTGGGCGCTGTCCCTCAGCTCTTCAGCTCAAGGCTAGCGCTCTAGCCACAGCACCACTTCTGGATTTTTTCTTTTTGCTTATGTGGTGCTGAGGAATAGAACCCAGGGCCTCATGCATGCAAGGCCCTCATGCATGCAAGGCAAGCGCTCTACCACTGAGCCACCTTCTCAACCCCTACTATGAATATTATAATTCCTTTTTTCAAATTCTGCACATAATGTCCTTGGCATTTTTCTGTGTATTGTGTTGAAGCCTCTAGAATGCTTGCTTTTTAGTAGTCTCAGTATCTTAACAATATCCCTTCCAACCATGGGCATGGATGCATTGATGTCCTTCCAAGGTTTTCTTTTTTTCTTATGGTGTGTGTCCTCTAGGATTCATGTCATCAGTGGTTTATAATTTTCATTGTAGAAATAATCACTTCTTTGGTTAAATTTAAACTTAGCTATTTTATCCATTAATTAATTTACTGTGGGTGGATATTGTGACTTTGCTTTTATAATTTGTTTTTCAGCTAGTTTTATCATTAGTAGATAAGAAGTATAAGAATGCTGTTGTGCATATGTTTGGGTGTGTTAATTCTTTATCATGAAATTTTACTAAATTTGATTGCTAGCTCCAAGTTTTGGTTGAATCTTGAGGGTTTCCCCCCCCCCCTCTATATAACACTATATCACCTACTAATAGGAATAGCTTGGCTCTTTTTTTTCCAGTGTCAATGCACTTCATTTCTTTCTTTTACTCTGGCTAAGACTCCATGTTCTAGGTTGAAAAGGAGTGATGAGAGTGAAATCTTTGTTTTGTGCAAAACTTTAGATAATGCCTTTGGCTTCTTTTTGTCATTGCATGAAGTTCTCTGTGGGTTGAATATATGTGGACTTCATTATGTTGATACTGTTTTGCTTATTTTATTTATTTTTTTGTGCTCATACTGGAGCTTGAACTCAGGGCCTTGAGCTCTTCCTCAGCTTTCTTTGTACAAGGCTGGCACTCTACTACTTGAGCCATGCTTCTAATTCCTGTGTTGACATGTCATTCTTTCCATTCTTGGTTTTTTGAAGGATTTTTAAACATCATAAAAGAATGATGAATTTTACCAAGGACTGTGGCTATGGAGATCATTTTATTGTTTTTTCCTTTCAGTGTGTTAATGGGATATATTGTGTTTGTATGCTGAATCAGCCTTATGTCTCTGAGATAAATCCCACTCTATCACACTATGTATTCATTTTGGTTTAATACCAGATGTGGCTACTACCGTTTTGTTTGGAAATGTTCCCATCTATGCTTATTGGGAATATTGGTCTGTAGTTTTCTTTTTTGGTCTTTTTCTGTTATGGTAACAGTTATACTGGATTCATAAAACCAATTTGGTAGAGTTCCCTTCTTTTTTTTTTTTTTTTTTTTGTCGGTCGTGGGGCTTGAACTCTGGGCCTGGGCGCTGTCCCTCAGCTCTTCAGCTCAAGGCGAGCGCTCTACCACTTGAGCTACAGCGCCACTTCCGGTTTTCTGGTGGTTTATTGGAGATAGGAGTTTCACGGTCTCTCCTGCCCGGGCTGGCTTTGAACCGCGATCCTCAGATCTCAGCCTCCTGAGTAGCTAGGATTACAGGCATGAGCCACCAGCGCCCGGCGAGTTCCCTTCTTTTTAATAGTTTGGAATAGTTAGAAAATAATTGGTATTAGTATTTTAAGTGATTTTTAGTGAAGCTATTAGGTCCTGGACTTTTCTTTGTTGGTAGACTTTATTATTGATTCAGTCTTCTAGCTTGTTAGATCAGCCCAGGTAATCTATGGTTTCATGGTTAAACTTTGGTAGGTTATATGTATCTAGAGAGATCCATTCTTCTAGGTTTCTTGTTTTCTTTTTTGGTCAGCTGTGGGGCTTGAACTTTGGGCCTGGGCACTGTCCTTTGGCTCCTCAGCTCAAGACTAGCCCTCTCCACTTGAGCCACAGTGAGACTTCCAGCTTTTTCTGCTTATGTGGTGCTGAGGAATTGAACCCAGGGCCTCATGCATGCAAGGCAAGAACTCTACCACTGAGCCACCTTCCCAGCCCCTCTTCTAGGTTTGTTAATTTGTTGACATATTTTATCTAAAGATCCTTTGTATTTCTGTGGTTTCAGTTGGCCTACTAGCAATCTTTAGTTACTGTTACCAAATACCTGACATACAAACTTAAAATCAGCAGGTTCTGGTGGTAGTGGCTCATGCTGTAATTCTAGCTACTCTGGAGGCTGAACTCTGAAGACTGGGTTCAAACCAGGCTAGGTAAGAAAGTCTATGAGACTTACCTCCAATTAACTCCCAGAAAACTGGAAGCAGAACTGTGGCTCAAAGTGGTAGAGTGCTAGCCTTGAGCCAAAGAGCTCAGGGAGAGTGCCCAGGCCCTTAGTTCAAGCCCCACAACCAACAAAACAACAACAAAACAAAACAAGAAACTTATAAGTAAGAAAGATCTATTTTAGTTGATGGTATCAGAAGTTTCAGTTTGTAGTCACTTTATTCCATTGCCTTTAGGCCTAAGGTGAGGTAACATATCATAGTGATTTTCACATGGTTTAATCAAGCAGCTCACCTATGGTGTCCAGGAAGCAGAGAGAACAAAAGGATGGGACCTGGGGTGTGGGAGGACTTACAAATCCTAATATTTCCTTCCTTCAGTTAGCACCCATTTCCTTTTCCCACAACTTCCCAGTAATGCTACCAAATTATAAATCCATCAATGGATGGATCTATTGATTAGGTCAGAACCCTCAGGATCCATTTACCTCCCAAACTCCACTTGTGAGCCTTATTTTGGTGACCAAATCTTCAACATATGAATTTTGGGAGACATTTCATATCAAAACCATAACAGGGTTCCTCATTTTTCATCTTTGGTTTTATTTGGGTCTTCTCTCTTTTTTTCTTGGCTAGCTTGGTTAAGAGTATTTTTTTTTTAATTCAAGTTTCCATTTTGTTGATTACACACATAGTTTTGATTATTCTATTTCATTTATTTGAACTTTGTACTTTTTTCCTTCTATTAGCTTTTTTCCCTTTTGCTTGAATTGCAGTATTATAATTTAATGTGGAGAACTCTTTTTTAAAATTTATTTTCAATGTAGATTTTGATTCCCATAAGCAATCCTGTTAGTATTCCATTTATTTTCTATAGGTTTTGTATGTCATGTTACATTTTTACTTATTCTAAATTTTTTTTAGATTTCCCATTTGATCCAATCCAATAGTAATTCAGGAATATATTGTTTAGTATACATGTATTTGTATAATTTCTAAACTTTCCTCTGTTGTTGAATTTTAGTTTTATTCCATGTGACCAGAGAAGACATATACTGTCATTTTCACTCTTGAAGTTTTTTTTTTTTTTTGTCGGTTGTGCGGCTTGAACTCTGGGTCTGGGCACTGTCCCTCAGCTCTTCAGCTCAAGGCTAGCAACCTACCACTTGAGCCACAGTGCCTCTTCCGGCTTTTTCTGCTTATGTGGGGCTGAGGAATCGAACCCAGGAACTCATGTATGAGAGGCAAGCACTCTACCACTGAGCCAACTTCCCAGCCCGACTCTTGAAGTTTTGAGGTCCAACATGCAGTCTATCCTGGGCATTGTTTCTTATGCTGATGAGAAAAAAAAATGTGAGCTTTGCAGCTGTTAGGTGAAGTATTCTGTAAATAACAAGTTTATCTGGTTATGATAAAGTTTAACTCTGATGTTTCTTTGTTGATTAAAAATTTTTTTTTTAATTTGGAAAATCGGATAGATTATCAAGGAAAGTAGGATGT
The DNA here is from genome assembly GCF_024711535.1 of Dipodomys merriami. NCBI lineage: Eukaryota > Metazoa > Chordata > Mammalia > Rodentia > Heteromyidae > Dipodomys > Dipodomys merriami. Next base: position 11,645,666 of record NW_027206512.1, read on the forward strand.
TGATGTCCCTAGAAAGGAATATTTCATGGGCTGGGAAAGTGGCTCAGTGGTAGAGAGCTTGCCTTGCATGCATGAGGCCCTGGGTTCGATTCCTCAGCACCACATAAGCAAAAAAGAAAAAAGCCAGAAGTGGTGCTGTGGCTCAAGTGGTAGAGCACTAGCCTTGAGCTGAAGATCTGAGGGACAGTGCCCAGGACCAGAGGTTAGGTCCCATGACTGGAACAAAAAAACAAAAACAAAAACAGAAAGGAATATTTCATTTGATATCCGCTTGTAATTCTTACTAAAAGAATGTGATTTAAAATTTACATGCTCAATTCTACATGTGAATTAAACATGGTGGAGTAGGCTTTGACTTGTGGTTTGGGACACATTGTAAAAGAATGCATGTTTCAATACTTCACAAATAGTAAGTGCTTCATCATTTCATTCTGGGTGCCACCTGGGTGTCTCACACCTTCATCTATATACACAAGAAAGGGACTAAGAGGGGCTGGGAAGGTGGCTCAGTGGTAGAGTGCTTGCCTTGCATGCATGAGGTCCTGGGTTTGAAACTTCAGCCCCACATAAGCAGTAAAAGCTGGAAGTGGCGCTGTGGCTCAAGTGGTAGAGTTCTAGCCTTGAGCTGAAGAGCTGAGTGACAGCACCCATGCCCAGGGTTCAGGCCCCACAACAGACCAAAAAAAAAAAAAAAAAAAAAAGAAAAAGAAAAAAAAGAAAAAAGAAAAAAGAAAGGGACTGGGAGACAGTTTGGAGTTTATTCCTGGGACTGAAAAGTTGAAGTCATGAAAGAATTATGTTTGACAGATCACAGGGTCCCTCTACTGGTAGCCAGTATAAATGCATGTAAAACTGGATCATTTGTGGATAACAAATTTCAATTTAAAACGCCACTCCAATTTAATGCTAAACTTCTGGTATCACAGGGTTATTCATGGGATAGTTTCTATTAAACTTCTTTTTTTTTTTTTTTTTTTTGTCGGTCGTGGGGCTTGAACTCTGGGCCTGGGCGCTGTCCCTCAGCTCTTCAGCTCAAGGCGAGCGCTCTACCACTTGAGCTACAGCGCCACTTCCTAAACTTCTTTTTTTGTTTGCTTAATGTAGTCTTGAGGAAATGGTGCTGTGGCTCAAAGTGGTAGAGTGCTATCCTTCAGCAAAAGTTCTGAGGGAGAGGGACCAGGCCCTGAGTTTAATCCTCATGGCCTAACCCCCTCCCCAACCCAAGAATAAGTTTACATAAGCTATGGGTCATGGAGTAAATCTTGTCTTCTCAGTACCTATGCACAGACACTTCTACTTTCTCCCTGCATACAGGCTACAGTCAGTGATGTTCTCTTTGAGGAAGTTTTAAGGCTAAGACTAAAACAATGCCTCTATCCTGGAACTAGTGGATCATGCCTGTAATCCTAGTGAAGCAGAAGTGATCTGAGGATTGTGGTTTGATATTTGCCCAGGCAGAAAAGTCCACCAAACTTTTATCTACTATTAACCAGCAAAAAGCTGGAATCAAGGTTGGAGACATGGCTCAGGTGGTCGAGCATCAGCCAGTGAGCAAAAACATCAGATACTAAGTTTGAGTCCCCTGTCTCAGACACACACACAAAGCTGGAAACAGAACTGTAGCTCAAGTGATAGAGCACCAGCCTTGATGGAAATGTTAAAGGACAGCACCTAGGCCCTGAGGTCAAGTCCCAGCACAAAAATAAAATAATAACATAACAAGATAAATGAAATAATAAATAAAACACTATCTCTATGTTACTCCCTAGTTTCAGAATGTAATTAGAATTAGATGAAAGACAAAAATGTCAGGCATTTGTGTGTGTGTGTGTGTGTGTGTGTGTGTGTGTGTCTGTGTGTGTCTGTGTGTGTGTGTGTGCGCGTGCGCGTGCGCGCGTAATGGTCCTGGGGTTTGAACTCTGAACCTGGGCACTGTTCCTGAGCTCCTTCTGCTCAAGGCTAGTGTGTTACTACTTGAGATACAGTGCCACTTCTGGCTTTTTCTGGAAATAAGAGTCACTGATTTTCCTGTCCCATCTGACTTCATACTTCAGTCCTCAGATCTCAGCCTCCTCAGTAGCTAGGATTACAGGTGTGAGCCACTAGAGTCCAGCAAAAATGTCAGTTTTAATACAATTAACAGTGATATTGAAGAACGCTGCTCAGTTGTGTGCTCACTGTGTTCTCCCAGGATTCTACCTGGAAACAGCCTTTCTCCTTGTTGCCTGCAGGTCTTGTTCTTTTTAACCTAAAGTAACATACAACTTGTGGACAAAACCAAGATCTTGTTAAGAGTGAAAGGCAGAGTTAGTAAAATGAAATGGAAGGACTGTCCTGGGTAAACTGTGCCAAAAGGTCATGGACCTTTATCTGATGATAGAGGCAGAGCAGAGAGCACTTTCTCTTCAGAGAGACAGATCCCCCAGAGAGAGGAGAGCAAAGAGCTTAGTTTAGCACATCGACTTTCTTTATCTTCATTGAACCAATCAGCTAAGTCATTTCTTCTCCCCTGGGGAGCCAGCAGTGGAACACCGGCCAAGAAACCCTTGGTATTTGAGCTGTGGGAGGAGGCTGGCGGTGGCTGCTCAGGAGCAGGCCTCAGGGGTGATGTGTGAGCGTTGGGGACTTGCTTCCACTCTTTGTGCAATGATAATGATGCTTGGTAGATTGAAACGGACCACGGTAAAAGTAGGAACAGTGAGACATTTGGCAAAGTAAGAATCAAGGCCTTCTTTTCCCCTTCTGCTATCGAGGTGGTTGTTAACATCCACAGCAGGCCACCTAGCCCTGGCCTGGGATTTTATTTCCCAAGGTTTGTAAGATTTTCCTTTTCATTCTTCCCGGTCTTCTAGTGAAGATGTTCTGTTGAGTGATCACAGGCCCATGAACCATGGGCACCGCGCACCGTGCATCACAGGGATGCACCCTATTGGTCCTGTTCCTCAGGACCTACACAGCTCAGGTGCGGACTGGGATTGGAGTCTTCCAGGGAACAAGGGGGCTGGAGGATGTGTTTTCCATGCTGTGGGCACTACGTTTGGTTCCAGTGCACTCCTGCCTGGGTCCCTGGCTAGGATGGAAAGCCCAAGTGTATCTCTGATACATTTTCACTTTTCTGGGAAATTGGCAGTGAGAAGCAGGGTTATTCTTAGGGCAAGGGAAACGGGGCAGGAGCATTGCCAGTAAAGTCACAAAACATTTGTTTTATAAGCTAGGAGCTTTGAACCGGGCACTGGTAGCCTATACTCCTAGCTACTCAGGATCTGAAGATTGTGCCTCAAGAAAGTCCATCAGGTTCTTATCTCCAATTAACCAAATAGCTAGATGTAGAGTTATGGTTAGCCTTGAATGAAAAACTTAGGGACCGCACCCAGGCTCTGAGTTCAACCCCTAGTACTGGTTCAACAAAACAAAACAGAACAACAACAACATAGAAGTTTTAGACTACAGTCGCACTTGGGTGGAATATAACTGTGGGATTTTGAGGGAAAAGAAAAATCGTTGCTGTCTGGAATGTTGGTTTCTTTAACAATGGAGTAATAATTTCCCATAAGTAGAGCAAAACCAAAAGTTGTAAGATACAATGCAATAGCATATAAAAATGAACTACAAATCTAAAAAAGCCACCTTCCTTTTGGCAGGGCAAAAGTGGGGGCAGAGAAGGAGAGTTTGTGGTTCTAGCACTGAAGTGAAGGATGTTTGAGAAAGGCTGCAGAATTGGATTATGCACAAAGTGGAATGAACACTGCTTAACCTGTGTTTGCAGGAGCACTGATTTATTTTGGAGGAAGGGGGAAGGAAAAGTAAGCAGATACCCTTCCAGAATAAATAAATAACTTTTGGGGAAAATTTTTTTTTCCAGAGTGGTTTTTATGCCTATTTTATAGTTCAATGTTTTAACATTATAGAAGGAAGAAGGAATATCACGTTCTTTTCTCTCTTTAAATTCTCAAAAAGAGCTTAGAGTCTCTAAGCTGCCATGAAATAATTTCTACTTGCAATTTATAATGTTTCAGGAAGTCCTGGCTGCAGAAGCAGCCATAGCTCGTTTTGTTTCTCGGACTTTCTACATCAGGCACATGGGCTGCAGGATATCCCCCTCTACATTGCAGGCAGATCCCAGAATTTTTTTTCTTTTTTTCTTCTTTTGGTCAGACCTAGGGCTTGAACTCTGGGCCTGGGTGCTGTCTGTGAGCCTCTTTTACTAAAGACCAGAGCTCTACCCTTTGACCACAGTGCCACTTCTGGCTTTTTTTTTTTTTTTTGAGTATTTTATTGGGGATAAGAGTCTCATGAACTTTACTGCTGGGGCTGCCTCTGGAGTAGCTTGGATTATAGATGTAAGACTCAGGTGCCTGGCTAATCCCAGAGCTAAAGACCAGAGCTCTACCCCTTGAGCCACAGTTCCACTTCTGGCTTTTATTTTTATTTTATTTTTTATTTTTATTTTTTTGGGTCTGGTCGTGGGGCCTGAACTCTGGGCCTGGGTGCTGTCCCTCAGCTCTTCAGCTCAAGGCTAGCACTCTACCACTTGAGCCACAGGGCCACTTCCGGCTTTTTTCATTTTGCTTATGTGGTGCTGAGGAATCGAACCCAGGGCCTCAGGCATGCAAGGCAAGCGCTCTACCACTGAGCCATCTTCCCAGCCCCTTATTTTTATTTATTTTTGAATATTTTATTGGGGATAAGAGTCTCATGAACTTTCCTTCCAGGGCAGCCTCTTGTGTAGCTTGGATTATAGATGTAAACCACAGGTGCCTGGCTAATCCCAGACATATTTACTTCAGTATGGTGTTCCTCATAAGTCGAGTATAAATAAATTTGAATATTCAGTGACAACTATGATATTAATCACACAAAAATACTTAAAATTTAAATATTTCAGGTTTGAGGTCTAAGTGTAAAATTTTTCAAATGTACCTTGGTCGCCCACTAGTGGTAGTAGACATAAATGGAACCAAAACCTAAGCCATGAAACTAGCTTGTTTATTTTTTTCTCTCTTTCCTTTCTTCTTTCTTTCATTTCTTTGAATAAAAAGTAGGTTTTTAAACACCAAGCCTTAATTATAATGGATGAAAAATATACACTAAATCTCAAATGAAAATACTCAGGTCATTTTGTATTTTTTTGTTTTCTTTTGTTACTAGAACTTTCTTGCATTTATTTTTTTCCCCCTTTCTTTTTTTTTTATTGTAAAGATACTATACAGAAGGTTACAGTTACATGAGTGAGGTAATGAGTACACTTCCTATTGAACATTGTTACCCCCTCCATTGTTTTCCCCCTACCATCCCTTCCCTCCCTACTTTCCCCGAGGTTCTTTTTTTTTTTTTGATTGTGATTAAGTGATTCCAGAATTTCCAGAATTTCACAGTATTGTGGAATAATGATGATCATTTAAAGTCACAAGTTCATTCTAACTTTCCTGGAGCATATTGTCTATCATAGTCTATAACATATAAAGGTGTTCACATGTTATACACCATACATGTGATCAGCAGCATGGGGATATTTAGTAGTGGTTCGACCAGATGAGTGGGAGTTCTTTGTTTCTTAAGTCCTGTTAGTTTTGTCATATCACCTAAGATTTTGGATTTAGCATCCACTTATCAGGGAGACCATGTACCGTTTGTCTCTTTGCTCTTGGCTTACCTCGCTCAACATGATTCCTTCTAGCTCCATCCATATCCCTGCAAATGCCATTATTTTGTCATTTCTAATGGCGGCATAATATTCCATTGTATATAGATACCACAATTTTTGGATCCATTCATCTGTGGTGGGGCATCTGGGTTGTTTCCATATCCTAGCTATTGTGAACAGTGCCTTGCATTTATTTTTGGTGATGGTGATGGTGATGATGATGATGAAGGTATGTGTATGTATGTGTATGTGTTTGTGCATATGTGTGTTCTTTGCCTAAAACCACAGCTCTATATTTAGTTTATAATGTCAAATTTTTAATATTTTACCCGGTATCTTCTTGAATGAATTATAAAAAAATAATATTTATAAACAGTTGGAAGTAACAGAGATCACTTTGATTTTGATAAAAAAAATTTGCAAAGAGCATTCATTCAATCTGAATGTAATCAAACTTCTAAGCCCAACTGAAGAATGTAAAGAAATAATCATATATATATGTATGTATATAATATATATATATATATGACAGCACCTAACAGCCATTTTTGCTTCTGCATGAATTGCTTTGTGCTAGATGATTGTATGGTTTTTGTATGATTTTAACGGTGACTGGTTTTAGTTACTCAGTAGTGTAATGTCAGCCTGGGAGCCTAGAGTTGCTTAGTAAAAGACTTCAAAGGGTTTACAGCCCTGACCAAGGGCGCAAAGTCCTCAGAATTATCCCCACAGCTGCAATGCCCCTCCCGGAGGCCGAAGCATTAAGGCCCTAGGGAAGAAATATAATGTTTTAAGAAACCTAAGCAACTCCATTTTTGTTTAACACTCCATCTCAGTTCTGCAACTTGACTCGTGATCCACTTTAGCCCCAATGCTAGGAATTTATGACAGAAAGCCATGCACAATTCTTGGAGCCATGGATGGTGCTTTCCTAAGGCAGGTGTTAGCCCCCAAGTGGTGTTGCCCCCCCACCCACCTAGCACTAAGAGTGTCTAACCAACCCGTTCTTCAGAGCCCCGGGGTGAGAGACATGCCATGCATTCTGTATGGACCAAGGACATTTTTCTGTAAAGATCAACCAATCATTATTTGCCCAGTTTAGCTTGCTTTAAATGTAAATGTTAACCAATCATGTAATTTCTTATGTAAAAGTTCCTTAAAGTTGTTTGTTCAATACTATAAAAACTGCGCTGATTCTATGCTCAGGGCCTCTTAGCGTCACCGGTTACCATGCGTGCGGAGGACCAAGCTCAAGCTTGCAATAAACCGGCTCTTTGTTGCTTACATTGATCATGGTCTCTGGTGGTCTTCTGGGGGTCCCGCATTTTGGTATAACACAACTACCAATTTGTAGGGAATCCAGAATATAGAAAAGCATGGCAGAATACACAAAGGAGATGCAATAAAAAATCAGTGTGAGAAAAAATATTTTAGTACTGTTTTTGGATTCTGTGTAAGAATTGTGCCACAAAACTACACCCTTAACCTCAGAAATTCCACAGGACAGGAAAACACATTTCTTTAATCTATAGAAAGTGAAAAAAGAGGTCAAAGTGGAATATGAAGAGACTTAAATTATTACAGAGACATAACATCTGACTTTATTTGCACCCTGATTAAATTAAACCCTGTGGAAAACACCTAATTGTGAGATATTGAAAGAGTTGACTTTAGGAATTTTTGTTTATTTTGGCATTGCTTGGGATTAAACCCGGGACCTTGTGCACCCTGGGTAAACCCTCTACCAATGAGTTACTCCCTAGTCCTTAAGTCTCTATTATTATGGAATTACTTTTAGGTGTGACAATGATATTGTATTAGGTTTAAAGACAAGTCGTCGTCTTTTGAAGATTTACCCTGAAATGTTTATATGTGAAACCATGTGTTATCTTACATTTGCTTCCAAATAGTTTTAGTATGATGGGGTGAGTAGAGGTGTGGATAGGAAAGAACTGGTATGGGTTTAAGGTTGTCACTACAAGATAGATACCTGGGGATTCATTCTATCATAGGATCTACTTCTAAATATGTTCAAAATTCTTCATTGTAAAACATTAAAATATCAATAAAGCATAGTACCTTTAATAAAAACATAGCCCATTTTATTTATTTATTTATTTTTTACATTTCATCTTTTTTATTGAATTTATCATAAAGGAGGTAGTGAGGGGAGGGGAGCAATTAAGAGTTGGAACTCATATTAAGCACTGGGAAGAGAAAAATTAAATTAAATCAACAAGGGGAGGAATGGAAGAGAGTCAGAGGGAGCCTTGCCCACCTTTCAACATCAATTCATGAAATCTGGAGGAAAACAAAAGATTAGGAGAGAGGAGAAATGGATGTTGTCTTCAGTCTGTCCTCCTCCCCCAGGACTGGAGTTTCATTGCAAGAATTCAGAGAATTCCAGCAAGAATTCAGAGCAGCTCAGAGCAGCTGGCTTTCCCTTCCTATGCACAGATGTGACTCCTCTCCATGACCTCCTAGAGAGTGGCCAGGGTTGACCTTAGCCAGCAGAAATGGAGGGGGGTCACAAGAGGAAAGGGTTTTCAGAAATAAGGAGGGGTCAGTAGGGACCCCCAATACTGATTCTCTTCTGGCTGGAGGTGGGCAGGATGGAGACACAGCTCAAATACTGAGCAGCCAGAAAAAGAAGAAGATGGCAAGAAACAGGAAGAGGGAATCCTGCCAACTGGAGACTTGGTGACCCTGTCCCAAATCCACACCTGCGCCCCTGCGGAAAGGCTCATGGGTATTGAAGACGGTGGTAAAAAAGCCAAAGGGAAAAGCACCAACACCAAATGTGAAGTGAAAGCCCCCGGTATCACAAAATGGTTGAAATACCCCTCTGCTCTCAGGAGCTGGTCGCTGGCCCTGAGGACGGGGTGGAGTTTTCAATCTGGGATCCTGGGGCTTCTGGCTCCCTCGCCCTTAAAGAGGGACAACCTTATCTCTGCTGATGCCAGCTTTGCAGACAGGGCATTCTTGCCGGTCCGGTCGTGTCTTCAGCCACTGATGAAGACAGGGCCAACAATACAGGTGGCCACACACACTGACCACAGCTTCCCGAGCGGTCGGTCTCCAAACATATATTACATTCGAAGGTCGCGCCTGCCCCGCCCCGCTCGCGGTTTGGCCCTTCAGTGCCCCCGTCCTCCTCTTCTGCAGTTGCCATGGCCGGTTCGGTTTCGCCCCCACGTATTCCCTCAGCCCCCCTACACACACACACACACACACACACACACACACACACACACACACACACGCACACGCACTCACCACATAGCCCATTTTTTATTTAATTAACTAATTAATTAATTTTGTCAGTTGTGGGGCCTGAACCCTGGGACTGGGCCCTGTCCCTCAGCTCTTCAGCTCAAGGCTAGTGCTCTACCACTTGAGCCACAGCGCCACTTCCAGCTTTTTTCTTTCTGCTTATGTGGTGCTGAGGAATCGAACCCAGGGCCTCATGCATGCAAGGCAAGCGCTCTACCACTGAGCCACCTTCCCAGCCCACATAGCCCATTTTTATCATTCATTAAACACCATTGTTATGGACTAGTTGACAATTCTCTTGGCCATCTTCAACCCAAGCCATGCTGCCTATAGGCTTCGTTTTGTATCGGAAGTAAATCCTAAACTTGTTGAAATAGCCCTGAGAAGACTGGCTTGGTCCACCATGAGACCTGATTGTTTTTCAATTCTAAGAAATTCAATTAGTTTCTTTTCTGTAGCTTAATTCTAATCTTAGGTAAAAAAAGGAAAAAAGAATTGTTGCAATTTAGGAAGCTCAGATCTGAGGATGGTGATTCAAAGCTAACCCAGGTAGGAATGTCCACAAGACTCTTATCTCCAATTAACAACCAAAAATGCCGAAAGTGAAGCTGTGGCCCAAGTGTTAGCCTTGAGCACAAATAAGCAGGGACAGCACCCAGGCCCTCAGTTCAAGCCTCAGGACTGGCCAAAAAAATAAAAATCTTAGACTGAAGCTACAGCTTTCAAGATAGACTAAAATAAGTTCAGGCTTCCTAATTACTTGAGATTAAATCAGGATCAATGCAAGGATAAGTTAGAGACCATACAGTCATCATTATTGCCTAAAACATGTTCAATGCTTAGCGTAATAATGAAGCATGGGACCACTTCCTGTGAAAGTTAGAAAAAGCAACTTCAAGACAGGTAGATGCTCTAAAGCTTTAGAGTTAGGAAGAAAGACTATGGAGTTATATTTAACCTATTATAAGAAAGACCTTTCTAACATTTTCCCATTATCTACAATGATAGATGTCACTTTATAAAGTTACCTTTGGAAAAACAGGCTGGATTTCTATTTGTTAGGGATGGAAAGAAGACTTTTCAACAAATGGGAGCTTAAGATTAGATTGCCCAAACTCCTGCTTAATTACTACTGGTTGATTCTTTAAAGAGTGAAAATGAGAAGATCACCAGTGCTTTAGCTTCGGGAAGGGAGAGAAATTTTCCTGTGTTCTTGCGATCACAGAACACACCATAGTGTGCAAGGCAAATGCAGACCATCAGGGAGATAGCCTTGGATGTGACTGAAGTGGCAAAACCTTTGCTATGAGTGCTTGTTTTCATGGAAGAGCCTGGAGTAGATTCCTTGCTGCTAGAATTTTTCAGTATAGGTCACAAGCCTCTGGTTTTAATGTGATGCCCCAAGACAGCTGGAAATAGTCTGTCTTCTTTAGGTTAGTCTTACAGGAGACAGTAATGGCTTTGTTGCCACCCGCAAGCTCTGGCACCATACAAATTTGATGGCACGGTTACCACTTAGGTCTGGAAACCATTATTAACCACTGTATTAAAGCAAGCTAAGTTAGTTGGGCAATGATGGCTCACGTAAAATCCTAGCTCCCCAGGAGGCTGGGATCTGAGAATCACTTTTCAATGACAAAAATTTCATCTCCAGTTAGCTAACAGAAAGCCAGAAGTGGAGGTGTGGCTAAAGACGTAGAGTACCAACCATGAGCAAAAAAGCTAAGGGAGAGTAAAGGCCCTGAGTTCAAGCCCCAGGACTGACCAAAAAGAAAAGGAAAGAAAACAAAAACTGAGTTAAATGTATAACAAGCAACTGTAAATTATAATGAATTAAAGCAACAAAGATTTATTTCTCTGCCTGCACGACCTGGGTTGGCTGAGATTCTGCTCAAGTTTCCTCCCTCTGTGATCTATGCTAATGGAAGACTCACCTGCTTTAGCCTCTCAGGTGCTGGGACTATAGGTATATACTACCACATCCTACTCAGAGAATGAGTTTTAAGGGTGGGGAAGAAGATCAGCCATTTGGAATAAAGATAGATGGCCAGGAGGATGAGATCAGTACTTACTTTAAGGTAAGCAACAGTTATCTGTTGCTTCATTAAGAATTACTTAATTAGCCGGGCGCTGGTGGCTCACGCCTGTAATCCTAGCTACTCAGGAGGCTGAGATCTGAGGATTGCGGTTCAAAGCCAGCCCGGGCAGCAGAGACCGTGAGACTCCTATCTCCAATAAACCACCAGAAAACCGGAAGTGGCGCTGTAGCTCAAGTGGTAGAGTGCTTGCTTTGAGCTGAAGAGCTGAGGGACAGCTCCTAGGCCCAGAGTTCAAGCTCTACGACCAACAACAAAAAAAAAAAAAAAAAAAAAAAAGAATTACTTAATTACTTAATTCACACATCAACATAAGTGCTAGATGTAGGAAAGTTTTCTGTTTTTTTTTTTATTGTGAAAATACTGTACAGAGGGGTTACAATTACATGGGCAAGATAATGAGTACATTTCTTATCAAGCATTGTAGCCTCCTCCTTTGTTTCCCCTTCCCATCCCTTCCCATCCTCCCCCCCCCGCCACTCCCCCCACCAAGTTGTAAAGTTTGTTTTCACAATAGTGACTTGTACATCTCATTGTTGCAATGGGTTCACCTGTGTTCCTATTTAAACGATTTGTTTTTCCCCTTCCACTCCACAAATTATACCAACATCAAATACAGTGAAAGCAGGGGTTAAACTATGGGGGAGGGACATACAAAGCAACAAAGAAATCATCTTATAAATGTATTAGAAACAATCGCATGAAAGAAAAAAAACATTTGAATACATATCTTAGGGTTCATTTCCCTAACATCACCTTATCTGACCTTTTCCGCTTGACTCATACATATACTAGATATTGCAAATAAGGGAAGCCATAGGACCTATGTTTCTTTGGGCCTGGCTTACTTCACTTACTATAATTTTTTCCAAGCCTTTCTATTTCCTAACAAATGGGGCAATGCCATTCTTTCTGATGGAGGCATAGAATTCCATTGTGTATATATACCCCATTTTCTTGATCCATTCTTCTACTGAGGGGCATCTGGGTTGGTTCCATATCTTAGCTATAGTAAATAATGCTGCAATAAACATAGTTGTGCTGGTAGCTTTAGTGTGGTCTTGTTTGTAAAGATTTGGGTAAATGCCCAAAAGTGGGATTGCTGGGTCATAGGGGAGCTCTATGTGGAGTCTTTTGAGTAACCTCCATACTGCTTTCCAAAGTGGTTGAACAAGTTTACACTCCCACCAACAATGAAGTAAGGTTCCCTTCTGTCCACATCCCCTCCAGCATCTGTTGTTATTAGAGTTCTTGATTTTAGCCATTCTAACTGGAGTGAGGTGGTATCTCAATGTTGTTTTGATTTGCATTTCTTTTTTTTTTTATTTAATTTAATTTTATTTGTGAACATACTGTATAGAGGGGTTACAATTACATGGGCAGGATAATGCGTACATTTCTTACCAAGCATTGCAGCCTCCTCCTTTGGTTTACCCTTCACATCCCTTCCCAGCCTCCCCCCTCCCCCCCAATCCCAATCCTTCTCCTTCCCCCCTTCCCCTCCCCCCCGCCCCCCCCACCGACGTTGTAACGCTCGTTTTGGACATGACAACTTGTACTTCTCATTGTTGCAACAGGTCCACCTGTATCCTTAAACAACTGGTTTTTCCCCATCTCCTCCACAAGTTATACTGACATCAATATAGTGAAAGCAGGGGTTATACTGTGGGGGAGGGACATACAAGCAACAAAGTGATAATCTTATAAATGCGTTAGAAACACATGCATGAAAGAAAAAAACGTTAAAATACATATCTAAGGGTTCATTTTCCTGACATCACATTATCTGACCTTTTCCGCTTGACTCATGCATATACTAGATATTGCAAATAAGGGAAACCATGGGACCTATGTTTCTTTGGGCCTAGCTTACTTCACTTAATATAATTTTTTTCCAAGTTTTTCCATTTCCTAACAAATGTGGCAATGTCATTCTTTCTGATGGAGGCATAGAATTCCATTGTGTATATATTGATTTGCATTTCTTTTATGGCTAGGGAGGTTGAGCATTTCTTTATGTGTCTATTGGACATTCTTCTTTCCTCTTCAGAGAAGTTTCTCTTTAAGACTTTAGTCCACTTATTTATTGGGCAATTGTTTCTTTGAGGATTTGTTGTTGGGGGATTTAATTTTTTGAGTTCCAAGTATATTTTAAATATGAGACCCTTGTTCCGTTGTATGGCTAGTGAAGATCTTCTCCCAATCCGTGGGCTTTCCATTGATCTTGCTAGCTATGTCCTTTGACATGCAGAAGCTCTGCAATTTCATGCAATCCCATTTGTCCAACCTTTCTTTGATTTGTTGTGTTTCTGGGTCTCCATTAAGAAAATTTTGGCCTGTGTCAAGGAGACCTAGGGTTTCTCCTATTCCAACCTGTAATGTTGTCAGTGTCTGCTTTGACTCCGAGGGCTTTGATCCATTTGGAGTTGATTCTGGTGCAGGGTGATATATAAGGATCTAGCTTTAGTTTTCTACAAGTAGTTAACCAATATTGCCAGCCCCATTTAATGAAGAGGCTGGCTGTCTTTCTTCTATTCTATTTTTTTAGCTCCCTTATCGAAGATTAGATGGCTATAGGTCTGTAGGTTCATTTCTGGGTTTTCAATTCTATTCCATTGGTCCTGAGGTCTGTTCTTGTGCCAGTACCAAGCTGTTTTGATTACTATGGCTTAATAGTAGAGTTTGAAATTTGGTATTGCTATTCCTCCAGCAGTGTTCTTTCCATTGAGGAGCGTTTTTGCTATTTGGGGTCTTTTATTGTTCCATATGAATTTTTGGATTGCCTCCTCTATTTCCTTGAAGAATGAGGTTGGAATTTTGATATGTATCGTATTGAATTTGTAGATAGCCTTAGGAAACATTGCCATTTTCACGATGTTGATCTTTCCAATCCAGGAGCGTGGGAGTTTTTTGCTATTTTCTAAGTTGTGTTTTGATTTCCTTTTTCAAGATTTTAAAGTTTTCATCATAGAGGTCCTTCACTTCTTTGGTTAAGTTAATTCCTAGGTATTTTATTTTTTGTGGGGCTATTACAAATGGAGTTTCTTTCCTAATTTCAGCCACACTTTTCTCATTGTTGGCATACAGAAAAGCCAGTGATTTTTGAGGGTTAATTTTATACCCTGCTACTTTGCCAAAGTTTTGAATCAGCTTGAGTAATTTGGGAGTGTAGTCTATGGGATTCTTTAAATACAAGATCATGTCATCTGCAAAGAGGGAGAGTTTTACTTCTTCTTTCCCTATTTGGATCCCCTTTATGTTTGCATCTTGTCTTATTGCTGTAGCTAGGCATTCTAATACTAGATTGAAGAGAAGTGGAGAGGGTGGATGTCCTTGTCTTGTTCCTGAGTTAAGAGAAAAGCAGGAAACTTTTCTTTCTTTTTTTTTTGCATATGTGGTGCTGAGGAATCAAACCCAGGGCCTCATGCATGCAAGGCAAGCGCTCTACCACTGAGCCACCTTCCCAGCCCAGCAGGAAACTTTTCTATAGCAGAGGCCACAAGAATATTCTAGCCTTCCACTCTTAAAAAAAAAACAAAACAAAACAGACATGGGTCCAACTTATACAACCCTTGCAAACTTTATAGAAAAAAAATAAAGTGAGAAAAGCAATATACCATAGGAGAGAGCAGTACATGTGACAATCTGTAATTATCCAGTATATCTTGCACCAATGGGATTCAATTGGATGACACTCTTCTGCCTATTATTTAGAGACTACTTAAGCTTTAATTTTAGAAATGCAATAAATAATAGCAGTAAATAATAATAACAATAATAATAGCAGTTAAAAAAAAGAATTACTTAAGACTGAGTGTGCCTTAAAATTGCAGTCCTTATTTAGTTCATGGTTGAGGTATGGTTTTTCTGTGAGTGTAGGCAGGCTTGCCTTATGAGTCTACAGTGGCATACTTCGGGGATGAGTTGATGGGGATTGACATCCCATTGGCTTCCCTCACATGTCTGACAATTGGCTAGTTCTTGCACGGAGTTTCTTTGTTGTCTTACAGCGGCCTCCAGCAGGTTAGTGCTGCTCTCTAAAGTGCTGGCCTCAGCTTTCCAGCTGCAATAAGAGGGCAAGTCCCAGTACACAGACACTTTTCCAGTCCTCTGTTTGCTAATGTGCCATTTGCCAGGGCAAGAGGCCAAAACCAGATTCATAGGGTAGAGAGGTGCAATCTCTTGATGAGAACTACTGGGAGAGGAAGAATTGGAAGCAGTTTTTCCCATCCACTATTGAATTCTAGACTGAGGTGACAACTGCTGGTTGGAGGAGAACTGGGGGAGATAGGGGCAGAGGAGAAAGGTGGGAAACCATGATAATCATTGCCTGCTTCACAGCTTTTCCTGGGGCTACCCCTAACTTGACCTCAGGGTGACTGTTAAATTGCTTAGGCAGATTCAGAAACCAAAATTAGTGCCAGAAATTACTGGGAAATGAAAAGCGAATAGAAGAAGGAACATGGGTGATTGAAAGCTATATAAGACTTGAAAAATCATATAACATACCATCAGTTATTATTGTAGCTCAGCCCAGTAATCTCTGTTAAAATTTGTAATATAATTATTATCTAACTTATTATTTTATCCAAATTATCATCTTTAAGTAGTTGTACAAAGGAGTTTTATGTAGCAAAGGAGTTTATAAATACAATGTCACCCCTTTCAACATTCTCACCCATCCTTCCCCTCCCCGCTTTTCCCCTTGCTCTTCCTAATTTTGTAGGATATACATTGGATTCATGTAGGTTCCTTATTCTTCTCCTCATTTCCAGTTGTCCCAGTAATTTCTTGACCTAGTAAGCTCCCTATTATCTGATGGAAATGCTAGGTAAGGGGATATCACCCAGCTCATAAAATTATGAGCAAAAAGCTTGGGAAAAAAAAAACCCCTACCAATCCAAAACCTGGGAGCTGGGCGCTGGTGGCTCACACCTGCAATCTTAGCTACTCAGGAGTCTGAGATGTGAAGATTGAGTTTCAAAGCCAACCTGGGCCGGACAGTCTGTGAGATTCTTTATCTCCAATTAACCTCAAGAAAACTGGAAGTAGAGTGTGGCTCAAAATGGTAGGGCACTAGCCTTGAGCAAAAGAGCTCAAGGATAGTTTCCAGGCCCTCAGAGCTTAAACTCTACACCCAATAAAACAAAAACAAAAACATAATAACATAATCAACATGGTTCCTGACAGGAACCATGCTTATTATGCTGCAATTGTTCACCAACATAAAAGTAATAATTTCCCTTGTTAATGTGGAAAACCAGGACAAGAGTAGACATGTGACAGTAAGTTCTTTTTTCATCAGTTGTATCAAGAGAATACAAGGACATGTCTGTGGCTTTTTTAATTACATTTACTACTGAATTGTGCAGGCTGGATGGTTAATGAGCCAATTAATGATCTGAGCTGAGTGTCATTTCAGATATAGGAAGAGGGGATGGTGTGAGAGTGCTTCTTGTACTTCAGTGAGCTCATCCCTACAGGGACTGAATTAAGAAGACAAGTGGAGCCAAGGGAAAACCTTGCCCCATTCTCTTGGATCTTTGTATTCTCTTCTTCATGTTGTCTCAGCTCATGAGGCCTCTGAATCCCAGTTTCCCCTTAGTAACCTATTCTATCTTAAAATCAAGGTCTTGATTTGTATTACAAAGAACTCTCACTCTCTAAAATTTTCACTAGGTGTGTGTGTGTGTGTGTGTGTGTGTGTGTGTGTGTGTGTGTGTGTGTGTGTGTGTGTGTGTGTGTGCGTGCGCCAGTACAGGGGCTTGAATTCAGAGACTGGGTACTATCTTTGAGCTTTCCTGCTAAAGACTAATGTTCTACCACTTACACCATAGCTTCACTTCTGGCTTTTTTGTGGTTAATTGGAGATAAGAGTCTCATGAACTTTTCTGGTCAAGCTGTCTTTGAATTGTGATCCTCAGATCTCAGCCTCCTCAGTAGCTAGGGTTATAGGCATGAGCTACCAGCTTCTGAATGTTTGTTTTTTTGAAAAAGTTTTATTTTGAACTATTATCCACTTTTTTAGAAAGGTTGAAAGACTAATAGAGGATACACATGTATTCTTTATCTAGACTTAACAAATTTTAACACTGATACATATTTCCTCTCTCTCTTTACATATACATCCACATTCATACACTTTTTTTCTTACTTTATGAACTATTTGAGAGTAGCTTGCTATATTATTCTCTCTAACCTTCAATTTCCTTATGAGATATATCACATACTGTTGTATGGAAATTCAATCAGTGAGAAACAGAGAAGCCACATCTTGAGAGGTTGAATTGGGAGTCTATTGGAGAGCTGGAGACTGTAAGTGAACTCCTATCTCAAAGACCTGCAGCCCAGACTGTAACTTGCACAAAGCTTTTAAAGAAAAAAAACCATGTTTGGGGTGGGGACCCAATTTCAACAGAAGAAAACCTTATAGGGAACACTCAGGGACAAGCAAAACTTCCCTAAGGCTAAGCAGCATGACATATTTTCTAAAGTGTAGTTCTCCTAGCTCTCCTGGAGCTAAGCATCAGCAATTCAAAGAATGGCTTGTCTCACTTGTAGGCCTTTGAAGCTGGGTGAAAAATTCTGATCACCCAGCCAAACACCAGGATGGCTGTGAGGCCAAGCTGATGTTACTCATCCAGTCTCTTTATTTCAATACAAATAGATATATTCTTACATTTTGATAGTGAAATTGCCAAATTCAGAAATTTTAAAATAGAAATAATACTTGTTATTTATCCTAGTAATATCTGCTTCTGTAATATTACTCTTCTAATATGGTCAGGACTCTATATTGAAATTTGTTACCTTACGTCTTCAAATCTGGAAGATGTTTTCAGCTTTTCTTTTTCTTCTCACTTAATTTTTAAAATTGTTATTATAAAGGTGATGTACAAAGGGGTTGCAGTTACATAGTCAGGTAAAGAGTGCATTTCTTTTGGACATTGTCATCCCTTCTTTCACTTGCTCCCAATCAGCTTTTTTAAAAAAACTTTCATTACATTATTTTTATTTTTGCTGGGCCTAGGGCTTGAACTCAGAGTCTGGGGCATCTGGGTTGGTTCCATATCTTAGCTATGGTAAATAATACTGCAATGAACATAGTTGTGCTGGTAGCTTTAGTGTGGCCTTGTTTGTAGTCATTTGGGTAAATGCCCAGGAGTGGGATTGCTGGGACATAGGGGAGCTCCCACCAAGAGTGTAATAGTGTTCCCTTTGGACACATTCTTGCTAACATCCATTGTTCTTAGATTTCTTGATAATGGCCATTCTAACTGGGGTAAGGTGGAATGTCAATATTGTTTTGGCTTCCATTTCTTTTATGGAGAAGGCAAACTCTTAAATTTAAGCCCCTATAAAATATAAAAAACAAATCACATATTTCCACGAAGAAGCATGCACAGAGTAACTGTTGCCCTTCCAAAAGGGAAGAATGGGAGTACAGAAAGGACGATGGGACCAAAGCAAGACCAAATCTAGCCTGACAAACTTCAAATCCTATAGATCTGGCATCAGAGGGTGTGTATTGTTATGAACTGAACTCTGAAGGGTTTGGAGAGCCCTGCCCCTGGACCATTTTCAGCACCTCTTTCTTGAGCTGGCTCTGTTCACTGCTTGTGGCTTTCTTTGGCTGGTGTTCTAGCATCTCCAATATCCTGAGGTTTCAGTTGCAGCTTCTCCCTTACAGCTCCAGGCATCATCCTCTCTGGAGCTGCCTGCAGATACTCCATTCCTGTCACATATTGATTGGCTTCCCAGGCTTTCTTTTGAAATCTGAGTAGAAGCTTCCACAACCTTGGAATTATTGCTTGTCTGCAAAACCAGCACCACATGGGATAATGCCAAGGTCTGCCTCCAAAGTGAGAAGTTTCTAGATCTCCTTGGACCATAGATGCAGTGATGATTCTGAGGTGGAACTGAATTTAGTATGTGATTTGGACACATCTGCATTCATATAGAGCTGTGACATATAGCAATAGTGTGGTACGGACAGGTGGCTGAAAGAATATCCTGTTGGAGAAAGCACAAAATGTTTGTCAGAAAAACTGATGGCATTGGAACAGATTATTAAAATGCTAGTCTAAAAAAGTGTTTTCTTTACTCGATGCTGGAAATCATAATTTCCTCATTATCATTCCTTCCTCTTTTCTTCCTTTAACCCTCCAACTGGAGGGCTAGCATTAGATTTCAGTAAAATGAATATCATTTTGCAATGGTTTTGTTTTGTTTATGGCTTACTTTTGCATCATTTATCTAATATTTTAATTATATCACTTTTAATTATATAATTTATATTTTATATTTTATAATTTATATTTTTATAATTTATATTTTAATTATATAATTTATATTTTATACTATGTATATGTATTATATGTTTAATAAACTACTGCAAAATTTAGTGGCTTCAAGTGACAATTATTAATCCTTCTTTACGAGGCTCTCAGTGGTTGGGCTTGGTTGATTTTGGCTGAGCTTGCTCAAGTGTTGGAGATCAACTCTTGCATTGTCTCTAGGCTGGTTGGTCTAAGTTTTCCTTATTTGGGGCACATCATTTGATTCCACAAAAGTGACTTTCATTTGCTTCTCAATGTCATTATTATGGAGGGAAGCATCCAAAGGTAAAGGTTAAAACATGAATCATTTTTCTGTTCCAGGACTGGGGTTGAAACTCAGGGTCTTGGAAATGGCGCTGTAGCTCAAGTGGTAGAGTGCTAGCCTTGAGCTGAAGAGCTGAGGGACAGCCCTCAGGCCCAGAGTTCAAGGCTCATGACCAACCCCCCCCCCAAAAAAAAGAACAAATATTTAAGTCTGGGAAGGTGGCTCAGTGGTAGAGTGCTTGCCTTGCATGCATGAGGCCCTGGGTTCGATTCCTCAGCACCACATAAGCAAAAAGAAAAAAGCCGGAAGTGGTGCTGTGGCTCAAGTGGTAGAGTGCTAGCCTTGAGCTGAAGAGCTGAGGGACAGTGCCCAGGCCCAGAGTTCAGGCCCATGACTGACCCCCTTCCCCCCCAAAAAAAGAAACTCAGTGTCTTGCACGTTCTTGGCATATTTGCTCAGCTAGCATTTTACAAATTGAGGCAGACCTCTAGTCTGACTTTTTGCTGGCTATTTTAGAGATGAAGTCTCATGGACTTTACTGTGCAGTCAGACCTTAAACCAAAGTCCTTCAGATCTCAGTCCCCTGAGTAGCTAGATTACAGGTGTGAGCCATGAATGCCTGGTGTAAAATCAAGCCTCTGCTCACATCAGGTTTCCTGATGCCTCATGATGAAAGCAAGTTGGCTACATGTTCTGGCAAGAGACGTTGGCCAGATGTTTCTCTCATCATTCTTTTGAAACTATTCCCAATTCCAGGCCCCATTGATTATGTTTTAGTCTCATATCCCTGGTCTTCAGTTTTTTGCTTGGTATTTGTTTGTTTGTTAATTAATTAATTTATTTAGTTAATTATTCTGGTATGGCTTTTTCATTAGAGGTTGATGGTCTGCACTTGAATCACACCTCCACTTCCCAAGTGGCCCTTTGTAGGAACAGAAAGGGAGAATGACCTTATTCCAGCCCATCACAAAGAGTAATGGGTACAGCTGAACATGATGGCACATGTCTAGCACTTGGGAGGGTGAGGAAAGAGGATTGTGAGTTTGAGTGCCGCCCGGGCTAGCTCATGGCCAACACCTCTTATAACAAGAAAACAAGAAAGGTATTATTCTTAGGTTAACAAGAGAAAGGCAGAACAAATGTCTTTGATCATAGTGTAATGTGACACAGAAGTTTAGATGGATGATCCCCGTGACCATTTTACTGCGTGGGTTTGATAAAGTGCGGGAGCCATGTAGAACTGGGGTTACACAATGAGGCTGTGACTAATGTCTTAAGTGGGGAAACCTAGCAAGGCCTAGAGTGAATTCACAGGTTTGTCTTGGACCTTCAGATGTAGCCCTTCCTGTGTCTATGTGTGGAACAGGACTCTCTCTGGAACAAAATTCTCCATTTCTTTAGAGCCAGTTTTTATACACAAAGACAGAGGAAGTTAGAGTAATATTTTTGGGTTTTTATGGCTATCTTTGGGAGAAAGAAGGATTCTGGTTTCTATAACTTGAGGAGAAAGAATTCTGGTTTCTATGGTTTATCTCCCAGGAAAAGAAGTAGTAAGAGACAGGAGAGCAGAGGTCTTTAAAAAAATCCCCCCAAATAAACAAAACAAAACAAAACAAAAAACCCCACCTTTTCTTTTGAGGCTTCCACTTTGAGATAATGTTTTCTTTCTTTCTTTCTTTCTTCCTTCCTTCCTTTCTTTTTCTTTTCTTTCTTTCTTTCCTTCTTTTCCTTTTCTTTCTTTCTTTCCCTCCTTTCCTTCTTCCTTCCTTCCTTTCCTTTTCTTTCTTTCTTTTTCTTTCCTTCCTTTCTTTCTTCCTTCCCCCCTCCCTCCCTTCCTTCTTTCCTTCCTTCTTTCTTTCTTTTTCTCTCTCTCTTCCTTCCTTCCTTCTTTCCTTCCTTCCTTTTTTTCTCTCTCTTTCTCTCTTTTTTTTTAAATTTTTTGACATGGTTCTGGACTTTGAATTCTGGGCCTGAGTGCTGTCTTTGGGCTCCTTTGCCTCAAGGCTATAGCTCTACTACTTGAACTAGAGCACCACTTCTGGCTTTTTTTGTGATTAATTGTAGATAAGAGTCTATGTCATAAGAGTTAATTAATTATATAAAGCAAAGGTACATAAAAGTACCGTATGATATGCATAGGATTAGTTTTGTTTTTAGATTAAAAAGGTAATCCCTTAGCTACTCTATTTCAATATGTCATTATATTTCCTCAGCTACCTTCTTTCTTGAGTGTGGCACCCCAAGCCTTCCTTGCCTCCTCTCTTTCCCTAAGGTCTTTTTTTTTTTTTTTTTGGTGGGAGGGAGATGGAGGAGTTAATTCTGGGGCTTGAACTCTGGGCCTGAGCACTGTCCCTGAGCTTTTTGTGCAAGGCTCGTGGTGTCCACTTGAGCCACTTTCAAGTCCACTTTCAACTTTTTGGACTCACCTGAGTTTTAATGACAAAGTCACTGGCAGCTGCCCCATAGTGGATTGTTAAGTTGCTTTCTTGGCCTGGAAAACAGCTTCTCTTTCTCTTCTTCCCATCTGGACCTTTTGTCTTATGGCTAACTTCTTGTTCAATTCTGTTTTGGTCCTTGTTTTTCCAAAACCCTGTTTGGTTAACACCCCAAACTCCCCCTATTATAATTGGATATGCTTTCTCAGATGCCTTTGTAAGCATGTACTGGTGCGTCTAATCTCATTTCACAAGTGTTTACTGGGCTTTCTTTTGCACACTAGGAAGTGAGCTGTCTGAGGGTCACACTGTGTTTTTATTCTGCTATCCTACAATGCTACAGTGGCAGCAGGCAATGAACTCTTACTGGGTAAAGATACAATACATTTGAGTCACAGAGTCTGGTTCTTGCTGCTTGATGTTCAACACATACTTGAAACACATTAATGTTTGTATAAGAATATTATTTATTGTAAAATACATTCTATTTTAATAATACATATTAATTCTTTACTAGTTACTTCTAACATTAAGGTGATGTCTGTGGTGTGGTGTTTATTGTACACCTTTGTTCCCTTGTATACATTTAGAATTTCAGTAGTATGCCCAGTGAAGCTTCTTAGCTACTATTTACTCTATATTCTTGCTTATCTATAACCTGCTTCATTGTCTAGTTATTTGCATTTGTTAAGAACATAGTCAAAACCAATGTTAAATTGTGAACTGACCTAAAAGACAAGCCATTTTCATTCAATCAGACTCAAAAAAACCAGCCAGGATTCTGAAAAACAGACATAAAGAAACAAACATGACAATCAGCACAAAGAAGGTTGGTAATCCTTATAGAAAGGTACAGTTTGCTAATCTGACAATGTCTTCTCTTTTGACGAAGAATCAGTGCTGGGAGCACTGCTGGGGTGGGGTGGAAAGGGAAGGAGGGAATGACAGGGACATAATTTAAATGTTTTGACAGCTAGGCAAAGAATGAACTGCTGCAAGCATTTGCACATTTTAACCCCTGCCACAATCTTATACTGTCTAAACCTAAGAATCAGCTCTTTGGAAAGCTTGTACATCACACACACACACACACACACACACACACACACACACACACACAGAGAGAGAAAAAAAGAAAAAGAGTGTAAAAAGTAGTGAGCAAGGAATTGTGTATACTGAACTCTTCATTAGGTAGCAGTGATTTTTTAAAAAATCTTATTTTAAGATTCTTGCTTTTGTTTTTCATCAGGCAGAACCTAGAATGCCTCGTAGCCCTTTGTCTCATTTTCTTAGCTCCCTGTGTAAAATTTCAATACATTCTGGTGAGATGAGCAAGTTAATGGTGAAGGATATGATTATTGATATAGTTTTGTTTGAAAGTTTGCCAGAGTTACTTTGAATTTGTAAATGTTTCAAGTTCCTTTTTTTTTTTTTTTTTAATCTGGCTATCAGAACAGGCAAGCTAATCAACAATAAACTCCATATTGTTAGGACAAAGCATGTTCCTTCAGGAGGACAGGGGTTTCTTCTGTCTCTTCCTTCTGTACTTCACTCCTGGGAACCCTACCCTCAAAATATGCCATAATTAGAAGGATGTAGGGGAGTTAAGGAAGATGAGTGTAGTGCTTGGGACACTAAAAATACAGAATGTTATTCTACAGACAGGATGTATGTTGTACTGATGAAATGAAATCCAGTGGCACTAAGCTTTGGTGGCATTAAAAATGTTTAATTAACAATTCATAATTGTTAGGTTTTTAAAAAGAGGTGACTGAGTAAGAACTGAAACTGCACCACGCACGTGGTATTCAGGTAAGGGGTTTATTCAGTAGACCTGCTGGGACCAGGCAAGGTTGGCACTCCACGCGGCTGGCAAAGGAAAAAAAAAGAGGGCGGTCTGGCGGCGGTTTAGGCCTTATATAGGGTAGGGGGCGGGGAAGGGTGTGTCCAGGTAAAGGGAAGTGGGATCAGGTGGGAGAAAGGTGTGGCCACATCAGGTTAGGATGTGACCTCAGCAGATGCGGACGTGACCTCTTCCAGGTATCCCAGTTGCCTAGGTAACGCAGGTACTGGGCGAGGTCTGTTCGTCGTCCAGGAATGGACCTTACAATAATCACATATCACAAATGGATTTGTATCTGACTTATGGTACAACAAGGCATTTAGAATTATATAATATTAGCAAGTTTTTTTCTCCACAAAGGAATGAAGTACAAGTTTGCTTTTTAGCAAATAAAATGTCCATGTTAGAATTAAATTTTGGGGGCAAAAAAACTCCAACATTAAATTATTTAAAATAAACTTCTTTTTTTAAATATAAACTTCCTTTTTGAAATATAAAATAATTGTTCTTCTTGAAATATCTTACTTAATTGTATTGTGAAGGAAATTTCCTGAGAAGTTGTTTTTTTGATGAAACTGAAATGTTTCCACTTTTTCTTGCATTATGGCTATTGCTTCTTACAGCTTTTCTTTTAGAATTACTAAACCTCCATGAGTTATTTCCACTTGACTTTAAATTGTAAAGAGAAATAGCTGAAAGTGCTAGCAACTTCAGGAAATCAAACAACCCAGAGCTGAACAGAAAGTACTTTATTGCCTTGCTTTTCTGATTGGCAGTTTCTAACAGATGGCTGTATGGAGTTAATTTGAATTTCTTGTCTTCTTAAAATTGTAAGACAACCACACTCTTAGGCATCTGTTTCTAGCAGTACTTTTAAATCTTTCTGTTCATTGTCATGGGCTAAGTTGTTGCATAGCTTTAAGAACAACTACTTAATGCTCCACTGCAGAAAGACTTCTGGAAAGGTTCATTAAGTGTCATAGCTAGGGTCAACAACACCAACTATGTTTAATAGAAAGGAATTAGGAGATAAGCTAAGAGATGTTACATGGCTACACGCTGTAGAAATAGAATTTTAGAAGGTAGGATTGGTATATGGGAATTCAGTTGTGAGAAACAGAGAGGCCATATCTTGAGAGGTTGAATTGGGAGTCTTTATTGGAAAGTCTGCGACTGCAGGTAGACTCCTGTCTCAAAGACCTGCAGCCAGGAAGGTAACTTGCACAAAGATTTTAAACCATGTTGGGGTAGAGACCCAACCCAACCAACGCAGACCGAATAGGGGAAAACTCAGAGACAAGCAAAACTTCCCTGGGGCTAAACACCATGACATCTGCATATTCTCTGATGCATAGATTTCCTAGCTCTCCTGGAGCTAAGCATCTGCAACTAAAAGAATGGCTTATTTCATCTCTAGTCTTTTGCAGCTAGTGAAAAGCCTCTCCTGGCCAGGTGCCTGGTTGGCTGTGAGGACTAGGTAGTTACATAGATCTAGTATCCTTATTTCAGGAGCAATAGTTTTAAAAGCAATTACTGAAAGGCTTTTTTTCTTTCCAATTTCATGGTAAAAAATAAAGCAGATCTAGTATCCTTATTTCAGGAGCAATAGTTTTAAAAGCAATTACTGAAAGGCTTTTTTTCTTTCCAATTTCATGGTAAAAAATAAAGCTTTGTCCTCAAAACTGTTCTGACAAACCAAATTCCTTCAGTGGTTATGAGAATAAATTTTGAATCCCATAGCTACAAACTCATTATTTTTATTTTGAAATGGTTCTTTTCCTTCCTACTTTCTGGGTAGAAGAGAATATGTACAAAGGTTTTTGAAAACACTGTCAAAATGCACTCATTCATTGATTTATTTCTTTATGTGTTCACACTTTGGAGTGCTCCTTGTGTTAGGTTTGATGGCAGTCAATCTTTTGTGTTCAAGATAATTTCTAGCTTTGTGAATTAAACAGTGTGATGAGCAAGGTGGTCAAAGCGATCATGACAGAAAGAAAGTTTTATTTTCAGAAACTAGTCAAAGGTGTGATTCATGAAAATATTCTCAAATGTTCTTTGCTTGAGAACATAAATAATGGAAATTAATAAGTGTCATTAAGGTATGTCTTTGCTTTTGGAAGACAACTGAGTTTCCATTAGTAATAACTCCCATTCAAATAGGTAATTTGGATGTCATGTCATTACTCAATTATAGGTAAAATAGTTTGTTTCTAAAAGCAGTATACTAATGCCACCATTGTAGACTTAGCTTTACAATATCTTAATCTCTCAAAGTTAAAAGACAAAAGCACGTTTCTTAATGCCACGCAATGTGCATTATCCCATTTCTAAATAACAGTGAATATGAATGCTTGGTCCAACTGTTGTAATCTGAGAATTCAGAGAAGCCACAAGGTCAAATTTTGGTGCTAGCAGTCTGCAGGCAGCTGATTGTTACAAAGGCCAGCAGCCCACAAATACACTTAAACAGGAAACAGGCCACTATCAGAACACTGAGCCAAAGAAAAGAAGAACAAAATACCAACAAACCAATTTAGCTCCAATGGAAAGCTGAATAGGGATGCCATTGTGACCAAAGGAGATCCAGAGACAGGACATAGGATATGATGGAGACACATGGCATAGTATACTCACCCCAGAGTTAGTCCAGGCCTAAATAGGGTCAAGCCAGGGGGCAGGGTCACAGGACACTCCTAGTCTCAGACACTGGACTGATAGGGTCAGTGTTAGCAGCCAAATCCCCCATCTTCAGGGATCCAGGTATGCCCATCACCTGAGGGAGGTGGGCTTTACCTTTTCCTACCAGAAAGACAAGATGCCAGACCTTAAATGGACATACTCGGGTAGCAGGAGAACTTTTCCATCCAGGGAAGATAGGCCTTAATCTTCCATATAGGGTGTGCTTAAAGGCTGGTGATTCAAGCCATTTAGGGAGTTAATCAATGCAGAATCAGAGCATTCTCTCTATAAGCAAAGCTTTCCTAAGGCTATGACATCTGCATTTCTCTGAAGCAGAGCCCTCCTAGCTCACCTTAAGCTAGGTATCTGCATTCAATGAATGGTCTCTCTCAACTCTAGGCTTTTCAGTACTGGGTGGAGAATTCCCTTCCCCCAGCAAGAGGCACCAGAATGGCTCCAAGAAATTAGACTCAGCCTCCTTACTTCACAACATGTATCTAGTTGTTAATCATTTTGTGTGTGTGTGTGTGTGTGTGTTTTGTGGGGGAGGGACTGGGATTTGATCTCAGAGTGCAGGTACTGACCCTTAGCATCTTTGCTCAAGGCTAGTGCACTACCACTTGAGCCACAGCTCCACTTCCAGCTTTCTGGTAGTTAACTGGAAATAGGAGTCTCATTGACTTTCCTGCCCTGGAAGGCTTTGAACCTAGGTCCTTAGATCCCAGCCTTCTGAGGATTTAGGCTTACAGGCATGATCCACTAGTGCCCAGCTGTTAATCATTCTTATGTTGAAAGAGCATTGTGGCTATCCAGATCACATCACTTCTCTGGGAATGTTTTTCAGAGGAGGATAGATTCCTGCAGGCATAGTTGCATGACCCTGGCTCTCTGTGGCCACAGTAGTGGGCATTCACTGGGGACAGTCAACAAATTGACTGAATTGATCTGCTCTAATAGAGATCTGGAATTGGGACAGGAAATGCAAATGGATTGATTAAATTGGTGTAGCTGGGAGATGCGGAGGCCTTATTAGGGGACTCTGTAAGGATAAGAGAAAACGAAGCAGGGGATGGAGGAAGAAAAAGAGATGAGTTTTGGTTTGTTGGTATTGTTTCTTTGCTTTTTCTTTCCTCTCCAGCTCTCATGACTCAGTGTTCTGATAGTGTAAAGACTCCAGTTGGATGCTGATGGCTCATGCCTGTAATCCTAGATCTGAGGATTACAGTTCAAAGGCAGCTCGGTCAGGAAAATCTATGAGACTCTTATATGCAATAAACCACCAGAAAACCAAAAGTGGTGCTGTATCTCAAGTGGTAGAGCACTAGCCTTGAGCTGAAGACATGAGGTACAGCTCCCAGGCCCAGAGTTCAAGCTCTAAGATTGACAAAAACAAACAAACAAAACAAAAAACCCCTCCAGATTCAACCTCTCAAAATATAGCTTCTCTAGCCCCTGGTCCGCACTCTCACACAGGGGTCTCCGCCTCCAATAGGTCACCTCAGACAATAGCCGGCGCTTCTTCTCTCTTGTGAGAAGGGGTCTTGCTGGTCCTTTATGGGCAATAAATCTTTCCTTTGTTGTTTGTGCAAAAAAAATATATATATAGCTTCTCTGTTCTTGCTGTATAACACCTCCTCCTCGTCCTCATCCTCGTCCTCGTCCTTGTCCTCTTCATCCTCCTCGTCCTCCTCGTCCTCCTCGTTCTCCTCCTCCTCCTCGTCCTCCTCGTTCTCCTCCTCCTCCTCGTCCTCCTCCTCCTATCGGGTCTTCGTCCATCCCACGAAAGACAGACAGGGTCTGAAGAAAGGTAAGTGTGGCCGCTGGCCAGTTCCCCAGCCTCCCTTAGCCCAGGAGACAATAAGGTGCAGCGGGGAGTCAAGTCAAGCAGGAACTTGTTTATTAACCACAGCAAGCCTTTTTTTAAAGCAAAAGACTGAGTGGGAGGGGAGGAAATGGAACCAACCAATTACTGTGAAGGTCACACCTTATCATGCACCTCAGCTTCCATGAGTTGTTTATGCACTGAACGTAAACAAATCAGGCTCTGCCCACTCAACTTCCTCTCAGGGCCATCTTTGCTACCTGTGTTCCCCACAGATTCCCCCTTTTTGTTTTAATGGCAGACCCACCTCCCAGTTAGTTATCCTTTTCCCTCCTCTGTAAAGGTTATTTTAACAGGATTACATTGGTAAGGATAGCATTGGCCACGCAGGGGGTTTGAGGCAAGTCTGGGGGGCGAGATTCACCAGACAAGGATAGGGAGGGCCCTTGTGCATGATCCAAGAGCCCGTCCCAGCTATCTCACATCCCCATCTTGCACAGTAATAAACATCAGCCCTGTTACAGTTAGAAATGTCCAAAGCAGTTTGATTAATTCCTGGGCATATATAAAAGTCAGTATCTTATAAGGTCGTCCTCTTCGGAACATGGGAGCAGCCTGGGTATTGGGAGTTCCACATATGTGTCATGGTGCATCCTTGTGGGCCCCCACACTCAGGCCGTTCTACTATAGTCCAGAAAAACAAGGAAAATTTAAAACAAACTGCAGACATAGCAAAGCAATACTGGGTACCTGGTGTCTTTTAAGTGAGCCAGTTCCTTGTATGTGCCTTCAAGCGAGCACAGGGGTCAAGATGACCTTTGAGCTTTACTGTCAGTTCCCAACAGCTCCCAACATCCTCCTCCTCGTCCAACTCCTCCTCCTCCTCCTCTTCCTCTTTCTTCTTCATTTAAATTTGTTATTATAAAGGTGATATACAGAGGGGTTACAGTTGCATAAGTCAGGAAAGAGTACATTTCTTTATGGACAATGTCCCCCCTTTCCTTGCTCTCTGTTTTTTCCTCCTATCCTCACAGAAGTTGTATAGTTCATTTTCAACATACTGTGTGTTAAGTACTGTTAGTTTTATCCCCACCTCTTGTCCTCAGCTCCACCTAAAACGCTCGAGTTTGGGTCCCCAAAAAGACCACCAGAGACCAAGATTGATGTAATCAGCAACGAGGTATTTATTGCGAGCTAGCTTGGCCCTCTGCGCACACAGCAAACAACTGGTGACTCTGGAAGGCCCTGAGCCTCAGGTTTGCAGCAGTTTTATACTTTTTGGGAAAAGACTGGGGCTTTACACTCATCATACCATTCCTTGACAAATCAACACACACCGTGGGAAAATCATAAAACATCTCTAAAACATGATTTGTGTATCCAATGGCGGGAAGGAATCTAGAAAAGGTATTGGTCAGATCAAGGGGTTGATGCACTTTAAAATTATTGGTTCAAGTCACAAGGGTGGTGCAAGGGAGTACCTGCAGAACTGCAGGACTTTCTCGTTAGATATTGGTCACCACTCCTAGATGAGAGGCTGTCTGGAATCCCAGACAATTCGACCTTTGGCTTATCTTAGGTAGGCATCATCTGCAGTTTTCCAAGGACTGTTTGCACTTAGCTTTCTGTGGAATTTTCTGGCTTTAGGACTGCATTAGGTCAGAAGCGAAATTCCAGAATAAAATGAGGTCCCAGGTAAATTATTGGTCAGGTCTTTCACACCCAGAGCTAAGCTCCTTCTTGCTCTAGAGTTCCCCCCATACAGGTGACTACTCCCTCTCTGCTCAGACCTACCTGTGCATGCACCTACCTCACTACTGGTCCCAAATCTATCTGCTACCTGGATAGGGGCAGACATCATGTGCTTCCTCTTGAAGTACCCCATTTTTGGATGCCCCTCACAGACCACCAGAGACCACAATCAATGCAAACAGCAAAGAGTCGTTTATTGCAAGCTCAAGCTTGGTCCTCCGCGCACTCGATAACCAGTAACACTAAGAGGCCCCTAGTGTAGAATCAGCACAGTTTTTATAGTATTGAACAAACAACTTTAAGGAACTTTTACCTAAGAAATTACATGATTGGTTAACATTTAAAGCAAGCTAAGCTGGGCAAATATGATTGGTTGACCTTTACAGAAAAATATCCTTGGTCCATAGCTTGACCATAAATGGTTATGAGTCACACCTGGACCTTGACTTGTTCCCAGGTGGTGTCCTGGGCAGGATGGTATTGTTATACCAAAATTCGGGGACCCCCAGAAGACCACCAGAGACCATGATCAATGTAAGCAACAAAGAGCCAGTTTATTGCAAGCTTGAGCTCGGTCCTCTGTGCCCATGGTAACCCTGAGCATAGAATCAGCGCAGTTTTTATAGTATTGAACAAACAACTTTAAGGAAGTTTTACATAAGAAATTACATGATTGGTTAACATTTACATTTAAAGCAAGCTAAACTGGGCAAATAATGATTGGTTGACCTTTACAGAAAAATGTCCTTGGTCCATAGCTTGACTGAAAAAGGTTATGAGTCACACCCGGACCAACAGAATTCATGGCATGTCTCGCCCCGGGCTCTGAAGAATGGGTTGGTTAGAAACTCTTAGTCCTAGGTGGCTGGGGGGGGGGCAACACCATTTGGGGGCTAACACCTGCCTTAAGCAAACGCCATCTATGGCTCCAAGATTGTACATGGCTTTCTGTCATAAATTCCTAGCATTGGGGCTAAAGTGGATCACGAGTCAAGTCGCAGAACTGAGATGGAGTGTTAAACAAAAATGGAGTTGCTTAGGTTTCTTAAAACATTATATTTCTTCCCTAGGGCCTTACTGCCTCGGCCTCCAGGAGAGGCGTTGCAGCTGTGGGGATGATTCTGAGGACTTGGCCCCCTTGGTCAGGGCTGTAAACCCTTTGAAGTCTCACTAAGCAACTCTAGGCTCCCAGGCTGACATTCCATTTCTGAGTAACTAAAACCAGTCACAGTTAAAATCATACAAAAACCATACAATCATCTAGCACAAAGCAATTCATACTGAAGCAAAAATGGCTGTTAGGTGCTGTCATATATATATATATATATATATATATATATATATATATATATATATATATATATATATGATTTTTTTTTAACGTTCTTCATTCCCCCCTTGTCTAGATTGGTCCCTGATGGGACCAATCATGGTCCCCTAATTGGCACAGTCTTTTATATTTAGTTTGGTATTGGGATCTCAGAACTAATAGACGGACTGCCCTGATCTTTTTCTTTTACAAAGGACACCATTCTGTTGAGTATACAAGGTCCGATTGTAACAAAATTAACAGTACCAAAGGCCCTTACATTTTTTTTCTCTTCCACCAGTCCTGACTCCATGTATCACAGTTAACTCAATTTTATACCAGCTGTACTTGTAAGCTCCAATTTTAAGACATACTCATACCATTTGCTACATACTTAAACTTTCTGAGGTTTGTCTTCTTTCCTATTTTTCAAACATTTAAAGATAATCCTTACTTTTCAAATTTTCCTAATTCCTTTCCCAAGGCTTTCTTTACCACCCTCTTTCTTTACAATTCTTTGAGCATCTTTGTGGCTGGAGTTTAAAACTGTGCAATTTTCCTTTGGCTTGCGGAACCTTTATCTTAGAATAGCCATAAGGGACCACTGTGATGCAGAAGCTTGCTAGATTTTAAGGCTAAGAGTAGGGCTGGGTCTCATTTACTACCTTCATTGATAACACACTCAGGTTATTACCATACCAGAGCCAAACTAGGCTGTGACTTATAGAGTGGATTTCCAGTCTCTATGTACTAAGTGCCTAAGGCAAGCAAGCCAGTGATATCCTTGTCCCCAATATCCACTGTGGGAAGAGTGGATCTTAGATTTAGCAGCTTTCAACCAGGAAGCAGACTCAGGTGATGGAATCAGGCAGGAGTTCCTCCAGGTGACTGTCAGGCCGTCGTTGAACTTTACCCATTAAGGTGTACAGCAGCAGCAGCAGCAACAGGGTCTCTTTGTGGCTCCAAGGGTCTGTCATACCTCGTGCTGGGCTGCAAATTCCTACACAGACTGGTTAAGGATGCAAGTAATACATAGGCTTGGCAGGCTGTGGCCCCGTTGGTTTTTAAGAACATTTAGACAATAGCCAGGACAATTTACCAAAATAACAACTTTTTTTTACTAACCAGATATTTTTGTAAATAGACACAGAAGGCTTAGTCTTGTAACCATCTCTGACAGATGCAGTCTCCACACTTGCACACCTACAACTGTTAACACTATTCTCTATGCCTTTTTCTAAAAAAAAAAAAAATATTTTGCCTCATTTTTCCAAAACTGACTCTGGACTCTTGATCTTAAAAGGGGGTTGATGGGCAAGGGTCCATCTTCTGTAACTTCTTCAAGCTGACTTCAGGGGTGTTGATCCTACCTAGCCAGGAATCTATAACCTTAGCTTATTTTACAAAGAGGTTATCAGGATTAGATGTCACTAAGAACAATATTTTAACTTCTGACAACTGCACAGACTTTTTCTCTGGCTACAGCAGTGTAGCTTGTTTAGTACTCCGGTTTGCGAAAGCATCTTTCTAGATGGCTTAGGAATGTGATCTCTAGTGACCCAAACAATGCCTAAGTTACCTTTGTAGGCCTTTAGACAGATATCAACAGAAACACACTCTCAGGTTTACAAAATTTTTCTGAGCAGATGAATTTCATGTAACTGGTGTCAGCTCAAAAGTTACTGCCAATTAGAGCTTTTGGAACATAAAGGGGTTAAGATTTAAACTATCCCCCACATTTTATGACATTAACTTTTTATTACTATCAGAGGACTGGTAAGTTCCTGTCCCTTACAAGGTAGATAGTCATGGACATTAGGCATGCTTACAAACTCTTCCCATGATCTCCTGGCTCTGACCAGTTTTGAAGGGCCATGCACAAATGACTCTAGGATCTGACATTTCTGCCATCCAAGCAGCGGTTTACTGCCTCTGGATGCTCCTCCATTGCTTTTGTCCCAGGAGTGTCTTCTCCACATTGGGATAAATGCCTTATTGGCATTTCCCTTTAGCTGGTCGCTGGACTTGAACTCGGGGCCTGAGCACTGTCCCTCAGCTCTATAGCTCAAGGCTAGCACTCTGCCACTCTGAGTCCCAAAGCATCTCTGCTTGCTCTTTCAGCACTCTGCTGGCTGAGTAGAGGTGACAGTCTCACAGGGACCTTTTTCTGCCCGGGCTGGCTTCGAACCAGTTTGCAGATCAATGAGTCTTATAAAAGGCCACTTTACTCCAATTAAAAGCAACAAGGTGGTCAACATAGAAGTAGCTTTTAAGCATGCACTTACCTGGAACTTATTAAAAAAGTTACATCTGACAAACTTGTAAGAATCCTCTGTGCTTTGATCTGTGCTTTGCTGGAAACTGTTAAGAAAACCTATAAGAGCAAACTAGAATAGCAATTCTTTTGGTAATCCTAATTTTTTCTTTGTGCACTTTGAGGAAAATATTAAAAACAATTTTACTTTTAAACTTTATATTCAAAAATCCATTCCCTATTTTTTAAGTCTCCTATTAATCTTCTTTTTAATATTGTATACTTTAGTTTTTAGTTGCATTTTAAAAAATCCCCTAAAATCTTGAGGCCAAGTGTCACTCATTGTCTCTTGGCTGCTTGTTTTAAAACAGATACACATTAAAAATTTTAAACTCAAATGACAATTTTTCCTTAATGCAAAAATAACAATCATCATAACTGAACCAAAAAGCTAGACTTAGCATCTTTATGACTTTTAAAAACATCCTAATTGTAAAACATAATTGAAAGTAAGCTACATTATACAAATAACTTTTTACCCTCTTTTTAAGGCCTTCCTAATTTTAATGTTAACACATCCAAGGGGAAGTTTTGCCAATACTAATCAGATCATCACATCACTCATTTTAACCATCATGTTTTCAGTGTCTATCTGCAGGGAAAAGAGAACAAAGATGGGCCACTCAGACCCTCCTATGGAATGGGCACACACCCAGTCCCACTCTTTAGGGTTAGATGAACTGCGTTTGGACCAGCTTGCCCTCTTTCACCATGCGTGGACTCCTCCCAGGGCCTGTCCCACCATGCATGACCAGCTGAACTGCACTTCTGCCTGTTTACCCCTCACCCCTAAAGATAGGTCTTCTGTTGGCTTCTAAGTTTTCCCCCCGTCTCTTCTCTTGGTTCTCGAATGAAATACACAGTTTTAGACAGAACAGGTAACATCTTTGACAGTGTTAAACTGACCTTTACATTTAAATTTCTAATATTTATCCCCAAATTTTAGCCAAGGGAACTAAATCCCAAACTGCCAATGCATTTTTGTTAAACCAGATGAATTGATTACAGTATAAACAGTCTTATTCATTTTAAAATATTAGTTTTTAAAATACCAGATTTTCTAATTTGCAAGTTAAAGAATCTTTAAAAAGCCATTTAAAACAATGTGAAGATTCTTTAAAATTTTTGGTAATGTCCAAACCTCATAACCTTTTGAATTTTAAATTTAAACTCATCCAATTGTTACAGCATGCTGACAATTCTTATCTCTGAACATGTTCAAACACACACAAACACTCACACAGATCTTAAAGTGTGCAAAAATCAAAATCAGTTGTACGTACACTTTCTAAAGGTTTTAAACAAAAATTTAAGACAGTATTTCTTTTAAACTAGGTACCTTTGTTGGGCTTCATTTTCCCAGAGCTTGCTTGTTAGCAAGGCAATTCACTAATTAGTCTTTTGAATCTCTTCTGTTGGAAGAGGGCTGGGGTAGGGGTCACCTAAAACTAAACTGGCCTGATTTTTTTTTTACCCAATTTTAGATAAGAGCACTTTACAAATTGTTACATTGTCAGAACTAGCTGAAAAGTCCAAACCAAGCACACAGCCTTCTACACCCTCACCTCTCCTCCAGCAGCCTCCACTGGGATAAGGTGCAGCCTGAGGCTTGTCCATGCCCTGCCTCTTGGCTGCTGTAACACAAGGGGGGGACTTAGCAGGTCTGTGACCAAGCCCAGTGGGAGGCTGGAACTTTTATCCCCCCAGAGATGTTCAAAAACACAGATAAACACAAAAACCAAGAATCCACATTTAAAATTGGTACCAATTCTAAAACAGAACTAGACAAGACAACAACCAAAGGCTGAGTTGGGGACTAATGGGACCCAGTTTATCCCTACCGGAACTCTGTGCTGCTCCCATTCAGTAAGCTGAATCCGGAGTCTGCTGAGTGAGCCTGCCACACTCACCCAAAACTTCCCTACCTCAGAAAACATAAAACAAACACACACACTAAAGTAAACAAGACAAACAAGTGGCCACAAAGACAAAATCAGGTCTCAGTGAATGGGGCAACATCTCAACTCCACTTACCAGGGGCCTCAAACCCTCTCTACTTATTCCAGAGAAATTTTCTTTTTAGATTCTTCTGAGATTTCCAATTATACTCAAATTATACCCCCTCTATTTTACCTCTGTGAAATGACCGAGCAGGAGGTTGAGAGGAGTAAGCTTGCTTTGTCCTCGTCCCATCTCTGCGACAAGGAGTGTCCAAATTAATAAAACCGGGATAAGAAAGAAAAAGAAGTTAAAATTACACACACACGGTGCATATGGGTTGGTAATCTACGTGCACTTGGTCATGCTTTCTCTGGGGGGGGGGGGCGATCTGGTCCGGGCACTCCTGGAATTCCAAAAAGGTGGATGGGGCAATTAAGTGGGAAATGCACGCTCTTCCTCTGGTCTAGGGGATCAGTAAGCCCCTCATCTACTGGCCCCAGGGCTGCGTGCCTAAGATTCAAATTAGAGTTAACAGAAGACATATACACACACTCAAGACAGACAGCAAGCGGGTCAGACTGCTGGTCAGACAGTCGGCCCAGAAGGGCTTCCAACCAGAGAGAATCGGCCAATCAGCGGGTCTCGAACCCCCTCTACCCAATCTTGAGGACAGCCCCACCCAGGGGTCCAGGGGACGTCTCCCACTGGCCCCCCTGGCAGTCTTATAGCGCATTCGCCAAGACTCTCTGCCAGCCCCAAGACCACACCTGCAGGCTTTCACCATTCCTGAAATATGAAAGTGGCGCCACCAAAAACTCACCGATCGATTCCTTCAGCTCTCTGATCAGGCGTCTGGGTGGGCTTGGGGGGCATCCTGGACGAGCCCCCAAGCTGTTATACTGAAATTCGGGGACCTCCCAGAAGACCACCAGAGACCATGATCAATGTAAGAAACAAAGGGCCAGTTTATTGCAAGCTCAAGCTCGATCCTCCGCACCCATGGTAACTGGTGATGCTAAGAGGCCCTGAGCATAGAATCAGCACAGTTTTTATAGCATTGAACAAACAACTTTAAGGAAGTTTTACATAAGAAATTACATGATTGGTTAACATTTACATTTAAAGCAAGCTAAACTGGGCAAATAATGATTGGTTGACCTTTACAAAAAAATGTCCTTGGTCCATAGCTTGACCGAAAAAGGTTATGAGTCACACCCGGACCAACAGAATGCATGGCATGTCTTGCCCCGGGCTCTGAAGAACGGGTTGGTTAGAAACTCTTAGTCCTAGGTGGCTGGGGGGGGGGGCAACACCATTTGGGGGCTAACACCTGCCTTAAGCAAACGCCATCTATGGCTCCAAGATTGTGCATGGCTTTCTGTCATAAATTCCTAGCACTGGGGCTAAAGTGGATCACGAGTCAAGTCGCAGAACTGAGATGGAGTGTTTAACAAAAATGGAGTTGCTTAGGTTTCTTAAAACATTATATTTCTTCCCTAGGGCCTTACTGCCTCAGCCTCCAGGAGGGGCGTTGCAGCTGTGGGGATAATTCTGAGGACTTGGCCCCCTTGGTCAGGGCTGTAAACCCTTTGAAGTCTCACTAAGCAACTCTAGGCTCCCAGGCTAACATTCCATTTCTGAGTAATTAAAACCAGTCACAGTTAAAATCATACAAAAACCATACAATCATCTTGAACAAAGCAATTCATACCGAAGCAAAAATGTCTGTATATATATATATATATATATATATATATATATATATATATATATAGTTTGTTTTTTTAAGTTCTTCATTATCCTGTTAAAAGAGACTTTTGGAAAGATCAGGCAAAAAGCTGACAAGGTTGGTCAACATGAATGACATAGGAGAACATAAGTTGGCCATGAGCCAGAAAAGTTCCATTTGGACCATAAGCCAAGTTGTGACCCATTACAGGGAAGGAGGAATAATTGGACTTGGGACAGATAGGCAGAAAGGGGGTGTCTAGGGTCTTTTGGGAAACTGGGTAGGGGAGAGCACAATAGACTGGTTGGGAGTACCAGTCAGTTGCTACTATAAGTACAAATAGCAGGTAACAAAGACAAGACTGTAACTTTCTATCCAGTTAGAAGGAAGACAGCTATGGACATTAGGTGGGCAAGCAACTATTTCTCTTGATCTCCTGGCTCTGATTAATTTTGAAAGGGTGAGTGTAAAGTGACTCCATTAGAATGTTATTTCCTCTTACTCCTCTCCATGGTTTCCCGTTGTCATGACTGACCTCGTCCTGGGGGGTGTCAGTGTTCATTGCTGGGATAACTTGTCCTAGTTGGCATTTACAGGGTTTGGACTCAAGGTCTGGACACTGTCCCCTGAGCACTTCTGCTCAAAGCTAGTGCTCTACCACTTAGAGTCACAATGCCACTTTCAGCCTTCGGCTCATTCTTAGAGGTAAGAGTCTCTTGAGCCATGCCTCCAGCCTGGCTCTTTGCTGGTTAGTTAGGAGGTGGAGTTTTAGAGAGATTCTTTTCTGCCTGGGCTGGCTTTGAACTGTGGCAAAAGGAGTCTTTGTCACAAAAGCCCTTCTTATTTCCAATTAAAGCAACAAGGAGATCAATGAGATAGAGGTTACCTATAACTTGTTAACAATTGACTAATAATTACTTGCCAGAGTTCTGTAATGACAAAACTCAGTAAATGTTTTCAAACTGCAACTGAGGCTGTGTGGCGCGCGCCTTCTCGACCAGCGAGGAAGAACGAACACCACACCAGGAGTCTTCTCAGATCACGCTTTATTGGAGAGCCTTTTAGTTGATGGGAGAGCTTGAGCGCGAGGAAGCGTGCACCCGAAACATGGCCACTTATATAGGGAATAGGAACACGGGTCTTTCTATCATTGGTCGTTTGCCTTTCACCGTCACCAGGTGCCACGGGATTGGCTGGGGACCCTACGTGGCTCCCGCATGCGCAAAGCCCAGGACCCACCGTCCCGCCAAGCACCGCCTGAAAGGGAGTGGTTACCTCAAAGCTGCAAGGGAGTGGGCGCCATCTTGTAATGGCGTTTACCCTGGCTCCCTACAAGGCTGGGAAGGTGGCTTAGTGGTAGAGTGCTTACCTGGCATGCATGAAGCCTTAGGTTTGAGCCCTCTATACCACATACACAGAAAAAGCCAGAAGTGGCAGTATGGCTCAAATGGTACAGTGCTAGTGTTGAGTAAAAGAAGCTCAGGGACAGTGCCCAGACCCTGAATTTCAAGCCCTAGGATTGGAAAAAAGAAACAAAACCCTGCAACTGCAACTGATTAGCACTCTAGGTACCACCCATTGCCTCTGAGCAGCCTGTTTAAAATGACTCAACACAAGAATTACATGCACTAGCTCTGTACCAAGAATCTAGACTTAATATTTTTTAACCTTAAACAAAACATCCAATTGCAAAATAGCATATGTATCAAATCATATTGTTTCTTTACTTTTACACCCCTTGTGGTCTAACTTATGGGGATTAACATTACAGACAGGAGGAAGGGAACACAAATCAGGACAATGTAAAGGTCTGAGCTTCAGTAGATATGAAGTGTCTTGCCTTTCACCCCAAATCAGCATCTGCCAGCGTGTATGGACTGCCATACCTCCTGTTGTTTTTCCTGTAAATTTCTACACATACTGGTTAAAAATCGGGTTACTCTGAGCACACTAGCTTTTGCAGGCTGGGGCTATAAGCATTATGCCCACCTTTAGCCTTCAGCTCCATCCAGACCTGAGCTCCTCCCAGCCCTGGATTTCCTGCCAAACAGCTGGCCCCTCCCTCTCTCCACCTAGATCCACCTGAGTTCCCACCTACCTCAGTTCCTACCCTCAGTCCCTCTTGCTGCCTGGATAGGGACGGGTGCCAGGTACTCCCTCTCCAGGGGAAATATGGCTCCTCTAATAAACCTTGTAATAATCTTTCTCCTGTGCCTGTCTGCCTTGTGATGGTCCCCTAGGATGGATGGTCCCCTGGGATGGATGTGATGGATCCTATCATTGGTGGCCCATATGGGGATAGGGCCCCGGTGGATTTGCTCCTCCCTCCACTCCAGATGGGGCTCCAACCAGCTGCCTCAGGGACCTATCCTGAGGTTCTATAGTCCTGTCACCAGAGGACCACCAAGCAACTTTCTCCTGATCAAGCACTCTACCTGCTGCCCATCCAACACTAATTAAGTCCTACCTCCAGTGAGTGATCAGTTCTGGGTTTCTAATTTCTGTATTTCCATAGTAAGGCCACCTGGGCCTTCATGGGATAACCGGACCCCACTCCCACTGTCTAACCAAAATCTTGGCCAGGTGCCTGGATCTCACCCGCAAGACCTTTCATGGCCAGGGACCACTGTGGAGAGGGGTGATGATCCTTCCCACTGGTAGATCTTTGTTAGAGCTGCATTATACTGCGAGGATGCTCCAGAGCAAGCTTTTGGCTCCAGTCACTTAACATGGAAAGGACACAACATTAAGGTGAGGAACCTAAGCAACTCCATGTCACTTAAGACCCCCATCTCAGTTCTGCAACTTAATCCTTGACCCACTTCAGCCCCAATGCTAGGAATTACAATATCTGAAATTCCAGAACAGCCCCTCCTAGTGTCTGGTGACCATTATCTAAACCAGACACTCTGTAGTTTAGCACCTATCCTCTTGAGACTCCCCTGTGGTGCAAGCCAACGAGTTTAAAGTACATCAGCCCCCTTGATCTAACCAACAACTTGTTTCTGGTCCTTTCCCGCTTTGTCGTGCGCCAATCATACTATAGAGTTGTTTTATGATTTGCCCGCGGTTTGTGGTGATTTGTTACAAGAAGTTATGATGTATGCAAAGCCCCTGCCTTCCCTAAAAAAGTGTATAAAAAGTGCTGTAACCCTGGGCTTGGGGTCTCTCAGCGTCATTGGTTGCTGCAATGTATGTCTGAGGGGACCAAGCTCGAGCTTGCAATAAAGACTCCTTTGCTTTTACATTGGTGATGGTCTCTGGTGGTCTTTTGGGTAAGGATTTCCAAATTCGACTTTACAAAGGCCACCTGGGCCTTGAGGGGCTGCTAAGTCTCCATCAAAGTAAAATTTGGCCCCAAATTTAAAATTCCACTTCTGTGAGTGCTCGGGCAGGTTAAAGTATCTCTCTTTCCTTCTCCCCTTAAGTTCTGCTGCTTGCTGTTAAGGGCTAAAATTAGCTTTCGGTAACCTCTCTCTTCTTCCAACTGAAGGTATTCAAAAAGTCAGTTGATAGGTAAAGTGCTCTAGAGAATTCTAGAGTTGAGTACTAGGCTGGTCAAATTTGGGCCCCAGGGAAACCCCACCCAACACTCTTCAATACAAGTATTTGATATGTTAAATGCCTTGGTAATCCTTGGCAAACTAGTCCAGCAATAGTTTGTTTATTCCAGTTGAGATAAAATAATGGATGAATTTAAGTTTAAACTCCCTAAAAAGTCAACAAGTTTGGATATTACTAAAAGTGTAAAGAATTAATACATTGTTTTAAAGAAAAAACTTTAGCTAAAAGATTTTCAGTTCTTGTTAAGCATGGAGATTATTAAATTCTGTTAAATCTTCTCTCTAGCACTGAGCATGGGGTGGATATGCCATCTTGACTTCATGGTAGTTCAGATGCTGTTTCCCACCAACTCGACTTGATTCTGTGACCCCTCCCTCCCCAACCTGACCAGCTCAGCCGCCATTATGCCATGCTACATGTC
This sequence comes from Dipodomys merriami, assembly GCF_024711535.1. Classification (NCBI taxonomy): domain Eukaryota; kingdom Metazoa; phylum Chordata; class Mammalia; order Rodentia; family Heteromyidae; genus Dipodomys; species Dipodomys merriami. The sequence goes on from NW_027206512.1 coordinate 11,687,095, forward strand.
TGTTCCTGTCTTGTCTCCTGTTCATTAAAAGTTTCTTGTTGTTGGTAAAGTTTTGTATTTTAAATTGACCACGTGGTTCCATTATAATTAGGCAAAGTAATACCACTGAAATTCCAAAAAACTTTAAACGGCCAATTTTAAAATCTAAGCATGCTTTATATTCTGTGCACAAACGTGTCTATTTGTCTATATGTAAACAATAATGGGTTCAAGGTTACCAAGTATTCTGCTTACTGAAAAATCTCTGTCAATGGAAGCTGTGATTTAATTTAAATTGCTTTCAAACTTTGTGACCTGACTATCAGCCAAAGTAAAGGAAATGAGTTAGAAAAGATGGTTTCCTTTACAAGTGAATAAAATTGGTAATTAAGTTGGCTGTGATTTATGTCATCGATGCTAAGAGTTAAATATTGTATCTTTGACCATAGCTAGTAAACTAAGGCTAAAGTTTTAATTCTCCATTTTCTCCCCTGTGCATCAATCAACTCTCTTTAAGATCAAGGGACCAGAGTGACTCAAGATGCAGTGTGCACCTGTGAATGGGACATGCCCAGGAAACAAAACAAAATTGTCACAGCTGCCTAAACCAGTGTGGCACCAGCCTGCAAAAGCCAGTGTGAACCAGGTCTTTTAACCAGTATATATAGAATTTTGCATGTAATCAATGGGAGGTGCAACAGCCCATACACGCTGGGAGATGCCTTGCCCAGAATCCAGCCTTGCTCCATCATACCAAAAGCCTGCTAATTTGGGGTTAAAAAAGAAAAAAAAACACAAGCCATTTCAGATATTTGTTTCTGTGATGTTAATCCCCACAAGTTAGACCATAAAGGGTGTATGAGCAAAGGATATAAGTTGACTTCTATGCTATTTTGCAATTGGATGTATTTCTAAAGGAAAAAAATGCTAAATCTAGATTCTTAGTACAGTGCTAATACATGAAGAAAAACTGCTAATTTCTTAAAGGTAACTCAGACTGCAGAAAAAGTGGCCAGTTTAAACCTTCAGCCAAGACATAATGATGTTGCCCAGTTTCAATGCAGCATTTAAATGCAAATTAAAGTGATTAAGGTGACTTTTTAAAAGGGATTAAAAATGGCCTCCCCTTTGTGAAAAATTTGGGAAGCTGTAAGGAGTGGCTAGCCTCCCAAATAAAAGTTTAAAAGGTAAAATTGTCCTAAAGGTTTATTTCAAAGTAGAAAAGATGAATTAAGATTACCAAAATGTTTTTTTTTTTGTCAGTCATGGGACTTGAACTCTGGGCCTGGGCACTGTCCCTCAGCTCTTCAGCTCAAGGCGAAAGCTCTACCACTTGAGCTACAACACCACTTCCGGTTTTCTAGTGGTTTATTGGAGATAGGAGTCTCATGGTCTTTCCTGCTGGGGCTGGCTTTGAACAGTTATCCTCAGATTTCAGCCTCCTGAGTAGTTAGGATTACAGGCGTGAGCCACCGGCGCCTGGCCTAAATGCTGATTTGTTCCAGTTTGCCAGTATAGGGTTGAAAGACCCCAGACTCCTGGGATACTTTCATCAATGGGAGGGCGCCCCAGAAACCAAGACTTCAAACCAGTAGATGCAACAAGCAAGAGGAGTTTATTCTGCGTTTGCGCAGTCTCTCTGCCTCGGCACAGGAGAGAGCCCCAACCGCGGTTACAAGCATTCTTAAAGGCAAAAACCACAAGATTAGCATATAAGACCAGGTGTCCCCGGGATTGGCCCATTTAAAAGTCACTATGTACTCCAGCAATCATTTGTGCTAAGCGGGGAAGTTTATAATACTCTTTGTAAAACAGTTGGCTCAGGGCAAGTCTAGGGGGAGCCATCACTCTGGAGGGGAGTTTACATAGTTACAGGCTTGTGATTGATTAACATTTGGCCTAGTTTGCTGGACTTGCCAGGTGGTCCTTATCTTGGGTCCTTATCTTGGGTCCCATTTGACCACTTGGGGAATTTACTTGTTTGTTTTATGACCACAGACCTTGTCCCCTGGAGGCATCTGGGCTCCGAGACTTTTTACTCAATTCCTTATTTCCAGAAAGGGGGGGTTAGTGCTAGGGCGAGCAAGTTTACAAAAGCAAAATCAGCAGTTAGCAATTGTAAAATGTATCTCTAATTTTTAATCTTTCAGGGTTTTTGTAACAGTTTCCAACAGTTTCACAAAAAAAGGTCAGAGGACAAGTTTGTTGCATGTAATTTTGGCCATTAATAAGTTCCTGGTAAGATCATGCTTCTAAAACTACTTCCAATGACCATCTTTGTTGCTTTTAATTGGAGTAAAAATGGCTGTTTGTAAAGACTCATCTTATCTGAGAACTGCAGTTCGAAACCAGCCCGGGCAGAGAAAGGTCCCTGTGAGGTTGTCATCTCTAATCTGTCAGCAGACTGCTCAAAAGCGGAGTTGCTTTGAAGCTCAAAGTGGCTGAGATGAGAGAGTGCCCCTGAGCTGCAGAGCTGAGGGACAGCACTCAAACCCTGAGTTCAAGTCCAGTGACTGACCAAGAAGAATGCCAAAGGTTCATTTATCCCAGCATGGAAAAAGTCACTCCAGGGACCCCAGCAATGTTGGAACTGTAAGGTATATTAAATAGGTAGGTTTCATTAGATAGCCAAAGAAGAGAACATCACGCGCTATTCAGGCAGGAAAAGAAGTTTATTTACAGAACTGCTGTCCTCACCATGCAAGGTGGAGAAGCATGGCTGAAAAGGAAAGGGTGGGGGGAACCCATCTCTGGGCCAGGACTTATCTAGGCCAGAGACAGGAAGAGGTGTGGCCAGGTGGGGGAAAGGTGTGGCCACAGTGGAGCTGAATGTGACCTCAGGGTCTGGGACCCTCCTAAGGTCAGATGGGAGGCTTGTGACCAGAGATGGCCCTGGATGTGACCTAGCAGGAAGGGAAGGTGACTGCTTCCAGGTGTGCCAGTTACCTAGGTAACATACTGGGTGGAGACTAAGCCAAGAGAGAGGGAGGTGTCCCTGTTCAGACCTTACAGGAACATCCACAGGCAATTACAAGCAACTGCTTGGATGGCAAAAAAAATGGTGTCAGATCCTGAGTCACTTGAGCTTTGCTCTTCAAAAATTGATCGGAGCCAGGAGGTCATGGGAAGATAGTTTGTATTCCTAATGCCCATGTCAGTCTAAATGGGCAGAAACTTGCCAGTCATCTGTGATAGTGGGTAGTAAAAGCTAAGGTTGTAAAAATGAGAGGGGTAATCTAAATCCCAACCCCCTGTATCTGCTTAAAATCCTAATTGGCAGTGAATTTTGAGCTGGCACCAACCACATAAGTGAATCTGTTAAGGAAAAAGCTTATAGACCTGAGATTATGTCCCTATTGAGATCTGACTAAAGGCCTACATAGGCATTGTTGGGGCCACTGGACATCAGGTTCCTTAGCCATCCAGAAAAATGCTTTTATAAATCAGAGTGTTAAATAGGTTATGCTGTTGTAGCCCAAGAAAAGGTAGGTACATTTGTTAAAAGTTAAATGTTGTATATAAGCCACTTTAAACAGGCTGTCCAGAAGCAATGGGTGGTACTTAGAGTGCCAATCAGTTACAATTTAAAAAGATCTACTGGGTTTTGTCATTACAGAACTCTGGCAAGTAATTATTAGTCAATTGTTAACAAGTTATAGGTAACCTCTATCTCATTGATCTCCTTGTTGCTTTAATTGGAAATAAGAAGGGCTTTTGTGACAAAGACTCCTTTTGCCACAGTTCAAAGCCAGCCCAGGCAGAAAAGAATCCCTCTAAAACTCCACCTCCTAACTAACCAGCAAAGAGCCAGGCTGGAGGCATGGCTCAAGAGACTCTTACCTCTAAGAATGAGCCGAAGGCTGAAAGTGGCATTGTGACTCTAAGTGGTAGAGCACTAGCTTTGAGCAGAAGTGCTCAGGGGACAGTGTCCAGGCCTTGAGTCCAAACCCTGTAAATGCCAACTAGGACAAGTTATCCCAGCAATGAACACTGACACCCCCCAGGACGAGGTCAGTCATGACAACGGGAAACCATGGAGAGGAGTAAGAGGAAATAACATTCTAATGGAGTCACTTTACACTCACCCTTTCAAAATTAATCAGAGCCAGGAGATCAAGAGAAATAGTTGCTTGCCCACCTAATGTCCATAGCTGTCTACCTTCTAACTGGATAGAAAGTTACAGTCTTGTCTTTGTTACCTGCTATTTGTACTTATAGTAGCAACTGACTGGTACTCCCAACCAGTCCATTGTGCTCTCCCCTACCCAGTTTCCCAAAAGACCCTAGACACCCCCTTTCTGCCTTTCTGCCCCCAGTCCAGTTATTCTTCCTTTCCTGTAATGGGTCACAACTGGGTTTATAGTCCAAATGGAACTTTTCTAGCCCATGGCCAGTGTGTGTTCTGTGTCATTCATGTTCACTGACCTTGTCACCTTGTCAGCCTTTTGCTGACCTTTCCAAAGTTTACTTTAAACAGGATAACAGCACCCACCAGAATACAACCTGGGAACAAGCCAGGCCATTCTGTTCCTTCAGGCAACCAGAGGCATCACTTATACTGCTCTGCCTTTCCCAGCACAGATCCGGACCCTAAAGATCCTAGGTCCAGGGATTCCTTGATGCCCCCAGGCCAGCAGGAAGTAGCCAAAAGATCCCATGATACCTGTTGGCAGTGGTACCTTTAAACATCACTGATACCTCCTCCTTAGGCTCCTGGATCCTATAGAGGGGAAAGTCTTACTCCCCACTCCAGGATGCTGGGAGTCAGGTACTATGTTATGTCTCCAATCCAAGATACAAAAGGCAATCTTAGCTCTTTGATAGCCCCTTCTGGGAATCAATCCCTCCCTGGCTTAGTCCTCTCTTGGGCCTGCTAACAGTAATCTTTGCCTTTCACTAATTGTGTCTTCAATTTTAGATAACTATTGTCATAGAAAAGATGAGCACCTTTACCAATCAACTGTCAAGCAAATGCTTCTTGGATGGACAGTACCTGACTACTTCTCCCCTTTGCAACAGGAAGTAGCTCCAGAAGAAATGACCTTGCCCATACTCCCCAGCCTGGAACCCCTAGTTATTATTATTAAACAAAGCTGGGAATGTTAGTATTATCCCCACCTCTGGTCCTGAGCTCCAACCAAACCTGAACTTCTCCCTGCCCTAGAGTTCCCCCCATACAGCTGATTACTCTCTGCTCAGACCTACCTGTGCATACGCCTACCTCACTACTGGTCCCAAATCTACCTGCTACCTGTATAGGGGCAGACATCATGTGCTCCCTCTCCCAGGAGATATGCCCCCTCTAATAATAAACCTTATAATAACTTTGTCCTGTACGTGCCTGCCTCTGCATGGTCCTCTGGGATGGTTGTGAAGGATTATTACAAGTACCACTGCTGTATTTGTTCATCCATTGTCCCTCCATTTCTGTGCATTCATAACTTACAGGCTCACACTTGTAATCCTAGCTACTCAGGAGGCTGAGATTTGAGGATTGGGGTTTGAAGCCAACCAGAGCAGGAAAGTCTGTGAGACTTTTATCTCCAATTAAACACCAAAAAGCCCCCCAAACAAACCAAAACAAACACCCCTCTCCCCGCAACCAAACCAGAAATGGATCTGTGTAGCTCAAGTGGTGGAGCACTAACTTTGAGCAAAAAAGTTCAGGGACAGCAACCAGACCCTGAGTTCAAGCCCAGGATTGAAAGAAAGAAAGAGAGAAAGCAAGCAGAATCTTGCAGTTGTCTCTAAGGCAACATTGATAAGTACTATACCCATTCAAATTAGAGATGGTCAAAGTTTCCACCTGTCCTATATAAAATTTCTAAAGAAGCAGCATTTTTATTGCCAAATGTAAGTGAATCAGAAATGAAAATGCCAGTTCTTATAAATTGTAAATGCCTTTACTTATTTCTTCATCTTGCCTTTGGATTTCAGTCTGCAGCTTTATTCCCCCCGCCCCCCTATAGTTTGAATTAAAAAGAACTCATTGTGTGGATAAAATGCCAAACCAATTATCTTAGGTGTTCACAAATGGCTGTACAAAGTACTAATAATCAAACACTGTCTGTATTGAAAACACTGTTAACAAGAACCATAAATACCACGGTGTTGCTTTCATTAGCTTAAGAAACAGTAGAAAAATAGTTATGGAAGATATAATATTAGTCTATTGACAAAACATGTTTAAAATCAACTAAAATGAACTATCATGAAGATAAGTTTGTTTATTTCTTGGAATTCTACTGTTAAAAAAAGGAAATCTCTTTAACTTGGAATGTTTGATCATTCAAAGACTAAACCAGCTGAAATAATATTAGATTTTGATATATAATGCACTCAGTCTCTTGTACTCTAACTCAATTTGGTACATACAATAAGTTTATTTGACAATTGGTTTATTTCTGATGAATGGTGTTATGAAATATTCTCAGTAACCCACAGCAAATCCCCTAAATCCTTAAAAAGCAAATGACTATATTTTTATCCAAAAGCAAATTCTTGAACTACTTCTGAGTTTTACATATTTTGTTTACACTTTTAGTTTTTCTACAATTATCCTTCTTGATTTCACATTAGAGAGATACTCAGAAATCACCTGTCTTCATCTGTTAAAAAACAAAAGCAAAATGTAGCAGATGCATTATAGTAATTACAAAACAATTTCTGCTGCAGGCAACCCATCTTTCAGGCATTTTCATTAAGCCAGCTGCATTTCAGCACGCTAGCAAATAGCCCTCCAGTTTATTTTATAAAATCTATATTATAGTATGAATGATAGCATGAAGAACAGGGTGAAATGTTTTATATTTTGAGAAAATAAGTTTTTCCATACAACCTATATTGTATTGAAAAATATATTTCTACCTTTGAAACATAAACTCAGGAGTCATTATATTTGAAGAAGGCATGACAGGCCATTCATTTGGAGAAAAGATAGCCTTGATTTTAAGTTTTCACTAGATAAATACTAAATTAAAGAATATAGAATAAAGACAGTATCTTACTCATTTTAGTTAAAACAAACATATTTTTATATACAAAATAAGTTAAACTCTTAGAAGATATTTATGTTCAGACTTGTCATGTTTTAGATAAAAACATAATCTGGTACCATGAAAATATTTTAATATATTTAAAAATTTTTATTTTATATTTTAATATTTTTATTTTCTCTCTAAGCATAATTTTCTGGGACAGGAAACTCTAAATTGTAGAAATCCCAGCTATCCTGACTTTAAGCCTTTATCCGAGTCACGGCACCATTTATGTTAGGTTTTTAAAAAGAGGAAGCCGAGTAAGAACTGCACCAGCACGCACGTGGTATTCAGATAAGTGGTAGGTTTATTCAGTAGACCTGCTTGGACCAGGCAAGGGTGGCACTCCACGTGGCTGGGAAAGGCCTGGGAATGAGAGAGAGCTGGGAAGAGAGGAAAGAGAGAGAAAAGAGCAGAGAGAGGGGTAAGAACAGTAGCACTCACGTGGTATTCAGGTAAGGGGTAGACCTGCTGGGACCAGGCAAGGTTGGCACTCCACGTGGCTGGGAAAGAGAGAGAGAAAGAGAGCAGCAAGAGCTAGAAATGAACAGAGAGAGTAAAAAAGGGGGCAGCAAGAGAGCAAGAGAAGAGCAGCAAGAGCTAGAAACGAACAGAGAGAGAAAAAAGGGGGCAGCAAGAGAGCAAGAGAAGAGCAGCAAGAGCTAAAAAGGGAGGGTCTGGGCCTGGGCTAGCCCTTATGTAGGGTATGGGTGGGGAAAGGTGTGGCCACATCAAATTCAGATGTGACATCAGCGGATGCAGATGTGACCTCTTCCAGGTGTCCCAGTTGCCTAGGTAACGCAGGTACTGGGTGGAGACTTTGCTGCGAGGAGGGTGGAGTCTGCTCGCCATCCAGGAGTGGACCTTACATAAATGACATGAACTTTCTGTTATAATAACAAACTAAATTAAAATTATTTTAGAATAAAAACATGATGTATCTTTATTTAGAAGCCAAATACCTTATTAAATAGAACTTCCTCTGTTGGTTCTGCCCTTATATTAAGGACAGACTTAAAACAAAAATAGCTTCTGTGAAATATAGTTATACCTCCTTGTGTGACTTTCATAGGCATGGAGGTTGGAACATAAAAGTAGCTAACAAATAAATCTGCACTTTTTTTTGTATAAATCTTGCTAAAATCTTAAGTCAGCTATTACTTTCTTTTGTTATTCCAGAACCTTGTGTTGTCTGAATTACGTTGGACTGATTGGTATATCCATTGAGTTTCCTACTCCGGCTTTTAGAAAATTGCCCTCCCATTCCCCAACTCAGCCATCAAAGACTTCTTTGGTGGAGAATTTCCATTTCTTACAATTTTCTTTGCTTCTTAGTCTTCTAAGTGCTCTAAAAGCTGCAGAGCATCAAAGGCAGTAGCATAAGCTACATCTGGTGTTTGGGAGTTAAGAGTTCTCTCTGTTCTTTCCTCTGTGCCCAATCTGGCAGAATAATGGCTTCCTTCTCTTATTGACAATTTTGATTTTTCTATTTCCTTTCTTAAGAAATGATTAAAGCACATATATGTGTGTGTGTGTGTGTGTGTGTGTGTGTGTGTGTGTGTATATACACACACACACACACACACATATATATATATATATATTTCCAAATGGGTCATATTCATTACACTCTTTCTGCTACTTATGCTCAATCTTATTGGAATAATTAGTAATGGGAAGATCTTGACAGTGGAAGATGGTTATCCCTTCCATTATTCAGTGGTGAGAACTATAGGACCCAGAATTTGCTGGATTACTTGGTCCAGCAATCTGTCCAATACTCTTTGTTCTAAGGGCAGATCATATCTGGACACAAGCCTGGATTATCAGTTTATAACTTCTAAGGTAGCCTCTTCCACCTTTGGGCAACTTGGTTCTCTCTTCCTAAAGCCTCCATTTATGAATCATAATTCTAATGATAGTCTATGGATACTTCCTACCCTATTTCCTACAAAACAACACTATGTTTGAAGGCAGTTTCTCTGCCTCCAGTTCTTTTCTTTTTCATATTTAATTGGCCCAATTTCTTCAGCTGTATTTCACACTGAGTCTTTTGACTAGCCTGATTCTTAAATTTTAGTCCTCCCTCTTCTCTCTTAGAAAACAAAACAAAATAAAAAAAACCCCCAAAACCTCTAGGATTTGAGCTCCATAGCCTCACACTTGCCTGGTTGGTATTTTTTTGGGGAGGGGAGGGGTCCGGTCATGGGGCCTCAACTCTGGGCCTGGGCGCTGTCCCTCAGCTCTTCAGCTCAAGGCTAGCGCTCTACCACTTGAGCCACAGCGCCACTTCCGGCTTTTTTCTTTTTTCTTATGTGGTGCTGAGGAATCGAACCCAGGGCCTCAGGCATGCAAGGCAAGCGCTCTACCACTGAGCCACCTTCCCAGCCCCAAGGTTGGTATTTTTTAAAAAATCACTTTGGCTGATTATTTTAGAGATGGAGTCTGCAGAACTTTCTGCCTAGGCTGGCCCCAATGTGGGACCCTTCCTATTTCAGCCTCCTGAATAGTTAGGATTACAGAGATGAGCCACCAAAGCTGAGATCACCTCTTTCTAAGACAATTTTTAATGGGTTTCATTATTCTAATACATGTGTATAAAATGTTTAGATCACATTCAACCCCCATCTTCTCCGTATTGCTATTTAAAAAAAAGAGAAACTGAGGCACTGAAAGACAACTAACTTGCTTCTAATAAGGAAAGAAACTGGGACTCATACTTCCTTATGGTCCAGAGTTGATGTGATCTTATTTTCTAGGCTACTGTACAGGTGGGATTTTTAGGCAGATGTAAAAAAGTTAAATAAAGTACTCTGTATGTACTGATAATGTAGATGAGCTAGAAATATACACATACTCTTTTAAAAAGATACTATATGGGAAAATTATAAAGAACTGCATAGTGTTGCATATTTTGTGGAAAAATATATATTGATAATTGTATGTAAATATGTTAATAATGTTTTACCTTCAAAAATATAAACATATAGGGCTGGGAAGGTGGCTCAGTGGTAGAGCGCTTGCCTTGCATGCCTGAGGCCCTGGGTTCGATTCCTCAGCATGACATAAGCAAAAAAGAAAAAAAGCCGGAAGTGGCACTGTGGCTCAAGTGGTAGAGCGCTCGCCTTGAGCTGAAGAGCTGAGGGACAGTGCCCAAGCCCAGAGTTCAGGCCCCATGACCGGACCCCCAAAAAAAAACCAAACAAAAATATAAACATATAGTATGTGTATCAGGGCAGAGGAACTGAGTGTTTTGAGGTAGAGTAGGTAGGATTTTCTATTTACATTAAGCATATTGTTCATTTTGAGTTTATTCTGTGCACCTATATCACCTATTAAAGAAAAGAATTCAACAATGTCAAAAGCAATATATGTTGGCTGCTGGGGGCTCATGCCTGTAGTCCTAACTATTCAGGAGGCTGAGATCTGAGATCATGGTTTGAAGCCAGACAGGCAGTAAAGTCCATGAAACTCTTATCTCCAATTAACCACCAGAAAACTGAAAGTGGAGCTGTGGCTCAAATGGTAGAGTGCTAGCCTTGAGCAGAAAGGCTCAGGGATAGTGCTCAGACCCTGAGTTCAAGCCTCATGACTGACCAAAAAAACATATACAAGGAAAAATAGCTCAAGGGCCTGGTTTGTGCAGCACACTTTTACAAATAACCTGCTTCCACTTAATAAAGACAGCTTAAGTTATAAAAATTTAATGTGCATCATAAATAAATGAAAAGATGAGTTTTAAAAAGTCAGAGAACATATTTATAATGCATAGAACTATCAAAGAATTATCACCTAGGATATATAAAAGACTCCTAAATCTTAGTATGAAAAAGACAAACAAACCAATAATAAAGATAAACAAAGATATGAAAGCAGAAAAAGTACTCAAAGATATGACCAGGTAACTCATAGAAGTTTAGACTAATTAACTGCATTAATAATTAGGTAGTAGTAAATTAACATGAGATATGTGGTTTCATAATCTCAAACTTAAAAGTTTGGTGGAAGATCAGGATAGAAGAGTTTTTTCTTTGTTGCTGTTGTTTTTAATGTACTACGTGATTTTTTTTGTTTCTTTTGTTATATTCTTCCCCCACGGTATAACCCCTGTTGTCTCTGTATTTGATTCCAGTGCCCTGAAACTTGCATATACATTTTTCTAATTTGGGGAGGGAAGGGTAATAACAAAATGCTGAAACAAGGATACAGGTGGACCCATTGTAAAAATGAGATGTACTATGTTGAAAATGAACTTTACAACTTGCTGGGGAGAGATGGGGAGGGAAGGGCTAGTAGGGGAAAAAACAAAGGAGGGAGATAACAATGCTCAATAGGAAATGTACTCATTTCCTTACTCATGTAACTGTAATCCTTTTGCACAGTATTTTTACAATAAAAAAATTAAAAAAATTAAAAAAAAGTTTGGCAGAAATTAAAATCTGAGAATAGAGAAAAAGGGTAAATATCATGTGAACCACCTGTGGTACGACCACTTTGGGGTAATAGCTAGCAGACTGGAGGATGCCTCTCATGCCTTCTTGACTCAGAAATGGCATTGTTGGACTCAGAGAGACAAGTGAAATGGTGCTTATTGGATGTGATAGATAGTGAAATTCTCAAATATGTATCTGCAATATCTTTGAACCTGACATTGCCCCCATGTTTTTGTTTTCCCTTTTTAGTAGTTGCCTTGGAGTTTGCGATAGACATTTACAGTTAATCCAAGTTCTTTTTTCTTTTTTCTTTTTTGTTGGTGCTGGTCATAGGGCTTAACTCAGGGCCTGGGTGCTGTTCCTAAACTTCTTCTTTGCTCAAGGCTAGAGTGCTAGAGTGCTATCACTTGAGCCACAGTTCTACTTCTGGCTTTTTAAAATTTTATTTTCTGTAATTTATTGGAGGTAAGAGTCTCACAGACTTTCCTGGCTGGCTTCACCACAGTCCTCAGAGCTCAGCTTCCTGAGTCGCTAGGATTACAGGTGTGAGCCACTGGTACACAATATTGCATCAGAGATACTTCGAGTGCCTTACAATAAGTAAATGTTCCTGATTCTTCCCTCTTATACCTGTATCATTGCCCCATGTGACCCCTTTATTCTGACAGATGAGAAAAGCTGGTGATTTTTATTTTGTTCAGCTTTTGACTTTCTGGCATGGAGTACCATCTTCTAAGATCCTTCATGCTTTACCAGAAGCTGCTCAGTCACATTTTTTTTAATACTGAAAAAAAAAACTAGAAATATCCCAACTACCTGCCATTAGGATAATGTAGGGGGCTGGGAAGGTGACTCAGTAGTAGAGTGCTTGCCTTGCATGCATGAGGCCTTGGGTTCGATTCCTCAGCACCGGATAAGCAGGAAAAGCTGGAAGTGGTGCTTGGCTCAAGTGGTAGAGCTCTAGCCTTGAGCTGAAGAGCTGAGGGACAGTGCCCAGGCCTAGAGCTCAGGCCCCATGACAGACAAAAAAAATAAATAATGCATACTTTGCATACTTAAATCATGACATGTTTATTGAATGGAATATTATCAAGCAGTTGCATGAATATATTGAATTAGTATAATTTAATACAGCGGTATCACAATAAAACAGTAAAAACAAAGCAGTCCCAGTGCAATCCACGCAAACAAAGCTACTCTTGTTTTTAGCTACCTATGTATGTTAGACATCAAAGTATAACAGGAGGTATATGCTGACCTTAGTACAATGCCTAATTTAGGAAGAAATTAAATCAGTGAGGAATAACATAGAATCAACTGCAGACATGATATTCTATTTCTAAAAAGAGTCAAAAATGGGGCTGGGAAGGTGGCTCAGTGGTAGAGTGCTTGCCTTGCATGCCTGAGGCCCTGGGTTCGATTCCTCAGCACCACATAAGCAAAAAGAGAAAAGCCAGAAGTGGCATTGTGGCTCAAGTGGTAGAGTACTAGCCTTGAGCTGAAGAGCTGAGGGACAGCGCCCAGGCCTAGAGTTCAGGCTCTACTACTGGACCCCTCCCCCCCAAAAAATAAAAGAGTCAAAAATGTAAAGCAAATACAACAAACTATTAATATCTGTTAAAATGTGTGTTCTTAGAAAAGGTAATTAATCTCTATGCTTTAGTTTTGTCTGACACAGGATAGTAGTATTATGGAGTAGCTGTTGTAAAGGTTAAACACACATGCACACAAATATGCATATATCTATATACACAAGATTTCATAATAAATATGTAAATAGGAATTACTGTGAAATATTTGAAGACTTTGAATGAGCTTGGAAAATCACATTTTGTCTATTATTAGTGTAACAACCCTACTATATTCAACTCAAGTAGACCATATCTCTCTATCAGCATTCCTTATCCTGTTGGTCATTTTATTTGGAAGATTTCAATGTTTTGTGATCAAGTGGCCAAAGATAAAATAGGAAAACAGCATTAGCTTTTAGGTTTCCATCAGCATTTCTTACTTTAATGTTACAGACTTCCCTTTTGTGCTTGGAGATTAAATTTTTTTTTTCCAAATTCCTAGTGCATATTACTGCCCTTTCAATTCACTAATGAGATACCAGGAAACAGCAGGAGTCCTTCAAAAGGACAATAGAGGCGACCAGAATGCTTCTTGCCCATCTTGCTGCTTCTCAGTCTCCTACTGTGGCTGGAGATTCAGATCTGATTGACACCTTAGCCCATGTTTGCTAAATCACAAGAGTCTTCCTGGTAAATTAGCTTGCTGTGACCTTGCTTGGGATTGGTTTGAAAGGTACAATGCTTTTGAGTGATATGGAAAATACCTTTGAAGTGAGGAGGCAGAATCTAAGCAACTTCTTACAGCCATTGTGATACCTCTTGCTGGGTGGAGGGAGCTCTCCACTCAGTGCTGAAAAGTCTAGAGGTGAGAGAGGCCATTCATTGAATGCACATGCCTAGCTCTAGGTGAGGTGGGATAGCTGAATTGGGGGCTTCAGAGAAATGTAGATTTCATAGCCTTAGGAAAGCTTTGCACTGAAAATGCTCTGATTCTGCCTTGATTACCTCTCTAAAGGACTTGAGTCACCCGCCTCTGAGTAGCCTGTATGATTTCCCCTATATGGAAATGTTCTGCTGGTATCTTAGCTTCTGCCCAAGTATGTCCAAATATGGTCTGCTTTTATTAAGCCTTGGTCTCCATCCCAAGCATGTGAGTTTTGTCTTTAAAAGCTTGGTACAAGCTCTTTCAGGACTGCAGATCTTTGAAACAAGTTCATCTACAGTTACTGGCTTCCAATAAAGACTCCCAATTCAACCTCTCAAAATGTGGCTTCTCTGTTTTCTTCTGACTGATTTTATATGATTTACTTTGCAACACTTTCTGTTTAGGAAAATGATGTTGTTCTGTGTTCTGGTTGTCAGTAAAGACTGAGACCGTTAAGCAAAAATAAAGTCCTTTGGGCATCACCTTTCTCACTTTAAGTGAAAGGAAATCCACCCAGCTATAAAAACAAAACAAAACAAAAAACAACCCCAAAACCCAAAACAAACAAAAAAAACCCTATGAAATATATGAGCTGCAAAAGTCTCTGCTTGAAGCTTGAAATTTCAATTGTGAAATAGCACATCCCTGTGACATATACTAAAAGAAGCTTCTGGCTTAGATATCTATTTCATGCAAAAGTAGGTCTCTTTGAAGAGAAATGTAGGGAAACTGTTGAACTAGAGTTAAACTCTGTGAACTCAACTCTGTTAGCAAAGTAAGAATAAGGAGATTGTAGCAGCTCTAGCTCAGGCTTTGGGATGAGTCCGTACACTGGTGTATAGATTAAAAATTCTCTATAAGCCAACAAGTTAGGCAGTCTTAAGGAAAAGATACACCCCCCCCCCTCTACACACACACACACACACACACACACACACACACACACACACACACACACTCAATATATCTATCACTAGCTGGCATTGCTGAGTAATGAGAATTTTTCTATGCAAGTGAAACTTAATGTTATAGTTGAAGATTTTATCTGAATCTGGTCTTCATAAGTGTGGCTAACATTTTCAGGTTTTCTTGATTCATCTATCTCTATTAATAATTCATTATTTTTCTCCCAGACCTAAGGGCTTGAACTAAGGGTCTGGGCATTGCCCCTAAGCTTCTTTTGCTCAAGGTTAGAGCTCAACTACTTGTTCCACAGCTCAACTTCTGGCTTCTTTTGGTACTTAATTGGAGTTAAGAGTCTAACAGGTTTTACTGCCCAGGTTGGCTTTGAACCATGATCCTCAGATCTCAGCTTCCTGAATAGCTAGGAGTACATACAGGCATGAGCCACAGTGCCTGGATTTTATTATGTTATTTTTATTTCTCTGTACTGCTTTCCTTTTGTTCTGCCCCTTCCCTGCTACTAAAGTAATTCCAGGAATTTAGTAAACACATAAAGGAAAACAAGAATTATTACACTTACTACTATTTGTGTAGGTATTTCTAAACACTCATGGACACATGCACATACATACATTCTTTTTTTTCCTTTGGTCAGAATAATTTTTTTTAATTATGAAAATACCATACAGAAGGGTTACAATTACACGGGCAAGATAATGAGTACATTTCATATCAAGCATTGTTGCCTCCTTTGTTTCCCCTTCTCATCCCTTCCATAACGCTAACACCCTCCCTCGTCCCCCTTCCTTGATCTTTCCCGCATCGCCCCCCCCTTCCTTAATCCCCCCACCAAAGTTGTAAAGTTCGTTTTTTGACGTAATGACTTGTACATCTCATTGTTGCAGTGGGTCCACCTGTATCCCTATTTAAACGATTTGTTTTTTCCCTTCCCCTCCACAAATTACACCAATATCAAATACAGTGAAAGCAGGGGTTATACCGTGGGGGAGGGACATACAAAGCAACAAACAAATAATCTTATAAATATGTTAGAAACAATCGCATGAAAGAAAAAAAACATTTGAATATTTATCTTGGGGTTCATGTCACCTAATATCAACTTATCTGACCTTTTCTGCTTGACTCAGCCATATACTAGTTATTGCAAATAAGGGAAACCATGGGATCTATGTTTCTTTGGGCCTGGCTTACTTCACTTACTATAATTTTTTCTAAGTCTTTCCATTTCCTAATAAATGGGACAATGTCATTCTTTCTCATGGAGGCAGAGAACTCCATTGTGTATATATACCACATTTTCTTGATCCATTCATGTACTGAGGGGCATCTGGGTTGGTTCCATATCTTAGCTATGGTAAATAATACTGCAAATAATATAGTTGTGCTGGTAGCTTTAGTATGGTCTTGTGTGTGATCATTTGGGTAAATGCCTAAACGTGGGATTGCCAGGTGATAGGGGAGCTCTATGTGGGGTCTTTTGAAGATCCTCCATACTGCTTTCCAAAGTGGTTGAACAAGTTCACACTCCCACCAACAATGCAGTAAGGTTCCCTTTTGTCCACATCTCCTCCAGCATCTGTTGTTATTAGAGTTCTTGATTATAGCCATTCTAAATGGGATGAGGTGGTATGTCAATGTTGTTTTGATTTGCATTTTTTTTTATTGTAAAGATACTATACAGAGGGTTACGGTTACATGAGTGAGGTAATGAGTACACTTCCTCTTGAACATTGTTACCCCCTACATTGTTTTCCCCCTACCATCCCCTCCCTCCCTCCTTTCCCCAGGTTCCTTTTTTTTTTTTTTGATTGTGATTAAGTGATTACATAATTTCCGGAAACTCACAGTATTGTGGAATAATGATGCTTATTTAAAGTCACAAGTTCATTCTAACTTTCCTGGAGCAAATTGTCTATCACAGTCTGTAATATATAACGGTGCTCATATGTTATATACCATATATGTGATCAGCAGCATGGGGATATTTGGTAGTGGTTCAACCAGATGAGTGGGAGTTCTTTGTTTCTTAAGTCCTGTTAGTTTTGTCATATCACCTAAGATTTTGGATTTAGCATCCACTTATCAGGGAGACCATGTACTGTTTGTCTCTTCGTTCTTGGCTTACCTCGCTCAACATGATTCCTTCTAGCTTCATCCATTTCCCTGCAAATGCCATTGTTTTGTCATTTCTAATGGCTGCATAATATTCCATTGTGTATAGATACCACAATTTTTGGATCCATTCATCTGTGGTGGGGCATCTAGGTTGTTTCCATATCCTAGCTATTGTGAACAGTGCTGCAATAAACATGGAGGTGCACGTGTCCTTGTATATTGGTTCCTGTTGTTCAGGGTAGATGCCTAGAAGTGGTATGACTGGGTCATAAGGGAGGTCAATCTTTAGCTTTCTAAGGACCCTCCAGACTGCTTTCCAAAGTGGTTGTATAAGTGTACATTCCCACTAGCAGTGTAATAGGGTTCCTCTTTCTCCACATCCCCTCCAGCATTTGTCGTTGGCTGATTTGTGGATGTGGGACATTCTGACTGGGGTAAGGTGGTATCTCAGGGTTGTCTTTATTTGCATTTCCTTCACCACCAGGGATGATGAACATTTCCTCATGTGTTTCTTTGCCATTTTTATTTCTTCATTTGAGAAGTCCCTCTTTAGTTCACTTGCCCATTTAGTAATTGGTTTGTTAAGTTTGGGAGGGATTAGTTTCTTGAGTTCCCTGTATATACAGGATGTTAACCCCTTGTCTGATATATTGCTGGTAAATATTTTTTCCCAATTAGTTGGTTGTCTTTCTAGCTTGGTTGCGATAGCTTTATCTGTGCAGAAGCTTTATATTTTAAGGTAGTCCCATTTGTCGAGTCTCTCTCCAACTTGTTGTGACCCTGGGACTCTGTTCAGGAAGTTCCTTCCTCTGCCTATTAGTTCAAGTGTCTCTCCTACTCTGTCCTGCAGTAGTTTCAGAGATTCAGGTTTAATGTTAAGGTCTTTAATCCATTTTGAGTTGATGTTGGTGCATGGTGATAGGCTGGGGTCCACTTTTAGTTTTCTGCATGTGGCTGCCCAGTTTTCCCAGCACCAGCGGTTGAAGAGGCTGTGTTTCTTCCATTGTATGTCTTTGGCTCCTTTGTCGAATATCAGCTGGCTGTAGGCCTGTGGATTTATTTCTGGATCTTCTATTCAGTTCCATTCGTCTTCGGGTCTGTTTTTGTGCCAGTACCATGCTGTCTTTGTTATTATAGCTCTGTAGTAGAGTTTGAAGTTCGGCATGGATAACCCTCCCATATTGTCTTTATCCCCTAGAATTGTTTTGGCTATTCTAGGTCTTTTGTTGTTCCATATGAATTTTTGGACTGTTTTCTGTATTTCAGTGATGTACATCATTGGGATTTTAATAGGAATTGCGTTGAATTTGTATATTAGTTTTGGAAGTATTACCATCTTTACTATATTAAGTCAGCCTATCCAGGAGCATGGGAGGTCTTTCCATTTCCTAGTGTCTTCTGCAATTTCTTTCTTTAACTTTTTTTTTTTTTTTGGTCGGCCGTGGGGCTTGATCTCTGGGCCTGGGCACTGTCCCTCAGCTCTTCAGCTCAAGGCTAGCGCTCTACCACTTGAGCTACAGCGCCACTTCCGGTTTTCTGGTGGTTTATTGGAGATAGGAGTCTCACGGTCTCTCTTGCCCGGGCTGGCTTTGAACCGCGATCCTCAGATCTCAGCCTCCTGAGTAGCTAGGATTACAGGCGTGAGCCACCAGCGCCCGGCGTCTTTCTTTAACTTTTTATAGTTCTCATTAAATAGTTCTTTTACATCTTTGGTTAGGTTAATTCCTAAATATTTTATTTTTGGGGAGGTTATTGTGAATGGGGTTGCTCCCTTTATTTCCCTCTCTTCCTGTACATTATCAGTGGATAGGAAGGCAACTGATTTTTGTGGGTTTATTTTGTATCCTGCTATTTTGCCGAAGTGGTTTATGATTTCTAAGAGTTTGGGGATGGAGTTTTTGGGATCGTGGAGGTATAGTATCATGTCGTCTGCAAAAAGGGATAGTTTAACTTCTTCTTTCCCTATGCGGATCCCTTTAATGTCTTTTTCTTGCCTTATTGCCCTGGCTAAGGGTTCTAGAACTATATTGAAGAGGAGTGGAGACAGTGGGCATCCTTGCCTTGTTCCTGATTTTAGGAGAATTGGTTGTAGCTTTTCCCCATTAAGTATAATATTGGCTATTGGTCTGTCATAAATGGCTTTTATTGTTTTTAGAAATGTTCCTTCTATTCCTATTTTCTCCAGAGATTTTAGCATGAATGAATGTTGAATTTTGTCAAAGGCCTTTTCTGCATCTGTGGTGATAATCATGTGATTCTTGATCTTGGCTCTGTTGATAAGTTGGATTACATTTATTGACTTACGTATGTTAAACCATCCCTGTGTCTCTGGGATGAAGCCTACCTGGTCATAGTGAATTATTTTTTTTATGTGTTTCTGGATTCTGTTAGCTAGAATCTTGTTAAGGATCTTTGCATCTGTGTTCATCAAGGAGATTGGCCTGTAATTCTCCTTTTTGGTTGGGTCTTTGCCTGGTTTGGGGATGAGTGTGATATTGGCTTCGTAGAATGAGTTTGGGATAGCTCCCTCCTTCTCTGTTTCTCTGAAGAGCTTGAGGAGTATGGGTATTAGTTCTTGTTTAAAGGTCTTATAGAATTCTGCTGTGAATCCATCTGGTCCTGGGCTTTTTTTTGTTGGAAGACTTTTGATAGCTTCCTGTATCTCATTATAGGATATTGGCTTATTTAATTGGTTAACTTCTTCTTTGCTCAGTTTGGGCAACTTGTATTTCTCTAAAAATGCATCCATTTCTGCCCGATTTTCTTCCTTTAGAGAGTATAGCTTTTCTCTGAGCTTTTTTTTTTTTTTTTTTATTCAGTTGTGGGGCCTGAACTCTGGGCCTAGGCGCTGTCCCTCAGCTCTTCAGCTGAAGGCTAGTGCTCTACCACTTGAGCATCAGCTCCACTTCGGGCTTTTTCTGCTTATGTGATGCTGAGGAATTGAACCCAGGGCCTCTTGCATGCAAGGCAAGTGCTCTACCACTGAGCCACCTTCCCAGCCCCTAGAGAGTATAGCTTTTGAAAGTAGTCTGTTAGAATTGTTTGGATATCTTGGGTCCATGTTGTGATGTTTCCCATGGCATCCCTAATCCTATTAATATGGGTTTCCTCTCTTCTTTTTTTAATTAATCTAGCCAATGGGCCATCAATTTTGTTTATTTTTTCAAAGAACCAGCTTTTTGTTTGGTTTATTTTGGTTATGGTTTTCTGATTTTCTAATTGGTTAATCTCTGCTCTTAATTTGGTTATCTGGCTTCGTCTAGTAGCTTTAGGTCCCATTTTTTCTTGTTTTTCTAGCTGTTTTAATTGCAACATGAGATTATTTACTTGGTCTGTCTCCATTCTCTTGATGTGGGCACTGAGGGCAATAAATTTGTCCCTCAGGACTGCTTTTGCTGTGTCCCACAAATTTCTTTGTGAGGTGTTTTCATTTTCATTGAGTTGTAGGAAATGCTTTATTTCTTCTCTAATCTCTTCTGTTATCCAGGCATTGTTAAGGAGTGTGTTGTTCAATTTCCATGTATTAGAGAAATTTCTGCGGTATGCTTTGTTATTGAGAGCTAGCTTGATTCCACTGTGGTCAGATAGGATACAGGGGATTATTTCGATCCCTTTGTATTTGCTTAAGTTCCTTGCATGAACTATGATATGGTCTATTTTGGAGAAAGTTCCGTGAGCTGCTGAGAAGAATGTGTACTGTGTTGTTTTAGGGTGAAATACTTGGAGTATGGCCTCTCTTAATTCGGTAGCTTCTTTGCCAATCCTCTGGTTGGTAGACCTGTCCTTTGGTGAGAGTGGTGTGTTAAAGTCTCCTAGTATTATCGTATTGGGATCTATTTTATTCTGTAAGTTTGAGAGCATTTGTTTGACATATCTGGGTGCACCAATATTTGGGACATATAAGTTGATGATGGTTATATCCTCCTCTTGGATTGTTCCCTTTATTAATATGTAGTGTCCGTCCTTGTCTTTCTGTACTGATTTTAATGAAAAGTTTATTTTGTCAGATATCAGGATAGCTACACCTGCTTTCTTACTGGGGGCGTTTGATTGGTAGATCCTTGTCCACCCCTTCACTCTGAGTTTGTTTGTATGTTTGGCTGAGAGGTGGGTCTCCTGAAGGCAACAGATGGATGGGTCTTGTTTTCTGATCCAGTCCTCAGTTCGTTTTCTTTTAATTGGCGAATTCAGCCCATTTATATTAAGAGAAAGTATAGAGAGATGCATTGTTGTCCCTGCCATTCCGTTTTCCTAAGTTTTTCTTCTTTCCTTTCCTCCTGTGCTTGCTCAGTTAGACTTTGAGTAATGCCTGTTTGGGGCAGGCACCAGTTCCTGGTTGCTTTCTTCAGGTTGTGTCCCCCCTCTTAGAATTCTTTGTAATGCTGGCTTAATGTTTATGTATTCATTTAGTTTTTCTTTGCTATTGAAAGTTTTCAGTTCTCCATCGAATGTGAATGCTAGCTTTGCCGGGTATATTAGTCTGGGTTGGCAGTTATTGGCTCTCAGGGCTCGTATGGTGCTATCCCAGGCTTTTCTTGCATTCATTGTTTGTGTGGAGAGATCTGCAGTGATTCTAATTTTTTTCCCGTTGTAGTATAGCTCCTTCTTCATTTTTGCTGCATGCAGGATTGTTTCCTTATTATTCAGATCTATCATTTTTACTATAATGTGTCTAGAAGTGTTTCTCCTGGGGTCTTGCTTGTTGGGTGTTCGATAAGCTTTTGTGATGTAGTTAAGATGGTCGTTTTTGAGGTGGGGAAAAATTTTCATTGATTATCTTGTTAAATAGGTGTTGCATTCCCTTGCTCTGGAATTCCTTACCTTCGTCCACTCCGATTATTCGAAGGCTAAATTTTTTAGCATTATCTGCTTGCTCTTGAATTTCCCTTTGGTTTAATTTGAGTGATTTTTCCATATCTATCACTTTTTGGTCCAGTTGGTGTATTCTGTCTTCTGTATCTGACACTCTACCTTCCATTTCATTCACTCTGTTGATCGTGGCTTCTATTGTGGTTTGCATGGAGGAAATGGATCCCTTTATGTATTCAATGTTGGTTCTCAGAGTACTGATCTCACCTCTCAATGAGGTATGCATTACCTCTAATTTGGCATTTATCTCACTTCTTACTGAGGTTTGTGCAGCTTCTATTTTTGCATCCAACTCTTGTTTGATATCCTGTATCTCTTTTGATAGTTCATCCTTGTGCTCTTTCAATTTCTGATCAATTTCTCGCTTTATTTCTTGAGTCATTGCCTCCAGTAACCCTTGGATGTAGCTTTTGTCTTCCATTCCTGCTTTGCTCCCACTGGGGCTCTCCCCTGCGAGGCTGCTGGCTTTTGAGGTGAGCTTGCTGTCCTGGGTGGTGGTAAACCTTGTGATTTTTCTCTGTGATTTTCGCATGGGGGTTCAGGAGACTGCTCTTCAATTTTGTTTTGGTGTGTCTGTCTTTGCTTGGTTGCTGATTCTGTATTGGTAGAGAGAGTCTGTGCCTGATCTGGGTTCTGTTGGGAGCCTATTTCCAGCTGCTATTTTGACTTAGGATTCTCAGCTCTCTGCTGAAGATTGCTGGCAGTTCCCGCCTTTGGAAGGGTTGAGCAGCCTAGACTGCTTGTGTTTGCTCCTACGGGTGCTCTTGGGAAGATCAGATGCTCTGGATGCACTCTCCCAAATACTGGAGTCTGCTATGGGCTCCTGATGTGTTTTTGTTTGTTTGTTTGTTTTGGGCTGGTTGTGGGCTTGAACTCTAGGTTTGGGTGCTGTCCCTCAGCTCTTCAGCTCAAGGCTGGCACCCTACCATTTGAGCCACAGCACCACTTCTGACCCTTTTTGCTTTTGTGATGCTGAGGAATCAGATCCAGGGCTTCATACATCCAAGACTATCACTCTACTGCTGAGCTGCCTTATCAGCCTGAGCTCCTGCTTTCTATT
Source organism: Dipodomys merriami (assembly GCF_024711535.1). Taxonomy (NCBI): domain Eukaryota; kingdom Metazoa; phylum Chordata; class Mammalia; order Rodentia; family Heteromyidae; genus Dipodomys; species Dipodomys merriami. Next base: position 11,710,008 of record NW_027206512.1, read on the forward strand.
AGGTGCTGGCAGCCTGTGTTGCCCCAATTCCCAGCCTAGGGTATATGGGTGGAGTTTTGGTGGGGTTTGGGCTTCTCTTGTCCTGAGCCTCCAGGTCTTTTGTTGTCACAGGCGTGCTTCCTGGGGAGTGCTGTTTCCTGATTTTCTCCCCTCTGTTGTGGCGTATGCTCAGCTTTTTATTTCAGTTGGGAGGAGTTGGTTGTGTTGTTCAGGCACCGGATCCCCGGGCCTGGTTCCAGTCCCAGCCTGGAGCACGCTCGTTAGGCCTGTGCTGATGTGTATACCACCTAGGTTATGCAGCCTGGAGGACACAGTTCAAATTTCTTCTACTGTTGGTAGTCTTGACCCAGGGGCGCTGTTCCTGGCTTGGGCATTTAAGCTCCCTTCCAGGGGCACTCTTGCTCTGGCCTGGCCAGCGGGGTGTGCTCCATGGGCTGGTGGAGCTCTCAAACAGTTCCCAGTTTTAGTGGGTCCTGTGGTCCGGGTGTTGGGGTAGGGAGTCTAGGTCAGGGTCTGGGGATTCCCTCCAGCTCTGGTCTCCCTTGAGGGATACACTGTCCCCTGTGGGGTACTCACCCTGGAGCTGGTTGTTTCTGTGTGGTATAGATCATCAGTTGTTGCAATCCAAGTTCAGTTGGGGTGGTTGCGGGCTGGGCTGGGCGGTGGTGGCTCTGTGTGATTCTTTTCTGTCTCTGCCTTTATGGAAGCTGTCGAGTCCACGCTCAGGCTGCTTCTTCGCGGGTTGTAGAGATCCGGTGGGTCTGACGCAGGTGCCTCAGGCGGCTTCTGCATGGGTGATCTGCAGACTGCCCCCTGTGCCTCTGGGACCCGGGTGGCCCCATTGCGATCGCGATCGGGCGGGTCTAGTGCCTCAGGCAGCTTCTGCACGGGTGGTCTGCTGACAGGTCCCTTTGTTGCGCTGCCGGTGCCGGCGGCTTTGGTGGGATGGAGCCTCTCTGCTCGGGTGGAGAGTGAGGGGTGGGGGTGGGATCCTCGTGGAAACTCCCAGCTGGTAGGTTTCTCTGCTCCTGGTGATCAGTTGTTCTGCAAACCGGTACCTCAGGTGGCTTCTGCGCGGGTGATCTGCAAGCGGCCCCCTGTGTCTCTGGGGCTCCGGCAGCCTCCGCAGGGCTGGCTGGCCAGCAGCTGGGCGCACTGCCGCGTGGCCAGTAAAGGTTGGAGGAGGGGTCTTCGCTCTTCTCTGTTCTGAAATTCTTCTTTTCCTCTCTTTCTTTTTTTGTTATTTTCCACCTCCTGCTTTTCTCTGAGTGTTCGTCTTTTTGTTGTTGTCGGTCTCTTGGGGAGATTAAGCATTGGAACTTGAACTCTCTTTTTGGTTGGGGAGAGCTGTGGCATTTCCCTACTGCCCCGTCGACATCTTGGTCCCCCTCTTGATTTGCATTTCTTTATGGCTAGAGAGATTGAGCATTTCTTCATGTGTCTATTGGCCATCTTTCTTTCCTCTTCAGAGAAGTTTCTCTTTAAGTCTTTAGCCCACTTATTTATTGGGCAGTTGTTTCTTTGAAGATTTGTTGTTGGGGGATTTAATTTTTTGAGTTCCAGGTATATTTTAGATATGAGACCCTTGTCTGTTGTATGGCTAGTGAAGATCTCCCAATCTGTGGGTTTTCTATTGATCTTGCTAGCTATGTCCTTTGCCATGCAGAAGCTCTGCAATTTTAATGCACATACATTCTTAAACAGGAACATTAAATACGAGCATGTTATACCCTTATGTGATATGCACTTTTCTCTTAGTGATTTCTCACAAATACTTTTAATTAATGTTAGTAGATTCATACCTGAAACATATTTTTGGAAACAGGTTTCACCATGAAGCCCAGGCTAACTTTGAACTCCCTGTCTGGTGCAGGCTGGCCTTGAACTCATGATTTCCCTGGCTCAGGCTTACAAGTTCTGGGTTTACATTTTTGCCACTTGACACCAGGTCTCCAGGACACATTAGCTGTATGTTAGTCCTGGCTAACAGAACATAGGAAAATCCTCACAAATGTGTAGTTGGAGAACTATAAACTATGCTATGCTATTATAAGGAGCTAATTGACAAAAGATATACATATTATTATACATATATATGCAAAACAAGTGTTTACATTTAACACAGTGTTGTTTGTGATACAAAAATGTAAAAATAAGCTGGGTGTTGATGGCTCAGACCTGTAATCCTAGCTACTTAGGAGGCTGAGATCTGAGGATCAAGGTTCAAAGCCAGCTGGGGCAGGAAAGTCTGTGAGACTCTTATCTTCAATAAACCACTGGAAAACCAGAAGTGGCACTGTAGCTCAAGTGGTAGAGGTGTAGCCTTGAGCTGAAGAGCTGAGGGACAGCGCCCAGGCCCAGAGTTCAAGCCCCATGACTGACAAACAAACAAACAAACAAACAAACAAAAAACTCTGACAAAAAAGTAAAAAGAATCTAACTGTGTAATAATATGCAATTGTTGAATTCAAATATATGTCCATAAAATGAGAATGAAGAAATGATCTAAAGCGATGTGTTATAGCTAGAAGTGTGGCTCAAAGTGGTAGAGCATTTGGCTAGTATGTGTAATGACCTGGGTTCAGTCCTCAGTACTGCCAAAAAAAAAAAAAATTAAATGAGATGCTATCTGGCAGAGAAGGGAAAATTTTGGTCTGCACAAAAAAAGTCCACCCAATTATTTATAGTAGCTTTTCCATAATTTCCTCAAACTAGAAACAACCCAAATGTTATTATCTAACAAATGGATAAAAAAATAATGGTCCATCCATACAATGGAATATTGTTCAGTAATAGAGAAGAAATGATCTTTTGAGACAAAATGAGACTGAATTAATGCCAAATGCATTGATATTCAGCAAGTACTAAGTGTATTATATATGTAACTACATTATGATTTGATTTGCATTCCGGAAAAGGAAAGTGATAGGGGAGAAAAGTACCAATTGTTGCCAGGGGAGGAAGTCAGAGCTTGATTTAAAGGTGAACTATGAAGAAATGTTTAGGAAGAGGAAATGGATCACTGCCTTCATGATAGTTGTACCTATATGAATATATGCATTTGCTAAAACTCATAAGACTGTAAACTCCCCAAAATATTTATAAAGTGAATAAAAAATTAAATGTCAAAAACTCTCTTTTAACAGGAAAAAGAAAGTATAGCACTGAAACATTCTGGCAGCTCTAAGAATACCCTGTTCAGACTTCCTGCCCTCTGCAGGAAGCAGAGGCTGATGGAAGGCCCACCACTGGCTGGAATTCCCTGCTGTGTGTGCCAGTAAGTGGCCAGGACAGGGAGACTAAAGCAAGCTCATTTCAGGGAGTCTTTTACACTCTTCTTGGCCTGTGAAACCTTCCTTAGGAAACCATTGTGTAGGATACTTCTATCAGACTGCATCTTTATGGAGATGGCTTCCACTCAACTTCCCTTTCCTCCTACATGCATGCATGCTGGTCTGATGGTTCTCTCAGCCCAATTTACCCTCATCTCAACTTTTAATATGGAGGCTTTCTTTTCCCTTCCATGTTTTAATCTTGTGTTGGCACCTGCCTCATGAATTATCTGAACCAACACAATTTTTAATTCAATGATCAAGCTAACATACACTTTCATTATTTTTACATGATTATCATCATAAAAATACTAAGGCTGGGTGCCGGTGGTTCATGCCTGTAATCCTAGCTCCTCAGGAGGCTGAGATCTAAGGATTATGGTTCAAAGCCAGCCCAGGCAGGAAAGGCCGGGAAAGTCTTATCTCTAGTAAACCACCAGAGAACTGGAAGTGGTGCTGTGGCTCAGTGGAGAGTGCTAGCCTTAAGCTGAAGAGTTGAGGGACAGCGCTCAGGCCCAGAGTTCAAGCCCCATAATGGACCAAAAACAAACAAACAAACAAACCCAAAAAACTTATTAAGGATATGAAACACATGAGGAAAAACATACTGAGGGTATACATTTATCACAACACAATTTTATTCATTTTTAGAATACAAGGTGGGGCTAGCATATATGGATGTAATTTTCCATGTATAGAATAGAAGAGAAAAATAATCGACCTATCTAAATGCAAAGTAGAAGGTATTGATAAGACTTAACATAAACTAGACCATAGTAGAACACACACACACACACACACTCACTCACACACACACACACACACACACCCCACTGTGGGCAAACAAAAAGGGAACTTCCTTACTTTAATAAAGAATAATTACAAAAAGTCACTCTTGAGTACAAACAAGTCCACACCGAAACTACCACCACAGCAATGTTCATTGCACCTTTAGTTACTGTAGTCAAGATATGGAATTAGCCCAGATGCTCCTCAATGGATGGATGGATCAAGAAAATGTGGCATATATACACAATGGAATTCTACTCCTCCCTCAGAAAGAATGATATTATACCATTCATAAAGAAATGGAAAGACTTGGAGAAAATTATATTATGCAAAGTAAGCCAGACCCAGAGAAACACAGATTGCATGATTTCTCCTTCATTTGTGGTAGCTAGAATGTGTCTAAAAATCTGTAAGTAAACACACTTAGTGGTAAACAAGTGGATACAAATAAATTAACTGAAGTATAATGGAGAGCTCAGGTGGTATAATTCTTTAAAAAGGCTAAGTCAAAGCTCAACAAAATATATACCAGGAAATGGGCACTTGCAAGAGAAGAGGGAGGGGCAAAGAGGAGAAGGTAGAAGAATAAGGAAGGAGTGTGTGAGGGGGAATGCAGGCAAGAATTCATTATATATGTCACAGAATTGAGAAATATGAAAGAAGGGATAGGTCAAAGAGGTTGAAGATGTTGAAGTGATGACACCGATCAGATTACATTTTATTCATAAACTGCTTTGTTAAGTGGCAAAACATTGAACACATACCTAAAAATTAGAGAAAAGTGAGGAGCCAGGCTCTGGTGGCTCATGCTTATATATTAGATATTCAGGAGGCTGAGATATGAGGATTGAAGTTCAAAACCAACCTAGGTAGAAAAGTCTCTGTGAGATTCTTATCTCCTATTGACCACTCAAAAACCAGAAGTGGTGCTGTGGCTTGAAGTGGTAGAGTGTTAGTCTTGAGCAAAAGAGCTCAGGGACAGAACCCAGTCCCTGAGTTCCAGTCCCACAAATTGGAAAAAATAAAAGTGAGGGAAAGGGTAGGCTGAGTTGATCAAGATGCACTGTGTTAATAAACTGCTTTGGTGAGTGGCAACTCTTTGAATAACTACTTAAAGATAATAAAAATATATACAATAAAGTCATTGGCAAATGTCATTTGTATGGTGAAATATTGAGAGCCTGATGTGAAGAAAAAGATATCCACTGTCACATTTCCATTTAATTTCTTTAAATAAAAAGAAGGAAAAAAAACAAGAAAAAAATATGACAAAGGTATGTTAAAGAAGATAAGACAGTCACAATGCATAGACTATGATTGGATACATATGAAACTGAAAGACTACAACTAAATTTTAGGATTAGTAAGTGATTTTAAGGTGTTGAATTATGAAGTCAATACATAAAATAAATGTTATTTATATAACCTAGCAACAAAACTATCAGAATATAATTTTTTTTTTGAATTTTGATATTTATTTCAATATAAAAGTTCTAGATATTTTTCTTTCAAATATGTTGTTTTGTTTCACATAATCATTATTAGTCCTTCTTATCAAGGAAAAAGTATGTTTGGAAGAAATACAAGTAAAATCTTTGAATTGCCAAGACAGTACTTAATTGAATTTGCTCTTGAACATTTTCTGAAAGTAAGTACTATGCTATTTTCTTTTTTTTTTTTTTTTTTTTTCCCCTCCCTCCCTCCCTTCCCCAAGGTTCTTTTTTTTTTTTTTTTTTTTTTTTGATCGTGATTAAGTGATTACTTAATTTCCGGAAATTCACAGTATTGTGGAATAATGATGCTCATTTAAAGTCACAAGTTCATTCTAACTTTCCTGGAGCAAATTGTCTATCACAGTCTGTAATATATAACGGTGCTCATATGTTATATACCATATATGTGATCAGCAGCATGGGGATATTTAGTAGTGGTTCAACCAGATGAGTGGGAGTTCTTTGTTTCTTAAGTCCTGTTAGTTTTGTCATATCACCTAACATTTTGGATTCATCATCCACTTATCAGGGAGACCATGTACTGTTTGTCTCTTCGTTTTTTAAAAGCACAATTGAGAGCTGGATGTGGTGGCACATACTTGTAATCCCAGCACAGGGATTGCAGGCAGATGATGTGTTTTAGGCCAGCTTGGGCTAGAGTCAGAACTTGCCTAAATAAATAAACAAAGAAATTAGCGCAATTAAAATGTCATCAGGAAAGGCTACATTGGTGCTTATACTAAATTATCATAAGCTGCAATGTGTTTGGTGTCTTGCCAAAATTTTGATAGGTTTTCTCTCTCCTAACTCCTGGGTTAATAGTTACCATGTGTACTGCTTACATTTGCTTATCTTGAACTGCAACTCCTTTCAGTAATTTTTTTCTCAAATGTACTACCATTGGAAAAACAACCAAATCATAAAGCAAGTAAAATTATCTTAATGAAATGGAAAGGATTTTAAGTGCCTAGATTTTTATTTATTCATAATTTTTTGGGGGGCACCTGGAAGGTATTCAGAACTCTTTATATGTATACTTACATTGAAACATAAAAATACTGACATTTCCAGAAGTACCATCTCCAGGAAAGGGTGTGTTCTTACTCTATATATACAGTTCTTCAGGTGACTGGAGAGTGACAGGCTTTCCAAGTTCTCTATTGCATATTCCTTATACTTGTCTAAGAGATTATTTTTGTCTTAAAAAGTAAAGAAAAAGGAAAATTGGTTTGTTTCTGTATTTAAAAATGTTTAAAGCAAATTATTGTGATTATTATTATTATTATTATTATTATTATTATTATTATTATTATTATTTTATTGTTGCTGTTCCAATCCGGGGGAACTCAGGGCCTGGGTGCTATCCAGGAGTATTTTTTGCTCAATGCAAGCACTCTACTGTCACATCTTCGTCCATCCCTCAGAAGATGGACGGGGTCTGAGGAAAGGTAAGTGCACAGCTGGCCCATTCCCCAGCCTCCCTTAGACCCGAAGATAATCAGATGCAGCAGGAAGTCAAGTCAAGTAGGAACTTGTTTATTACCACACAGCAAGCACTTTTTAAAGCAAAAGACTGTGTGACATGGAGGGGAGGAAAAGGAACCAACCAATCACTGTGAAGGTCACACTATCATGTACCTGAGCTTCCACGAGCTGAATGTAAACCAATCGGGCTCTGCCCACTCAACTCCCTCTTAGCGCCATCTTTGCTGCCTGTGTGCCCTACAGATTCCCCCTTTTTGTTTTAATGGCAGACCCACTTCTGCTGAAGTTTGGGTCAGGACACCTCTTACGAAGTTTGCCCAATTGTCACCTCATCTTTCTGACGTTTGCCTAAGGTAGGGGGTAATCTTTGGCACTGAGCTTATAATGGATGCATAGACCCATTGGATCTCTTGGGCTCTATCCTTTTTGATATAACCGCAACCCCCATATCCTGCCTACCTCCCAGTTATCCTTTTTCCCTCCTCTGTAAAGGTTAATAAACGTCAGCCCCACCACAGTTAGAAATGTCTGAAGCAGTTTCTGGGACATACATAAAAGTCAGTATCTCATAAGGTTGTCCTCTTCAGAACATGGGAGCAGCCTGGGTATTAGGGTCCCACACATGAGTCATGGTGCATCCTAGTGGGCCCTCCACTCAGGCTGTCCGTGGTGAAGGGGGGTCCAATCTCCCACCTCCCAGGATCCTCTAGCTAGGTCACAGAGGTCAAAATGAAGGTCAGGCCACCAGGTCCAAGGGACAGCTTCTGTTGTGGTGCTATTGATTTCTCCATTGCCAGCGCTGATCACTGCCCAGGTCACCCATTGAGGTTGATGCAGATTCTGTAGGGCCATTGCCAGGACTGGTAGGGTTAGGACAGCCATCAGCTGGAGTATCACCATCTGCAATTGTTAGAGAACACAAGAGCTTCTCAAGGGCTGGTTGCCCTTGGGGATGGTTAGTGGTTATCTTTTTAGCTTTCCCTCTTTTAAACACAAGCCTCAGCCACCATAGCTGTTTTTCTTTCTTTGTTGGTTAGTTTATCCTTGGGAATCCTCCTTTATAGAGGAAATGGGTAAAAACTTAAGGTTCCTGGCTGGGATCAAATGGGGCTGTCTCCCCTATGGGAAAAACGCATCCAAATCCCCCTGGGCTTAAGGGAGCTGGCCTGAGTCAAGGTAAGTTGGGATCTGAGCACCTTAAAAAAAGGTACCTTTTGAATTTTATTGAGGTCTATGGTAACCCCCCTCCCTTTTTAATATGGTGAGCACCTGGGCCAGAGGGCCCTTCAGGTGGCCTGGGTCTTGGTGCCCCAGGATTATATCATCCATGTAGGCATAGGCAAGGGAGGTATCTGAATCCAGCACAGGCCCTAGAAGTGTGGCCAAGTATTGTTGGCAAAAGGCTAGGCTATTGGCCATTCCCTGTGGCAGCACCGTCCATTCAAACCTCTGATCAGGCTGGGAGAAATTAAGAGAAGGGATGGAGAAGGCAAACTTCTCACAGTCATCCTGATTCAGGGGGATAGAAAAAAAAAGATCTTTAATATTAATCACAACCAAAGTATATTCTGAAGGTTCAGAGGGAGTCCAGAGCATACCTCTTAGGGGCATTCCTACTAGCTCCATCCTTTTATTTACCTTATTTAGATCTTGGAGCATACGTCAGGCCCCGGGTGTTTTTTGAATAACTGCCACGCCGACTCCAGTAGAATCTGCTTAGCATGGGAAACCATCTATCAGATCATGATAGGGGCTTCAGAGACCTATCTCTGAGTTTTGGGACTTCACCGAAGTCTACCTCAGAGAATGGGGCTTTACAGAAACCTATCTCCAAGTTTTGGGACTTCACCGAAGTCTACCTCGGAGAATAGGGCTTCTAAGAGGCCTACTCCTGGGAAAAGGCTGGCAAACCCCTGGGAAAAGATGTGTTTCTGCCTTTCTTCACTGTATAAGAGTGCCTGTTAATCTTTTACTGCTTCTACTGCTTTATGTACTTGCTCATTGTCAACGTTCCCTTATTAAAAGCTCTTTCTTAAGAGTGTTGATGACTCCAATATCTGATGAGTGTCTTAAAAATATGACTAACTCACCAGAGTTAAGTGCTACCCTGAAACCTCTCTTATGGAGGCTAGGAGACAAGTTATAAGTAAATATAAAAGTATTGGGAGTTTCACAAAGTCACTTCAGCAGAAGGAATTATTTATAAGGGATTTACAAGAAGCTGTAGGCTCAGCTAAAACAGAAAGAATGTATGGCAATTGCTGAGATAATTATTTAGGAGAGAGAATTTCCTGCTATTTACTAAGAGAATTGCTAGGTCTCCTTAAAGTTTACTATTAAAGAAGAGACAGGAAAGATCTTATGGGAAAGTTAAGGCCTCTCTAAAAATAGGTAATGGTTAATTGGTGACAAACATCGAAACCCAAACCCATTGTATTCCTTAGAGATAAGCCGGAGACAAATGCCTATCAGGTGCCCAGCTGGTGACCACCCAAGAATGAAGCCATGCAGCAAGATTGTGTAACCTTTTGCCCTTTCTCATGAAGACTTCTGTTATAAAAGTTTGCTATCCTCTGCACTAAATCGCACTCAGCATCCACTCCTAATGTGTGTGAGTTGTCTGTTTGCCATCTCCCCATCCTATTCCAGGTTCCTCCCCTAGGTATCCTCCGTCGTCCCGACAGAACCCGGTCTGTGGCAAATAACAAATACAGGTGTGTTCCAAGGACTCATAGAAGGGCGTATGTGCCCAAGGTTTATCTGTTCCTCCCCCAAAAGGTGGAGGGCTACAAGTTTAGGTTTGGTCAATGACCACTGCTCCACCCAAAAAGGGTTTCCCAGTTTCCACCTAATGGGAGGTACTCGGGGGGCAGTGGCCTTTAGGATTGGGGGTGCACCCGAGTAGGTCCCTTATGTTCTTCTCTGTAATTATGAAAGTTAAAAAAGTCCTTTTCCTTAACTCCTTCTAGATCGCATTTAAGCCTTTGTGCTTCTTCTCCATCCAGGATATCATCATAGAATGCTCGATGATCCGTAGTGACCACGGCATTCATTTGTCTTAGCATGTCTTGCCCTAGTAAATTGGCAGTGAGGCTTTTTTTTTTTTTTTTTTTTTGCCACTAAAGGGTGTATCTTTCCCTGTTCTCCATCTGGGCAAGTCCATTTCATAAGGGCAACCATCTCTTTGGACTGGGAGTTGCCCCATACCCCCAATATCAGGGGCTGAGGTGTAAGCTTCCAGTCCGAGGGCACTTCCTCCTCCCTGAGTATGGTTCGATCTGCACCCCCCTCCCCCTCCCGTGTCAATTAGGCAGTGAAACCTCTTTTCACCTATGAGAATACTCATTTAGGGCGGAGTCCTTCCACCAGGGGGACGGTCCAATGAGCCTGGGTCACCCTGCCATGAGGCTGCCTGGGCAGTGAGGAACCTAAGCAACTCCATTTCACTTAAGACCCCCCATCTCAGTTCTGCAACTTAACCCTTGACCCACTTCAGCCCCAATACTAAGAATTAGGACAGCAACCTTGCACAAACAATTCTCGGAACCACAGATGTTTTTTTCTCAAGACAGTATATCAAGGTATCTGGAATTCCAGAACTGCCCCTCCTGGGGCCTGGTGACCATTATCTAAACCAGACACCCTGCAGTTTAGCACCTATCCTCTTGAGACTCCCCTGTGGTGCAAGCCAACCAGTTTAAAGTACGTCAGCGCCCTTGATCTAACCAACAACTTGTTTCTGGTCCTTTCCCGCTTTGTAGTGCGCCAATCATACTATAGAGTTGTTTTTATGATTTTCCTGCGGTTTGTAGTCATTTGTTACAGGAAGTTATGATGTATGCAAAGCCCCTGCCTTCCCTAAAAAATGTAAAAAAGTGCTGTAACCCTGGGCTCAGCATCATGGGCTGCTGCCATGTACGTGGGGGACCAAGCTTGAGCTTGCAATAAAGACTCCTTTGCTTTTACATTGGTGACGGTCTCTGGTGGTCTTTTGGGTAAGGATTTCTGAATTCGGCTTTACAACAGCAGAGGGGGTTCCTCCTTGAGTTAACAGGGCTGGAGGATGCCCCTCCCCTAGTTTAAAGGCTTCCCATCTAAATCAAATTTGGACTGACAATCCTTTTTCCAATGGTATCCCTTCCTGCACCTGGGGCAGGGTGTAGGGGGCACTTTGGACCCCCCCAGGTCGGTTGGCAGGGGGATTGTTGTAAACAGTCCCTCTTAAAGTGCCCCTCCTGCCCGCATTTAAAACAAGTCCCTCTCCCCGATGGTCTTGGGGTTCCTTGGCCCTGGGCTGCAGGTGCCTGGGTAATAGCCTCAGTCATTGCAGATGTCTGAGCCTGCAAAGCTAAAGCTAGTGATAGGGACTGGTGCTGCTGCATTCCCACATCCTGTGAGGCCACCACCCATCTGCTCAGGGAACTCTCTCTCAATCCCACGCAAGCTGTGCGGTGGTCTGCATTCATCCCTTCCCAAACAAGTAGCTTTACAAATTGATCTCGGAGGTTCCCTGCTGGCAGCTTGTGGTGAATGATCTGTTGGACTTGGTCTATAAAATCAGGTAGAGGCTCACCTGGTTTTTGTCTCACTCCTGCTATGGGGGACTCAGTGGGCCCATCATCTAGTTTGTACCACGTGGCAAGTCCTGCCTGACTCATCTGGTCACGGTGCAGGCCAGGTATTGTGGCCTGTTGGATGCCAGTGGAGTATCCTTCCCCTGTTGCTGTTAACATGGCATAAGTAATAGGTATCGTGGGTTGAGCCTGCCAGTTATTCTCCACCCACGCTCTGCATTCCTCCTTAAAGAAGGCACACCATTAAACTGAGAACTGGTGAGGAGAGCTTTGGCCACATCCAGCCGGTCCTTAGGGACACACGTGTGATAAGCAATGTCCTGTAATAGGGTCTGGGCCCAAGGAGAGTTTGGGCCATCCTCCGCCACCGCCTTGCGGAGCTCTTTAAGATTCTTAGCTTCCCATGAATACCATTCCAAGGGCCTGTTAGCTCCTGGTGCCAGATTGACCAGATATGCTTGGGGAAGCGAATCCTGTGGCCCAGGGTCCGGGCTCCCAGGTGGCCCTTCCTTTACAGGGTAGGACTTCACATAGGTTACTTCCCCAGCCCTCGGCCCCTCTGTGGAAGGTCGGTAGGGGTCCGGGTCTCACAGGTCCCTCGGTAGGGCCATGTAGGGCACCATACCTCCCCCCCCCCAATTGGGGGAATAGGGTGGAGGCCTAGGACCGTCAGGGGCACCTGAGTCAGAGGGGGTATCCTTCACTCTCATTTTGACTTCCACTGTGCATGCTTCTGTCTGATCAGTGCATTCTCAGTCAAATTTGACCTATTCCTTTTCCTTCTCACTTCCCAAGTCCTCCTTTACTCCCTCTAGGTCTAATGTTGCCTCCTCCTCCTTCTTCTGTGAGATAGCATTACCCATCACTTACCCTGAGAGACCGCTTAGCCTCGGCTGGTATCTTTTCCTTTTGAGCCCCACGTTGGGTGCCAGACAACCGATGGGGTCCTAGGAAAGTGTGCAGCTTGCCCATTCCCCAGCCTGGACACAATCAGATGCAACAAGGAGTCAAGTCAAGCAGGAATTCGTTTATTACCACACAGCAAACACTTTTTAAAGCAAAAGACTGCGTGGCATGGCAGGGGAGGAAAAGAAACCAACCAATCACTGTGCAGGTCACACCCTATCATGAGCCTAAGCTTCCACAAGCTATTCATGCACTGAATGTAAACAAATTGGGCTCTGCCCACTCAACTCCCTCTCAGCGCCATCTTTGCTGCCAGTGTGCCCTACATTTTACCACTTGAGCCACAGCTTCACTTCTGGATTTTTTGGTGCTTAATTGAAGGTAAGAGTCTCATACACTTTGCTGCTCAGGCTGGCTTTGAACTTACCTCAGGCTTTTTAGTAGCTAGGATTATACACATGAGCTACTGGTGCCTGGCTTGTTCATTAGTCCCTCCCTCCCTCCCTCCCTCTCTCTCTCCTTCCTTCCTCCCTCCCTCCATTCCTTCCTTCCTTCCTTCCTTCCTTCCTTCCTTCTCTCCTTCCTTCCTTCCTTCCTTCCTTCCTTCCTTTTTAAAGTAAAGGTATTTAAAGTAAAATATCCTGATTATGCTTATGTGTGTGCGCACACACATGCATATGTGCACATGTGTGCACGCCATTACTAGGACTTGAAATCCAAGCCTTTATATTCACTCATGGTTATATAGTGCTCTTCTTGAGTCACACCTCCAGTTGAAATTTTTTGCTGGCTAACTGGAGATGAGAGTCTCTTGAATTTGTCTGCTTGGTCTGGCTTCAAATGGAACTACTTCAGGTCTTAATCTACTGAATAGCTAAGATTACAGGTGTGAGCCAACAAACCTCAGCTATAATTACTTTTATTGGTATAAATTTATACCAAACATTTGATACAAATTAATATTTTTTGTGATTTTCAAGCTTATATTTTTATAGTTAGAAAAATGAAATTATTCTAGTGTTTTCCTAAATATACTTTAAATAACAATCTTTATATGTTTTAAAATTCCCATATAATTGTTTCACTTAAAAAAAAGAAGGTTGTATAAAGACATTATTTTACAAATACTTCCAAATGATAATCTCTTCTTAATGATAAAGTATGCAAAATTAAGCAAGAATGTGATGACTTTTCTTTTTTTTTCCTTTTTTTTAAATTGTCAAGGTGATGTACAGAGGGGTTACAGTTACATAAGTAAGGTAATAAGTACATTTCTTGTCAAACTTGTTACTCCTCACATTTTCTCCTACCTTCCCTCCCCCTCCCCAGTTGTAGAGATCATTTCAAACATACTGTCTTGTGCATATTGCTGTTGCTTTGGTTCCCCCCTTGTCCTTTTTCACCATTCTGTTGTTCCCCTTCCCTTCCCTAATTCAAATAAACATATCTACAATACCAGGGTACAAAATCAAATACAGTGACAACAGGGGATATATGGTAGAGGGAAGAACACACAAAATAAATAAGAAATCACATACATAAAAAACAACAACATGCGCTGGGAAGGTGGCTCAGTGGTAGAGCACTTGCCTTGCATGCATGAGGCCCTGGGTTCCATTTATCAACACCACATAAGCAGAAAATCCAGAAGCGAGGCTCAAGTGGTAGAGCCCTGGTCTACAGCTAAAGAGCTGGGGGACAGCGCCCAGGCCCAGAGTTCAGGCCCCACAACAGACAAAAAAAAAAAAGAAACAACAACAACAAAAAACCTCTTTTGTCCGTGTCTTGGAGTTGATTTCACTTAACATCATCTTATATGGCCATATGTGCATAGCTATTGAGCTATTCTGATCATCTGCTAAGATTATCTTAGACATATACTAATTATTGCAAATTAAGGGAAACCATCGGACCTATGTTTCTTTGGGTCTGGATTACTTCACTTAATATGATTTTTTCCATATAAATTAATCTTTAAGTTTAAGGTTAGATATCAACTGATATTAGTTAGAACATATAACCATTCTTAGCCAGTACTGCATGGAATAGTCTTTCTGGTTTTGTTTTGACCATTGGCTGAATCTGGCTCAGTTTAGTATGATTGCTGGCAAATAAAATGATTAACTAAACCAAAAATTTTCAGGATGCTACTCCAAGCAATGCTTTAAAGCTGCTTTTGTGAGGACCACAAATAAACTAAAAGCAGGAGAACAGCTAGGCATCCCTGCTTCCATTATGTATGTGTCTTTGCTCTATGTCATTCTCTCTACAGTAACTTTATAATCCAATCTTATCCAAAAAGAACAGGACTGATGGATGGCATCTTTATGGCAAGGGAATATTGTCCTAAAGTATCTCTAAGGAGCAATAGAGCCTCCTCAGGACAGACCACCTTCTGAGTAGCAATGCCTTGTTTATTCTGAGCAGTGTTGACAATGATAAATCCTTTAGAACCTCTCCTAGAACAAGCATTGAAATAATTGTCAACAACTGTTTAGTGATTATGCATACCTCTTGCCCATACTTCTTTGCCTATACAACCTATAACTCATATCTGTATCCTGAAGATGCCTGAAGATGGGATGAAGTGCTTAGTTTACCTCATCCCAGGGCTGTCAGGGCAGTGTAATAAATGTCCTTTCTCTGCCCTTCACCATTATCATCTCTTTATTTGGCGTATAGGTGCCAGTGGTTAGACCTGATGTGGAATCCCAAAAGTTTTGGGCCCCGGGGTCTAAAACACTATTTTCACCACTCCAAGATTAGGATTTTACAAAGTTGCAATTCAATGAGCATTGAGTCTATATAACTAAGCCAGAAAAGGGACAAGTAAAGGGCTAGTCAGGCTGACAGGAACTAGTGGAAATACAGAATAAATATTTGAGCTACATTTGTAACCTAAAGATGTTGGCATCACACCCTTTTTATTTATATTGATGGCTTTGAAATTTGTTTATTGAGCACAATGCATTGTTGAAAATAATTTTACATCATGATTCAGGACCTGAATATATTGAGACAGAGTTTTTGAGGAAAATGTTTATCGTCTACTTTATGTTATATACATGGGTAGTTTTTATTTTACTGTAATTCGTTGCATTTCTTTGAAGAAGCTTAAGTAGTGGATCTCTGAATTGGTTTAATTTCTCATGAATGTGTCATGAACTTCAGTTGAAAACCACTGATTTAGAGAGCTCTTAAGATCTATCTACCTTCTTCCTTTGATGCCCCCTTGAATTAGAGGGTTGGCACTGAGCCCAGCTCAGCCCCGTCATGGTCTAGCAGTTATAAATACCTCAATTCCATCAGCCATTCATCTTGATAACAGAATGCCCAGACAGTGAGAATATTTGACCCTGAACTACAGAGGAGAAAATGAGATAATGCAGAAAGAGAGTTAGCATCTTTATTCACAAAGCTCTATTTATTTATTAGTTCATTTTCTACTTTCAAAGTCTTATTTTGAAAATGGTCAATTTGATTGGCATATTCATGATTCAAAACAAAAAAGAACAAAAACAAAAACTTTATTTGGAACATCTTTGTGAAATGGAATAAAAAAGTCTTTATTTTGTGATATTATAAATGCATGTATAGAATACATGTAAAGTATTTGTCTTTTCTCATTAATTTGTAAAATTCATTGCATTTTATGGATGCTCTACCTGTTAGGAGTAGAAAAGATCTTTTTTTTTCTTTTTGGTTGGTTGTAGGGCTTGAACTCTGGGTCTGGGCTCTGTCCCTGATCTCTTCAGCTCAAGGCAAACACTCTAGCACTTGAGCCCCAGTGCCACTTCCAGTTTTCTGGTGGTCAATTGGAGATAAGAATCTCATGGACTTTCCTGGCCCTGCAAGCTTTGAACTATGATCCTCAGCTCTCAGCCTCCTGAGTAGCTAGGATTAAAGGCCTGAGCCACCTGTGCCTGGCCAGAAAATATCTTTTCTTGTCACTTGACTTTTGAAATTGCTTATGGGTGTTCCTTTCTTGTTTCCTTCCTTCTTTCCTTCCTTCCTTCCTTCCTTTCTTCCTTCCTTCCTTCCTTCCTTCCATCTTCCCTCCCTCCCTCCCTCCCTCTTTCTCCCTCCCTCTTTCTCTTTCTTTCTTTCTTTCTTTCTTTCTTTCTTTCTTTCTTTCTTTCTTTCTTTCTTTCTTTCTTTCTTTCTTTTCTTTCTTTCTTTCTTTCTTCCTTTCTCTTTCTTTCTTTCTTTCTTTCTTTCCTTTCTTTCTTTCTTTCTTTCTTTCTTTCTTTCTTTCTTTCTTTCTTTCTTTCTTTCTTTCTTTCTTTCTTTCTTTCTTTCTTTCTTTCTTTCTTTCTTCCTTGTGGTCATGGGGCTTGAACCCAGGGCCTGGGTGCTGTCCCTGAGCATTTATGCTCAAGGAACAACTCTACCACTTAAATCACAGCTCCACTTTATTTTCTGATGATTAATTGGAGATAAAAGTCTCATGAGCTCTCTTATTTGAGTTGACTTTGATGTGTGAACCTCAGAATCTCAGACTTCTATGTAGCTAGGATTATAGGTGTGAGCGACCAGCACTTGGTGGTTATGGGTTTTGTTTCTTTTTCTGTTTTGTCCTCTTCCTCCTTTCCTCTCTTGCCTCCTAATTTTTGTTTTTATTTTTTCTCTACTGCGGTATTTGAAATAAGGGCCTGGAACTCTTGCAGGTCTTCTACCGCTGGAGCCATGCCTTTACTTTCAGCTTTTTGCTGGCTAATGGGAGATATGAGTTTTTCTGATTTATCTGCCCAATTGGCTCTGAACCTTAGTTTCATATCTCAGCATGTTGTGTAACTAGTGCCTGGCTTGCTCTCTCTTTTCTTGCCATTCTTTTTAGCCTAAGTCATTTAAAGGGGTCTCTACAATAACAAGGCTTTAATTTCTGTTTCTATCAGTTTTTCCTCCATAAAAATGATTATTTAAAAGGCACAGATGTGGTTATTTCACACTATTACTCCAAAACTTTAAAGGTTTTTCATTACTTGAAGGGAAAGTTCCTAAAATGATTTATAAGGCTTTCTGACTGTATACTTCTAGTGCTTTGCTTCTAGCCAATTCTTGTACCATGAATCTCTTTTTCTTTACTTCTAGGGTGTCAGTTTCCTGCCTCTCAGAATCTTATACATACACTGTCATCTGTCCTTCTTATTTCCTCTTCACATTTTTTTTTTGCTCTTAAGCTTATGTAACATTTCATTAGAGACTACTTTTCTAACCTCAAATTAGGTTCTGCTTTTCTGCTCTTGTTGCATCCTGGAATAACCTTTGTACCCTCTGTTCCAACTATGTAACACATAAAGTTACCTATTTGTTTAGATATCTGTATTTTTTGCTAGACTCTAAACTGAGCTCTCATGAACATTCTCTCTTCCCTTTTCTTTTTTCTTTCTCGCTCACCTCTCTCCTTCTATCCTCCCTCTTTCTGCATATCTAGCAGTTAATAAAGGTCTATTACATATTAGATATACAAACTATTGCAGCTTAAAAGCCACTGAAGGAAAGAATGATTGAGGTTTGGAGTTGGCAATAAACAGATAAAGACTGCAACACTATGTCAATGGGCTTATACTTTATGCTATAGACAATGAAAAGTCAATGACACATTTATTAAAAAGGGAGGGTCAATATGATCAAAGTACATTATTATATACATGAACATGTCATAATGAAATCCATTATTTTGCACAAACAAAAAGTAAAGGCCAAGCTGGTTGCTGGTGGCTCACATCTGTAATCCTAGCTACTCAGGAGGCTGAGATCTGAGGACCATAGTTTGAAGCGAGCCTGAGCAGAAAAGTCCATGAGACTCTTATCTCCAATTAACCACCAGAAAAGCAGAAATGATGCTGTGTCTCAAAGTGGTAGAGTTCTAGCCTTGAGCAAAAAGAGCTTTGGGACAGCACCCAGACCTGAATTCAAGCCCCACAACTCATTAAAAAAAAAAGCCAATTTTACTTTGTTTTATTTGTCCCCTTCTTACAGAATGTTGGATTTTCAATCAGTAATGATCATAATAATTCATGTGTGTGTGTGTGTGTGTGTGTGTGTGTGTATGTGTGTGTGCATGTGTGTGTGTGTGTGTGTGCTGGTTCTAGGGCTTGAACTCAGGGCTGGACACTCTCTGACCTTTTGTGCTTAAGGCTAGTACTCTACCTTCTCTTCTGGCTTTGTAGTGGTTAACTGGCAATAAGAATCTCATAGACTTTCTTACTTGTGCTGGCTTTGAACCAGGATCCTTATATTTCAGGTCTGTAAGTAGCTAAGATTATAGGCATGAACTGCTGGCACCTAGCTAATAATTACTTTTTGAATATTCTTTCACGTAATCAGAAATATACATGAGTACTAGCAGATCATCTTTAATTCTTTTCTTTCTTTCTTCATTTCTTCCTCCTTCCTTCCTCCCTCCCTCCCTCCTTCTCTTCTCTTCCCTTCCCTTCCCTTCTGTTTCCTTCTGTTCCCTTCCCTTCCCTCTTCCTTCCCCTCCCCTTCCCTTTCCTTTCCTTCCTTTTTCTTTTCTTGATGCTATCACCATATGAACTCCTAGCCCCTCATTCATTCAAGCACTTGATTGACGTGCTAACTTGGTGCTCTACCACATAAGCCATACCTCCATTGGAATCTTGTAGTTTTTTGCCTGGGCTAGTTTCAAACTGCAGTTCTCTGGATCTCAGCCTCCTGATTAGCTAGGATTACTGGTGCCTGGCTAGGACATTATAATTCTTAATTGAAATAGAAGGAATCTTCTGTTTACTGGTCTTGAAGCTAGATTTTAAAAATAAATCTCTATCTAAAGATTTCTGGCTTAAAAAAAAAAAAGATTTCTGGCTTTTAATTTGAGCAGATAATTCTTGCATAAATAAATAGACTTGCTGTTTCTTTCAATTCTTCCCTAAACCAAAATAATTTCAGTGTTCCCTGAGCCATTTCACACAATATTAGAGAATTACATATTTTAATACAATGCTATACTCAATGCTAATTTTGTTGAGAAGGAAAACATAAATGTATCAGGTATTGAAATGAAAGTCTAGTTTTTGTCTCTATTTTAATCCAGAAATTACTAGATCATAAATTAATAAATATGACAATAATAAAATAATAAACAAATCTCTGCTTCTTTGCAGAATAGTCCAGTAATTTCTGTATTAATAATATTAGGCTTTACCTTCATTTATGTAATACCTCTTATGTTCAAATTAACCAAAATTAAGTAATTAATCCTCATGTTAAACCTCACAAGGCTGATAAGAATTATCTTCATTTTACAGATTAAGTCAAATCATATTTCAAATGATTAAAACTTCAAAAATCTCCAGAACCAAATGGTTTATGTTCCTCAGCAAGCATGTGGAACCCCAAATTTACATAGTAATTATGTGTTCAATTGTGCTAAGGAGCAAGTGGCAGGCCTAGATAATCTTTTAAAAAAAGAAAAAAGAAAAAAATACTGATAATACACAAAAAAGAGGAAAGCTGTTCTTTTAATCCTTGTTGACTGATAATATTATTCATATATGGTGATTCTCTCTTTAGAAGTTCTTCTATATTAAGAACAAAAACCAAAAGTCTCACAACACCTTGGTAAATGCTGATTAATAACAGAATAAATCCAGTGGAATGATGAAATTTGCATCTTGAGAAATGAAAAGGAAGCCATGGAAGAAAACTGATATAAAGCTATTTCTTCATCACTTAGCAGATGAATTCTATTACTGGGCTGCATTCATCTACTAATACACTGTCTGTGTGAACAAAATTCATGTGAGGAGGGTGGTGTTAAAGAAGAGAAAATTGTGAAACATTAATAAGAATATAATTCTTTAGCCTTACATTATGGAAAGACACATCAATATGCTATTTCTATTTTGGGAGAAAAACATATATTTTTCTTTTTCCTGACAGAAGGAGAAGTCATAACTGGTAGTGAAAATTGAGGAAAAGTTAAATATATTTATCTTTTATCTATCATCTATTTATCATGTATCTGTCTTCATTGTTATCATCTTCCCACTATGCACCATGTTTCACTCTTTCTCAAGGAAGGCCATCTCCATGTGTGAACAGCAGGTATGGGCTGATGAGATAGTTGTTAGAATAACTTCTTAAAGACTGCCTGGCATAGCTGGGCACCAATGACTCATGCCTATAATTCTAGCTACTGAGGAGGCTGAGATCTGAGAATGCTAAACCAGCTCGGGTAGGAAACTCTGTGAGACTCTTATCTCCAACAAACTACTCAAAAAAGCTGGAAGTGGAGCTGTGACTCAAAGTGGTAGAGCACTAGCCTTAAGCAAAAGAGTTCAGGAACTCAGACTCCTGAGTTTAAGCCCCATGACCAACAAAGCAACAACAGCAGCAGCAGGAGTAGCAACAACAACAATAACAACAAAAACCCTGCTTGATGTTGTGTATGAGTACCAGAAATATCACTAGGGAGCATAAGACTTGTACTTCTGAACAGATGTCTGAAGTAAACTTTCTTGCAAAAGTATCTAGAAATATTGTTATAAAATGCTTAAAGAGATACTAGAGAAAAAGGGAATGACTGGAAGGCCAGAGTTGGAAAAATAACTAGAAATGACGAGAAAGCCTGGGATAAAAAGTCAGGAAACAGACCCATTATTTATTAATTTAATTTAATTTATTATTATTATTATAGAGGTGATGCACAGAAAGATTACAATTACATGAATCAGGTAATGAGTACATTCTCTTTTGTCTTCTGTTCCCTTATTCTCTCCCAGCCCCTCCCTCCGTCTCTATTCATGAATTGTCTAGTTCACTTTCATTCATGTCTGGTGAGCTACACTTTTTTACCCGTTTCCCTAGAGTTCTGTGCCCTCCCTCCATCTTTCCAAAGGTATACACATGAATACACCATATATAAGGAAAAGAAGACAGAATCATCAAAAACTAAAAACAAAACAACAAAAAGAGAAGTCTCTTGTTTCCATATGTTGGAGTTCACTTCAGTATGTATATTATTTTGTATAAATATGAACAGTCACTTAGGCATTACACTTTGGTGTTACTCTCCTAAGAGTACTAAAATCTCTTTTGGTTTCACTGTCTAGGAGTAACTAGAATCCTATACAATTTGTCATATCCCAGTGCACATCTAACTTCCACATATCAGAGAGGGCATGTGTGGTTTGTCTCTCTGAGCTTGTTTTATCTCTTTAACATGATTTGTTCTAGTTCTATTCATTTCCCTGAAAATAATGTTATTTTATTCTTTCTTGTAGCTGTGTAAAATTCCATTGTGCACAGATACCATATTTGAAAATAGACACTTTAATGAGCTGGGAAAGACCTATAGAAGACTTTTTTTTTTTTTCAAAGCAGAAGATTGGGCCAAATGGCTGGACCCTCTATAGCTCTTGTGGGTAGGCCTGAAATCTCTTTTTTCTGGAATGAGGGATTCTTGCTTGTCTCTGCTTTGGCACTATGTAAAGCAGAATTAAAAATTAGTGTTTCTTGAGAAGTATGCATAAAGTCCACTATCATAGATGTTTTAAGAGAAAACCTACCTCATTCTAATTTTATTATGGATTGAACACACGTTAACTGAAAATTGAAGTCCTCTTAGGATCCTAGTGGTCCTAGATCACTAGCAAAGTCAAAAGTATCTCTCTGGTCTCTCTGTCTCTGTCTCTCTCTGTCTCTGTCTCTGTCTCTCTGTCTGGTGTAATTTACTATAAACTCAGGCCTCAAAGAAATACACAGGTATAATTCTATGTATATGAGATAGAATCTCTATGAGAATACTGTACAATAAAAAAAAATTTGTAAGACATATGAAGACTCACGAGTGAGATCAATAAAAACACCATACTGCAGAATCGGATCGGTAAAGACTGTGGATATTGGGATTTACCACATGCCAAATATAAGTAAAATAGTTAACCTTTTAAAGGAGATTCAAGGTACTGTTAAAGTGCCTTATTATCCTAAAATGATAATTCTCTACCAGAAATAACCAGCTAGGTTTTCACAAAGTACAAGAAAGGTCTCTGGAACTTGAAATGTGTAATGATTTGTAAGAAAGCTAAAGGGCTGTTTATTTAGCAGATTCACCAGATTAAGGAAGAATTAGTGAGCTATAACATACCTTCAAGCAAGGAGGCATACATTGGAATATATAGAAGACAGGTACATGACAGGTAAGATAGAGTATGGGCACATGAAGTTTCAGAAGGGACTAGTATGAAGAAAGGCAATATTTATAAGAGATAATGGAGTTATCTAAAGATGATGATGATAGAACAAATTCTAGAGATCTCAAAATCTCTAGAATAATCTTTAAATATTAATATCTATTAAATACATACTAGTGAGACAGTAAAGCCCAAAGACAAGAGAGGATCTTAAAAACTACAGAATAATTACTTACAGTGAATTTCTACATAGCAACAGAAGGGCTAGTAGATATTGAAATAAAGATTTTAAATGCATGAGAAGATAAAAGATTGTTAATATAGAATTTTATGCCACTCTCTGCTTTTTCAAGAGCAATTGCTCAATAGATGCTCCTTAGGGGGAAATTGTTAGATTTACTTCAAAATAAAGCAAAATAATCTTGGAAGGTATAAGAAGAAGGAAAGGTTAAAAATTAACATGGTAAATATGTGGGTAAATCTAAAAACAAGTATAGAACATGCTGAATGTCAATAACAAAATTTAATTTGTGGGATAGTAAACAGAATTTATGGGAAATCATTGTTTTGGACTAGCCTCCAGCAGACCAGACTGAAAAGTCAAATCAAGTTAGTAGAAAATGTTCCTATTATATCCACATAAGAAAAGTAAGTCTGCTTTTTGTTCCTTGTTTTGACTTTCTTCTTTACTGTCTATATAGCCATCTCTTCTGATTAGCTCACTGGAACACTCATTTTTTTAGAATAAAAAAAATAAAGCCAATTAAGTCTTGTGGTTGTAATTTTGTCTTTTGATAGGGATAAACAGATGAACAAATAGCTGTAAAATAGTAGCTATCAAGATGAGAAGTTGTGGTCCAATTAGTCTTCAAAGTTCTTTTAATAATTGAAAAGAGAATAATTTTAGCTCCTCATATTAAGAACACTTACATTAAGCTTACACTAAGCAAATGGAAAAAAATGTAAATATCACCTGATGTGGAAGAAATAATTGTATTGTCAAAGCTCATAGAATTCACAAATTTTATAGACCACAATAATGATAATTTGCCTTTTGAAGGTTAAAATGTGTTTGCGACTTTAAGTATCACTATTCCACAATACTGTGAAATATGTGAAATTTATGTTAATACCTAATCTCAGTTTAAGAAAAAAAAGAAGAAAAGAAAAGTGAGAGAAGGGATGGGTTAAGAGTGATGGGTGACAATATTGTTAGACACTTTGTATTCATATACTGTTTTGTAGAATGGGAACTTCTTTGTACAGCCACTTAAAGATAATAAAAAAATTAAAAAAGGCTATGTATTTTATATTTTAGGGCATTTATTAAAAGAATAGAAACAACATAAAATTTTCAACACACTTGAAGGAGAAGTATGAAATGATTTATTTAAATAAATTACATCAACATTTTTATTTTTATTTATTTATTTCAAAATCTTACTTAAAAATATAAAAATGCAGTGTATGGAGGAGTTACAGTTACATGAGTCAGGTAATAAGTATTTTTCCTTTTTTTTTTTTTTGTTGGTCATTGGGCTTGAACTCTGGGTCTGGGCGGTGTCCCTCAGCTCTTCCGCTCAAGGCAAGCGCTCTACCACTTGAGCCACAGCGCCACTTCTGGTTTTCTGGTGGTTTATTGGAGATAAGAGTCTCATGGACTTTCTTGCCCCGGCTGGCTTTGAACCTCGATCCTCAGATCTCAGCCTCCTGAGTAGCTAGGATTATAGGTGTGAGCCACCGGCACCCGGCAGTATTTTTCCTTTTAACAGTGTCACCCCCCACCATTCTCTTCCAGTTTTTCTCCTTCTGACTTTCCTCACCCAAAGTTGTATAGCTCATTTCCAACATAGTATCTAGTGGGTTTCACCCTTTGTTCCACTATTTCTGTGCTTTCCTTTCCTCTCCCCAAATCAAATAAACTTATATTCAAGAGAAAAGGTACAGAAAAAAATGTGACAGAAAGAATTAACCAAAGAAAAAAAGGAAAGAATAAAATAAGAAAAAAAAAGAACCACAAACAGTATAATAAAAAGCCTCTTCTGGAGCTGGGAAGGTGGCTCAGAGGTAGAGTGCTTGCCTTGCATGCATGAGGCTCCAGGTTCACTTCCTCAGTACCACTTAAGCAGTAAAAGCCAGAAGTGGCACTGCGGCTCAAGTGGTAGAGCACTAGCCTTGAGCAGAAGAGCTGAGGGACAGTGCCCAGGCCCAGAGATCAGGCCCCACAACCGAAAAAAAAAGCCTCTCTATTTATTGAAGTTAATTCGATAAGCATCATTTTATATGCTCTTGTGCATATAGCTATTGAACTCTTGCATAGATCAACATTTTTAAACTGTCAGTATACAATAGAGAACTTTGGGTAACTTTCAAAAATGTCTCAAGAAAACTCTTCCTCTTCTTCCATATTTTTCCTCTCTTATTTTCTCCACGTAATATGAAGTAGGACTAAGACTGGTGTTCTAGATTCAAGAGAAAGGATATAAAGTCCCTGTTAGCAGTTCAGAGCCATCTTTTCTCTGAAGGAAGATGATTCTGATGTAAACAAAGAAGGGATCATTTTGATAAATGAGTCTATGAGTTGAATTTCACTTGAGAAATCTGGGTAGCCAGAAATTTTGAGTGCAGTAGACACTGAACAACCAACCATAATAGTGAATTTCTTTCCCAGAGAGTTATGTAGACAGTTACCAGCCACTTGGAAATCATATTTGATCACTTAGTGCAATTTTAACATTTTCTTTGAAAAAAGTGATTGAGAAAAAACTGGACATCAATTTTTTCTTCTCTAGCATTTGTAGAAAGCTATGTGCTAAGTATTTTATACTCATTAAGCTATTTCATCCTATCAAATGACATAAGAAGTAGATACTAACATTACCTCTACTTTAACAATGGGAGAACTCAGCTGAATTGGATAAAGCAAAAGAACTAACTGATTCAAGAGTACAGGACCAGAAAGGAATCAATGCTCAGATAAGTTAGGATATACAGGATTTTAAAAAGTAGCACATAAGACTTTCCTGATGTGTGTTTTTTAAAATACTTCTTATTTGCTAAAAAGGGGCTGCATATTTGCTAAAAAGGGGCTGCACTATGTACCATTTCCTAAACTTACAGAATAGCATGCTTAACTAGCACTGCTTCTGGGCTGCAATCCAAATGTAAATTTATTTTTGTATCTTATCTTTCCTCTACTATCTTTTTAGCAGAGGTGTACTTCTTTAGCCCCCGAGAGAAATTTTGACAAAGCCAGATTTTCTGGTCCTTGGTAATAAAATCTGTGTTCTGCCTAACTGGGCAATTGATCGTCTTTCTTTCCCCAGGTGAGGTGGGCTGCTATACTACCTTCTGGTCTAGCTAGATGCTCTCACAGTATCACAAGATCCTTCCTCATAGGAACAGAAGGATGGGAGAAAATGGAACAGCAAATTATATCTTCCTCATAGCTTGCTTTTATGTTTTGAATTTGGCAGTTGTCACATTCTGTGTCTTTCTTGAGTGCCATTGGCAGTGAAATGGGCATCAAGATTTCCTCTGTGAAACCTCATTCTTCTTCTTCTAGGTGGTCTTCATGTCCAGTTTAAGGGTGTCCAGACCACTTTATTTTCAGGCAGCCCAATTCTGCTCTTGGAATACTTCCCATATCCTTTGGCTTGATGAGCTCAGGGTCTTGAGACTAAGACAATGAAGCCTCTAATTTTCCCCCTGTCTTAGGAACTTATCAGTTACATGACCAGGTACAATGGTAGCATATCCTCCCTGACTGCATTAAGTAAAGCCTTTTCCAGGATATGAGGCAAGGTACAGCCCTCTTTAGTCGTGGTGCATGGACTCATAGCACTCTGAGTCTCTGTAAGTAAGTTCTTCTCACATGTCCTCTTACTATATTTCCATTGAATCTAAGGGGTCATCTATGTGAGAAATCGACTGATGTCTAACAAATTATACCCAATTTAGCAGCTTAAAACAAACAGGGCCTTCCTACCCAACAGTTTTTGAGGTTCAGGAATCTTACAGCATAGAGTGCTTTGGGTTCAGAATCTCTCATGATTTTTTTTAAAATTTAATTTAATTTTATTTGTGAACATACTGTACAGAGGAGTTACAATTACATGGGCAGGATAATGCGTACATTTCTTACCAAGCATTGCAGCCTCCTCCTTTGTTTACCCTTCACATCCCTTCCCAGCCTCCCCCCTCCCCCCCAATCCCAATCCTTCTCCCCCCCCCCCCCCCCCCCCCGCACCGACGTTGTAAAGCTCGTTTTGAACATGACAACTTGTACTTCTCATTGTTGCAACAGGTCCACCTCGTTTTGGACATGACAACTTGTACTTCTCATTGTTGCAACAGGTCCACCTGTATCCTTAAACAACTGGTTTTTCCCCATCTCCTCCACAAGTTATACTGACATCAAATATAGTGAAAGCAGAGGTTATACTGTGGGGGAGGGACATACAAAGCAACAAAGAGATAATCTTATAAATGTGTTAGAAACACATGCATGAAAGAAAAAAACCTTAAAATACACATCTAAGGGTTCATTTTCCTGACATCACATTATCTGACCTTTTCCGCTTGACTCATACATATACTAGATATTACAAATAAGGGAAACCATGGGACCTATGTTTCTTTGGGCCTGGCTTACTTCACTTAATATAATTTTTTTCCAAGTTTTTCCATTTCCTAACAAATGGGGCAATGTCATTCTTTCTGATGGAGGCATAGAATTCCATTGTGTATATATACCACATTTTCTTGATCCATTCATCTACTGAGGGGCATCTGGGTTGGTTCCATATCTTAGCTATAGTAAATAATGCTGCAATAAACATAGTTGTGCTGGTAGCTTTAGTGTGGTCTTGTTTGTAAAGATTTGGGTAAATGCCCAAAAGTGGGATTGCTGGGTCATAGGGGAGTTCTATGTGAAGTCTTTTGAGGAACCTCCATACTGCTTTCCAAAGTGGTTGAACAAGTTTACATTCCCACCAACAATGGAGTAAGGTTCCTTTCTGTCCACATCCCCTCCAGCATCTCATGATTGTTTTTTTTTAAAAAAAATCATTGTAAAGGTGATGTACAGAGGGAGGACAGTTATGTGAGTCAGGTAATAAGTTACATTTCTTTTTGAACAGTGTCTCCCCCTCCCTTATTCTCTCCCAGTCTCATGATATATTGATGACCACCAGAAGTTCTGCTTCTAGAAGTGTACTGGTAAAAGATTTCAATGTCTCTCTGGCAGTTAATATAAGACTTCTGTTCCCTTGTCTGTGAGTAACTCATAGGGTCAATCATACTAAATCAGATGACTAACTTAAAGGAGGGAGGGAGGAAGAGAGGAAGGAAGGAGGGAGGGATGAAGGGATCAAGGGAGAGTGAAGAGAGAGAGAGAAAACACAGTGTGAGAGAGAACATAAGTAAGAAATTGAAAGACACTGAAAACAGTGATGTGGGTCTGACTATAGAATGCTGAGAATATAGTAAGTTTCACATTATTGGGAGCCATCTTGGATGCTATCTGCCATGACATCTATTGAAAATGTGCTAGTTATTTTATGTACTATTAAGAGAGACAAAATGTTGACAATTATGGTATGTTATCAAATGTATGACACCTTGAATTTAGAGATGTTGAATGTCAAAGACCTAAATTTTGGAACTGATGAAATACAAAATTTTTTCATGTGTACAAATATGTTCTAAAGTAATATAATTGGGCTCTGGATATTTTCTTTGAATAGTGCATCTTAAAAATTTTTAAATTGTTATTATAAAGGTGATGTGCAAAAGGGTTACAGTCTCATAAATAAAGTAATGAAAACAATTGTTTTTGAACAGTGTGACACCTTCCTTTGCTGTCTCCCAGTTTTTCCATCCCATCCCCATCCACAAGTTGTATAGTTCATTTTCAACATAGTGTCTAATGAGTACCACTGATTTTCTACTTATTTGATCTTCAGTTGAAGCCAATAATTTATCCCATCCTTGTTCCCTTGTTTTAGCCTTTTACCCATGAACAACTTGCATGCATTCATATTCAGTTGAACACTTTTTTTGGGGAAACTATTTCTTTCCTTTCCTTTCCTTCCTTCCTTCCTTTCTTCCTTTCTCTTCGTTCCTTCCTTTCTTCCTTTCTCTTTCTTTCTTTCTTTCTTTCTTTCTTTCTTTCTTTCTTTCTTTCTTTCTTTCTTTCTTTCTTTCTTTCTTTCTTTCTTTCTTTCTTTCTTTCTTTCTTTCTTTCTTTCTTTCTTTCTTTCTTTCTTTCTTTCTTTCTTTCTTTCTTTCTTTCTTTCTTTCTTTCTTTCTTTCTTTCTTTCTTTCTTTCTTTCTTTCTTTCTTTCTTTCTTTCTTTCTTTCTTTCTTTCTTTCGGGTCTGGTCGTGGGGCCTGAACTCTGGGCCTGGGCGCTGTCCCTCAGCTCTTCAGCTCAAGGCTAGCACTCTACCACTTGAGCCACAGCACCACTTCTGGCTTTTTTCTTTTTGCTTATGTGGTGCTGAGGAATCGAACCCAGGGCCTCAGGCATGCAAGGCAAGCACTCTACCACTGAGCCACCTTCCCAGCCCCTTGGGGAAACTATTGTAGTTTGAATGCTTAGTGGTAAATTCTCTGCCTATTCTGGAGTTGAGGTTGTTTCATTATTAAATATTGTCAAAGTGCCAGCACTGAGCAGAACATCATACAGGTTACAATACTCTGAACATGTGTTTGTAATCTTATATTACAGAGAGGACAAATTATAGCAAATATAATGAAAATATTGATTCAAACTGACTATAGAGCAAAATTTTGATTTTAAAGAAATAATTTGTTGAGCTAGTTCAAATATTTAAATGACACCTTTGGAAGCCTAATGAACTACCATTTTTTTAAACTTTTTTTTTATTGTAAAGATACTATACAGAGGGTTACAGTTACATGAGTGAGGTAATGAGTACACTTCCTATTGAACATTGTTACCTCCTCCTTTGAACTACCATTTTTAATAGAACTCAATTAGAAGCACTTACTTAAGTAAAACTGTTAATAGTTGGTGTTTTTACATTATATATCAATTTAATTTGGTATTTAACATCCATTGATTCAAACATACATACATTACAATTATTTTTCAAAGTTTGGATGATTTTTCAGGGAAAGGTGTGCATAAAAATCTGGTCAGGTTGAAGAATGTTGTGGGAAAAACATATCTCCAAAACATAAAACAGGTATGTTTGTAGTAGCTGAATGAAAATACTAAAGAATGTTGAAATGGGTGACACTGAGCAAGGTATATTGTATTCATAAACTCTTTGTTAAATGGCAACTCCTTTGTACAACTGCCTAAATATAAGAAAAATTAAAAAACCCAAATTTCTTTTCATATGAAAAAAGAAAAATAGCTAGAGTCATTTTTAGGTATAATATGCATAAATACCTCTTATAAATATAATATATGTAATATACAGTAATATACAGTATACATATACTATATGTATTATATTTTCTTTTTTTGTTTTGTTTGTCTTGGGGCTTAAACTCTGGGTTTGGGCACTGTTCCTCAGCACTTCAGCTCAAGGCTAGTGTTCTACCACTTGAGCCACAGCGCCACTTCTGGCTTTTTCTGTTTACGTGGTGCTGAGGAATTGAACCCAGGTCCACATGCATGCAAGGCAAGAACTCTACCACTGAGCCACCTTCCCAGCCCTGTATTATGTTTTCAAGTATTATAAAATGAGTGAAATTGATATATATCTCCTAGTCAAGACTTATCAAGCTTAGAAATAATTTATATATAATTTTATTTATATTCTATTTAAGACTACTAGTATGTCATATTTTTATTAAATAATCTTTTAAGAGATCAAACTATTAGAAAAATAGATTTTTGTTAGTTTTTACTTTTGTTGACTTCTGTATTGTGCAGAGTGCCTCTAAGTGTTGATTATTTCTATTTCGATTATTATGTCTTCCTGCTCTATCACTCCTCTATGTATTTGCTGGTTGTACTTCTTTCTCCTGACCCTTCACTTTGATGTAGCAGCTTCTTCACAAGAGTGTTTCCTTAGCAGCAACATTGTGATGCTCCTCAAAGCTCTGGCTCTGACCGTAACATTTTCCCATAGACTTACATTTCCATTTCTCCATGTTCCCAGCTGTACATATTTATCATAGTCATTTGTGCCTGAAAAATGTTAGTCACCTTTAACATTCTTCTCTCCTTTGTTTTCCTATTAAATTAGTTATATTTCCTCTTTTGTGCTTCATCTTTCAGAATAATCCAAAACTCTGGAGTTAGGTTAATTTCCTGCACATGAGAAAGGGCAGATCTGGTCAGTTAGGCCAAGCATGATGCATGAGGCCCAAACTGAGAGCAGGAAGGCAGTGTGATGACAACTTCTCCAAAAAGGGACCAGGCAGAGTGTGAGAATCAGCAGAGAGGCAATGATGTGAACAGGGAATATAAGGCTTAAAGAAATGGCTGGAAAGCAGAGTGAAATAGTAAAGTCTGGAATGGAAGTGAAGTCTGGTGAAGTTCTATGACCCATTAGACATCACTATAGGTTTGTTTATAATGTGCTTAGCCTAATAAGGAGGAAGAGCCCTTTGAAGTGCTCCTGCTTATGTGACTATTAAATTGTTTTTTAAATTGGTGGTAAAATTATTAAGGCTTTATTTTTCTAATATATATTGTATATTGCTTTTAGATTATTTTCCTTAAAACATTTTCTTTATCCATTCTTTTTCTCTACTCATGTTATACTAACTCTCCCAATGAAGTAAAGCCTTTTGTCGGTGAGGCCTCCTAAATCCACTAATTATTTGTATGGAGTTTGTATTCTAGAAAAAGATGGCTATCTAGTACTCACAGTACATGGTTTGCAAAGCCTCCTCATTCCATTCTCACGCTGTCATATTCTGCTCTATCAGAAAAAGAATATTCTGAATTTTCTTTGTAAATTTAAGGTCTCTAGTGTTTCCAGATCATGTTCAAAGCTATCCTTTGAATACAAACACTCTCCTTTGCTACTGACCCTCTAACTAATATCTTTTAGGATATGCTGAGTTTTATTTAATATTATGCAGTGTCACATTATTTGGTTTACTTTCTTATTTAACCATTGATAATCAGTAAATTCATTGTATCCTTAGAGCCTAGAAATAGGGTCCTGTGCAGAGCACATTCGAATTCATTTTTATTGCTGTTTGTGTTGGTGCTCTAGTAGGAAGGTCACTGTGGGTTACATATCTAAGTTCTTTTGTTTTACTTGATTTTATTTTTAGAAACATTTGTATGACAATAATAAAGAAAATTTGTTGAATGCCACCATCTCAGAATGTATTTTTTAATAATAGTTTCTATAGATAATATGTATCTCTAAGTTATTTAAAATTTATACTGATGCTGTTTATGTAAGTACCTAATGGGAATTTAACTATAATATTATCTCAGTTCTATGTATTTCTGAAGAGTTCAGGAAAGGTGAGATTTGATGTCTGCCAGGAGAAAAGAATAAAGTTAATGAGAAAATACACTTCAGTTTTCAATCATTATAAAGTACAATAGCAAACAACAACAAAGGCTTGAGAATTTAAATCCATTGCAAATATCTTATGTTCCTCTTAATATGTTTTGCTTTCTACTATAATTTCTGTTCATTAGGACTTTCTAATTTTCATTATCGTAACAAGATGTTATTTTGATAAGAGTTCATGTTGAATTTCATATATCCTCTTGTGTATCATATACCCTTTAAACATTTCACCTCTTTTGTTTGTATCCCTGCTCGTCTGTTTAGAAATTTAATGCTTAAGATATCTTACCTTATAGTACCTTAAAGATAACTTTGACCTTATGGCTTATTGAGAGTGCCAATGGGCTTAATATATATGATTTAAAATTGTGCACTATTGGGGCTGGGAAGGTGGCTCAGTGGTAGAGCGCTTGCCTTGCATGCAGGAGGCCCTGGGTTCAATTCCTCAGCACCACATAAGCAAAAAGTAAAAAGCTAGAAGTGGCGCTGTGGCTCAAGTGGTAGAGGGCTAGCCTTGGCTAACCTTGAGCTGAAGAGCTGAGGGACAGTGCTGAGGCCCAGAGTTCAGGCCCCATGACCGGACCCCCCCCAAAAAAATTGTGCACTATTTAACTAGCAAAGAAAAATAAACTATTCTGGGTTTCCACAATATTCTTGTATGCACACCAGGAACTAGATATATAACCTTTAAAAACATTATTATCAGCAGGGAACTGATGGCTCATATATGTAATTCTAGCTATTCAGGAGGCTGAGATCTGAGGATTGTGATTTGAAGACAGCCCAGTCAGGAAAGTCTATAACTCTTATCTCCAATAAACCACCCTCCCCTATCCCAGAATCTGAAAGTAGAGTCTTGGCTCAAGTGGTAGGGTGCCAACTATGAGGGACAGTGTACAGGGTCCTGAGTTTAATCTCCAGAACTGGCACACACAGAAAAATTAACATCCAGCTCATTGTTTGGTGTCAATGGGATGAAATTTTAAGAAAGAAACCACCTGCCAACAGCATATCCATCTTCCTTTATATCTACTTGCTAATTTAATGTTGAAAGTCATTCTTGAGTGTTTTATGTTCTTTGTAAATGCAAGTACTATTAACTGCTCAAGTGCATTCCATGTGGTCTGTAAAACTTTAGTCATCGATCTATTTATTTAAAATTCATAATACAACTGTATGTTGTAGACTTCTTTGTAGGTAGGAATATGATAGCTGTGAAGCTGATAGATGAGGCTTTCACCCTTAAAGGCTGGTATTCCAGTGTCAAATGGTGTAAAACATAATGAACTAATGAGATGAAACTAAATGGGGAAAAACGGGATATTGTGAGGTAATGCTGAAGGACTAGCAGCAGGGAGGAATTGTGGTCCTGTCTAAGGAACTGGAATTTAAAGGAAGAACTGGAAGTCATGTGAAGAGAGCTGATATTGGACATGAAGGACAGAGAGAGGCTGGACTACAGTATGTATTGTCAGGGACAGGGTAGAGGCTGTGATGCTTGATAGAGTTAGGCAGAACTGATCTGTTAGGATCTTGGAAACAGCGATAAGGATTCAGGCTTTATTCCATGAGCAATGGGAGGTCCCTGATGAGATTTCACCAGAGGAATGGTTGAAGGGGCTGACACTGATCAAGATGCATTGCATTCATAAACTCTTTTTTTATATGGCATTGCGTTGGTACAACTCTTCAAAGACAATAAACAATAAGCCAAATTCAGACACACATACACAAAAAGAAATGGCACAATCTCATTTATGTTTTTAACGGTGCACCCTGGCTATAGCAGACAGGCTTCTACTGAAGTGAATAGTGGGCTCAGATCTTCCCACAGCTTTTCACATATGCAACATCCAGGTCTTCTTGACTGTGTTGTATTCCCTATCTTTCCATTTGTGTTCTGTATTCCTTCGGCCTCCCGCAACTTCCTTTCTTCCTGAACCATCCAGTCTCTAGCCTGCAAACTCCTACTTCCTTTTAAAGACAGAAGCTCAGATTTTCCCTCCTTTATAAGATACTATTGAGTGTGCAAGAGTGTACTATTACAGACTCTAAAAATTCAGATGCATCTTGGAGTATATTCTAATTTATTAGCATAGATATTAGTTGATGCTTAGGAAGGAGTACAAGAGAAAATAAATTAGAAAATGGGACATTGACAGGTGATTTTTTTTCTCCACTTCAATGAGTTTTTTCTATGAAACATTATTTTATTTTCATTAAAAAGTTATTTGTTAATGATAATGAATTCAAAATTCATGTTTCATGTATACAAACCTAAACATCAAGGGATTATCAAAGCCACTTTAGTGTTGCTAGTTATGAGTACATTGAATTATGGAAATGAGGTGATAAAATGCCCCTCCCCAAATTTGATGGTATAAGTTATTTGAGTCCAATATTGTAGTTAAGATAATGCTGTATGGGGCTGGGAAGGTGGCTCAGTGCTAGAGCGCTTGCTTTGTATGCATGAGGCCCTGGGTTCGATTCCTCAGCACCACATAAGAAAAAAGAAAGTGGAAGTGGTGCTGTGGCTCAAATGGTAGAGTGCTAGCCTTGAGCTGAAGAGCACAGGGACAGCGCCCAGGCCCAGAGTTCAGGCCCCGTGACTGGACCCCCCCAAATAAAAGAGATAATGCTGTATGATAAGATGTTATACACATTATAGTGTTCAGCATGTGGAAATGTATATGTATATGCTGTACAGATAAATTGTTAGATATGTATGCATACTAATATTTTTCATATATTTAATTTACAAATTCGTTGTTTTAATTATCCAGCCACCCTCACAGCCAACAAAGTTGTTAAAAACACATAAAGATATGTCAAAATAGTTTTCCATTTAAAAATGTTAATTTCATACAATCAGTGTTCTTCCTCCTCTTTCCTGCTTGTCTTCTATGCATAGAATAAAACAAAATGGATTTGAGTCTTTGTCAACTTTGTAGTTACAATGTTACAGGTATCTACAAATCTTAGCTCCAAACAACTGAAGAGCTTGCTCCTGTTCTGAAACCCAGCTTTATAGTACCAAACAGTGAAATCATTTGCTTGCATCTGTTTCATTTGAAAAATACTTATAACCTGTTAACATTAGCAGGGTGGTATTTTTCTTCCTGAGATAGACCAAAGTCTATCACTTTTCACTGAAGGGTAAAGAAAGATGAGCGGAATGGAGGACACATCCTGATCCAACTTGTGAAACCTCTGGCCAGCCCACAGCATACCCTCCAAAACTATACTCCTGACCTACCAGCCAGTCCCAGTCCCACCAGGAGTCTTTAAAAAAATTATCTTCCATGTACTTGGACAAGGGATGTGAGGTCCATAGAAAAGAATTTATATATTTCATGGGGTTTTCATAGGAGTGGAGTTATAATTTTTATAAACTATAAAGACTGGATGAAAAATTTACAGGCAAAACAATTTAGAGTGACACTAGATTCCTGTTAACAGTTCATGAAATACTTTTCATGTATAGTGCCTTACTTAGTGCTCAGGATAACTTTTTCCTTCCCTCCCTCCCTCCCTCCTTCCCTCCCTCCCTCCCTCCTTCCCTCTCTCCCTCCCTCCCTCCCTCCTTCCTTCCTTCCTTCCTCCCTCCCTCCCTCCCTCCTTTTATCCTTCCTTCCTTTTTATTGTAAAGTTGATGTGCAGAGGATTTACACTTACGTAAGTCAGGATTGAGTACATTTCTTTTTGAACAGTGTCATACCCTCCCTCATTTTCTCCAAGATTTTTGCCTCCCGAACTGCTTCCCCTACAAGTTGTATACTTCTATTTCAACATAGTGCCTAGTATCACTGCTGCATTAGTTCACTCTTTGTGTCACCATTTCTGTGCCCTTACCCTCCCCCAAACAGATAACCTTACATACAGGACAAAAGGTACAGAAATCAAAAATAGCAACAAAGAAGGAAAAAAAAAAACCAAAACAGAAACAAAAAGCAAAATAACAGAAAACTATTGTTTCCATTTCTTGGAGTTCATTTCGAGAAGCATCATTTTATATACTCATATGCACAGAGCTATTGAATCTTTGTGATTCTCTCCTAAGAACATCGTCCTTGGGTCCTGTTTAATTTATCACAGCCAAGTGTAATTTTTTTGTCTTTTACCATTCAGTGTGTTAATTATAGGTTTATAGGCACATTCTAATTATTATAAATGAGGGAAACTGTTAGGAAAATGGAGAAATCGAGGAACAGCAAGGGCAGGCAACCTTCCTGCTGGATTGGATGTTGTACAAGGAGGTGGGGCTGGAGTTAGGCTTTTATAGGGTCTGGAGACAGAGGTTATTGAAAAGGCTATAAGAGCTGGGGGAGGCAGGGACTTCTGGTTAGGCCCACAACAGATCATTTACAGCCAGACTTAGGTCAGATTGCTCTGCCTGCATGACACATACCTGGGGTTTTGCCTGACATCTGTATGCACCTGGGATAATAGGGTCAACTGTTCAGAAACCAAACCACCTATGTTTATTTTGGTTTGGCTTACTTTGCTTAATATAATTTTTCCAAGTCTTTTCATTTCTGTCATTCTTTCTGATGAAAGCATAGAATTTCATTGTGTATAGATACCACATTTTCTTGACCTCAGGGTTATTTTGAAGGACAGATAGTAGAATGGTTTCCATTCCTGGATGTGTAAGGAGAAACAGAAGTGAAATAACTTACTCAGGGGTAAAGCTAATAATGTTCTGAGCAGGGCCAGAACATTATGTTCAAGGCCAAGGTAAACACTCTGTTCATCTATTGGTGCTTCCTCAGCACCTGGTATGTGACAGGCACTGTCTTTGATATTGAGGATGTATATGCAACCTTTGCACAGGTAAACCCTCCACCCACCCCAAGTAAACATACATTTGTCCCTGGTGTCATGGAGACTGACTCAGGTCTTCTTTAAAGCTAATGAAAGAGACACATTTGTCTTTTTGAGTAGATCCTTAAAAATATTATGCCGTTACTATTTTTTGACAAATAGGCTTAATCAACCTTTAGGAAACTCTGCAAAAGTAATAAAATAATAAAATAATAAAGTAATAATAATAATAATAATCATCATCATCATCTCATCATCATCATCATCATCATCCAAACAAGAATCTGAAAGCAAAATGTCTTCAGTAGTTTTCAGTTGCTAATTGAGTTTATAATTGACTAGGTCTTCCTTGTGAGTCTCAAGTCATTGCTTTGTTATATTTCTTAACACATGGTGTTGTCTTTCATAAACATATTTATTCTCTGATTAATATGTGCAAACAGAAGACTTTCCTTTTGTTCTTTCCTTCCTTCCTTCCTTCCTTCCTTCCTTCCTTCCTTCCTTCCTTCCTTCCTTTCTTTCTTTCTTTCTTTCTTTCTTTCTTTCTTTCTTTCTTTCTTTCTTTCTTTCTTTCTTTCTTTCTTTCTTTCTTTCTTTCTTTCTTCCTTTCTTTCTTTTCTTTCTCTTCCTTCCTTCCTTCCTTCCTTTCTTTTTTTTTTGTGCTAGTCCTAGGGCTTATACTTAGCACCTAGGTGCTGTTCCTGAGTTTCTTTGCTCAAGGCTAATGCTCTCCCACTTGAGCTATAGCTCCACTTCTGGATTTTTTGAGTAGTCTGTTGCAGATAAGAGTCCTGTTCCTGATAGGACTGGATTTAAACTGTGATCATTAGATCTCAGTCTCTTGAGTATCACAGGTCTGAGCCACCAGTACCTATCCAGAAGACTTTCTGACAATAAAAGTTAATAAGAAATAAACATAGCATTTAAAGAAAAAACAGTATTTTATGGTAACTTAAAAGCAAACACACACATACAGGAGAGATAATTCTTTGGGTTAAAAAATAACCCTCACTTGTTTTTCCTAAGGCATACATTCTCAATTTACCATGAAATCAAGATGTTTAACAAGTGTTTACTGACTACTGTGTATCTTTAATGTTTGTTCTATTAATAATAATCTCCAGTAAAAGTATTGAATGTGCACTGTTTGTGATTACTGTCCTAGAGGGAATTAGAGATTTGAAATGACTAATAATTTGTTTATTTTTGGTATAGGTAGGCTCTGCTGTGTAATTTGGGGGCTTGATGGTTTACTGGCATTGTCTATAATCTCTCTCTCTCTTTCTATGTATATAGGTATGTATATATATGTGTATATATATGTATATATGTTAGTTCAGGTTGTAACAAGGTCATCTGAAGCAAAGGAAGCTTTGGAACAGAAGAAAACTTCTATGTTTCAGGCAAAATTTCATAAAAGTTGTATTGTTTTGTAAAATTTTTCACTTTATCTCTACTATGTGCCATAAATGTATAAGCAAAGTATTCTGTGGGTGAAAAGATTAATAAAGCCTTGCATCCACACTTTTAGTGCATTTATTCCTTGTCTATTATTGGGATAATTCACATCCTGTAGTAGGAATGATTTTGTCATTTTCCTAGGAAAGTAAGAACTTTACAGGGCAAGACTTTCAAATGAGACAAGTTTTGCAGGGCAGATGAGGGATTTGATG
Organism: Dipodomys merriami; assembly: GCF_024711535.1. Classification (NCBI taxonomy): domain Eukaryota; kingdom Metazoa; phylum Chordata; class Mammalia; order Rodentia; family Heteromyidae; genus Dipodomys; species Dipodomys merriami. Next base: position 11,748,764 of record NW_027206512.1, read on the forward strand.
AAGGCAGTATGAAGAAGCCACCTGGGTGTAGTAGCAGTGCTGCCTTGAGTTTGTGGGAAATCCAGTGGGAATCTCACACATGAGAGTAGATTCACAAGGAGGCTCTCTGAATTTATTTAAATAATTCTGGAAGTAATCAGAAAGTAGATATCCAACATAATACCTCAAATACTCTTGTTCAAATCCATTGGAATGCAATTTCTGAGTTTAAGCAACTTGTGCTGAATTTAACCAGACCTCAGGCTACAGCTTTCAAGATGTTGTATGAAGGCTGTTTTGAATTATAGCAGAAAAATTTGACTTACAAGCAGAAAATTTGAAAAAGAGAAACATTTGGGAAATAGTCTAGGTACGACTCTGATCAAGAAGCACTGTACATTTAGATGGACAGGTTGAATTGTAATCCTCTTGTACAACCTTTTGAAGCCTGAAAAATGAGAATTAAAAAAATCTTAAGTTTTTATCATTTCACCTACAAGCCCAAATAACCATGTCAAATCAAACAATTTCAAAAAAAGTTAGATGCAAATTAATACTATCAATATAAATGCAATCATTTATTCAAAGACATTATTCAAATGACTGATGTAGTGGGGCTTTATTTTTCTTAGGGAGATACACATTTCCATAAAACCCCCTAGAACTTAACACTTTTAAGATAAATTAAAAAAAAAAACATGTAGGTAGCACAATTTCATTGTACAAAATTGAGGGATGTAATGTACCAAAAAAAGGAAAAGTAGTAGAGCTTGCTTTATTACTTAATCCGTATATCCAGTATCACATGCCTTTTTCTTCATGCATTTACATCCCTTTTGTCTCATATTCTTTTTTTTTTTTTTTTAACCAGTCGTGGGGCTTGAATTCTGGACCTGGGCACTGTCCCTCTTCAGCTCAAGGCTAGCGCTCTACCATTTGAGCCACAGCGCCACTTCTGACTTTTTCTGCTTATGTGGTGCTGAGGAATGGAATCCAGGGCCTTGTGCATGCGAGGCAAGCGCTCTACCACTGAGCCACCTTCCCAGCCCTCATATTCTTATAATGACACTAGTCCTTCTTGAATTAAGGCCCCACACTTACGATATCCTTTAATGATTTTCTCTTTAAAGGCTCCATATCTAAATTCAGATGCTTTGGGGATTAGAACTGCAACATGTGTTTTAAAGAAACATAATTCTCTCTATGCCAGTGGTAAAGTTAGTATTCCCACTTCATGAAGAGAAATGGACCCATCTAAGTGAATATGAAATTTAAATCTAAGAAGAAAGAAGCCAGGGAATCCTAGTAGCATTTTGATATATCTATGTTGGATCTAAGTGTGCAGATAGTCAGATAGATAAGAGTTTTCTCTTAGAGAATAGAATAATAGTTACTCCTCCTGGAACATGTTCACCAGTTTCGTTTTTTGTTTATTGTTTTTTTTTGTTTGTTTTTTTGTTTTTTTTTTTTTTGGTGCTGGTCCTGGGGTTTGTACTCATGGCCCAGGCTCTGTCTGCTGTCCCTGACTTTTGTTTTTGCTCAAGGCTAGCACTCTACCACTTAAGCCACAGCCCCACTTCTCGATTTTTTTTTTTGTAGCTAATTGGAGATGAGTTTCATAAACTTTCCTGCCCAGACTGGTTCGAACTGCTATCCTCAGATCTTAGCCTCCTAAATAGCCAGGATTACACACATGAGACTCAGAGACATTTAAGGTAGTGAGGTAAGTGGATAAATGATTCTACTCTTGTCCCTCTCATCCGTGTGACTTTGCTTTTGTTCCAGGTTCAGATAGATCTAGCAGTCAGGAATTCATTCTTTGAGAAGAAATGTGGCTGGCTGATGGTGGCTTTATATAGCAGACTCCTGCTAGACCAAGATTTAGCTGCTTCTGGGTCCTTCTTATGCCTGTTTCATGTATGGAGAAAAACCAAGCATGTAACTTGAATCACAATGTCACCTGAAGGAAGGAGATGTGTACTAAGCAGCTTCATGGGGTCATTCTTACTATTGTTAAGAGATACCCGCAACCTAGTCTTTGTCATCAATAGCAAGAGCATGACTAATTCCAACAAAGGACTTTTGAGACAGATGATGAAAGATGCAGAGGCATCTTTCCATTTTTTTTCATGCTTTCTGTTCATGAACTAAGAACAATAGCAGGAACAAACTGTCACTGTTTACCTTGTTCAAGGTCTCACACTCCTCATTAATCTATTCACCTTCAGAACAGCCCTCAGGGTTGTCATATTAGTCACCTGAGGCAGTCGTAATTGTATGAAAGACTGAGTGACTTAAACAGCACAATTTTATTCTCTTGGTTTTGGAGGCTGGAAATCCAAAGTCAGTGTACTTCCATGCTATTTTTTGGTAAGGCTTCTGTTCTTGGTTGCAGATGGATATCTTCTTGTTGTATACACATGTAATCTTTTTCTTGTAATACTCTTGTAGTACTCAAGGCCTTGAGCTTGCTCTACTACTTAATCTATATATCCAGCATAACATGCTTTTTCTTCATACATTTGCATCCCTGTTGTCTTGTATTCTTATAATGACAATAGTCTTGTTGATTTAAGGCCCCACACTTATGACCTCCTTTAATGATTTTCTCTTTAAAGGCTCCATATTTAAATTCAGATACTTTGGGGATTAAAACTGCAACATAATTCTTTCTATGCCAGTGTACAGTTAGTATACCCACTTCATGAAGATAAATGGATCCATCTAAGTGAACATGAAATTTAATCCAACTTTGACCAGGGGTAGATATTTTAGACTTATTCTACCATGAGATACAAATTGAGTAGATATTTCTTTGTCCAACTATGCACTACTCTATAACTATTGTAAGTTCCACCGAAATTCTGGTCATGCTGGTCATTGTGGTTTAATTTTGAAGATTAATTTGGATTTTTATTACTTCTCTGTCTCCTGAATGCTTTTATTTTGTGAAACAATGAGAGCAATTGCATAGTAACTACTAAATCATTTTGAGCCATTTGTACTAGCAACCTCGTTAACACCATCTGTACGTTGCATGTGAAGAAATAGCTATCTCTGTAATGATATCAAATTTATAGACCATGGAAAGTCTATTTCCCCTACAAAAAATGCTTGCTTGCTACCTATTTCCTATTGACTGTAATAGTTCTTTATTGAAGAGAACAAAGCATTACAGATTCACAATATTCATTTTCCCTTCCAGTTATCAAAGGCTCTGCTGTGTAATAACGCTGCTTTGTAATTTTTTAATAGGAGAAATCAATTTTCTCTCAAAAGGATTATAATTTTGGAGTTACACAGCAAAAAGACACTGAAAGTTAAGGTGACTTTTCTGTGTGTAGTTTGATTTCCTTATGTCATTACTAATATGGATCCATCAGCCATGGGCTGTTGGTAATAGACTTTTCACTTCAGAACTGACAAGAACATAGACAAGGGGCTCCTGTCAACTGCCATATGCATTGTGTGATAAGTATACCAGGTATTTCCAGATATAAATGCTGTAGTGTTAGATCTCAATGTTAAAACTGTATCACAAGAAAAATTGGATACAAATGTAAGCCATTGTCCTTGTGCTTTTCTTCATTGGCTTCTTTATCTTCATCCTTCCCTTTGGCTTCTTTATCTTCATCTTTCCCTCCCTCCTCCCTCCCTCCTTTCCTTCCTTCCTTCCTTCCTTCCTTCCTTCCTTCCTTCCTTCCTTCCTTCCTTCCTTCTTTCCTCCTTCCTTCCCTCCCTCCTCCCTTTCCCTCTCCCTCTCTCTCCCTTTTTTTCTCTCATTCCTTCCTTCCTCTTCTTTTTTTGTGCCTGTCCTGGGTCTTAAACTCAGCATAGACACTGTCCCTAATACACTTCTTTTGCAAAAAAAAGTTAGTGCTCTACCAGTTGATCCACAGCTCTACTTTGGGATTTTAAAAAGTAGTTAATTGGAGATAAGAGTCTCATGGATTTTACTACCCAGCCTGGTTTCAAACCATGATCCTCAGATCTCATCCTCCTGAAAAGCTAGTATTACAGGTCTGAGCCATAGGTGACCTACTGCTGATTTTCAAGTACAGTCTTGTTGCATTGAAAAACCCATGAAAGAAGACAAGCAATTGTGTAGGTCAAGGAATACTCACATCATAAGAAAATTATGCCTTCCCCTCCCACTTTTTTTATTTTTTTCAAATTTTTTATTGTGATTAAGTGATTATATACTTTCTCAAATTTCACAGTACTGTGGAATAGTGATGCTCAGTTAAATTCACAAACACATTTTAACTTTCCTGGAGCAAATTGTTTATCACAGTCTATAACATTTACGAGTTCTATGAGCTTTGTGATACAGTTATTTCTTCCACATTGGGTGATATGTACATTTCATCAGCTGTTCCCTCTTTCCCACTTGTTCCCTCTCTCCCATCGCTGCCATTGAGTTGCTTAGTTCATTTTGGTCAATGTCCAATGCAGCTGATGGGCCCCTCTATGGTTTTCCCTGATTCCCTCTAGTTCTGTGTCATCTTCCTGATTCCCCTCTGGTGTACACATACATAGCGTACATGTGATCAGCAGCATCGGGTTATTTAGTAGTGATTCGACCAGATGAGTGGAAGTCCTTTGTTTCTTAAGTCCTGATAATTTTGTCATATCACCTAAATTTTGGATTTAACATCTACTTATCAGGGAGACCGTGTACCATTTGTCTCTTTGCTCTTGGCTTACCTCGCTCAACATGATTTCTTCTAGCTTCATTCATTTCCCTGCAAATGCCATTATTTTGTCATTTTTAATGGCTGCATAATATTCCTGTGTATAGATACCAAAATTTTTGGATCCATTCATCTGTGATGGGACATGTGGGTTTTTTCCATATCCTGGCTATTGTGAACAGTGCTGCAATAAACATGGAGGTGCATGTGTCCTTGTATACCGGTTCCTGTTGTTCGGAATAGATGCCTAGAAGTGCTATTACTGGGTCATAATCTCCCACTCTTCTTTATGTCTCATAATGCTCCTCTATGACATAGAAAGTGCCATGTCATTAAATGCTTGAGATAATGAATGTTGGTAACTATGCAACCAGAAAAATGGCTTAGGAATTCCATTATAAGAAGCATATTATTGTTATGTCTTCACAAATTGAAGATCTTTTCACACATATCTGAACCAGGGAAGTGCTGCCTACTTCTTCCTCCTAATTTAATTCTAACTTTAATTTAATAAGTACCACTGAAAATAAAACACAGTAGATAATATTTTATCTCCTACCTACTCATACTTTTGTTGGAGGAGACAAAATATGTACACTAGGAACATTGGATAAGATTTTAAAATGCAAAATAATATAGAAGCATTTTTAATTTTTATGCATAGAATTTATATGGCTCATAATGGATGAGTCTATTAAGAAGAACTATGGAATTACTTCTTGGATAGTAGAAGCTGTATTGCTGTTTCTAGTTCCTGGGCTATTTGCTACTTATATTTTATATTTTAGTTTTTTTTTTTTTTTTGGTTGTGGGGCCTGAACTCTGGGCCTGGACACTGTCCCTCAGCTCTTCAGCTCAAGGCTAGTGCTCTACCACTTGAGCCACAGCACCACTTCCGGCTTTTTTCTTTTTGCTTATGTGGTGTTGGGGAATCGAACCCAGGGCCTCAGGCATGCAAGGCAAGCGCTCTACCACTGAGCTACCTTCCTAGCCCTTTATATTTGTAGTTTATCTGAAGCAGAAAGTTTCAAGAAGTGCCAAAGCTGTCTTTGGTCCTGTAAGAATCATTTTGAGATCTTTCTTTGGAAAATTTGAAAGAGTCTTAGTGATCATTGCTAATAGACCTTATCAATAGCTAGGGTGATGTCAGAACTAGCAATATGTGTTTGTTAATAGTGGAACATAGGAACTGGCTAGGATAGATAGGTAGAAATCTAAATCATAAGTTTGTCAGAAATGCATAGTTGTGATAAGTGCAGAAAAACATGGCAGGGAGAACATTATGCATGTGGAATTAGATAGAGATTCCATGTTAACAAAGGCAGAAGGCTGGATGGGAACTGTACAAAAAAGAGTGACCTGTGTTGGGTTGTAAAAGATTAGGGGTGTAGGGGCTGGGAAGGTGGCTCAGTGGTGGTGTGCTTGCCTTGCATGCATGAGGCCCTGGGTTCAATGCCTCAGCACCACATAAACAGAAAAAGTTGGAAGTGGCACTGTGGCTCAAGTGCCCAAGCCCAGTGTTCAGGCCCCATGACTGACAAAAAAAAAAAAAAAAGAAAAGAAAGAAAAAAAAAAGATTAGGGGTATAGTAATTGTCTAAGTCTGTTTTGTGCTAATATGTACCTGAGCTATATACCTGAAACTGACTTATTTCTTATAGTTTTTGAAGTTGGGATGTCCATGCCTGGAATGTGCTTTATGTTCTGTCATATCATGGTGAAAGGCAGGAAGCAAAGATCAAACTTGTGCCTTCAAGCCTTTCATGGTTGTTGCTAATCTGTCTTGAGGCAGAAGCCCAGATGACCTTAATGCCTTCTATCAGACTCCACCTCCTAACAGTGTTGCACAGAGGATTAAACTTCAGACACATACTTTCTGGGAAATGCATTGAAACCATAGCAGTAATGAATTTTTTTTGTATTACTCAGGAAGCAAAGATTTGAAGATCAAAGTTTGAAGCCAGCCCAGGCAAACAATTGAATATCTATTATTTGGAGAATCTGGAGATTAAAGGGCTTCCCCATTCAATGGGAAAGACAGGCATATGAGTGAGCAATTATAATTCAATATGCAAAGTTCAATTATCATTCCAATTGACTGATTTCCATTGCGAACTCTGTGGATGGATGACTAGATTTCAATCCTAGTGCTGACTTTTGTGCAGTGGCTGACATAGGTAGAAAAGAAAATCTATGTCCCTTCTCAGTCTGATTATTTCTTTCCTGTAAGCACAGGAAGTGCTTTCCATTAGAGCCAAACCTTCCATCTGTTCCCTTGATTGTAATTCTTTCATTCCTTTTCTCAAGTTCATTTACTTTCTAAACCTCAGTTTCTTTCTAGCAAACTTGGGAGAATAATAGTACTTTTCTAACAAGGATGGTGTAAATATTACATGCAATAATTTGTATAAAAGGTTTAATACAAGTCCTATCTAATAGCATTTCCGAGAGAGTAGGAATCTAATTCAGACCTTTATTATTCCTCTTCTATTTTTTTTTGACTCCCACTCATTCATACCTGATGAATCATCTGACTCATCTCCCACAGTGGATTGGGTCATTTTAAGGACCCTACAGCATAGTCAAGTGTCTTCCTGGTAATGCACTACTGTTCACAGCATTTGCCATCTTTTCCTTCAGCTGTGTGTGTGTGTGTGTTGGTCCCAGAGCTTGAACTCAGGGCCTGAAGCTTTTGCTTAAGGCTATAGCACTCTACCACTTAAGCCACAACTTCACTTCTAGCCCCCCCACTTTTAAGTTAATTGCAGATAAGAGTCTCTACTATACAGAGTTAATTAATTTCTTCTCTCTCCATTCTCCTCTCTCTCCCTTCTTCTTCTCTCTCCCTCTTCCTCTCCTCATCCTTCCCCCCCTCTCCATCTCCCTTCCCCCTTTCTCTCCCTCTCCCTCACATCTCTCTTTCTCTCTTGTTCTGGGGCTTGAACTCTGGAATTGGGCGCTGTCCCTCAGCTCTTCAGCTTAAGTCTAGCGCTCTACCACTTGACCCACAGTGTCACCTCCGGTTTTCTGGTGGTTTATTAGAGATAAGAGTCTCATGGACTTTCCTTCCCCGGGCTGGCTTTGAACCGAGATCCCCAGCCTCCTGAGTAGCTAGGATTACAGGCATAAGCCACTGGGCTCCTGGCTTCCCTGAACTTCTTTTTGCTCAGGGTTAGCATTCTACCACTTTAGCCACAGTACCACTTCCTGCTTTTTTGAGTAGTATATTGGAGAGAAGAGTCTCACAGACTTTTCTGCCCAGGCTGGGTTAGAACCATGTTCTTCAGATTTCAGCTCTTTAAGTAGGAGTACGGGGGGTGAGCTACTGGTGCCTAGCTCTTTTACTTGTTTTTAGTAATGTTTTTTGTTTACAGACAGTGTCTCATTCTAGTCTTGAACCTGCCACTCTTCTCTTTATTCCTCTCAAGTGCTGGGATTACAGATGTGTACCACCATACCTAATTTGAGGCTACTCTTATATTAATCTTTTTTTCATCTTTGTGTAATCATACAAGGCAGTGCCAAGGTGACTTCTGATTTGCTTTTCTACCCTACCATTTCTTCTATCTAGTCAATTAAAAACCTTGAAATCTATGAAGTACTCCATTACGGATATGCATTATTGTACTGTTAAGATGATAGTAGAGAGATATTTTTCCTTTTAGACCTTAATAACATCAATTCACTCAATTGTTACATTTATTAATAGACAGTTTATTATTTGCATATAATATGGAAGGAAACTAACCCTTACCCTATGTCACAGAGCTGATAATAAGCTCTATAAACTAAGGACTTTGTAAATAAGAATAAATCAAAAAGAGTGATTGAATCTGAAAAATAAGATGCCCCGTGTGTGTGTGTATGTATGTATGTATATATGCATGTATATATATATGTATACATATATTATTGATGTTGAAAATTACTTAGTTTCCTAAATAATTGCATGAAGGCTTCCCATTAGACCCAATATTTACCAGTAATGATGTTTGTCTTCTATCAGGCCAATATTTGCTTCCTTTATGGCTGCTAAGGAGTCTAGAAGTTTAATGTTGGTGTCTTTTTGAATTAAAGAAGAACAAAATAAACTTTGCCATGTTAGGATGAGTAAACAATTGTTACAGATAACTTTGTATCATATCCAACACTGAAGTCTTTTTTTCTTTTTTCAGTTGGTAATGGGGCTTGAACTCTGGGCCTGAGCACTGTTCTTCAGCTCTTTGGCTCAAGGCGAGCACTCTAGCACTTGAACCACACACCGCGTCTGATTTTCTGGTGGTTTTATTGGTGATAAGAGTTTCACGGACTTTCCTGCCCAGGCTGGCTTTGAACCACGATCCTCAGATCTCAGCCTCCTGAGTAGCTAGGGTTACAGGTGTGAGCCACTGGCACCAGGCTCACTGAACTCTTTTAATTTGTTTTTAGTGTTGTAGATCAAACCCAGGGCCTTATACATGTGAAGACAGTGCTCTAACACTGAGCTACATTCCTAGCCTGATTACTTTAATATTAATACTATAGTTTATGACTATATAAAAATTATATAGAGAATTGGGGGGGAGGGAAAGTGGGAGAAAATGAGGAAGGGGTAACAGTGTTTGAAAAGAAATGTACTCATTACTTAACTTATGTAACTGTAACCCCTCTGTACATCACCTTTACAGTAAAAAAATAAAAATTATATATATATATATATTATAAAATAGGAAAGACCTAGAGCTGAGACACAGAGTTCTGCTACCACTGGAAAGTATGGTAGCAGGTAGTAAGCAATTGAGTGTAAAGGATACTACTTGGTGGCACTTTTTTTGATGATGTTCACTTTCAGTATTTTTATTTTTAATTATTTTACCTTTTATTATCATCTTTAAGTAGTTATTCAAATGACTACTAGTACTTTTAGAGTGCTCATTTTGTGTCAGGTATCATGATAATTTTTCTGAGAGTCTTACTGGATCCACATAAAATCACTTCCTATTTTTTTATTCAAGGTTAGCAAGCTCCTATCACCAAGTCAGGAGCTCTTAACCATTGTGTGTAGCTCTTGCTGTTTGGTTATTGTGATGGAATTTGACCTTAAGACTTTTGACATCTATGGCTTATTGTTGCCCTGTATCAAGATACCTTCAAATGCTCTGAGACAAAATTTCTATGGATTTTCCCCTTGCTTTCAGATTATTTTTTTCCCCAAAATATATCTGCTCCTTTGCTTTTTTTTTTTTTTTTTGAAAATGGACTAAATTGGATGTGAGGACCAAATTTTTAGAACTCAACTTAAAAAGTGAATTTAAAGAGACCATAATAAGGTTTTTGAACAGTAATAACTTGTTTTCCCCAGAGTACATACAACAAAGAAAGCCTCACATCTGATTGCTGAGCTACAACCAGCATGAACTAGTAAGGATTGGAGGGTGTATCAGCATAAGGAGAGTCAATGCTTCAGTAATTCTGTAAGTGGGGGAGTTCTTAGAATTGGTGCTTTCAGCCTTAAGGAGTAATTGTCACCAGAAACAGTTAATTGCAAGAGGAGATTTGAAAGCACTTGCTGCTACACTTTCCTTACCTTCTTGTCATAAATGCTATACTGATCTCTTTTGAGATGCATGTAGTTATTAGAACCCACTGTGTGAAGAATGTTTCACTAGAACAAAAAAAATACTGCTCATGCTCTGGAGTTTGAGTCCTAAATCTTGACAAGGAATTCAAGAGACATAAAAGAAAGCTTTCATGAATTCTGATTTGGGGAGTTCCCAATAGATTAGTACTGAACATTACAAGCTTGGATAGACCTGGAGCCATAACATCATACTTATTATCTGGAGCCATGCCTTCAGCCTTGCCTTTTCCCTCTGCCACTTGAGCCTTGCTTCCTACCCTTTCTTTTGCAGGTTATTTTTGGGGAGGAGTCTGGTAGACTTTTCCAACTCAGTTTTGAACTGTGGTCTTTCACACTTCAGCCTCCAAAGTAGCTATGATTACAGGCATGAACCACTAGCACCAGCTTCAACCCATTATTTTGTAATTTCATAAAACTATGATTAATTTTACTATGAGAAAATTGACCTAGTAACACACATTTGATTGTGTCCATCTAGTTTTACAGGTTTCTGTAAACATAGAATTTTGTTATTTTTCTGGGTCTGATAGAACTCTTAAGAAAGAAAGAATGAAATAATGACATAATCTAACTTATTGAAACTTATTGAAGCTATATATATATATATATATATATATATATATTGGAATCCGGTCATGGGGCCTGAACTCTGGGCCTGGACGCTGTCTCTCAGCTCTTCAGCTCAAGGCTAGCATCTACCACTTGAGCCACAGCACCACTCCCGGCTTTTTTCATTTTGCTTCTGTGGTGCTGAGGAATTGAACCCAGGGCCTCAGGCATGCAAGGCAAGCTCTCTACCACTGAGCCACCTTCCCAGCCCAAAGCATTATATTTTTATAAGTAAATTTTGTAGTTAAGTCTCTGAACGTTCAATGTGAAGATAACATTGAATGAGAAGTAAATGACTTCTAAAAACCTTGCAGGTTTTCAGAGCAAATCCCACAATTCAACATTTGCTACATGTTGAGTAATATCTCATACAATTATATTTACTGTGCTGTTTTAGTTTTGTGAAAAATGTAAATTGATTCCAGCCTGTCTATTATAAAAAACAAGTAAACTGTTAGTTAACAATATCCTGGAGTGAGTAAGCCAATAAGGGCTTTAGAACAGACCATATTTATTGTTTTGTTATGTTTTATTGGTAAATTATTCCTAGGAAGTGAAAATTCCATTATTACTTGTCAAGAAATGTAAAGGTGTGTGTGTGTGTGTGTGTGTGTGTGTGTGTGAATGAAAGAGTAAGAGAGAGAAGAAAAATGATTACTATCTCTTGTTTGTTTTCTACATTAATATTTTCAGGGTGTAGGGAAAATGCATTAATGGTAGAGCAATATAAATGCCACTCATCAAGTAAGAGGAAAAAGTGAGTGAATAATTTCAGAGAAATGAGCTTTGTCAGAAGCCTGTCTGACCCTAAGGCATATTATTGAAAGACCCAACATGATGGCAAATAATGATAATTTAGTAGTAACTTTGGAAATGACATGATGGTAAGATATGGAAAATGTATTTGTGAGCATCATTAAATGCATTATTCATATATATATATATGTGCAATATATCCACAACAGAATGTTTTTAGTTGCATCCTGCAGCTTTCCCATGCTAATTTGTATTTCTTTTAAGGGAAATTTTTGGTAGAAAGTGGATAATTTCACATGCATAATAGGAATTTTAAAAATAAATGCCATTTTTAGGCATTATCAAATTTTTATTCTTTTCTAATACTGCTAACCTTAGATAATTTTACCATTCTGTAATCATAGTATACTTAAAAAGATAATATTTTGTAGAAATACACAAGGTATGACTAAAGATTGAAATATTGTGACTTAAATGAACAGTATTCAAAAGAAAGACACATTATTCAAAAGAAAGACAAAGTATTCATGGATTTTGTTTCTGTTTGCTCTTATTTTAAAGAATAGTATTTCAAGTAGAAGTTTTTTTTACTATGTGAGAATAGTGATCTGTGAGAATATTTATAGAGGCTTGCATTCTGGTATATGTAAATTTGAGAAATTCAAATGAGATTGTATGCACTAAACATGTACTTAAGTACAAAAGCTAAATACAGGAAAAGGATTTAATGTAAATCACGAATCTCTAGTTTTCCTCAAATTCATAGTTGTTTTGTGATTTCACATCAGAAAACGAGCTCATGTGGAGAAAATAAAAAGATCTGCCCCAAATAATATTGTATTACTTCAGAAAGGTTACACTAAAAATGAAAATAGATAAAATAATGAGACCTTTCTGTTACCAGCTTTTGAAGAATCAAACAGGGTAGACAGAAGAGATGATCCCCATGTAGACAAAACACTGATGGCTTGATTTTTCTGGCTCTGAGTGTTTCAAGAGGTGCTAAATGTTGGATTGCTTGGAAAGAGCTTTCTAGAAGAATCTAACATACATACAAATAACATTGGATGTTCATGTATACCAGGCTGTCTAGTATTTGAGAAATAAAGAGCTGTTGGAAACTAATTCCAGATAAAAACTATGTGAGGAGATGATTTCTCTAGGATTTCACTGAAGTTGAAGGTGGAATTAAAAAGGACTTAAGTGTAACTACATGAAGAGAGTTTCCATCTCCATCTTCATACTGGAGGAGATTGAAGCAAAGACAGAAGGGGTTATGTTTGTGTACCCATAATACAGCTGGATGGAGTATAGTTCACAGAAGCTGATTGCTACAAAGAATAACCCTTTTCAAGGATATATAGATACTTTTCATCTATTATGTTGCTAAAAATGTGTTTTAGTACATTTTTGTTTGTAGGCTTTCTGTTAAACCATTCACCACTTGTACTTCACTTTCCCAAATGGAAAGCAATTGTATATAGCAGGGACACAAAAGGTGTGTTTGTGGGTATCACCATAAAGATTCCATCAGCTTTAAGCACCTGTCTGGTTGTTTGATGTTGAAAACTTATACTTGGAAATCTGAAAAGAGAAACATTTAATATCTGAAAGGCAGTAGACACTCTTGCTATAGATTTTTTTAAAACATTTTTGGCTACTTTAGGTTCTTTTCAAAACCTTTTTATGCTTTTTCTCCTTTCTTTAGGATGTAACAGATGAATTCAAGTATGTCTTATGCATCATAAGACAACACATTAGTGATTCTTAGTGGGAAAGAGTTTGGGACACTCCCCAAAGGAATATTTGGAAGGATTTGTCTTTGTTTTGGTCTTTGGATGATTGGGGGTTCAACTAGCCATTAACAAGCTGGTATGAAGGATAGTAGATAGGCAATGTGTGGGACAGCCCCACAAGAAAGTGTCCTGAGTTCTGGGCCACTTTCACATATCCAACAAGGGACAGACCTTTGTTTTTTGTTTTGTCATAGTTTTTCAGGTATATTTCATTTGCTCCTTACTGTGTAAGTGGAGGATATATTGTGTGAAGTTACTAGGAATTGGTCAGAAAGTTCAGAATACATTACTAACACCATTAACATTTGTGGAATTTGAGTTATTTCTCTTTCCAATGGGATGATTCTGCATTATTATAGTCTCTTCCTATCTCTCATATTTATTTCTGATTTTAAAATGAGAAATATGAAGAAGTTGATGATATTTAATTATTGTTTTTGATGATATTTAATTATTGTTTGTTCTTTAAGGGCAAGCATATACTTCTTCCTTTTCTAGTGGAGACCTTAGATCTATAAATAAACATATATATCAGTATCACAGGTTATGCAGCTTATTACTCTGAAATTATGTATGTAAGTAGGTTGCATTAACTATATATAGAAAGGAAGAAAATAAAAAAGATATTATTAAAAGAGTGTTTTAGGTTGAATATGATTGAAAACTACTACAGTAAATCCTGCTGATCAAAGTGAAATGCCAAAACAAAAATTCAGGACTTTCCTTTTTAAAATTTTTATTTATTTATTTTTTGTGGGAAGGTACTGGTTTTTTTTAATACTTGCAAAATAGGCGCTCTACCACTTGTGCTGTGCCTCCGGTCATTTTTGGCCTGTTTAGTTTTCAGATAGAGTCTTGAGTCTTAGCCGTTTAGGCTGTCCTGAACTATGCTCCTATGGAGCTCATTCTCCTGGGTAGCTGGAATTATAGGCATGAGCCTCAGTACCTGGTCCACAATGCAAGATTTTTAGCAGCTGCGGTACTAGGGTGGTGTTGGGGGGGGGGCGGGATGAGATGGAGAGACAGGGAGACAGACAGATAGAGACAGAGACAGACAGAGCTAGAGAGATAAAAGAGACAGAGTTGAAGAGACAGAAAGGAGAGGGAGGAAGAGACAGGGAAGAAGAAAGATGGGGAGAGGGAAGGAAGGAGTCAAAGGAAAAGAAATTTCCTTTTAACACTTTAAGAATTTAAAAGAAGTCAGAATGTGAGGAGAGAAATTATTTTCTTTCTTTTTGGCTGGACTGGGATTTGAACTTAGCACAGGATGGCTTGAATTTACCCCCAAGGTCCTGAGATTATAGGTGAGCACCACCATACCATTATGGCCTGCTAGGGAATTAATTATTTTTTGGGGGGTCCCGTGGTGGGGCCTGAACTCTGGGCCTGAGTGCTGTCCCTCAGCTCTTCAGCTCAAGGCTAGCGCTCTACCACTTGAGCCACAGCGCCACTTCCAGCTTTTTTCTTTTTGCTTATGTGGTGCTGAGGAATCGAACCCAGGGCCTTGAGCATGCAAGGCAAGCACTCTACCACTGAGCCACCTTCCCAGCCCAGAGAATTAATTTTTTAAAGGTTTTATTTCTTCCTTTATTTAATGGGAATTAGCTCAGGTTCCAAACCTCAGGTCAGAGTGATATCTCAATTTTAAACCTATACTAGGAACTTCATAAGACTTTGAAAGTGTAACAAGAACTTATGGAAAAGGCATGGATTCTTTACTTGGGCCCATGAATGAGTGGAAAGTAGGAGAAAAGCCAGGCTTCTAGGGCGATTCTTGGTATCTATGACCTATGCTCTGAGCCACACTCTCCTGCAGTGAATTTGCAGCCATCTTGGAATCCAGGAGGGTCAGGAAAGGAGACCAAGGCCATCTGCCACTCATCAATGATTCTTATTGTAACAAGGCTGCAGCAATCCTGGCGCTGAGACACTGAGCTGCCACACTACTTGTGGCTGTCACTTTCATCCACCAAAACACATGTGATTATGATGATCGAATAATTATACACACTGCTCTCCTAACCCCAATTAGCCTTCCTACTTAAATCTAAGTATAGACTTAGGGAAATAGGTTGAAAGAGTGTTGAGAGGTAGGGATGCATAGTAGCTCCAAATGTGAAAGCTAAGTATACATAGAGGGAAAGGCAACACAGGAGGGACCAGTTTTCTAGTTTATGACCTCTCTGAGGAATGTGTAAGCATCTGTTAGTTGATTCCTTAGCTTTGTTGTGGTGTTTATTGTTGACAGAACTTTGAATGCCTATATTGTGACAGAGTTACTGTTCGGAATTTCATAATTTTATAAGAAGTCACTTGTTATCTTGGTCATTGGATTCTAAACTATAAAATGAAGAAGGCACATTTGGAAATTTGGCAATTGGAAATGATGATACATTGTATTAATGTTTCTTATCATTTGATGCCCATTCTTATAGGTTTCCTTCTTTGGTATTTGACTTTAGCATCTTCCTCTAAAATTAAAAACAATACTCTAACATAAAATGATTAAATTAACTGTTATTTTGTGCTGAATTTTAAGGAATTAATTAATGTGTCTTTTAGAATAACAGATGTCTCACAGTTGGAAATGGCTATCTGAGAAAACATGTTCATATCCATTCATAAGTACTCTTCGCTAATCTGCTCTTCCATATCTGGAAGATAATAAAATATTATAAGGAACACAAGAGTCAAGAAAGTACAGCTCAGAGTGAAGAGAAAGAGGATTTTATAGACTTAGGTTCATAATTGACCTAAAAGTTGAAGTTTTGAGTATGTAAAGTGGCTAGGAAAATAGAACGTGTATTTAGCATGGATAGTGTCCTGGGTTCAACTTCCTTCTTTCCTTCTCTCTCTTCTTCTTTCTCTATTCTTGGTGAAATAAATAATCAGAAAAAGTCATTTCTACTGAAAATGATATAATCATTAGATATTGGATAACTTGAGGTGGTTAATAAAATTTTGTTGTTTACTTAGGCTGAAATGGTAAATAGAACCTATGCTTTCACAACAGAAAAATATCTAATATTTTTAGCTCAGTATTTATGGAAAATTCAAGAATCTTGAATTATTATTTGGACAATCACCCTAAACCATGAACTATTGTTAATATTTCCTGTTACAGTGGTTGAAAATATCCATATCTGTATTAGATTTTTAGGGATATCACCATAAAGGACTACACACTGGGTAACTTAAACAATAGACCTGTTTTTTTTTTTGGTTTTTGTTTTTTTTTGGTGCTGGTTCTATGGCTTAAACTCAGAGGCCGGGTGCTGTCCCTGAACTTTAATTTTGCTTAAGGCTGTCATTCTACCTCTTGAGCTTCAACTTGACTTATGACTTTTTAGTGATAATTGGAGATAAGATACTGTTGGAGTTTTCTGCCTGGGCTGGCTTTGAACCTTGATCCTTAGATTTCAGCCCTCTGAGTAGGTAAGATTATAGGCATGAGCCACGGGCAATTGGTAACAATAGAACTTTTTTGTGACAATTTCTTTAAAATTTTTATTTATTTTTTATTGTGAATATACTGTATAGAGGGGTTACAATTACATGGACAAGATAATGAGTACATTTCTTATCAAGCATTGTAGCCTCCTCCTTTGTTTCCCTTTCCCATCCCTTCCCAGCCTTCCCCCACTCCCCCCACCCAATCCTCCCCCACCACCAAAGTTGTAAAGTTCCTTGACAACTTGTACTTCTCATTGTTGCAATGGGTCCACCTGTATTCTTATTTAGATGACTTGTTTTTCCCCTTCCCCTCCACAAATTATACCGACATCAAATACAGTGAAAGCAGGGGTTATACTGTAGGGAAGGGACATACAAAGCAACAAAGAAATAACCTTATGAATGCATTAGAAACAAATGCATGAAAGAAGAAAAAAAAACATTTGAATATATATCTTAGGGTTCATTTCCCTAACATCACATTATCTGACCTTTTCTGCTTTACTCAGACATATATTAGATATTGCAAATAAGGAAACCATGGGACCTATGTTTCTTTGGGCTTGGCTTACTTCACTTAATATAATTTTTTCCAAGTCTTTCCATTTCCTAACAAATGGGGCAATGTCATTCTTTCTGATGGAGGCATAGAATTCCATTGTGTATATATACCACATTTTCTTGATCCATTCATCTACTGAGGGGCATCTGGGTTGGTTCCATATCTTAGCTATAGTAAATAATGTTGCAATAAACATAGTTGTGCTGGTAGCTTTAGTGTGGTCTTGTTTGTAAACATTTGGGTAAATGCCCAAAAGTGGGATTGCTGGGTCATAGGGGAGCTCTACGTGGAGTAATTTGAAGAACCTCCATATTGCTTTCCAAAGTGGTTGAACAAGTTTACATTCCCACCAACAATGAAGTAAGGTTCCCTTCTGTCCACATCCCCTCCAGCATCTGTTGTTGTTAGAGTTCTTGATTTTTGCCATTCTAACTGGAGTGAGGTGGTATCTCAATGTTGTTTTGATTTGCATTTCTTTTATGGCTAGGGAGGTTGAGCATTTCTTCATATGTCTATTGGCCATCCTTCTTTCTTCTTCAGAGAAGTTTCTCTTTAAGTCTTTAGCCCACTTATTTATTGGGCAGTTGTTTCTTTGAAGATTTGTTGTTGGGGGATTTAATTTTTTGAGTTCCAGGTATATTTTAGATATGAGACCCTTGTCCATTGTATGGCTAGTGAAGATCTTCTCCCAATCCGTGGGCTTTTTATTGATCTTGCTAGCTATGTCCTTTGCCATGCAGAAGCTCTGAAATTTCATGCAATCCCATTTGTCCAACCTTTCTTTGATTTGTTGTGTTTCTGGGTCTCTATTCAGAAAATTTCAGCCTGCGCCAAGGAGACCTAGGGTTTCTCCAATTCCATCCTGTAATGTTTTCAGAGTGTCTGCTTTGACTCTGAGGTCTTTGATCCATTTGTAGTTGATTCTGGTGCAGGGTGATATATAAGGATCTAGCTTTAGTTTTCTACAAGTAGTTAACCAGTTTTGCCAGCACCATTTACTGAAGAGGCTGTTTTTCTTCCATTCTATTGTTTTACCTCCCTTATCGAAGATTAGATGGCTATAGGTTTGTAGGTTCATTTCTGGGTTTTCAATTCTATTCCATTGGTCCTGAGGTCTGTTCTTGTGCCAGTACCAAGCTGTTTTGATTACTATGGCTTTGTTGTAGAGTTTGAAATTTGGTATTGCTATTCCTCCAGCAGTGTTCTTTCCATTGAGGAGCGTTTTTGCTATTCGGGGTCTTTTATTGTTCCATATGAATTTTTGGATTGCCTCTTCTATTTCCTTGAAGAATGAGGTTGGAATTTTGATAGGTATCGCGTTGAATTTGTAGAAAGCCTTGGGAAGTATTGCCATTTTCACGATGTTGATCTTTCCAATCCAGGAGCATGGGAGGCTTTGCCATTTTCTAAGTTGTGTTTTGATTTCCTTTTTCAAGATTTTAAAGTTTTCATCATAGAGGTCCTTCACTTCTTTGGTTAATTCCTAGGTATTTTTTTTTTTTTTTGTAGGGCTATTACAGATGGAGTTGCTTTCCTAATTTCAGCCACACTTTTGGCATACAGAAAAGCCATTGATTTTTGGGGGTTAATTTTATAACCTGCTACTTTGCCAAAGTTTTGAATCAGCTTGAGTAATTTGGGAGTGGAGTCTATGGGATTCTTTAAATACAAGATCATGTCATCTGCAAAGAGGGAGAGTTTTATTTCTTCTTTTCCTATTTGGATCCCCTTTATGTCTGCATCTTGTCTTATTGCTGTAGCTAGGCATTCTAATACTAGATTGAAGAGAAGTGGAGAGAGTGGACATCCTTGTCTTGTTCCTGAGTTAAGAGGAAATGGCTTTAGTTTTTCACCATTAAGTATAATGCTGGTTGTAGGTTTGTCATATACAGCCGTTATTGTATTGAGGAATGCTCCATGGATTCCTAATTTTTCCAATACCTTCATCATAAAGGGGTGTTGGATCTTGTCGAATGCTTTTTCTGCATCTATTGAGATAACCATGTGGTCCTTATCCTTGCTCTTGTTGATGTGATGAATTATATTAATTGATTTGTGTATTTTGAACCAGCTTTGCATCCCTGAAATGAATCCTGTATGATCATGGTGTATGATTTTTTGGATGAATTGTTGAAGTTGATTGGCCAAATTTTGTTGAGAAGTTTTGCATCAATGTTCATCAAAGAAATGGGTCTATAGTTCTCTTTCTTTGATGAGTCCTTGCCTGGTTTTGGGATGAGGGTTATGATGGCTTCATAGAATGTGTCACAATATTTTTAAAGTGAACTTGAACTCAGGGCCTTCTACTCTCACTAGGCCTTTTTGTTAACAGCTGGTATTCTATCATTTGAGCCACATCTCCAGTTGTAGTTTTTTGCTGGTTACTTGCATATCCAAATCTCTTAGGTTTGTTTTCTCTGGACTGGCTTCAAACTACCATCTTCAGATCGTATCTTCTTGGGTAGCTATGTTTAGAGCTGCCCAACTGTTTGTCTCAACTCTATAGTCTATAATAATACAACAAGCAAGTTGTGAGGATTGATTTCTTTTGAGACCAGTTTCCTTGGCTTATAGATGGCTCTCTCTACCTCCTTATGTCTTTATGTGGTTATAGTTCTGCCTATGCTTGTGTCTTAATCTCCTTTTTTAAATATAAGGATACCAATTTTATTGCATTTAGTACCATTGTACTGATTTAACTTTAACTTTACCTCTTAAAATTATTATGTTGAAATCCTAAACCCCAGTAACTCAGAATGCAAGTATTAAGGGGATATAGTCTAGCCTATAACAATATCTAAACCAAAATTAAGTCAAGTTTAAGATTTAAGTAATCAGAACTCATTTTCTTGCTTAGTCCTGAAAAATCTAGAGTTACTCTTTTCCAGAATACCTTTTAGTCTTCCCATATAATACTTCCTTTTCCTTTATTCCTGATATTAAAAATCTCTTAGAGGATATTGAATGTTTCAGTGCAGCTATTGTCCTGACAGATGTTACAAACATAAAGAGAAGTAATCTTGATTCACTGCTGAGGTTTGGATATGATCTAATTGTGTCCTCCTAAAGTCTCAAGTGTTAAAGTCTTGGACTGCAGAGTGATGCTACAGGGAAGTGGTAGAACCTTTCGGAGTTGGAGCCTTGTAGAAGGTTGTTGGGTCACTAAAGGTATGCTCACAGCAGATATTGCTTATATAACACCTTGTTTTCTTGCAAGGAGTTGTTTAAAAATGCAGTGAGTGGTCTGGGGATATAGCTTAGTAGTGGAGTCTGCACTTTGGTTTTTTTTTTTTTTTTTTTTTTTTTTTTTTGTCGGTCATGGGGCTTGAACTCTGGGCCTGGGCGCTGTCCCTCAGCTCTTCAGCTCAAGGCAAGCGCTCTCCCACTTGAGTTACAGCACCACTTCCGGTTTTCTGGTGGTTTATTGGAGATAAGAGTCTCACGGTCTCTCCTGCTTGGGCTGGCTTTGAACCGCGATCCTCAGATCTCAGCCTCCTGAGGAGCTAGGATTACAGGCGTGAGCCACCAGCGCCCGGCGGAGTCTGCACTTTGTATGCATGAAGTCCTGGGTTTGATCTCTAGCACTGCAAAACCAATCTACCAACCAACCAGCCAATCAACCAGCCAACCAACCAATCAGGCTGTGAGTCATGCCCTCCCATCCTCTCACTTCTTCCGGTTTGAAATGTCATCATTTGCTCACATTGGATGGGCCCAATCATCTGCTACTTGCCAAGATATCTACACCATCGGTAAACTGACACAGGTATCATGTTTTTGAACTTCTTAATTGATAGATAAGTAAACCTCTTTTTCTTTAGAAGTAGTTTGCATAAAAGTAATGAGAAATTGGCTAATGCATTCACCTTCAGACTGAAAACCATGATCTCTATATATCATATTGAGAATTATATTGAGAACATTTGGAACTTCTGCAGCTTTCCATGAGAGAGGACCATAGGGATGTTTGAGAATAAGGTTCCACACTCCTAGTAAATGATAGATTTTTTTAAATCCATGGAAACAATCACTGGGACTGTTTTTAAGTCAGCTTAATAATGTCATTTCTAAGCGTGGTGCTGGTGGCTCATACCTATACTCCTAGCTATTCAGGAAGCTGAGATCTGGGGATCATGGTTCAAAGCCAACTGGGACAGGAAAGTTCATGAGTCTCTTGTCTCTGGTTAACCACCAAAAATCCTGAAGTGGAGCTATGGCTCAAGTGGTTTAGTGTGAGCCTTGAGTAAAAAAGCTCAGGGACAACACTCTGAATTTAAGCTTCAGGACTGGTACCAAAATAAAAATAATTTCTAAAGTTATGGGAACAAATAGTCACTATAGTATGTCTTCAACCTGCTTAATGAGGAAAGCAAACACTCACCTCAGTGAAAATAATTCTACAAGTGAACCAGCAGCAGCCTTTCCTTCTGAAAGGCTCACTCTAATGATCATGCTTCTGAAAGACCAAACTCACTAACAATATAACACAAGCAGCCATACTTGGGCATCTACTGTCCACACTCCTTTGCTGCAGTGAATCTGACAGTCCTGGAAACTCATAATACCCAGGGTCTGATGTTACATCAGGAGGCTGTTCTGCACACTAGCCACATAGCTTTCCCTTACATAAGTAATAAGTTGAGCTCTGTGCTATATTTCAGAGCTTGACCATCACATCATCCGAATCTCATCTGTTATTGACCTAGTATAGTGACTATGAATCTGGGTCTTGTCTCATTTTGGCAATTTGGTTGTGTCCTGATAAATTTTTTTCATTTATAAAATCAAGATAATTGATAGCATCTATTTCACTGGGCTAAGTTAAATATATTCATCATTTAAAGTTATATAAAACTTAGATAAAAAGCTATAAGGTGTTTTTAATAAGTACCTATAAATATCTTTTAACATTTCTGCTCTTATAACTATCTAGCATAAGTTTAAATACAAAAGGAGGTAAAGAGGTTTATTATTCCTTATAATTCAAAGCTTAGTTATCATTTTTCAACACTAATATCTTAAAGTAGAACATGGGTTTCTTTGCCTTTTTCTGACTCTGTCTTTGTGTACATGTACATTAATTTATATATGTGTGTGTGTATGGTCATCCATGCATATACATTTTGTCAGTATTGAAAATATTATCATTTCTTAAAGAGAAGCTTGTTCTCAAACCACATTCATGCAGAATAAATGTTTATTTAATATAAAACATATTAGCAATAATTAGGTATCATTCATGAATGGTCAAGTTAGCATAAGGAGACCATATGCTAGTTTTTGCCCTTTGAACATTACATGGTGTTAGGACTTAGAACATGATACCCCTAAGTATGAAACCTTGACATGCTGAGTGCTCTGAAATGAAAGAAACAAGATCTTTCTGACCTTCTCTTGTCCTCTTATCTCCTTCCTTTTCCTCCATTGTTCTCCTGTGAAACAAGTCATAGAAATCAGAATTTCTTTTCCCTAAAGAAGGTCATAGAAACCCCCTCCTCCAATGAAAGTCATAAAATCTAGAAAAGTTGCTATCTCTCTTTTCCTTGAAAACTTTAATTGTTCATACGTAGGGCAAAGGGGAATGCTACACAGACAGGCTGTCTGTACAAAAGGGCCGACTGGGTCTTCTCCCTTGGCCTATTATCATAGATGATACCCTTTTGTCCAATCACATCTCTACACAGCTTTCTCTTCTGTCCTGGCTTCATCAAAGCTAAGCATAAAAACTGACAGTTTTCCCTGGGTCTTTGAATCTTCATTTCTGAAGACTCATATGTAACACTTGAAATAAATTTGCTATGCTTTTTTTCTTGTTAAAATGTGACCTTCATGGATAAGTAAGTAAAAGTATCACTCTTTTCTGCCTCTATCATTTCATTAATTCATGTAACATGCATCTGTCATGCGCCTGGAAATATTTTTGGAGTTGGAAATAAAATGATGAGTTATGTTCAGTACATTTTGTACATCAATATTTTCTTTTGAAATAGAAATATCGAGGTTATAATTTCCATTATTTATTATTATTGAATATGTACTTGTGCTTATACTTGTATTATAGCCATATAATGAAAAATGATTTGGATACTGTCTTTTCTACTTGGATATAATTGTCATCCTTGGATTGGCTTGGGTTATCATTGGAGTAAAAAAGAGAAAGGCAAAGTTTGTAGCATCAAGCCTGTAATCAGGATTTCCAGGAGCAACAAATTACAGATGCTATGTTTCTTGCTTTTTAAACTCAGGTTCCATGTCATTATGCATCCAACTAAGTTGTTTCTGAGTTTATTTGCTGAGTTCTAGATTTACTCTTTTATTTGTCATCTTTACTTAACATTTATCAGTTATGAATTTTAAACTTATATATAAAAATTATTGTTATAAGAATCAGATCTATTTGGAAACATTACCACTTTAGAATTGGAAAGAGTCTAAAAAGTAATTTAGAAAAGCACTCACTAATTGAAGCATGAAGTCCGTTTAGTTCCCTATGTCAACATGTCCTGCAGGGCAGTTTTCTTTTCTTTTGTCACATAAAAAAATGAAAATAAAGCCTTCAAAAGAAGTGACCACTTTGTTTGCTTATTCTTTTTTTTTTTTTTTTGTCCAGTCGTGGGGCCTGAACTCTGGGCCTGGGCGCTGTCCCTCAGCTCTTCAGCTCAAGGTTAGCACTCTACCACTTGAGCCACAGCACCACTTTCAGCTTTTTTCTTTTTGCTTATGTGTTGCTGAGGAATCGAACCCAGGGCCTCATGCATGCAAGGCAAGCGCTCTACCACTGAGCCACCTTCCCAGCCCATGTTTGCTTATTCTTAATAGTGTACAGAGATTGAATAGACACCTGTGGCCTAGGCAGTGTCAGCTATTAACAGATAAATGGTCAGTCCAAGAGTCTAGCCTAATGCCTGAACACTGAGCAGAAACATCAGAAAACATTTTTAAAAATCAGGATTCTTGGGGAATTGGTAAAATTAAATATGACCTGGTACATACAGCTTTGTATCTAGTTCCCTTTTAAAGAAAGAAGTTCTATATGTTCTAAATGTCTGACCTAGCCATTCACCCCAATGCACTAAGAGACCAGTGAGGTGAAGAGCAGAGAAAGCAGGGTTATTATGAAGGACAAACACACTGTGGGGAAGAGGCAAAGTAAGCATGTTAGTCCATCTTTGGGGAATAAACATGAGCTTTAGGTTTAAATAGGGACAGAAGGAAAAAGGATGCATAACTATAGAAAGCCCAACTCATAAGCGTGGTCTGGTGGACTATTATCCTGAGGTTCTGGAGATACTATCATCACTAAGGACAGGAGCATTCTCCTCACATTAAGCAAGTCAGTGTTGCCTGGCTGCTGGTTTATCCTGGAGACTGGTGTTCATGAGGGCAGTTTTCTTCATCTTTCTGTGTAAAGATATTCTCAATCATTTCTGCTCTTCCTGGATTCCAAAGTAATTGCAAGAAATATAGATGTAAACCCAAGCCTTTTCTTTAATTTGTGTCCCTAAATAAGGAGTTGATGCTTCTTAGCAAAAACATTCTTGGCAAAAACATATCTTGCTATTTTTAATGAGTATGTTTTGATAATAATATACAGAAATGGAAAATCATTGACAAAATTAAATTAAAGCAGGCAGGTTAGTGATAATTTTACTTTCATCCCTTCCCTTCTTTTTTCCTCTCTCTCTCTCTCTCTCTCTCTCTCTCTCTCTCTCTCCATTCCTTTTCCTCCTCCTCATCTTCCTCCTCCTTTTCCCCTTCTTTCACCTTTTTCTTGTTCTCCCTCTGTCTCCATTTTTTTTGAGAACCAGGTTCTCACAAATGCTAGCTTAGCATCCTACCATTGAGTCACACACTTAGCCCTATGATCACTTCTTAGTTAAGTCAAATGTGATTCAGTTGTCCTCTTAAGATTGAATTTACTCTTAGGAGAGGATCACAACGCCTAAATAGCTATGCACATCTGATCATATAAAATAGTGTTTATTGAAATGAACCCCAAGAAATGGAAACAAGTTTTTTTCTTTGTTGCTGTTTTTTTTCCCTTTTTGTATTATTTGTTAGTTTATCTGTCTTTGGGAGGGTAAAGGGTGGGGGGGGGAGAACATAGAAATGATGGGACAAAGGGTGACCAAGTGCAGTAATAATACTCATTAGACACTATGTTGAAAATGAACTATACTTTTTGTGGGTGGAGACAGGAGGGAAAAACTAAGAGGGAGCATGGGAAGGGGAGATGTTGTTAAAAAAAGAAATGTACTCTTTATCTGACTTATGTAACTGTAACCCATCTGTACATCACCATTACAATAACCATAAAAAAGGAAAAAAAAGATTGAATTACATACTCCCGGCTCTAAACTATCAAGAAAAGCCAACTTAACCAACCAACCAGCCAACCACCAACCAATCAACCACAACCTAATCATCTTCTTCCCCTTTCCCTCATTCCCCATCATTGAATTACAATAAAATACACTGAAACTATCTTCAGATTGGTGTACTTCTCCAGAATTTTTTTTCATAGTTTTGTTCTAAGTTTTTTCCCTATCCTTAGTTCTTGTCCTATTGGCTTTATGCCCAGATTTTCTCTTTCTGTGTGTTCAGTTCTAATTAAATTGCCTTTTTAGACATTCTACTCAGTGCCCCTGTTGAAGACATGGAATGCTTCATATTAAATCCAGTCTCCAAGGATACTCCAGCCCAATCTCTATTTCAGAGCCCCAGACAATTCTGTTATCTAAGAAGTGGGTGGGAAGTGGATAGGAAATAACCTGTAGCACACTAATGCTTTCTGTTGACAGGAGACTTAAATTTGTACAGTAGATCAACAAATAGTCCCTAGAATGTACACATCTATGAGTTTCATTGAGATTTCATGCAAGGATAGAGTTTTGGAATTCCATGCTCTAGTTTTGTATTTACAATCTTAATTTATACCTCGAGAATGAATCACATTCCTTGTTATGAGATTTTGCCACTTTAAATCTCAGATTTGTTTTCATTATTTTAAAATTGCTGGGCAGCCATCAGCTGCACTGGACATAGAAGGAAAAGAACTAAGCAACCCAAAGACAGCAGTGGGAAGGCAAGAATGAGAGGGAAAGAGGGAATAGACTACACTAAGCAAAAGGAAAGAAATGTAAACAGCACCTGACATGGAAAAAATAATTTGTATTGCCAAAGGTCATAGAATTCACAAACTGTATAGACCATGAGAACAACAATTTGCTTTGTGAAAGTTAAAATGTGTTTGTGACTTTAATTAAGTATCACTATTCCACAATACTGTAAAATATGTGAACTTTATGTAATCACCTAATCTCAATTTTTTAAAAAAAGTGAGAGAAGGGATGGGTTAGGAGTGATGGGTGACAATGTTGTCAGATACTTTGTATTCATATACTATTTTGTAGAATGGGAACTTCTTTTTTTTTAAATTTAATTTAATTTTATTTGTGAACATACTGTACAGAGGGGTTACAATTACATGGGCAGGATAATGCATACATTTCTTACCAAGCATTGCAGCCTCCTCCTTTGTTTACCCTTCACATCCCTTCCCAGCCTCCCCCCTCCCCCCCACCCAATCTTTCCCCCATCTCCCCCCACCGACGTTGTAAAGCTTGTTTTTGACATGACAACTTGTACTTCTCATTGTTGCAACAGGTCTTAAACGACTTGTTTTTCCCCATCTCCTCCACAAGTTATACTTACATCAAATATAGTGAAAGCAGGGGTTATACTGTGGGGGAGGGACATACAAAGCAACAAAGAAATAATCTTATAAATGCATTAGCAACACATGCATGAAAGAAAAAAACATTAAAATACATATCTAAGGGTTTGTTTTCCTAACATCACATTATCTGTAGAATGGGAACTTCTTTGCACAACTACTTAAAGATAATAAAAAAATTGCTGACAGTAATTAATAATATTCAGAAATAACAATTCTCTATGAGTTGTTTCCTTCCTTCCTTCCTTCCTTCCTTCCTTCCTACCTTCCTTCCTTCCTTCCTTCCTTCCTTCCTTCCTTCCTTGCTTCCTTCCTTCCTTCCTTCCTTCCTTCCTTCCTTCCTTCCTTCCTTCCTTTGTTTTGCTGGTTCTGAGGCTTGAACTCTGGGAGCTGCTCCTGAGCTCCTTTTGCTCAAGGCTAGAACTCTGCTAGTTGAGCCAAAGTACTACTCCCAGCTTTTTCTGTGATTGACTGGAGATAAGAATCTTATGGATTTTCCTGCCCAGCCTGACCTTGAACTGTGATCCTCATAGCTCAGCCTCCAGAGTAGCTAGGATTATAGGGGTGAGCTACTAGTGCATGGCTTCTCCATCAATTCTTATTAAAGACCTATGGTTAATTTCAAAGGACAATGATTAACCAATTAATATTTGATGAAAAGGAAAGGGGTATAGGAAATGTGGGTTAATTGGTGAGTTGTTAGAAACAACATCGAAACGTCAATTACAAGATGTTTCTGAAATTGTACTAGATGTGAAGATATGCTTTGGTAAGTTTGTGTCATGCCATTTCTGATGCTGAACTTTACTAAACCTTAAAATGATAGTTTAACATTAAAATAATAATGTTAATGATAATTGTGACAGTAACCAATAGAAATTGACAGATTAAAATGGTTAAATAATAACTAGTAATTTGACAATAATTTTCCCAGTAGCTAATCAGTAACTTGGTGATACTTCCATTTGTTAATTATAGGAATATTTTTTATGTTAAATAATTTTTTCCTCTAAAATTGAGAAAGATAAATAGTAAAGATCAATGAATTTTCTGTACTTTAATTTTTGGGTCTGAGACTGGGACTTGAACTTGGTACCTGATACTTTTGCTCATTGGCTAGTACTCTACCAATGGAACCATGCCTCCAACCTCTTTTCTTTACTTTAAAAAGCCTAAATATACCCTACTATTTTCAAGAGCATTGCAAATATTAGAAAACAATTTGAATGAAATCTGTTTTGTCTTTCCTCTACTTTAGGTGGAGGCTGTTGAAACCTTATTTTTCTTTCATTATATAAAAAAACCCTATATGTGTATATATGTATATATACATACAGGATGTACTATATATAATCTCTCTATATAGGCTATATATAGTTTCTATATACTACATTTATAGTATATAGAATATATACTATATATTCTGCATTTATAGTACATATAGATTATATATTATCTATATATAGATAATATATTGACTATATGTATATTAATTTCTTTACTAAAACTTTGCAAAATGAGTAGTCATAATTTCAGTGAAACATTTATCAATAAAATAACAAGCATGTCTTGTCATCTTGTATATGCAATCTATAATTTCTCTATTAAAATAAAACCTTAATTGGTTCTAGGACTATCTTTAGATACCAAACTTTGTGTATCTCAAATCTCTTATATAAAATGATCTGGTATTTGCATGAAACTTGTGTATATGCTCCAGTCTCTAAATATCTCTAAGTCTCTAAAATATCTCTAAGAAAATGGGAACATCACGAGAGAAACCTTATAAGTGAACATTTTGCAAACCTTTATGCTAACAAATTGGAGAATCTGGAAGAAATGGAAAAATTTCTAGAGAATATTGATATACCCAAACTAAACCAAGAAGTTTTAAACCAACTAACTAGACCCATAGGAAGTAATGAAATAAAAATTGCAATAAAAGACCTCCCATCCTTGGGCTGGGAAGGTGGCTCAGTGGTAGAGTGCTTGTCTTGCATGTATGAGGCCCTGGGTTCGATTCCTCAGCACCACATAAGCAGAAAAAGCCAGAAGTGGTGCAATGGCTCAAGTGGTAGAGTACTAGCCTTGAGCTGAAGAGCTGAGGGACAGAGCTCATGCCCAGAGTTCAGGCCCTATGACCAGCAAAAAAACAAAAACAAAAACAAAATACCCTCCTCATCCGAGAAAAGCTGTGGACTGGATGGATTCACAGCTAGATTCTTTAATAAGGCCTACTCCAATACTCCAGTACCTACTCCAATATTTTTCAAACTCTTCAATGAACATGAAAGTGAAAGATCATTACCAAACTCATTCTAACCTGATCCCCAAACCAGATAAGACTCATCAAAGAAAGAGAACTATAGACACATTCCATTGATGAACATGGATGCAAAAGTTCTCAGTAAAATTCTAGCCAACTGAATTAAAAAGCTAACCAAAACCAAAACCAAAAACACATATACTATGATCAAACAGTATTCATTTCAGGAATGCAAAACTGTGTGAACATACTGAAAGTTAATTAATGTAATTCAACACATTAGTAGGAGCTAGGACAAGAACCACAGGATCATCTCATTCAGAAAAAGCATTTGACGAGATTGAACACTCTTTATGATAAAAGCTCTGGAGAACTAGGAATCCATGGAGCATTCCTTAATATAGTAAAGATTGTATATGACAAACCTACAGCCAGCATTATACTTTATGGTGAAAAGTTAAAGCCATATCTTCTAAAATTGGGAAAAAGAACAACGTCCACTCTCTTCACTCCTTTCAATATAGTATTGGAACTCCTAGCAAGAGCAATAAGAGCAAAACATAAAGGGATTCAAATAGGGAAAGAAGAAGTAAAAACTCTTCCTCTTTGCAGATGACATGATCCTGTATTTAAAGAACCGTATAGATTCCTTGCTCAAGTTACGTTGGCAAAATAGCAGGCTATAAAAGTCACCCATAAAAATCAGTAGCTTCAGTGTGCCTTCCTCCTGTGGCTTTGGCGTGGTCCTAGAGTCTGGCCTCTGGCAGCAGCTGGAAGATGTAGGGTGGGATCCACGTGTGGCAGCCAGGTGAACCAGTATGGGGAGCAGAGGCAGGTGGTACCCACGTGAGAAAGGGAAACTGACGTTTTGATTCCTCTCCCCACCCCCACTCCCCTCAGTGCGGCAGGGCCTACTGGACTTTGTGTAAGCAATGGGAAAATTCCTGCTGTGTAAAACTTTGCCAGGGTCACTCACTCAGATACTTTGACACCAATCGGCTAATGGGGTCGGTGGCCTGGCTGCAGTGGTGGCTGGGTGGCGCTGATGCTGGCATCGGGGTGATTGCTGGGCCTGGGGTGGCTTCATGATCTGGTGGGGCCCTGGGGTGACTTGCACCAAGTGACACTCTGACCCTGACCTGTATACCCTTTGAAAATAAGTTCTCACAGTTTAGTGAAAGATACCCTCTCCCCTTCCCACAAAAGTGTCCAGCATTTAGGAAGCATTTATTTGCTAAGTATCTTTTAGGTTCCACACATGAACATTTGGGATCCTTGTGCCAGAATAAATTTCCTGTGATTCAAACAGTTTAAAAAGTTAACACCTTGACTGGATATAAACTTTTCAAGTCTGGTTATGTTTTTTAAGGCTTAAAGAACTCCAGAATTCTCTCTCTCTCTGTTTTTTTAAAAATTGATTTAGTCCAAAGTTTTAAATGTATTTGGGTTATTTTTAAGGGTTAATAAAAGGTAGTTTTTTTTTAGTTTGGAGAGAAAAGATCTTTAATGCTTTAAAATTAAAAAACCCTACTACAGCTATGTAATAGGAGTGTGAAGAAAAGTAAGACTCATTAACTCACAAAGCAGTGGGATCTCTGTTGAGAGGGCATTAGGCTGGACTCTCTTTATTACACAATGTCATGCCCAAGAAGCTTTACAAAAAAGTACAAAGATGAATTGAATCCTAAATCAGCTGTGGTGATAAAGTTGGGAAATGGAAAATTATCTTCAAGACATTGTAGGTTGGCAAAACATATGACAACCCACTTTGTCATCGGATATTTCTTTATAGTCTTTAATATAATTTAAAATGAGGTTAAAAACTCCCTGAGGACTTGGATGGAAGACCCTCCTTTTCTGAAATAATAAAAAAAATCAGTAGCTTTTCTGTATGCCAACAATGAGAAGACCACGACTGAAATCAGGAAAGCAACTCCTTTTGTAATAGCCTCAAAAAATCCTAAAGAAACAAATAAAAAACAAACAAACCTGGACATTATTCAAAGATGTGAAAGATGTTTATTATGAAAAATTAAAAAATTTGAAAAAAATTAAAGCAGATTCAAGGAAATGGAAAAAAAAAACCTTCCATTCTCCTGGATTGAAAGAATTAATGTTGGGAAAAATGGCAATGATACCCAAAGCAATCTGCAAATTCAATGCAGTACCCATAAAAATCCCAGCAATATTTTTCTTTTTTTAGTATTTTATTACCTTTATTGTTAGTTTCTGCTTTATTTTTAATCACATAAAAAGATTAAAATATTGAGCAAGGTGCCAGGAGCTCACATCTATAATCCTAGCCACTCAGGAGGCTGAGGGTTTGAAGCCAGCCTGGGCAGGAAAGTCCATGAGATAGACAGAAAACAATCCAAAAATTCATGTGTTATAATAAAAAGTAAACCCTGAATAGCAAAAACAATTTTTAGCAGGAAGAATAGTGCTGGAGAAATGTCAATACCAAATTTCAGACTCTATTACAAAGCCATAGTAATAAAAACAGATTGGTACTGGAACGAGAATAGACCTGCTCCTGAGGATCAATGGAATAGAAGATATGGAAATGAATCCACAGACAAATAGCCACCAAATATTTGATAAGGGAGCCAAAAACATAGGATGGAAGAAAGACAGCTTCTTCAACCAATAGTTCTGGAAGAATTGGTTATTCTTGTGCAGAAAACTGAAGCTAGATCCTTCTATGTCACCCTGCACCAGAATAAATTCCAAATGGATCAAAGACCTCAATGCAAGGCCAGATATCATGAAAATATTACAGGAAGGAGTAGAGGAACCACTAAGGCTCCTAGGCATGGGAAAAAACTTCCTAAATAAAGATCCAGAATCACAACAAAACACAGAAAGATAAATGGATAAATAGGTTGCACTAAACTGAAGAGTTTCTGCATGGCAAAGGACTTAGCTAGAGATAAATAGAAAGCCCACAGAATGGGAGAAGATTTTTATTAGCTATGTATCAGACAAGGGCCTCATATATAAAATATACTTAGAGATCAACAAATTAACACCCAACCCTCCCCCCAAATCCCTCAAAGAAACAACAAAGACTTCTCAGAAGAAGTAAGAGTGGCCAATAGACACATAAAGAAATGGCCATAAAAGAAATGTAAATCAAAACATTAAGATTCTACCTCATCCCAGTTATATATGGAGTGAAGAAAAGTAGCAATAAGAAAAGTAACAATAACAGATGCTGGCAAGAATGTGAGTACAGGGGCTGGGAAGGTGGCTCAGTGGTAGAGTGCTTGCCTTGCATGCCTGAGGCCCTGGGTTCGATTCCTCAGCACCACATAAGCAAAAAGAAAAAAGCTGGAAGTGGCGCTGTGGCTCAAGTGGTAGAGTGCTAGCCTTGAGCTGAAGAGCTGAGGGACAGCGCCCAGGCCCAGAGTTCAGGCCCCACGACCGGACCCAAAAAAAAAAAAAAAAAAAAAAAAAAAAAAAGAATGTGAGTACACTGTTGGTGGGAATGTAAACTTGTTCAACCACTCTGGAAACAGTATGGAAGTTCCTCAAAAGACTAAACATAGAGCTTCCCTATGACCCAGCAATCCTACTCCTGGACATTTATTCAATAGACCACAATCAAGGCCACACTAATGCGACCAGCACAACTATGTTCATTGCCGCATTATTTGCCATAGCCAAGATATGGAATCAACCCAGATGCCCATCAGTGGACAAATAGATTAAAAAAATGTGGTATATATACACAATAGAATTCTATACTTCCATAAAAACTAATAGTGTACCATTCATAAGGAAATGGAAAGCCTTGGAAAAAGTTATATTAAGCAAAGTAAGCTAGATCCAAGGAAACATAGAATGTGCCTATAAATCTAAGAGTAAACACACTGGATGGTAAAAGACAAAGAATTGTACGTGGACATAATGAATTAAAAAGGACTCTAAACATTCGTATAGTTAGATAAAAGGAGGATATTCTTAGGAGAGGATCACAAATGCTCAATAGCTATGTGCATATGACCATATAAAATGATGTTTATTGAAATGAAGTCCAAGAATTGAAAATAAGGGTTTTTTGGGGGTTACTTTTCTTTCTTTCTTTTTTCTCCTTTGTTGCTTTTTCTGATTTCTGTATCTCTTGTCTTAGGTGTATGTTTATCTGTTTTGGGGAAGGTAAAAGGGAACACAGAAATGATGGGACAAAGCATGAACAAATGTAGCAGTGATACTCATTAGACACTGTTTTGAAAATGAAATGTACAGCTTGTGAAAGAGAGGGGTTGGAGGGAAAAACTGGGAGAAAACAAAGGGAGGTGAGAGGTAACACTGTTCAAAAAGAAATGTACTCATCATATAACTTATATATCACCTTTACAATAAAAAACTCTAGATTACTTAATAAAATACAAATGCTACTAACTATAATATTTTATAATTTAGGTAATCATGACAAAGAAAAAGGTCTGTGTATGTTCTGTACAGATACAATTTTTTGAAATATTTTTAAGTCCTTTATAAGTCCTAGTTGGTTGAATTTATAATGTGGAACCAGTGAATTGGAAGGCGGACCATGTATTTCAAAGCCAACTACTTCTTTCTTTTTAAAAAAAAAGTTATTTAATGATATATGAATATACTTTATTAAATTAGCATACAAGTCATGCTTATGTATATGCATTAATATTATTATTACTATTTTAAAGATGAAGAGATAAAAGGATGGTTACACAGTGGCAAAACAGAAGAAGTACACTCTTCTTTTTTTGGGGGGGCTGAACTCTGGGCCTGGGCACTGTTCCTCAGCTCTTCAGCTCAAGGCTAGAGCTCTACCACTTGAGTCACAGCGCCACTTCCAGTTTTTTTTTCCTGTTTATGTGGTGCTGAGGAATCGAACCTAGGGCCTCATGCATGCAAGGCAAGCACTCTACCACTGAGCCACCTTCCCAGCCCAAGAAGTACACTCTTAATCCTTATCCTGAATTACCTTTATTTTCTTCTCAGGGTTAATATAATTACTGGTTCAAACTAGCTGTTATCAAATATCAACCTATAGAGCAAATGCATTGGTTGTCTTATACTTTTTCCACTTATAAACACATCTGTTTTATTTGTCACTGCTGTCCTCATCTGCCATTTCTTGCCTCAGTCAATGCTCTGATTCATCAACTTGCTTCTGTACATTACATTTAATCTCAAGTGTTTACACACTTCTGACCAGATTTGTCTGGTTGTATATATCAGGCTTGGACTTCCATTAACCAGAGTAAAATTCAGAGTCCTCAGCATACTTTTTGGCTACCCTTAGGCCTCTTCTCTTACTGCTTATTCTAATAAGTTTCCTCACTTTTGTTTTTTTCTTTCTTTTGTAATCCATGAAGCTCATCTCTCTGCCTTGACTACACAGACTTTTTTTTTTTGCCTATATGCTTGTGCATTTGTCTATATTTCTAGTGGAAACTTAATATATCAGTGACTTATTTTTGCTGTTTTTTCATTCTTGAGATGGCATCAGGACACAGGAGGCACTCAATAGATGTGGAGTGAATGGTGTTGAAGGGTCATCATCCTTCATTAATGGGGGATAGTTGACAGGATCAATGTGAGGGGCATTCTGAATTGTCATAGCAGGGAGGCATTTAGGCCAGCAGTACTGCTAAACTTTGTACAGTACACACAACAGCTCATTCCCACCACAAATAATTACTGGACCCAAATATCAATAGTTTCAGAAGAAACAATTTGCTGTGGAAGGTGGCAAGTTGTGCTGAGGGTTTTATTTCCCAGATTTCTTTCCTGTCCTTATGATTCCTGAAACTGCCTGGATGTCTTGGGGCTCAAAATGAATACCTATATATTGACTCTCCTTCTTGTGTGGTCTGGGAATTGAAGCCCTGTTCCCTGTGGTTCCTCTATAACCATGTTTGTATCTAGTCCTATTTTAAATACCTCTGTTTTGAGTTATTCTTTTCACGTGTGTCATCTTTTTCCCATAAGGACCCTGATGTAAGTATATTCTAGCAGAAGAGGCAGTTCAAGTCATGGGAAGGAAGCCGTTACTGTCAGAGACCCTGACATTAGAGGAATACCTACATCAGAAAGGAATGCCTTGCATTGATCCTTTCTCTACCTTCAATATTGTCCCTTGCTTCCAATTGGCTGAACCCCTGTTGAAAAATAGCTATCATGAATGTCTGGGAAGTGAAGGCTGCAGGCATCAGGAATAGACCAAAGAGTAAATACAACCAGGTCTTGCACAGAGAGGCCCTGGAATGAAAATATGTAGGACACTGCTAATGTGGTCCACAAAAAGCATCACTGATGGTGGTTTGGATTAGTGACAGAATAAAAAGAAAAAAACTTTCATCGCTCTTCCCTCCACCCCTTCTCCCTCCAGACACATGGTTTGAGAACAAGGTAGATGCTTGGAGTCAGAGAGTGGTCAATAAATGGTATGTGTATGTGAGGGATTAGGGAAGAGCAGACCAGCTTCACTGTTTTCCGGGTTAGACCATGGCCCCAGCATTACTAGAACCTCAGAGATTGCAACAGAAGACAGAAATCTAAGTTTTTAACAATAAGAAACCTCAGTTTTTAACACATGACAACCAATTAAGAATTATGCTTGTATAGAAACAGGATTTGGCTCTCTACTCTGAAATCTACGACG
This sequence comes from Dipodomys merriami, assembly GCF_024711535.1. NCBI lineage: Eukaryota > Metazoa > Chordata > Mammalia > Rodentia > Heteromyidae > Dipodomys > Dipodomys merriami. Next base: position 11,784,886 of record NW_027206512.1, read on the forward strand.
ATGAGTTTGCAACCTCCAACCTACTTAGACTTGTAAATGAGCCATAGATTAGACATTTCTAGTTCTGCTTTCATCTCCACCCCCCCCCTTAAACTCAGGATCTTTGAATGGGATCCATTGAAAATGCTATGTAGTAAAAAGTACAGAAACAAATTTCATGCTGAGAATGACAGAGCCACTGTCATCCATAAGTGAAGACTAATACATGACTCTTCCGAACAGCCGCATCGCGCTCATTGATCACTAGAAACAAATGGCATAAACTTAAACATGCATAATGCATTTACCATTAATAAAACATTACAGATTATGTACTTTTGCTCTGTGGGAGATTTTGTTGTGAAAAAGAAAAAGAACTTTCTTTATAAAAAACAGAAAACAAAGAGACTAGATGAATGCATTAAGGGTTTTTGAGTGGAAAACTGATCATCAGAAAGCATGGCGCTTAGGACTAACATGGTCCAGAAAGGCATCCCATGTCTATTATTGGCCTGTTTTCTTTATTCAGGCTGGTGGCAGACAGAATGACTCCAAGAAAAGTTGAAACACACTATGACATTTGGCTTCAGAGTAGTGCTGATATCAGGGGAATCAGACCTACCCAAAGGGTGGTGATGAAAATCAGGAGACATAGTTTAGTATGCTACAGATGTGGGACAAATCACATTTTAAGGGAAAAAGAAAAGAAATCTAATAGTCACGCAAAGTCACCCAAAATCTGCAGTCTTCAAATCGATTTGTTTTCATGTTGAAGTGTCCCCTTTTAGGAATGATAAACAAGATGATTGTTACAGTAATGCTATAATTGTGATGCATGTAGTTGTATATTTAAGATTCTTTGGGATTCAGGATAAAGTTCCAGATTCTGTGTGTGTGTATGTGTGTGTGTGTGTGTGTGTGTGTGTGTGTGTGTGTGTGGTGGTGGTGTTTTTCTGGTACCAGGGTTTGAACTTGGGCCTTCCACCATGGGAGCCATACCTCCAGCCTAACTTTTTTTTTTTTTTTTTGGTCTGTCGTGGGGCTTGAACTCTGGGCCTGAGCGCTGTCCCACAGCTTTTCAGCCCAAGGCAAGCGCCCTACCATGAGCTACAGCGCCACTTCCGGTTTTCTTGTGGTTTATTGGAGATAAGAGTTTCACCGACTTTCCTGCCTGGGCTGGCTTTCAACCGCGATCCTCAGATCTCAGCCTCCTGAGTAGCTAGGATTACAGGCGTGAGCCACCGGCGCCCGGCTCCAACTTTTTTTTTTTAATTTTAATTTTATTGTCAAAGTGATGTACAGAGGGGTTACAGTTACATAAGTCAGGTAGTGAGTACATTTCTTGTCAAACTAGTTACTCCCTCCCTCATTTTTCGCCCACTTTCCCTTCCCCTCAATTCCCCAACATATTTTACTGGTTATTTTGGAGATGGAGTTTCTCAGACTTTTCTGTTTAGGTTGGCTTTGAATTGTGATCCTCTGGATATCAGCCTCCTGAGTAACTAGGATTAAAGATGTGATAGGCACTTACACTCAGCAAGTTCCAGATTCTTAACAAAATCAGTGCCTTACCTCACCCCTCCCTGCCCTTTTGTAGTGCTTCCTTCTCTACATTTCTGGGGGTTTGTCACCAAAAACATTGCTGGATAGGGAGAAGGGGAAGGAGAGGAAGAAAGAGGCGGGGAGTGAGGAAATGAAGGAGGGAAGGGGAGAGAGAGAGCAGAGGGGAGGAGAGAGAGGAGAGGGAGGTAGAAAAGCAAAAAGAAGAGGAGGGGAAGAAAGAGGAGGAGGGGGAGAGGAAGAAAGATTTTCCTGATCACCCCAATTAGAAATTTAATTTAAAAATGAAATTTAATTGCTTTATTTCTAACATTTTAATGACTTGGTAATTTTCAAAACCTTGTTTTATTATCATTTATACATGTCTAAGGTAGACGATATATCTAGACAAGTTTTTGTCTTTATCACATACAATAGATAATCAATAAGATTTATTGGCTAGATCACAAGATTGTGTACTCGTCTGTTTGTGCACAAACATGTATCTGTAATAGTATTGCATCTTTGGAAACAAAGATGATGTATTCAACCAAATTGGACAGCTATGTTTGAAAAGACTGCTCCCAGTATCTTTTCTACATGGTATATATGTAGTGAATTTTTAGCTCAGAGCTGGAGCTATTTGAAGAGAATGAAACTTTTTCTCTTAAATTCAAAGTTGGCCTAAAACCTTTTGCTCAAAAAAGTCACATCTATCATGGTAGAACACCAGGTGTTCTATTAGCTGTTGGTGTTTCTCAGCACTTCACAGCTCTGTAGCATTTAAAAAAAGTTGTGTTACACCATGTCCTTGAAGGGCTTCTGCTTTTCCTACCCAATGTTTCTCTGCTTTCATTTAACAATATTCTAGTTTCTCTAACTTGTAATTTTCTGCCATTTGTACCTTAGAAGAAAACAGTAATAATGGGATCATGATTCAGTGATTCCATTCTGAGTGTCCCAGAGATGTTCATTTGGGGGGATATGAGTTGCACAACTTGTTTGTTAACTTCTTTTTCTTAACACATTTAAAAGTAGGCACTTGAGTCAGATATGTATAGATTTAAATCTTGATTCTTTCCAGTGGTCATTAGTGATTCTAAACAAGTGACTCAAACACTCTTTAAGTCTTAATTTCCTTGCATGTCATGGAAGGATGATGATTTTATCTGTCTTGTGATAGAATAGTAACGATTGTAGCCAAGGAACATGGGCCTGGCACCTGGGAGATAACCAATAGATGTTAGTAAGATAACAACAGAGAAATGTGTGATTATAGCTTATGCTTGTAAATCTAACCTAGTGTATGTATGGAATATGGTCTCAATAGACAATAGCTATAACAGTAATCATGCTGCTGCTGCTGCTGCTGCTGCTGCTGATGAGAGTTATGATGATGTTAGTGGTAATCTTGTAGAAATGCTAGCAACAGTGACTTTCTTAAACTCAGGTAATATGTATTAAGTGGCTCACAAAACCATAGATCTTATTTCAGCAGTACTTGAAATTTCATTTACAATGTAAATGTTTGGTTTGCATATTTTGCCTAGAAGACAATCTGTTGCAAGAATTTCCATTTCCATTTCTACCACAACTTCCTTACTTACTTCAACTGGAGAAGTGTTATCTTTTTACGCTCATCCAGACAGAATGTTTTCTGTCACTTCTAAGTCTATTCTTATTAAATCTCCAACTGTCAAAATTCTGTTCTTTGCTTAAGAATCATTTAAAGACTCTCTTCCATTTTGTTACAGAACATAATTATCATGGCTTCTAGACCTGATACACTGCAGATGCAGAAACTGAATTCTGGATGGTTGCTGCCTGTCCAGCATCTCCCAGGTAATTAGTCTTAATGGGACAGAGACTTACATTTCCATTTTTATTTGATTGTGCTGTTTCCCCAAAGAATATAGGCTTTGAGAATGGTATTTTCATCATATCTGGACATGTTGGTATCTTTCAAGTCTGAACTAAAAACTTATTGCTTTAGAGATATTTTCCCAAAGGGATTGGTCTTGTAATAAGATCACAAGTCTCTCCTACTATGTCTGGCATGTAAATCTTTAGGCTGGGGGTGTTGAGAGAGATGGGACAGAATGATGAAAGGGGTGATATTTATCAAGGTGCATTATATTCATAAACTGATGTTGAATTAAAATCTCTGTATAATTACTCAAAGATAATAAAAGTAAATTACAAAAGAATATTACATAATGGTGATGGATGTGCTTTTTTTGTTTTGCTTAGTCCTATTTTCTTTTTAAACTTGGCTCTCCATTTCTTATGCATTTCTTATATTCTTTGAATATCACTTACCAAATAGCTGAATTTTCTCTGCAAAATTTCTGATGATAATATGTCTGGACTTACAGTATCTCAAGTGCAGACTGGCAGCGAGGCTGAAATCTCTTGAAGTTCTGTTTTAGAGTACTCCTTCAGCATTACCAAGTAGTATATATCTCTTTTTATAAACAGATTCAGTTGAATGTTCAATCTCTATTCTAGAGTGACTATCCTATGCCATTGATTATGCTAGGTACAGTTTCATAGATTATCTAATTTGTTTCTCAGAAAAGTCTGTGAAGTAAATATTGTTGTCCTCATTATGTCAATGTCTAATTTGGGAAATGGAGAGGCCATGTGACTTGGGTGACCTAGACAGGAAACAACAGTTATGATTTAAACAAAATTTGTTGACAAATCTATCTTTCCATTACCTATACATATTTCCAGTAAGCTTTCAATGTTTTTATATATTATTGGAAATCTTTTAGAATATCCTAGATACATGTAAGATGTATATTATTATATAATTGTTATTATATATATGTATATTTCAAATTCCATTCCTATTTCCTTATGTCCCTCTTGGATATAATATTGCAATAGCAGTTACATGCCATATCTGGTATGCTGAAAGGATTTTTTTGTTAGTGGTTTAGCCAATATTCCACACCATATATAAGCTATACATATGAATATGTGCTGATAAATATTTGTCTTACAATATAGGACTAAATTTACAAAATCCTGCATTATATATTAAGGTTAACTATTACTCCTTTGAGAGTTTGGATATTATCGCCAGGTACTACTATAACTATTATAACTGATGCTATTTTTCTATTGGGTATAGTCAGAATTCACTAATTAGATGATTACATATTCTCACATAAATCATTAAAAATAGGCCTCTATTGTTGTAAAGTTTCATTTAGTGATAATGATGAATCTATATTCCTAAAAAGAGCATTACCAAACCTATTTTACATTTTATTGTGCAATTTTGAGCTTCTATTGTTGCCTCTTAACCTGCCTTAGTGACTGTATCCCTTTTAGTCCTGTGATGGCATGATTTGTCAGAGCTCAGACTAGGATTTCAATGGAGCCAGAAGATGCTGCAGAGCAGTAAGAAGTAAGTAAGATTACTCCAGTGTAATGCATGGTACTTTATATGCATAAAGTACCATGCATTACACTGGAGTAAGGCAAGTTCTGCAGTAAGGCAAGTATAAAAAACTGGAATTGCTCCAGACGTGTAGGGATAGAGGTGTGGATAAACCTGAGGATATCTGGAAAGAATGTCTGCTTCTTTAGCTTATAAACTAGCCTCTGCTGGGATCTAAGAAAGGCAATTTCTTATTAGCATTTGTTGTAAAAGAGACAAATACTCTAGATTTTTTTTTAGCTGTTGCTACCTGAGGAACTTAAGCTTCTTTAACATTATTTTTAATAATATTAAATCTTTAATATTATTTAAAATATTTTAATATTATTTTAAAGAATTATTTTGAACTAAATTCAGACTTTCAAAAAAAAGTGACCAGGATGTTGAAAACTATATAACTGTTTTCATTGAGTCAGATATTTAGAACTGCATTTAGAACTAAAGTCTGTTTAACCACACAAGGACATAATTTTGCTGGACACAGGGGTCCTGTTTTTTTTTTATATCAATGCTTTTATAAACTTAATAAAAAATTGGTTCAAAGTACACTTTCAGCCACTGAATTCTAACAATAAGCATCCCTTTTCCAAGAAAAAAAAAAACCTTTCAGGAGACCAATTGTAAAATACTTTCTTTTTGATGTAAGCCTGAATTTTCTGAGAAGTATTAAGCAAAAAGAAAATTAAAAATGATTGCAATGTTGTATTAAAACATTTTCACAAGCTAATCATATTGCATCACACAAAGAGTAAACCCTAATGTAAACTATAGACTTGAGTTAATAATAATACTTCAGTATTGGCTGGGTGCTGGTGGCTTATACCTGTAATCCTTGCTACTCAGGAGGCTGAAATCTGAGGATCACAGTTTGAAGCCAGCCTGGCAAGAAAGTCTGAGAGACTCTTATCTCCAGTTAAACACAGAAAAAGCCAGAAGTGATGGTGTGTCTCATGTGGTAGAGTGCTACCCTTGAGCAAAATGAGCTCAGGGACAGTGCCCAGGCCCAGAATTCAAGCCACAGACCAGGAAAAATATTTAAAATATATCCATATTGGTTCATCAACTATAAGAAGCCAGGACTAATGTAAAAAAGGGAACAATAATCAGAGAATCTGCAGAGAAGGAGGCATGATCCATAGAAATTCTCTCTACCTCACTTCTAAATCTAAAACTACTTTAAAAACTAAAGTCTATTAGTTAAAAAGAAAAAAAATCAGAATTGAATCAATTCCTTCTCATATATGTATATATATATATATATATATAAATAAAGGGTCATATAGTTTACTCATATTGGGAACCATTAATATTTTAAATTTATAGCGAGCTATTTCCCCCGTGTTTGTTTCTTATATCGAAAGACTGATAAAAAGATACTAATTAAGAGCTGTATTTGAGACATGCTTTTTAGAAATGTAAAGTAGCTTTCTTTACTTTAGGGCTTCCTAGAACCTTTCTAAGGTGCAATATGGTTTTCTAAAAGGGAGATACTGTGTGCAGCATCTCTAAACATTTTAAACTATGCAAAGGATACATGTTTCCTAAGTAAAGCACACCTCTTTTTTTTTTTTTTTTTTTTGTCAGTTGTGGGGCCTGAACTCTGGGCCTGGGCGCTGTCCCTCAGCTCTTCAGCTCAAAGCTAGCGCTCTACCACTTGAGCCTCAGCGCCACTTCCGGCTTTTTCTGCTTATATGGTGCTGAGGAATCGAACCCAGGGCTTCATGCATGCACGGCAAGCACTCTACCACTGAGCCACCTTCCCAGCCCCATAAAGCACACCTCTTACTTGACAATCTCATGTTCTAGTAGTATCATGAAAATTAATGGGCTAGTTCTCTGAAGGAAGGTTCTCTTACTTAGTTTTGGTCCTCTATGATCTCATTGGTTCTCTATAATCTCTATACATCCAATCATCTACCAAGTTCCATTTATATAGAGTTCATAACTTGACCCAGTTTTCTCAAATCTTTTACTCACTTTTCTCAAACTATGCTAATTCATAGCACCCTAATTGCTAAGATGTTAAGATCACCATCTTAAAGAACTTGTAATTTTTTTGGGGGGGGTCCGGTTGTGGGGCCTGAACTCTGGGCCTGGGCGCTATCCCTCAGCTCTTTAGCTCAAGGCTAGCACTCTACCACTTGAGCCACAGCACCACTTCCGGCTTTTTTCTTTTTGCTTATGTGGTGCTGAGGAATCGAACACAAGGCCTCATGCATGCAAGGCAAGCGCTCTACCACTGAGCCACTTTCCCAGCCCCAGAACTTGTGATATTTGTTTTGAAATTCTTGACCTTCCCTGGCATTGAAGGACTTCCTGTGATAGGACATGCAGTATAAAACTTGAGATGTACCTGGGAAATGTAGAGTCCCTTGATTCTCAGAGAGTTTTTGCAGAAGATTTTGGGGCATTAGTTAGTTTACTGCTAGTCCCATCAATGAACTTGAGACTTGTATTCAGAAACTAAATTCCAGTGAAATTGCCCCTCCATTTTCGCTGACTTGATTTCTTTGTGTTCTCCTGTTCCTGAACCCCAGGTCATTGGCTATTTGGAAAGCCAGTTCTTCAGTACCTTCATTTCCTTCAGAGTCTAGGTCCTTACACAGAGCCCCGAATGGGAAAGGGGTACAAGCAAGATGAGAGTGGGGTCAAGGGGAGAGGGGCAGAAAAATGAAAGAGGGAATGGGGGCAGACTGCAGTCAAGAATTCATTATATATACCACAAAATTAAGAAACGTAAGGGAAAGTGTGGATTGAAGAGGAGTGAGAAAATGCATTGTATTCATAAACTGCTTTGTTAAATGGCACCTTCTTTGAACAACTACTTAAAGTTATATATATATATATCCCTAATAGGAGTTAACTTTGTCAGGCTTTTCTGACAATACTACTTACATTTTTAGCCCTTGTCCTTTTTTATTTTTTAAATCTAAATTTTTTCATCTATTTCGTCATCTCCGATGGCTTGCTTTAAGTTCCTAGTGAGCCAGAGCCTGCCTTTACCTATTGCTGGGTCTGCAAAATCAAGATTGAGGATAAGGGATTCGATTCTTAGGATTCAGAACTTCAATTTATTGGCTCACTTAGCAATTTCCTCTGGGAAATTGACTTGAAATTTTTTCTTAACAGAAAATTTAATTTACATTGCATGAAATGCATAGCTCTTAAGAGTTACACTTCAAGGAATTTTGACAAATCAATATACCCATGTAACAACTCACATCTCAATCAAAATATAGTACAGTTTCATCACTACATAAATTTCCCTCTTGCAATCAACATAGTCCTCAACACTGTTTCTTGTATAATATTACAGCTTGGAGCTCTGTCATTATAGATGAGTTTTGTCTGTGCTGGAACATTATATAAATGGATGAATATAATACATATTCTTTTTGTCTTAGTTTTTTCACTCAATATAATGTTTTGATATTCATCTATACAGTTACATTTTTAGTAATTTACTTTGAAAATGTATGATTTCAAAGTTTGTATATATAAGGAAAGAAGATCTCCTTGTTTGGAGAACAAGAGATATTCCCAAATATTTAGTCCTCCTACACACAGGCCATTGAATACATAGACTTTTATACTAAAGATATTAATTAGAGATCCAGGTATTTATTAAATAAGAACTCACATTTATTTACAATTCTTTTGTTTTTTAAATTTCTATAATTGGTAGTGCTGTTAACAGGACTCAAGTGACATTGATTTAAAAGACTTCGATTTGATTGGGAAGGGAATATGGCTTAGTGGTAGAGTGCTTGCCTAGCATGCATGAAGTGCTGCATTTGATCCCCCAGTACCACATAAACTGAAGAAGCCTAGAAGTAGCACTGTGGCTCAAGTAGTAGAGTGCTAGCCTTGAGCAAAAGAAGCTCAGGGGCAGTGGCCAGGCCCTGAGTTCAAGCCCCAGGACTGGAGTGTCGGGTGTGGTGGGAGAAGTATGTAGAAAAGAGGGAATTGGCTAAGTTGTTTTCATCCCTCAACAAATAATTAAAATAATAAAAATCATAACAAAGATCACTTGTTTTAGTATTAGATATCTCAAACAACATTTCCTAATAATATTTAAGATAAAAATCTTAATAGCTGGTTAAAATGATAAACCATAGATATTGTCTTGAATCAAAAATGTTTGGTGATCATCATGTATAAGATGATAGGTTTAACTTTTGGAAAAGGGTACTATTAAGGAAGAGATGAGAAACAAAAAGGATTAAGTTATAAGATGGGATAGCATATATTCAGAGTCACAGTAATGTGACACAGAATTGTAAACCCCAAATGGAAAGGAGATAACTTTTGCAGATGATTATATGGTGCATACATGTATACAAAAACATACTGCATAGCAAACCCAAAGATCTCCTTATGTATTTATCCTTTCTTTCTCTGTTTCATTGAACTTTTTTTTGTTGGTCATGGGGCTTGAACTCTGGGCTTGGGCGCTGTCCTTCTGCTCTTCAGCTCAAGGCGAGCGCTCCACTGCTTGAGCCACAGCGCCACTTCCAGCTTTCTAGCGGTTTATTGGAGATAAGAGTCTCACGAACTTTCCTGCCCGGACTGGCTTTGAACCGTGATCCTCAGATCTCAGCCTCTTGGATTACAGCTAGGATTACAGGCGTGAGCCACCGGCGCCCGGCTTGAACTTTTTACTAAATAGTGTATTTGGTGGATAGTAGATTTTGTAATGTATTTTGTTGGACTGAGAATTGGCAATAAAGCAATTCATTAGGATCATTTTATTGAAAATTTTAAGTTGTTTTGGTTTTATCCAATAAGTAATATGTCAATTTATTTTCTAACCAACTTAGAAAACTTTGCTTTCTAATGAACACAATCAGGTTTTAGGAAAATAGTTTTTCTAAAGTGCATAGATTATATATTGTAGACATTATTGGATGAGTATGTTGAGAATTAGGGAACAAAAATTTTTTTTTTTGGGTCCGGTCGTGGGGCCTGAACTCTGGGCCTGGGCGCTGTCCCTCAGCTCTTCAGCTCAAGGCTAGCGCTCTACCACTTGAGCCACAACGCCCCTTCCGGCTTTTTTCTTTTTGCGTATATGCTGCTGAGGAATCGAACCCAGGGCCTCAGGCATGCAAGGCGAGGGCTCTACCACTGAGCCACCTTCCCAGCCCCAGGGAACCAAATTTTGAGCAAAGTTGATACCTAACACTCTTTGTAAATAATGCTATGAAGAGCTTTACCTAGTGGATGAGAACGATTTTAATCTTATCATGGACTCTGTTCTTTTTTTTCTTAAATCCAGAGTCTTATTTCATTAGATGGTTACACAGTAATTTTCTTACCTCTTTTTTCATTTACTCTTGTGTTGTTTCCAATTTCTCCCATTATAGGTAAATATGACATAAAATTGATGTGCACTTAAATTGCGGATAAGTGTTTTAACTTTCTTGGGTGAATACTTATGAATGAATTGTTGAGTCATACTGTAGGTGTCTGTTTATCTTTATAAGAAATGTCAAACTATTTCCCAAAATGTTTTATAGTTTTGTACCAGAAATGTGGGAGAATTCTGTTTCTACACAACCTTACTAATAGCAGGGAATGTCAATCTTTTTAATTTTAGCTATGTTTTGGGGTATGGAATGGTATTCCATCATGGATTTTATTTATATTTTTCTCATGACCAATCACATTGAACAGTTATTCATGGGCTTATGGGCCATTTATAAACCTTCTTCTGTCAACTGCCTGGTCAAGTCTTTTACCCATTAAACCAAATTTCTTGTTTTTATTATGGAGTTATGAATTTTCATATAATCTAGAATTTGTGTGTATACAGAGTATTCTCACATGTATTTAAAAAGCATTTTCTTCTAGTCTGTGGCTTATCTATTCATTTTCTTAATGGTGACTTTGGATAAGTGAAAGCTTATATAAGTGTGGTAAAGTCTTCCTCTGTCTTTTATTCCTCCCTTCCCTCCCTCTCTTGACTCTTTGTCTTTTCCTTCCTTCCTTCCTTCCTTCCTTCCTTCCTTTCTCTTTCTTTCTTCCTTTCTTTTTTTCCCCTGTGGTGTTTTCTTTATCTTGAGAAATACTACCCTACTCCTAGATCACAATGCTATTCTTTCTCTTAAAAGAAAGCATTTAATAGCTTCAGAAATGTTAACTTTTGTGTTCAAGTGTGTATTTTATCTTGAATTGACATTAGTGTTTACGATGTAAGAGAAGAGTTGAAGCTAATTTTTAGCCCATTGATTGAGCTATTGAGGACTGAACTTTTTCTATTTAAACAGAATATAGGCTGGAAACACAGCTCAGTTGTGTAGTGCTTGCCTAGCATGTAAAGGCTCTCAATTGAATCCATAGTATTGCAGCGAAGAAGGATAAAAGAAAGGAAGAAAAAACTTAGACTGTATTAGTGGAAGGATGTCAGTTCCTTTCTGCTACAAAGTTATTTCTGTCATAAAGTATTTGGATGAGACAATCACCACGTTTATGCAGAACCTGAAATTAGAGCAAAAGGATGATAGAAAAGTTACCTATTCTGTCTTTTGCTAATTTTCTTTCTGAATAAAACCAATCACAGCAACAAAATTAAAAACAACATGACCATATGTGACATCTTACAACTTTCTGAGGTATTTCAGTATCTATAGTCACTGCTGGGCTTAGGTCTGCTGTGTATCTCTCCTGTTAACATATGGTATAAGCTCCTTGTTCATGTAGGTATAAACAGTGTAGGATCATATGAATTTCAGCACTTGTTCATTTAGCAGATAGAAACCCATCAAAGGTATTAAAGGAGAGAGGAATACAATTTGATGTTGTAGAGGAAGAAGTTCAAAGGCTGGGATGGCTTTAGAAATAAGTATTTAAAAAGTATCCTTATATTTATGAAAGGTTTAAAATTGGTAAACAATTTCTGTAAATAGTGGAGTAGCCAATTGCTCTCATTCTCTGAGAATTTGACTTGTCGGTGCTAACATAATACGAACGCTAAAAAGTACCTTTATTACAGTCAAAGGCGGGAAAAAATTACTTAAATAAAATGGAGACATTTGTCTCATAGAAAATAATGTAGTTTATGCCAGTTTTCCAGAAAATAAAGATCCTGCTTTATTAATTTGTATTCATATTTTCTTTCTACAGAAATGACAATGTAAGCATTAGCCTGCTGAGTTTGGTGTAGCAGGCATTTATTCAGAGTTTTAATGAAAATATTAACAGAGACCAGAGAAGTGACAAAGGTCTGTGCAGATGACCTCCCTGGTCCAACCAGAACTCAAATGCTCCCTTCTCCTCAGAGATGATGACTGTGCTTGTTTGTTTGGACATGAAGAGATATTGCATGTCTCTTTACCTGTTCACTGCAAAACACTGAGGTGGTTGAAAAGCAGAGGTTGACTGCATTTTCCTTTTTTTAAAAATTTTATTTTAAATTTGCTTGCTTGTTTCTTCGTGCTGCTCGGTAAAGGGCTAGCGCTGCATCGCGTGGATTGTTTCTCCTTGTGCAGACGGGCTCCCTGTGGTCGTATTTGCCAATACTGGCTGCCTACATTCCTAGTCCTTTTCATTTTGCCTGCTTCTCATTTCGCCAGAAAACACAGAAGCTGTAGCCGCACAGACTTTTTCCTCTTTCTCTTCCCCTCCATACCCCTCCCTATACCTCTCTGGGCTTTGACGTCATGTGTGCTCCTTTGGGTTGCCATAGCAACCCCATTCCCCAAGCCCTTAGTCGGTCTCCTCTGGTCGGTTCCACAATGGTACAGGCAGCATCACGCTGCACAATGGTTTCCAGGCAGTGAAAGAGAGTGATTCAGCAAGGCACTCTTCTTTTTCAACACCTCCCCTTCTCTTTTTATTTTTATGGGGGTGGGTGGTGCTTCTTGTACGCTTGCCTTTTTTCTTTTCTTTTTCCATTTTTACAAATTTCTTTTCATCTTCCTCATCGCTCAATTCCTAGGGGCTTGAGTGAGTTTAAGACTGGATCCTCTTGGAGATCAACTGTCAATCATTCATTTTAAACCGTTTCCCCACCTCCAAACAATCTCTTCCTTATGATTATTTGGAATGTGGGCAACTAAAACCAAGTAGAGAGGATTCTGGGGCCAATACTGCCGGATCAGGATCGGAGTTTTCAGACACGGAATGGTAAGTGACTCTTTACTCATTCTGGGTTTTAACCTGGTTTTGGAAGGTGGGGTGATGGCTAGTCGATGCTCCCAGTGGGGTGGTAGAAGAAGCATGGGAGACTGAGGAGAGATGGGGTGGAATGGCAGTTATTCAAGCAAACTCTCTCTGAGGCAAGAAGCTACCAGATTTTCTCTCTGGGTAGAGCATCTCTTCTCAGACTTAGGCATGTTGAAACCTTTCTGTTTGCAGTGAAGGGTGGTAGAGGGTGGGAGGGACCATTATTATTGTGACCAGGGGTTTCTGGACCAATGCAGAGTTATAGAAGGAAAGAGACACACATGAGGGTGAGGAAGAGAATAAGAGAGGGGGAAAAAAGCCAGCTGTGTTTGCTGGAAATGCTGACCTCAGTTCTCCATCTGAGAGATGCTGTGGATTCCATAAAACATTTAAGAATGTCATTTAGTATGCATTTATGCTTCCTGCCCTGACAGGTAAAACTTTATTTTGGGACATATTTTAAAATAAAAGATAGTATGGTATTTACATATACCTTAGATGTGAATTAGTGACATTCCTCTTGCAGTGAGACTTTGGGGGTAAATTTGAGCTGGACAGAGGAACACACAACAGGGGTCAGGTTAGAGATAAGAATAAACATTAGCACTGCAGTCTCCTAGGTAAGGGTTCCTTTAAGAAAGTGATCTCCTACTCATAGCAAGAAGCTTTTTTTTTTTTTTAAAAATGGCAAGGTTCCCAGGTATTCTGTGCTGGGATATTGTGTCCCCTAGAAATGTCAGAGCTGTTTTAGGAAAAAAATGAGAGGGAGAGAGAGAGAGAGAGAGAGAGAGAGAGGAAGGGGGGAGCTCATCAGAAAGGATCATGGTAATATATTTATCAGAATGCATGTGTTTGTGCCTTCAGCAAAATATGACTTCTTGAAAAATCTTCAAGTATATCAGGTTATAGATATTTATCTAAAGAGAATTATATATGTATATATGTATATATACATATACACATATATTTCTCCTTCAATTAAATCTCGAGAACAAATCACTGCTTTTACTCCATTACACAGATGACAACCAAGGGTACTGCAATCTGGCCACAAAAAAGAATGGCCTATCCCCTGGCAGTAAGCTCTACAACCATCACAAGGTTGTTTACATGGGCTGTTTTTGCTGCAGAACTGACAGTCTGTACAGCAACCCTGCTTGCTTTGGCCGTGTTGACAATAACTTTCACAAACACACAGGAAAGAAGCTGGCGAAGTCATATGAGATAGGCCACAGTTGAGAGGGAGGTAAAATGGGTGCAAGTGCTCCATCCATCATTTTCCCTAGCTCTCTATATTTCCCTCTGTCTCTAAACTGCTACTTGTCAGACTCTGGACTATCTCAATGAGCATGCTCATCAACATATTTAATATGGTTTGTATTAATGACCATTTCTCTCAGAGAAGCTTCTGTCAGTGTTCCATCTCAGTGAATATATATGTTCTGTAAATACACATAGCCAAGATCATGAATGAGCTTACAAGCTTTCTACTTCTGCTTTAGAACTATTGGATTTTAGGGGCTGGATAGTTTCGATGTGGTAATTTTACTGTCTCTGGTATATATTCCTTTCTGTACCTTGATCTCAGCCTTAAAATGGGCATAAAGTACTAGATTAGTTTACTTTGTAATGTGCAGTAAAGTGGCTTTTTTCCCCCTTACCCACAATGGACTAGAGAAATCAGATGACAATCAGGTGGAATGACCTTAAACATTAAAGACTTCATGTTTCCTTATTTCCATATCATTTCTTCCCGCAGTTGCAAAAGGTTCCTATTCTTACATGAAATACTTGAAATTTCAGTAAAACGATTCCTGGTGATGAGGCAGTAAGAAATTATATGTAGGGTGGAAAAAAAAATCAGCTGCCCCCACTTTCCTACTCATTGGTTCCGGAACAGCATCTGCTGTGGGGAGGAGTGTGTTTGCCATGCTGGAAGGGGATGTTTATGAACAGATCCCAGAGGGACTCAGTGTGTTTTGCTGTCATTGTCTGGTATGTTTGCAGCTAGGAGTATTTAATGGCTTTATAGTATATGGTCAAGATTTTTCAAGGTTAAGATGAACTGAGAGTTGACCATAGGTGGCATATAGAATGTAAGAATTTTAAATTTATAATTTGAAATTTACAGGAATATTCATTCGTTGTTATTCTTATAGGAATATTACATGCAAAAGGAATTTTCCTAGCCTCTCATTACATAAATATCTGTTTGATAGATATTCATATATAACTTTATAGACACATTGTGTCTTTGAATAAATGAGTGTTTCATTAAATGTAAGACTAATTACAATGTCTTCCTATGCTAATCATAAAATAAAAAGACAAATGGAGTTTTCTTGTTTGTTAAACATGACAGATTTTTCTCTCTCTTTGCTCTAGTTCTGACCTCGGGTCACATTTGTAATTAAAAGACATGTAGTAGAACTGGTATGTTTAAATCATATGATTTCTTGGTTGCTTATCAGAAAAATAGATTCAAAGCAAAGGAGACTTATTTGATTTGAATAAGAAGCCAACCAATTGACATTTCAAAATTTTGTCTTCATTGTCCTTGTATTTCATTTGCAATCTCTTTAAAGCTTTTGGTTGGTCATTGCAACAATCATGCATAAAGAGGGACAGAAGTGTCCTGTAAAGACAAAAATGGACACAATGCTCGGTTTGCTGCAGGCTTGCTGAGTACCTTCTTTCTACCTACTTGCATCTATTACTGCAACTATTTATTCATTCATTTTAAAAAGACTGGTATGTGGATATTCTTTTCTGTTCCACATTTTTATTAACATCAATTTTTATTAACATTATACAGGGATTTTATTTTGACATGTCCATATATACATACTAATGAGCCTTGATCAGACTTACCTCCTTAGTCAACCTCCTCATCTCCACTTTCTCCCTATTCAAATCAGCTTCAACTCTAAGCCTTTTCTGAGCACCAAAGACTTGTGGCAAAAGTTGCGTCTAGAAGCTAATAGGCATGATGCTTATTGGCAAAGATGAACAGAATGCATTTGTTTCTTTGGCATATTGAGTCTATATATTGCATTACATAAGCCTGTGATGAGACACTGCTGCTGATTCAGATAAAAAAATCACACTTGTATTGATTGTTTGAAAGAGAAAATGTAATTTACAATTGGAGCCTGTATTTTCAGAAAAGT
The DNA here is from genome assembly GCF_024711535.1 of Dipodomys merriami. NCBI lineage: Eukaryota > Metazoa > Chordata > Mammalia > Rodentia > Heteromyidae > Dipodomys > Dipodomys merriami. The sequence goes on from NW_027206512.1 coordinate 11,801,188, forward strand.
CCCTATTTGTACATATTTTCTTAGGGAAATCTTAAGGCTTTGACTAGGGAATTTTCAGCTTGAATACACTTTATCTTTATGAGCAAAGGGAGGAAAAGGAGAGATGAAAACATACCCATATTTGGGGGGGACTATCCTATTCCTGTATTTAATGAAGAGAAGTTTCCTTTCTGATTATGAATTTAGAAACTTTGAAGACATCAACTGATACTGAAATTCCCTAAGTAGAAAGAAACCAGTCAATTTTGAAAATAGATCTCCTGCACACTTACTTTGGGTGAAGAATTTTCTCATTGAATTGACAGTTGGGATCCATCACAAACCATTATAACCTTTCTCATGATTCTTACTCTTGATGACTATAAGATATAAAATCCATAAGCATATGGAAATCATGCTTATAGGGATGGAAATCCAAGCTTTTAGTGGAAAAAAAAATGACAGAAAGATCCTTTAGAGGCACCCCTAACCCCAGCCACTGAAAATCTCTGTGTAGGTAGCATGCAGAGTGAATGAGAAGGAGCTCTTAGGCAGAGTAGTAAGGCCTTTGCAGAGTAGCATGCATAGTAGAACCAAGACCTTCATTCTTTCTAGTCTCCCTCCTCACTTCCTCCATTTTCTTTTTCTTTTTGCCCATAGGAACAAAACAAAACAAAACCCAGCAGAGACTTAGAAGCACTAGAGATATATTTTGGTGGCCGATCCTGACTTGCCGAGGCTCACCAACCTGGGTGCTTTGTGTGTTTCCTCCAAGTGGAATTCTCAATGCAATTACAGGATCTGAAACCACCACTAGTGAGGAAAACTGTTAGGCTTGGTTAGGTGCCAGTGCTGATTCTGTCTGTGGGATGAGGCTCCCATGTGTCACTCAGCACAGCACTTGTCTATTTCTGTTTTACATGCAGTTATCGTTCCTATCAGGGCCTGGCTTTGCTTGCTTGACACACAGTAGGAACAAAACATTTATTGAAGGTACAGCAACTCTCCCATGTATAAAGCCTCCAGCTATGGGTGGAAGAAATTGGAAAAGTGCAATGTAAAATGCCTGGTATTTGGAGCTTATAATCTCATTTGTGGGGGTAAGATTAAATAACAATAGAGATGGAACATGGCTAAGGACCCATGTTATTCTGTGACAATAAGCAGAATTCAGAGGAGAAAGAAATTTATTTGCAAAATGGAGGTAGTTGATAATGGGTGCCACAGTGGGTGCTGGAGAAGGGTGGTAACGGGACACATAGTCCTAGAATTAGTGGTAAATGTCAGAGCAGGAAGAAGACTTCTATGTGGAGGAGAAAGGTGTGGTGACCATACTTTCAAAGCCAAAACCTATGGCAATATGTAGAAAACTGGAAACTGGCACACTTCTGGAGTATCTGCTCTAATAAAACGCTAGGAAATGGTCAGCAGTAAGATAAAAAAATGTAGGTTCGTAACTGATGATGCAAACAGATAAGAGCAGGTATCTTTCAAAATCAGATCAATTGCAGATTATTTGTACTTTATTTCATATCTTTTGTGGGATTTTAACCTTTCTTCTTCATTTTACTGGGAAAGATGTGACTCTTTGTTCTAATGAAATCTTTTGTGAAAACAAGAACATGTAAACATATGTAGCCATGTCTCCATCACAGTTGAGACTGAATTGATACCATTAATTATAAATCAACCCAAATAATAGTTAGTAGTTGGGCTTATGTTTTGATGTTGATAACATACAAGTTGTTATGCTTGCAGTAAATTCTAAACAGACCTGACTACCTTGAGATATTTTATTTCCTTTTCCTTGCACCTGCCACATTTGAAAACAAATGTCTTAAAGTTCTTGATGCCAGTATTTTAGTTTTCAAAGTGGAGGTGAAATTTCCTTTTAATTTTTTTGTAACATAGGAAATCAAACTATGGGTCCTATGCATGTTAGGGAAGCACTCTTTCACTTTATACTCAGCCTACTTTGAAATTATAAAACAAACTCACCTCTCCTTTCTTTTGATTTTAGGCTAGCATGAGAAACACCTCCAGCAGGACCACCTCAAATTTTGGTTATGGCAACTCATGCAAGAAGCTGTTGAATTAGACACATTTCTGTAGATGAGAAACCATATACGCAGTGGTGAGTTGCAAATTTAAAGTACTTATTAGCAGTAAATCTATGTATCCTTTTTATACCCAGTTTATGGTTTATGTATTACATATGGATCCAAATACTGTCCATTTAGGTAAAAACCCATAGGATGGAATGTTTACTTGATGATATACTACAGTGATTCACTACAATCATATCTGTTGGCATAGGATGGCTGTAATTAACACTTTCAAATGGTAGAATAACAGTTGGGAAACACACTATTTTAAAGTGGCATTTCTTATTTGCAACACAATACTGCATTTTATTGATTAAACTCATTAAAGAGAAAAATGGATTGAGAGGATGGACACCATGGTTCAAGCCTAAAAGAGATCAGGTGGTTGTGGTTCCAGGCAAGTGCCTACCCCTGACCGTGGAAGGGCATTCATGAAACCATGGCTTTACTAATGGTTTGGCATAATGGTGCACACTTGTTCTCCAAGCTATGGGGAAGGACATTGGCCAGGAACAGTGGTGTATGCTTGTTATACCAGAAGCTCAGGGGAAGTACAAATAGGAAGATCCCAATCTAGAACAGCCTGGACATGAAGTTTCACTCTATCTCAAGCACAATCAGTACATAAAGGGAAATGGTTAACTGGCACAAGTGGTAGAGTGCCTGTCTAGCAAGTGTGAGGCCGAGTTCAAACCTAGTACTGTCTAACTCTTCCCCATAAAAGGAAAAAAATTGATGCTGAGGTAAATTATAATGCTCAGTTCCTTTCAGAAACAGAAACACACACACACACACACACACACACACACACACACACACACACACACACACAGAGTTTTTTTTTTTTTAATCAGTCATGGGGCTTGAACTCTGGGCCTGGCTGCTGTCCCTGAGCTCTTCAGCTCAAGATGAACACTCTACCACTTGAGTTACAGTGGCACTTGTGGTTTTCTGGAGGTTAATTGGAGATAAGAGTTTCATGGACTTTCTTGCCTGGGCTGGCTTTGAACCTTGATCCTCAGATCTCAGCCTCCTGAGTAGCTAAGATTACAGGTGTGAGTCACTGGCCCCCTGCACACAGCGTCTTTTATACAGACAATAGTAAGATCGTTAGGCAAAAGGAAAGAACTCATATTGCAATTTTATAAAACTCAATTTATCGATATTTTAGCCTACAAATATTTTTGTTTAATAAGAACAATATTAAAAATAGATATAGTTCCTCTGCCTCATTGGAATAACTTAAAAGCTTATTTTATGAAAGTATCAGCACACACAGGCAGAATATCTTTTTTAATTGACTAGTTGATGTTTCCTAGTCACCAGAGTCAATAATCAATGGACTCCAGCAGAGATGAATGATTTGTAATATGTCAAATAGCATCTTTGAGAAATAGAAGATGACAGTTGTGCTTGTAAGGCTCCTAAAGAAGCTATTTTGAACATTTCTTTCATTTGCCTAGTGGCTTATGCAATTTTACTCGGGTAGGCTGACCTGTAAATAAATGCAGGTTAAAAAAAAAATTTGGTTGTGGGGCTTGAACTCAGGGCCTTGATGCTGTCCCTGGGCATTTTTTATACAAGGCTAGCACTCTGCTACTTTGAGCAACAACTTCACTCCAAGTTTTTTGGTCATTAATTGGAGGTAAGAGGCTTTGTGGACTTTCCTGCCCAGGCTGGCTTTGAAACCATGATCTTCATATCTCAGCCACCTGAGTAGCTAAGAATACAGATGTGAGACACTGATGCCCAGCAATAAATGAAGATCTTATGGTGAAATAATCCCATGTAATTGCACATAGTATATTTTCTTTTTGCTGTTGTGGCTTTTTTTTTTTTTTTTTTTTTGCGTGGTGGGGGTAGTATTTGGGTTTTGGATTCAAGTTCGAATTCAAGATCTTGAGCTTTCCAGGAAGGAGCTCTACTGCTTGGGTCATGCTTCCAACCATTTTTGCATTAGTTATTTTTTCAGATAGAGTCTCAGACAACCTTGGATTATGATTCTCTTACTATGGCCTCCCACATAGCTGGAATCACACGTGCTATTAGTATGCATTATTGATAGAGAAAGGTCTTGCTGACTTTTGCCCAGGCTTGTTTTGAATGGAAATCTCTCAGTAGCTGCCTTCCAAGTAACTGATATACAGCATGACTTTCTCAATTCTGCAACAAATATATTGAAAACCAAACCAAATGTTTCACCAAAACACACTCAAGGAGAATTCCTATGAAGCAGGAATCATATAATTGTCAGTAATTAGTATTTTTGACGTAAAGTAGGGATGATTTTATATGATTGAACCTCATACATCGAGTTATATTTTACTACCAGCGATGTAAAAAAGCATATATTGTCCTCATTAAGAAAACATTTATTGAGAATCATTATTGTCAATATTGTGCTTGGGAATGGGGATAGATGGCAATCCCTGCTTCAAAGGAGAGTTTCAGTCTAAAAGTGTATAAATATTAAATGTGTATTTAATAAGGTTTGTATATTCTAAAGAGACTGTATTGGAAAGTAAACACAGGGCACAAAAGAAGTGGAGTGGAGAAGAATCTACCACATCTGAGGGAGTTAGTCAAGGTATTTTAGTGGAGTATTAAGTATAGTAAGAAGTTAGCTAGAGGAACATCACCATGAGGACACAGTGTGAACAATTTCCAACAGTTCACAACGTTGCGGGAGCCTGATTGCCTGCAATGATGAAAACAAACTACATCACAAAATGGCAATGCATTTGCTATATTGGAACATACATGAAAGATATGGTAGAGATGCTGCTGCAGAGGGGTACAAGAGGCATGCCATGAGAAATCACATTGACAAAGCTAAGAGCATGGATTTCATCCTAAAGCGAACAGCTACTGAAAGAGTTTAAGGAAGAGAAATGATGCGATCAGTTTATTTTTAAGTTGTGAGAAGTACATATGGAAGGGTATATGAAACAAATATAAGTTGCAGATAATTATAAATAACACAGCACAAACTCTTCCCATTGTGGATGTGGTCCCAGTAGCATACCACTTTTCCTCAGGCCTGATGTGTCTCAACATTATATTTTTGTCTATGATTCAACTCCATATATTTATAATCAGAACACACACATATAGTTAATTATATAACTATTTTGCTAAATTAAACACTGTGAGGTTCTTCCATAGTCATACAGGTAGTTTATTTAGGTGAACTGTTGTTTAATATTCAAGAGCAGGGATATACCAATTCCCATTCTATTCCTGATGACCAATAATCCTGACTGTATTTACATCACTTATATGAATGTAAAATGTTTATTATTGCTCATAGACCCTATAACACATATGCAATTGGAAGAATTGCTAAATTTGGGATATATGCACCTTTAATGGTACACCCCAATTGGTGTACTAATTTGCACCTATCACCATGGTACAGGAGAAATTCTACATCTTCCCCAATTCTTCCTTTGAAAGTTCTTAAGTTTTCCTAATCAGGTAGATACATAATTGAACTCAGAGAAGTATTAATTTGCATTTTTTTTTCTGATTACTAATGGAGAACATTTTAGTTTTTTTCTCTTGGCTGTTTGACCTTCTTTTTTTGTGTGAGATACCTGCTCAGATCTTTTGTTTTGTGATTTGGCTTTCAAAGTAATAAGTGACATTTCCAAGTTCTTACTGAATAATAGGCATGGTACTAAACACTTTTTATTTTATTTTATTTTACTTTGGGTCCGGTCGTGGGGCCTGAACTCTGGGCCTGGGCGCTGTCCCTCAGCTCTTCAGCTCAAGGCTAGCGCTCTACCACTTGAGCCACAGCGCCACTTCCGGCTTTTTTTCTTTTTGCTTATGTGATGCTGAGGAATTGAACCCAGGGCCTAAGGCATGCAAGGCAAGCGCTCTACCACTGAGCCACCTTCCTAGCCCCGGTACTAAACACTTTAATCTGAAACATCTCGGTGATTAACAGACGAGGAAGCTGAGGTTTTGAGACATTAAAGAACTTGCTGACAGTTACAGAGGGAACTTAGCATTAAGTCTTAGTTAAATAGTTCTGATCTCATATTTCTTCAGTTTCTCAAAATCTTTGAGTTATATTGAAGCCATAAAGAACATTAAGGATGCTTTTGCAGGATGCTCTACTTTGCTGCCCCATCCACACATTCATTCGGTAGCAGTTTCTGATGCATTCTGAGTGGGAACCCAAAAACTCAGAATCATAAAGAAAGAACTGAAAATCTGAATGGAGTGCTAGTTACAAACAAACAAATAAAATCTCCTTTAGTATGCAAATATACATATGCAAATAGTATGCAAATACAAAGCAAAAGGAATTTTCCATCCCTTACTGAAACTGAGTGAATATGATCCAAAAATTGTAGAAAAAGTAAAGAATAGGGAACAACAAATTAGTTCATGCAAGTTTTAACTTAAGGAAGAATTTGCGTATTGTTAGATATTTTTTACATACAACCCAGATATAGGGCTGGGAAGGTGGCTCAGTGGTAGAGCGCTTGCCTTGCATTCCTGAGGCCCTGGGTTCGATTCCTCAGCACCACATAAGCAAAACGAAAAAAAGCCGGAAGTGGCGCTGTGGCTCAAGCGGTAGAGCGCTAGCCTTGAGCTGAAGAGCTGAGGGACAGCACCCAGGCCCAGAGTTCAGGCCCCACGACTGGACCCAAAAAAACCAAAAAACAAAAAAAAAAAACAAAATAAACAAAACCCAGATATATCTCAGTCTACAATTATACAATCACTTCTCTGTATCGACAGGTTTTCTATCCACAGATTTGATGAACTGTGACTTGGAAATATTTGGAAAAAAAATTCATGATTTTGTCTGAACATTAAAAAAAAAAGATGTTGGGCTGGAAGGTAGCTCAGTGGTAGAGTGTTTGCCTAGCATGAATGAGACCCTGGGTTTGATTCCTCAGCACCACATAAGCAAAACAAGCAGAAGTGGTGCTATGGCTCAAGTAGTAGAGCACTAGCCTTGATCTGAAAAGCTGAGGGACAGCACCCAGGCCCAGCATTCAGGCCCCATGACCAATCCCCCTCCCCCCCACCAAAAAAAAAAAAAGATGGTATTAGAGGAATTCAGTTGAATGATCAGGGCAGAAACCAAAGAATTTTTAGTAGGAGATATGCTCTCAGTGAGTAGGATTAGTAAGGAATCTGATGGAAGAAGATGAAAGATTTAAAATAGCTCAAGTTTCCATCTTGGTTTTTTTTTCCATCTTGATTGTTTAGTATTAATCATACATAGTGTATATTATTGTCTTGCTATGGTGGTGGCTTCTTAGAACATGTTTTATGATTCTATAATTCAATAAGAGATAAATTTCATTTGTATATTCATAAATTTTAGCCTTTAAAGAGACCACACTGTTATTTAGGTCAACTCTGTTTTAGAGATGTGCCAGTTGCTAAAAGAGCCTAGTAGACTACTCAGCATCATATGCTACTAAGTGTCAGGCTAAGAATAAACATCAAGATTAAAAAAAAGAGTGTAAAAAATACTAACCACTTGAATTTGAAATTAATAAGCCAAAATACAATGTATTTTATTTCCTAAATATTTCTCAGGCCAGTCATCTTTCGTCCTAACCTGTTATCATTGCTATAATTATTACCATATATCTACCCTTCTCTAAAGTTCTTTATATATTCTACCACCCATGTGGTAATTTTTCTTCTCATTAAAATGTACCACAGTTTTGCCCATCCACATTGTGAGTACTCCAGACTTCTCCAATTGCTTGGGAGCTTCATAGTGCTTTAGCTTTGTCACCAAGATTCAGGTGTTTGTTACTTTTGTGATTTATTTCATAGTGTCTGTTCTGCCTGCATCCACTCTGCTTGTCCTTCACAGGTCTCCAAATTTCAATGCCTTGACTTATAAGGTTTTTTTTTTAATCACATAATGATATGAAGGTGATATGCATTCAGTAAGAACCATACTACAGATTTTGAATTCTGATCCTTTTCTATGCTAGCAACAAACCATCAGATACTCTCTTGTCAAATTAGAATCAGCAAGCCATAGCTTCCAGACAGCCACATGAGATAGGAAATACTTCATTATAAAATAGGCTCTGTGTTTGATGATTTGCCCAATTATAGGCTAATGGAAGCATTCTAAGAGCATTTAAGGTAGGATAGACTAAAGTCTGATGTTTGATAGTTAAGGTATACCAAAGGGGCATCTGGGCTGATTCCATACCTTGCCTATGGTTAATAGTGTTGTAATGAACATGGTTGTGCTGGTGGCTTTACTTTAACTTGGTTTGTGATCTTTTGGGCAAATGCCTAGGAGTGAAACAGCTAGGTCATAGGATAGTTCTATGTTTAGTTTTCTGAGGTACTTCTGTACTGCTTTCCAGAGTGATTGAAGAAGCTTACATTCCCACCAGCAGTGTAATAGTTTCCTTTTGGCTGCATCCTCACCAGCATTTGTTATTGTTAGTTTCCTTTATATTGGCCATTCTAACTGGGTTAAGGTGGAATCCAACTGTTGTTTTGGTTTGTATTTCTTTTATGGCAGAGATGTTGAATATTTCTTCATGTGTCTATTGGCCATTTTGCTGCTTCTTCTGAGAAATCTTTCTTAAGTTATTAACCCATTTATTAATTGGGATGTTGTTTCTTTAAGGGTTTATTTTTTTGGAGGGTTTAATTTTTTTGAGCCTTAAGTATATTTTGGGTATTAAGCCCTTGTCTGATATATTGCTCCCATTCCGTGGGAGAAAAGGACATTTTATGTTCTTAGCTGTGCAGAAACTTTTAAGTTTGATCCAACCCCATTTTAAAATCTTTCTTTGAAAAGTCCATGTCTTTGGTGGAAGTTGACTGGTATTTTTCCCATAATACCCATAATACTCAAGCATTTGAAATACTATTTAGAACTCTGTACATCCTGAACACTCATGATTTTTCAGAAATGATTACATTATGAGCAGTCTGATGTTATGAATGGTTTAATGTTTAAATGGATTCATAATTTGATGGAATTATGGTGAGGTGGTGAAAGATAACAGGTGGGGCTTGACTGGAGGAAGTAAGACACAGGAGTGTGTTGTTGGGGCCTATGTCTTGTTCTGGCTAATTCCAATTTCCCTTTCTCTCTGTTTCTTATAGTCCATAATGTGTTCTCTTCTGCTTCTCCCTCCGTGTCATGATGTATTGGCACCTCTGAAACCATGAACCAAAATAAATCTTCCCTCCCTTAAGTTGTTTATGTAAGGTATTTTTTCATACTGACAGGAGAAGTAAGTAATACAGTCTTCTAGTTTATAGGCATCTGACTCTGTGTTATAACTTTAGGAACCCAAATTCATTGTGATTTTCAACTGTCACTGCTTCTAAATCTGATAAAACATGTCAAATTCCCACTTAATCCTTGCTTGAAGACTTTAGTATTTTCTATGAAAACAGACCTGATCTGACGCAAATTGATTGGTTTGCTCACATGATGAATTAGCTTGAGTTAAAGTGTTAAGTGATGATAGATTAAAATCATAGATAATATCCACACCGGAATGAATGAATAATTATAATGCTTGAAAATAGCTGGACACTGAAAGAATTAAATGTATTGAAAGATTTAATTTGTATGAGAAGTACATCTATCCTGGTCTGGAACAGAGTGTTTTGTATAGGCTTTGCAAATTATCTTTAAAATTCAATCATCAGGTCTCTGGACAAAGAAGAGACCTTTATGATAGATTCTATCTCCAGCTCCATCATGAATTAGTCTTCACATGCTTCAATTACATATGAGAGGGTTATAAAAGATGATTTCTAAATATCTTTGTAATTTAAAAACATATATAGATTAGCTTGTAAAGATTGGATCAAAATGAGAGTCATTGACTAGAAGTTCAGGGCTCAAGTAGTGTACGTTGGCTGGTGAAGGAATTCTATCGGGGTAACAAGTAGCTTAACAGACAGATGCAAGGGAAGAGAAGGGCAGGTAGCTTAGAAGGGTCTTAAAGATGAATGAGACAATGTATAATTTATTTCCTTAATTCTGCCTCTTCTGTTATATTTACTGTAATTCTTGTCATTCACATTTACTCTAAATCATGATATAAGGTGTTTTAGAAAAAGTCACTTCAAATTACTGAGAATTTATTATCCACAAAGAAAATAATTTATGTGTAGCCACTCAAACTGACTGCATCCATTTTCCAAGTTGGTATCTTTCTTAATTTTAAAACTATGTTCCTCTAAAAGACTAGTGTGCACAAATGTTTGTTCATTGGTTTACTTATGAGGTCGATCTTTAACATTTGCCTTCAGAAAACATTTCTATGTTCTGGGATTTATCAACATCCCAGGTGAAACTATTGACATCTTAGATGCTGTAGATAGGATATCAGTATAAAACATTTACATAAGGGTTATCAGACATGCTCAAAGAGCAGATTACCATGGTAAAAAAAATCTTAGACCAATTCATAAGACAATTCTTCCATCCTTCCCTCTGCCTCCCTCCCTTTCCTTCTGTCCCACAACTACTTACTGGCTTCACACTCTGTGCAAAGTGCTGCAGAAACAAAGATAAATTCCACTTCATCTTTGCTCCTAGGCAGCTCACTGTCACACTGGGATGAGGAAGGAGGGGGAAAAGTTGTAAATAATGGAATCTCATGCATATGGTTGTTCCTTTAATGGAAGTTCAAGGAACAGGGAGTACCATGACAAGTGACTCAACTCTACTGCAGGCATTCTCAAATGGGCTTTTGAGAGTCACAAGCCCATTGCTCTAACGTAGAAGATGGGGAACCTTTCTTACTGCCAAGGGCCATTTGGCATGCAAAGTTAGCTGGTATTGATGTTTATGTTGCTATGAAAAAAAACTCTTAGATTTATTGGAATTGGAGTCAATGAAATCCTGCCTGAGGTTTCTTCTAGCAGCAGAACACATTATTTGTTTTGGGCTTGCCCCTAGACTGGATGTTCCCAATCTGGACAAACTTTGAAACATTCTCATCGCATACTACCTTCACAGTCTTGAGAATTATGGAGAAGCATAAAGAAGTTTTTGTTATGGTTCATTGATATTTACTATATTAGAAATTAAAATAGAAATTGTAAAGTGTTTGTGTAACCATATTAAAGCCATCACATTGCTAACACCAGTACTATTATATTCATGAAAACCACATTTTGTAAAATAATAATTTAGTGAAAAAAGAAGCATCATTTTACATTTTTTCTAATCTGTTCTATCACACATCATGTTACCTTTAGAAGACCCCTGTACATGTGTGAAAGAAAGAGGGTAGGAGTGGTGAGCCATACTTCATATTACTTGGAGTTAGTTTTGACTAACCTGAGTACCTTTCAAAGCATTTCAGGATCTTCTAGAACCTGTGTATTATACTTTGAGAACCACTGCTACAAACATCCGATGATATGTAGTAAATTAATGTTTACTTTATATATTTCAAATAGGTTTATTATGTATTACACTGGGAAAAAGGAAAATAAAAACACAGTGTTTTGCCAATTACATAAGAGATTACCAGACTTTTAGCCCATAATGGCTCATATAGGGCTCAATATCATCTACTGCCTGTTGCTGGATACAGGGCCTGTTTGTCCTGACTGTTAATCTCAGTGCTTGAACATCTAAAAAGACTATTGACTTTCATAATCCCTTTCACCTTGCAGTAAACAAAGGTTAACCACATGGCAGGTGTGAGAACTGCTGAGCTGTCAGGAGGAGTCACTGGAGCCAGCACTGCAGTGGTGCTAGCATTTCAAGCTGGATTGTCCCCAAAAGTCTATGTGGTAAAGGCTTGGTACAAGCAAGGTGCTATTGGAAGGTGGGGGAACCTTCACATGGTAGGCCTTAGTGGAAGGTCTTCTGGTAAATGAGTGTGTGTCCTTCCAGGCATAGTGGGACTCTGACCCCTGCCTCACTTCTTGCCCTGAGGTCAGTGGTTTTGCTCTACTACATACCCCCTCATGATATGTTACCACAGGCCCAAACGAGGCTAGCCCATCGTGCGTGGAAGCCTATGAAACTCTGAACCAAAACAACGCTTTTTGATTTATGCTTATTATCTTTAGTATTGGCAAATTGACTGCACAATATTTTGGTAGTCAAGAGGTGAGATTGGAATAAAAATTTCTGAAAGAGGAAGAGAAAGAGCAGGGAGGCAGAGTGAGTGTGGAGTTCAGAGTGTAGGCTGCAGTGACTTAGCATAGAAGAGAGGGCAGACGGAGACATGGCTGGGAAAATCAATGGTGGCCGGACTTGAGGCAGCCTTCAATTTGGATCTGTATCTATAGACAACACTGAGCCTTTGTAGTTTTCTGAAGAGGTTTAAGAAAATGAATATGGCAATGTTGTCCAGGTGGTTTAGGGAAATAGAATAATAAAGAGAGAGCGAGCAGTTAGAAAGAGGGAGGATGAAACTTGAAGAAAAAGCAGTAAAATTCTGCAAAGAGAGATCCAATAGTACATAGAGAAGGCCTCCTTGTTAAAAATATTTCTTAGTATGAAGCTGTTAAGGAGATAGGATTTCACTCAAGGGGAGGGAAATGCTGCCTTCTTTATGATTTCATACTAGGCCCAGACATAATCTTGCTAAGCAATTATGGATAAGTCCTTGGGCTTGGGTTTTTCCATAGGTAGAATGTAGAAATGGATTGCTTGCCTCTTGATGTCACAGGCATCTCTGTAAGGATTAATGAGCTCTTTGACAGAAAGGTGCTTTATTAATCTAAGCCATCAATAATAAAAATGAGAAAGTTTGCCAGGTGCTTTTGCTTCTGTGTTGAAGGCCACTGTGTAAATATGAAATACTGCCTACAACTATTGTCATTGTTAATAATAGTAAAGTCATTATCACAAAATGCCCACACAGCAAATGTATTCTAGTCAATTCCAAAAAAGGAAGAGAAAGCTAGGCAGGGCAGTTCTTGCTGTTTTGTTGATTATGAATCTTCCCTGTTGTCAGCTATTTTTCCTGGTTAGTAGAGCAGTCATTTAAAAAGTATTTGAATTTCCTTGTGACTAATTATTTCTGTTATTATATTCTAGTCTGGTATTCTATCATCATTGAGACATTACTGTCCTGATATTTCCCCTAGGCAATAGAGGTTGCTATATTACCTGCATTTGTGTTCTCATCTCTTTTGACTAGATTCACTAATTTCATTCACAGCTGTATTCTATGGTGGCCAAGTACATAAATCCTGGAGTTAGACTGCTTAGGTTTAAATCCAAGTTCTGTCACTCTTCAGTTTCCTTGACTGTAAACATGGTCCTGATAACATTGCCAATGTTAAGGTTATTGTGAGAACAGAGAAGAGAGAGCATATGACATCAGTAATTCTCAGGCTTTTGTTTCTTGTTTTGTTTTGCTTTATTTTGGGCAGAAGGGGAGTGCCCTTTTTTATTGTCAGTATCATAACATCCCTTTCTTCTTTCCTACTCAGTGTGTTTATTTTTGTTTGTTTGTTTGTTTGTTTATATGTTTGTCAGTCATGGGGCTTGAACTCTGGGCCTGGGAACTGTCCCAAAGCTCTTCTTTTTGAGCTTCAGCACAAGGCTAGTGCTCTACTACTTGAGCCACAGCACCACTTCTGGTTTTCTGAGTGGTTTATTGGAGAAAAGTCTCACGACCTTTCCTGCCACCTCTCCTTGCTGGCTTTGAAACGCGATCCTCAGATCTCAGGCTCCTGAGTAGCTAGGATTACAGGTGGGAGCCACCACACCTGGCTAATCAGTCTGTTTTAAATCTTCCTTTTTAAAAAGAATATTTTTATTAGCACATATTAATTGTATAAAATGAGGGGTTTCATATAATGTACTTTGAGTATATTTATTTCATCAATCTTTTATTTCCCTTCCATACTCCTTTAAAAAGTTTCTCACATTAATTAATTAATATTCTCTGGGACTGGAGTTTGAACTCAGGCCTTAAACTTGCTAGGCAGGTACTCTACCACTCTGCCACTCCTGCAATCTTGTTTTGCTTAAAGTTATTTTTCAGGTAGGATATCATATTTCGGCCCAGGGCTAGCTACAGACCGCAGTCCTCCTATCCTCCTACTTACTGACTCCCAAGGAGCTGAGAGGAAGGTTTTGTTGTTGTTGTTGTTGGTTATTTAAGCACATCTTGCTTATTGATTGAGATGGAGCTCTCATTAACTTTTTTACTATATTTTTGCCTGAGCTGGACTCAAACCATGACTTTCTTGATTTCTGCTTCCCACATAGCTGGGATTAGAAGCAGAAGACACTGTACTAGGTCATATAATCTTCTTAATGTGTTTCATTACATTTTTTTATTTGTGCATACAATACCTTTTCATTTTGATCCCTTGTTAATCTGTAAATAATTCATGAAGTCATGACTGATCATCTACTTTTTCCTTACCCAGAATGATATTCTGAAGGACCCATAAAAATCTTAAAATGTATTCATCACATCTTTATATGTTCTTATTGGGGTTTCTTTTGCCCAACAAATCAAGTACTTAATTCTGCTTGAATGTGGGCATTTAATAACTTTATCTTAGATATCAATGAGTTTTGATTTCCAGGATACACTGTTATCTTCTTTTATAATTGTCCTGAAAGGAAGATTGTTTTCTTTTTCATCTTCCTTTCTGATCTGTTCTTAATGTTTTCTCAAGGTCTGTAAGAGTATGTTTCTTGCCATAGTTCAACTCTCTCTAGAATTATGAATACCTTCTCATATTATCTCAGATCCAATCAAGATCTGCTTGGAGTACACATTAAGTCCTTGTATGAATTACTGAGGCTCAAGGGGAGGTTGAGGGCTACAACCAACCTTATTTTCTGATCAGCAAATCAAGGCTTATGTTCTAATTTGCACAGACTTCAAGAGTGTATTAGTTCTGTTGAGCACTTTATTAGTTGGTATCTATTATATTTGTAAGTGATACTTACAGCTCCCCTTGAGTTTTGGCTTAATATATCATTGAGAGATTCTCTTCTTAGTAATACTATTACATATTAACATATCTTTATCTTTAGGCACTATCTTTATCTATACTGTCCAGAAGTTCTTTGGATCTGGAACCAAATGAAGGCAATAGGCATGCTTTTTTTTTTTTTTAATTTAATTTTCTTGTCAAGGTAATGTACAGAGGGGTTACAGTTATACACATAAGGTAATGAGTACATTTCTTGTCAAACACTGTCACTCCTCTCTCATTTTTCTCTCTCTTTCACTCCCCTTAGTTCCCTCCCCTCATGTAGTAAAGCTTAATCCAACATGTTCTTGTAACCCTGTTGAATTGCCCTTTATCCTTTGTCTCACCATTTTGTTGTTTTGCTTCCCTTCCCTAATTCAGATAAATGTATATACAATGCACAGGGTACCAAAATTAAATGCAGTGACAACAAGGGAAAAATGCAAGGAAAAAGAAATAACTGGGCTGGGAAGGTGGCTCAGTGGTAGAGCATTTGCCTTGCGCGCTCGAGGCCCTGGGTTCGATTCCTCAGCACCACATAAGCAAAAAGAGAAAAGCTGGAAGTGGTGCTGTGGCTCAAGTGGTAGAGTGCTAGCCTTGAGCTGAAGAGCTATGGGACAGCGCCCAGGCCCAGAGTTCAGGCCCCACGTTTGGACTCTCCCCCCCCCCGAAAAAAGAAAGAATTAACTTCACATAGTACATTAAATTCAACGACAACAAAGATAAGCTTCTATTTCCATATCTTGGAGTTCATTTCTCTTAACATCATCATATAGCATCATATGTACATAACTATTGAGCTATTGTGATCCTCTTCTAGTGCTATCCTAATTATTACAAATGAGGGGAACCATGTCATTAAGCAAGTGAGACTTAGAGCTCCGAAATCTGTAGAGGTATATGGTTTGAGATTGGACAGGTGGCTTTTTATATAACCTAAATACTTTATGGATCTAGTGTCTTCCATCCTGACTTAAAATACAGTACTGTTTTGTTTTCCATGTGCCACATGAGTGGAGGTGGGTCCACCTCAAAGACTCAGTGTGGCGCTGTTAGAGTGAGCAGGTGGGTCTCCCTTAATTTCTATTGTAATTGCATTTTTGGGTAAGCTGAATGAATTGAAATTTAAATTAGCTGAAAATGATGTATTTAAGTGTGACTTTGTACTTATAAAAATAATATTCTTCCTCCTAAAAGAAATCTTGATCTTAATGGATATGCTTTCTATGAAAGGTTGATCCATATTTGTTAATAGTGAATGAGAGTTTATTCCAGTGGTGTGGCACAGATTGAATATGTCTATTCAAATAGCTGCCGGTAGAAGTGGCAAAATAATTGAGTAGCAAGGCAAATCAGATTACATTAGCATTTAATGAGTTCCTTCTTTTATGATTCCCATGTTGAGAAATTCTGTTTAGGTTTGGAAATTGTGATCCTTTGTTTGGTATCAGGTCACAGAGGTTGAACTTTAGCATCTTTGCTTTATTTGCCTATTGTTATGATCTTCACATACCTTGGCCACATGCTAGAAAAATGTGTGATCTTAGCAAAGTTATTTAATGTATGGTTCTTTTTTTCTCTACTTAAACATTATCTTTAAGTAGTTTTACAAGGAAATTGCTATTTAATAAAGCATTTTATGAATGCAATGCCTCCTGATCAATGTCACCATAATGTCTGATTCTTAATTTTTTTATTTGTAAAATGGGAACAATAAACACATCAGCTTTATAAGGTGGTTGTGAAAATTAAGAAAGATGCAGATTTAGAGATAAAACACCAGGCACAGAGGAAAGCTGTAATGCCTGTTATTAAGTAGTATTATACACTTGTAGTACAGGATGATTAAAATTCTGGTTCTAGTCCTGTCTCTGTCACTTACTGCCTGGATAATGTGGACTCTTGTGACTGCTCTGGGCCTTTGTTTCACATAAAACTGGGACAGTCATACTATCTACTAAACAGTGCTTAGTAGAAGAAATGGCAATCACTTATAATTTCCCATCAAATTATTAACTATCAGTTTTTCTAATCTATCATATAATAGTTGTAACAACAAATACTTAGAAGCCACCTTGGGCTTCTATGTATTTTATATGTATGTATGTTATACATGTTATGCTATATCTATATACTATATACCATCTATATATTATACTATATACTATATCTCATGTATTTCTCACAATCCCTCCTAATGAGGAAGCTGTGATTGTTATCTCTGTTTTACACATGAGCAACTTAAAGCACAGAGAGGCTGAGTAACATGTCCACCATGTGGACCTATGCTATACAGCTGTAGAGAAAAAAACAATTGTATATGCTATTTGGAGAATTAACTGTGACTGCCAGTGAATGGCAGGGGCTCTCACTGAATCCTGCTCACTGCCAGCACCGAACTCCATTGATATGTTGAGACAGACCTGTGAAAATGAAGATTGGTGGGTAGCACTGGGGAAGAAAATAAGGTGAGATGATGTCTTAAAACAAACACCTGGAGCCTCAGTGCTTTATGCAGAAGTGAAGTCTCCCATGACAAAAAGAACACTCAGGGCTGAGGTGGGATCAGGTGGGATCCTGTGGTCTCAGTTACCTTCCCCCCCCCCCAAATTATTGTCTTTAAGTAGTTGTACAAAGGAGTTGTCACACTTCAACCAAGCAGTTTATGAACAATACATCTTGATCAATGTCATCCCTTTCAATGTTTTCACCCATTCCTCCCAATTCACCTTTCTATCTCTTTTCTTAACTTTGTAGTGTATGCATTGAATCTTTGACTTCAAGCTACCCTTCTTCTTTTCTTTAT
Source organism: Dipodomys merriami (assembly GCF_024711535.1). Lineage (NCBI taxonomy): Eukaryota > Metazoa > Chordata > Mammalia > Rodentia > Heteromyidae > Dipodomys > Dipodomys merriami. Next base: position 11,819,020 of record NW_027206512.1, read on the forward strand.
TTGCCTACCTCTCTTCCTTTGACTTTACCCCACCCCTTTCAAGTACCTGCTTCCTGATGTTTATTTTGTTGACTTTTTGATTTAGCCTTTCTAAGGAATTTCACTAAATTCTCCCCTGAACCTATTGTATTTCTGTTAGTACATTTATATAAAATTGCATAGCATCCAAATCTTTAATTATATGTTCGTAAATTAATACTAGCTTCCACATATGAGAGAAAACATGGAACCTTTGATTCCCTGGGCCTCACTGACTTCATTTAACATAATTTTTTCCAGGTCCTTCCATTTCTTTGCAAATGATGCAATCTCATTCTTTCTAATATATGAGTAAAATTCCATTGTGTATATTCACACCACTTTCTCTTGGTCTATTTGTTTATGGGGGTGGGGAGCATCTGGGCTGATTCTATATCTTGGCTATAATGAATACTGCTGTAATCAACATATTTGTTGTGGTGACTTTACTGTATCCTGGTTTGTCATCTTTTGGATAAATACCCGAGTGGGATTGTTGGGTCATAGAGTAGTTTTATGATTTTTTTTTGAGGAACCTTCCTGCATCTGTTATTGTTTTTTTTTTTCCTCACAATGTCCATTCTAACTGGGTTGAGATGAAATTTCAATGTTTCCATTTTCATTTCCCTTATGGCAGAGCTGTTGAGCATTTCTTCATGTGTTTGTTAGTCATTGGTCTTAGCTTTTAACCCTTTTTCCCTTGTACCTCAGGTTCCCTGTTGCTGCAGGACTCTGCCCAAGAGCTGGGCACTTGTGCACATTTGCTGTATACCCTCTGTGTCCTCATCGTAATTTTAGATTATTTCATGGCGTACCATAGTCCTGCTGTCCTACTCCGTATAAAACAGATTTGGGAGCTGGGCACTGGTGGCTCACACCTGTAATCCTAGCTACTCAGGAAGCTGAGATCTGAGGATCGAGGTTCATAGCCAGCCCAGGCAGAAAGGCTATGAGACTCTTCTCTCCAATAAACCACCAGAAAACCGGAAGTGGCTCTGTGGCTCAAGTGGTAGAGTGCTTGCCTTGAGCTGAAGAATGAAGGGACAGCGCCCAGGCCCAGAGTTCAAGCCCCATGATCAATAAAACAACCAAACAAAATACCAAATTTGGCTTTGATTGGGAAAAAAAATCAGTCAACACTTACAAGATTTAGTTTCTCTGTAAAATGGGCATGTAGAATATGCCTCATGATTTAAAAAAATAATTGAAAATAAATCATTCCTGTATAGTATCTTGTTGAAGCAGGGAAGTGAATTTTGTTATGCTCTTAAAAATCTAAAACTTTGAAAAAGATTAGTTTGTTTTGGATCATTCCCAAGCAGTTTCATTATTGAAATAACAAAAGAAAAAAAAAAGAAATAACAAAAGAAACTCAGCTGTTATCATGGCAAATGCTCTGGGGTACTTTTCAATATAGTAAAGTAAACTAATTTCATTTCATCCTCATTAGCATATGAATTCTTGGGTGAGTTCAACTAGGGTTGGGGAAAGCAAGCTGTAGAAAGGGTACAGGGATGTGAAGTATTTTAAATGGGCATATAAAGTATAACCTGCTGTTTCTTTATATGCATGAAGTAATATATATGGAATATACATGCAATTTGTGCTTTTCTGCAAATCTTAGATGTTATTTTCATAAGTTTTATAGGAAAACTGAAAAGAACAGCAGTACAGTGTCAGTTTCATTGAAAAGGGCAGGGAGAAGAGAAAAATCTTCCATTATATTCTAAGGAAAATATCTGGATTTGATCACAGGAAATTAGAAATTGAGCAAGTGGAAAGCTAATAAGAATAGGCAGATAAAAGCTGGGTATGGTGGCTCAAGTTTGTAATCTAAGCTACTTAGGAATTGAGATCATAAAGCCATGATTTGAGGTTAGCTCATTTAAAAAAGTTTCTCTCTTAACCAATATCTTGGAGTGGTGGTGTATGCCTACATTCCCCATGTCTGTAGGGAAACCTAAATAGGAAGATCACAGTCTAGGCAAGAAAAAAACAACTCATCAGGGGCTGGGAAGGTGGCTCAGTGGTAGAGTGCTTGCCTTCTATGTATGAGGCCCTGGAGTTGATTCCTCAGCACCACATCAACAGAAAAAGCTGGGAGTGGCGCTATGGCTCAAGTGGTAGAGTGCTCGCCTTGAGCTGAAGAGCTGAGGGACAGCGCCCAGGCCCAGAGTTCAGGCCCCACGACCGACAATAAAACAAAAAAACAAAGAAACAAAAAACCCTGATCAGTGAAAAGGGTCGGGCAGAGTGGCTTAAGTGGTTGAGTGCCAGTCTAGAAAATTTGAAGCCCTCAGTTCAAAACTCAGAGCCTCTAAAACGAATAAAAGCTATTGGAAAAACATATATGATAAGGGTAAAATGACCAGGCTGACACTACTGTAATATTGGATATCTATTCAGACAAATCAGTGGAATCTTGATTGCCAGGTGGAGGAGAGTAGTTGATATTTAGCCAGCCTCCATTCCCAGCATCAGTACTTGGAACTCCCAGAAAATGGAGAACAACATTTTTTTTTTTGATTGGTGGATGGTATATCAAGAGAAGATTAATGGGGTACTTTTCCCTAGGTCTTCATATAGGCATTAATACAATAACTATTTGCCAGTGTTTTTCCTCTTACGTTGCAAATTTAGTCTTGATGGTCATGATGGGGTCACCTTTATGAACAAAATTCGAACTGCTTTCTATTCTCCATTCTATTTGTTTGTTTATTATGGTGTTAGTCCTGGGGCATGAACTTGGGGCCTTGGTGCTGAGCTGTCTTGCTCAAGTCTAGCACTCTATCACTTGAACCAAGCTTCTCGTCCAGCTTTAAGTTAGTTAATTTGATTAAGATCTCATGGACTTTCCTACCTGTGATTTGAACCATGATCTTCAGATCTCAGCCTCCTCAGTATGTTATTTCTTTATGACTCACAAACCCAAATGGTTTTACACATTTGATCTGAACACTTACTCACGTAAATGTAGAGGAAACCTTAGGCAATTTGTGAAAAGATTCAGATGGGTTAGTGAAGGACTTGCCTCTCTCCTCTTGGCCTGATCATTTTATATATCTAAAGATGGAATATGAAGGCTTGACCTCCCACCATATTATCTCAGGCCCATAGAGAGGACTGGCAAAAATCCCAGGTATGTGTGAACTTGTCTGATGTGCAGGCAGGGCAATCTACCTAAGCCCACCTGTAAACATCCCATTGTATGCCCAACTGAAAAGCCCTTGACTTGCCCTGACCTGGTGGCTTTTTCATTAACCTCTGCCTCCTTGCCCAGCTCCTGTCCCAACGCTCTGGCACAATCTCCAAACCCACAGGGAGGTCTGTGCCCCTGGCTGTTCCTCAATAAACAGTCCTCGCCTGTTGAGGATCGAGTCCTGCCCATCCCTTTTCCATTCTCCTCCATTTTCCCAACAGTTAGTATTTCTTGGATCATCACCATGATAAAATGTGTTGTATGTTGAGTGGTAGAAATGGTCAAGAAAAATACAAAATCAGTAAAATGGAATAGAATATTTGGGTGAAAGATGACAATTTTAGATCATGTGACTAGGGATAGCCTCTCTGGGCTGTCGCTGAGCAAAAGCCTTATTTGTTATGGTTTCATTATCTTCTGTTGCTCTTTTCTGGGCAATTCAGTCTGTTCTTTTAAATCTATATACTTAATAAAAATGGTAAAACTTCTTGGGTAAATTTACCTTCTATTCAAAGTTCTGGAAGTAGGCCTAATTACCTGATCTCCAAACAAGTTTCCAGGCAAATTCTCAAGTATTACTTGCTGGAGAAAGTAGAAATGTAAATGTTAAAGTAAAATGTTAATTCTGCAAAAGATTAGGTTTCAAAGAGCCAAGAACAATTCTGGTTAGTCTTATGATTTAATTTTCACCAGTAAACACATATACACTGCTGAGTTAAAAAATTAAACTCTTGAAATTATTTATGTTCCATAAAATTAATTCTTCCCTTACTTATAAATTATCTGACATTAATTTATAGAAGCAGTTGTATGTTACAGTTGTGTTCTAAAGGCTATTCTATGGCATTTGTTTGTTCATCCATTTATTTGAGCTCATACTGATTTTAATACAAATTATACTTTTCACTCCAGATGAGATTTTTTTTTAAGTTTTATTTCCATTGGCTAATTTTCAGTTCAGGGGTGTATTTTGAACATCATATGGGTAATAGAGAATATGGTCTATTGGTGGTGGTGAGGGTAAGGAAAAGAAGAGTAAGAGAGAAAGATCAAAGAGGTGAGAGAACAAGATTAAAAAGCATAAGATAATGATAATGATGATGATGATGATAATAATAATAATCATAACAAGCCCCATGTTTTATTCTGTTTATTTCTATCTTTAGCAGCGTTATTTGGTTGTTTGTGATTACCTGACACGCTAAGGCAAGATCACTGTGAATAGAATTTAAATTTTAAAAATCTTTTTTTTTTTTTTTTGATTGTGGGGCTTGAACTCAGGCTCTACATGCTGTCCCTGAGCTTTTTTTGCTCAAGGCTAGTGCTCTACCACTTTGAGCCATAGCACTACTTCTGGTTCTCTGGTTAACTGGAGATAAGAGTCTCACGGACATTCCTGCCTGGGCTGGAATTGAACCGCAATCCTCAGATCTCAGCCTCTTGAGTAGCTAGGATTACAGGCATGAGCCACTGGCTTACATAGTGTTTATATACCAGACTTATCTCCAATAACCTCTCTGAAAAGAAAAAAAAAGCCAGAAGGGGAGTTGTTGCTCAAGTGGTAGAGCACTAGCCTTGAGCAAAATAAAAGCTCAGGGACAGTGTGCAGGCTCCAGAACCAGCACACACACACAGACACAGACACACACAGACACACACAGACACACACAGACACAGACACACAGACACACAGACACACAGACACACAGACACACAGACACACACACACACACACACACACACACACACACACACACACACACACAGGCTAGAGATGATGTTTAGGTCTCCTTCCTAAGTGGAAGGATACTTTGGAGGGAGAAGTTTGGGGAAAGAGACAGCTGAGGAATAAACCCTGACCAACCAGGAAGGAATCACCAAAGAAACAGTAGGAAAGTAATAATAGTAATGATAAGAGTAAAAGCATATAGACTTACTAAGTGCTTGCTGCTGTTTTATATGTGTTTACATATGCAAGATAAATTTAATCCTCTTGAGAGGTGGATACTGCTGCTACTTCTGATTTAACAGATGAAAAATATGTGAGCCCCAGAAAGGCAAGCAATATTTAGCCTGTCATACAAGCAGAACATGGCAGAGTTTCTTGAAATCTGAGTTTTGCTTTCTGAGTCTGCACACTCATTTTCTACTCTCTAGTGAGAGCCATAAGAATACTTGGTCATAGTGGGAGAAGAACAAAGGAGGGGGTAACAATGCTCAACAAGAAATGTACCCATTACCTTACTCATGTAACTAACTCTTCTGAATGGCATCTTTACAATTAAAAAAAAAAAAGCATACTGGGTCCAGAAGCTTTGGTAGTTTTTTTTTTTTTTTTTTTTTTTTTTTGTTCAGTCATGGGGCCTGAACTCTGGGCCTGGGCGCTATCCCTCAGCTCTTCAGCTCAAGGCTAGCACTCTACCACTTGAGCCACAGTGCCACTTCTGGCTTTTTCTGCTTATGTAGTGCTGAGGAATCGAACTCAGGGCCTCATGCATGCAAGGCAAGCACTCTACCACCGAGCTACCTTCCTAGCCCCTCTGAAAGGTTTTCATTAGCAGTGTCACTGCTTGCAAGGGAGAGTCAGGCTGAAAGTTTTCCGTGTGGGTAAAAAATGGAGGGGAATAAATATGGGAAACATTTTTTCCCCTAGAAGAATGTAGGTATGTTGTAAAATACAGTTGCCCTTTAGTATCTCCATATAATGGAGGAGAAACTATGAAAGTTCAGGGTGTGTAGAGTTACATGTGGTACTGTGGATGCTTGATTTATTTTTTCCTTAATGCCAATCAACTTCTACTAAACACATTGCTTTTCAAGAAATTTCAAAATTTCATTATCACTTAAATTAAGCTTATTCATATTTACATGTTTTTGGAGTACCATTTACTTTTTGGGAGGTAGTTTTTTTCTCAGAATTAATGGGAGGGAATAACTCAGCAGATTACACAATGATTTAAATACAGCTGACAAGATCAAGATTTACTGAGCTAAGAAATACCCATGCAGGAATTATATTTTTTTGAGATTTTTATTAATCTATCACTTTTGAGTGCACTTGGTCAAAAACTCCATGGAATCAATCTCCAAATCAGAAGAGTTTCATGAAATCATAAAACAATACTTGATCGTGAATGATAGAAATTGTTGCTTTCTCAAAATCTCTGCAGCCTTCTCCTGTTTAGTGATGGCCATTACTCATCAGTCAGCAGAATTCCATTTGGATGCAAAAATCTATGGTCAGAACAATACTGATTTGTGACTTCTCTCTTGAGACGCTTGAGAGGGAATACATTATAAAATGTAACCAGACACAAATAGAGTGCTTTCACCCAGGACAAATAACAATCATCTTTTAGTACATTTCACTCCATTTTCTTACATCCTTCAATTTATTACTTTAAAATTGCTGATAGCAAAGATGGCCCTAAGTAAGTCTTTTTAAGAATTACTTTTCTTTGTAACTTCAAATTAGTCTTGGTTTTGACTCTGGACTTTTGTCTAGGTCAGTTGGCTCATCTTCCTTGCGGTAACCTCCAAATCATTAGGAAGCTCTTTGGAAAGATTTTGTGGAAAGTTACAGCACAAACTGGCCTATTTCTCTATGAGAAGGTAGGACACAGAAAAAAGGTCACAGTGTCTCTTGTTGGAGCCAGACTATGTCAAACTACAAGCTGTACCTTCAGAAAGCAACTGAAATGTGCCCTCTGAATTTCTGCGTAATTTGAAGGGTGGTGTTCTTTCCCTTTTCTATTATAGAGAGCAGAAATTACTGAGAATACTTCTTTTTACTCATTTTGAAAGATGTGTTCCATGAAACTTATCCTTCTCAGGTTTAAAGCTCTAGCATGACTTTGATGAGCATGAGAAACTATTTAAAAATAATTTAAAAAATCTGTCCAGTGGGGGAGAATGATTTATAAAATAATGTATTTTAATATAAAATGACATTCAGTGTAAACTGTTATTTTGGATAGAGTTTATTTAAAATTCTATTAAATTTATAGAGAAAAACATTTATAAAATGCACCTAATATAATGGTATGATTTTAAAAGCTTAGCTTTGTCTTAGTTTATGTTTTGCATTTATTTAAAGAATAAAATCATATAAGCCGGGTGCTGGTGGCTCACGCCTATAAGCCTAGCTACTCAGGAGGCTGAGATCTGAGGATCACAGTTCAAAGCCAGCCTGGGCAGGAAAGTCCATGAGACTCTTATCTCTAATAAACCACTAGAAAGCTGGAAGTGGAGCTGTAGCCCAAGTGGTTTCTTGCCTTGAGCTGAAGAGCTGAGGGACAGCACCCTGGCCCAGAGTTCAAACCCCATGACCGACAAAAAAAAAATCATATGTACTTCAAGTAGAGCTTTGGAATATTGCCTAAATATACATTTTTTAAGGAAAAAGTAGATCATTAGTTTGTTAACTAAAAGAAAAACCTCATCTTGTCATTATCTCAGGAAAAGAGAATAGAAACAAAATTAATGAGAGAAAGATATAGTTAATGATTAAGTGACTTTTAGTTATAAGCCTAGCAAAAAGGATAAGAAAAATAAGTGAAAGAATTGCTTAGTTACAGCTTTTTCCTTTCTAAACAGGCCTTGTAAATAATTATACTTGCTTAATCATTTGTTATGCTGTACATTTTTTCACATTAGCTATGAAAGGTATTTTATGAGGTTCATTTCTTGATTGATTTGTAGCTGTTAATAAAAGGTGCTAGAGCCTTCCCTGTTACTAGAAATACCTTGGCCATTTGCTTGAACAAATTTAGTGTCTGTATTCTTTGTTGAATATTAAACAAAGTAGTGAAGCCAATAGGAACATTTTCTTTTCTGATCAGTGGCTGATTGTGAGGGTGAAGGAGTAACTTGTGTCCTTGTATAACACCCTTTATGTCTGAAGCTTGCCATCCTTTCCTTGGAGAGAGAGAGAGAGAGGAGAGAGAGAGAGAGAGAGAGAGAGAGAGAGAGAGAGAGAGAGAGAGAGAGAGAGAGAGAGAGAGAGAGAGAGAGAGAGAGAGAGAGAGAGAGAGAGCAACAAAAATGTGGTTTTCCAGGTAGGGGTCTATTCTGATGAGACCCTTGACTTTATAAGCTAATTAAAGAGCGCAAGTAGCTGGGCACTGGTGGCTCATGGCTCTAATCCTAGCTACTCAGGAGGCTGAGATCTGAAGATTGCAATTCGAAGCCAGCCTGGGCTGTCTGTGAGACTTTCATCTCCAATTAACCACCAAAAAGCCAGATCCAGAGGTGGAGTGGTCACTCAAATGGTAGAGTGCCAGCATTACCCAGGCTCTGAGTTCAAGCCCCAGTAGTGGCATACACACACACACACACACACACACACACACACACACACACACACACACACACACACACACACACACACACACACACACACACACACACACACCTCAACATACCGTACATATACTCTACACTAATACTTTGACATGGTCACATATCATGTTGGAGATATTTCTTGTATTTTAAGAAAATAACCTGCCCTGTCTTGAGTGTCTTGCTTATGTGCTACTGAGAGAGAGCATGTGTTCCTTTTCTATGTAGACTTGTTGTTTTTGTATAGAATTTTCTATTCTCTTGGAAATAGTTGATTTTTCTTGCTCATACAGAAAGGCTTTGATTATCAAGACATTTTTGGTGGTTTAAGACAAACTTGAGAGAGGAAGTCATTCTAAGTACTGTGCTCATTCTTCTCTTGTTGTATTCCCAGAAAGATGAGGAGCAATCATAGGAATATAAAGGATGTATCATGAACTGCAATCAGATTATAGATTTATTACATGCCATTTACAATACTGATAATTTGCTTGGAATTATTAGTATTCTCCTTGGTAAATATATTCCATGCAATTATTCATTCAACAAACACATTGAATATCTATCACTCGCTAGGCATTCTGATATGATTCTAAGAAGATGAATAGGATACCATTTCTCTGTAGAAATTTTGGTGCCAAAAAGAGAACACCAATAATTATATTGAATGTATTATGATTAGCTTAAGATTTCCAAAATAAATTCAAACTCTGTTGAGCTAACCCCTAGAAAGGAAAACAAACTCCTACACAGTGGTATGTAGTTTATCTTACTTTGTAGCAGAGATTTGCTTTGAATGGGAGAGCAGGGAGGAAAAGCAATGAAAAGGATGGCATTTTCCTGGAAAAGGCTGTGGCTTGTGTCTGTTTTTGCTTGGCTTGGTAAAACCCAGGAAGAGAAATTCATAAAGTGGGCAAGTTCTTACTTACAAAATTTTATCTGGACACAGAGAAACTGAAAATACACATCATGTGATTATTGTCAGATTTCCAAGAAAAAGGCACTGACTATTCAGAACAAACAAAATACAAGAGATATTATGTAACTTCATACACTCAGATGCTTGTTTTAAGGAATAAGGACACATGTATACACACTTACTTACAATCACATGCATGTATGTTCCCGTGTATTGACCTTGATAGCTCACCAAACTGAACTTTCTTGTATTAAAAGTCTAGAAGTAGATGTCTTTGTTCATCTTTATCCCTGTAGGTTTTATTTCATTGTGATATTTATAACTGAGTACAAATGCATTTGAAAAAAATTGAAAAAAATTATAATCTTATCAGTCTTACTGGCTGATTGCATTTGGAGAAGTGAGATAACTTGTAAAATTTGGAGGGTGTGGTTATTAGAAAAACTATGGAAGATGAAGCAAATCTGTGAGTTTGGATCACTGCATGGGGGCTGGTGAATGGCACAGTGAAGATCAAGGTGATTAGAACATACAGAGACAAGTCATACATCACAAGCACCAGAGTAGGATTACTCATTGTTGCTAGTCTAGAAAAAGCTAGGGAGGTTGAGCTTGCTAGGGCTACTGACAATAGCTTCCTTTTCTTTTCTTCTGTTTTGGTCAGTTCTCAGGGCTTGGGCGCTGACCCTGAGCTCTAAGGCTCAAGGCTAAAGCTCTATCATTTGAGCCACAACTCCACTTTTTGGTGGTTATTTGGAGGTGAAAGTCCTACAAACTTGTCTGCTCAGGCTGGCTTCAAATAGTGATCCTCAGATCTCAACCTCCTGAATAACTAGGAATACAAGTGTGAGTCATTGGCACTGGGCTAGCATCTTCCTTTTTTTTTATAATGTAATGATGTTGCCTGCTAAATGACATTATCATATATCAACAAAATTTAATTTATAGATTAATTGTGGTTTTTCATCCCCTTAAAAGTATGAAAGTAGCAGCACTAAGAGATCTGTGATCTAAAAATGAATCAACTGGCTGAGTGAGATACTTCTAAATATATTTTTTGTTTGTAGAGAGTGTCTTACTACAAATAGAATGTATAACTTCAGAAACTTCAAATAAATTTTTAGGTTCCGGTCGTGGGCCTGAACTCTGGGCCTGGGTGCTGTCCCTCAGTTCTTCAGTTCAAGGCTAGCACTCTACCACTGGAGCCACAGGCCACTTCGGGCATTTTTTTTTCTGCTTATGTGGTGCTGAGGAATCGAACCCAGGGCCTCATACATGCAAGGCAAGTGCTCTACCACTGAGCCACCTTCCCAGCCACTTCAAATAAATTTTGAGACCTGTATTAATCCACTTTTGGCTGCTGTAGCATAATATGACAGACTAGATACATAAGGGATAGAAATTAATTTTAAAGGGAGTCCTATCTTAACATGTCCAGTTATATATAGGATACATTTTAATCAGTTTCTTCTCCTGTCATTTCTAACCCCTTTCCCTCTTTCCTTCCCAAACCAGTGCCAGCAAGTATCCTCAGGAACAGAAATGTATTTTCTCACAGTTCTAGAAGATGAGAAATCTAAGACCCAGGAGTCAACATTTTCTGTCCAAGGAGGGAGGGAGGAATTTCTTGTTGAGTCCTTGCATGGCAGAAGGATTTATAAGGAGAAGTCTTTATGACCTAATCACTTCCCTAACACTGACATTTTGCCCATATCTAAAATCTGCACAGATGTATACAAACTACGGCAAGATTTTAGAAGTCATGTTTAGCCATATTTTAAAATGTATAGTAGTATTCTACCAAATCAGTTAAATGTTACGAGGATGTTGAATCATCCTGTCCTTCAAAGAACCTTATTCAATGAAAGTATAAATTTAAATATATGCAAAAGACAGTAGAGCTTTCACTTAGAAGATAATGTCAGACAGTAAAGATAGAATTCTATGAAATTTTACTGTGCATAGCATGTGGTCTCCAACTGAGAAAAGGTAAAATATTTTTAAACCTTAGGGTGAGATAACTTATGCTAAAAACAAACTCACAGAATTACGTATTTAGCAAACTTCCCTTTGAATATTCAAGTTTACCAAGGTTTCTAAAATATAATGAAGAATTTAACTTTAAATCAGATGCTGTATGAGATGAAAAGTTTTTGAGTGCTTTTACATTATATACACTCCTGTTACATAGACATATAAAGGTGCTTAAAGTTGATTTAATAATGCTGAAAGTAGTATAGGAAGAAGTAAGGCAGTTAAATACTTACACAGTATAGATTTAGAATCAGGTGTATATATATATTCTGTACTAGTGGGCATGCATATTTATACAATTGTTAGCATAAGCAGTTCGCTCCATTTTTCTTTAGCAATTTTATCTCCCTTCTAAATGTGGTAGACTTTTAGTTTTGGTATTTGTTATTGCTTAATTTGTTTTCCAATAGTGAAGAGATACTGACTTGTGATTTACAGCTATTTCATCTTACAAATTTAGTGTAACCCAACTATAGATGACTCCAGGGGCCTATTACCTTAAAGAGAACTTGAGCTATCACCTACTAGTCTGTAAGGCACTCTTCTTTTCTGACATTTAGGAGGAACTGTAAGAGGAAGGGAGAAGCCACAGCAGGCTGTTTTCCATTTAATCTTCTCTGTGCAGCTGAAGCCATGGCTCAACCCCTTCCTATCTGTGTTAGTCAGGTTTCTAATCTGTAACAAAATACCTGACACAGTTAAAAAAGCGAGATTTATTTTGGTTCATGGTTGGCTTTTGTGACTTTAGCAAGACAGAATATTATAGTGTGAAGAGTGTGTAGTAGAGCGAAGTCTCTCACCTCCTGGCAATACACAAAGAAGGGAGGAAAGGAAGAGGAAGAAGAAGAGGAGGAGGTGGAGAAGGAGCAGGAGGAGGAGGAGCAGGAGGAGGAGGAGGAGAGTGAGACAGAGAGACACAGAGAAAGAGTGAGAGCTCGAGAGCTGATTTCCTTTTCAAAGGGCACATCTTCAATGATCTAACTTTCTACTAGGGCACAGACTTCTAGAGTTAAGGGTTGATTCTGATCTGTGCTGTTGTATCTTGTATAGACTAGTTTTTCACGACAGCCAGCATGATTTGCTTGAATTACTTTGTTTTCTTTTTAATGTTTTTTTCTATTAAAATTTTATTGTTATTATAAAGGTGACATATAGAGGGGTTACAGTTACATAAGTCAGGTAATGAATACATTTCTTTTTGGACAATGTCACCCATTGCCTCTCTTCCAGTTTTTCTCTCCCATCCCCACTCACAAGTTGTATAGTTCAGTTTCAACATAGTGTCTAGTGAGTACTTTGCTATATATTTTTTTATCCTTTGTTCCTCCATTTCTGTGCCTCCTTACTCTTTCAAAGACAGATAAACGAACAAACAAGACAAAAAGAAAAGAGAACAAAATCAACAATGAAGAAAATACTTCTTGTTTCCATTTCCTGGAGTTCATTTTGTTTGAATTTCTTAAAGGTGGATAGTTTTCTTTTTAGATACATATTGGTATTATTTTTATACAGATTGGCTCCATATATTTTCCTTAGTAGTTCTGCTCTTATCAATTGATGAATTCTGTATAAAATCAAAAATATATTTTTGAATGAACTAGAATAATTATAATCTCCAGAATGTTCAGTTATTACTTAGCCTGCTAGAGAAGAGATTATGATTTTAAAATCTCATGGATCTTAGTTAAGGGTTGATTCTAGTCTCTGCTTGTTGTATCTTGCATAGACTAGTTTTTCAAGACACCCAACATGATTTGGTGAGGTTTATTTAAAAACACACATGTTAAACACTTAGCTCAGTGTTTGGCACAGACTCACCATTTCCAGTTTATTTCAGATTTTGTGCCTTTCCTGCTTTGGATTTTGAATGGATGTGAAATATGAGACTACATTTAGAGACAAGAGATTTTGCAGTTCTTGTTCTGATGTGCTGTAAAGTAATGATCCCAGGAAAGTTGACTTTTCTATTACCTGTTCTAGCATGGGGAATACTGCTCTATTTTCTGTTCCGCCATGAAAACTGACACTTTGGAGAACCAACTCCGTTCTCTGAGATCTGAAAAGTAATTTTTTTTTTTTTTTGCTGATCTTGATCTGAATATTTCAAATTTAGATTGATCTTGGTGAACCTATAGGCCACAATATTTGGCCTTGAATTCCTCAGGAAAAAGGATGGGTTTCCATGGTTCTTAGGGCAGGCTGTAATCCAGTGCTGTATTAGTCCAGGCCATAATCCTTACCCGATATAAACCTTTCAGAACCAACAACACATCACTTCAATTGCTTCTGAGGCCTTAAGACAGGTTCCTTAGTCTTCTGAACAACTATGGAATTGAAATAGAATTCAGTCACAGGATTGAGGATTGCTGCCCAGTTACTGTCTCTTCTTCCTTTTTAAGTTCTATAGCGAGTTCAGAGTTGAGTAGAAGACTTAGATTTCTATGTAGGCAGCAGTCAGGATGGCTACTCCTCCCTGATGATTAATTGATGTTAGACATCCATAACCCAAAGTCTCTTCTTTTGTGTGCACTTACCCTTTAAGTTCTATAAAAAGACTGCAGAAGTTGAGCTAGCTGACTAGGTTATGTTCTGAAATATTTCACATATAAGGGATGTAGTCTCCTGAGCAAGAACTTGATGCAGAATCAGATGCCAAGTATAAACAAGTGCATATTTTTTGGTGCATTTTTGAACTGTAAATATTTTAAAAAGCAGTCCCTTTTTTAATTTTAATTTTTTAATTGAAAGGTGATGAGCTAGGGGGTACAGTTACATAGGTAAGGCAATAAGTACATTTGTTTTTAATCATTGTTACCCCATCCTTCTATATCTCCCACTTACCCAGCTCTATTCCCTCCCCCCCAAGTTGTAATGTTCATATCCAACATAGTGTCAAGTGAGTATCAATGTTGCTGTGGTTCATCTCTTGTTCTGCTATTTCTGTGATTCCCTTTCCCTTTCACATATTACATTGTCTATTATGCAAAATGTGAAGTACAAAAAAACTGAGAGACACATAGAAAGAAGAAAAACAATAATACAGAAAATAGAATGAACTATATACAGGGTCTAACGAGAACCTCTTGTTTCCATAAGTTGGAGTTCATGTTAATATGCTTCATTTCATATAATTCATATAATTCATATAATTCTTCATTTCATATAATTCATTTCATATAATTCATATAAAACTTAGGTTATTGAGATCCCCTGTTAAGAATATCATATACATATTCTAGTTCTTACAAATGAGGGAGATCATGTGACCTGCTTTTCTTTGGGTCTGGCTTACTTCACTTAAATAACTTTCCCCAAGTCTTTCCATTCCCTGATGAATGCAACAATGTTATTCTTTCTGATGGAAGCACAGAATTCCATTGTGTATATATACCACATTTTCTTGATCCATTCATCTATTGAGGGGCATTTGGGTTGGTCCATATCTTGGCTATGGTAAATAATGGTGCAATGAACATCATCATATTGGTGGCTTTGGTGTGGCCTTGTTTGTGGTTATTTGGGTAGATTCCCAGAAGTGGGATTGCTGGGTCATAGGGGAGCTCTATGCATAGATTTTTTTGAGGAACATCCACACTGAAAAGCAGTCCCTTTTAAGTAGCTTTTTATGATCTCAAACATGAGTGATTTAAACATGCGGTTAATAATTTGAGATAACATTTTAGTTATTATGAAGACAGGCGATTTTATGGAATTATGTACACTTGATTTGTAGTGGCATTTAACTTTAATTTATTGTTTACAGAACTCCATTTTAAAAGTAAGTAATGTGTAACAAATGGAACTGATGTATGACCGATGTATCCCGGTCTTAGAATTACAGGTTTGCAACTCATTCAGAATGTTTAGAAAATCACCATATATTATTTTCTTTATTTTTTCTTCAATGTCTGTATTCAGCACCTCACAGTCTCATTCAGCTTGTTGGGCTGATGCTGTACACTTGAGCCACACACTTGGTCCATTGTTTTGCTGGCTAATTAGCTCGCTAATCTTGAGTCTGTCAGATTTTCCTCTCTGGCCTGGTTTTGAACTGTGATCCTCCAGGTTTGAGGCTCCTGAATAGCTAGAATTACAGGTGTGAGGTACTAGTGCCTGGCTTTCACATATGTTCTTTATTGTCCCAAACTCTATGTCACTAGTACTACTCTGTCATCAGGTGAACATTTCATTTATTTATTTATTTATTTATTTATTTATTTATTTATTTTACCATGGCAGGAATTGGTTGCAGCTAATGCCATTTAGATGGTCTATATGTCACCTAGATGGCCAGATTTAGCTTCTCACTAGATCTATGATACTTGTATAGGTTTGTGGACACTTGAGCTGGTGGCTCTGAATCCATCCATCTCTCCCTTGCTATTGCTTTCTGAATCAATGATCATCATGTTAACTGGGATGAAGATCACATTACCTTAAGTAATGTTGTTCATTATAAAAGAGAGTAAAATACTTTGCTTTTATAGACTTTTTTTTTGGTGTGTGCTGTACTGAGGCCTGAATTTAGGGCCTGTGCTCTTCACCAAGGCTGGTGCTCTACCACTTAAGCCACATCTCTCTACTTTTGGCTTTTTGTTGATTCATTGGAGAGAAAAATCTTTCACTTTATCTGCTCAGGCTGTCCCTAAACCATGATCCTCCATGATTCTCAGATTTCAGCCTCCTGTGTAGCTAGGATTACAGGTAGGAGCAACTGGTGTCCAGCTCTAACTTCTTTTTGACCAAGGCAGAACAATTGCAAATTCATATGCATTTTAAAATTGTATTGCATTTCTGTTTGAATACATGTGGTAGAGACAAAAAGAGATTTAGACAAATGTTGTATTGTATCAAATAGTGAGTTTACTGAAATTATTAAAAAAGATAATTTTTATGGAGATTTATTATTGGTCATATGGCCAATGTATACATATATTTATTCAGTATTTTCTCATTCCTTATAAAAGGATATTTTCTCTTTCCTTATAAAAGGATAGATTTGGTTTTAGATTGTTCATTCAATTTTACTTCAAAAGAGAGAAAAAATATTTAAATGACCATTTCCATCTCACAGCAAAAAAATTCAGATGGTATTCTAAGGGTATGCATTAAATTATGTGTTTATGAACAATGTATGTTGCTAACAATCAGGTATGCCCATATGCTTTTTTTTCTTTCTGTTGCTGCGTGGTGTGGTATGTGCTACATTGATTATGAGTGAAAACCTCAATGTAAGGTCAGTGTTGGACAGGGGTGGCATCTGTGTTTGATTAAAGAAACATTTCCTAAGATGTCACTGGAGCAGTGCAGGTCTTTGGATGAAAATGTATAGACAAATCTTTCTTAAGAACAGACAGAGAATTACTTGCACAGAATGAAGTAGTCTGAAATAATCAACTTTTCACTGCTTTGGGGAAGAAACTCATACTTTATATTTCTATGTATTTCAGAGGTGTTAAAATCTTTTTAAAAAATAAATCCAGGTGTTTCTTAGGTGCTGGTGGGTCATGCTTGTAATCCTAGAAACTGAGGAGGTTGAGATCTAAGGATTGTGGATCGAAGCTAGCTTAAAAAGGAACTTCCATGAGATTTTTTTTTAAATCATAGATAACCACCAGAAAAAAGTTAGAAGTGAAGGTGTGTCTCCAGTGGTAGAGCATTAGCCTTGAGTGAAAAACTTAAAGGATAACACGCAGGCCCTGAGTTTAAGCCCCAGGATAACCACATATAAACAAAATCAATTGATCAATAATCAGCCAATCAATGTAGGTTTTTAAACAAGTTAATACAGGTCTGTAGTTGAAATGGAATTACTTTTGTACACCTAATTTTCTTGCTTGATATGTCTGTCTCTGCCTGAGAATATGGATAACACTACCAAAGTTATTAATTTGTGTTATTTGACTTAGAAATAAATCATTTATGCACACACAAACATATCAGCTGGGAAAATTATTCTTTTAAAAATTATTTTATTATCTTTAAGCAGTTGGCACAAAGGAGTTGCCATTTAACAAAACAGTTAATCAATACAACACCTTATCATGAATGTCACCACTTTCAACATTTGTACCCATCCCACCAGCCTGCTCTTTCCCTTGCTTTTGTTAATTTTGTAGGATATACATTGAGTTGTTTTGTCTTTTGAACTCTGGACCTGGGTGCTGTCCCTCAGCTCTTCAGCTCAAGGCTAGCACTCTATTACTTGAGCCACAGTGCTACTTCTGGTTTTCTGAGTGGTTTATTGGAGATTGAAGTCTCACAGCCTTTCCTGCCCAGGCAGGCTTTGAACCGTGATCCTCAGATCTCAGCCTCCTGAATAGCTAGGATCACAGGCGTGAGCCACCACGTTCCACATATATTGAATTCTTGACTACATTATTTCCTAACCTTCTCCACTTCATTCATCTTCCCTTGTCCCCTTGACTCACCTCACCCCTTTGAAGTACCTGTTTCTTAGTGTTTATTTTGTTGGAAATTGACTTTTCCTCTCCAAGGACTTACACTGTATTTGAGTTCTTCCTTGAATCTACCATATTTCAGTTAATACATTTGTATATACTTACATAGCACCCAACGTATTTTACTTAAATATTTATAAGCTAAATGTAATTTCCACATATAAGAGAAAACATGGAACCTTTTCCCTCTGGGCCTGCCTGGCTTACTTAGATAATTTTTTTCTAGGTCCTTCCATTTCTTTATCAATAATACAATATCATTTTTCTAATGGCTGAGTATGTGAGTATTGTGTATATATATATATATATATATATATATACTACACTGTTGGTGGGAATGTAAACCTGTTTAACTGCTTGGGAAAGCATTACGGAGGTTCCTCAAAAAAAACTAAACATGAGCTTCCTTATGTCCCAGAAATTCCACTTCCAGGCATTTATCTAAAAGACTACAACCCAGGAAACTGTAAATTATTCAACATAGCCAAGATATGAAATCAGCCCAGATGTCCCTCAGTGGAAAAACAGATCAAGAAAATGTGGTGTATATATTATGCACACACACACACATATACAATGGAGAATTATTCTTAAATAATTTGGAAGACACTTTTAAAGCTATGGTATATAACAAGTAATGTACAAATGCTTACCTTGTTGAGTTAAGTGGTTATAGTTTTAGAATGAGTTTATATATATCATCAAATACTATATAATGATATGCATCAAATATAGTTTATAATACTAAAATTTCAAGCATTTAACAACCTGAATAGGAGATAGGTTACAAATAAGAGTATATTTTGAAATACTTTTTAAAGCATATTTACGTAGAAGACTTAATGATACAGATTTAATTTTAAGAATAAAAATGAAATACCATGTAATATCCTAAATTTCTTATATCCATCTATCTATATTTATTTATGTATACATTTATCCATTCATTATATTATATATGTATATATACACATCTATATACTACATGTCCATATATAAATATATATGTGTCTATATCTATAGATTTATATTATATTTCTTATATATCTATAATAGATTTATATGATATATCTATAAACATTATATACATTATAATGTATGTACATAGATTCATAATTGTATATATATCTCTATATCTACATCTCTATATGTAAGAGATTTTAGGATATAGTTGTGCATATATATCTTATCTCTCTTATAGTACTGTAGATAAAATTATGGTTTATTTCTTCAATTTTAATATATTCAAATATTTCATTTGTAATTAAAAATACCAATGCCATATTCTACTTATACTGAGTTACCTGTAGTAAGTGCATAGTTGTGAAATGTGCAGCTTGAAGGATTTTTGTGCATGTATACACCTATGTAATCATCACATAGACGAAGATCTTCAACATTTCTAGAATTCCAAAAGATTGCTTCAGTCCTCCTTTCCATTCAATACCTGACAAACGTAACAACTTCTCTGACTTCTATTAGTATAACTCAGCTTTGCCTTTCTGAATTAGATATAAATAATTCAATGCATTGAACATGTTACTACTTTTATTTCTGATTTTGTTGTTGCTGTTGTCAGTTGTAGGGCCTGAACTCTGGGCCTGGGAGCTGTCCCTCAGCTCTTCAGCACAAGGCTAGGGCTCTTCCACTTGAGCCGCAGGGCCACTTCCAGCTTTTTTTGCTTATGTGGTGCTGAGGAACTGAATGCAGGGCCTCATGCATGCAAGGCAAGCGCTCTACCACTGAGCCAACTTCCCAGCCCTTATTTCTGATTTTCTTAGTATTACACTTGTAATGTTTTGTGATGTTGTTATTTGTGACTAGAATCCAATATTTTCCCTTGTTTTTACTACTCCGTGTATGAATATATGCAGCTTTATTTATAAGCTTAGATGTTGTTTCTACTTTTGAACCTCTTTGAATGTTATTGTTTTTGACCTTTGTTGAATATGCTTATTTGTTTTGTTGTGCATCCAAAAACAACTAGAGTGCAGTGCTGGTTCACTGAAGCTGTGCATGCTTAACCTTAGTAGAGACTAATGAAGTGTTCTAAGCTTACATTCCCACCAAGAATATTTCTGAGTTTAGTTGCTGAAGTTGTTTATTGGTATTATGGGTTGTTTTAAAATTTGTAGTCATTTTTCTTGCTGCATAGAGACCACGCTGTAGTGTTAGGCAGATATTCCCTGATGACTGATGATGTTGAATATATTTTGATCTGCCTTTGTGACATGTGAGTACCTTCTTTTGCTTATTCAAGTATCTTACTAAGTTAAAAATAGAAGGTTGTGATTTTCCCATGATTTTGTAGGAATTCTTTATGAGGCATCTGTTGAATAGATTGTAGTATATTCTTGTGACCTTTGTCTGGCTTTTTACTCTTTTTTTTGTTTTGATTAGGAAAAAAATTTTAATTTTGAGGAACTTCATTATATTATCTTTAAATTTTATAGTTATTTCCTTTTGTAATTTCTTTGGGAAGTATTTGCTAATTCTATTATCCTTATTTTCTAGATATACTTTAAAACTATTTATGTTTAGATTGGTGATCTTTCCAATTTTAGTGTATGTGCTGCCGACACGAGCACAGATTGGTGATCTTTTATGTTTGGTGTCTGTTAGTTATTAAAATTCTTTTTAGTTGGTTTTGCAAATGGATATTTAATTGACCCAGAGCCATTATTTCCCATTCAACATTACAGCGGCATCATCTTTGTCATAAATTATTGCACAAATATATGTGTGTGCATGTCTGAGTGTACACATGTACATAGGTTTGCATATACATATATACCTCAAATGTACATTTAAAAATAAAAAGCATGCTTAAACATGAAGTTATATCATCAGCTAACATAGTTATTATTTAAAAGTTTTATGAAGATTTAAGGCGCCATTGTGATTAAGAAGTTGCCATGAACTTGAAATAAGCAATACTGTTTATGTATTCCAGTGTAAGAAAGACAAATCAATTTTCCTCTCTAGTTGGCTGTCTGGAAGCCCTATTTTGTGATTATAAAACACTTTTAGTGTACTTCCTAGTACAGTAAATCATGAGTCAATATAATAGGGATTTGGGAAATGAGCTCCCTTAGAAAACACTATATTACATTGTTTTACCTACATCATTGAGTATTACAACTGCATTTGATTTTGGTACCTGGTATTTTATATATGTTATCTGAATTAGGGAAAGGAAAGGAAATAACAAAGTGGTGAGGCAAAGGACAAGGGGAAAACATTGGAAATAATCTGTAAACCTGTGGGGGGATAAGGGGGAAGAGAAAGTGGGAGAAAAATGAGGGAAGGGGTAACAGTTTTGACAAGAAATGTAATTATTACCTTACTTATGTAACTGTAACTACTCTGTATATCACCTTGACAATGAAAAAAAAGAAGAGTTAAAAAAAGAACTGTAATGAATTAGATGATATAAAAGACTGTAACTTTATTGTGAAAGTTTCTTACTAATTTTAATTTTAGAATATTATTTCAGATACAATAGAATACATTTATTCATTAAAGCACAAATTTCAAAAATAGTTCTAGAAAGATTCCTCATATACATGGCGAACAAGAAGCCTTGAAAGGACATTATGGGTATTTTTTTTGTGTGTGGGGGGGTCCCGTCGTGGGGCCTGAACTTGGCCTGGGCACTGTCCCTAAGCTCTTCAGCTCAAGGTTAGCACTCTACCACTTGAGCCACAGTGCCACTTCCGGCTTTTTTCTTTTGGCTTGTGTGGTGCTGAGGAATCGAACCCAGGGCCTCATGCATGCAAGGCAAGCGCTCTACCACTGAGCCACCTTCCCAGCCCATTATGGGTATTTTTATATATGCACACTAGTTATGTATTATGAAAAGTAGGGTATGATCTGTGTAGTTCTAAAGGTTATAACTATTACCATTGGATAGAATGAATAGTGGCATCCACCTTAGTTCCGTATGAAGAGAGCAGAAGTTAAAAATAATGCTAGAATGTGCTTATAAATCTATATGTGAACATACTGGGTGATATGCAAGTGGTTACAAATGAATTAACTGAAATATAATAGATCCTGTAGAAAACTCAATATAATTCTTTAAAAAGACTAAGTTATAGCCCAATAAAATAACTACCAGGAAATGGGTAGTTGTGGGACCAAGTGGAGAAAGGTAGAAGAATGAAGGGAGAAAGGTAGAAGAATGAAGGGAGAAAGGTAGAAGAATGAAGGGAGGAAATGGGGAGAATGCAGGCAAGTACTCATTGTATATGCCATAGAATTAAGAAATATAAGGGAAGGAGTAGGTGGAAGGGGGGGGGCGAAGATTTGAAGGGATAATGCATATCAAGATTCTTTGTTAAATGGCAAAAGTTTCAATGTGTAACCTAAAAATTAAGAAAAGTGAGGGAAGGTGTGGGTTGAGAGGGGCTGAGTGAGAATGTTGAAAGGGGTGACATTGATCAAGATGGACTGTATTCATGTACTACTTTGGTGAATGGCAACTCCTTTGTACAACTACTTAAAGATAACAAAAATATTTCAAAAAACCGATTAGTTCTGTTTGAAAGGAGAAGAAATTATTTCATGTGGTGATCATAAATTAGCTTTTGCTAAAAGTGTTTAAACTGATAGCCAGTGTTATATAGCATTAAAAGAACTTCTTTTTTTAGAGCTAAATGGGTTTTATTTATTTATTTTAAATAAGTTTTTTATTGTGAAAATACTGTACAGAGGGGTTACAATTACATGGGCAAGGAATGAGTACATTTCTTTTTTAAAATTTTTTTAATTTATTTTTTATTGTGAAATGCTGTACAGAGGGGTTACTATTACATGGGCAAGATAATGAGTACATTTCTTTTTTTTTCTTATTTTATTTTTTTAAATTTAATTTAATTTTATTTGTGAACATACTGTACAGAGGAGTTACAATTACATGGGCAGGATAATGCGTACATTTCTTACCAAGCATTGCAGCCTCCCCCCTCCCCCTCATCCCAATCCTTCTCCTTCCCCCCCTACCCCCCCCCCCCCCGACGTTGTAAAGCTCGTTTTGGACATGACAACTTGTACTTCTCATTGTTGCAACCGGTCCACCTGTATCCTTAAACAACTGGTTTTTCCCCATCTCCTCCACAAGTTATACTGACATCAAATATAGTGAAAGCAGGGGTTATACTGTGGGGGAGGGACATACAAAGCAACAAAGAGATAATCTTATAAATGCGTTAGAAACATATGCATGAAAGAAAAAAACATTAAAATACACATCTAAGGGTTCATTTTCCTGACATCACATTATCTGACCTTTTCCGCTTGACTCATACATATACTAGATATTACAAATAAGGGAAACCATGGGACCTATGTATCTTTGGGCCTGGCTTACTTCACTTAATATAATTTTTTCCAAGTCTTTCCATTTCCTAACAAATGGGGCAATGTCATTCTTTCTGATGGAGGCATAGAATTCCATTGTGTATATATACCACATTTTCTTGATCCATTCATCTACTGAGGGGCATCTGGGTTGGTTCCATATCTTAGCTATGGTAAATAATGCTGCAATAAACATAGTTGTGCTGGTAGCTTTAGTGTGGTCTTGTTTGTAAACATTTGGGTAAATGCCCAAAAGTGGGATTGCTGGGTCATAGGGGAGTTCTATATGAAGTCTTTTGAGGAACCTCCATACTGCTTTCCAAAGTGGTTGAACAAGTTTACATTCTCACCAACAATGAAGTAAAGTTCCTTTCTGTCCACATCCCCCCCAGCATCTGTTGTTGTTAGAGTTCTTGATTTTTGCCGTTCTAACTGGAGTGAGGTGATATCTCAATGTTGTTTTGATTTGCATTTCTTTTATGGCTAGGGATGTTGAACATTTCTTCATGTGTCTATTGGCCATCCTTCTTTCTTCTTCAGAGAAGTTTCTCTTTAAGTCTTTCGCCCACTTATTTATTGGGCAGTTGTTTCTTTGAGGATTTGTTGTTGGAGGGTTTAATTTTTTGAGTTCCAAGTATATTTTAGATATGAGACCCTTGTCCGTTGTATGGCTAGTAAAGATTTTCTCCCAATCGGTGGGCTTTCTATTGATCTTGCTAGCTATGTCATTTGCCCTGCAGAAGCTCTGCAACTTTATGCAATCCCATTTGTCCAACCTTTCTTTGATTTGTTGTGTTTCCAGGTCTCTATTCAGAAAATTTCGGCCTGAGCCAAGGAGACCTAGGGTTTCTCTTATTCCATCCTGTAATGTTTTCAGAGTATCTGCTTTGAGTTCAAGGTCTTTGATCCATTTGGAGTTGATTCTGGTGCAGGGTGATATGTAAGGATCTAGCTTAAGTTTTCTACATGTAGTTAACCAATTTTGCCAGCACCATTTACTGAAGAGGTTGTCTTTCTTCCATTCTATTGTTTTAGCTCCCTTATCGAAGATTAGATGGCTATAGGTCTGTAGGTTCATTTCTGGGTTTTCAATTCTATTCCATTGGTCCTGAGAGGTCTGTTCTTATGCCAATACCAAGCTGTTTTGATTACTATGGCTTTATAGTAGAGTTTGAAGTTTGGTATTGATATTCCTCCAGCAGTGTTCTTTCCGTTGAAGAGCGTTTTTGCTATTCGGGGTCTTTTATTGTTCCATATGAATTTTTGGATTGCCTCTTCTATTTCCTTGAAGAATGAGGTTGGAATTTTGATAGGTATCGCGTTGAATTTGTAGATAGCCTTGGGAAGAATTGCCATTTTCACAATGTTAATCTTTCCAATCCAGGAGCATGGGAGGTTTTGCCATTTTTTAAGTTCTGTGTTGATTTCCTTTTTTAAGATTTTAAAGTTTTCATCATAGAGGTCCTTCACTTCTTTAGTTAAGTTAATTCCTAGGTATTTTATTTTTTGTGGGGCTATTACAAATGGAGTTGCTTTCCTAATTTCAGCCACACTTTTCTCATTGTTGGCATACAGAAAAGCCATTGATTTTTGGGGGTTAATTTTATAACCTGCTACTTTGCCAAAGTTTTGAATCAGCTTGAGTAATTTGGGAGTGGAGTCTATGGGATTTTTTAAATACAAGATCATGTCATCTGCAAAGAGCGAGAGTTTTATTTCTTCTTTCCCTATTTGGATCCCCTTTATGTCTGTATCTTGTCTTATTGCTGTAGCTAGGCATTCTAATACTAGATTGAAGAGAAGTGGAGAGAGTGGGCATCCTTGTCTTGTTCAAGAGTTAAGAGGAAATGGCTTTAGTTTTTCACCATTGAGTATAATGCTGGTTGTAGGTTTGTCATATACAGCCTTTATTGTATTGAGGAATGCTCCATGGATTCCTAATTTTTCCAAAACCTTCATCATAAAGGGGTGTTGGATCTTGTCGAATGCTTTTTCTGCATCTATTGAGATAACCATGTGGTTCTTATTCTTGCTCCTGTTGATGTGATGAATAATATTAATTGATTTGCGTATATTGAACCAGCTTTGCATCCCTGAAATGAATCCTGTTTGATCATGGTGTATGATTTTTTGGATGAATTGTTGAAGTCGATTGGCCAAAATTTTGTTGAGAAGTTTTGCATCAATGTTCATCAAAGAAATGGGTCTATAATTCTCTTTCTTTGATGAGTCCCTGCCTGGTTTTGGGATGAGGGTTATGATGGCTTCATAGAATGTGTTCGGTAGTGAGCTTTCTCTTTCAATTTCATTGAAGAGTTGGAGGAGTATTGGTGTGAGCTCTGCTTTGAAGGCCTTGTAAAATTCCACTGTAAAACCATCTGGTCCTGGACTTTTCTTAGCTGGGAGGTCTCTTATTGCTCTTTCTATTTCAATGCTTGATATGGGCCTATTGAACTGGTTTAACTCATCTTGGTTTAGTTTTGGCATGTCAATATTTGCTAGGAAAAGGTTCATTTCTGTCAAGTTTTCAAACTTATTAGCATAAAGTTTTGAGAAGTATTCCCTTATAATGTTCTGAATCTTGGTTGTTTCCGTGGTGATGTTTCCATTCTCATCTCTGAGTTTATTAATTTGGGTGTGTTCTCTCCTTTTTCTGATAAGATTTGCTAAGGGTCTGTCAATTTTGTTAAGTTTTTTGAAGAACCAACTCTTTGTTTTGTTGATTCTTTCTATAGTTTTTTTGGATTCTAATTCATTTAATTCTGATTATTTCTTTCTGTCTACTGGATTGGGGTTCATCTTGCTGCTCTTTTTCAAGGAGGTTTAGATGTGTCATTAAATTGCTAGTTTCAGATCTCTCCAATTTGTTGATGTAGGAGCTCAGAGCTATAAACTTGCCTCTGAGTACTGCCTTTGCTGTGTCCCAGAGGAGCTGGTAATTTGTGTGTTCATTTTTGTTGAATATCATGAACATTTGAATTTCCTTTCTAATCTCTTCCATGACCCACTCTTGATTCAGCAGTGTGTTGTTCAGCCTCCATGTGATACCGGACTTTCTTTGGTGGCTTTTGGTGTTGAGTTCTAATTTTATTCCCTTGTGGTCAGAGAGAATGCAAGGTATAACTTCAATGTTTCTGAATTTAGACAAGTTTGCTTTGTGGCCTAAAATGTGGTCTATTTTAGAAAACGTTCTTGAGCTGCTGAGAAAAACGTGTATTCTGATGCTGCTGGGTGAAATGTTTGGTAGATGTCTGTTAAGTCTAGTTGATCTATGCAGCTGTTTAGATCTGCGGTTTCTCTGTTGAGTTTTTGCCGAGTTGATCTATCTAGTGGGGAGAGTGGTGTGTTAAAATCCCCAACAATTAATGTCTTTGGTTCTATATGGGATTTGAGGGAAAGTAGTGTTTCTTTGATAAATTTGGGTGCTCCATTGTTTGGCGAATAGATATTTAGAATTGTAATATCCTCCTCAAGGAGAGATCCTTTAAGTAGTATGTAGTGACCTTCTTTATCTCTTCTCATGAATTTTAATTTGAAGTCTATTTTATCTGATATTAGGATTGCAACTCCCGCCTGTTTATGGGGGCCGTTTGCTTGGTAGATTTTGTTCCAGCCTTTAACCTTGAAAATGTGTTTGTTTTTACGGGCAAGATGTGACTCCTGCAGGCAGCAGATAGAAGGGTCTTGTTTTTTAATCCAACTAGACAGTCTATGTCGCTTAATTGGAGAGTTCAGTCCGTTAACGTTAAGAGATAGTACTGAGAGGTATTTGGGAGTTCCTGCCATGTTATCCACCATCTTGGGGGCTGCAAAAACTGGGTTCTTCCTATGGTTCTTGGATTCTCAGTTTGGGTGCAGTTTCTTGGCCTTTATTGCGGTCTTGTTGGTTTTCTATGTGTAGGACATCTTTAAGAATCTTTTGTAGGGCTGGTTTGGTGGAGATGTATTGTTTCAATTTTTCTTTGCTATGGAAGGTTTTTATTTGGCCTTCAGTTATGAAGGAGAGTTTAGCTGGGTACAGTATTCTTGGTTGATAGTTGTTTGTTTTTAGGGCATGGCATACGTCATTCCAGGATCATCTTGCTTTGAATGTCTCTGCTGAGAAATCTGAGGTGATTCTAATTGGTTTCCCTTTATAGGTGATTAACCTTTTCTCCTTGACAGCTTTAAGGATCTTTTCCTTGGTCTGAGTTGATCCTGTGTGGATTATAATGTGACTGTGGGATGTCCTATTCTGGTCTGGTCTTTTTGGGGTTCTAAAAGCTTCTTGTATCTGAATAGGCCTATCTTTTTGTATATTTGGGAAGTTCTCTGCTAGGATCCTGTTAAACAAATTTCCTAGACCATTAACTTCTGTTTCTAGGTGCTCCTCTACACCCATTATCCTTAGATTAGGCCTTCTGATGGTGTCTTCCAGGTGTTGGATAGAGCTATCATATTTCTTGGACTTGTCTTGGATGGTTGTATGTTCTTTCTCTATAATATCTAGGCTGTCTTCAATCCCTGAGATTCGATCTTCTGCATGGTCTAACCTGCTGTCTATACTCTCTACTTTGTTTTTTATCTCTTTTCCTTCTAATTGGTCAGCTTTGATGGCTTCAAGTTCTTTGTTGAAGCTCTGTTTTAGGTCTTGTATGAATTTCTTTACTTCCTTAATTTGGTGTTCAGTGTTTGTTCTCAAATCACTTAGTTGATTGGTTATGGTTTCTTTGGACTCCCATTCCTTCTGTTGGGTTCCATTCAGCATTCCCTTTGTGGTCTCCCTGACTTCCTTCAGCTCTTTGTTAATGGAGTCCATGAATGCCTTTAGTGATCTTTGTGTATTCTCTACCTGGTCTCTCAATGCCTGAATTACTCTTTGATTAGCTTCCTCCCGTTTGTGGGATTCCTGCAGTTCTCTTTCTTCCCGTTCATGGGATTCCTGCAGTTCTCTTTGAGTGTTCTCAGCCTGCTCACGCCATTCCTCCCTTTCTCTTTGAGTATTCTCAAGTTGTTCACGCAAATCCTGTATGAGTTTTTGAGTAGCTCCCTCACGCTTATGATATTCCTGTATAAACTTTTGGGATGCCTCCTTTCTCTCCCTATCACGCTCATACAGAGTCCTTTGTAAGTTGTCAAACTTCTCATTTATCATGTTTGCCACCAGTGTTTGTAGAGCTATTTCGGAACTCTCCTCTGGGTTGTTCATTATGTGATCTGACCCCTGATTATCAAGATTGGGAATTGAGATACCCGGATTTGCCATTTTTCTTGTGTTTTTCCGGCTTACTCTGCCCATTTGAGATGAAAATAGCACCAGTTTTGTGCTAGAACACTATCTTAAGGCAACCATCAACCAACGTTTGCATTTATACAGTCAATAGTCTACAGATACAATCTAGTTCCACAGATACATCTATTCAACATCAAAAAACTATATGTTAATGGGCTTCGAACCGCAGAGAAGAATTTGGAAAACCAGAAATTTTTAGGGTTAGGGAGAGATGTGGGCAAAAAATAGGAATAGATTGGTGTGGGGAGGCACAGGGAGAGTTAACTATGTCCTAATCTCAATGCAGGAAATAGGTTGGGTAGGATGCAAGTAGAGAGAGAGAGAAAAAGAAGAAAGAGAAAGGGAAATGAAAAGAGACCAGAAAAAAATAGAAACGTAAAAATTAATATTATTATGGAGATTAAAAGACCATCTATTTAGAGAGGAATGTGAGTGTATTAATAGAAGGGTAGGGACATAGAGGAGAAGTGAAAAACTTAAGAAAATGCTTAAAATATTATATAGGTATAAAGAGGTAGTACTGCTATTAAGGAATTTAAGTCTCAGAGGTTTTGAATTGAGTAATAAATTTGTGGATTAAGTGTGTACACAATGCGGGATAGGGTCTACTAGTTAACTACGGGTTTATCTGAGGATGTGCAGGACAAGAGTTAAGTCACATAAAGAAGAACCCCTTCTGCTCCTCAAATTATACCAACATCAAATACAGTGAAAGCAGGGGTTATACCGTGGGGGAGGGACATACAAAGCAACAAAATAAATCACATGGTAGCTTATAAATACGTTAGAAACAATAGCAAGAAAGAAAAAACCACTTGTGTTCTTATCTTGGGCTTCATTTTGCTTAACATCATCTTTTTTTTAAAATAACTTTTTTTATTGTGAAAATACCAAACAGAGGGGTTACAATTACATGAGCAAGGTATATCTAACCTTTTCTGCTTGTCTCAAATATATACTAGTTATTGTAAATAAGGGAAACCATGGCACCTATGTTTCTTTTTTTTTTTTTTTTTTGGGTCCGGTCGTGGGGCCTGAACTCTGGGCATGGGCGCTGTTCCTCAGCTCTTTAGCTCAAGGCTAGTGCTTTACCACTTGAGCCACAGCACCACTTCCGGCTTTTTTCTTTTTGCTTATGTGGTGCTGAGGAATAGAACCCAGGGCCTCATGCATGCAAGGCAAGCGCTCTACACTGAGCCACCTTCCCAGCCTCAGCACCTATGTTTCTTTGGGCCTGGCTTACTTCACTTAATATAATTTTTCCAAGTCTTTCCATTTCCTAACAAATGAGGCAATGTCATTCTTTCTGATTGAGGCATAGAATTCCATTGTGTATATATACCACATTTTCTTGATCCATTCATCTACTGAGGGGTAGCTGGGTTGGTTCCATATCTTAGCTATGGAAGAACTTCTTAACTGAATTGAACAATGGTCTCAAACTTTCTTTTAATTCCAAAAGACCATATGTAATTCTTAGTACATAATGTAATACAGTATGGTCCATAAGTTCATTAGTTCTATCCTTGAAGTTTTGGAATAAATGATGCTTAGATACAAGAAGGATCCAAGTAAAATTATTGTGTGTGTGCACTGTATTTATAGTTACTTCTCCTTATATTGGCTAGCTTGGATTTGATATTTTTCTGGAACATAGTGAAATATAGTTTGTTGAAGAGCAAAAGATATAGTCTGATCAGAGACTGATCTTTCTTGTCATTTTTTTCGTAAAATTCATTGATGCATTTTACATAGTTTCTGCATTGTTCATACCTTTTTCTTGACTGTGAGATTCTTCAATAGTTTCTATGGCTTTGTATTCAAAGGTAGTGTGACTATATTTATTGGGAGATATTGACAAAGGGCTTTCCTTAGTATACAGCCAAAATTTATATGGAATCAGCCACCTGTGAATGAAAGACTCTCATCATTCCAGCTATAATAGAAACTATTGAATAGGTAACATATTTCTGCACAAAGCTGGTATGACTTGCTAATGGCATGTAGTGATACTCTTTGAAAATCTCATTTTCTTTTTACAAGATTAAAGAAGTTGTTTTCCTTAATGACTCTATTAAACATAGAGGTCCTCAAATTTCCCAGCAGGAGTGATCATGAAGGTGTCTTGTAATGTAAGACTGGTGTTATTTAAAAAATTTATGTAGTCATGGAAAAAAAAAATGAGAGTCACTGAATAAGTATATGATTCACCTTAGGCCATTTGTAATGCTAATAAGTAACATGAAAAAATTCTACAATTTCTGATTTATAACTTTCTTCTTAATATTTTAACAAGGATTATTTATTAATGTTGAGTTATTTATGCTGATCTCAACACATTTATACTATTCAATCAATTGTGAGCATATGATATGTTTTTGAGAACAAATATATACTCGTGACTGTATACGTGTATGTGCATGTGTTTGTGCACACTTATGTAACCTCATGCAGTACTTGGAATGTGGCTTCTTCATATTGTGTCTCTGTCTCAGTCTCTGACCTTGGGCTTTCACAGGAAATCTTTAACAGCCCATTTTATTTTACTTTATTTTTATTTTTTTAGTTATTTTATTTACAAGAAACTGAATCTCCTTTCATATCTAGTTCTCAAAATGTATGTCTGATAATTTTCAAATAAGCAAAATACCAATAGATGTTTCAGGAAAACAATGTCTCATACTAAATCTGTTGTAGACTAGTGCCACTGTAAATGGATGAAATCTGTAAAACTTTAGTTTTGTTCTTATTGTGAAACTTCAGATTTAGGTTGATGGATTATTGACGTGCCATTATCTCTCCCAAAAGAAGGACACATATGTTTTATTTTATATGTAAATTGTCTGTTACAAATAGCATAAATCAAAAGAACAAACAAGATTAAAACAAAGATCAGTGACGGCTTGTCCTCATCCTGTCCTTCCTACTACAAACTCCTTATTAATTGAACGTTCAATGTAGTTCTAAATTATTATTTTTATATATGTTTTTAGTGTAAAAATACTGTACAGAGGAGTTACAGTTACATGAGTAAGGTAATGACTACATTGCCTATCGAGCCTTGTTACCTCCTCCTTTGTTTTTCCCCTACCATCCCTTCCCTCCCTACCTCCCCAACTCTTCCCTACCCCACCTCCAAAGTTGTAAAGTTGGTTTTAAACATAGTGTCTTATACATCTCATTGTTACAATGAATTAACCTGTATCCTTATTTAAGCATTTTGTCATTTTCCCTCTCACTCCCCAAATTAGAAAAAAATGTATACACAAGATGCCAGGCACCAGAATCAAATACAGTGAAAACAGGAGTTATACCATGGGGGAAGAACATACAAAAGAAACAAAAAAATCACATAGTACATTAAAAACAATAGTAAAAAAGAAAAAAACCTCTTGCGTCCCTATCTTGGGGTTCATTTCACTTAACCATCATCTTATATGGTCATGTGTACATAGCTTTTGACCTTTTCTGCTTAAACTAGACTTATACTAGTTATTGCAAATAAGGGAAACCATGGGACCTATGTTTCTTTGGGCCTGGCTTATTTAACTTAAGATAATTTTTTCCAAGTCTTTCCATTTCCTAACAAATGGGGTGATGTCATTCTTTCTGATGGAGGCATAGATCTCTCTCTCTCTCACACACACACACATATCACATTTTCTTGATTCATTCATCTACTGAGGGGCATCTGGGTTGGTTCCATATCTTAGCTATTGTAAATAATGCTGTGATAAACATAGGTGTGCTGGTCGCTTTAGTATAGCCTTGTTTGTGATCATTTGGGTAAATGCTCAAAAGTGGAATTGTTGGGTCATAGAGGAGCTTTATGTGTAGTCTTTTGAGGAACCTCCATACTGCTTTCCAAAGTGGTTGAAGAAGTTTATACTCCCACCAACAATGCAGTAGGGTTTCCTTTTGGCCACATCCCCTCCAGCATCTGTTGTTATTAGATTTCTTGATTATAGCCATTCTAACTGGGGTGAAGTGGAATCTCAATGTTGTTTTGATTTACACTTCTTTTATGGCTAGAGAAGTTGAGTATTTCTTCATGTGTCTATTGGCCCTTCTTTTTTCCTCTTCAGAGAAGTTTCTCTTAGTCTTTAGCGCACTTATCAATCAGGCAGTTGTTTCTTTGAGGATTTGTTGTTGGGGGATTTAATTTTTTTGAGTTCTAAGTATATTTTAGATATGAGACCCTTGTCCATTGTATGGCTAGTGAAGATCTTCTCCCAATCCATGGGCTTTCTATTGATCTTGCTAGCTATGTCCTTTGCCATGCATAAGCTCAGCAGTTTTATGCAATCCCATTTGTCCAGCCTTTCTTTGATGTGCTGTAACAGCCCATTTTAAAAGCGAAGCTCTGACCCATGCCAGTAGGAGATGTGAAGCAAATAAAGTTGCTTTCATAGAAAGTACTTCATAGCAGAAAAAGGAAATAAAATTTTTCCTTGAGAAGAAAAACCACTAAATCACACAGTAAGAAATTAAGGGAAAAATAAAGATGGAGAGCAAGCTGTCATAAATAGTGCCTCCAGGCAGTGAAAGATATTTGAAAAACGACACTTGGGCTTAGGAAAGTAAAAATATTTCAAAGGATATTTCAGGCTGCCACCAATTTAAAAATCGACTTCTCCCTTGACATTATACATTGATATTCTTTTACAATATTAGTATCATATTTATGTTGCTTGGAAGGAAATTACAAATGGTGAAGCCAGTATACCATACACATTGATCAGAAACCTTCACACTCCTTCAAGTCATGCAGTCATATTTCAATTGAAATATAAATGGAAGGCCCATTTAAGAAATACTTTCTCTCTAATTTTGAGTAAAATCCAAAATGCAGGGCACTACTACACATTTGCTAAGATTGTGACTTAAATATGACTATAACAATTCAAAGGAAAATGGTGCAGCGTTTTTAGTCTGTGACCTGGAATACATGATTGTAATATCTTATTGTGTTTTTTAAGTGCTTACTGTATATTGCATACTGCTTTAAACTTCTTTGATGTCTTAAATTATTAGTCTTTCTTATTTCATTGATAATCTTTCCTTCCTTCCTCCCTCCCTCCCTCCCTCCCTCCCTCCCTCCCTTCCCTCCTTCCTTCCTTCCTTCCTTCCCTGTTTTCTGCTTTTTGTTTTTTA
Organism: Dipodomys merriami; assembly: GCF_024711535.1. Taxonomy (NCBI): domain Eukaryota; kingdom Metazoa; phylum Chordata; class Mammalia; order Rodentia; family Heteromyidae; genus Dipodomys; species Dipodomys merriami. The sequence goes on from NW_027206512.1 coordinate 11,852,778, forward strand.
AGTTTCAGAAAGAATCTCTCTTAGTATAACAGGGTTAAAGTAGGGAGAAGTGGAAAAGAGAAACATTTCCTGCTCATCTTGTTGGAAATGGAAGTTTATGTCTCATCATTGGTTGTTCTTATTGGTTCAGGAAAAATGCTCTATCATTAACTAGCATTTTATGATATTGTCACTGAGAGGTTAGTAATTTGGCCAAGATCACACACCTGGAAAGCCAGCTGGGCTGACATCAAATTGAGACCAACTGGCTCCAGAGGCAAACTTTTAACATTTACAAGTGATTTCTAAGTTATACCCAGGGTTGGAAGAGTCTCACTCATTGCTTACATCAATATTGCTGCAAGCACTTCACTGTACAATGACCATGAACTAGAATAGAATAGAATAGAATAGAATAGAATAGAATAGAATAGAATAGAATAGAATAGAATAGAATAGAATGCAGGTGGGTGGCTGAAGGCAGTATGGCCCTTGGTCTTTACTTCCTGACCATTGGCCTCCTCATTGTTACACTGAAGCAATACTATGCACAGAGTAGTCAAGAAGGTATACATGGGGGCTGGGAAGGTAGCTCCGTGGTAGAGTGCTTGCCTTTCAATGCACGAGGCAGGCCCTGGGCTTGATTCCTCAGCAGCACATAAGCAGAAAAAGCCAGAAATGGTGATGTGGCTCAAGTAGTAGAGCACTAGCATTGAGCTTAAGAGCTGAGGGACAGCACCCAGGCCCAGAGTTCAGGTCCCACGACCAACAACAAAAAAAAAATTAAAAATTTAAAAAAAAGTTGTGCATGCCAGAGTTCATCTGCTCCTGTGGGCCTGACCATGGTTTGCTGTGGCAGTTGTGGAGCACCAGAGATGCCCTTGACCAACAGCCTCGGTGGAGAATGAGGGAATGCATTTAAACTTCAGTTCTTTTTCATTGCAGTTATAGCATATGCAGTAGAGTTTTAAAATAAAATGTTGTTATTAGACAAGTAAAATAAGACTAAGATAAAGGCTAAATTCAAGTGTTAACAGAGAGTACTCTCCTATAAGATTGAACCAACTGAGAGCTGGTGGCTCATAGCTATAATCTCAGGAGGTCGAGATCTGAGGACTGTGGTTCAAAGCTAGCCTCAGCAGAAAAACTCAGGGACTGTTATCTCCAATTAATCATCAAAAAGCCAGAAGTAGAAGTGTGGCTTACCAGTCTTCAGTGAGAAAGCTAAGGGACAGTGCTCAGGCACTAAGTTCAAGCCCTAGTACTAGTACAAAACACTAATTCAAGGATTGGAAGATATACGTATTTTCTTCAGTTTCATGAATGGAAGGTATTTTGTTATATGGGAATTTGGTCATGAAAAACAGAAGCAGATCTTCAGAGGTCACATTGGGAGTCTTTATTAGAAAGCCATTGACTGCAGGTGGACTCCTGTCTCAAAGACCTGCAGCCCAAAATGTAGCCTGCACAAAGCTTTCAAAGACAAAAACCACATGTTGGTGGAGACCTAATCCCAACAAAAGCAGACCACATAGAGGAATACTGAGAAGCAAGCAAAACTTTACATATAGGGAAACTGGATTGAACAAATCAAACCATTTGTGGGAAAATAATCAAGGGTAAGTATTCTCTGTGGCAAAGCTTTCCTGGGGCTAAACAGAATGGTATCTGCAATTCAGAGGATGGCTAGGCTTTTTGGAGCTGGATAGAAAGCCCTCTCCACCCAGCAAGGTACTAGGATTGCTGTGAGAACAAGGTGATATTAATTAGACCCAGTATCCTTATTTCAATTTCATTACTTCCAGTGTTCAGTTTTCCACGAATGTGATGATGATAATGACCCCATATGTGCCAGCACTTTTTTAAGTATTTTACTGTTGTTCACTATATTGTGCTTTTAGTGTTATGAATGAAGTTCAATAAGAATAATTAAAATATTAGCTTTAATAATTAGTTCAATTGAAAGTTCATATTGTTTTGATAAGCAGAAAAGGTAGATTTTCCTTTTTCAATTGATCTCACTTTCTTTCCAATTCCAGATAGCTTTGAAAATTTCATTTTTTCTTGATCAACAGAGCAGATTCAGTACCCCCCTTGTCTATGTTCTAAGCTAGGCTAAAAGCCTCTCAGTACATGGAGAGGTAGCTCGTAGCTACTATTGTTGGATAGATGCCCCTAAACAGACCATTTATAATTTAACTGAATCACATTTTGAGACACATCCTCATTGGCAGAGTGAGGATGGCTTAGAAGAATTCACATAAAAAAAGAGAGACATAGAGGTTTTAGATAATCACCTTATTTCCCCTTCCTCTTTTCTCTTTGCAATCTTCAAATAGTCAGAAATTCAGAAAACATCAGTAACAGATTTTGTGGAAGACTTTACCCATTGTAAACTCTTTAGAAGTAAAGGCTCATGTCAGATGTTTTATATTTCAGAAGAAAATACAGTGATAAAATTAGTCTACCTTTTGAATTATATAAGGAATTCATTTGTATCTCCTCTCTCATACTGGAGGTTTAAGGTATCAAGGAACTACCTAAAAATTATAGCTAACATGAGCACCGGACCTTATACCTTATTTTCAAATGCCTACTTAACTTCCAATCTGAAATTTAACACATTCTACAACTGTTATCTTTCTCCCAAATCAAAGATTTATTTTATTGTACTTTTTAAATTAATGTTAATAGTATCATTTTCCTAATGGTCTATTATGAGAACGGAGTCAGTTTTTGAATAGTTTTCTTTCTTAATTATTAAATTTACATTTTCTAACTTCTACCTGGAATGTATCTTGTTTCTGTAACTACACAGCTGGAGCCTCAGCTCAGGATTAACTCACTCATGGATCTTGCCATCATGGATTAATGATTAAATTCTTTAAAGCTATTTCTTTCTTCTTCTTCTTCTTTTGTGCCAGTATTAGGATTTGAACTGAGGGCCTAGGCACTGTCCCTGAGCTTTTTCTTTTTCAAGCTAGCTTTTTACTACTTGAGCCACAGCTCCACTTTCAGTTTTTTGATGGTTAATTGGAGATAAGAGTCTCAAAGACTTTTCTGCCAGGTCTGGCTTTGAACTGCAGTCCTCACATCTTAGCCTCCTGAGTAGCTAGGATTGCAGGCATGAGCCACCAGCACCCAGCTTCTTCTTTTTTTTAATTTTAATTTTTTTCCTTAATATATATTTTTGATTGTAAGAAGCTGGGTGCTAGGAATTCATGGAGCACTCAGGTTCTTTTAAAAGTATTTCTTAGCCCTGAGATCATTTTGGTTTCAGCTGTGTTTTCTGAAGTCCTATTGGCCCATGTATACCGGTCTGCCACTATCAACTCCACCTTATCTGAACACAAAGCAGTCCCTTCTCTCCATGAAGCTCTGCAGCCTTTTGCACTTCCCAGGAAGTTTCTTGTGGTATAATTATCATTATAGTTTAAGACACTCATCCAACTTCCACCATACCATACTTATGCATATCTATTTGAGTTATTTGTTAAAAGCATTAGGATAAATGAATGGAATTGAGCTTTTTCTCTCTAAAGAATATATACATATATATCACATATATAATATTATATACAATTAAATATTATAAGTATACATCTAATTTATATTCATATTGTATAGGTTATATATTATATAATATACTTTATAATAATATATAATTATATATTTAATTATATATTTATATATCATATATTATTATAATACAATATATGTATGTTCATATATCTGCCTTTCATTCATTAAAAATACATCTCAAATTTTGTACAAAGTAAACCTATGGACTTGTATTATAAAGTAGATTAGTTAAAGACAAAGCCATTTTCTAGTGTGTAAAAAGTCCCTTTGTGAAAATATATCTCAGAGAACTGCAATGTCAATTAATACTATTTTAAGTCAGTGGAAGATTTCTGACTATTTTCTTTCAGCATTTAGTTTCACATTAGTTGGACATCATTCTCTCTTCTGACTCCACTTGTTTATAATTTGTATGACTCCACAGACTCAGAAGGTCACTAGACCTTTGTTGAAATACAGACTCTAGGGCTGGAAAGGTGGCTCAGTGCATGAGGCCCTGGGTTCGATTCCTCAGCACCACATAAGCAAAAAGAAAAAAGCCGGAAGTGGTGCTGTGGCTCAAGTGGTAGGGCGCTAGCCTTGAGCTGAAGAGCTGAGGGACAGCGCCCAGGCCGAGTTCAGGCCCCACAACCAGAGCCCCCCCCCCCAAAAAAAAAAAAGAAAAAAGAAATACAGACTCTAAACTCAGCCACTTTGAAATATCTTCAATTCAGAATCTTTTTAACTCTCCACCTTCAGTAAAGTCACATGTAAGTATGGAAAAAGAGTCATATTATTATGATGTTACTGCATAGAGCCCTTATGGAAAATTATTTTTCCAGTGTTGGTAGGAAAGGCTATTAGAAAATGTTAGTGCTAAAGTGTTTTCTAGCAGCTGAAGTGTTTCCAGGAGTAAACTACAAATTCTTGCTGCAATTTTGATTTTACTTTTAAGATTTTTTTTTTGATATGGGCGTGGGTAAGGATGGATGGACAGTAGAAAGAATGATGGAAGCCGTAACATAATCGAGATGTATTGAACTCATAATAAATAGATACATTGCATTGAAACCCCTTTGTACAATTACTTACAGACAATAAAAATAAAATAACGTTATTGGAGACATTTCTGTTATATGACAATGCATATATTGTTTTCAATGGTGATTTTTTTGTTAACATACTTCATATTTACAATTTTTAAGACCAGTATAAATATATTTTGGGAATTCTTGGGTTAATTCAACTAGTTTGTTTATGGCTCCAATAGAACTCAGTTTTGAGTGAATAATATATTAGTGCAATTGTTGTCAGATGTTTGGGGACTCCTGAGGAGCCCCGAGAGCCTTACTATTATTGTTCAGATAATAAAAAGATGTGACTTATCATTTCATGCTTAGCTTTTCAAGAATATGCAAGAAAAATTTCCAGAGAAGTCCTGGTATCCGCTAGTACAACAAATTGAATGCAGAACCAAATACAAGGATCATCTTGTCCTGCTAAGCTATATGCAAAATAGATTTGTAAACAGAAAGCAATGCCATTATTCTCACTCAGTATTTTGAAAGTACAGTTTTAAAAAATACAAATATACTAATTTTCTTGACACTTATGAGTTTATTATGTATAAAAAATGCCTGACAAACAAAATGATCACAAAACAGTCACTCTCTGGGGTCTTCCAATTAAAACCCCAATGCTATCACACACATTGTTTTTCTCAGATGACTATTACCAGAGGAGGGAAGGAGAAAGGGGTCACTCAACTTCCACTTCCATGCAAATGATAATCTTGTGATTCACATGAAAAGAATTTCAAGAAGTCTTACAAAAAGGAAAGTGAAAATTTAGCAAGGATAAGTAAAGAGGAATAGGTAAAAGAAAGAATGGGAAAGAAGACTAAAAGCATGGTTCTTTCCTGGGGTTTATTATAGTTTCTGAACTGAATGAGTACATACGTTCACATCATCTAGCAACCTCTAATTATTAAAGACAATGGCTCCTGTTGGATCTATTACCCAAAACAAGGCCAGGATGGGTCTTGTTATTGGGCTAAAATATGTGATCTAGTCCTAGTCCAAACAGGGATGGTAAGTAAAATGTTTTAGAGCTTACCTTTACCAGAAATACCTTCTGATTTTGTCTATTTACCCATTACTTGGAGAGTTTACAGCTTCATAACATCTCAAAAAAGAAGGCAGATGCAGAAAGCCCTTTTATGAATTTACAGGCAGTCTATTATATAAACCACACCTCCAGCTTGGCTTTTTGCTGGTAAATAGGAGTTGGAGTCTCATGGACTTTTCTTCTAGGACTGTTTTTGAGATTTTAATCTTTACCAGGTCGTTTTCCGGCTAACTAGAGTGGTGCACAACCCTTCTTATTTTTAAAAATTATTTATTTCTTATTATCTTTAAGTAGTTGTACAAAGGAACTGCCATTCAACACATCAATTTATACATACAATGCTTCTTCGATTTATGTTCATCATTCTTCCCATCCCTCCTAGCCCTAACCCTCCCCTCAATTTTCTTAAATTTTTAGGATATACATTTTTTATGACTATAGCCCCCCTCCATCTATTCATCTATTCTTGTAACTTAAGGGGATAGGAAAGGGACTGGCTTTGTTTTAATTTCTGTGTCTGGCTTTTAATATTTAATATTTTTAATTTTTCTGGTATCTCATCTATTTATCTTGACTCATGGCAACCATTTTATATTGTTATAATATTAGGCATGACAGTTGATTTCATTTCTCTAACTTAAAAAATCACACATTTCGACTAGCTTTATTCTTATCTTACAAGAAAATAGCTGTTTGAGTTTTATTTTTATTAAAATGGAAATAGACAAAATCTGTTAAACTTTACTGTCATATTTCAGAATTACTTAAACTTTTAACAATTTTCATTCAAGTATATGACTATTGCTTAGCTACTAAATGAAAATGACAGTATTATTCTTTTATATATATATATATATTTATTTATTTTTATTGTAAAGATACAGTACCATGGAGTTACAGTTCCATGAGAAAGGAAATGAGTATATTTCCTATTGAGCATTATTACCCATTCCTTTGTTTTCCCCCTACTGTCCCTTCCTTCCCCACCTCCCCAACTCTTCTCCTTATCCCCCCACCCCTCCCCGAAGTTGAAGTTGTAAAATTTTTCAACATAGTGTCTTGTACATCTCATTGTTACAATGGGTCAACCTGTAACCCTTTGAAGCATTTTGTTTATTCCCCTCAACTCTCCAAATTAGAAAAATATATATACAAGATGCCAGGGCACCAGAATCAAATACAGTGAAAATGGACGTTATTCCGTGGGGGAGGAACATACCAAAGAAACAAAAGAAATCAAATATTACATTATAAATACATTAAAAAAAACAATAGCAAGGAAGAAAAAAACCACTTGTGTCCTTATCTTGTGGTTCATTTCCCTTAACATCATTTCATATGGTCATATGTCCATAGCTTTTGACCTTTTCTGCTTATCTTAGACAAATACTAGTTATTGCAAATAGGGGAAACCATAGGACCTATGTTTCTTTGGGCCTGGCTTACTTCACTTAGTATAGTTTTTTCCAGTACTTTCCATTTCCTAATAAATGGGGCTTTATTATTCTTTCAGATGCAGGCTTAGAATTCCATTGTGTGTGTGTGTGTGTGTGTGTGTGTGTGTGTGTGTGTGTGTATACACACATCGTGTTTTCTTAATCCATTCATCTAGACAGTATTATTCTTACATAATAGAAACATAATGTTCTATGGGACTGATTTTAAAATAGTACAGTGATAATTATTTGAATTTTCAAAAGTCTTCTAATATTACTCTTTCCCAGATTACCATTAATGTAAGTCATTTCTTGATATGAAACAAACAGGGTGATACTAGAAATATTATATACAGAAATATATAATAGAAATATTATATATCAGATTAGTATAAATAAAATAGGAATTAGCAATAGGTTACATTTTTGAAGGAGGAGGCAACAATGCTTGATAGAAATGTACTCATTATCTTGTCCATGTAATTGTAACCCCTCTATATGGTATTTTCATAATAAAAAAATTGTCCAGCAAATAAATATCAATGCTTGATACAATAATACTACATAACTACAAAGTACCACTTTTTAAAATGTAAATAACTCTGTCACTAAAAAATAAGCCATTTCTCAGATTGCCCTTGAAGGAAAACTAGGGCCATTAGTTTCTATGATCAAAGTATATAACTCACTCTTGAAAATAAAAATAGAAATACTGTAATGTATAAAAGTGAGGGAGGGATAGCCAGGAGTCAAGAACTTTGAATACACAAAGGTACAAATATCAGAACTAGAGATACCATACAGTAATATTGAGTTAAGAAATACTCACCCTAAATCTATAAGTATATAGAAAGTATAGATTTGACTAGATTAAGCATTAGAGTTTTGGAAACTCTAGTTTAGTATTTTTAAATTTATTTTATACATAATAATTTTATGTATGGGGTATAGTATGATAATTATACACACACACATATATACAGCATGTAATATCAAATCAGGAAATTAGCTTTAAATATTGACCATTTCTTTGTGTTAGGAGCCTTTGAGCTTCTCCTAGTTCTTGACAAAATATGTAATTTCCTTACTGTACTGTAGAAACCAGCATGGATTTGAGGTTCCAGTTACCCCACAATCCCTTTCTTCACTTCTATTGATTACTATTCTGCTTTCTCCTTCTGAACTAATATATTTTTGCTTCCACCTAGAAAGCATTTTGTAACATCACACATTAAGGTTTAAAATTCTTCAGAGTCTTCCCATTTCCATTGATTTTGAACAAAGCCTAAGCCCTTTTGCATGGCATATGGGATTGTTCACAGTTTTACCTCAACTTCCTACTAGAAAAAATCTTAATGTCATTGATATCTCTCTTCTCTCATTGCCTCAAATTTTAGGTACATCTAATTACCTGATTTTTCACATTACTTTTTTTTTTTGTTGTTGGTCGTGGGGCTTGAACTCTGGGCCTGGGTACTGTCCCTCAGCTCTTCAGCTCAAGGTGAGTGCTCTACCACTTACTTGAACCACAGTGCCACTTCCAGTTTTCTGGTGTTTAATTGGAGATAAGAGTCTCATGGATTTCCTGACCGGGCTGGCTTTGAACCATGATCCTCAGATCTTAGCCTCCTGAATAGCAGCTAGAATTACAGGTGTGAGCCAACGGTGCCCAGCTCATATTACTTTTTAAAAATGTACATTTCCCCTAATGGTCAGGTAAAATTGTTGAGGACTTGAAAATGAACAAAAGATTGAGTATTTTGTAGAATTCCCTCTGAGCATTACTGACTCTACAGATTTGTGCAGAGTTGATTGGCTTTCTGGTGACTAGACCATTATTCTAATTTATAGTGATTGAAGGTAAATTTTAAAAGCAGAGCATTACAAATGATTCTTTTGCATAACAATACAAATGATTTCTTTTCATAGAAATGTAAATGAGTTTGATGATTATAAACATCTGTAAGCCAAATAAAATACTTAACATATGTCCATTTTATGTATGAATGAGTAATGTTTTGAATTTTTGAAAAAATGTATTTCAGTGTCTTCCTTTCCCAACTACTATATATAAAATTTCTATTAAACCTAAAAATATAATGAAATGCCACCTATTCAGGGTGTGACATTTTCTATTTTCCTAAGCAAAACTAGCTTTATATTTCATAATTCTCCCATTGTACTTTTAATATAGCAATTTGGGAATATACACCTATTTTCCTTTTTGTCCTTTTAGGTTAGCATTTCAAAAAGCAAAAGCATATTTTCTCCATGTTTGTATCACTTCCCCATTTGTCATGGCTTAACTACAACACATCATATAGTTATTTGCTTGGTATGTGTTTATTGATGAACAATAGTTGAAATCGTAGGAGTGATGAGAAAACGTCAATCATTGTTCATAATGGGCAGTTAATTGGCTATTTAGAGCAGAAAACAAACTTTTTCACTTGTTAATTTTATGGAAAATATCAGTTAACTTGAGATTAGAAAGAATTGAAAAGAAGGTTACTAAAATGAAGTTAGAATGACTTATTGGAAATATAAGTTAATGGACCAAAGACTCAGCTACAACTTACTTCCCCTGAAGTATACAGTCAAGACTTTTTTCCGATTTAAAAATTGAGAATAGTACTATTGTAACTGCTAAGGTAGAGGAAATTCCCACAATGCAATATTTGAGACTAAAGTGGGCAAGAGGAAGCTGTATTGGCTCATTTGTCTATCAACGAGGGTGAGAGAAATTTAAATTAAATATAACCTGAAATAAAATTAAGAAGGAGCTTGAATCATAACCATGAACTTCAGAGTCTTTTTTTTTTTGGCCATTAAAATTATTCACACATCCTTATCATTTTTACTGTTATTTTATTTATGTACTTCTTGGAACTAGTGTTGGACAAAATCAGCAACTATAGAATGAAGAGAGAGAGACTGGCTTTTGTTAAGTATTCTGGACAATTAGTTTAATTGTTTTTGCATGTCTAGAGATTCAATATTTTACTAATGGTTGGACTTTTTCCCACTGAAGCGAAGAATAATTTCTAGTATTTACTCCATAAATAACTTACTTTCAAATAGTGGACTTAAAAATCAACAGTAAATGCTAAATTTATATACTGGCAGGTGAGACAACTCAATGTATTTACTAACACAATTCACTGCCATTTCCATGGCAACAGGGGCCAGTTACTGTCAGTCCAGGATGGCTTTGCCGGCTGACTTCAGCAGTGAACTCTGTGTGATGTTGCCAAATGTCTGGCTTCTGTGCTTCCTGTTCCAAACAATTGTTCCTTATTCTGAATACTAATGACTATGCTACAAAGGCTGCAGTTCAGTGTTACTGAAAACAGGACTGTGTATCATATGCAGAAAAGTAGGGAACGTTTTGCCTGTAGTGAATTTTAAAATACATGTAATTGTATTGTGCATTGCCTAACTAGTTATGCCAGTATCTTATTAATAATGTTACCTTGCTATTATTAGGCAGCAGGGAGCTAAATGAGAAATGGCAGCACATTGGTCATTATTGAGTCAACTGCGTTTTCAGAAAGGCCTGCTGGTTAGCACCATGGTGTAAATCCAAATGATTACGCACTTGCATGCCAGCAAGAAAATAAAATTGGAATTGAAATGCTTCTTTTTTCCTGTTTAAAATGACATGGAGGAGAAGCAGCTTTCTGAACTGCCAGCAAAATGACTGAGAAATTTAAAATGAGAGAAAAAAAATAAAAGCATTGCATCAAAGGGGGACAAAAAGCTAAGTAGCTTTTGGTTTTGTACAATGAAGAGAACTATGATATTAAAATTGTATTTGTACAGTACTTGCCAATGTGAGTGACTGTGCCCCTCTTTGCTTGGCTCCTGCCCTACAGAAGCAATGTGACTTGCCATTACATTTTTCTCTAGAGTGTAAGTTCCTTGAGGGCAAACTCCATCACATTTCTTGGACACAACCCTTTGCTGAAGAACAAAATGTCTTATTCCTGTCCATTGAAAAGGATCACTTTCACTGCTAAGAGTATGATGTGGAGCTCACCCGCAGCTTCTCACTCTTGTTGCTCAGGTTTCAGTTTCCTGACATATTTGCATTTTTCTCCAGCTAGTGGATCTTAGTTTTGATATTGTACACTGCCATTTTTAATTCTTGAATTTGTCATTCCTCCACCTTCTTACTGTGAACACTCCTAGTGGTTGTGTCAGTTTTCTCTTTCTTCTTCCTTCCTTGCTTTTTCTCTTTCTCTCTTTTTTTCTCTCTCTCCTTTCCTTCCTTCCTTCCTTCCTTCCTTCCTTCCTTCCTTCCTTCCTTCCTTCCTTCCTTCCTTCCTTCCTTCCTTCTTTTCTTCCTTTCTTCCTTCCTTCCTTCCTTCCTTCCTTCCTTCCTTCCTTCCTTCCTTCCTTCCTTCCTTCCTTCCTTTCTCTTTCTTTCTCTCTTCCTTCCTTTCTTTCTCTTTCTCTCTTCCTTCCTTCCTTCCTTCCTTTCTCTTTCTTTCTCTCTCTTCCTTCCTTTCTCTTTCTTTCTCTCCTTCTCTTTCTTTTTCTTTTTTTTTTTAATTTAATTTAATTTTATTTGTGAACATACTGTACAGAGGGGTTACAATTACATGGGCAAGGAATGAGTACATTTCTTTTTAAAAATTTTTTTAATTTATTTTTTATTGTGAAATGCTATACAGAGGGGTTACTATTACATGGGCAAGATAATGAGTACATTTCTTTTTTTTTCTTATTTTATTTTTTTTAAATTTAATTTGATTTTATTTGTGAACATACTGTACAGAGGAGTTACAATTACATGGGCAGGATAATGCATACATTTCTTACCAAGCATTGCAGCCTCCTCCTTTGTTTACCATTCACATCCCTTCCCAGCCTCCCCCATCCCCCCCATTCCAATCCTTCTCCTTCCCCCCTCCCCCCCCCCCCCCCCCCACCGACGTTGTAAAGCTTGTTTTGGACATGACAACTTGTACTTCTCATTGTTGCAACCGGTCCACCTGTATCCTTAAACAACTGGTTTTTCCCCATCTCCTCCACAAGTTATACTGACATCAAATATAGTGAAAACAGGGGTTATACTGTGGGGGAGGGACATACAAAGCAACAAAGAGATAATCTTATAAATGCGTTAGAAACACTTGCATGAAAGAAAAAAAACATTAAAATACACATCTAAGGGTTCATTTTCCTGACATCACATTATCTGACCTTTTCTGCTTGACTCATACATATACTAGATATTACAAATAAGGGAAACCATGGGACCTATGTTTCTTTGGGCCTGGCTTACTTCACTTAATATAATTTTTTCCAAGTCTTTCCATTTCCTAACAAATGGGGCAATGTCATTCTTTCTGATGGAGGCATAGAATTCCATTGTGTATATATACCACATTTTCTTGATCCATTCATCTACTGAGGGGCATCTGGGTTGGTTCCGTATCTTAGCTATAGTAAATAATGCTGCAATAAACATAGTTGTGCTGGTAGCTTTAGTGTGGTCTTGTTTGTAAACATTTGGGTAAATGCCCAAAAGTAGGATTGCTGGGTCATAGGGGAGTTCTATATGAAGTCTTTTGAGGAACCTCCATACTGCTTTCCAAAGTGGTTGAACAAGTTTACATTCTCACCAACAATGAAGTAAAGTTCCTTTCTGTCCACATCCCCTCCAGCATCTGTTGTTGTTAGAGTTCTTGATTTTTGCTGTTCTAACTAGAGTGAGGTGATATCTCAATGTTGTTTTGATTTGCATTTCTTTTATGGCTAGGGATGTTGAACATTTCTTCATGTGTCTATTGGCCATCCTTCTTTCTTCTTCAGAGAAGTTTCTCTTTAAGTCTTTCGCCCACTTATTTATTGGGCAGTTGTTTCTTTGAGGATTTGTTGTTGGGGGGTTTAATTTTTTGAGTTCCAAGTATCTTTCTTTTTCTTTCTTTCTTCCTTTCTCTTTCTTCTTCCCTTCCTTCCTTCCTTCCTTCCTTCCTTCCTTCCTTCCTTCCTTCCTTCCTTCCTTCCTTCCTTCCTTTCTTTCTTTCTTTCTTTCTTTCTTTCTTTCTTTCTTTCTTTCTTTCTTTCTTTCTCTTTTCTCTTGCTTTCTCTTTCTTTCTTCTTTCCTTTCATGTGTGCCTGTACTGGACCTTGAACTCAGGGTCTTCAGGTCCCCCTTAGCTTTTTGGTCAAGGCTGGCATTCTTTTGCTTGAGCCACAGTTCAGGATAATAGTGTCACAGACTTTCTTGCCTGGCTGGTTTAGAACCAGGATGCTCAGATCTCAATTTCTTGAGTATCTAGGATTTCAGGTATGGGCCACTGGCATCCAGTAGTGTTCCTGTTTCTGTGCCAAGTCATGCTCCTAGTTCTCAGCTGGGAAATAGAGTAAGTCAACTTTCTTTCCAAAAAAGGTTTTGATGAAATGTGGTAATAAAAAACAATAGCTTTTTAAGTCAAAAGGAATTTAAAAAGAACAAAAAAGTTAGATTCCTACATGTGCATTATGCAGCTCAATTGATCTGAGAAGCTCTCAGTATTTTATTGTCAGTTATATATAAATCATATGTGATGTATTGAGTATTTCTGCCCTTCATTTTGTAAAAAAATCTGCCACCCCCAAAGCCAACGGTGTCCCCAAAGCAAAATGAGTGTGGTTATGCTTAATTAAAGGGATAAAGTGAACACATTTGTTGTTGTTGTTGAAAGATGGCGTATCTTTAAAAAGAAGTTGGGCAGTCTGATGGGAAACTTAATCAAGCATCCACAGTACAGTACTAGACCTCATTCATTCTGAGATTGTGTCTTGTTTTCTCAATGGAGGAGAGCAAGGGCCTACTGTATGTTGTCTGCTTCTGAGCCTGCTTTTTAGGGTATCTGGAGTTTTGGGAGTTATTAGGGGGTTGATGGAGGGCTATTAGCATCAAGTGTTGTTACATATAGACGAAAGCATGTGACTGCACACAACAAAGGCTTTTGGGGGTGCAAAATAAATGCATAAGGCTGAGAAATACTGCTCTGACCCTCTAAGCTCTTTTACAGAATTTGTTCAAAACCCATCTCATCTCCATTTGGAGCTTCTTCCTGCCAAGCTTAGCTTCTTTTCTAATACTTTAAACTTTTCAGGATGTCAAGATGTTGTCATGGAAGCAGAGAGGTCCACTATTTGCCACGAGTGCCTAGCTCACACATACATAGTTGTTGGGCCAACAGCCCCAAATTGCAAGGATAGAAAGGCAAATATACAAATCAAGTTCTTGGAATAATCTTTCTAGAATATTCCATAGCTTTTAAGGAAGATATATTCATAAGTTCTACACACACATACATACACTCACACTTATGTATTATGTAAAGTGTGGAAGGTTCTCTGTAAATTATGAATATTCCAAACAATCTAGGTTGTTTATTTTTGAGACAAGGTCTCACTTTGTCGCTCAGGTTGACCTTGAATTTGTAACCTCTTGCCTCAGCTTCCCAAGTACTGGAATTATAGATGTGCTGCACTATACCTACTTTGTACAGGAATTTAAAGTTGAGTATTAGGGTATGTATCAAATTTTGGAAAGCAAGTATAGCTCAACAATCTTAATATCATTTCTAAGACAAGCATTTTTTTAATTGAGTCTTCTATTGATCTGAACAACAGTACTGTTATTCTAAATAAAAACTTAGCATTTTGAAGAAAGGATACAAGACCCAAATTTTGTTGGTACTTGGGTTTGAATTTAGAGTCTTTCATTTGTTAAACAAGCATTCCACCACTTAAGCTACACCACTCGCCCTTTAATTTTCAATTCTCACATAAAAAAGTTAATTGTATAACATTTCATAGACCTTCCCATGACATTCAGAAGGTAATATTGTCCTTTTTAAGGATCTCTGACATGAAGAGTGAGAAGCAGTCTACATTTAAAACTCTAGAAATTTTAGCTAATTACTTCTCATAAACTCATAATAAGAAATGTATTATTATCTCTCTTGAAGGATACTGTTTACCATATAATATTCCAGTTTAGCAAATTCATGAACAATGATTAAGGGTAGTGTTTCTCCTCTCAAATACTATAATTAAATCCCCTTTCCAGGAGTCTTCTCTGTAAATAGCATGATCTAGTAATTTCTAGTTTTTGTCTTTAAGTGACTAATCTTGTTCTCTCTCTCTCTCTCTCTCTCTCTCTCTCTCTCTCTCTCTCTCTCTCTCTCTCTCTCTTCTCAATGAGGAGCAAACCTAGTATAGAAAAACTACTCCTGATAGTTTAAGAGAAAAGACATCTGGATAATAAATTGCCAAGGTATCTTATTCTTTTGGGTAATATGCCAAACTACCAGAAACTGGATAGTGGCAGGTATTTCTTTCTTACAAATTTGGAGGCTGAATGCTCAAGATTAGGTACTAGATAATTTGATGTCTGCTGAAGGCCTGCTCCTGAGACAGCTGTCCTTTTGTTCTAAGTTCACATGATATAGAAGTGAGGGACCCCAGCCTCCTTTATGGGAACACTAATCCCAATTATGAGACCTCTGCTTTTTTGACCTAACTACCTTCCGCAGTTCCTACTTCCTCTGGGGGCTAGGATTTCACTGTACAGTTTGGGAAGACATGAATGATCAGGCTCAAGTATGATGTTTTGAGAGGTATAAAGCACATGTTACCAACTTCTAAGTCTATAAACCTGATTTTCCTTTTAACTTAAAAAATTTAAAAATTTGGGCTGGGAACGTGGCTCAGTGGTAGAGCGCTTGTCTTGCATGCATGAGGCCCTGGGTTCGATTCCTCAGCACCACATAAGCAAAAAGAAAAAAGCTGGAAGTGGGCTATGGCTCAAGTGTTAGAGCTCTAGCCTTGAGCTGAAGATCTGAGGGACAGCACCCAGGCCCAGATTACAGGCCCCACAACCGGACCCAAAAAAAACATTAAAAAATTTATCTTTATGAAGTACTTGGGCTTGAACTCAGGGCCTGGAGCTCTTGCTTGGCTTTTTCTCTCAAGGCTGTTGCTCTACCACTTCAACTATATTTTGTTGGAGTTTTGTTTGCTGGTTAATTGGAGATAAGTTTCTCTCAATCCTCAGATCTCTCCTGAGTAGGATTACAGACATGAGCCATCAGTGCTCTACTTCTACTATCTTTAAATAGTTGTACAAAGGGTTTAATTCAACACGTCAATTTATGTATATAATGCATCTTGCTAAGGAAGTCCTTTTGAAGGATCCTATAGCTATGTGCTGCAACAGGATACACTAGCATCAGTTGTTATAGTTGGCTTCATGTGGGAAAAAAAGTCTCTCTAGGGTTTCTATTGTCATTTTTCCACACCTATTTCACAGTTTTTCTATCTTGTTCTCCATAGAGAACTGAATAAGAACCAGTGTATCCATCACTTGCTTTAAATGTTTGGAAGCTGAGTTCAAGCAAGGAGAATACTAAAAGGGGAAGATGATGAAATGGTAAAAGTAGAATGTGGAGTAGTTAAATCTGATCATACACTAAGGGCAAGATAAAGTCTGTAACAGTAGCTAGGTTGCAACAGACAACTAGTATTTATGATGCCTTTATTGTGAATCTGACACTGGGATGTGGGAAAATGCAGCATTTGCCTTTATGAAGCTTCCAAGGCAGGAGGCCTATGGAGCTATTCTTAGTTTGGCAATATGGCCTTGTTTGTAAGGAGATCTTGTCTGTAGCATTAGGGATGTGCCTCAGCTCTTTCTTGCAGCTCAACACTCCAGCTTCCTGAGGGCTGGAGGAAGATCACAGGTGTCATTAATTCCACAGTTTGTCTTATTTAAAAATTACAAAAAAATTGGAACCATTTACTCTATCAAGGAGTATCACTTTTTATTTGAAAAAAAAAAAACCAATTGTTTGGTGGCCTTTGGTTGCTAGGATTTGGTGAAGTATTCTGTAATGAATACTGTTGCAACCCATGGTAGAGAAATTTATGCTCATGGTTGAGTAACACAGGCAAGAACACAGAGACCATAATGGAGTGTGCTTAACATGGTGATGAATACTCTGGACTGCTGGCAGGGGTTCAGGAAGAATATAGTTTGGAACATCCAAGCTGAACCTGAGGAAGAGATGTAGAATGAAGCAGGCGCTGTGTGAAGTAAGTGATGGCATTTCAGGCAGATGGAAGAGCACAGAGAAAGCCTTTGATATACATGAGAAAACAGAATCACAAGTAATCCAAATGACCATTGGACAGAAGGTCAGAAGTAAGATAGCTCCAATCTGGAGAGTGCAAGACCCTCATTTGATTTTGTGGAATTTAGGATTTATCCAAACAAACAAACAAAAAAGAATCATTGACAATTTTAACAAAAGGAAGGGAAAGGACAAAATTTGTATTTTATGCTTATCACTCTGGATACACTATAGGAGAAGGATAAGAGTAGAGGCAAGACTGGAGATAGAAATAGTGGTGAGTTTGATACTAATGTTGAATAATGTATCTAGGGCCAGCTATAGGAAATCAAATTTTTATTGGTAGTAATTTTTATTATAGAATTATTATTATGTATAAATATAGCACCATATAACCAAACTTGTGATTATAGCTTTTATGGATCTATAAACCCAGCAAATTTACATTAAATACCAGCCAAATGTAAAAATAATAAAGTTAAAGTTAACTACATTAAGTTCAGGTGACTTTGCGGAGAATGCATCCTTGATGTTAAGCTCTAAGGTCAAAGGTATTTTTAGTTTTCCTTTTATGCTTCACTTGCCAAAGTAGATATTGTAAGGTCTGCAAGGACTAGGCATCCCTGGCCTCCCCAACCCTTGGCTAAGTCTCCACCCAGTACCTCTATCCCCTAGGCAACTGGCATGCCTGGAAGAAGTCATCTCCCTCTCCAGGTCACATCTTAGGCCATCCCAGTCATGCCTCCCATCAGAGGGAGGGAGGGTCCTAGGCCCTGAGGTCACATTTGTCATCCCTTGGCCAAACCACCTGGCTGCACCTTCTCCCTGCCCCTTCCCTACATAAACCCAGGCAGGACCTCAGTTCTCCCCTTCTGCTCTCCACCATGCTTGTCGGGGCAGCAGTAAGGTAATAATAAAACTTCTCTTCTTGCCCGAATACCATGTGATGTGCTCTTCATCAGCTACCTAATTAAACCTACCTATTTACTTTACCTTACAGCTATACTATTATTGGTGCCACCTTTACACCTGCTTATTTCCTTTTGCTTTTTTAAGAAGAAATTAATTGTAAATGACTTATTACTTCATGTTTTTCTTTTGGCCGTAGTGGGATTTGAGCTCATGGCCTTGATCTTGGCAGGCAGGCACTCTACTACCTGCCCCATACCACTGACCCAAATCTCTTAAATCGACATCCAAACAATAGGATAATGCACCACAAAATGCAAAGCTAAAATACTAAAAATGTTCTAATATTTTACTATTTATTAATATCATTTAAAAACACCATTCTTTCCTGCATAGTCTACTGAAAACTTATTGATAATTGATAGATGAAAATAAAATATCGATGGGGAACATGAGCCCCAACATACTGAAATAACCCAGCCCAGGTTCTTTTGTGCTCAGTGTTGCTGCCTATATGTGACCTGATAACTTCAGAATTGGTTTTCATGGTTTTAAATTATTCTGAAACTTGGCTAGCTACCTCACACTTGAAACAATGATGTCATTTTAGTCTTTTGTTGACTTGAATAAATAATTTATAAATTAAGTTTGCCCTTCTTATTTGCTTTGGAATTTAAAATAATAATATTCTAATATTTTTATGATTTAAAATCAAAGTTAAGTGCTAATCCCATTTTTATTAATGTCTCTTCTAGCCACACAGTATTTTCATAACACCTTATCACTGCTAAAATACTCAGTTCATTATTGATATAGTATCTATTACCCTCAAAAGGGAGAAACATTTGGAAAAAATACTTAGTGGTAGATCCTAACCTCCAGTTGCATTTTGTCTCCAGGGTTAAGAAAATTTGAATTCCAAACCATTTTCTTTACATCTTATCAGTAAAAGGGAAGGAGGAAAGGAGGTACAAATGACATATTGTATATTCAAAACTCAGTATGGATTAGAATTACATGTGTGCTTTAGTTTGAAGCAAGACTGGTTTATACACTGTACAAATACTGGTGAGACTCTGCCCTATGCCTGGGTTTGGGATCTAGGTTGTAAAAAAGAGAGGAAGTGGAAGATGGAAGCTAGCAATATATACCTTCAAAGTTAAATACTATGCTTTGGATCACTTTGCATTGATGGGAAATGTTTTTGTTTAGCATTTCTTCTAATTCTTTGAGTCTTTGTTTTGGTTAAGCATGTTAAGCCAGGGTGGGGATGAAGAGAGTGAAGGGTGAGAGATATGTAGGGAATATACTCTTACAAACCTGAGGATATCAGAGACCCAGATTTAATATATCTAAGGGGAACTGTGGTCCAGTTGGAGGGAGCAGCCCAGATCAACTCCTAAGACCTAAGATATGAGGGAGAAGGTGGTAGGTAACATGCCATCAAATATATGAGTCAGTTAAAGGCTTTATTTTATTTATATTTATTTTTTATTTTTTAGGCTGGTCCTGAGGCTTGAACTCAGGTCCTGGGTCCTGTCCTTGAATCTTTTGGCACTCTACCATTTGATCCACAACTCCACTTTTGGCTTTTTAGTGGTTTATTAGAGATAAGAGTCTTATGGATTTCCCATCCAGGGTGGCTTCAAACTGTGATCCTCAGATCTCAGCCTCCTGAGTTGCTAAGATTATAGGTGTAAGCCACCAGTGTCTAGCTTATTTTATTTTTTAGCATTTCAATTCAAGATTTGCATTTTTTTTTCCAGGGCTGGCCTCTAACCAGGACCTTTCTCTCTTTACCTTCTGAGTAGTTAGAATTACAGGTTTATTCCACTATGCCTGCTCCCTGGGCCTGTTCTTATTAATTCCCTCTTCCCCTTTCTTAAAGTCCTATTTTTCTGCTTCTCTGAATACCTACTGATTTTCAATTGGGTACCAGATATTTTGAACATTGCTTCACAATGTAGATGCAAAAGTCAAGGGAGGGCTAGGAAGGTGGTTCAGTGGTAGAGTGCTTGCCTTGCATGCCTGAGAACATGGGTTCGATTCCTCAGCACCACATAAGCAAAAAGAAAAAAGCCGGAAGTGGCGCTGTGGCTCAAGTGGTAGTGGTAGAGCGCTAGCCTTGAGCTGAAGAGCTGAGGGACAGCACCAAGGCCCAGAGTTCAGGCCCCACGACCAGACCCTCCCCCTACCCCCCCCCCCCAAAAAAAAAAAGTCAAGGGAATTAGATTGGAGTTTTGTTCTAGCACACAACAGAATCTCTGACCTTTTGGAATCTTACTTTTGGGCTTTGTTTTGTTGGGTCTAGAACAGATTTTAATATTTAGCTAATTTAGCTGCATTACGCAGGAAATCCTCTTCTGAAGGCTCTATTCAAGCTTCAGCTGATTTCCTTCCTGATTCAGGGTGCTTTCTCTGTAACATTCTCCTAGAACTCATCCTTAGAAATGCCAGCTGCCACAGCCTTCCTTGATTCTCACCCTTGGACTCTCATCTATTCATTCCCGTGAGGCCATGTGGCCACTGGATTTTCTTAGGTTCCTCATTTGATAGGCCTTAGAATGGAAATAATTTGATAAATTCATTGGTGCTCATCCTTTCAAGGGTCACAATCATGAGTTGGCTATTGTTCAATGTCAGAAAATAGTTATTTTCTTCTTTTGTTTTGTGGTGCTATGATTTAACCCAGTATCATCTTGTGTATGTGACTCAAGTAGCCCACCACTGAGCTACATACCCAGCACCTTTCATTTATTTTTAGAGCAGAGAATGTGAAATAGACATGAAATTTTAGTTAGACATTAGATTTTATTCCTCCTGGATAGAAACAAAAGTCCCAGGATAACATTTTCCCCTATAAATGACAACTATTATTAATATCAATGACAATACCATGGGATGCAATATTGATGAATGGTATTTTAAGTCTAGATATTCTTATTTCATGGATATATTAAATTTAAAGTTAGGTAGGATACCTTTTGATCACCAGTGAAGCCCTTAATAAAGCTTTTTATCAATAAAACATAAACCTAGATCAAACCTAACCTGTGAATATTTATACATTAACTCTGGCCCACACTGAAAATACATAAGAAGGTAGAAATCCTTCCCACCTGTTTTGGACTGGATCAGATCAAAGTATGCCTGGAGATGTGAACCTGCTGAGCAGTTCATTGGATCAGGCTCTGGGGAAACACTGGTGGAAGTGTGGAGAAGGGAAATAAAACACTAAATGGGGTAGGGCCAGTTCACTCACTGGAGATACTTCAGGGTCCCAGTCCTGACCAGGATCTGTATGAGTTTCTATGGAGCACAGCTCAGAGCTATCACAATGGAGGAGAAAGAAGACTGATGTGTGTCCACAGGTGCCTCTTCTAGCACTTATTAATAGCTGCTTCTGTATGTCTTAACTTTGCACCTCTTGTCCTGCAGGCTGGTTGTACCCATTGCTGATTATCAAGCAAAGACCCTCAGTGGCAACCTTCAGAATATAGAGTCAAAGAAAGCGACCTAAGGAGGTGGTGGAGAGTAGTGTCCCTATACCAGACTTACAATTCAGGTCAAACGAATTCTAAAGCAATGCTATGTGCTCTGATCTCAAACTAACAGGCAGACCTGAACAAATAGATACAGGATTATGTCAATCTTAGCATAAGGCATTCTTTAATTTTAGCTATACAGTGAACACTTGCGTGGAACTCGCTAGTAATGGAGTGTACATTTTGTACTTCTGTGGATCTGAAAGTTTGACCATTTAGGTAATGACCTTGTGACATATTACTTTTTATTTTAAGAGATGGTCTTGCTTTGTTGCTGAGATTGGCCTTGAACTTGTGATCTTCCTGCCTTATTCTCTCAAGGAGCTGAAGTTATAGACACATACTGTTGTGCATATGCCTATAAAAATATATTTTTTACCGAAATATGCTCACATATTTTGCTATGTTCAGAAGAGAATATGAAGAGTTTGTTGAAAACAGTTAATTTTTATTGAATATAGTCTACGAGTACTCTAGACATCGTTGTGTTCATAGATATAGAAGACAAGGCATTTAGGGTCATGGGTACTTTGCTAGGGGTTTTCTTGAGAACACCTGTTACTTAGTTTTCTTCATTTGAACCTTTCTCCTAAGAAAAGGGATCTAGTACCACATTCTGGGCATGGCAAAAAGGCAGTTTCGTAGAAACGATCATGAGATTCCCACAGGTGGCTCTGCCATGGTTCCATTGTCCTTTCCACAGCCAAAATCATCTCCCTGAATTTGTCTCCACGTGGACTGTTCAGAGCACTTGTTATTTCTACACAAGAAGTGAGGTTGATTCCTGGAGTCTCCTCATTCACTCATTCATATGCTGTCTCCTCTGACATGCGATAGAAAAAAAATGAAACGAAGATAATGCTTTTTTTAAAGAATTCTCAAAAAATTAAAAAAAAAGAATTCTCAACTTGTTAAAAATTTGTGCTAGAGGCATGGGGGAAGAGAATTACATATCCTTGATAAAAGCTGCAATAAGAACTGCAGTGATGCCTCCATCAGAAAGAATGATATTGCCCCATTTGTTAGGAAATGGAAAGACTTGGAAAAAATCATATTAAGTGAAGTAAGCCAGGCCCAAAGAAACATAGGTCCCATGGTTTCCCTTATTTGCAATATCTAGTATATATATGAGTCAAGCAGAAAAGGTCACATAAGGTGATGTTAGGAAAATGAACCCTAAGATATGTGTTTAAATGTTTATTTTTCTTTCATGCATTTGTTTCTAAAGCATTTATAAGATTATTTCTTTGTTGCTTTGTATGTCCCTCCCCCACAGTATAACCCCTGCTTTCACTGTATTTGATGTCGGTATAATTTGTGGAGGATAAGGGGAAAAACAAGTCGTTTTTAAGGTTACAGGTGGACCCGTTGCAACAATGAGAAGTACAAATTGTCATGTCGAAAACGAACTTTACAACTTTGGTGGTGGTGGGGGGAGGATTAGGTGGGGGTGGGTGGGGGAGATGCTGGGAAGGGATGGGAAGGGTAAACAAAGGAGGAGGCTACAATGCTTGATAAGAAATGTACTCACTATCTTGCCTATGTAATTGTAACCCCTCTGTGCAGTATTTTCACAATAAAAAAAAAAAAAGAACTGCAGTGAATATCATTGCATTCTTCTGCACATCACTTGGGCACACTTCTTTGTGTTCCTCTTAACTTTTTATTAGAAACAGATTGCCAGGAATTACTTTTAAAAGGATTTTTAGATGGGTGCTTGTGGCTCATGCCTATCATGGTTGCTAAGAGCATAGTTCAAAGCCAGCCTGAGCCAGAATGTCTGTGAGATTCTGATTTCCATTTAACTACCACAAAACTGTAAGTGTAGTTGTGGCCTAAGTGGTAGAGTGCTGGCTTTGAGAAACAAAAGCCTGGGGACAGTGCCTAGGCCCTGAGTTCAAGCCCCAGGATCAACACCAACACTGCCCCTCCCCGCCACTCGTATACACAAAAGATTTTTGACTAATTAGACAAATATTGAAAACCTTTCAAGGTCTTCTGTTGAATTGGTCTGCTGCCGTGTGAACTCTTCAGAATTAACAACACTGTAAAATTTACAAGTAAATGTGTCTCTCCATGGGCTCAATTAGAGAAAAGCTCAGGACAATGTGAGAAAAGGTCCAGTGTAAAGTCTTTTTTGTTTTTCCTTGAGGGAAGCATTAGGATTTCCTGGAATTGTCTTCTGCTATAATTGCAAACATTTATAAAACTACTCAGAAAACTTACATGACTACTATTTTATTTGTTTACCCTTGACTCACATGTTTAATAGGATTTTGTAGCATTAGCCCATGCAAAAGGAATCCACTTTTGCCTTATCTTGTTCTCCTCCCAAGGCATTTGTTTAGTTCCTTGGAATCCTCTCAGTGTGGAAGTTGGCAAATGCCATTGCAATGCATAATCACGTGAAATATAGACAGTACTTAGAAGTGAGTTATCTAAAAGGCTCAAAATGCATGTGAAAATGTTATGACTTCCAATTTTTTTTTCAGAAGCTTCATCTAGCCAACCAGTGCCATGGTTCAGTTTGAGATGCCAAAATGAAATGTGTTTCTTCTAACAAAGTCTGTGTATCCTAGTTGACTGCCTTGCTCAATTAAACTCTGTAGTTTTCTGTAGTTACCGCGCTAAGGATGGGGTGTGCTTGGATCTTTTCTCTAAGACCCATTCATCAAAATGTCACATAGCAGCTTAAAGGGAGTGATAGGTGCCACCGCGACCTAGAATTGGCTAACTCAGGAACTGGAAATCATTTCAACAGCTGCTCTTTGTCTAATATCACACAGTTGTTTCATAGAGTAAATTTTCTAGGATAGAGTTTGGGTTTCTTTAGCTTATTAAATCCCCGGTGCCTATTATAGTGCATCCATATCTACTGATGGTTAGAGATCAATAGATATTCAGTGAACAAACAACTTAGTCGAGGTCTAGATGTTTTCTGATGTTTACCTGATCATGCAACACAGGTAAAATCTGACCCAGTTCTATGCCTGTCTGAAATCCCAGTCACTTTGATTAGGCCTCTAGTGGTATCTGTATTGCACTTACATTCTTTACTAGACTGTTTCTTGAGAGTGGCAAGCCTGACTTACATGTCCTTGTTCCAAAATCTAACATAACGTCTAGTAGATTCTTAGCCAGGTAGTCTTTCAACATTTCCAAGACATATCCCAATAGCCAATTCTTTTTGCCCATTAGCTTTTCACTAGAGAAAGACAAGCTTATGTTCCAGGGTAACTTTTGTTTAGGGAAGAAAACGAAAGATGGTTAACTATGTAAACTTTCAACATCTAATACATGGATAGTTTGATTCATTCACTCATTGAATGCCAAGTGCTGAATAGGTGTTAGGCACCATGATATGGGTTACAGCTGAAGTAAAGAAAACAGACCTAAATACCTGTCTTTGTGAATATTTAGATTCTAATGAGGGAATAGATAATGTATAAGAGAAATAAGTAAAACATATAGTGAATTGATGATATAGATGAATGTTGCAAGGAAGTAGGGTACAAGGAAGGGAGAGTGGATTGACATTCTGATAAGTGTGGTCATGGGCAAAGACGATGAAAGAGAGGATACTATCTGTGTAAACCTCTGGAACACATTCCAGGAAGACAAAGAACATGTAAAATTCAATGGGCACTTGTTAGCTTTTCTTCTTGACAGCTCTCCTTCTAGTTGGTCACTGTGCTTCCTGATTCCCACTCTTCTGTGCTTCTACTCATCTTGCTGATTGCTCCTTTGCTCTTCTTTCTCCTTTTGAGTTCCACCTTTTGAATTTAATCACTAAAATGATTTTCTTCTCTCTTCATTCCCTATTTAGTTGTGGATCTCCTCTTGTATATCCAGTTGTGTGTGCAATTTTTCATTTATAACATCAAATACTCATCTCAAATTGAATATGTCCAGAATTTAGGCAGGTCACTGTTTAGCTCTCTGCTGCAGGAGTTCTATCTCTCCGAGACACTTTTTCCTTGCATATCCTTGGTGTTCCTTCATTTTATTCATGTCTGTGCCCACATGTTACACCAACACACAGGCTGTCCATACCCTTCTATCTAGAATAGAACCCTTGTCCTACTTTATATATTCCCTTGTCCTACCTTTATATGTCAAAGCAGCTCCATCACTACCTAAAACATTCATGGGCATTTGTTTTATTCTTAGTATTTTTCTGCTGCTCATTTAGCAAGGGATGGCTTTTTAAGTTTGACTTTATTTTTCACTGCTGTATTTACAGCGCTTCTTAGAATGGTGCTTGGCACATAGCAGATGCTTGATAAACATTTGTCGAATTGGTGACTCAAGATTTCCTTCTCAAGATTCCATAGCCCTTTATTAGTCCTATCACACCACTTAAAATACTGAATTATAGCTGAGAATTATTTTTTTCTCACTCATTACATGATGATCCCTGGAGAGAAAAGACCATAATATTTATCTCTGATTTTCCAGTGCTCAGAAAAGAGTTCCTCAGGGTGCTTCAAAAAAGTGCACTTAATTAATTCATGTTTACTTGGTCTTATCGTTCCCTGTAGAAGTAGTACAGGGTCTCTGGTGTTTGCCCAAAGCATTCATTAGTTGAGATACTGAGCATTGTCATGATCAATTGGGTATAATATAGCTCATTTCTGGTTTAGAAATTAATTGAATAATACTCAGGAACTGAGTGTGTAATTTTAGACTATGATTTTTATAGCTACAAAGCATGAACTTTGCACAGGCAACATTTGCAAAGTATTTAAGACAACATTTTAAAGCATCTTGGACTACAAAGAGCTCAGCATTAGTGGCCATCTTGTCTAATGCATTAGGGAAGGGAAGGACTAGACAGGCAACGCTGCCTTCCTTGACCATAGAAAAGCCAGAACTGGAGACAAGACATCTGGATTGTAGCTCAGTTCTGTTTACACAGTACCACTGTTCTATTCATTATAGAATTTTCTCCAATTTTAGACTTTACCTTTCCAAGGGGCTTACTCACAGACCACTTATATCCAGCCTGTTCATTTAATTTTGTTTTCTCATATTAGATTTTCTTTTCTACATATTTAGAAACTTCAATGAGCCAGTTCAGTAAGTCACACTTTTATCACAAGGATATGAACAAAACAGATATGATAGAACACATTTTGAGACAATTTTAAAGCTGTATCTTGACTACAAATATCAACAATGTTATTAAAGTTTATTCTCATATGAATTATTTCAGTCAGTGATGAAATTTTCTAGTAGTGACCTAGGTGGATTTATGTAGCAGTATATGATTTATGGATTACTGTGAAATAAGGTAAGCCTTCTAACAATGGAAATTGCATTATACCTGTAAGAGGTAGAGACAAAATGACATTCAAGTTTGTAGTATACTTGGTGCTTCAGAATGCAGTATGAGACACTACTCATGACTCCTTCCTTCTCAAAAGAATTACAACTCTTTCTCATTTTTATGGAAGATTTTTCCTAAAATTAACATACAAAAAAGACCAAGAAAATATTTATATCTGTAAAACCAAACCAAACTGAGCCAAATAAAAGAACAGAAACTTTGTGAATACATATTTTGATAGACACAGTTAAAAGGTACAGGTAAAATTGAAAATTAGAATCACATGCACCAGAAAGTGATTGTACTTTCTACTTAACCATGACCAGCAGGGACAACACTTCTGATTGATTATAAAATCAAAATGCTTGGCTTTATTGGTCCACAATGTTACAAAAACAGATTTCTTATTTTAGGCCTTACATGAATACCTACTCTCCTCTCTCAGCTGATCAAACTTTCCTCTTCTGCTTTCTTATAGCACCTGGAACAAATATACTATTTTCTTTATTGAAATGAAATAGTATGTTTACATTTTTCCTCCTGATTGCAACTTAAAGTCCTTGAAGTCAGAGATAGGATTCTCTGTTCTTGTTAACAATTCTAGCTTTCTCCCAACCAGGGTCAACATGCTGTCTTCCCATCAGTTACCAAATTCTCTCAGTGTAGCCTTTATTTCTCCGTTAAGGCATACATATTAAGAAGCATCATCAAAAAACCAATTGGTTTCTTTGCCTAAATCTTCTCTGAGGTGTGAACTGGATGTGTGCAGGCTCTGGAGGTGATGGCGACCTTCCTTATCTCCCCCTTTCAGTGGACCTGACGCATGCACATTGCCCTCCTTTGGCATAGCTTTGTGATTAACAACAATAACATCATAGCCAGGTTGTAAGGCTCTAGCTCTGCCACTTGTTAGTTCTTCTATAAAATGAGAATAAAGCGAACAAACAAACAAAATTATCCCATATGGTGCCGTTGTTGCTGGGATATCCCAGGAATAGGGAATTGAGATCTTTATCCAGTTTTTTGTTTTTTTTTTTTGTCATTGTCACTGAAGGAATTCGGAAGCATGCCAGTATTAGGAATTTGGCGGGGGGTGGAGGGGAGGAAGAGATAGAGAAAGAGATAGAACATATATTATGAAGTGAAGATGAAAATATATACTTGATGGGGGGGGGGCAGGGGGAGGATGGGAAGGGATAGGAAGGGGAAACAAAGGAGGAGGCTACAATGCTTGATAAGAAATGTACTCATTATCTTGCCCATGTAATTGTAACCCCTCTGTACAGTATTTTCACAATAAAAAAAAAAGAAAATATATACTTGAGAAACTTGGGCTTCTCAAAGTAGGTCAAATCTCCAAGATCTTGGATAGCTTATGGGCAAACTCTAATAGAAAGGGAGAATTATTTATGAGTTGAGGTGAGGCATTCCAGAAATGGGTTGGTATCTTTCTTTTTTAAAAAAATTCAGATTTATTTATTTATTTTTTACTGTTCTTTAGCATGCTTTCTCTCTCTCTCTCTCTCTCTCTCTCTCTCTCTCTCTCTCTCTCTCTCTCTCTCTCTCTTCTCTCTCTCTCTCTCTCTCTCTCTCTCTCTCTCTCTCTCTCTCTCTCTCTCTCTCTCTCTCTCTCTCTCTCTCTCTCTCTCTTTGCTATCTTTCTGAAATAAGTTTTTCCCTCCTATGCTGTCCTTATATGGCATTTTTGGATGAGTCAAAGCATCAGATGTAGGATGGCAACCGTCATTTCTGCAAGGCCAATATTATGGAGACAATATTGAAATGAAGCAAAGGACAATTAGTGGGCATTTGGATTGGCTATGGTGGTTCCGGGGCTTGGGGTGATCTGTATCTCATTATCACAGGCAGTCCTGTGGTAATACAGCTTTGTGCCTGTGTCAGCCTCTAGCTACGATGCAGTTTGCCTCTTTTTTGCCTGTGTCTGTCTAGCCTATCTTGCTATGAGGAATCCATCAGATGAGTTAGTAGAAAGTACTTAGAACAGTACCTGACACAGAACAAATGACAGGAGTGTTCATTATAATTATCAGTATCATTATTGTTCAGTAATACTGGTTTGGAATATAAGGGGGTGGTTTCCATAAGATTTCCACCTTGAAGCCTTTGTTCAAGAAAACTGTTCTAATCTAGAAATCCAATGCTACTCTAGGCATTAAACAAGTCAATTTCAGATCCAAAGAGTGGCAAAAAATCTAGTGGTAATCTCTGCTGCATAGATGGACAGTGCTAAGCTGATAATGTGATTTGTTGGTCTACAAAATTCTTTTTTCTGGGGGGGGGGGGAGGTCCGGTCGTGGGCCTGAACTCTACCACTTGAGCCATAGCACCACTTCCGGCTTTTTTTTTCTGCTTATGTGGTGCTGAAGAATCGAACCCAGGGCCTCACGCATGCAAGGCAAGCACTCTACCACTGAGCCACCTTCCCAGACCTGGTCTACAAAATTCTTTACAAGCAGATGTAACTACGATGGCTAATTTTATGTCACCTTGTGGGTTTTTGTTTGTTTGTTTGTTTTAGTTTAGACAGGGTTTTACTATGTAGCCCAGGTTGATTGATCTCAGACTCTTGATTCTCCTGAATCAGTTTCCCAAGGGCTGGGATTACAGGTTCTTCTTTGCCTGGCCTTAGTTTCAGTTTCACTGAGCAAAGGTATGCCCACATAGTTGGTAAAGCTTCATTTCTTTGTTCTGTGTATAAGAATGTTTCTGAAACAGATTTGTATGTGTGATAATAATCAGAATAAAGATGATCACATCATTAATGTGCATGGGTGTCATTCAATTCATGAGACAAGCAGTGTGAATTCACTTGTTTGAGCTGGGACATTTATCTTCTGCCCTTAGTCATGAGTACTCTGATGTTCTGGTCTTTAGACTTGAATCACACATTCAGTCGTTGGTTTCCCTGCTGCTCACAGCAATGGGCTCTGATTAAATTGCATTTCTGGCTTTCCTACTTTTCCAGCTTCCAGATGGACACTTTTGAGACATTTTGGTCTCCACATCATGTGTATCAATTCCCATAAATGAATCTTCTCAGGTATCTACAGTTATTTCCCTACTCACATCAACATCTATATCCTACTGCTTCTGTATCTTTACAGTGCCATGACAGATACAGTAACTATACAAATGTCAGGCTTCTTAAAAAAAAATCCATGGTGGAAGGAGAATAGGATCAAATAATTGCTCTTTCAAATAAGTAAATATCCCTACATTTTCAAAAGAACCAGAAAGAAATCCTAGATATCTTTTCAAAAGGTGCAAATTTTGTCAAAAAATAACCTTTAAAAGCAAGATTTCAAGATTTTGCTTTAAAATAGCACCTTACCAGCTTACTCAAATGTACTTGTTTTACATTCTAACTCAAATGTCAGCAAAAAAAAAAAAAAAAAGAGAGAGAAAAGAATAAAGAAAATCACAACAGGAGCAAAGACTGCCTGTTTATTTTTGCTAACAAAAGATCTTTCTACTTTTTACATTGCCACGGTTGTGAGGATCAAGGTTCTAAGCCAACCTGGGCAGGAAAGTCTGTGAGAAATTTATTTCCAATTAATCACCAAAAAGCTGTGGATTAAGTGGTAGAACACTAGTTTTGAGCAAAAAAGCTCGGGAACTGTGCCCAGGCCCTGAGTTCAAGCCCCAGGACCAGAAAACACTTAACAAACAAACAAAATAAAAATAAAGATGATTATCATTTCTTTTATGTTTTTGGGAAGATTAAGTATCACATGTACACACATGTATAAACTGACACATGACATATGTGTGACAGTTATTATTACTAAGATTACCATTCTTGTTATTGAATGAGTGAAAAAAAAAGAAGTTTCATGGTTTTATAAGCTGGAAGATTTTGCTTGATTGGGCTTATTTATTATGAGCCTTCTCTTAGCAGTTGCAATGCTTACCTATACTGTAAACTTTTTTTTTTTTGGTCGGTCATGGGACTTGAACTCTGGGCCTGGGCACTGTCCCTCAGCGCTTCAGCTCAAGGCTAGCGCTCTACCACTTGAGCCACTGCACCACTTCCGGTTTTCTGGTGGTTTATTGGAAATCAGAGTCTCACAGACTTTTCCTGCTCTGGCTGGCTTTGAACCGTGATCCTCAGATCTCAGCCTCCTGAGCAGCTAGGATTACAGGCGTGAGCCACCGGCGACAGGCTCTATATTGTAAACTTTAAGAGAGAATTTCTCAGCTTCATTTGACCACAGAATCCTCATGGAATACAAAATGGATCATGGGTGTTCTACAGATTGCAATCTAGGAAAGGTTCATTTTTTTTTCAAGAATAAATAACCTGATGTGAAATGGTCTTAAAAGCAAGTGTAAAGAATGAGCCTGCAAAGGAGAACTTATTTAGCTTTACAAGGCATGAAGAATATAGTTTTCTTTTTCCATTGTAGAAAACCAAATACCTAAGTGCTCAATTTTTCAGAATTCACTATTTTCAATGCCATCAGTTTAGCAGTGAAAAGTTTCTCAGAACATTTCCATAGTGCTGAAAAAAAATAATTTAAAATTGGCCTATCTCCAGGGTTTTAGAAGTTGTAAATCCTCTGCTGTGTTTGTTGTCTCTTAGCATGTCATGAAGACCCTACATTCATGTAGGTCAGAATTACATTTCCCTAGAGGTACTAACTTGGTATTGGAATAATCTTGAATCAAAGGACACAGTTTAAGAGTTTGAGTTTCCTCCCTGGTACTGCTGATATATTCTGTTGATCAGCTTCATTTTATTTAACATTTCTTGTGTTTGTGGACAAACAGTTTACAACCAGTAATGAGAGTATTCAGAGAGGCATTAACCAGCTTCTATACCAATGGTACCCCATTGTAAATTCACTGGACACCATGACTACTAAGCCGGGTTGAGGAAATATAATCGGAAATAAAATCTTCTGCCAGACCAGTGAATCTGCTCTATGAAAGGTGAAGAAAAGAACAAAATAGTTTTATTAATGAATAAGTATGAAATTGTACTGTAATATGTATCACAGGATATCTGGTGAGGAGATGGGCAAGGGAGAAAGAAATCTTACCTTCTATATAGTCACGAGTACATTTCAAACATGGGTAATTGTCTTCATCAAAAGAGAAAAAGAAGAGAAAATTTCCTTTATATTTCTGATAAGCTAGGAATCATAACACGGAGCTTAGAGCCTAGGCTTAAACTCTCCAGAGACAGAGACAAGGCGACTCCCATCTATATAGATATTCACTTTTCAAAGAAATGGCTCCAAGGCCTTCAAGAAATACATTCTTGGGATGCAGAAGTGGAAAGAAGCTTATTAAGCTTTTAAAAAAGATTTATATACCTCTCAAAGAGACCGAGAAAGCATTTAAAATATGAAGTTTCCTATGGGAAATGCTGGAGGGTGGAGATAGTATTCATTTCTCTTTGGCACCAGGAAAAAATTTTAAATTAAATAGGGTTTTCCCTCTCTTTTAAAATGTTGGTGCACATTAATTGTACAAAGGGGTTTCATTGTGATATTTCCATGAATGCATAAAATGTGTTTTGAGCAAATCCATCTCCTCTATTAATTTTTCTTATTCCTCTATACCCTTTTAAAACTTTTATTATTATTAAGCAGTTGAACAAAGAAGTTGCAAGTTCTTTAAGTCAGGTTATGGGTATAATGCATCTTGATCAATGTTACCCCTTCCATCATTCCCCCCCCCATAGTCCCTTCCCATCCCTACCTTCAAGTCACATAATTTAATTTTTACATAATATATTGAATATAATGACTGCATTTGCTCACTTTCCTCCTTCCATTCCTGTGCTCATTCTCCTCTACCACTTCCTGTATTGTATTCATTATGTCAAATGAGATAACATACTCAGGGAGACAAATGTGTCATGTTTTCTTTCATTTGTGAGAACTAGATGTAAAATATGTGCATACATGATAACATACAGGGTTTAATGACTATAGACACAAATAAACATTAAATGATGGTATACTTAGGGGTATGACCTTCTGAATAACTAATGCAGCAGTTAGCAAAATCAACATATTTTAATGGGTTTCGTTGCTTCATTTTCATAAAGAATATGAAATACAACCCTCCATTCACACTCTTTCTACAAGTTTCTCCCTCCCAACAGCACACCTTTATTTTACATTTGTGTTATTCTTTATTTTATTTTATTTTTTTTTTATTTTTCTAGGTCTAGTCTTTGTGTATGAGAGAAAACATGCCTGGTTTATTTGACTTAACATAATGATGTTCCTTTCCACTTATTTTCCTGTAAATAACACCATTCATTTCTTCTTTATGGCTGAATAATATCCATTGTGTGTATATGTAAATACATACTATATATATATATATATATATGTGCACATGTATTATATATATGCAATGGAGTGGTAAACTTGCTCATTGCCAAGTGCATCAATGGATTTGTCACAATGAAGCTTCTTGCATTATTAATTATACTAATTAAAGTATGAAATATTCAAAATCAGGTCCTCAGATCATAGCATAAGAGCAAATGTAACACGTTTGGGGTTGACTGCAAGTAACCGATACCAATATCTATTCACTTGAATGGTAAAGAGATTTGTTGGCAGAACATATAGTCGTCTACAGATCTACAGGATTACTGGAGATCCAAGCTTGAAAGATGGGCTAAAAACAAAATGGTAGGGCCCCCCGTGCGTGTGCCCCGGCCCGGCCCCTCCTACCCCCTCCCACTCCCACTCCCAGCACAGCCTGTACAGCTCAGGGAGTTAGTTTATCTGGAATCCTGCAGCTGGGCACTTTCTGTTGCTCTGATGCTAATGTTGACCCTTCACACATCATTCTTTCTGGAATTAAAATTTCAGTTAGAAGAATGTTTCATCTAGTCACCCTCTAGTCACGTCAGCTTCATCGCAGTAAAAGGAGAGAAATAGTGGTCCCAGTTTGTTTTTGTGGTGGGAGCCATCATTTGGCCTGCATGTGTTGTGGTATTTCTGTCATAGAGTGCTCATTCAGAACGTGTATTTCTTCTAATGGCAGCACCATGTGGTAGGTATCACTTTCCCATTTTGTTATCATGAAACTGGGCACAGGAAGTAATTATTCCTCTCATTCCCTACTAGGGATCAAACTTTCTAGGTAAACTCTACCACCAGTCCATAACCCCAGCCAGAAAGTGAATTTAATTGTGCCACATCACACAGTGAGTATTAGAAATAGACTATACTAGAGGTGTTCAGGCTGCAGAAGGCAGATGCTTTCCTTCTCTATTGACAAAAAGAAGTGTTCAAAGCCTTAGAGAAAAAAAGGCAAGGAAAAAGTCAGAGCAAAGCAACATATTCACAAATAACTCCATAACAAATACGTAAGTAATGATAAGATATGAATGGTCTACATCTTTTCTATATGCTATATCTATTTGTTGTTGTTGTTGTTGTTGGTCGTGGGGCTTGGGCACTGACCCTGTGCTCTTTAGCTCAAGGCGAGCACTCTACCTCTTGAACCACAGAGCCACTTCCAGTTTTCTAGTGGTTTATTGGAGATAAGAGTCTAATGGATTTTCCTGCCCAGGCTGGCTTTGAACTGCGAACCTCAGATCTCAGCCTCCTGAGTAGCTAGGATTACAGGCGTGAGCTGCCAGCACCTGGCTACTATATCTATTTTTAAAAGCACATTTTTGATATTATGGTATATTTCTAGAAAAGTAACAAAAATGACATAGTTTCCCCATTGCCACACATCTGTCCCTAAAATGAACACTTCTCATCACCAGGGTACAAAGAGCCAGAAGGTTCAACTTTGATATAGGACCTCTAACATGCCATAGACTTTAACCAACATCTCCCAGGTTTTTCCAAATCTCAGTGTCCAGAAACAAGAACAGAATCCAAGACTAACTCTAGGACTCCCCAGTGTATCTACTTATCATGCCCTTAATCACCTCCACACCTTGACAGCTCCTTTGTCTTCTTTGTCCCCTGTGACTTTGATACTTTGGAAGAGTAATGGTCAGGTGTTTTATAAATCATCCTTCAATTTGAACTTGTCTGGTGTTTTCTCACGATTAGATACAGGCTATTAATTTAAGGGAAGAATATCATCTTTAGTGCATTCTTTCATGGGGTAGATAATATTGCTATGTCACATAAAAGGTGATGTTGACATTGATCACTCCATTAAGGTGTTTAATCTTAATCTTATTTTTCTGAGTTTTAAAAGAATGCCAAGATAGCAGTTTATTTGAAACTTTAGTTGGATTAACATTGTCATAGAGTAAATTTTATTCATTTTTTGCCAGCAGGCCTTACTATATTACAAATTGCGACTAGTATGGATTCATGTAGAAAGTGTAACGCATCTTGCCTTTCAGCACTGTCTCTGTGATTTAGAGCAGAATACTGTTCTTTATTTTATTTTATTTTTTAAATATATTTTTGTTGTAAAAATACTGTACAGAAGGGTTATAGTTATATGAGCAAGGTAATGAGTACATTTCCTATCAAGCATTGCTACCTCCTCCTTTGTTTTTCCCCTACCATCCCTTCCCTCCCACCTCCATAACTACACTCCCCTCCCCTAAATTGTAAAGTTTGTTTTTCAACATAATGTCTTGTGCATCTCATTGTTACAATGGGTCAACCTGTATCCCTATTTAAGTATTTTGTTTTTTCCCTTCCCCTCCCTAAATTAGAGAAATGTATATATAAGATGCAGGGCACTGACATCAACTACAGTGAAAACAGAGGTTATACCATGGGGGAGGAACATACAAAGAAACAAAAAAAATCACATGATACATTATAAATACATTAGAAACAATAACAAGAAAGAAAAAAACCACTTGTGTCCCTGTCTTTGGGTTCATTTGAATGCTCCAACTGACATGGAATTATTTAAGTGAAAGACGGACAGTCCACTATGTTCATATATTGGTGTAGACTTTGCAGCCAAAAGCAATCTTTATTCTGGTGTGTTACTACCACACTAGGGAGTTAGTGAATTATCCTCAATCCTGGTTATCCAGGCTATTTATTGTGTTGTTTTAGAAGCTACATTTGTTAGTAAGGCCTTCAGGCCAGTTTGGCTATTAGCCTAGGTTGAAGAATCTTGCTCATTTAACATACTCCTCCCTGTGTAAAACTGTACATCTATCTTTTGGTAGGGGTAAAATATGTGCCAAAGTGGTGAGATAAACATGCTATTATAGTTAAAAACCATTCAACAATTGTTCCTGTGTAAGGTCATAATTTTTTTTGTAGTTTGTATGTTCTTCTTGTAACTGAAGTATATATTTAATATTATAATTTTATACTTTAATGACATGTATCTATAAATTCTTC
The DNA here is from genome assembly GCF_024711535.1 of Dipodomys merriami. NCBI lineage: Eukaryota > Metazoa > Chordata > Mammalia > Rodentia > Heteromyidae > Dipodomys > Dipodomys merriami. The sequence goes on from NW_027206512.1 coordinate 11,889,135, forward strand.
TAAGTTCTTTTCATCCTTAGGAATGATAGTGCATGTTTGTGGTTATATATCTCCTTATCAAAATGAATGGTAACATCTTCTCTAAGCCTTCACAGAATGAGAATTGTTAATGTTTGGAAAATCATTTTTCAACAAAGTTTGATTTAGATGGATGACAGTAGAGGTGTGGCTAAAAGCAGGGCATAATAAATTATATATATATATATATATATATATATATATATATATATATATATCCACAATAAGCCATTGTTTAGTAGGCTTCAGTCTTGGAAACATTTAATAATTTGTAATGACTAGTCAGTAAGTATATCTTTTTCATTACACTTTTCAACAAGAACTTAGTATTTTAAGTTACCCTCTGTTAAACTCACACAATTATTAATTTTTCTAATTTTAATTCTTAGGTGCTTTAAAAACATTTTATAAATCCTAATATTAAATTTAAGTTTGGTATATTATTATTTTAAGCAACTTTAGTATTCACTGTCAATGATGATATTGAAATTTGGACACTTGGCCTTTAATCTAAATAATAAAAATTCAAGAAATCACAAGGATTAAAAATTAATTCACTTTATATCCTAGGACATATCACAGATGATGTAGAACAGAAGCATATTCCATTTTCTTGTTTTTTCCTTCCTTCATCCCTCCTTCCCTTTCTTCCTTCTTCCATCTCTTTTTATTTCCTTTATTTTCCTCCTTTATTCCTGCTTCCCTTCCATTTTTGGTTAAGTGAGTTATGAGGAAGTGGGAGAATTCACATGGTAGTTGGCAGCAGAATGCAAAAGTACAAGTATTTATAGATGGTTTTGGTTTCATTCAGAGAAAGAATTCAGTACTGGTGTGCTTGGGCTGGCTTATACTTCCTTGCAAGAACCAATAGTTAAAATTCTACACTTTGTCATCCAGTTATTAGATATTGTAATTATTAAATTATAAACATTGATGATTAAATAAATATTGAAAACAAGGATAAACACACATACTCATCACTTCCCAATTTTATTCATTATATTTTGCTGTTCTTACTTTACCTTTTGAAGTTCTTCACATCTGTTGTTTTTGTATCATTGAAGTACTGCATATAGTGTGCAATTATATATATCTCTTTCAGGTCGATACCCAGGGTGTTCACTTTGGTAGTTTGATCAGCTTGTAATTAAAATTCTGATTATGTCTTTCTTTAAAGTATATGAAATTGAAATTATTAGGAGACCATGTGATTTTAAATCATTTCCTCCTTTCACTAATAGCTTTTTTTTTTGGTCAGGCAAAATTGCTATCTCAGGATATTTGAATTTGTTATTTCCTCTGCCGAATAATTTTTCCCCTCTCATAAGCATTTTGCTATGCCTTTCCCCAGCAGAATATGTATGTTATCTCTTTGGGTTAATTTTGTCTGGTTATTCTATTAAAAGTAGCCCATCTTGTCCTTGTCACTCCCTGACTTAGCAAACCTTGCCATCCATCACTTTGTCTTTACTGTTACTTTATTTGTATATTTACCATCTTTTTACATCATTAGAATGCAAGATCATCATGGAGAAGAATCTTTTATGATGTCTCATTCCTTCATTTTTGATGTTAAATCAGGGCCAGGCATACAGTGAAGGACTGTCACATTTTTGTTTTAAGAATGACCTAACAGGGCTGGGGAGGTGGCTCAGTGGTAGAGCGCTTGCCTTGCATGCATGAGGCCCTGGGTTCGATTCCTCAGCACCACATAAGCAAAAAAGAAAACCCCTGGAAGTGGCGCTGTGGCTCAAGTGGTAGAGCGCTAGCCTTGAGCTGAAGAGCTGAGAGACAGCACCCAGGCCCAGAGTTCAGGCCTCACGACCGGACCCCCCCCCCCCCCCCGCAAAAAAAAGAATGACCTGACAATTGACTAGATTAGTGACCTAATGAACAGACTATCCTAGTGAAGGTCATCCAAGTTCAAATAGCAGTTAAAAGATAAATATTTGAAGATGAGATAAAATGAAGTTAGTCAAATCCTACCATTGGAGCAAAAGAGGCTCTGAGATGCCAAGATCAGCTGCCCTGAAGGAAAACAGGACGTTTTTGTGAAAATTAGACCAATAGACATTGAACTTTTAGTATATTTCTTGGGCATAGAATTTGGGAATAGATTATGTCAAAAATTTGGTTAGAGAAAGGATTTGTATGTTGCCTTAATTATGCTGTACTCGACTGTGGGAATAATGCTTCTAAAGCGACATTAATTACATGAATGAGAAGAAGGGTTTATTTTAAGAAACAGCAGCATATTCAGATTCTTTTTTTTTGTGGCATTGTTCCAGCTATAGAAACTAGCTGTCAAAACCTTCTTTCTTTCCCAGAAGAAATTTTTGAGGTAGAAGCTGAGGCTGCAGTTCCATTCCAAGCCAAACTTTGCACAATATGAGCAAATAAAATACAAAAGAGCATTTTCAGTGACTTGAATGAAAGTAATTATTTTTAATATTTAGGAGCTTCTTTAAGTTTATTGCTGACTTTTTTTTTAAAAGTGTGATCTAGACAGTCTTATTGTTTATAACTCATAATGTCGAAATGTGTGGTTCATGTATTGAGGCATAAAGGCAAATGAGGATGCTGCTTATAAAGAGTGATGTGAAGATTATTTGATAAAAATATTGGTTAAATAGTATTATGTGTCAGCATTGTTTTAGGTAAGAAGGATACAATGAAAGCAATCCCATCCTCATACATGTGGAAGTAAAATGAAGCTATGAAATACAATATTATCAAATGAAGAATAAGGGTCTTCGGTCTGTCATTACATAAGACACAGCTAGTCAGGTGTTATGAGGTTTGAGAAGTTGACCACATGATCATAATATTAACCTTTCAGATTAAAAAAAAATCATGAACTGACGTGAAAAATTGGTTGGAGAGCAGTGTGCTGAGAAATGTTTGCAAATTGGTTCTTCAGGGAAAGTAAAAACCAGCATTGACTTTTTAGTGTTTGCCCATTTCAGCAGTTTAAGTATTTCCACCATGCTGATTTAAAGCTACTGTGATGATGTCACTGATTATGAAGATGGATTTAGATGTATCTAGTGAGATGATATAGAGCAAGTCTCAGCACGTCTCTGGTTGAAGAGGATAGAGTGGAGGAAGAAATAATGTGATCTAAAATGTGGTAGGATCTGAACAATCTGAAGAGATAGTGAAGGAATAAAAGAGCAATTTGTAACAGTAGGTAAGAGTTAAGATTACAGATTGAGGGCCCCACTTTGAGTCACAGTCTTAGTGTTATTGCTTACCTTGTGCTGCTAGCCTGTGCTTTTAATTTCTCTGGGGTTCAAGCTCTCATTTAAAAATTGAGAGTGATAATGATTGCACCAGATGGAATTGTTAAGAAGAACAAAGGAATCAATACACACAAAGCACTTTAGTGTATAGAACACAATAAATGCTATTTTGGAGGGTGGATATTGAGGTTCAAACTCAAGACCTTTCACTTGCTAGGCAGGTACTCTACTACTAAGCTATGTCTTTGGCCCCTAAAATGCTTTATTGAGCAAAATAGAAGTAAATGGGTAAGGGATGAGAAAGAGGAATTATGGTCAGCTTATGGTTTTCTATACTCTACAACAAGTAAGCCTCAAAGTCTCTCCCATGATGGACTGCCTGTCTTCTCTTGCACTTTTCTGTCAGAAGCAAATGCATGTGCGTCTTATTGAAAACACTGAGTTTTAGGGGTTTTTCCTTATAGCATGTTAGACTATACCCTGACTATATTTTCCCTGTGAATAATGAGGTGGAATGACTTGCAGAGAATTTAGGTTTGTGGGAGGGATTATAAGATTTAAAAAGAATGAACTAGCTAGTGGGTAGGGGCAGGATAGTAAATATGGGTTCTAGGAAAGAGAAGAACGAACTAGTTCATTGAGTAATGAGAAAAAAACACTACAAATGTTATTTAACTGAACTCAATGGCAGAGGAAAGTCTAACAGTTTTAATATAGGTTACAAAATTTCTACCAGAAACATTCCCTTTTAGTACTTAGGCAAAGAATATTCATGATACTGAAGCTCAAAAGTCTATTTTCAGTGTTAAAATTCTTACTGAACAACTGTTGTGGATGACACTAGAAGAATGCACAATATTTAATCAGCTATAGCTGCTATGCCTGTGTGACTTATAGGCTTGCTCAACTTGAAAAAGTCAAACAAGCACTGAGTGACAATGATACTTAATCACCAAAGAAAAAGTGAATAAGATGCTTGGAAGTAAAGAGGTTTTTAGACCTCAGGACCAATGTCCAGGTGTGCCCAGTTAGGGCATATTTGACAAATATATTTGACATGTATGTCAAATGGAGAGATACAGTGAAGGGCTGAGAAAGGAGATTTATTTCATGGCTGCCCTGGGCAGAAGCGCTCAGTCCTGCTTCAGCTATGTTCAGAGTTGCAGACATTGGCTTCAGGTGGAAAATAAGGAGAATTGGAGGGCTGGGAGTCAGAAAGGTATGCACAGTAGAACAGTCCCAAAGCACAAGTAAAGCCTGTTTGATATTGTCCCAGTCTTTGTTCTTGGAGGAATTTCAGAGAAGTTATTACTTCTTGGTCTCCTAAATATTGAGCTGCTTGCTTTAAGGTAATAAAAAGAAGACATTGTTTGTTTGAGGGGCAGATTGCCTTACACACATGATTGCTTATTTGTGAATTCTGTCTTTCTTGGAGCCCATAAGTGATTGCAAAATTGACTGCAGCAGTAAAGAACTCAGATCAAAGGTCACAGATTCGAAGCAGGCAGACATATTTAATTCATGAGACCCAGGAAAAGCTGGGTTTAAATTTCTTACAGAAACATTGGGATTGAATAAGATGGAACAATACTTAAAATTATCATGGAAGACGTCTTGAAGTAAACGGCTTTATTTTTAAAATCAATAATAAAAATTTACAAATCCTTCCACCTTGAAAACTAGAGCACTTACCATGTAAATGTTCTTTAATAGATCGTTTATAGTGGTTGTGAATTATATTTGAGCTTCAGATGTTTCAGGCATACACAGATATAGATTGGAATAATCTTTCCTAGAGTGTTAAAACGTTCTCTCATTTGTTGCCCTTCAGTTCTTCCACATTGAGAAAATATGCTTTTTTGTGTGACATTTTTCTTGACATGGGTCATTCAAAGAAGTCAGCTACACAATTTCCACTTTTATTACATCTGAAATATTGTATAGATTATTTCAAGTTGTGACTTTCTTTATGTTCTAACAAGAAAAATCTAGTGACCCTATATTTTACACAAAATCAGAACAATATTATTTTCTAAGTAGATACCAAAGTTGTGTATATTTATCTGGTAATATAACCAGAAGTGATTCTTTAAGACTCTATCATGATCAGAACAGCAGATTTATCCTGTGGAAAAAAATCTAGTACATGCTCTCCAGTAACTATCAAAAATTATTCTCAAGGTTTGATTTTCTGTTTTAATCAAGGTCTTTTGCTTTGGTAAAGTGAGAGAAGTTTATTAATGCCAGTGAAAGCATTGAAGACAAATAATGCGCACTAGTACATGAAAAAAATAGATGGGTTTTGTAGTCATTGGGAAAAGTGTTTTAATCTGGTAGACAGAACCTTAAGCCAAATTTCTTATTATCCTCAACTTAATTGGGACAATTGCTTATCCTCAGCCGTCCTGTCCAATATGATTGACAAATAATTACTACCTGAAGTGTTAGAATGCTGAGAACCTTTAAAATGTGTTGCAATTTCCTGAAGAGAGGTAATGTGTATACAACAGGGAAAGAAATTGCTAATATGTGTGCAGGGACACTTCCCTCTGCTCTTCTGTCTAGTTTACTATACAGATAGTCATAACCTTTAGAGGCTGAATAATAGAAACAAAGGTAGGTACCTGCATGAAGGTGTTGTCTTGAGAGAAAAAGGAAATAGCAGGGGATTAACAGGAGTGAGGAGAAGGGAAGGAAAAATCCCATAGAGAGACAGCACAGTTGGGAATGTTTAGGGAAAGGGATAGTGATGGGAATCTGCTTTGTTCTCATATTACTCCATATTATTCCTTTCTCTGCCCAATTCTTTGTGTGTATCCAAAGATGCTATTTGAGGGACTTGTCTCTCTCCTCTTGGCCCAATCATTTTATGTATTTAAAGATGGAATATGAAGGATTGACCCCCACCCTATTGTCCCAGGCCCATACAGATCCAGGCAAAATCCCAAGTATGTGAGAACTTGTTTGATGTGCAGGCAGGGCAAGCCACCTAAACCCAGCTGTAAATCCCATTGTGCTTTCAACTGAAAAGCCCCCAACCCCCTGGACCTAGCGGCTTTTTCATTAACCTCTGCTTCCTTGCTCAGACCTTGTATAAAAACCCAGCTCCTGTCCCAACTCTCTGGCACAACCTCCAAACACCTGGGAAGGTCTGTGACCCTCTCTGTTTCTCAATAAACAGTCTTCACCTGTTGATCTAATCAAGCCCATTCCTTTTCCATTCTCCTCCATTTTCCCAATGGATAGAAGCTGGATGAATGAGATAAATTGGCCACTAAGGAATAACAGAGTATTATATTTATTTTTCTTTTAAAAATGTATGTCTTTATTACAAAGGTGATGAAGTGGAGGGAGGCTTATAGTTACTTAATGAAGGTAGTGAGTACTTTCTTTTTAAACACTGAACTATACAACTTGATGGGGGAGGGAATAGGGAAGGGTAAATGGGAGAAAATGAAGGAGAGGGTAATGGTGTTTACAAAGAGTATTTTAAAGATGTGGACTAGAGCCAGGTGTTGGTGGCTCACTCTGGAAGCTGGATTTGAAGATTGTGATTCAAAGCCAGCCTGAGCAGGAAAGTTCTTGAGACTCTTATCTCCACTTAACCCCTAGAAAAAAGACTCTTATCTCTAATTAACCCCTAGTAGAGTGCTAGCCTTGAGCCAAAAATGCCAGCAACAGCACCCAGGCTCTTATTTCAAGCCCCAAAACAGACCAAAAAAAACCCCCAAACAAACAAACAAACAAAAACCAAGTGGACTAGACATTTATTAGTTCTTGTTTCAGGATTTTGATTCTTTGACTATCTCACTTTGCACCATGTATTTGGATTTTATGGTAAAAATGACAAAAACTGTATAAAGTAGCTCCCTATTCTGAAATATTTTAGATTGGTATGTTAGAATCAAATACAGTGATATTTTCATTTATTGTTTCATCTGCATCCTAAAATTTCATGAAAGTCTTAGGAGTTACTAATTTGAACATCATTATTTAAATTTTATATTATTAAAATTTAAATATTTTAAATGTATAATAAATTAAACTTTATGAATATATATATATATATATATATATATATATATATATATATATTTGTCGGTCATGAGGCTTGAACTCTGGGCTTGAACGCTGTCCCTCAGCTCTTCACCTCAAGGCTAGTGCTCTACCACTTGAGCTACAGCGCCACTTCCAGTTTTCTAGTGGTTTATTGGAGATAAGAGTTTCACAGACTTTCCTGCCCAGGCTGGCTTTGAACCAAGATCCTCAGATCTCAGCCTCCTGAGAAGCTAGGATTACAGCGTGAGCCACCAGTGCCTGGCAAACTTTATGAATATTATTGTTTTCTTTCTGACTTGTAATTCTTGTGAAATATATCTTACCCTTTAATGGTTAAATCAATGACAATGCCTTAAGAAAATCATTTTCAAATGAAACATGTATAGTATATTGATTAAAAATTGGAATATATTTTTGATAAGTATCAGTTGAACTAGTAAGTAGCTTTCTATACACTAACTTCGAATTGAAACTTCGAGACTTAGCATCTTTAGATATCAAAACTTTCTATCATTCCTTTCTTCAAAATATCAAATATAAAGTGTCTGAAATATAAATAGTAGGATATATCTATATATAGAAATATATCTATATCTAATAGAATATATCTATCTATAGAAATCTTTCTCTCTTTCTTTCTTTCTTTCTTTCTTTCTTTCTTTCTTTTTTTCTTTCTTTCTTTCTTTTTCTTTCTTTCTTTCTTTTTCTTTCTTTCTTTCTTTCTTTCTTTCTTTCTTTCTTTCTTTCTTTCTTTCTTTCTTTCTTTCTTTCTTTCTCTCTCTCTCTCTCTATCTAGAAAAGCAAGACTTTATCCAAGTTAATTTGATGGAAGGGAGAATGAAGAAGGGGATATGAGTAAAAAACAATGGCAGAGTCAACAGACCCCATAGTGTGCCTACATATGATTAAATTCAACCAATAAGGCTCTTTGATTATTCAAGAAGCTGAAACTGAATAGACAACCAGATGCCATCAGACAATTTTTATTTATTGTGGTAAATTACACAAGTAAACTCTATGGGGATAGGTGTCATTATGAAATTTTGTGTTTTCTAAAATATTTTATGAGGGCAGTTCATGTTTATGTTATAAAAGTAAAAATGAGTCTGGGTGCCAGTGGCTCACACCTGTAATCCTAGCTACTCAGGAGGCTGAGATTTGAGGATCTTGGTTTAAAGCCAGCCCAGACAGAAAAGTCTGTGAGACTCTTATCTCTAATTAACCACCAGAAAACAGGAAGTGGCACTGTGGCTCAAAGTGGTAGAGTGCTAGCCTTGAGCTGAAGAGCTCAGAGACAGAGCCCAGGTCAGAGTTCAAGCCCCACAACTGACAAAAAAAAAAAGTAAAAATGTAACTTTCTGTGTACTATTTTTTCCCCTAGTTGCTTCTGCTTATAGTAGTTTGGAGAAGGATGATATGTAAACTGTGGCTTTAAATTTTTAGATTTTGCCACTAGGTATGAGTTTTGTCTTGGCTTTGTTAACTGTTCAGAACAATTGCCTTTCTTTTGTTATGTCTTAGGCAAGATACAATTCTTTTTTCCATTCACTCAGCTTTTATTTCCTTTTTTATGCATGAGAGATTGTGATTTTCCCTAAAGCAGGAATCAAGTGTGTCTTCTACATTCAAAATAAATTACAGATTCTGGAATAATAAGGCTACATAATTAAATATGCTAATGTATTCTTTAAAAAATTATTTTGTACTTTTAAGAAAAGCCCTGCAAAACTGTATGAGGTATGTTTGCTAAGAAGAAGGTTAGTGTGGGTATCGTAACCTTGTTATCTGTCATGGACAGCTGAGCATTTTGCAGATGGTTGTTAAAGTCAATGTCTTGGTGGAAAATCAAATGCTTTTCCAAGCCTAATACATTTTATAAGAGCAGTAGATGATATAATTCACTCTTTAAGCATACTAAACTTCAGGGTGTGTGAGACTTCTTATTGCTTGGCTTACCCAGAAAATACCCTAAGGGAAGGTAAAATTTAATTGGAGGCAAATGTCAGGAAAGTTTGTTCTTCCTAGACTTAGTAATTATTTTAGTTCACTTCTATCTGGACTATTTGTTTTTAGACAAGAGACATGCTAAGTAGAAACCACAACCACCATAAAAAGGCACAAATTATAAAAATAAAATGTTTAAGTGTAATTCCATGTTGCTCAGCAAATTTTAACTTTAAAAACTTAGCATCAATGGATGAAACATATAAGCCTAAGTTCTACTTTATAACCTACATAACTAATTTGAGCTCCCCCCAGTTCTAGGGATTAACCTCTGGGTCTGGATGTTGTCCTTGAGCTCCTTTTGCTCAAAGTTAACACTACCACTTGAGCCACTTTTTCTGTGATTAACTGGTGATAAGAGAGTCTCACAGTGACTTTCCTGCCTGGGCTGGCTTTGAATGAAGATTCTTAGATCTCAGCCTCCTGAATAGTTATGGTTATAGGTGTCAGCCTACCTGCAATCCAGGTAATTTGAGGTGTTTTAACAACCTAAATATGTATCTTAAGGCCATAATTTTATTTGTGCAAGTACTAGGGATTGAATTGAGGGCTTGGGTGCTTTTTTACTTAAGGCTGGAGCTGTATGTACCATTTGAACCACACATCCACATTTAGCTTTTTGGTGGTTAATTTTCGATAAGAGTCTTGTGAACTTTCCTGCCCAGGCTGGCTTTGAATCCTCAGATTTTAGCCTACTGAGTAGTTAATAGTATAGGCCTGAGTCATTGGCTCCTGGACTAAGCCATAAAACTTTTGAAAAATAAAAGAAATATCTTTTTTATCTTGAGATAGGCAACTTAGGGACAAATGATAAAAAATAGAACATGTTTTAGATGAATTGTCATCAAAATTTAATAGCAGTGCTTTAAAAGTGCTTGGAAACCCCTGGACACTTACTCATTAAAATGTCAATTAATAAAAAGATCTGACCACATCAAATGTTGATGAGGATGTGAACTAGTGGGGCTATCATACATTGCTGATGGGAGGAGCATGTGGTACAAATACCTTGGAAATCAGTTTGGCAGGTAGCTGTCAACATTAACTGCCTCATTAACTCCATTACTAGATACTACCCAAGAGACACAAAGACATATTTCCACCTAAAGATTTGTACATATTCACAGCAGCCTTAGGCTGCATATAAGGAACGACTCAAAATGCCAGTAGGTGAATGGATAAAGAAACTTGTATATTCATTCAGAAGTATCCTATGCATTAACAAAAAAGAACAAATTAAGTCAATTATCAGTGGTTCTACCTGTAATCCTAGCTAATCAGGAGGCTGAGACCTTGAGGATCTCAAAGACCGAAGCCAGAAGAAAAATCTACAAGATTCTATCTTCAAATAACCAGCACAAACTGAGCTGGAAGTATGGCTCAATTGGTAAAGCATCTGTTCAACCATCATTGGATGACCAGGAGCATAGCAATGCACTATTTGGAGCAGAAGTATTTTCCAAAAGAGCATAGAACAAATGAGGTAAAGAGCAGGGATTGATGTGTGTGTGTGTGTGTGTGTGTGTGTGTGTGTGTGTGTGTATGTTTGGGGGTGTGTGGATGAATAGAGATATGAAAGGGTAAGGGTGCAGGCCCCTAGAGCTGAGACAAGATATCTGGATTCTATGGGGGCACTCAAGTATGTTCTGAATTGAATTATTATGACTTAGGAAACCAGAAGAAGAACTTAAGGAGTGTGGTGAGGTAGTCATGGTAATAAAAAGGGAAGATTTTAACAGATGCAATTTGAATTAACTGGAAGAAGAGATCTGAAGCCATAAGCTTGCTGAAGAGAAATTTGAATTAGTCAAAATGACAAGGACTAAAAACATTAACAGTTTAGACATATGTCATACTGACAGGGCAATGTACTCAATAATAGCCTAATAACTCACTCTAATAGCCTTGCGGGTTCTAATAATTTATGTAGTCAGTTTAGTAAGTATAGAGGGGAACACAGAGAATATTACATTGCATGCAATCATTTATTTACTTATCTTTTTATCTCATGGTAGGGGTATTTATTACTTTTTATCATCATTGAAAGGTGTAGTTTAGTCCTTCAAAAATGTTAATAGATGTGATGAAATCAGCCAACAAAGCATTATGATATTTATAATATGATATAGTGGGTGCTCTTCTCAATACTTAAACAGCACAGAAGTAATCACTGAAAAAGTTTACATTTTTACTGCTAATGAGAAAGTGAAGAAGAAATGATTATACATAACTTATTCATTCACTTGCTCATTCATCCCTTCACATACTGATGTATGCTATGAAGCATTTTCAGTGGGATGTAATGTTAGAAAGTTAGGTCTGGACTGTGACTCTAGTTAGACGTCAGGTGAGACTAGAGTGGTAAAGAGGTTACCATCTGAATATATGGCAAGAATAGGTCAAATAGAGTATTATCACATGCAAGCAAAAGAGATGGAGATGAATTTTGCAAAGAAAGAACAGTGTGACCACAGTCAGAGGGAATAGGACTAGACGCTTGAGAGACATTGAGGAACCATTAATGCAGAGTCTGTGGCTGGGGAAAGAGCTGCAGATATTTATTTCAGTTGTAATGGAGTCAAGAGAAGCAGGAAAATAATATGCTTTGATTTATGCTGCAGAAATGTTATTTTAATTGCTATGCAGACATTAAGAATGAGACAGAATGCAATTAACAGGCTTTTTCAAGGGGCTCAGGTAAAAAAAAAGATAAAGATTAGCATAGAGCTCTCCTGAGGAATGTGGAAGGATTTCAGATTTGTTTGGTAGTAGAGTGGCTGACAACATCCAGCAGAAATGTATGTATGTGCACGCGTGCATGCACGCGCACACACACACACACACACACACACACACACACACACACGGCAGTAGATCCATTTTGGCTATATTTAATTACTTCAGTAAATTAACTTCAATTAAAAAAACTGAGCACAGTGGTTTGTGTATGTGTGTGAAAGAAAATGAGAGAGAATAAATATGAAATCTTTACTTTGTTCAATAATACCTCTGCATAAATACAAAGAAGGGGGATGGACCGGGCTGAGGTAGGGATTGGTTTGCTAGTGTTTCTGGTATGGTCAGGAGAGGCTATTTCAGTAAGAGTGTTACTGGAATTTTAGGTGCTAGGCTCAACCTCCTGGGAACCTAGGACACCAAGGTCATATGTCAAGTCCAGGCTCTCAACCCAGCACCAAATGAAGATATGAAAAATGGCAGATATCAGAGAAAGGAAAGCTTCATTAACTGGGAATGTAAGAAGAAGAATAGTAGCATATCAACCCATCTTTACTGTACAGTCACTTGCTTTAGGTTTATGTAGGAGGAATTGGGGTAGAGGAGAAGTATGCATAATTATTGAAAAGTTTCAGTTATTAGTATTTTTGGTACTTACAGGTGGTCTGGTTGCTCATCTTTTAGCACTGGTCACGAGGCATCTTGTTGTAACAGTCATTGCTGCCTGGCAGCAGGTAGCTTTGTCTCTTGTCATAGGATATATCATTAATCATCCTTCCCAGATTCCAAGAAGGCTACAAAGTGACAGCCAGCCAGAGAGAATGGCTTAGAGCAAAGGACACAACTGCAAACTGGAGGCCAAAATGCCTAGTTTTTATCTTTCTTTTTGTTAACTTGTGGGTCCAAGTGAAGAGTCTGTGCTTTTCAGAGAAAGCAGTTTAAGTACTTATTACAACATAATACTTGACCAGAGACTTGAAGAATGTGGCACACTATCAATATGAATACTTAAAAATAAAGAGTACCAGACACAGAGAAAAGCAAATGTAAAGGCCCAGGAAGCAGGTAAATGTTGGACTTGTGGGAGGAATGACAAGAAGGCCACTGTGGAAAGAACTGGGCATGGAGAGAATGGTGGAAGAGTCAGCCAGGAGAGACAGGGGCCCACATGAATTAGAACAATGTAGACTATCGTAAGGAACTTTGCTTTAGTCTGGGTGAGTAGTCAGTTTTGTGTGTATGTATGTGCCAGTGCTGGGGCTTACAGCCAGATCATTGTGCTCTTGCTTGGGTTTTTCACTCATGGCTGGAACTTTACTGCTTGAGTCACATCTCTATTCCAGCCTTTTTTCCCCTCCTGGCTATTTGGAGATAGAGATTTGGGTTTCTTCCTCTACTGACTTCAAACCATGATCCTCAGATCTAATAGTCTCCCAAAGATCTAAGATTACAGGCATGAGCCACTGATGTCCAGCAGCCAATGGAGAATTTTAAGCAAGAAATATTCTTCTTCAGAGAAATATTTTATTTGATTTAACTCTTCAAAAATATGATTTTATTGTTATTGAGATGTTGTACAGAGGAGTTATCATTTTGTAAGTCAGGTAATGAGTACATATCTTTTTTCCCCCAATTGTGCCCTCCTTTATTTGACTTAATTTAAAAATAAATTTCTTTTCAGATATTGTCTTCTAGGGAGGCAAGTAAAACAAAGTAAAACAAGTTAGAGCTTAATTGATAATTTAGCATTAAAGTGGTATTTCTGATCAAGTTAGTCGTCTGGGTGGTACAAAGTAGCTGGAATCTGGCTTTATAATGAAAGAGAACTGAAAGAATTTGCTGAAAGCTCTGGATTTGAGGCATGAGAGAGAGAAACAGAGAGAGGTAGAGAAAGACAGGAGAATCGATATTTTTAAAAAGTTTCGGAAAGAGAGTTGCTATGCTTAAAATGGAAATGACCTCAGGATAGATAGATTTTATTTGAAAACAATCATAAAGTTTTGAGCATTTAAATTTTGTGACAGAATAAATGTGGAATGGAAACGTAGGTATTAAGTATACTTCATTAATTATGTAATATACAATATTCTGTGCATACAGATTTTGAAGTAGTTCTAGATCATATTTGTAGCTAAGAGGCAGAGCAAAGTGAGTTAGGTAAATAGCTAGGGAGTAGAGGAAGAAGTAGAGCAACGGAGCCCCCACCCATGGCAACCTGAGGGCAGTTCATGAGGAAATTTGAGGGGGATGGGCACTTTAGTCATAGGAATGAGGAGCCAAGGGAGGGAATTCTTTCAGGAAGGATGGAATGATTGGTAAGGATAGCACATGTTATGTCAAGTATGTTTGGGGACTAACAATTTGCCACTGGATTTGACATCATGGAAATTACAAAAACTTGACAATGATTGTTTTGGTGGGGATTGTAACAGCATGAGATGTACAAGACACTATGTCAAAAATGGAACTTTACATCTTTGGGGGGCGGGGAGTGTACATGGAGATGGGAGGGCAGGGATGGTAGGGGAAAAACAAAGGAGGAGGCAACAATGCTTGATAAGAAATGTACTCATTACCTTGCTCATGTCATTGTAACCCCTCTGTACGCTATTTTCACAATAAAAAACTTATTTAAAAATATCTTGAGCTGGGTTCAAGAAAAAAAGGGGGGAAGGGATCTGAAGACAACAGATGTATACTTTAAGCTTGTCTTCAAGGAGAATGAAAAGTAAATTTTTGAGGAAAGACTCCTGGCCTCACTGAGAAGTGTAGACTTTTATTTGAAGTGAGCCTAATCAGTAGAGGGATTTTCTCAAGCTGTGTGCATTTCTGCTTCTGGTACAAGTAGTTTGATAACTCTGTGTAACAAGGATCAGGGTTTCTCCTAGAATATATGATAAAAAAAACAAAACTAAAATCATTCCCACTTCAGCAAACAGCAACTGTAGCTCCTTTGGCTTTCCTCTCTTTATGTCTGTCAGCAAATCCTTTCAGAGAATGCTTATAGTTCTAGGCCATGCACAAGATGCTGAATAAAGAAGAAAGCAGTCATGAGGTTGGAAGTGAGGTTTTTATAGTACAAAGCAATGTGGAGATTGGAGATCTTTAGGGAAGACGGAAAAGTACTGGTGTGGATTGCTAGATAAGTAATTTGCATGCAAAAGAGAAATTTGAAAATTAAGATGTTGGAAGTGTATCAGTTATGAATGGTGGTTACCTTTTGAAGAAAGAGCTCTAATAGTACAATAGAAGAAAGATGAATTGGGTGCTAAAGTTATCAATAAATGAATAGAAGGGGTCGCTGAGAATTAGATTCATGACAATGGGAAAAGAAAGAATGTTGAAGTCTAATTAAACAGGGTTCAAATGACTTAGGATTTTAGAAAGATAAAAGAAGAGAAATTACTTGGAAATAGCATTGAAGAAAAAGAATTAGGAGGGTATAGTACATGGGATATGAGATTTACAAAGTACCAAAGCAAAAAGCCCTGCCATTTGAGAGCACAGACTAAATAAACAACTTGAGAGGTGAGGACATCTGGGAGTGACTGAAAAGGATGCAAAGGTACTGGCAGGCTGTGCTGCTCTTGCAACTCTCAAAGCATGTAAGATTTTAAGATATCCAAGTGATCTATTTCTTGATGGAAGAAGTAGTTCACAGGAGTATGCACAGAATGAAAGGTTTGGGACAGCTAGAGATACAGGATAAAGAAAATGATAAGAAGAGACTAGTTGCATTTATATAGCTTTTAACTCAGTAGCCTTGTTGGAATTTTCTTTTAGCTATCTAAAAATTGAAGGTAGCAATTTTATTTTTCTAGCAGTATGTTGAAACTTTGTGGTTAATATATACTAAAATGTATATGTTTGCATTCTATGTATTTTATTATTGTACAGTATTATTATTAGTTAATTCCAAATGATGACAGGTAATTTACATTTGAATTATATGCCTGTTAATTAGTTTTTTAATTCATCAACAAAGAAGTTTAGATTGGACCAAATGGGTTGAAATACCTGGCTTCTTAAACACATCTGAAATTTGATTTTAAAGGAAATACATAAATACATACACATACCATCAAGGATGGATTTGATTGGAGCTGAAATGAAAAAACTTGTAATTATGGGGGAACATACTCTACTATATACACTGTTTCATTTTTAATGTTTGGTGTCATCCAGATCTGGCTGGATAGATGTAAATTCATTAATTACTTTAAAACTCAAGAGGAGCAGGAGATATCTGACTTGCAAGCATTGTTATCATATTTTTATTATCTTTAAGTAGTTGTACAAAGGGGTGTCCATTCAACATTTTGATTTATGAGTACAGTGCATCTTGATCACTATCATCCCTTTTGTCATTCTCCCTCATCCCTCTCATCTCTAGTCATGCCCTCAATGTTCCTAGTCTGAATAGCAAACTTGAATCTGTACGTTCAAGCTCCAGTTTGGAAACCAAATGAAGTTTCTAAGAATCCTAATTTGTTCATGATTTGCTTAAGTGCTAATATACGTTTGTCAATTAGAGATCAAGTGTTTCAAATAAATTTATTGTGCTATTTATTTTTCTATTATTTGAATATATGTGTATATATGTATATATGCATATATATGTATATATATGTATGTATATATGTATGTATATATGTATGTATATATATGTATATGTATATACATTCAAATAATAGAAAAGTAAATAGAAAAAAATATATATTGTCTTGCCGGTCCTGGGGCTTGAACTCAGAGCCTGAGTGCTGTCCAGGAGCTTTTTTATGCTCAAGGCTAGCTCTCTACCTCTTGAGAAACAGAGCAACTTCTGGCTCTTTCTGAGTAGTTAATTGGAGATAAGAGTCTCATGGACTTTCCTGCCTGGGCTGGCTTTGCACCATGATCCTGAGTCTCTTGAATAGCTAAGATTGCAGGCCTGAGCCACAGGCCCCCCAGGTGGATATATGTTTTATGTGTACCAGTTGTGACTCTAAATGGCTTGAAATGATAGAGAAAGTGGGAAATACCTGCTGGCCTAGAAGGTGCTACTTAACCTGTTTCCCAATGTCTCTGGTGTCAGCCACTGGACTGTTTGGGTAAATTAGGCCAAATGTAACATTCAGATATCTGTCATTGTTGCTAGCTCACACTCATCCATTTCTATGTATTAAATCTTAAAACCTCACAGCTGTGCAGTGAGGTACGGACTATCATGATCCCATTCTACAGATGAGGAAACTGGAGGATTGATAGATAATAACTTGCTGCAGGACTGGGGAATACAGTTAAATGATCACCTAGCATTTGAAACAGGGACTTGGATTTCAGAGCTCAGATGCTATTGGCAGTAGTGTTTCTGATATCATCGAAGCTCTCGGCAATTTGCCTACTGAAACTTAATCTTATCTTCCACTTACCAGACAGCTTCCCTTTGGTTTCTGTGTGATTCCTTTTAAAATCTACGAAGTGTTTCATGGGCATTCAAAAAAAATTTCTTGTAGGGTCTCTTGAATTTATCTGCCAAATCCATTTGATAGGCATTTCTGCCCGTCTTTTTTTGTTTCTCCTCTCCTTTATCTATATCTCTGCTCAGGAAGCAGCCTTTTTAATTAGACAAAAAATGTCTGTGTTGAAGGTGCTTTTCAAAAATTCATTAGTCCTCCAGTTCAGAGCAGACCCAGGATTCATGCAGAAGGCGTAATGAACCATGTTCTAATCTGGATGGCAAAGAAGCTGCTTCACACTGAAGTAGCACTGTTTGTGAACCATATTTCAAAAGCAGCCCCTAAAAACAGTTAACTGCAGTTTCTGTTCCTAGTGCATTTCTCAGTGCAGTTCTCCACATGTCCCAAGGGTTGAGTGGGACCTTCTGCCTTTACCATGTGTGTGTTTGTGTGTGTGTGTGTGTTTGTGTGTGTTGTTGTTGTTGATCATTTGATTTTTTAGTGCCCATGTACCAGATACAAAATAAAAGGAAATGAAAAGGAAATGATTTCCCCCCCTTTTCTCTACCCACAAAAACAATGATTTCAAGTCATGTACCTATTCTATACCTTAGTAGCCATCTCAATGACACTGGAGCTATCTATTTTACAACAGCATTTTCTAAAGCCTATTGGGTAAAGGAATGCAGCTGAACAGGCTTATAATCTTTGTATAAAATTCAAATACATCAAAAACTGGGATGAGACCCATCATTGTATGAAGAGCACACAAGTGAAGTGTATTTAAATCTTGAAGTAATGGGGACAAGGCTACAGCCTTTGGCACAAAAGTGAATTAGATGATATTTGTATTTAGGCCTTCCAGTCTCCTCCTTTTCAACTATTTGACTTCTTCCATGCATAATCCTTTATTTTTTTTAAAAAAGGAGGGTCGAAGAGAAAGAAAATCAAACTGCAAATTTATGTTTAATAGCTTTATGCCGTTTAAGCTTATTTGTAGTCCGGAGATGCTTCTTTAGTATCAGAGGAGTTTCAGATATCATGGAGGGAGATTAGCAACAAAGGAAGAGGATTTAGATCATCCCTTTTGGCAGCCTTAAAGTCATAACCCAGAGCATACCAGCTAATCTAACTAGGAGTCTGAATCAGTTGGTAGGGTTATTTAAAGATTTTAAAAATGCACACTGCGAAGTTAAACAAAAGTGCCATGTCTCTTCTTGTTCTCTTTAGTGTGAAGATTTTTTTTTTTTTACTTTGTGAACGTCTTCACTTAAGAAGTTATTCTTAATTTGGACTGGTAAATGTTACAAATATCCTACAATCTTTCAAAAGTATCTTTCATGTTAAAGGAAAATTATACACTGAAAATTCTGTCATAAATATGCTACACTGATAGAGAACAGAATGGAAAAGGATTTTTTTTTTCTGGTCCTAACCCTTGAACTCAGTGCTTGAGCTCTGTACCTGAGCCTCTTTGTGCTTAAGGCTAGTGTACTACTATTTGAGCCACAGTGCCACTTCTGGCTTTTTCTGCTTATGTGGTAGTCAGGAATTGAACCCAGGGCATTATGCATGCTAGGCAAGCACTCTACTACTAAGCTCAATTACGGCATTTTTTGAACTTCAGTTTCTTTATTTTATTTTAAAATATATTTTATTATCTGTAAGTGGTTATACAAAGGAGTTGCCATTCAACAAAGAAGTTTATAAATTCAATTTATCTTGATCAATGTTATCCCTTTTAGCATTCTCCCTAATATGGCATTGTTTTTGTGAACTTAATATTTCAAAACTAAAACACATTTTATTCCAAGTAAGAAATACAAGTCCTGAATGTATAACTTGTCTATTATTTATGTCAGCAATAAGGAGAAATAATAAACTATTTGCTTTTCTCCTTGAGCAAAAATTACAATCAATAACTGTAATATTTGATACAGTGAGTTCATATATGAGAAATAAGAAGGGAAGATTTCTTCAGCTAAACAGGATTTTTATCTCTATAATGCTGAGTGGGCCTTAGGAAATTATTTGTTTATGAGAATGTGTTTTGTCATAGCTCTTGGGTTACAACTATATTTAAATAATATACATCACCTTTAATGTTTATTAAATTCTTAGGATAAGTTTTATTATTCCTTATTTGCAGGAGAAGCAAAAGCTCAGATCATTTGATTGACTCGCTCAGGCACCAGAAACTTGCTAGAATTAAAATTGAGCTAGAAATGGTGGTAAATGTTGAGGCAGAGGATTGGTTATTTTGAGGCCAAGCTAGCTGGCATAACAAGATCTTCTTTCTAAGCAAAAATGAAACAGTTTAAACTATCATTTCACCAGACCCCAAACCTTTACTCTTTTAACTGTGATTGGCTATGTTTTAGAAACAAAAAATTTACACCTCGCTCTTTTTCCTGCCATATATGTGACATCTATACTTGCCCTACAATCCCAAGAGACCTGACTATATATTCCAGTGTAACATCCAGGGCTAAAGGTGATTCTAGATCAATTAGACTAAGCATAGGAAAACCAGTGCACCGGGAGTCATTTATGGCTAGTAGCTGACTCATATATATTATAAATCATATATTATAAAATACTTGAAAAAGTGTAGAAGCAAAGGTGTTTCAGTCGGAGCTCTTCAAGGAACAGTACACTAACACAGGGCAATCTGAAGAATATTTAATAAAGATACTGAGTAAAAACCATGTGTATGGCACAATTACCAGGACTTTGTGTGATTTGTGCAGAATACTGGGATTTGTGTGGAAAATTTCTAAACGAAGCTGTTATTATTCACTAGTCTCAGGAGAGAAGAGAGTGGACCTGGAAACCTGGGGATCATGAACAGTGTGCAGAGGGCCATACTATAATAGATGTGATCTTGATGCCTAGCACAGGAAGGAAGTTGAAGAAAGATATTCTAGCCCTCTGCCTTACCTTCCTCCAGGCTCTGATAGTGCTCCTTACTGGCTCCACTTGTATTTGGAGAGCCACAAAGTCTGTTGATGAGTTACATGGGACTTCTGGACACAGAACAGATCAGGGAAAACTGAAGAGATCTGAGTTGCTGGTGGAAGTCAGCATAAATATGTGAGGAAGATCAACAACTGGATTCAAACTCAGAAGTGGAAAGAGCGGCCAATGGAAAGCTTCCTTCTCTCATCAGAATGGTGACACTTATTCATACCTTCACTCATTAATTAACTTATTCAACAAAGCATTCTTCAGTTTCTACTTTAAGCCAGGCATATGAAAAACACACATTATAAGCCCAGATATCTCATAATAAAGAGCATGTTGGCATGTTTGTTAATAAATAACAGGCTGGCATGTTATTTATGTACTGTTACTCTACTTTAAATCATGAGGGCGGGGCCAGGAGATTCTTTTTAGATTTTTTTTAAATAATAAGACTCACAAGATTACTGTACATCACACTCAACGTAAGATTTGTTTAGGAGTAAAATCCTCATATCCTCATAACACTTTTAACATTTCCATTTTCACTGACTCCTATAGACTCAACAAAAGGAAAGCTCTATAGTTTGTATAAAGCATGATATCCTTACCAGTATTTATAACTTGAAAATTTCTGTCACTACCGATGCCACTAACTGTTTAGAGGTTATTTGTGTCATCAGCAGTGCTTATCGTAATATAGTTAACATACCTCCTTTATCAGGTTGCGTAGAGGATAGACCTGTAAAGTGAATTGAAAGTCAAATTCTAGAGGAGAGGGGAAATATTTCATTAACCATTTACTTACCCATACTATGCTTCTAATTAGTATTTGTTCTATACAGTATAATGTGGAAAAGACATCAAAGGACAGGAGATAATACTTGAGCTAGGATTTGATAAATTTAAAGATAAATTCAATTTATTTTCTAAATAGGAGTCCATATACTGTTTTGTGCCAGCAAATAATTTTAAATAGAATAACCTGATAGAATCATTCAAAGAGCTATTTATGATGATAAAATGAACTGTCATAAAACTATTATACTGAAGGACAAGGAGGTACATTTAATTCTGTGTTTAAGCCACCCTAGGAATTAGCTCATACCTTAAATCTAGTTTGCAAGTCATAGAAACATTTAAAAATAGTGTGTTTTCTGTATCATAAAATATTAGCATGAGCCTCTAGACATATGTTGGAAATGAACTATACAACTTGGGGAGGGGGGTCTGGAAGGAAAAGACTGGGAGAAAATGAGGGTAGGGTGACATTGTTCAAAAGAAATGCACTCATTACTTGACTTATGTAACCCCTCTGTACATCACTTTTACAATAAAAGAAGTAAAATTATTAGCATGACCATTTGAATATGTTACTGGAGACACATCTCAGAGGTGAATTGCCTCTTCCAAGTTCTCCAATAGAATACAATATTTTTCTTATATTTTATTTTATTTTATTTTTTGCCAAACTCTCTCTCCATCATCTCCTCTGAGGATAATAATCATATATGTCTCAATGTATCTGTGGTATATGTATGCTGCAAATAACTACCTAATACAGTGTATAAATAAACTAAGTAATAAAAAGATGGAAATTATTGTCTGCTAAGTGGTATTAAAAACCTGAACATTTTTTTCTTGAAAATAATTTTTTTGTGTGCTGACACTGGAACTTGAACTCAGGGCCTCATACTCTTGCTTGACCTTTTTGTTCAAAGCTGATATTCTACTACTTGAGTCAAATCTCTGTTTCTGGATATTTGCTGGTTAATTGGAGGATAGAAGTCCTTCAGATTTGTCTGCTCCGATCTCAGCCTCCTGAGTAGTTAAGATTATAGACATAAGCCATGAGCCTCCAGTGCTCAATTGAGTATCGGTTGAGTATTATTTATATATATACAGAATGCCAATCACATGCTTTTCTTTAAGGATAATACATTAGGGTTGACCTATTAATTTAAAAATGAAGACATTTTTAAATTGTACTGCATTTTACTTCAGTGAACTACTATGGAAAACATTTCCTAGTATGTGTGAGAGTTATCTCCTAAATATCACGGGCTTTTATTGTTAAATAAATGCTAAAGAAGTTCTTAAGACTTAAAGATAAAATGTAATTCAAATAATTTGCTACAATGAGGATTATCTTCTCAAATTCATTTAGGGAGTGATGTAGTTCAAATCTTAAATAAAGACAGAAATCACTTTTTTGAAGTTCATCAATTTTCTAGACTAATGATTCTACTAGGTATTATATTTGATAACAATTTAATATTTCTATGCTATTTCTATGTACTATTTTAACTAAACATCTGCTTTAGAGTTGGAATCCCTACTTTATAAATGGTACAGCTTCAAGACATAATGTGATATTTAACTCATGGACTTTGCAGTCAGCCTGAGGTTGAGAACATGACTGTGCCCACAACAAACTGATCCCACCCCAATGACTTTATATCTCTACATCTTGTTTTCTCTTGGAAACCATGAAACACAATAGACAGTGCTTGTTTTATAATGCTGTAGTGAGAATTGCCAAATTGAAAGCTTTTGAAAGAACAAATGATATAAGCTGGGCACTGGTGGCTTACACCTGTTAATTCTAGCTAATCAGGAGGCTGGTATCTGAGGATGGAGGTTCAAAGCCAACCTGGGAAGGAAAGTCTGTGAGACTCTTATCTCCATCTTATCACCCAAAAGCCAGAATTGGAGCTGTGGCTCAAGTGTTCGTTTGCAGGTCTTGAGTGAAAAAAAAAAAAAGGACAAAAAAAGAAGCCTAGGCAGTAAGAGCTCAATGTTTGTTTGCCCCTATCAACTGCCTGAAATTCAGTAATTAGTAAGTAGAAGAAATAAAATTTTAAACTCTGGTTGTTGGTTTTCAAATTTGGTGTTCTATCTACCATGCTATTGTATATGTGGTGTTTATTTAAAATTTACTTAGAATAGAAAAGCTTTCTCCCATGTGACTCTTTCTATGGCATTTGAAGATAATATGAAATACTTATAAGTGATTTTTCTGTGAAATGTGATAACTATCTTGGATACATTTATTAAGCAAAAACTAGTTGATGGTTTTTATTTGTTAAGTGACTGGTTCAGATGATAAATTTTAAAAATTCTATTTCTATGTATCTATTACAAAAAATTCATTATATCGAGTCATTGATTGTCTACTGATTAAAGCTATAGAAAAAGGATCACTGAGGGCTGAAAGCAAAGTCTTCCCTCATCTACCCACCAAAATCTCACTTTCACACTATTAGACCTATAAATTTCTCTATGTAGCTTGAATACTTCTTGATTACATAAAACATAGGTTCATTTTCATATTCACAGTATCATTTTCACAAATGTTGTATGTCACTTAGAAACAGCATTTTGCAAAAGACATAAATATGGATCTAGGTTATAATCGTGTGAGTGAATGTCTTTGGTAGGTTGAAGGACAAGATCACTGGAAGAGAGTTTGGGTACTCTGTATTTGTGTTCTTTGCAGGGCCTCCAAATATAGAGGTTTAAGAAGAAGTTAGACTTATAGAAAGATTTAGAATGGAAATGCAGGGATGTCTGTAGCTAACATAAAAGATACTTTAGATTGTAATAGCAGCTGAGAACTCTTAAAGAGAATATGATGATTCTGTTGAGGGAAATTTAGGAATTCTAAAAATTAAGGAACATGTGAGGAGGGATCAAAAAAGAATATGGAGAAAGAAAAATTCAGGAAATAAGAAAAGCCAAGTGGGACTGTTGTCTTGGAAACCAAAAGATTCATGTCTTTTAAAAAAGGCATTTCTATACTCAAGATGTTGATACACATCAGTAAAAACAACAGATAAGCTTATATGCTACTTGCAGCAGACAGTAAAAAATGTAATGAGTAAATTGTGTATTTTGTTCAATGTACAATAAAGTATCAGAAAGTGTAGAGGTCAGTATTGTAGTTTTAAAACAGGTTATGTGGGTAGTAAGTCTTACTAGAAGTATTGCATTTTAGCCTAACCCCTCTGTACGGTATTTTCACAATAAAAAAAAAAGGAATTGTTGGGGACATACGTATATGTACAGATAATGCTGATGTAGACAAAAGCAAGCAGACTTGGAGGCAGAGAGTTGAGACAAAAGGTAAGCTGCAGTTGGATTGGGGAATAAATGTAAAGTTAGGAATGGGGAGAGTGAACACAGACTTCTCTTTCTACCAGTATAACTGATTTGAAAAGAAATCAGTATGGTATTTGGAGGGGCACATAACTTGAGAGTAATTTTATTCTATGTTATTTTTTAGATTGAATAGACTTGGACATAATTATAGATAGAGAAAGAAAATACCAGCATGCAAAAGAGAAATGCTGAGAGATGGGTGACACTGTTGTCAGACACTTTGTACGCATATATTGCTTTGTAGAATGGGGACTTCTTTGTACAACTACTTAAAGATAATAAAAAAATAAATTAATTTAAAAATTAAAGAAGTGCCAGGATGTTAACTCCTAAGAAAGGACACTTGAGACTATAGGAAATTGGAGAAAGAACATGGATAACAGAGGAGAAAGAACCCTTCCACTGAGCCAAAAAATGAATAAGGAAAGATTGACTTGTTCATCAGTGGCATTGAGGAGCAAATGATGAGTTTTTATCTATGAAGCGGGAATAAAGGCTATTTGTTTAAAAATGATAGAGCAATAGTAAGGGCAGAGCCTTTTTGTCTTTCCCTATTTCAGAAACTATAATTTCTTTTCATGAATTTTTCATATCATTCATGTTCATGATTGCATATTGTATCTTTCCTCTAAGAGACCATATCAATGTAGGCATAGAAGAATGATTAGACAGCTGAATTGATCCAGACTGGATAGTTTGTCTGGTAATGAATTAACAGGAAAAATAGAAAGTAAGGGGTTTGGAGAGTAGATTCAAAGTGATTCTAAGATTAGTTATAAAAATGAGTGACTAAAATAAGCTGATGACTGGGACTGAACGGAGGTATTAAAGAGAAGAGAAGGAGTGAGTATAAGGACTAGTAGATATAAAGGGCATGGGTTAATAAATTTTGATGCTTGGGTTTAAGATTTCAAAAATGAGGAAGTCCTAGATGATGTGTGGAATCCAGATGAAGATGTCTAGAATGGAGTGGAGTGAGTAGGGAATGGAACAGAGAAAGATAAAGAACTGAGAGGCAAGAGTATTGCGCTTGTTGATTACATGGGAACTGAATTCACTGAGCTGGTGGCAGGGAGTAAGAGGGAGATTGTGAGCAAGGTATGGGTCAGTGGGAGAAAGGAATAAAAAAGAAAAATGAAGAAAATAAACGGATCATATAAATTCCAGAAGAAGATTTCATACTGTGTAAGTCAGTCTGTTAGACTCAAGGAGACTGCGTACCAAGTTCAGTCTCAGTGCATGTGGTAGATTTGGTATTTGTTCTTTTTAATGGAAAAATGAATAGACAGTTTATCATGTTGGTCAATTTATTAGAACTCTGCTTAATATGAACTAGTCCTTTCGTTAATCAGAATTTTGCTTCTTTTAAAAATATTTTCTGGAAGATAGTAAATAATAATAAAGGAATTCGTATTAGAGAAAATTAGGGAAAATGCCAAATGAGTAGTCATTTGGTTTTGATGACATTCATTTTAGTATCCTATATATTCTGCATTTTCTTCTCTAAGACTACCCCGTGAGAATGAGAGTTAACTTTGACATAAAGGGAGAGAGTTGAGATAGATGCATAGCATAACCATTGAAACTGGGATCTGAAGTAATTTCGGATACTTGGTGGCACAACAGAGTTGAAAAGAAGTGTTTGTAATTTATCTATGATGTGGTTGTTTACTTAGAGAAAAACATCTAGGTATTACAAAAAAAGAAAATACTTGTTCTTTTGAAACATACATTTTATTTTATGAAAATCTTGAAGAGCATACTTGTTTTGAATTTGAATGGAACTCACAGATCTCAGCAAGAAACAGAAACATAATGTAATTTTGGTCAATTTCAAAATAGAAGCATCTAAGGAAGTGAAAAGCTATGAAACAACTTTATGGCTATAATTTTTGCTTTATAGCTATACTCCTGTGGGTTTTCACCATGAGCAATTAAAATAAATAAGCCAATTTTAATTAAGGTGTATTTCTGCTTTTTATTTTTTGTTGGTCTTGGGGTTGAACTCTGGGCTTGGGTGCTGTCCCTCAGCTCTTCAGCTCAAGGCTAGTGCTCTACCACTTGAGCCATAGCACCACTTCTGGCTTTTTCTGCTTATGTGGTGCTGAGAAATCGAACCTAGGGGCTCATGCATGCAAGGCAAGCACTCTACCACTGAGTCACCTTCCCAACCCCTTATTTCTACTTTTATATGGAAAGAATATTTGAGGAAGGCAGTAGTTCAGTCAAGTTTGGTTATACAGACAAAAACCATAGCTGTTCTTCTTTTTTAATTTAAATTTTATTGTAAAGGTGATGTACCCTGGCAGTTCTTAATAGAAAAGGTAGCAAAAATTATTTGTAGGAGAGAAGGGAAAAGATGCCCTGGCTGTAGTGTGTTTGCTATTAATGAAGTTCCTATGCAGAAAATTTTGTCTGCTGCTAATGATTGCTTCACTCAATAATACTGTACATGCTTAATACTTGACTTTTTTCAATTTTTCTTCTTTGTTCCCTGTGTTCCATAGTCTTGAACATTTTTTCAATTATACATTGTGTTATATGTTATATATTAAGTGGTATTTATTCATAGTATAAATAACTCTATGAATAAGTATGTATCTATATGCATATAAATGTATATATTCATAGTACCAAAAGTTATCTAAATATATATATGAAGTGTCTACATATGTATACAGGGACTATTGGATACTATATAAATCAGTAAAATGTACTTTCTACATTCTATTAGAAAAAAATGAAGCAAAGGGATACTTGAGGGCAAGAACAATTTCTTTTTTTATTTTTTTTATTGTGAAAATACTGTACAGAGGGGTTAAAATTACATGAGCAAGGTAATGAGTACATTTCTTTCTTTTTTTTTTTTTTTTTTTTTTTGGTAGGTAGTGGGGCTTAAACTCAGGGCTTGGGCTCTCTCCCTGTGCTCTTCAGCTCAAGGCTAGCACTCTACCGCTTGAGCCACAGCGCCACTTCCATGAGTACATTTCTTATCAACCATTGTTGCCTCCTTCTTTGTTTCCCCTTCCCATCCCTTCTTGTCCCCCCCCAGCCTCCCCCCTCCATGATAAAGTTGTAAAGTTCGTTTTTCGACATAACGTCTTGTACATCTCATTGTTGCAGTGGCTCCACCTGTATCCCTATTTAAACAATTTGTTTTTTTCCCTTCCCATCCACAAATTATACCAACATCAAATACAGTGAAAACAGGGGTTATACCTTGGGGGAGGGACATACAAAGCAACAAAGAAATCATCTTATAAATATGTTAGAAACAATTGCAAGAAAGAAAAAACATTTGAATACATATCTTAGGGTTCATTTCCCTAACATCAACTTATCTGACCTTTTCTGCTTGACTCAGACATATACTAGTTATTGCAAATAAGGGAAACCATGGGACCTATGTTTCTTTGGGCTTGGCTTACTTCACTTAATATAATTTTTCCAAGTCTTTCTATTTCCTAACAAATGGGGCAATGTCATTCTTTCTGATGGAAGCATAGAATTCCATTGTATATATATATATACCACATTTTCTTGATCCATTTATCTATTGAGGGGCATCTGGGTTGGTTCCATATCTTAGCTATGGTAAATAATGCTGCAATAAACATAGTTGTGCTGGTAGCTTTAGTATGGTCTTGTTTGTGATCATTTGGGTAAATGCCCAAAAGAGGGATTGCTGGGTCATAGGGGAGCTCTATGTGGAATCTTTTGAGGAACCTCCATATTGCTTTCCAAAGTGGTTGAACAAGTTTACACTCCCACCAACAATGCAGTAAGGTTCCCTTCTGGCCACATCCCCTCAGCATCTGTTGTTATTAGAGTTCTTGAATATAGCCATTCTAACTGGAGTGAGATGGTATCTCAATGTTGTTTTGATTTGCATTTCTTTTATGGCTAGGGAGGTTGAGCATTTCTTCATGTGTCTATTGGCCATCCTTCTTTCCTTTTCAGAGAAGTTTCTCTTTAAATCTTTAGCCCACTTATTTATTGGGCAGTTGTTTCTTTGAGGATTTGTTGTTTGGGGATTTAATTTTTTGAGTTCAAGGTATATTTCAGATATGAGACCCTTGTCCGTTGTATGGCTAGTGAAGATCTTCTCCCAGTCCATGGGCTTTCTATTGATCTTGCTAGGTATGTCCTTTGCCATGCAGAAGCTCTGCAGCTTCATTCAATCCCATTTGTCCAGCCTTTCTTTGATTTGTTGTGTTTCTAGGTCTCTATTAGGAAAATTTTGGCCTATGCCAAGGAGACCTAGGGTTTCTCCTATTCTGCTCTGTAATGTTTTCAGAGTGTCTGCTTTGACTGCGAGTCTTTGCTCCATTTGGAGTTGATAAGGATCTGGCAAGAACAATTTCTAAACCTCAAGGCAGTGTTGATTACCCAAGAAGATGGTTTTAGTTTATATTTGGGGATCTAGCAGAATTCATAGATCTCAATGGCTCCTTGCACAAGAAATGAAGAAAATTCAGTTTTGGTAAAAGTTTTTGGACATTTATAATAAAAATTAGAGTGAGCTGAATCAAAACATTTCAGGACAGAGATAAAATTTCACATTCAAAGTAAGATTGCAGTTTGAATTAGATATACAGTCTACTTTCACAAGTCCTGGCTCTGTATAAGAGTAGACAGAATAATCAATGCCTTAAGAGAGGAATGAAGCTTTCCCATGTGCTAATACCTCATTTTGACATAAATGGTCATAGTACATTGAAGAACATACTAAAAAGAATGAAAGATAGGCACACACCTAGTCCCTCAGGAAGCTGAGATCTGAGGATTGTGGTTGGAAGCCAGCCTGGGCAGGAAAGTTTGTGAAACTCTTATCTCCAATAAACTACTCAAAAAAGCTGGAAATGGTGCTGTGGCTCAGGTGGTAGAGAGCTAGCCCTAAGCAAAAGAGGCTCAGGGACAGCACCCTGGGCCTGAGGTGAAGCCCCAGTGTCGCTACCGCCTCGACCAGCAAGGAGATGCGACACCGGACTCTTCTCTCTGCCGTTTATTCAGGACCTTTTTTTAATCTTGTGACCCCAACCCCGGGGAGAATTCCCCACAGCCTTAAGTACCCGCTGGGTAGCCAACCCTGATATGCCACGTGGGAACCACCAATAGGTTCAGGTGCGCGGAAGCAAGCCAGATTCTTTGCCTTAGCCATATCAGGAGTTGTTTACCACAGAGAGCACTCGCCATCGGGAAGGCGGAGGGCGGAAGCTGGCACCATCTTCCAGGTGCGGCCTCTCGCGGCTCTCTAAAGTTCCCCCTTTTTTGTTTAAAGAACACAGATGAGAACAGAGGTCTGATCCCTGTTGTGCAATGCAAGGACTGCATACAAGCCTTCTCCCAGAGGGCGCCTTCTCTAGGGATGACTCAGCCTGTCCATTGATTCGTTTTTCACAAGGACGGGAAAAGGCGAATCGAACCCGTGTGCAATCAAACATGCTCTCCTCGAGGGCAAAACTCATGCCTCTCGACTGCAGTACTTTGGCTTTGCAATCTGTGTTCATTGTTTTAGGGTGGCAAGCCACGCTTAGGGGGACTGACCTGCTCCAATGACTGTAAAGGCTTGGATAATCATGGCTGCACTGCGACGCTGAGAACCTCTAATTTGGCAAATGCACCACAGACATACCAAGGAGGCTAACACCAGGAGGCCTATCAGGGCTCCCAAACCCGCCCCCTCCTTGAGATGATTCATAGCAGTAGAGATCCATGAAGATAACCCCTCCGCCAATCCGGCATCCACTCAGGTCGAGTTCACCATGACGATGGCAACCCTGAGCTGTTCCATCAGGCTGTCGAACTCCCCAGTTCAATTACCTAAAAGATAACTAAACAACTGTTTAGACAAATTTGCAGCGTTTTTTGAATAGGTTTTTTCCTGGGCCTGAACTCTGGGCCTGGGCACTGTCCCTCAGCTCTTCAACTCAAGGCTAGCGCTCTACCACTTGAGCTACAGCGCCACTTCCGGCTTTTTTCTCTTCTTTTTGCTTATATGGACTGGGGAATTGAACCCAGGGCCTCAGGCATGCAAAGCAAGCACTCTACCACTGAGCCACTTTCCCAGCCCCCATTCTTCTGGGTTAATTGCACCACAGCAGCAGCTAATCCAGCATTAGTTAGTGGTCCGCCCAGCTCTCTGCAAACTTTCATCCATGCTTCTAGTCCCCTATTCTTATATGGGGTTATGGCGGCTCTGCATTCCTTAGTACACTGCTCGTAAACAAGCTGTTTAATTAATGGCATGGCTGCGTCTGGGTCACCAAAAATTCTGCCAGCGGCCTCGACCATACGGGCAACAAAGTCGGAAAACGGCTCCATAGAGCCCTGCAGGATTTTGGTGAGATTGCCACTCACCTTGCCTTTATTTGGTAAGGCCTTCCATGCCTTTATGCCAATTTTATTGATTTGTTCATAAACTTGAACCGGGTAGCCTATCTGCTGATTGGCGAATCTCCCCTGTCCAAGCAGCATATCTCTGTCCCAAGCTGGGTTTCCCCCAGCCTGATTGGCCGCAGCCTCTTCACTAGCAAATTCAATCAAAAAGGCCTTCCAATCTAAATACTGACCTGGGCTCAAACAAGCTCATGCGAGCCCACTCCAATCACCGGGTGTCATGCAGTGTCTGTTTAGGGCCTCCACCTGGGCTACAGTAAAGGAGGCTGTGATTCCGTATGTCCGCACAGACTCAGCTAAAGATTTTATAACCTTAAAATCTAAGGGTTCATGATACCGCTGTCCCTGTGGATCCTGAAATATTGGACAGGCTAGATGTAACTCGGTTCTGACCGCTTTCCACACGCCTGGGCTGAAAGAACAGCCGGGGCTGCCACTTCCAGGGTCCTCCGCATAAAGTAGAGGGGCCGAGGGTGTGGCGCGGCACATGGAAGGCATGCATTCGTCTTTATCTGGGTCCTCTCTCTCCTTCCCTTTCCTCCTCTTTCTTATCTTTGTTTTTTCTATTTGTTCTATGAGTGATTGTAGTTCCTCTGAGTCTGTAGACTCAGAGGTCTCTAGTTCGGCAAAATTGGGGTATAACCCCCCTCTGCTCTCCTCCTTTTTCGCTGTCTGCCCTTTCCGGTCTTTCTTCCTGCAGCATTTCTAGGGCGGCCTGACCATTCTCTACCGCCTCACTGCAACGCTGGTCCTCGAGACAGCCTCTTATCAGTTTCCATATTGGTCTCACTCCGCTCTTAAGCGTTCCTTGTTCAGAGGCAAAATCTAGGTCCCTCCCTAGTTTCTCCCAAGAGGCCACCGTGAGGCTTCCGGAGACAGTGAACCACGGGGCAACGATGTCACATTCATTCAAAAATCTCTCTAAAGTACTCTTTTTTATTTTTAACTTTTTTGAGTGCAGTAGCTCATTGAGAGCCAAAAAAATTGGGTGCGAAGAAGAAGTGCCCATGTTTTAAACATTTAAAGCTGGTAAACAAACTTTTACTTTCACTTTTGGCTACTCTATTGACTAGCCCCGGGTTCTCACTCTCTCTTTATCTACTGAGAAGAGCAAAAATCCCCCCCCCCCCCCCCCCCCCGCTCTTGTTGCGGATTCCCCTTTTACCTGGGAACTTATTCCCCGCTCTTGTCGCGGATTCCCCTTTTACCTGGGGACTTACCCCCGCTTTTGTCGCGGATTCCCCTTTTACCTGGGAACTTACCGGTGCACCACCCTGACCGCAGAGAGTTCTGAGTCCTCGTTGGGGTTATGGCTGAGTTCCCCGTACGGGCCGCCACGTGTCGCTACCCGCCTCGACCAGCAAGGAAGACGCGACACCGGACTCTTCTCTCTGCCCTTTATTCAGGACCTTTTAGTAATCTTCTGACCCCAACCCCGGGGAGCAATCCCCCACAGCCTTAAGTACCCGCTGGGTAGCCAACCCTGATACGCCACGTGGGAACCACCAATAGGTTCAGGTGCGCGGAAGCAAGCCAGATTCTTTGCCTTAGCCATATCAGGAGTTGTTTACCACAGAGAGCACTCGCCATCGGGAAGGCGGAGGGCGGAAGCTGGCACCATCTTCCAGGTGCGGCCTCTCGCAGCTCTCTACACCCCAGGACCAGAAAAAATTAAAACAAAATAAAAGAATGAGATATGGCACAGATAAACTGAATTGAGACCATTCGTGCACTGTGTTCACTGACGTCAGAAACTAAATTCCTAAATACATTCAATTTCTAAGTACATTTTAAAAATAAACTATTGTCAATAAACAAGGAGAGTAGCAATAATTTAGGCAGTACTGAGACAGAAGGGCCTTTCTATTTCCTCAAACTTTCCCTAACCTCTAACATATCACATCTTTGCAAAGGAATTATAATAAATATTAATCTTCTATTGAAAGATAAATGTGTTGCCTGGCATCTGTGGCTCACTTCAGTTATCTTAGCTGTTCAGGAGACTGCAATCTGAAGATCACAGGTCAGAGCCATCTTGGGAATAAAAATCTGAGACTCTTATCTCCAATAAATCAACAAAAAGCAGTAAGTAGAGGTATGGCTCAATTGTGGCTCAATTGGCAGAATACCAGCCTTGAGCATAAAAGCTCAGGGACAATGCTTAGGCCTTGAGATTAAGTCCGAGTGCTTGTACACATACAAAAAATGTGATTATAGTATGTATTTCTGTAATTTTTGAGAATATTTACAAGAGTAGACTGCTTCAAACTTTCAAAAAGACAGCTCTGTAATAATGAACATGTACACTGCAATTCAGTCTCAATGATCAGCATCTTTATTTTTAAACTCCTAATGTGGAATAAACTACCTTTTGTGATTCCATCACTTGCGGTTTGCTACCTGAAGTTTTATTTCAGAAAGGAATGATTGACCAATTGGTTTAAAACAATACTTCCTGTGCAAGATGCAGCTTATTTCTTCCCAGCTATGATTTTAACAGCTGCAACATTGGTCACAGAAGAAAAATAATAGTTTCCTCCAAAAGCCAATCTGTCATGTCTTCTGGCTGTGTTGTGGTTCCTGACTACTGGTAAAATTAATCAGTGTGGTTCACTGTTAGCATGTTTCCTTGACATGGGTACATTGTGATGGCCTCAGGAAGCACTATCCACAGCTTATTTACAGCTATGATTAGTTTCCAAAGACGGTGTATTTACTATTTTCTTTGTTTTATTTTTCTATTTCATAATAAAAATATTCAAAGACAGATGAGTCCCCTGGAAATTCAGATATATACTTCAATTCAATTTTCAGAGATAAATTCATTCCTTATATCAAAACTGGGTGTTACCTTTTTCCAAATTTTATTTTTATTGCCAAATTCTCTAGAATAGGCAGTCAAAATTAGTAGAAGAGTAGTTTAGGGAGAATAAGAACTCTTTGTATCATTACTTATTTCAAGGATATAGAAGCAACTTCTCTGTGGATTTAAAAAAATATAGTAGAGTTTATCTATGTGGCATGTTTTAAGACCTATGGAGGGATACTGTATATAAATACAGTATATAAATACAGTATAAG
Organism: Dipodomys merriami; assembly: GCF_024711535.1. Taxonomy (NCBI): domain Eukaryota; kingdom Metazoa; phylum Chordata; class Mammalia; order Rodentia; family Heteromyidae; genus Dipodomys; species Dipodomys merriami. The sequence goes on from NW_027206512.1 coordinate 11,923,234, forward strand.
GATCACTGTGGAATCAGACATCAGTTCTGCAATTATTGAAGAGAACTATTCTTTCACAATCCTTTTTTGTTAAGGGAAGATTGCTCTAATCAGAGATCACAGCTCTTTTGATGGGTAAGCACCCTAGCATTTCTAGCTGAACTCTTTATTCTGAGAAAGACCCTAAAAAGAATTTAGTGTTTTTCTTGCTTTTGTACAAAAGCAAAAATTTGAGGCACAGATATCAGATGTTATTTCTAAATGCCCTATTTTCAAGAATTTATGTCCATCCTTATTTCATGTGATGGTCCTTTTATAGTTCCATCACTTAATATTTTTATTTAATATTTTCATTGCGGTCCTATGAAATGTGGGGTACTCAGTCAAGAATGTGATTTGTTTAAGCATACAGGTTTGGGGTGATTTTTTTTCTGGCTTTCTCTGTCTGATAAAACCATTTAGATTGTAGAAACCATTAAGGTATCCACCTGGCCATCTGTCTTCGAAATATTTGGAAAAAAAAATCAAAATGCCCTTTCCGATGGCAATCAGTACAACAGAAATTTGTTCACCATCTGTTGGCAGTGGCCACATCACCTATATGCCAACACACTGATGAGTTATATAAGCTTGCATGCCCAGACAGGTCCTTTTGGGACTGATTCCAAGTCATTTCAAAACCCTTGTCTCCTTTTTTTCCTTCTACTATACAGGTAGGGAAATGTTTTCAAAATCTTTTTTGTGCCTCTTTTGTGTGAAGGGGAGATGTGGCATTGTCCAAATTTCCCCTGCTGAGTCAGTGGGGAATTTTTCACTGTCAAAATTAACAGAGACCAATTTGCTGAGCACTGGTCTTCCTCTTCTTGTTTTAGGAGCTCTGGAGGATGGCATGGCTAGAGGTACAGCAATTATCTTGTGATGATGAAGGAACCTGCCCAGGAAAATCACGAGACACTGGCCTTATATAACGGAGTTACTAAATCAATGCCGCCATCCACCCACTTCCAGATGTCTTTTGAAATGATAAAAATAAAGTCCTATTTATTTTAACTAATGTTAAACATATGGGGTACATTATATATAAGTACTTTTAGCTTTCAACCATTACTTTCATTTTCTCCTCACTAGGGAGTAGAAGTTGAAGTGGCTAGGGAATTTTCTTAGGTCTAGTGGTATTTCATTTCCCTTGTTCTTGGTTTCAGCAAACAAAAATAAAAGGCTAGTCTCACATTCTTCTATGCTACATTCTACTTTTTGAAACTATTTCAGAGACTTTTAGGATTTTCTGAGTTTGATTTCCAATCGTGTTTTTATTAATAGCATTTCCAAATTGTCACTGTGAGAAAGCTAAAATTTATGTTTTTTTTTTCTTTTGAAATTCTTAATAAAATCATGATTCAGATACTCTTTATTCTAGAAATAATGGGGGGGGGGCTCTGTTCTGTTTCCAAGTAACTACACAATCCTGAGCTATAGTAGAAGATCCTGTGTCCTAATGTGTCCTAATGTGGTGTGCAATTTGAATTATTTGGTAGAATTTGACATAGGAAATAATTTAATATTTATCAGTTCTATGAAATATTCTGCATGGTGATATAAACACTTTGATGGCTATAGTCATTTGAGATTTTGTTATTTAATCATGTCCACTCAACTTAGGCTATATTCTCATATAATCCCCAGAGTTTATAGTGTACATGCAGTTGATCAATACAGTCATACTGCCTAAATATTGAATGGTGAAATGAGATTTTTATAAGCCTTTATTGTGTTCTTTTGTCAAGTTGTTTGGCCTATCTCAATAAGACTACAGCTTGGAGAACACAAGAATACAAGATTGGAGATGACTTTGCAAGAAGATGCTCAATATTTAAATTTAAATAACAAGTAACTTTAAAATACACTTCAAAATCGAATGTGAAAGACAAGCTTAGGGAAATTAATGAAGTGCTGAGGAAGCACTGAAACATTATATGATTGTAAAGAAAGTGACCTTTGGTACCTTTCTTAAGCATTTTGCCTCCAGTCTTGGAGGTAAAAACAGAAAAGAAAAATCCAACCCAACCCAAACCAAACAAATGAAAAACAACAAAGCACTGAAAACCAAGCCCTTAAAATAGTTTTGGAACTTTATTTAGCTCTGTTAATGGAAGATAAGGATGACTGAGGGGGGAAAAGGTGTTAAGGGACTTGATATAGGAAAATAAGACATAGAAGAACCTTTGAGGCTGGTCTGGTGTCATTCATGTTTTGAAGCATGTCATCACTTGAAACGCAGCCATTCTGGAACATTCCTAGCACACTCACAGTTAGTTCTGTGATGGTGTCATGTTTTTCTAACTGACCAGAATGTTTTTCTTCTTATAGAAAACTCCTGATTATCCTTCAATATACTGTGACCAATATACTGTGTAATATACTTCAATATACTGTGTAATATACTGTGACCTCTCCAGTAAAACATCTTAGGGAGACACAACCTACACAACATACAACACAGCTACACAACATGCATACAGCACGTATGTATTATGGCACCATCATATATAATGAGGCTGAGGACCAGGTTTCATTTGTTTCACTAAACCGTGGCTCATAGATGCCAGAGAAAGAAGAAGCACTCAATAAATCTTTAGCTAACAAATGAGGCTCCTAGAAGGGTTAAGGTTCAGCAGTAAAAGACAATAGAATTTAGTATATATGCTGTATTAAAGCAGGCCTTTGGGGCAGGGCAGAAAGAACACACGGGTTCAATTAAGCAATTATTGGCAGTGATTTAGAATTTGTAAACATAGCACTTAATTATACCAATGTTTCTCAAGATGCCATTGGGCATAAGAGACAGCCCCATTGAACTCAGCTTAAGTAATTAAGGATTTTGTTATCTCACACAGAACAAAGTATAGAAGGACTGGGTATGGTGGTCAGAGTTGTAAAATCAGATACTCAGGAAGTAGTGACAAGAAGACATTGGTTCAAGGCCCACTCAGGCAAAGTTAGTATGAATCTCTATCTGAGACAAAGTAAAAGTTTAAAAAAAAAATCTAGGGATAAGGAGTTTGCCTAACAAATGCAGGCACTGGGTTCAATCCTCAGTAACACAAAAAAGTAAAAAGGAATAAAGGAAGGAGAGAGAGAGAGAGGAAAGGAGGAAGGGAGGGAAAAAGGATAAAGAGAAAGCAGTGTGAAAGTAGAATAAGATGGGAAGTACAATTCTTAGGAGACACTGACTCTTCTGTCCTTACGTGGGCTCTGACCTCACGCTAGTTTCCTTCATAACTGGCAGAAGTTTACCAGTGGAATTGGCTCTCATATACACCCTGTCCGTCCAGTTGAAACAGAAATAAATGTCCCTTTTTCCAAGGAGTAAACAACAAACATTGGTTGTGGAGGACTCCCTTTCAGTAATGTGGATGACCATGACTGGTTTACTAATCAGGAGAGGCTCTAAAAGATGTAAGGAATTAACTTCTGAACAGGCTGCGTGTGGGAATGATGATAGTGTTAGAGTGAAGATTCTAATACTCTGCTGGCTGATTTGAAAAACACTTGTGTTTACTTGTTCAAATTTAGAGGTTCCTTTTATTTCACCATTTGTAGTGGAGATTGTAATAATATCTATTTCATAAATAAGTATAAACTTCACCTTACTTTCAATTAGTATGTATACATTACTGTTAGCCAGCTTTCTACTGCTGTAACAAAATATCTAAAATAACCAACTTTTAAGAAAGAAAGGGAGTGGAGTCCGTGGGGTTCTTTAAATACAAGAGCATGCCATCTACAAAGAGGGAGAGTTTTACTTCATCTTTCCTTATTTGGATCCCCTTTATGTTTGCATCTTTTCTTATTGCTGTAGCTAGGTGTTCTAATACTAAATTGAAGAGAAGTGGAAAGAGTGGACATCCTTGTCTCATTCCTGAATTTAAATGAATGGCTTTAGCTTTTCACCATTAAGTATAATGCTGCTGTCGATTTGTCATACACAGCCTTTATTATGTTGAGGAATATTACATGAATTCCTAGTTTTTCCAGAGATTTCATCATAAAGAGGTGTTGGATCTTGTCAAATGCTTTTTCTGCATCTATTGAGATAATCATGGTTCTTATCCTTGTTCTTGTTGATGTGATGATTTTTTTCTTTGTATGTTCTTTCCCCTGTTGTCACTGTATTTGATGTCACTGCATCTTTTATATACATTTTTTCTAATTTGGGGAGGGGAAGGGAAATAACAAAATGCTGAAATAAGGATACAGGATGACCCATTGTAACGAGATGTACAAGATGTACAACACACTATGTTGAAACCAAATTTTACAACTTTGTGGGGGGGGAGTTGTGGAGGAAAGGGATAATAGAGGGAAAACAAAGGAGCAGTAACAATGCTTGATAGGAAATGGACTCATTACCTTGCTCAGGTAATGGTAACCCCATTGTACAGTATCTTTACAATAATATATATATATATATATAATAAAAAATAAAAAAAGGTAAGGGTTTTTTTGGCTCATATTTGGAGGTTTTTGTTTAGGCTGGTTAGTGTGCCAAGGCGGTACATATCCACATAGGGAGGGTATGGTGGAGCTAGCTGCTTGCCTCCTGGTAGTCAGGAAACAAGAAATGGGGGATTGGTGAGGTCCCACTATCCTGCTTGAGAACAAACCTCAGTAATCTAAGATCTCTCATTAAACCCCATTGCTTAAATTTCCCTTCCCTTGCAAATGCACCACACTAGAAACAAGACTTTAGTACATGGGTGTGAAGAAGACATGCCAAATCCAAGCTATGACAACTACTAATTAAGCAAGCACTGCTCTCTCTCTCTCTCTCTCTCTCTCTCTCTCTCTCTCTCTCTCTCTCTCTCTCTCTCACACACACACACACACACACACACACACACACACAAACACACACACAGTAGGATTATTTAATAAAAACTGGGGTAGTATGCAAAAGGCAAAAATGGGAAATATAAATTGTTAATTTCATAAGCTTTTAATTTTCTTTAACCACTTGGCTTTTAGAATCATTCACTTTATTCTTGGATGTTTATCACTGTATGATGTTATATTCTAAATTGCAAATGGAGGGAAAAGCATGTTATTGTTTATTTTTAAAAAATTATTTTAGGGGCTGGGAAGGTGGCTCAGTGGTAGAGCGCTTGCCTTGCATGCCTGAGGCCCTGGGTTTGATTCCTCAGCATCACATAAGCAAAAAGAAAAAAGCCAGAAGTGGCGCTGTGGCTCAAGTGGTAGAGTGCTAGACTTGAGCGCCCAGGCCCAGAGTTCAGGCCCCACGACCTGACACCCCCCCAAACAATATTTTATTGTAAAGATGCTGTATAGGGAGGTTACAGTTACATGAGTAAGGTAATGAGTACATTTCTTGTTCCTTTTTTTTTTTTTTTTTTTTTTTGGTGCTAGTTCTGAGGCTTGAACTCAGGGCCTGAGTGCTGTCTGAGATTTTTTTGTTCAAGTCTAGCATTCTACTGCTTGAGCCACAGCAATACTTCTAGCATTTTGGTGGTTAATTAGAGCTAATACTCTCATGGACTTTCCTACCCAGGCTGGCTTCAAACTGTAATTCTCAAACTTCAGCCTCCTGCATAGCTAGAATTATGGGTGTGAGCCACTGGTGCCCAGCCATTTCATTCTCTATTAATCATATTTGCAGAGGAAGACAAATATGTGTCTGTTGATTCTAAGAGTCAACTCAGTAGTTACGTAAACCAATTATAGGCAAAATACCTAGAAAATAATTTAAACTAATACAATCTTAAGATGTTTTTATGTTTGTTTAGTGGTACTGAGGATTGAACTCAGGGCCTCATACTTGCTAGGGAAACACTCTAAGGGTTGAGGCACATATCAGTTCTAGATTCTTTAACATGATCTACTTTAACATTTCATTTTGTAAATAAGAAAATTTACACTATTAATAATTAGGTGAACCTGTTCAAATTTATATGGTTGGAGGCAGAACTGGTTTTAAGGGCAATTGTTTTAAACTTGATTCATATGACTTTACTGATCCATATATTATCTCTTGAATATTAGAGTAGCTAAATGAAAAAGGAAGAAATGCATTCTGCCTAGTAAAATTAGTATTTGTGCTAGTAGTGCATAGATTTAGAACTATGTATGTGGTTGTATTGAACAAGTCAATATTTCAGAGCAATTCAATGTTTGCTATATAAGAGGGCTATTGTTTGTATAATGGCATATACGTAGGAATAAGAGAGACAAAATATTGAATATAACTTAAGCTATATTTCTTTAGGAACTTGGTCACAAATATTAGCTCAAATTTTAGGAAGTACGAAATGACAGAACATCAATTAGAGTCCTAGAGGCAGCTGGGTTCATGTTTATCAAGAGTAGGAAAAATGCTCATCAAATGCACATATCTAGGAAAATTCCTAACTATTACTTATTTCAAAGTACCACATTAAAAATATATTAAGTTGAAGGATGAGGGGAATGATACACAACTTTCCACAGTTAAAGTTGACTTTTAAGAAGAGATATTTTCCCTGTATGCCATCATTTCTCATGACACTAATATTTATTGAATGCCAGATAGGGTTCTGTGTTCTACACTCAGCACCAATCAAAAGCCAGTAGCTCCACTGCTGTAAGTTTTCCATGCTACTTATTGGGTAGGGAAGGCAGGGGAGCACAGGAAATGAACAAGGAAAGGAACAAAGTAAAGTATAAGTTTACAGAGATCAGCCTGTGGACCAAAAAAAAAGAAAGAAAATGAAAATTTGGAAAAAAATCAGAAATAGGCAAAGGGAAGGAATTTTAAATTGATTAGAACAGAAAAATATTGAGAACATAATGTTCTCTTTAAAGACCTTTAGTGAATTAGAGGAGATATGTGGTTATTTAGAAAATAAATTTTAAAACAAATTTTAGACCAAGTTTTAGAGCATGTCCAAAGGCCTTGAGATGAGCATGTGCCCAAAACATTTAAGGATTCACTGAGCCAGTATGGCTGGTGTGGGATTAATGAGGTAAGCTAAAGAATATGTCTAGATAGGTAGAACTCAGAGCTATATATAATATAGTAGGACATTGTGAGGATTTAGATTCTACTCTTAATGGGATTGGAGTCATTTCTGTTTGGGGCCAATACACAGTATTGTGGAGATCCTAGAATCTCATGGGGAGCTATGATAAGGTGCTGGAAATACGATTGGTTGTTTGCAGAGAAAGCCTGAGGCCAGCAGAAAACTGCTGGTGTGTGTGTATGTGTGTGTGTTACCTTGTGTTTGCTTAAAGACACAGAATTCTGAGTGTTTGACATCACACAGTGATCCTGTCCAAAGACAGGATGAGTGTCTATATATATCTGATGTTTACTTCTTCCTGACATCCAGTTACCTATCTCTTGAAATGTGCCCTTTCACCTGTTAACTGAGATCACTTCAAGCTAACGCACTCTGATCCATTAAAAGTAGAAGATGGAAGAAATTCTGGAGCTTTGGTGTCTATCCATAAACTCTACCTTACCACTCTTGGAAATATGAACATATGTCTTAAGTAATATTTTTCCACTGTCACAGTGTCTGCTGGACGGAACTGGCACAGAATCTAATACTTGATAACACCAAACAACTACGTTACTGGTATATGTTTTTGTTGTATTTTATCATTATTTTAGATTGTGTTCTTTTTGTTGTTGTTGTTGTTGGTCATGGGGCTTAAACTCTGGGCCTGGGCACTGTCCCTCAGCTCTTTAGCTCAGGCTAGCGTTCTTTACCACTTGAGCTACAGTGCCACTTCAGCTTTTTCTGTTTATGTGGTGCTGAGGAATTGAACCCAGGGCCTCATACATGCAAGGCAAACACTCTACCACTGAGCCACCTTCCCAGGTCCTAGATTATGCTCTTGTTACTTATTTTTAAAAGTTACTATAAGTAATATACCGTGTTATACTGGCATCAGCCTCTTGATTACATATAGGTCAAGTTGAGCAATTGACTATACCATTTATATTTGTGCAAATCTCAGTGAGGTTTGCACAAAGACAAAAGCAACTAGCAATGCATTTCTTAGAAAGAATCACCATTGTTAAGTGACATGTGGCTGTGTTTGTTTAGTTCAGATCTTAAGTCTTCCTCTGAATCTTTCTATTTCTAGTTTAAGTACTGTTTCCAGAATAAAAGTTTAAAAATATGTGCATAACATCTTTCTGCATGAAATGGTTCTGTGGTTCATTTGGGGATATGAACTTGTTAGCCTGATATTATTAACAACTTTAATCTGACCTACATTTCTAGCCAGTCTTATCAAAGTGCCAAATTCAAAGTCTGAACTGGCTTCCATTTTTTTTTCTTTGGGTCTGGTTGTGGGGCCTGAACTCTGGGCCTGGACACTGTCCCTCAGCTCTTCAGCTCAAGGCTAGCGCTCTACCACTTGAGCCACAGCGCCACTTCCGGCTTTTTTCTTTTTGCTTATGTGGTGCTGAGGAACCAAACCCAGGGCCTCAGGCATGCAAGGCAAGCACTCTACCACTGAGCCACCTTCCCAGCCCCCGGCTTCCATTCTTAAATAACATCTTAATAATAAATGGAAGCAGGATATATCCCAGTGTGTATACATCTGAATTCCCAGAGCCTATAAATATGTCACTTTATATGGCTAGAGACCTTGCAGATATGACTATATTAAGGATTTGGAGTTTGGGCTAGTATATTGGACTCTTGAACTATTATACTGGATTATCATTTTCTGTAATCACAGCATCCTTATAAGGATGAGACATGAGATTACATGAAATTTAGAATCAGAAGAAGGACATATGATAACCAAAATAGGAGAGAGAGTAAGAGAGTGAGAGTGAGTGAGAGAGAGGAAACCGAAGAAGTATAAATTAATAACTTTGTGAATGTTCAAACAACTAAGTTTGTGGCAATTTTTATACCAGCAATGCCAAACTGAAAGATACATGATTTTCTAGTATTATTTGTTATGAAAGGAAGACATGAAAATATCCTTATTATGGCTTATTGAAGTTTAATATGTGTATAGAAGGTGTACACAGCATAAAAATTCAGCTCAATGATTTCATGGAGTGAGCTCAGCTGTGCAGCTAGTTGAGGAAACAGAATCTCATAGGCACTCGACGCAAGCTGTTCTTGTGCCTCTTCCCTTCTAAAGGAGCATCCACTTCTCACTTCTCCCTTGACTTTGTTTTAGAGCAACATTTTATTATGCTACTATAATCTCCTCAGGGAGTTTGAAACTGCAGAGTAGGGATCTCTGTGTTTTCTAAACACACACCCTTATGATAAAAATTGAATGTATAAATCAGGCATAACAAGAGATTCACAGTAATAGTTACTAATATGATAGATAGATTGTCTATGACCACATACTGTCTAATAGCATCACTACTCTTGTATCTTGGGGCCACTTGATAAAGCAAGAGTCATCTGATGAAGCATTGTGAGTGTGGCAGTGGATCTGATAATCAAGTCTGTCAATGAGGTGTAGTCAGTCAGGGTATATATACAGCATGGATATGCTAGATTAAGAGACGATTCACTCCCAAGGCAGGATAGAGTGGGATGGTGTGAGAGTTCAGAAAGACAAGTAAATTGAAACTTATAAGTTGTTCTTGGAATTTTCCATTTTCATTTTAGTCCAAACCCAAGAAAAGCAAAGATCATAGATAATGAGGACTATTGTATGTGTGTGTGTGTTCGTGTAATATATATAATATATTAATATATTGTATATACTATATTGTATATAATATATAACAATGTACATATGTTATATATTTGTATATATAATATATACATATTATTAACTTACATTAGTTATTCAGGGGGTAGCATTTTATTATTACCTTTCCACCTATGTTTGCAATGTATTCAGATCAATAGTACTCCCTCTATCATTCTCCTGTCCCTTTCTCTTCTTCCTAAAGCAATTTCATTGCTTTATTTTCATAGTTGCCAATAATCTATTTTGATTGCATTCATTCTCTTTCATCTTGCTTGTAGCTTTTAATTATTCTTATAATTAGGCCTTATGTAACCATCATTTAGTCCTTCACTGATTAAATAATGTGTATAGATTTTCATGTTATACAAACTAGGTAAGTGTAGACTTCTGTAGGTCTTGTGTTTAGTTCTTTGTCCATGTTTGACAATAAGCAAAGGCAGGGGCCATAGCTGTACTTACCGTGATATGGAGAGCTCAGAAGATTAGAACATACGACTGGCCTTTCTGTAATATAATCCTACAAAACGCATTTAGCTTTTCTATTTCTTCATCCTTAAAAAACATAATTGCAATTGTTCACCACTTTGCTAGTAGAGGGCTTGATTTACTTGAAAACCAAGAAGATATTTGAGCTTCTAAATGAGAAAAGTCTCCTCTTCACTCTACATGGATAATGAATTTTAGTACAAATATGTCCCGAATATGTAACTTCTTTGTAGTTGTACTTTTATATAACTAGTAATATAGTAACATTGGTGTCTTAAGTAACAATAGACTCATAACTCTTATATGCCATGGAAATCATGTTAATAACTAGGGGAACTCACTCTTGATATTCATACCCTTAAAATTCCCCCCTACCTAAAAATTTTTATATTCTTTTTTTTTTGGGGGGGGGGTCCAGTCATGGGGCCTGAACTCTGGACCTGGGCGCTGTCCCTCAGCTCTTCAGCTCAAGGCTAGCGCTCTACCACTTGAGCCACAGCGCCACTTCCAGCTTTTTTCTTTTTGCTTATATGGTGCTGAGGAATCGAACCCAGGGCCTCTGGTATGCAAGGCAAGTGCTCTACCACTGAGCCACCTTCCCAGCCTCAAAAATTTTTATATTCTTGTAGGCATGGTATTTGTTGAAAATGTTTTTTAAAATTGTGAAAATACCATACAGAGGGGTTACAATTACATGAGCAAGGTAATGAGTACATTTCTTATCAAGCATCGTTGCCTCCTCCTCTGTTTCCCATTCCCATGCCTTCCCATCCCCCCCTCCCCCCAGCGCCAGAGTTGTAAAGTTCATTTTTCGACATCTCATTGTTGCAATGGGTTCACCTGTATCCTTATTTAAACAATTTGTTTTTTTCCTTCCGCTCCCCAAATTATACCAACATCAAATACAGTGAAAACAGGGGTTATACCGTGGGGGAGGGATATACAAAGCAACAAAGAAATCATCTTATAAATTTGTTAGAAACAATAGCAAGAAAGAAAAAACATTTGAGTCCTTATCTCGGGTTTCATTTCGCCTAACATCAACTTATCTGACTGTTTCTGCTTGTGTCAGACATATACTAGTTATTGCAAATAAGGGAAACCATGGGACCTATGTTTCTTTGGGCCTGGCTTACTTCACTTAATATAATTTTAAAAAATCTTTTGTTATCTTTAAGTAGTTGAGCAAAGGAGTTGCCATTCAACAAAGCAGCTTTGAATTCAGTGCCTCTAGATCACTGTCATCCCTGTCAACATTCTTATCCTACTCCCTCAATCCCATCCCTTCTCTCAATTTTATTAATTTTCATTAAAGTTGAAAAATTTAAAGGGTAACTGTTTAAATTTTGTGATGGAAGTCCAAAAGGAAATAAGATTGTGAATGTTTCTCCTAGGTATCCCAGGTCTAAATATTTAGATCCGTTAAATTGTTGTTCTTATCTGAGCAGATAAAAAGATTATAAATAAAATAAAAAAGCACATGGACCAAATATTTATAAATGTAGAGACTTTATAATTGCCAATGAAGCTACATGATAAAAATGTTAACTAGGACTATGAATGTGGCTTAGTGGTAGAGTGCTTGCCTAACATGCATGAAGTCCTGGGTTCAATTCCTCAGTACCACATAAACAGAAAAACCCAGAAGTGGCACTGTGGCTCAAGTGGCACAGTGTTAGCTTTGAGCAAAAGAAACTCAGGGACAGTGTGCAGGACCTGAGTTCAAGCCTCAGGACTGGAAAAAATGTTAACTAGATGTTATGTGATATTTGTGGATCATAAGAATTGAAATATTAATATTTTTCTGAACTCAAATTACATAAAAGGAAAGATGAGTAATTCAAGAGCAATTTTAAAGAAGTAATTCACACATTACTGATATACTAGGAAAATAAGTTGAGTTTGTATTTTCAAGTATTAATTTTGATATATTTATGTAAATAGATGAGTGATATAGACTAATATTTCCAATAACTTGCTTGAAAGCCGAATAGTCAGAAAATTTTGATTTAAAAATTGGAAAAAGTCATTGCAAACAGCAGGTTATCAGGATATATAGGGACACCTCACATTCTTTTCAGCATTCCTTTAGGGAGAGATATGCCAAGTTCCTCTTTATGTATCAAATACTATTCTCTTTATTGCTACACATTCTTACAGTAACTTATAGCTTACTGAAGGTTCTCATGCTAATCTCTCCTTTAAAAATGAATGCTGCCAGGTGCTAGTGGCTCACGCCTGTAATTCTAGCTCTGAGGATTGTGGTTCAAAGCCAGCCCAGGCAGGAAAGTCTGTGAGACTCTTATCTCCCATAAACCACCAGAAAACTGGATGTGGCGCTGTGACTCAAGTGGTAGAGCAATATGCATATACACATACACACACACACACACACACACACACACACACACACACACACACACACACACACATATATTCAAACCACAACTGGTTATTTTGAGTTTTGTCAACTGTGAAGAATTCTATGACAGCTATGTCATACGTTGTTCTGTGTACAACAGAGAACCTGATCTTATGAAAAGTGAACAGACTCACATCACCATTGTTTTCTGTTTTGTTTATGTCCCTGGATAGGTAGTGCCACTCTTGAATAACTCTGAAGACTTTTAGTTTGGCTATAGCAGATCATCAAGGTTAATCTAAGTGTATTTTAGGATAGCCCTTATTTTACTATAATGCTTCTGACAGATGGATAGATATGCCTAAAGATCTGGGTATAGGTAGTACCATCTATGTTTTTTGAAAAAGATTCACTTTTGTCACCACCAGGAAAACAACTATGTAGGAGGTAGTATGAGAGAGCCCCTTCTTATTTCTGATTCATGGAGGGCTGTATATTATAATGAGAGGCAAGAAAAACCGTGACCTTCTTGAGGCTTTATTATTAGAAATAGAATTTTGCTTTTATAAAAGTCAGGAAAAACAATACATCAAACCCAGTGAAAATATGCTACTAAGTGAAGCCAGATACATTAGATTTGTAGTGCCTTGGGAGTGTACATTTTTCACATGCAGAGTCTATAATCATGTAAAATGATATTGGTAAATGTTCAGAGACAGCTGTATCCAACTCTTGAGGAATTCATTCTCACTATGGAAATGGCCTTCACACTTACTTGTTACATAAATCACAGAACTCTTCTGATCTTTAATATATTATAATGTAGAATAGAAATTAAATTGCTGACAACTCTGTCGTTTCTTATTTTTGAGAACTTTTTTTGAAATTCCTGAAGAGAAATTAAAGTGATGACTCCCTTCTGCAATGTTATTAAGTAGCTCGTTCAGAAATGGATTGAAATAATATGCAATTCAAACTGTTGAATTAAAATCCTTTAGAGGGAAAATATATTTGAGGTTTGATGCTCTTTACCATGCCATTTGTGTCTTACAAAGGATATCAAAATACCTAAAGCTGACATATAGATTGTGATGTTGACTTCTGAATCTAATCTGTCACCAATAATATACTATTATATAGGTGAGCTAGATATATGTCAATAAAAAGAAATATTGAGGGTCTGGGAAGGTGGCTCAGTTGGTAGAGTGCTTGCCTTTCATGCATGAGGACCTGGGTTTGATTCCTCAGCACTACATAAGCAGAAAAAGCCAGAAGTGGCACTGTGGCTCCAGTGGTAGGGTGTTAGCCCTGAGCTGAAGAGCTCAGATACAGTACCCAGACCCAGAGTTCAGGTCCCATGACCAACAACAAAAATAATAATAAAAAATTAAAAATTTTAAAAAAATAACAGAAGAAAAACCATTATAGACACATCTGCTCAGCTCTTCAGCTCCAGGCTAGCGCTCTACCACTTAAGCCACAGCACCACTTCCAGCCTTTTCTGCTTATGTGGTGCTGAGGAATGGAACCTGGTGCTGAGGAATGGAACCCGGGGCTTCACGAATGAAAGGCAAGCACTCTACTTCTGAGCCACCTTCCCCGCCCTCTTCTGTAATTTTAATGCCCCATTGTACTTGGCATTTAAGGGTTTTAAAAATGAACTAAAATTTTGAAATCCAACTTTCCACTGAAGGCCTGGCCTCATAGGGAGAATAAAAAGGATATTTAGAAACAATAGCAAGAAAGAAAAAAAAACACTTGTGTCCTAATCTTGGGGTTCATTTCACTTAACATCATCTTATCTGACTTTTTCTGCTTGACTCATATATATACCAGATACTACAAATAATGGAAACCATGGGACCTATGTTTCTTTGGGCCTGGCTTACTTCACTTAATATAATTTTTTCCAAGTCTTTCCATTTCCTAACAAATGGGGCAATATCATCCTTTCTGATGGAGGTATAGAATTCCATTGTGTATTTTCTTGATCCATTCATCTACTGAGAGGCATCTGGGTTGGTTCCATATCTTAGCTATGGTAAATAAATGCTTCCCTCACAGTATAACCCCTGTCTTCTTCACTGTATTTGATGTTGGTATAATTTGGGGAGGGGAAGGGAAAAAAACAAATTGTTTAAATAGGGATGCTGGTGGACCTGTTGCACCAATGAGATGTACAAAATGCTATGTCGAAAAACGAACTTTATAACTTTGGTGGGGAGCGGGGAGTGTAGTGGTGGAGATGGAAGGGCAGGGATGGTAGGGGAAAAACAAAGGAGGAGGCAACAATGCTTGATAAGAAATGTACTCATTACCTTGCTCATGTAACTGTAACCCCTCTGTATGGTATTTTCACAATTAAAAATTTATTTTAAAAAAAGGATATTTAGAGACTCCAGCGAGGGGTCAGAAGTTTGTCTTTCAGTTGTCCTGTGAACACCCAAAGATTCAGATTTCTTTGCTATCCAATCATGCCTGACTGGCTCATTTCAATGAAGGTCAAGCATGAAAGCACATGCAAAAAGCCAAATGTAATAAAAATTAAAGCATGAAATTATGTAATTAGTATAATGGAAGAACTATTTGCATTATCCTATATGTTGTCATAAGCAAAAGGTATTTAATAATTCATTCTCAGAAAGCATTTCTATCTCTGCTCCTATGTATGTTTAGGTTTATATCTATATTCATATTTATGATGATATATCTGTAGGAAATGTATATACTTGTGGATACTTAAAACATTAAGATTGCATCAACGAGTGGTAAGAATACATTGCCTTCTGGAAATTTTCCTGGTTAATTTTGTTTTTTACAAACTCCAATTTCCCTATATTACTTTTAATTATGGCAATGTAAAGAATGTGTCAATATTTTATTAGTAAGTATTAAGTATATAAAATTTAAAAACTGGAATAAAGGAGCTGAAAGTTTGGCCCAAATGGTAGATAGACTGTCTAGAAAAATGTGTAGCCCTGAGTTCAAGCTCTAATACTGCCATCCTCTCCCTAACAAAACCATTAGTTTGCCATATAGTATGACTAACGTCAAGTGAGTAGTGCTGAGCTTAAAGAACAAGCTATCAATATAATAATTTTTTTTCAGAGCTGAGTACTGAACTTAAGACTTTCAAAAGGAAACTATTCCTCTACTGAGCTAAATCCCCAACCTCAAATATAATAATTTTTCAAAACTGGAGCTGGGCACTGGTGGCTTACACCTGTAATCCTATTTGGCAGGCTAAGGTCTGAGGTTTGAGGTTCAAAGTCAACCGGGAAGACAAGGGCAATTAAACCACCTAAATACCAGAAATGGAACTGTAGCTCAAAATGGTAAAGCAATAGCCTGGAGCAAAAAAGCTCAGGGACAGCTTTCAAGACCCATGAACTGAGATGTAGAGGAGGGTGATATGAAGCCAGCCTTGGCAGAAATGTCTACCAACCTTTTCTAACCATCAAAATACTGGATTAGAGGTGTAACTGAAGTGGCAGCCAGCCAGCTATGAACAAGTAAGCCAAATGAACATTCTTAGCTCTGAGTTTCAGCCATGGTATTGGCACACACACACACACACACACACACACACACACACACACACACACACACACACACACACACACACACACACACACACACACACACACACACACACACACACACACACACACACACCATACCCCTCTCCAGCTGGGCATTGGTGACCAGCCTGGGCAGAAAAGTCCAGACCCGTTTCTAATACTACTCAGAAAAGTCCAGAAGTGGCACTGTGGCTCAAGTAGTAGAATGCTAGCCTTGAGCAAAGAGAAGCTCAGGGACTGAGCCCAGGCCTTGAGTTCAAGCCCCAAGAAAGGTTCCCCCCACAATTAAGTGATATATTTACTCTCCATTTATTTATAAAATATGGAAAATATGTTAGCAGTCCCCAAGACCACCACCAAGTCCAGTAGGACTCAAAATACAGTAATCCTCACAGATGAAGTACACAATAGTGAAAGATTACAAAGAAAATTAGCAAAAGGAAAAAGCCCATGAGGTAAAACCCAATGGCATCCACACAAACTTCTGAGAACCTCTCCATGCACTCACACAGGACTTGCCTAATCTCTGTGGTTTGTGATGAACTGTCTGCTAAGGAAGGTCATTAGAGACTCATTGGCTCAAGGTATTTATGAGGGGACTGTGCTAGGCATATTACAAATTTCAAGAGTTGAACAGTCAGTAAGCATAAACTACATGGTTTATACAAGCATTTTGCTACTCTTATCAGTTATGATATTAGTAGGACACCTCTCTAAAACCAAGTTCCTGTGCTCTGGCCAATGGCCCAACTCACAGACAAATCATTCCAGACATAGCAATATCAAGAAGTCTATCAACTTTTTTCTCATGGAAAGCAAATATATCAGGGCTGGGAAGGTGACTCAGTGGTAGAGTGCTTGCCTTGCATGCATGAGGCCCTGGGTTCGATTCCTCAGCACCACATAAGAAAAAAGCCGGAAGTGGCGCTGTGGCTCAAGAGGTAGAGCGCTAGCCTTGAGCTGAAGAGTTGAAGGACAGTGTCCAGGCCCAGAGTTCAGGCCCCACGACTGTACCCAAAAGAAAAAACAAAAAACAAAAGAAAGCAAATATATCAAATTGTTTAGATTCTTTTCATGAGTATTGAGGTTATTTTTCCTCTATGATATTAATGTATTGTAGCAGTTGAATTTACATACTGTATGGAGAATCTAGGTTTTGTTTTTTTTTTTAGTACTAAGGATTGAATTCAGGGCCTTGAACTTGCTGGGTAGGCCCTGAATCACTTGATCACTCTTTTAGTCTCTTTATATGTTGGCTGTTTTAAGGTAGGTTCTCACTTTTTTTAGGAGCCAGCTTGGGCTAAGATTCGCCTACTGTACTTTCCTGCAATTTTGGTGATAACAGGCTGCACATTGTGCCCAGCCATTGTGCTTCCTCATTATCTACAGTGACAGGTACTCTTGGCCTTGAGTTTAATCCACTACACAGCCATTTGTTGATTGGATTCTCACAAACGTTGTCTTCCTTTTCCCCTAGGCTGGCCTTGAACTATGATACCTTGATCTCTGCCTTCTAAATAGGTAGGATTATAGAATTGAGCCATCATGCCTGGCAAGATTTCTCTAAAACAGTGAAATAACTGATGTCAGTGGGTTTTAGATGATAGAAAAAAAAGATGAGAGTTAATTTTTATTGTGATAGGGAATTATGTTTAGAACATGATTTCTCTAAATAAAAGATGGGGAGCATTTTTCTGCTCAAGGTCATTTGGATATTTATAACATCATTTATAGACCATATAAAATTATTGACTTAAAAATTAGCCACCACTTGCTGGCGATGGTGGCTCATGCCTGTAATCCTAGCTACTTAGGAAGCTGAGATTGAGGATCATAGTTCAAAGCCAACCTGGGCAGGAAAGTCTGTGAAACTCTTATCTCCAATAAACCACCAGAAAACTGGAAGTGGTGCTGTAGCTCAAGTGGTAGAGTGCTAGCCTTGAGCTGAAGAGCTGAGGGACAGTGTTCAGGCCCAGAGTTCAAACCCCATGGCCAACAATAAATGAATGAATGAATGAATGAATGAATGAATAAATAAATAAATAAATAAAATAAAAAATAAAATAAAATTAGGCACCACTAATGTGATGGCTGGAACTACTTCTCTTTGGTGAGGTGTATAATGTTAGCTGTTTTTGATAATTAGCTACTGGAGACTGTTTTTCCAGGTTTCAGTAGGTCAGTCTAGAGCACAATCAACTCTTTGTGATAGCAAATTTTGAAAAGAACTGCTCACAGCAGCAAGTTGTTCAGGACACAGATGCATATTTCAATGTGTGTGTCCTCAAACCGGGAAATTCATCACTGCTTATGTAACATTTTTATAACTCAAGCACTGGGAGGTGGTCGTACTTAGCTTTCAACTCATCATAGCTTTGCAACGGAATGCTTTTGTGTGGTAGGCTATCAGCCCCATCAGCTGGTTCTACATTGCACAGTGAAGCAAAGATCTTCAATTTCATTTCTTTTCACATTCCTGAATATTCATTCAATCTGCCTCAATTGCGAACCTTTACCAAGCGTATTCAAATAGCATGGAGGGCTTTTGTCTGTCCAGAGTTGGGAAACGCATAGTGTCATTCCTTTTGGGTTGCAATTTTCAGAGCCTTAATTTAGCTTCCAATGATTTCATGTTTGAAATCAGAATGCTGAGAAGCTGGTTGGGCCCCTGAAATTTAACATCAAATTTGAGAGTTACCTAGTAATATCCACCATGAACATGTGAGCAACACAGCCGCTTGCTATCGTTGAGTTTCCTGACAGGATTTCTCTTCATCTCTGTGAACTCCTGACTTCATCCCACAGTTGCTAAGACCTCATGAGCAGCCACCATACTTCACAATGATAAACAAGACACTCAGAGTGAAGATCATTCAGTATAACTCCTTAAACTGGCAGCTGTTAAGCCATCTGCCATAGACAAAATTCTATGCATGACACTACTGTTGACTCACATTTTTGAGCTGCAGCATAGACTTTCTTGGTGGATGCCGCAAAAGAATATAAATAAATCACTTGTACCAAGACTAAGAGGATTCAGTTCTTTCTTGACAAATATAGTTAACCCTATTTGTAAGCCAACTCTGGCTGGTGCTCCATCTGGACTTAAGGCCACTTAACTTTTTTTTTTTTTTTGTCGGTCATGGGGCTTGAACTCTGGGCCTGAGCGCTGTCCCTCAGCTCTTCAGCTCAAGGCAAGCACTCTACCACTTGAGCTACAGCGCCACTTCCAAGGCCACTTAACTTTTTAAATGTTAGATCCCTTTTTGTTTTTTATTGCATACAATTCTTGTATGTAACATACTTACGTCTTGTAGTGTCATGTAGTTACCCTATGAACTTAAATGGCCATTTGGGCAGTATTGGTTATAACAATGTCAGGTCACAAGCCAGAGAGAAAAATTGGAAATCAGAATCCCTCAATGTTTTTTCAATATCTATGCTAAATCAGTTATTCAGTCTAAGATAACTCTCCAAGATATACAAACACTGCAATGATTCTACTTCGTTGCTGACAACTCCACCGTAGCTACCATGCACTCTTTCATAAACTTGCCATCTACATGAGGACTTGGCATCTTTATGATTCACTTGCTAACTACCTAACTTATCTCTGTCACGGCAAGGTCTACTGGAACTGGCTTGTTGTGATTACAAGCTCAACAAAGAGCATCGATTTTGTCCAAATGCATTTGGCCTCCAGTTCATTGAGTTTATCGTGTTTTGAGTGGTAATAGTTCTCCAAATTGACTTTTTCATGACTGCAAATGCACTGCCACAAATTAGGCACACAGATTTGCCTTTGACTTCAACATAAAGATCATTATTTGTTATTTCTCTTTGAAGGATCAATACTCTGAAGCCACTTTTCTTTTCTTTGTAAGGTGCCATTTTTAGGATGTCACACCACTGCAATTTTAATAATTATTCAGTATGTGTACCACTAGCAGCACAATCATTTCACTTTGATCATGGTTCTCATCCTCCATCTTGGATTTAGAACATACCCAATGCTTGTATCACCAACTCTTGAGGTCTTTTCTGTGTACTGTCATTTCCTTTGTGTTTATCTGAAATTCAGTTTTTGCAAGGACTCTTCATCATGGCTATGTGGATAGAGCTTGGCTTGTAGTGATCCTCTGTGTTGAGGAAGAAGTCAGCAACTTTGTCATCAGTCATCAGAAGCAAGGTCGTCAATGTTCTGAAGAATCACCTCATCTCATCATCACCGGATGGCTATAGTTTTGCCACAGTGGTTTTTAACACTTTCACAACATGTATACTCTCAGCTTGCCTGGAACTCACTGTCCCCTCTATCACTGCAATAGCAATCGCAGATGGGCCGTGGGAAGCCCACAAGAAGCATTTTTGTCTGTCCTGTCATGTACTCTTATACATCCTGTCTATCTCATGGTGAATATTCTTTGCCTGTTCTTGAGAAAAACTACTAGATTGATTGAATTTTAATTTTGCCTGCAGCTACCTTAGCAGGGACAGACCAAATGATTTCAAGGGCCTGATATGGCTGGCAGGCCTGATGTTCTCTACTCCTGGCTTAGTATAAGAATAAGAACTGTAGGGCTGGGATGTAGCTCAGTGGCAAAGCGCTTGCCTAGCAAGTGCAACGTCCTGGGTTCGATCCCCAGTACCAAAAAAGAAAAGACAAAAAAATACAGTTAAAAAAAAAAAGAATAAGAACTGTAGATACAGATAACTGGGAATTACATCCTGTATTTTACACCAATAAATAACTTTTGACAAAGTACGTATATTCTCTCTGACTCACTTGCCTCATAAATAAAACATGGCTAATCAGAGTGCCTATTTCATGGTTGTATCATGATAATTATGTAAAATAATGCAAGTATTGATCATAGTTTGGGGCTTACAGAGTAAGGATTTGGTTACACTAACGATGACTTATTACTGTACACGTGGCTCATCATGGCTTTTTTTCTTGCACTCCCACAGCTTCTTTTTAAAAATTCTTTTTAAAATTTCTTCATTTAGTTTATTAATGATCCATTGATTTTAATAGTGATAATAATGTTAGTTATTAATTTTCCAATATCCTATTTCTAAGAAAGGAATGGGGTTAACTTAGCTAGATAACAAAAATTATAGCTGCTTGGTTTTGGGTTATCATAGTGCACTCAGCTGTGATGGGGTGAGGAATAGTGCAAATAATAGAAATTAAGACTGTGTAGACAGTGGGGAATGTGGGTTCAAAGCTCAACCGCTAGTTTATTAACGTCACATATGTGAGTATACACATCTACAAACCCACAGGTATATTCACTTCTTATTTTTATACAAATGTCTGGATCCACAATCAAGTTATATGTAATAACAGTTAAATTATTTTATGGGTCAATGACATAAAACCTATTTATACCATTGATCTAATAAAAATTGTTTGCTTGTATACTTTTTCTGTTTTGAAATATTCAACTATTTTGATTTTTATAAGGAATTTCAAAATTGAAGTAATACTTAGGTTACTAAAATTACTGAATAGATACTTGAATTTTGTTTTTTATTTTTTGCTATTATAGAGGCGATGTACAGAGGAACTATTGTTTGAAACACTCAGAAATGTATTATTTTGCAAAACAACTAATTTACATATAAATTTTGATCAAAAGCAAAAGTAAATAAGAGATTAATTGTGGCTTGCATTGAGGATCCCAAGAAAACTTGGTTCTTTAGCAAATCAGTGGTAAAATGAATTTCTTAGGATACCTTTACTGGTTTGCAGTTGTGGCTCTTTAAAGCTTTAGTCTAATACTCTATAGTCTATGTCTACCTTAAGTGTTTTGAATTTAAATGTCCCCATAGCAGAAAAAGACTTTTCTGTATTGGAGTTTCCTAGTTTTATCCATTTGAATACAATAACATTGATTTAGATGCACTGTCTAGATCGCTTATGTGAAAAAAGTTTATAAGTTACATGGTTACTTTAATACCGTGATGGTATTATGAAGATGTTGGCCAGACTTTCTGAGAACACCAAACAAATTTTCCTATAAAGATCAACATAAAACTGAGTATTAAAAGAGTAATAGGTTTTGGTAATAATTCTCCATTAAAGAATGACTATTGACAGAGGAAAGACTCTAGGTTGATTTTAATTGGCTCTTTGTTGGGTCCCAAGTGATTTTTTTTCTTCTTTATGTAATTTTTACCCTACAAAGATTCCTTCCTTGTTCTTTTAGATTGAACAGAAAGAACTTATTAAAAGATGTTAGGTGGTACATGGCTTTTTTGTAGCTAGAGGGCCAGACAAGAATGAAAATGGACAAGGCATAGGAAAGAGCTGGAAGACAAGAAACATCCTGCCTCTCTGCTGTCTCTGCAATTTTACTGTTACTCCACAGGCCCGTTGCCTACTGCTGCCATTGCAATAATCTCCAGATGTCCAATTCCTGTGAGTTATTTGCTTCAGATGAGGAAATTGTTGTGTCACACCGAACAGGTTGTTGCTTACCTCATTGATCATCTTTTACTTCACAAGAGGTAGGGAGCAGAAATAATTTCATTTACTCCACTAGAAGAGGCTGGATCCTGCTTCCTGGCTGTTTTGGGATTCTTTACACAGTGAATTTTTCTTTCTGATGTGAAAAGACTACAAATACAGTCTGTTCATTTTGAACTTGTCCTAGGCAAAGGTATGTCTTTTGTTTGGTCAAAGCATGGCTTCTGGGTGTTTTCTTTGTTAATTCAGCCCTATAATGGCTTGTTAAATATGTAGGTGAGCCTACCTCATACTCTGTCTTTTTTGATTTAGTTTGATCTCTCCTTGGTTATATGTTCTTTATTTTGCCTTGCTCACTTTCAGAACACATTTCTCAACTTTTTCCCTTGGACAATGAGATCTTGAGCATCTATTTGATTGGCATTTCCCAACCTTCTTCTACCTGGTAGAAGAAGTCTCAGTGAACTAGGCCCAGTCACCTTTCAATATGGGGATAGGGAGAACTCTCAACTATGTCCACTCGAGGGCAAAATGACACAGAAACTATTGATTATGCTTTGGCTTACTCATTCTTTCTAAAGGGCCTTATAAGACAATTAAAAGTTGGAGGTGGGGTGGGGGGAGAATGGGAAAAGATGGTAAGGGGAAACAAAGGAGGAGGCTACAATGCTTGATAAGAAATGTATCATTATCTTGCCCATGTAATTGTAACCCCTCTGTACAGTATTTTCACAATAAAAAAATTGGGAAAAAAAGACAATTAAAAGTTGACTCTATTGAACATGTTTTAAGGTTATAAGCAGCTTAAAGATTGGGACAGATAGGAATAAGATAAAATAAAAAAGATGATTACCTTGATTTAAATGCTAAAACATCAGAGAGAAATGTCATAAGAATTAAATTAGATTGGACAAGTCATTAGAAGAAATCATAACTATTTTTTGTTTAGAGCTTTAAAATGAGGTATTAGTAAAATTTTTAACTTGCTTTTCTAACTCTAAACAATATTGAAGGGTATGTACTTCCTTCTAAACACTAACTAGTTAATTATATGATGTATCTATGTAAGGGAGGGAAGAAACTTAAGAACTTGCTGCTCATCACAAGCTTGCTCTTCTTTTCTTCCTCTATGTAATCTACTTAAGAAAATGTAAAGACATTATTTCAAAGAAGAGATGGACCTAATGTAGGATTCTTATATTATTTTCAAATTGCATTACTCCATAATTATTTTATATTTTCTACATTACTGATTATTCAATGTACTAAATGCAGAGGTTAAGATGTTGGCCTATTATAAGCCTTTTAAAAATAGATTGTGGGGCTGGGCAGGTGGCTCAGTGGTAGAATGCTTGTCTTGCATGCATGAGGCCCTGGATTCAATTCCTCAGCACCATGTAAGCAGAAAAGGCTGGAAGTGGTGCTGTGGCTCAAGTGCTAGTGTTAGCCTTGAGCTGAAGAGATGAGGGATAGTGCCCAGGCCCAGAGTTCTGGTCCCTTGACCTACAACAACAACAACAACAAAAGAAGATTGTGGATGAATATTTGGTATAAGTAACTCTTTTATGTGATTACTAAATATAAGCCAGTGCCATAAAGCTTTATTTGAACTTTATTTTTGTTGTCGTGACATTTCAACTAATCATGAAATGTCGCAGATGAAAGTCAACTAAACTGAGTTTATGTAGCATAACATTTTATTTTTGTCTTGGGCCATCTTCAAATGCCATTTATTTGTTTACATAGGTTTTACAAGCAGTTTTATAAGTAGTAGTTATATTGGACACATTTTAAGATAGGATTTTAAATTCAGCTCAATATATTAGAATATATTTGTTACAGATAAAATTCCTAAATGTAAGTATTGCAAAAGTATGTACAATTTATTTTGTAATCTCAGAAAATGTACTGTGATTTGCACACAAATTTCTGGAAAGAAAAATGTTAATTTGCTATTCAAAGCAATTCTCAGAGTTTCATCTGTAGAAGGTTTTTAATAGATGGCTGCTCCCTTTTCCTTATCCAGCTCAAATTTATAATTTTTGACTTATTCTAGCACATAATAAAAGCCATTTTCACATAAGAATTTTGATTGTCTAAAGATTATTAAAAGACTATTTTTCTAATAAAATACTTTACCCAAAATATGCAAAGTTAATTTATAAAGTATATGTTAATTTATGTTATCATTGAATCAATTACTTTTTTGTAAAAGACTGAGTTTCTTGATTCAACTTACTTCAGTGTTTTTTAATTATTTTAAAATAATAACAGAAATATTGACATATTTACTAAAATAATAAGCATTATTCTAAGAAGTATTCTTTTAAAAATGTCAACTCTAAGACTATTAAGAGAAAACACTTAGAAAACATTGACCTCCACAGATTTTTTTTTTGTCGGTTGTGGGGCCTGAACTCTGGGCCTGGCTACTGTCCCTCAGCTCTTCAGCTCAAGGCTAGCGTTCTACCACTTGAGCCACAGTGCCACTTCTGGCTTTTTCTGCTTATGTGGTGCCGAGGAATCGAACCCAGAGCCTCATGCATGCAAGGCAAGCGCTCTACCACTGAGCCACCTTCCTAGCCCCTCCATAGAATTTATGAGTTATTCTGTTTACAGCAATGGACTGTGTTACTAGTTGAATTAGCAATATCCCAAATGTCCTCCTTTTCCTCCTTTGTTCTTTGTAGTATCAGCTAATAATAATTTCAAATAAAACCCTTTATTCTGTTAAGTGAAGTCTATGTCAGCTTACCCTTATGATTCAAGTTTGTAATGCTTCACTTTAGAGCTTACAAGTTTCAGTTGTGCGAGAGAGAGGATGTGAGCTAATTGTACCTAAGAAAAGGGCTGCCCAGAAAATCTGTGCTCAAACGAAAAGGTACAGAGGATTACAGAGATCATTAAATCATTAGATAGATCATTAGATAGCATGTGTACTTGTGAAGCTTGTCAGTAGAAAGAGGAAGGTGGCAAGGACCAAGAAATGTATGACAAAAAGGAAGAGAGGTGAGTCTCCTTCCTAGCAGCTGGAGTTTTGTGCAGTGATTCATTCCTCCTCATAAGAGTTGATTTTAGTGTCAGGCGCCAGTGGCTCACACCTGTAATTCTAGTTACTCGGGAGGCAGAGATCTGAGGACTGTGATTCAAAGCCAGCCTGGGCAGGAAAAGTCCATAGGAATCTCAATGTCCAATAGAGTACTCAGAAAAATCCATAAGTGGCACTGTGGCTCAAAGTGTTAGAGTGCTAGCACCTAGGCCAGAGTTCAAGCCCCAGGACTGACAAAAGGGAGGAGGAGGAGGAGGAGGGGGAGGAGGAGGGGGAGGAGGAGGGGGAGGAGGAGGGAGAGGAGGAGGAGGAGGAAAGAAAGAAAATAATTGACTTGACTTGAAATACTGGGTAAAGCTACTTCCATTTCCAGCCTTCTTGTCTCTTATCTATTCCTCAGAGTTTATGGTTAATTACTTTTACAAATCATTTTCCTCTTGCCCTCTTCATTCTAATGCAGTTGCTAAGTGACTGGAAGATAGGGTGACCTTTGAATATATTCTTCTCATTATAGTGTTAGATTTTCCACATCATTTAAGGGATGGATGTGTTCATATGAGTTCAACATCTCTCTAGGATACAAGTTGACATTTCACCTAATTAATAGCCCCCTTTGGCCTCCTTATTCTGAGGATGTATAATTAAAGCAATAATACTACTTGTTCAGTAGAATTAAGATTTCATTTTGCTTTTTCAATTAATTACAAAGTTTTATTCCTTTTTCTTGCTTAAGGAGAATATTGTATAAGATAATAAATATGTTTGAAATCCATTCTTGGACAAAGTTAAAAAGTTACTTAAAAAATTCAAACTTTTATGATTTAAAAACAAAACATTATATCTGTACAATATTTTCACCTAATGGGAATTACTTAAATGCCTTGATTTTGACTTATCTTTCAGTTATTGATATTTATTCATGAATTTCCCATATAGTATCTGACACTGAATGGATAATGATAAATGTATAGAGAATGAATATATGTTTACTGGTTGTTTGCTGGTTGAAGTGATGGAAATTTTAATGACTTTCCTTTTATAATGTATGACTACACTTATTCTAAATGATGTTAAATAAAAATAAAAGTAATTGCATGAACACCATTTCATTGCTATCATTCCATTGCAACTTTCAGTGTAAAGAATTATATTCAAGGGCTGGGAAGGTGGCTCAGTGGTAGAGTGTTTGCCTTGCATGCCTGAGGCCCTGGGTTCGATTCCTCAGCACCACATAAGCAAAAAGAAAAAAGCCGGAAGTGGTGCTGTGGCTCAAGTGGTAGAGCGCTAGCCTTGAGCTGAAGAGCTGAGGGACAGTGCCCAGGCCCAGAGTTCAAGCCCCACGACCGGACCCTCCCCCAAAAAAAAGAATTATATTCAAATATATTAAACATCATTATTTTTAATGTATATTAGAATTTGGACACCATTTCATTGCTATCACTACACTGCAATTTTTAGTGTGAAGAATTATATTCAAAATTTATTTACATCATTATTGTTAATGTATATTGTGAACAAATGCATTTCACATGTAAATAATATGTGGACTGTTATTTACTTACCTATCAGGTTGTAAAATTAAATAGCAGTTAGTATGTATAAGCCTCTGTCTTTACAAATGTGACTTCCAGCTGCTTGGTGGTTCATTGGGGATAAGAGTCGCATGGACTTTCCTGCCCAGACTGGCTTCAAACTCTGATCAGTAGATCTCAGCCTTCTGAGTAGCCAGAATTATAGGTGTGAGTCACTGGTGCCAAGTGCAGCATTAAAAAAAAAGAACTAGTAAAGAAGAAAATATAATCTTTCAATTTTAATAAATATTCAAAGAAAATATTCACATATATGCAAACACAAGTCTGGGGAGGAATACAGATGTGTAGAGTATCAAGCTTTTGCATGCTAAGGATTTACTCTGTGTGAAAGATGATGGCTGTGTGTTAGTATATAGTTTAGAGCAGTGAGTTAGAAGCTGGACTGATACCTTTTGCTAGGCATAATGACAAAATGTGTTGGGAAAGGACAAAAATAAGTAGGCAAGCTTTTTTTTTGTCAGTTCATCAGGATTAGTTGCTTTTGTGATTTTTTTGGTTGTAATTTGAACTGGTAGTATCTATTAAACCAATTGCTACCAACCCAAGAAATTGTTTAAAAAGCCTAAGAATGTTAATAAGGGTATCAGAATTCTTATATCCTCACATGGTTGCTGTAAATATTGGCTTGTATCCAGGCAACTTGCTTAATAATTTTATTTGTTGAAATAATTTGTGATTGCTAATGTACTATTACATTGACTTTAATGGAGAACAGTTTTCTTCCTTTCTAATTTTCATGCCATAAAAAAACAATTTATTTCATTTTATTGGACAATATTGAGTAAAAATACTGATAGTGGATATCTATCTTCTTCAAATTTGAGTCAGCACCATGACTCATACTTGTAATTCTAGCTACTTGGGAAGTTGAGAGTGGGAAGATTATGGTTTGAGGCCAGACAGAGCAAAAAGTTCATTGACTTCCATTCTATAGATTGTTGAACAGGGCATTACACACATCATCATCCCAGCTACATAGAAGAGTAGTATTAGGAGGACCATAGTTCCAATCCAAATTAGGCAAGAATGTTCCCAAGATCCCCCATCACAACAGAAAAAGCTAGGTGTGGTGGGACACATTTGTAATCCCTACTCTCATATGAAATATACATAGGATGATTGAAGTATAATATCATTATTAATACTAATACTTATTGTTTTCATTATAATTATTAATATTATTTTTGATTGAAAATCAAAATGAGGAAAATGTGATAGTTTTTCTTCTTTCTTTTTTTCCTTTCTTTTAGACAGGGTCTTGCCATGTAGCTTGGTATAGCTTTGAACATGTAATCCTCCTGACTCCTATCCTGAGATTACAGGCATGAACCACTATTTTTGATTTACAATGTGATGTTTTGATATATACACACTAATAAATGTAAATAACATCACCTCACTGAAATATAATTTTGAATAATTATAATTTTCAGTAAAATTTACTTTCTTAGATTTGTTAATTTATTAACAGTGAAGAGGGGGCTGGGAAGGTGACTTAGTGGTAGAGTGCTTGCTTTGCATGCATGAGGCCCTGGGTTTGATTCCTCAGCACCAGATAAGCAGAAAAAGCCGGAAGTGACATTGTGGCTCAAGTGGTAGAGTGCCATCCTTAAGCTGAAGAGCTGAGGGACAGTGCCCAGGCCCCAAGTTCAGGCCCCACAACCACTACCACCACCAACAAAAAACAGTGAAGGGTTTCAAACTTAGAGGTTGTGCTTTCTAGGTTGGTGCTCTACCACTTGAGCCATACTTGTAGCTCTGTTTGTCTTTGTCTTTTTTTTTTTTTTTTTTTGGTGCTGTGCACCAAACTCAGGGCCATATACTTACAAGGTAAGTGCTTTTTTACTGAGCTAAACCTCTATGCCCTCTGATAGCTTCTTGTGAATTTTTCCAGGCCAGCCTTTTAGACTCCTGTAATACTCATTTGTAGTGAGTTTTATAGGTATGAGCTGCTGGCACCCAGCACTTTTAGTTATTTAAAATCTACAGTATATTATAATTGCTGTAGTCACCATTTTATATAATAGGTTTCACTCTCTCCTCTGCTTATCTGTCCAGCACCGTATACTCTTTGCGTAACAACTTTTTACTTTCTCTTTCCTACTCCCAACTACCTTTGTTTGGTAGTAAGCTGTATTAGATTCTGAATATGAAATCATACACTATTTGTATTTCTGTGCTTGAGTTTTTCTATTTTACATTATGGCCTCTGGATTCATCCATGTAGTCGCCAATGACAGTAGTCCCCTCACTCCTTTTAAGGCTGACTAGTTTTCTGTATGTACATGAATCATACTTGTCTTAATCCACTCATTCACAGATGGACACTTAGGTTGGTTCCAGATGGTGGTTACTGTAACAAATGCTGTGATGAACATAGGAATTCAGACATGCCTTTGATATACTGAGTTTAGTTCCTTTTGTATATATACAGAAGTGGGATTACTGGATCATGTGGTAGTTCTATTAGTTCTATTAGACTCTACAAATCACTTTCCAAAATAGCTGTATTAAACAATCCCTTAGCATTGTACAAGAGTGTCCTTTTCTCTACATAATTGTCAACATTTGTTGCCTTTTGTCTTTTGATAAAAGCCATGTAGGATGTAAGAGCTAAAATATCATTGTAGTTTTAATTTGCATGTCATTAATGATTATTGATATTGAGCATGTTTTCATGAATTTATTGGCCATGTGTAATCTTCTTTTGACAATTGTCTATTTAGAACTAGATACGCTGCTAGTTTGTGTGTGTGTGTTTGTGTGTGTGTTTGTGTGTGCGTGTGTGTGTTTGTGTTTGTGTGTGTGTGTGTGTGTGTGTGTGTGTGTGTGTGTGTGTGTGTGTGTGCGCGCGCGCCAGTCCTGGGGCTTAAACTCAGGGCCTGGATCTGTCCCTGATCTTTTTTGCTCAAGGCTAGGCTAGCACTCTACCACTTGAGCCACAGCTCCACTTCCAGGTGGTTAATTGGTAATAAGAGTCTCACCGAATTTCCTGCCCGAACTGGCTTCAACCTATGTTCCTCAGATCTTAGCTTCTTGAGTAGCTAATATTCAGAAGTGAGCTAGGATTAACAAGGTATAAGCCACTAGCACCTGGCCTCTGCCAGTTTTTAATTGGAGTATTGACTTGTATAAATTCAGGATATATATATATATATATATATATATATATATATATATATATATATATAAAATATTTAACCTTACAGCATGCATAATTTAAAAATATTTTTCTCACACTCTATGGGTTGTACCTGAATTTTGTTAACCTCTTTTAGTCTGTGAGGAACCTTTTTGGTTTAATTTAATATACTTTGTTTTTAGTTTTGTAGGTTCTGCTTTAGGGGTCATATCCAAAAAATCTATTACCCAGAGCAGCGTGGTTGAGATATATAATTATGTTTTGGTTTCTTTTTGAATAGTTTTAACTTTTAAGGTTTAAATCTAATTCTCAAATGTATTTTGACTTCATTTTTTAATATGATGTGAGACAAGGGCCCAATTTCACTTTTTTGTTGTTGTTTTTTAATTTATTTTATTTTTATTGTGAAAATACTGTACAGAGGAGTCACAATTACATGGGCAAGATAATGAGTACATTTCTTATCAAGCATTGTCGCCTCCTCCTTTGTTTCCCCTTCCCATCCCTTCCTGTCCTCCTCCCTCCCCCCACCCCCCAATCCTCCCCGACCCCCCCCCTCCCCTGGCAAAAAAGTTGTAAAGTTCGTTTTCGACATAACGACTTGTACATCTCATTGTTGCAATGGGTCCACCTGTATCCCTATTTAAACAATTTGTTTTTCTCCTTCCCCTCCACAAATTATCCCAACATCAAATACAGTGAGAGCAGGGGTTATACTGTGGGGGAGGGACATACAAAGCAACAAAGAAATAATCTTATAAACCGATTTCACTTTTTTCTGCATGTGACTATCCAGTTTTCTGACACTGTTTATTGAAGAGATTATCATTTGCTCAATGTGTGTTCTTGGCACTTTTATAAAAACCAAAGTACTGACCTATATTTTATATTTTAGGCAGGTCTTAAATATTAAGAACCAGAATATTTTCTAGTTATTTTATTAGATCATAATTGTATAATACTAGAAAGAAATTGTGAAGAAACTAGAAAATATGAACATAGAATGAACAATACACTTTTGAGACATCTGTGGACAATTAAAGAAATAGGCAGAAATTCAAAGATTTCTACATCAAGTGGAAATAGAAACACAATTTACCAAAGTCTGTGGGATACAACCAAGGCAATGTAAAGGAAGTTTATATTTATGACTCCCTACATTAAAATATCAGAGAGATGCGAAGTACACAACCCCAAGTTGTACCCTGAAGTCTTAGAAAAAAATAAAAACAAGCTAAACTAAAAATTAATAGAAAGTCAGAATTAATAAAATCATAAATGGAAGTAGTAAAATGAAGATTTAAAGAATGAAAAAGTAGATGCCACTGAAATCCCCAGGAAGTAATTGAGGAATGTTTTGAACAATTGTATTTCAAACAATTGAAAAAACTAGGTGAAAGAGTGACCTACAAAAATTGAACTAAGAGAATACAAAATACCTAACATGTAAATAACAAGGCCAGGTATAAGTGGCTCACACCTATAATCAGGATGCTGAGAACTGAGGATCTCAGTTCCAAGTCAGACACAGCAGGAAAGTACTTGAGACTACTTATCTCCAATTAAAATGAGAAGTGGAGCTGAGACTCAAATGGTGAACCACAAGCCTTGAACAAAAAACTCAGGGACAGCACTCAGGCCCTGAGTTCAAGCCACAGGACTGGCAAACATGTACACGCACACACACACACACACACACACACACACAGATAATAAACAATAAAATTGAAACAATAATCAGATGCTTTCCAAGAAAAGACAACCCAAACTCAATGAATTCTCTATTTAATTTTACTAGACTTTTTTTTTTTTTTTTTTTGCCAGTCTTGGGGCTTGAACTCTGGGTGCTGTTTCTAGACTTTTAAAGAACTAAATACCATTGTTCCTTGAATTATTCCATAAAAAAGAAAGGGAAGGAAGGAATGCTTCCAAACACATTCTATGAATCACTATTACCCTGATACAAAAGTTGAGTAAGAACACGACAAGAAAAGGAGAAAGTGAAGATTTCAAAAATGTCGTCCTTCCATCCTCAGCCCTGGGATATTTGTAAAGCTAATCTTACCTGTTAGTTGCTAGTTAGATTTCTATAGGGAATGGGGAATGGAGTTGGAAACGATTCTACTATAAGGCTCCCATATCTTACCCTCCTTTTAATTTTTTATAAGTAGTGATTGGCATGATATTTTTTGATAGATATGCTTATCCTTTCACTGTCTTTTGTTTTTTTTATTATTACAGTTTGTGTTAATTTCTTACTGATTTCACTACAGCAGTCCTGATCTTCCACAGGTGTGTCAAAGACAGAAAAAATAAAGCTGAAAGGATTGTAATTCCAGATCAATTCACACAGACAGCACTTTGTATAGGCCACATTTTAAGGGATACATAATGTCTATGGTTTAATAAAAAAGACACTTCAATGTTATGTCTTCACAATGGTAACCTCATCAATGTTGTGAAAAGAACAATGTAAGAAGGTGCCTAGATTTACAAACAAATCTTTTTTTGCGTTCTCTTCTGATTTCTATACCTTTCATCTCCTATTTGTGTTGTTTGGGTTTGTTCTCATTCTATTATTGAGGCATTCCAGTACTGGGAATATTGTGTTGTACTAACATACCATCCAATTAGATGTGAAACTCTTAAAGAGGTATTACCTATTAGAAAGTACTTTGTGGGGCTGGGAAGGTGGCTCAGTGGTAGAGCGCTTGCATTGCATGCATGAGGCCCTGTGTTCGATTCCTCAGCACCACATAAGCAAAAAGAAAAAAGCCGAAGTGGTGCTGTGGCTCAAGTGGTAGAGCGCTAGCCTTGAGCTGAAGAGCTGAGGGACAGCGCCCAGGCCCAGAGTTCAGGCCCCACGACCGGAGGCCCCCCCCAAAAAAAGTACTTTGTATGTTTATATACTATGTCCTGAGATACAATTCATTATTTTGGCCTTTACATTGAGGTTAATATTGAGGTTTCCAATATTTTTTTACTTATAATTCTTTAAATCATATATGGACAAACTTTTTCTGTAATGGGTTTGAGAGTAAATAAATTTATGTGTCATAGAGTCCTTGTCACAAATTTCCTATCCATCTTTGAAACATAATGACTAGTTTCAAGGTGTATTTTTTTTTCTTTCATTTATTTTGGGGGGGCAGTGGTATTAGTATTTGAACTCAGGGCCTCAGCTTGTTAGAAAGTTGCTGCTTGATAGGCACACAATGAGGGAAAACTAAGTATATTAACGGCAAGGGATATGTGTAGGACTTTGCTCATAATAACACTAGTAGTGGAGATTGTTAAGTGCCCCTAAATTACCTTCTCTTCCCTTTCAAGCTACTCACTCATGGTCTTATGCTGTACTAAATATGTATTGTTACTAAATCTATTAAAGAACATTGCCAGATCATGACTTGGGCATTTCAGTTGTTTCTATGCAATGGTGGCAAATGCTCTCTGCCATACCATCAAGAAATAGAAGGAACAACCACTTTTTCAAAACTCACTGCCATCTCGCAACAAGCCTTTTTCTTGTCTGACAAGCAGATCCAGCTGTGATTTATTCAGCCATGCTGCTACATTGGGAGGCATTGTCATGCAAACTATGAGAGGTCAGGATGCTTCCTTTGCATGGCAAGATTGCTCATTCATTAAAAATTAAAACGTTTATTTCAGGTAGGTAGGCTAGATATTATTATTTCCCACATGCTCATTTCTGGAGTATAGCACTAAAACATCCTTACTGGGTAGCATGTCTGAGGTCATCCATGATTGGTCTCTTTCATACTTTTACTACTGTAAACTGATCATTCCTAATTTGCTAGCATTGAATTTATTTCCTATTCACAGTTTTCAATGTGCAAGAGGTAAGGAAAATACTTAGATTTGTGTTAGCCACAAAAAGAAGTGTTCTTTCATGTAGATCTCCTTTCATTCAGCAAACATTTACTTGACATCAGCTATACACTAAACATAGGGCTACGTTTGGGGACTGTGAAACACTCATTTTCCTTGAGAAAATCACATGTCTGGGCCACAGTTCTTTATGATTTTCTGAATAAGTACTCTACCATTAGAACCATGCCCTTAGCTCTTTTGCTTTTGTTATGTTTTCAGGTAGAGCCTTCATTTTTGCTTAGGACCTACCTATATTTCCTGAGTAACAGAGATTACAGGTGTAAACCACTACAGTCAGCCTTCAAGATACAATATTTATGATCGTAATGATACTGATCATTATAAAAATAGAATCTTTTATATCTTATCATTCAATATTTATAAATTATGGAAAGTTCCTAGTACTTGTCTGAATAAAGATTACAGTGAAGATATGCTACACATGATACCAAAGTATAATTCTAATCACGTTACAGCTCGTATTATAATTCATGAAAAATTAGTGGCTTAGAAATTAATTACCTATTTTTTTCCCTTGTAGGTATTTATGAGCCTCCATTTCTTATACTACTGCAGTGAACCAACCTTGGATGTGAAAATTGCCTTTTGTCAGGTGTGTGTTCCTTACAGGTAAAACAAGGTACAGTATATTCCCTTGTATTTCCATTTTTCATTCAGTTTTATATATTTTCCACCAAAATTAGAGTCTGTGTCATATTTAAAGCAGCTTAGGAAGTACAAGAAAATACTTAGATTTCTTTTCCTTTTCCAGTTCATTTGTTATGCACTCCTTAACGAGAAACAAAATAGGAACATCCTTTAGTATTTTCCCATCTCACAAATCCTTCTTTCCTTTTTTTTCTTTAAGTACTGGTGTTTGAACTCAGGAAGTCGTGTTTGCTTAGGCAGATAGGTGTTCTTCCTTTTGAGCCACCTCTGGCCCACAAATCCTTAGAACTAAGTCCTAAGCAATTATTATAGCCCCCCAGTGAGTTGTTCCCTGCCATGTTCTTCTTATGTTATACAACTGGCCCCTTCTGTAACCTTCCTCTTATAGTCTCCTAAAAATTATGTTAAGTGAAGTAAGAAGAACAAAAATTGAATGTTTTTCCTTATAAGTGGAAGCGAGAACTAGCTTATAAACATGCAAGTAAATACACTGGGTGGGAGATCTATCTATCTATCTATCTATCTATCTATCTATCTATCTATCTATCTATCTATCTATCTATCTATCTATCTATCTATCTATCTACCTACCTACCTACCTACCTACTGAAATATGATAGATTCAAGGGAGAACTCAGTGTAATTCCTTACAAAGGCAAAGTGAAAATTCAACAAAATAAACACTATGAAGAAAATACTTGAAGGAGGTGGAGTTGGGTCAAATAGAGAGGGAAGACAAAGAGGAGAAGGTAGGAGGAGAATGCAGTCAAGCATTGAATTTATTGAGAAAAGCCAGGAAAAGGTTGGTTGGCAGAGATGAGTGAGAGTGTTGAAAGGGGTGACATTGATCAAAATGCATTTTATTCATAAATGCCTTTGTTGCATTGCAATTCCTTTGTAAGACTACTTCAAGATAATAACACACAATTAAAAAATGTCCTTGTGTCTTCCTGCTCCACATTGCCTATCCACCACCTCCCTGACCTAGTTTTTTTTCTTTTTTTTTTTTGGTCCCTTATCAATCCCATCTGTATCTGACAGAGCAAGTGTGTAAGACATGTATACCTTGCTTTCTCTCCCGCTACTCCTCGTTCATTTTTGCACTTGTACAAGTATATTTTTTGGTGTCTTGTTGAAGCTAGCACATACACAGGCTCATCACGGATGTTTCTTCCCAACTCCACATTTTCCCTGATGTCAGGTTGCTAGTTTACAAATGGTTGTGGCAGGAAGATGGCAAAGAGAAAAAGCAAATAGTTGTCCTTCTTCACTTGTCCTTTCTCAACCTGATGTTAGCATGTACTAGTACATCACTGAAAACTGATCTCTTATTCAGGGCTGGGTAACAGTACTGGCAGTGATACCTATCATTCTGCATGACACTATACTCATCTGATAGTATATGCTCTGGAAGATCTGATAGCATTAGATCTCATTGAATATTAGCTTGAAGAAAGAATGCGTGTTGTATGTTTTGCGTATGTAAACAATTGCAATTGTGATTCTGCTCTGGTGGAAAAGCTCAGGTCTGACTTCTGGGGTAAATAGATGTGTTCTGCCACTTGCAAACTGTCTGACTGTGAGCTTATTGATTCAGCATGCATCTCCTGGTCCATTTGGGAGAAGCATTAACAATGAACAAATCAACCAACCAAAATAACTAAATGTATCTTTTTTCTTCCTTTTATTTGTTGGTCATGGATCTTGATCTCTGGGCTTGGGAGCTGTCCCTGAGCTCTTCAGCTCAAGGTGAGAGCTCTACCACTTGAGCCACAGTACCACTTCTGGTTTTCTGGTAGTTACTTGGAGATAAGAGTATCATGGCCTTTCCTGCCCGGGCTGGCTTTGAACCATGATCCTTAGATCTCATCCTCCTAAGTAGCTAGGATTACAGGCATGAGCCACAGGCACCCAGCTTAAATGTACCTTTTATCTATGTCCTAAAGCTTAAAAGTTATCAATATAAATATCTAGAAATGTCAGCCAAAAAATGTAGATATTGTTTTATATATGCTGAATGTATTTTTCAAATCAGCTTCCAACATTTGGATATGGATGATGGACTTTTAATCTGTTTCCAGTAAGAGTTCTTTTGAAGTAGAGAAACAAGGAGAACTGTGGTATAAGCATTTTTTTTGTATGTGAATTATGGGGCTTGAACTGAGGGCTTGGACATTGCCCTGAGCCTTTGTGTTCGAGGCTAGCACTCTACTATTTTGAGTTACAACTCCACTTCTAGTTTTGGGGTGGTTAATTGTAGATCACAGACTTTCCTTCTTTGGCTGGCTTTGAATTGCAATCCTCACATCTCAGCCTCCTGAATAGCTATTATTACAGGTGTGAGCCACCAGCGCCTGGTTGGCATGAACATTCTTAATGGCTGGATTTTCTTGCTTACTATGAGCTTTTGGTACATAGAAAACATGCATGCGAGCCTAGTACCAGTTGATCAGATAGGTTTGGAATATAGGTTTCTTCCTTTTTCTATTATATCTTATTTCCAAGTGTTATCTAAGTAACCACTAAAAGATAGAAAATAAAATTACCGAGTTTGTATACAATCGAAGTTATATACCTTTTCTTTTCTTTTTTTTTTTTGGGGGGGGGGTGTCAGTCATGAGGCTTGAACTCTGGGCTTGAGTGCTTTCCCTGAGCTCTTCAGCTCAAGGCCAGCATTCTACCACTTGAGTCACAGCACCACTTCTGGTTTTCTGGTGGTTTATTGGAGATAAGAGTTTCACAGCTTTTCCTGCCCGAGCAGGCTCTGAACTATGATCCTCAGATCTCAGCCTCCTGAGTAGCTAGGATTACAAGCGTGAGCCCAGGTGCCTGGCCTATATACTTTTTCTACATTAATTTTAGCCTTAGTTCTAGTTGAATTGCTTGAAGAATATGAGATTCATTGATTGTTGTTTAATTTTTTGAATGGTACCAGAGTTTGAACTCAGCACTTTGCTCTTGCTATGCAGGCAGGCGGTCCACCAGTTTAAGCCACACTGTTAGCCCACACTACTCATCTCATATGAGAGATTTCACTGTGCAGCTCAGACTGGCCTGGCTCCTAACTCAACAATCTTCTTGTCTTAGCCTTGTCAGTACTGAGATTATCAATTAGAACTATCATGCCTGGGTTTGTTGTGGCTTAAATAGAATTGCCAAGCAGGTTTTCAAGGCAAACCGTCTCTTGTTATATTCTGGAATGGTATTTTTTGAATCCTTTACCCAAAACAGAAACCTACAGGAAATCTAAAGTGCAAAATGTGTGTATTTTTTTTAAAGAAAGGAACTGTAAACAAATCTAATTTTTGCACATTTCTGTGCAGTTTCTTCTATAATTCAATCTTGGATAATTCCTGTCTGAGACATCAGGCTTCATATACACCTGGTTGTTTCAGTCTTGGAGTAAGCTCTGTAGTTCAGGGCTTTATTCAAAGACAGGTGAAATGTAGGGCACTGGGCTTGGAGGATCAGATTTGGAGGTAGTGATTTCACTTCTGAGAATTCAAGTGACCAAATTGGACTTTTCATGGAGGTGCTAGTATGTAGTAGTCTCCGTGTTAGGAAAGCAACCACTTATGGGCCTACCCTTTGGGCCATGAATCCTTTCCCACATGTGGGTGTCAGGCATGGACCTAGGTGATCTCATGTTCAGAGGCACTTCTGAACTTGCAATAGTCCCTTGCCTTCAGGGACTAATTTGCATAACAAAAATCATACAGGCTTCTTAAAGTGCAATTTGTCTTGGTCCTCCTGAAAAATAAGTAAGCTGGCGAGGCCAGACATAAGAAGCTGCTATGTTGCATTTCAATGAATAAAACAATAAAATCTGTGAAAAAGTTATGTTTAGAATTCTGTTGCACTGAGAGATGTGTCAGAATCTTTATCAGGAATATCTTGACAGAGAGATAATATGTGTTGGAAATCCACACACCCACCGATTTGTGTATTACATCCTGCGTGCACTACTGCTGTCTGGGTTCATGGTTGTGTTTGTGTCTCCCAGTGGTACTGCCTATGGGCCAAGGCCAGGGCTAGCGAGAGGCAATCTTTTTTTTTTTTTAATTTAATTTTATTTTATTTGTGAACATACTGTACAGAGGAGTTACAATTACATGGGCAGGATAATGCGTACATTTCTTACCAAGCATTGCAGCCTCCTCCTTTGTTTACCCTTCACATCCCTTACCAGCCTCCCCCCTCCCCCCATCCCAATCCTTCTCCTTCGTCCCCCCCCCCCCCCCCCCCCCCCCCCCCGCACCGACGTTGTAAAGCTCGTGTATCCTTAAACAACTGGTTTTTCCCCATCTCCTCCACAAGTTATACTGACATCAAATATAGTGAAAGCAGGGGTTATACTGTGGGGGAGGGACATACAAAGCAACAAAGAGATAATCTTATAAATGCGTTAGAAACACATGCATGAAAGAAAAAAACATTAAAATACACATCTAAGGGTTCATTTTCCTGACATCACATTATCTGACCTTTTCCGCTTGACTCATACATATACTAGATATTACAAATAAGGGAAACCATGGGACCTATGTTTCTTTGGGCCTGGCTTACTTCACTTAATATAATTTTTTCCAAGTTTTTCCATTTCCTAACAAATGGGGCAATGTCATTCTTTCTGATGGAGGCATAGAATTCCATTGTGTATATATACCACATTTTCTTGATCCATTCATCTACTGAGGGGCATCTGGGTTGGTTCCATATCTTAGCTATGGTAAATAATGCTGCATTAAACATAGTTTTGCTGGTAGCTTTAGTGTGGTCTTGTTTGTAAACATTTGGGTAAATGCCCAAAAGTGGGATTGCTGGGTCATAGGGGAGTTCTATGTGAAGTCTTTTGAGGAACCTCCATACTGCTTTCCAAAGTGGTTGAACAAGTTTACATTCCCACCAACAATGAAGTAAGGTTCCTTTCTGTCCACATCCCCTCCAGCATCTGATGTTGTTAGAGTTCTTGATTTTTGCTGTTCTAACTGGAGTGAGGTGATATCTCAATGTTGTTTTGATTTGCATTTCTTTTATGGCTAGGGATGTTGAACATTTCTTCATGTGTCTATTGGCCATCCTTCTTTCTTCTTCAGAGAAGTTTCTCTTTAAGTCTTTAGCCCACTTATTTATTGGGCAGTTGTTTCTTTGAAGATTTGTTGTTAGGGGGTTTAATTTTTTGAGTTCCAAGTATATTTTAGATATGAGACCCTTGGCGAGAGGCAATCTTAACCTTGACTCTAAGCTCCAAAGTTGGTCATCATCCAGTAAATATTCAATAAATACTCTTTTAATGAAAGAATAAAAATTAAAATAGCAGAAAAATCCTATTTCCCAAGTAGAAATTTAATTTTTTTAATGTTTAAAACTTTTTATCCTTTAATAAACT
This sequence comes from Dipodomys merriami, assembly GCF_024711535.1. NCBI lineage: Eukaryota > Metazoa > Chordata > Mammalia > Rodentia > Heteromyidae > Dipodomys > Dipodomys merriami. The sequence continues at coordinate 11,963,587 of NW_027206512.1, forward strand.
TAGCAGATGATATAGATCAAAAGCTATGTACATATGACCATAGAAGATGATGCTAAGTGAAATGAATTCCAAGAACTAGACAAAGGAGGTTTTACTTTGTTGTGGTTCTCAATGTATTACGTGATTTCTTTTTTCTTTTGTGTTTTGTGTATCCCCTGTTGTCACTGTGATACTCACAAGACAATATGTTGGAAATGATTTGTAGAACTTGGGGATGTGGTTAGGGAGGGAGAAAGAAGGAGAAAAATTTGGGAAGGGGTAACAAGTTAGACAAGAAATGTAATCACTACCTTAGTTATGTAACTGTAACCCCTTTATGTAACTGTAACCCCTTTGTACATCACCTTGACAATAAAAAACTGTTTTTATCCTTTAAAAAGTACATCATTATTATATTTTTAAATTATATTTTTATTATTTTTAAGTAGTTGTACAAAGTAGTTACCATTCAACAAATCGGCTTATGAATCCAATGTATCTTGACCTGTGTCATTCCTTTCATCATTTTCTTTATCCCTGTTCTCAATTTCCATCCCCTGAATGCTGCCCCCCCATTCACCTTTGATATATCAGTTTCCTCATAATCATTTTGTTGGACTGTTAATTTTTCTAGGGAATTATGCCATTTGAATGCCTCCCCCTCCGCAAATACTATATTTTGGTTAATACATTTATGTATATTTGCATACATTTAAATATACTTGTTTGCTTTTCAAAATCAAAGCGACTTTTCAATATCCTTTCATCTCAGAATTGTATTTAAGTTCAATTATGTTCTGATTATTTTCTTACTCATAAATTATTATTATTATTGTAACAAGTATCTAATAGTGACTTATTGATCTCTCTAAGTGTTTACTTATACTTGAGTTATGAATACGTTCAAATGATTTCCTGATTTTGACAAAGCCTGAGACACAAAAGGTTCAAATTAATTATCTAACAGTGTTTAAGCAGTGTTAGGAATAAAAGATCTGAGCTAAGATTTGTCTTCCTTTTGGCTATGGCACAGAAACTTTGTATAGATCCTTATGATTTTTAATGCTAAGAAGTTCCTTGTAAATGGCTGATTATTGATTTCACTGTTCATTTACTCAATACATACATATGTGTGTGTGGTGTGTTGTGGATATGTTAACTAGCCTGACTTAATCATTCTACCTTGTATACATATAGCATCATTTTGTGCCAAATAAGCACACATAATTATAATTTGTCAGTCTACAATATAAAAGGAAATGAAAGAATAAATCATTAAGGTTTTACTTTAATCTTCACAGTAAATGTATTATGGTATAATCTAATTCTATTTTATTTTGGAATTTGAGCTCTTAGTCATTAAACAAATCTCATCTCATTTTATTTTTATTTTGAAATAACATAGTAATTGTATTAATTTAAAGATATAATATGATGCTTCAGTATATATATATATATATATATATATATATGTGTGTGTGTGTGTGTGTGTGTATAAAATAGTATATATGATCAAATCTGTGTAATTAGCATAGTTATTGCTTGGAACATTCATCATGTCTTTTTTTTATTGTGAAAATACTGTACAGAGGGGTTACAAGTACATGGGCAAGATAATGAGTACATTTCTTATCAAGTATTATAGCCTCCTCCTTTGTTTCCTCTTCCCATCCCTTCCCATCCTCCCCCCACCCCCATTCATCATTTCTTTATGGCGAAACATCTGTTGGCATCTTTTCCATATCTTCTGTTGACATGCTGTGTTTTGACTGGAGTAGCAACTGAATTTAATTCAGAATATTTAAGGATACTAAAATAAGGATAGCTTGATAGGAAATGTACTCATTATCTTGCCCATGTAATTGTAACCCCTCTGTACAAAAAATATAAAAAAGAAAAAATTAAAATAAGGATAATTAAAAAACTCAAAACATCTATAAAACAATTATGAGTGAAATGAGTCCTAGAATGTTGTAAGATATCAGTAAAATAAGAAAGATATATTCCAGAAGTGGTGCTGTGGCTCAAGCGGCAGAGCGCTTGCCTTGAGCTGAAGAGCTGAGGGATTAGCACCCAGGCCCACAGTTCAAGCCCATGACTGACCAAAAAAAAAAAAAAAAGATATATTCCAAAAACAATGGAATTCTCAGTTGGAGTTATAACCAAGGTTATTCTTTAATTAAAAAAATTACTTTTGAGCCAGGTGTCAGTGGTTCATGCCTGTAATCCTAGCTACTCAAGAGGCTGAGATCTGAGGATTATGGTTCAAAGCCAGCTCCAGCAGGAAAAGTCTGTGAGATTCTTATCTCCAATAAACCACTCAGAAAACCAGAAGTGGCACTGTAGCTCAAGTGGTAGAGTGCTAGTCTTGAGCTGAAAAGCTGAGGGACAGTGCCCAGGCCCAGAGTCCAAGCCCTACAACAGACAAAAAAAAAAAAAAAAAAATTGGGGGGGGGGGAGGTAGAAGGAATAGCACCTTCTACATATGATGGCCTAGATTCAGCATGTTGAATTTTTCAGGTAAAGCAATATTCCTCTTAAACGATATAAAATATGGCTAGATGATTTGATTGTCAGTAAATTTACTTTTATACGCTAATGTGCATAGATCAAAAGCACAGTGTACATATGGTTATGCCAGATCAATGTAAACTTGGCTTTTTAAGCCAAATTACTGCAACTGGTACTATTTTCCTCTTCACTCTGGAAATTTCAAGACAATTTGTAAATGTTTTATGAGATGCATTAGCTTTTAGAGACTTTTATAAACCAAGAAACTGAAAACCAGGGAATTCATAAAAAAAAAAAAAGGAGAGCAAGAGATGTCTGACATGTTTGCAGAACTGCTTCACTTAAAGAGATATGTTCAATTACTAGTATCCAGGGCAATTCAAAACCACCACTAAACCTTATTTCAGAATTACATGGGTTTAAAAAAAGTCCTTTTTTTTGTTAAAGCATTTTGAATTTAAAGTAACTTGATTTGAGCAACTTACTTCACTTGATGAGCCTGTGATGTTTCTAGTTCAAAGACTTAGAAAATATCCAATTAAAATTTTTATGCTTGATTGGATGGCCACCCTCGGTGGAATAAAGACTTTGAAACCAACACAGGGAATAACATATTGGAGGAAAAGGTGTTTTGGCAGAACAGGACAAAAGAAAACCTGTATAATCTAACAGGTAAACTACGTATCATTTTTTATGGCTTGTGAAATACATGGCATGCTTTGTGTAGTTTAGAGTTTTGGAAAGATTGCCTGCAACCCTCTAAAAATTCAACTTAGTACCTGACTAGATAAAAATATGGTTTAAAGGTACCAGGAAACTGAATATGGATGTATTTAAAGACATTGGTGTTTTCTAAGCTAATGATGGTGATTTCAGAGATGCAAACCTGTAATCTCTTTCAAAATTTAGCTTTCATGTAAGACAGAAACATAGATAGCTTTTCCTTTTAGTGGCTCTCTGTTCTATGCTTTTTTTCTGTATCAGCTTTGATATAGAAGTTACATAGTGTTTGATTTTGTAGTCACTTTTTAAGATTATAGTCTTTATGCTTTCATTTGCATGACTGTTAAGGATGACAAAAACCCAGGATGAATGGCATACCTTGTAGGATGAAATAAATCACTGAGATTTCTGTGCTATATGACTTGTTATGTGTTGCCTGTATTTTTATCTTAGACCTATAAGAAAATACAGCTAATATAAATTTAGAAATAATAAATGTAGTGCTATAGGTCTATTTATAAGCTGGAGATTTTCTGGCCATTCATTAACAGAGGATCTTATAAACAATTTATTAAAGAGCTATTTCAATTAATGCATAGATTTTGCTTTTGTGCTGCTCAGATTAAGTAAGAGAATATTGGAAAGTCTTAAAAGTTCAGCTCTGTGATGATGTTTCTGTATAGATTCATTCTAAGTTCTGGTTTGCTTGAGGTGCAAAATAGACTTTTTACTTTATGATGAATGGGCTTAACTTGAATGTAAATAGCTGGATAATTAATTTTAAATATAATCCAAACATTAACCAGATTAAATAAGGTTATTAGTTACCATTTTCTAAGTAGTTCTGATGTAAAAGGACCTGTGATTTCATTACATAGTGACCTTCAGTCATGCTCTACAGGAGGAACATTAACTTATTGGTTCTATTTTAGTTCATTGTGTTAAGTAAGCAATTCCTTAAACGTTACTACTTTGTTTTCTGCACAAGGATTACCTAAGGCTGAAAGTATGATGAGCAGAAGTTACCGTTTTTAGCAGGTCCACTTTTCTTTGGGGTTCCAACCAGTTCCAACATGGAAGGTGTGATTAAACTTTTCATTAGTTCATTTTCCTTAAAATGGAATTCTAAGTTTGTTATATATCACTAAAACATTGCAAGAAAGACCAAACTAGCTATAGAATGCAACTTATTTAATTTACTTTATTTTATAGTGTTGTGTCCCATCAAATTGTGCTACCATGTTGGGGATTGAATTTGGGTACTTGAGCATACAAGGCAAGTGGTTTTCCACTAAGCAAAACCCACGGCTCAGAAATTCACCTTTAAATAGATGAAAACCAAGATCTTTAAGCTGTAAACCTATTAAGCTTGTCACTAATTAATTCATTTATAATTTTACAGATGAGGAAACAAATAATAAATGGAAAATGAAGTTTTGAACATAATGTTCCTTATTGTGCATATAAAGACAGAGCCTTCAAGTTCCAAATTCTTAAATGCAGCATTTGACAAAGTCTAATTTCCTGTTTTAATAACACAATGAAATATTTTAGAGCTAAATCAGTTGTTGTCCATAAATGATTTTTTATTCTCCTAATCTTGTACTCTATCCTAAGGCAAGTTTTTTTAAAAAATTAATTGCTATTTATTATCCTGGGAATTTTTCTCTATCTTAATGATGTGAAGTCAGCTAGAATTTCCTATCTTATAGTTCTTTTACCCTTAGACAAGTTGGAAATATAAAGAATGAAAAGTGTGGAATTCAACTGCTTGTTTAGTAGGTTTCATCATTGTGGTATTAAACCCTTGAAGAGAAACTTTAATATTAAATGCCATGGGTTCAAGAGTGTGTTTTTAGTGTCTAGAACAGAGCTTGGTGCATTGACCTTGCTGTATTATAAGACCAAACTAAATGTTTGTTTAATGAAAACAGCCTGAAACAAAAGGAAAATTTATTTACTGTCATGTAAATTTCTGTTCAGGTTAACAAAATAGGTTACCTCTCTGGTGACTTAGGAAATCAGATTTCTACCATCTGTGACTTGGGGATTTCAGCTCTTGCAATCTTCAGACGTGCTCAGTAAGACACCAGAATGCGAAACTGCCAGCAGTTAGCTGGAACCTGGCTTTTCTGCATGGAGGTCATGGGTCAGAACTGGTCACATGACCCTAGTCTAAGTGAAAAAGAGCCTGGAAAATATTATGTGGATTATGTGCATATTCAGGGAGCACTGTCTTTGCATCAAATGGAAACAGAAAGGAAAAAAAAAAACAAACATGAAAAAAATCCAGCCAGAGTTTGATGTTCTGAATTCAAGCCCTATTACTGGCTTGAAAAAGTCAGTAAACAAAACAAAAAGAAGCAAAGCAAAAAACAGAACATGAAAGAGAAAAAGAGCAGGGAGGAGGATATACAGAGTGGGGAAATGTGCTGTTGGTAAAAGAAAATCAAATCCTAAATATTAAGAAATTATCTCCAACCCAGCGAGGTGGCTCACGCCTGTAATCCTAGCTACTCAGGAGTCTGAGTTCTGATGATCGCAGTTCAAAGCCATCCCGGGCAGAAAAGACTGACAGAGGGCTAGGAAGGTGGCTCAGTGGTAGAGTGTTGCCTTGCATGCATGAGGCCCTGGGTTCAATTCCTCAGCACCACATAAACAGAAAAAGCCAGAAGTGGTGCTGTGGCTCAAGCAGTAGAGCGCTAGTCTTGAGCTGAAGAGCTAAGGGACAGTGCTCAGGCCCAGAGTTGAGGTCCATGACTGGCAAAAAAAAAAAAAAAAGACTGACAGACTCATCTCCAATAAACCACTCAGAAAACCGGAAATGGTGCTGTGGCTCCAGTGGTAGAGTGCTATCCTTGAGCTGAATCGCTGAGGGACAGTGCCTAGGCCCAGAGTTCAAGCCCCATGACCACCACCACAAAAAAAAAAAAAAGAATTATCTCCAATCTCTCCTTTTAAAACTCACATGTATTTGACTCAGATTTAAGATGGATTGAGCCCATGGTGTTTTGCCACAACATATAGAATGGTGTGTTGTTGATGTTGGCCTCACATAACAAACTTGGAGTGCATCATGAAGCAAGTCAATTTGTTGGATATGAATTGTAGCATATATAGTTGAACATCATTTGTGTCAATGGTTAGAACCATGGCTTTGGAAATACCAATTTGTTGGATATGAATTGTAGCATATATAGTTGAACATCATTTGTGTCAATGGTTAGAACCATGGCTTTGGAAATACCAAAAGAATACAGCAGAGGACTTACTGACTAATCCTGTGGAGGTATGTTTGTACCTAATCCATTTTAGATTTTCTATTGAGACAGATCAATTCTCTATTCAAAAGACCCTTAATTATGGATATCATGCAGTAAACACTCTATAAATATCCTACTAATGAAGGGAATCAGGCATTTTAAATTTCCTTCCCATTACTTATGTAAGATTGTCTACTTCTACCTGCAGCTGCTTAATGTGCATTTCCAAAGAAACTCTAAGCTAAGACAACTGAAGAGAAGCCTGGCTAGATTTATTCATTTCTCTTGGTTTTCTAAGCTCTATTGTTGTAGTTTATTTCATCATTGGAAAACCAATAAATTATTTTAGATGAACTAGTGCATAGTTTAGTAAAAAAACAAATCACAATTTAGAATTGAACAAAATTTAATTTGTATTAATTGGTAATACAAATTTGTAATTTGAAAACTCAGAGTGAATTCATGGATAACAATGTAAATCTTATCAGTCCTAAGTGTAAACTTCAAGTGCTTAGTAGAGCACAGAGTGCACCTATAGTAGGTAAGCACTAATACTGGCCCAACTTTGCTTCTTCCCCTTCTCACTAAGAGTAAATACCAGATTAAATCATATGAAACATACTTCTGGGTCTTCTATTAAAAAAATATTGTACTGCCAGACACCAGTGGCTCATGACTGTAATACTAGCTAATAGGAAGACAAGATCTTAGGATCATAGTTCAAGAACAGCTTAGGCAGAAAAGCTAAAAGTCTTATCTCCAATTAACCACCAAAAAGTAGGACAATTTCCATTTCCTGTGTTCAGTTCTAGTACCAGCACTGAAGGGTGATATTGACAAGGATTCATTGTTCTTATAAACTGATTTGTTGAACCTCTTTGTACAACTACTTGAAGATCATATATGTGTGTGCATATATATATATACATATTACATATATTTATTATTATATATATTACATACATATATACATATTACATATATTTATTTACCAGCATATATTTTAAGCTATTGAATGTATTTCCCCAAAGGTAAGAGCTACAGAATTATCATCTTTCCTATGAATTTTTATAATTTATGAAATGAATGAGTTAAAATTTACCGCAGACTATTGTGTTTGCCATTATTTTTTCCCTTTGACTTCCTAGAGCATATTAAGTTTTGTGTTCAAGGCAGTAGATGTTCATAACTTGTCTTGTGGTAAAACTGTCATCTTTCAGTCTTTTTTATTTAACATTCTTTCTTAAAACTGGATTTAATGGTTTTATGATTCTTATATCTTTTACAATGAGCTGTACAAATCCTTTATGGTACCATACAGGATATAAATAATAAATGAATGAGATTACAAGATGGCTTGCTCAAGGTTATATAGCTATTAAGGGAAGAACTGATCTAGGCTTGGTTATAATTTTTGGCTATCTCATTCACAAGCAACTAAGAATGTTTAACCTCTGAAAGTTCTTTAATCTTAGTTTCTTGCTCAGAAGCTGACTAGCAATATCATAGGACAATCACCCCCAAATGAATATGAGGAGGATCATAGGTTATTATGTCTGAAAAGATACAATCAAGAGTTTTGATATTGCATGATAAGATTAGTAACATGTGGCACTTTTCTATGTAAGTTCTCTCAGCAGTAGGTGAGCAGATGAATTGATGATGGTGCTGATGAGTAGTTATTGCTATATGCCTTTTCTTTCACATCTGTACAAAATGTAGCCTTTTTCAAGGAAAAGATTACATTCAGATAACCTTTCTGACTACAAATGCCAATAGTAGTAAAGTCTTACTGGAGTTTAGTTTTAAGGTTGTTTTTGTTTTTTTTTTTTCTGTTTGGTCAGGCAGAGAAATGGAGAAAATGTGTTTGCTTTGAATTGTTGCAAAGAAAATTGGATTATGTAGCTAGAAATAATGAAGTCATTTAAATATCCATTATATTAAATGGAAGAATTAATTTAAAAATAATTTAAATTAATCATATAAACTATTCCAAACCTATAGTCATTTCAACCCACATAATTTCCAGAAGTTACCACTATGATAGTTTATAATTTTTAAAATAGAATATACCTTTCAAGTAGCTAACTCTTAATTAGTATATTCTAATTTTTTCTAGAGGCATTGTTTCCATTTTTAAGTATCTGTGAATTTCATATCTTCGTCCCAAGGGTTTAGTGTAAATTCAACATAAATAAGTAATGGAATGCTTCTTTTCATGAACTGAGAAAACTGGTCAGGTGAATTGCATCTGTAAATAGGAAAGCATGTCTGGGGACTGTGGCAGCTGAGCTTGCTAAGGAAGTGGGAACACTGATGAAAGCCACGCATTGCTTTTTACTTCCACAACCTTTGTGAACTGCTTCTAGGTTTTGCTTCTTTCATTAGTACTCTCTAACTGGTGACAACTCCTATCCAATATTCTCTGAAAAGATGACTCTCAAAATGAAGCACTTGCCAGAGATACAAATTCTTGGTCCTAAATGCCATACTGCTCAGAAGCTTTACATGAAGGCTCAGAAATCTGTGGTGAAAGTCCCCAGGTAGTGTTAATCTATGTTAAAGCATCAAATAGCCCACACCTATCATCCTAGCTTCTTAGCAGGCTGAGATTAGAGGATCACGGTTGGAAGACAAATCCAAGAAACTCTTATTTCCAATTAAACAGCAAAAAGCCAGAAGTGAAGGTAAGGCTCAAGTCATAGAGAGCCAGCCTTGAGTAAACAAGCTAAGTGGGCGCATAAGATCCTGAATTCAAGCCCCTGTACTGTCACAAAACCAAACCAAACCCAAACCCAAATAAAAAGATAAAAACACATTCAGAAACTGTGTGTCTTATCCCAACTGCTGGCCTTTATGCTTACCAGCACGGCTTTGTTTTTGTTATTTTCTTCTTGGGTTCAAGTCACCCCAGTTATTTTGCCTATGACCTGTACTCAAGAAATACCAATGTATAATTTGAGAGAAATTATTTTTAGCATTGGCAGTTTTATTCTCTATTGTGCTTAATGGGATATTTTTTTCGGCAATTTTCACAGAAAAAAAAGTTTATATTTGAACTTTATAGTCATGACAAGGAAGATTTCATGGAAGCCAAGTAATAAAATATTCTATATTAAGTCTGTTCTCAACTTTTCAAAGCTCAAATTTAGGTTTGTGAGCTTGGGGCACAGATGGGATGTGGAGGAAGTTCTTAAACATATCACACTTGCCATCAAGTTCTTGGTTATGCTATGAATCCAAGAACATTTCCAACCCTCTACCTCCATGCCTTATTGCTTAAATAACTAAAATAAACCACCAATGATCTGAGATACGTTCAAGAATGTACTTTCTAATTTCTAGATTTTATGCAAAGTTTAAGTGAAAATTTATGTATAAAGAAAGTACTTGCGCTTGTGTGTATGTGTAGGTGTGACTCTGTGTGTGCATGTCTCTGTTGTTACATGTGGGGTCACAAACTGTGTAATGATGTTTTTATCCTCATTGTGAAAAGTTATACGCCCTGGGATAGCAATAAATGATCATCAAGTAACTAAATTTGTGAATATTTGTCAGGAAATGTTATTTATGTGGCTTTTTATTGGTTCTTTTAAAAAATTTTGTCTGTCATAGGGCTTTAACTGAGGGCCTGGGCGCTGTTCTTGAGCTCTTTTGTTCAAGGCTAGTACTCTATTATCATTTGAGCCTTAGCTCCATTTTGAGTTTTTATGTGGTTAATTGGAGATAAGAGTCTTACAGGGAGTTTTTTGCTCAGGCTGGCTTCAAACTGCTATCCTCAGATTTCTGCCTACTGAATACCTAGAATTACAGGGTCACTGGCACCTGTCTATTGTTTGTTTTTGAATGAAAGTTTTCTTAATTGGTGGATATGCTCTATAATACCTCATAGTTCTGGGGTTGAACCCAAATGTTCATTATTGAACTATAATCCCAACCCTGCACTTGTTTTAATTGAGATACCAAGCTATCACCATGTGCATACATATATATCATCTCTATTATATGGAAAATTTAGTTTTAGGAATATATCAGAAAAAGTAAAAAACTACTAGATACTTCTTAGGAATGTGAGCAATTGCTGAAATGAAATGATTTACTTTATCATTCATCATTCACAGCTAACTGTTGATCTGTCGAAACACAAAACCTTTATTGTTTCTTGAACCTGGGACAGTTGAAAAACTTGAATCTGAGGTGTATGGTTGAACTAATTGTTCTCTGGACTCTGGTTTGCACGTGCATGCGGATGTGTGGGCTCCTCCTTACTATACCTTGTTTGTGATTCATATGACATCCTGGAATTTAGCAGTTCATAGAGCCACTGGGAATGCATTGAAGCAGGTGAAAAACATTACTGCTGCTGCATAGTCAATATTTCATTCTTCAATATCTCAGGCAAGTCTGAACCACCATTAGGTGATTAGTCTTTAGGCTTTCCCTTCCACTTCAGTGTGTTGCTCTCAGTGTGTATTTGAATACTCAAAGGGCTAATAAACTAGATTGTGGGTACCACTCCCAGAGTTCCTAACTTGGTAGACGTGAGACAGGGGTGAGTACCTGCACATCTAACAAGTTTCCAAGGATGCAAACTGGTGTTCCAGGGCATGCAAAAAAAAAAAAAGAATTAGGCATGCTCTTTGATAATGGTTGTTCTATATAGTCTTTTCTCAGAGTCTGATCCTCTAATCAGAATCACTCTTGGACTATGATCTTTGGGTCCCCAGGATCTATGATGATGCTTGAATCTGAATCTTCAAGTGTTGTGCCCAGGATCTGTCATTTTGTTTAGCTTGTCAGACAGTTCATATGTAAACTCACATCTGAGAATCAGTGAGAAAGGAAGTCTCGAAATATTCTTAGTTGGACAAAACACAAATCAAATCTCTCCTTAAATATGATCACTTTTCTACCAGTGACTTGGCATGTGTCAGTTGCTTTTTACATAGTATGTACTTCAATGAATCAGTGATAATAAATGCAGGCAATATATGCTACTTCCAGTTTATCTTCAATACCTTTTCTATTCTTTTTCTATTTACTTTTGCTTTTTATTTTTAGGGTTTTTTTTGTACTGCTATTGGGGCTTGAACTCAGTGCCTGGGCACTATAACTTAGTTTTGTTGCTCAAGGCTGGCACTCTTCCATTTGAGCCATAATTTCACTTCCAGATTTTTGGTGATTAGTTGGAGATAAGAGTCTCACAGACTTTCCTATCTGGGATGGTTTTGAGGCATAATCCTCAGATTTCAGACTCCTGAGTAGATAGGGTTACAGGTTTGAGCCACTGGTGTCTGACTAGCACCTGTTCTTTAAAATATATCATCTGTCCTTTAACTATTTGCTTATTTTACTGTCTTCAGTCTAGACAGGGACTCTAGCTTGCTTTTGTTGTATCTACAGCATCAAATCACACACACACACACACACACACACACACATGTACACACACATATATACACATACATAATTCACACACATATATATGTACACACATGTATATATATACACATGTATATATACACATACATAATTTCAATGTTTGTTGGATTAAACAGTTGTAAATGTTAGAATATCTCTTAGATTCTAAAAAGGAAGTGGCATGAATCTTTAAACTTTCTTGGTTCCTTTGAATATGTATTGAAGTGTTCGAAAAGGAACACCAACCAGCAGGTTGGTTTAAGTGTGATGTAGACTGAGGGTAACTAGAACATTACAGTCACATCCAAAAGGGGATGGTGGTGCTAAGATACATTTTTAAATCAGTTTATTTGGAACATAAGGCTCATTGCATGTCATTAGCACATATATGCAGTACATTTGGGAAAGCTACTCCTCAACAGCGAAGAGGACAAAGTGGAGAAAGGGAAAGGTTTCTATGTTGGATGAGGCTAATGTGTGCTAAGGACATTAGGTGGTCTGAATTTTAAAGTAAATAAAGAAAGGTCAGAACATAACGCCCATCATTGCAACTTTGAAATAACTCTACCATTTCATTTTTGGCAGATTAAACCATTTGATACTATAACTCCAAGTTTCTTTTTTTTTAATTGTGAGAATACCGTACAGAGGAGTTACAATTACATGGGCAAGATAGCAAGTACATTTCTTATCAAGCATTGTTGCCTCCTCTTTGTTTCCCCTTCCTATCCCTTCCCATAATTCCCCCTCCTCCCCCCCACTTAATCCTCCCTCCCTCCCCCCCTCCCCCAGCCACCAAGTTTCTTTTTCTTTTTTTTTCCCCTCTATTTTCTTTACATTTATTTATTTATTTATTTAGTAGTGGTCTTGGGGCTTGAACTCAGGTCCTGGAGCTGTCCCTGAGCTTTTACTCAAGGCTGTCACCTTACCACTTGAGCCACAGCTCCACTTCTGTTTTTTTTTTTTTTTTTTTTGGTGGTTAATTGGAAATAAGAGCCTCATGGCTGAACTTTCCTGTTTGGGTTGGTTTCGAACCATGATTCTCAGAACTTAGATTCTTGAGTAGCTTGGATTATAGGATGTGAGCCACCAATTCCTGACTCTTTCTATTTTCTTATTGTGAGCTTTTACAGGAAGCAAAAAAGCAAGATTTTAAGCATGCTGGTCTACTCATGCCAACAATTCTAGAGTAGAAATGGAACCAAGTGTGGAGAGCAATTCCAGATATTGAGGTTTAAATCAATGACTGTTTAAATCAGTCTTGTTTCTAAATTCTAAACTCTGTTATTATCTGCTTAAATAGTAATGCAATGCTCTGGTTGTTTTTAACTGACTTGCTTAATTTCCTGTTCTATGTCCTATAGACTGCCTTCCAGATTTTAGGTCTTTTCTAATTCCATTTGCAAACTAGCTGAATTTTCTACTTTGTTGTCTGGACAACAGAGATCCTTAATTTATTGTTTGTTTATTGTTTGAGGCTTGTTTGTGTTTGTACTGAAGCTGACACCATAACTGACCACATCATAGGCTGGCACTTGTCATGTACATTCTACTCGCAAATCAACCTCACTTTTGAGAGAATCTCAAGGCTCTTGTAGGTAGTGGATTTTCATATTTTACCACCATTGCTACAATGGTCCCTATTTTTATTTGTGTAATAAAATAAAATAGAAGAGCATACTTGGATAAAAAAAAATAGTCATGGATAATGTCAATGATAGATGAACTTTTCTTAAAGATTAACAGAAAATACAAACAGTGAGATATTTAAAAGAAAAAGTGTCATGTGGTATTTTAAAAGAACAGGAATTTGAACTAAAAGTTCCAAAGCTTATTGAAGGATAATGACAATTTTTGGTACAAATGAGAAAAAAAATGAAGTCAATACTGTTAAGTTCAAATTATGAGGATTAAACTAATTGAAGCTACATGTTAGTTTGTGTTCTCTGGTTTCTGAGAAAGGCTGTAGATACAATCTTTTGTTCTTTCTCATATGATTGGCAACCACCTTCTTATTTACTTGAATCCTTCAAGGTCAAGTATAGTCCTTGAAACCAGTATATGTGGAATATGTGTTTGTTTCACATACAAATGGCTTTAATGAGACACTTCAGAAAAGATGGTGTATATCAAGTATAATTTTAAGTAATTTTAATACTGGAAAAAATTCTTTGCATTTTAAGCTTTTTCTTTTCTCAAGGTAAACTTGCGTAAGTCAATCTGACCTAGATGATAGATGGTTCAACATTAAAAAATAATAGTTAAGACAACAGACTTCTCTGCATCTTTTATCACTCCTGTAGTTTACCTGTCTCATGTTTTATTGTTCTTTTAAACAGGGATTCCATAAACAAGTGGATGTGTCATATATTGCCAAACATTACAACATGAGCAAAAGCAAAGTGGACAACCAGTTCTACAGTGTGGAAGTTGGAGACTCAACCTTCACAGTTCTCAAGCGTTACCAGAACCTGAAGCCAATTGGCTCTGGGGCTCAGGGAATAGTTTGGTAAGTGAAGGGGTCTCAGTTATACATTTAAAAAAAACATGCCAAGTGTATCTGCTAGACACAAATCCACAAGCAAAAAGAAAATCTTAAATCAAGAAACCCAAATAAAACAAATAACAAGGAAAGTGTATTGCACTAATAGAAATAATATTAGGAGCATTATTTGTTATCCCTTTCTTATTTCATAACAATATGTACAATTTGGCTTGTGACAGAGTTCAGGGTCTTTGTTTTTAGTTATCAGAAATAAAAGTCCAACCATAAAGAAATCAAAAGAACTAGAAGTTGTCAGTTGTTGTTAATATATTTAGAAGTTTTTATTTGTATGTTTTACAGCAAGCAAGAAAGAGATGTTTAAAATAGCAACAAATAAATGCCCCTACACTGTCCAGAGGGAAAAGCCAAATGTCAGATAACCTTGTAACTTTTAGAGTTCAGTTGTTAAAATTAACTGATGCAATTACAAGTAGTGTTTAAAAATGTTTGCCTAAAGTTTCCAAATGGAAAAATTCTAGATTCCCTATTAATAATCTTTTACCATATTTTTGAGGGCTAATTGAAATAATGACAAATCTAGATCTGATTCAGACACTGCAAAACTATTGCAAAGTAATAGCATAACACTAATTGACATGTGTAACATGTGTAACTGAATGCATTTAATATGAACTTGCTACTTACTGATTTTTAATCTTTTTGATGGCTTATAGTGATAAGTAAAATTTTAGATCATATACTGTTTCTATATCCTTAAATATATAATGTATTTAAATTTAGATATATATATTTATATATATATTTATTAATGCAATGTATTTGATAACATAGTTGCTACACTAATTCGTAGGTCCATTAAAAACATGAAACTTTTTACAGAGTAAGATGAAGACAAAAAACCATGTAAAAATTTTGAAACTCCTTTTTCTATTCATTTAAAACTATTCAGTATTTTAAACTTTATTTTTATTATCTTTAATTGTACAAAGGGGTAACCAATCAACCAATCACGTTATGAAAGTGCAATGCATCTTGATTGATGCGTCTTGATTGATCTCATCTCTTTCATTATTCTCCCCCATCCCTCCCAATGAAGTGTTATTTTATGGTGGCAATGAATAGTTTCATTTTTTCTAAAATCTTCATTTTGTGCTTTGCAAAACTATTTGAAAGTTTGGTTTAATTTTGTCAACTGGCTTAAGTTCAGTGTTATTGTTTGGCTGACATGAATGAAGGCAAGTACTGCCAATGTACGTTTGAAATTATGATTGTGTAATCTTGTTTACCAAATATAACAAGGCTTTTGTTGTAATTCACCTAGTAAATACCCATCTTCCTGTTGTCAAATAGTGGTTGTACAATGTGGAAGATGAAATATTTTAATGATTTTAACAATGGACCAAATCTTTTATTAAAATGATATTGAAATAGTAAGCAAGAAATGAATTTTTTAATATTTATTTATATATTTAATATCTAGCTACTTATTTATTTTGATAGCTCAAGCATGCTCAAAATATTCTCATGGAATGGTAAGAAGAAACATCACAAAAATGCTCAAATCCCTATTCTTCAGTATATTTGAATGTTTTTTAATATTGAAAAAGGAACTTTAGCAATATGATTAATATTAAGGCACATATAGGCCCCAGTGACTCACATCTATAATCTTAGCTATTAGAGAAGCTGGAGTGAGATCTGAAGAACCACAGTTTGAAGCTAGCCTGATCAGAAAAGTCTGCAAGACCCCATTACCAATTAACCATTAAAAAATCAGGGGAGGACTCTCCCTCCAGTGGTGGAATGCCAGCCTAGTAAATTCAAGGCCCTGAATTCAAACCCCAGGAAGAACAACAACAAAAAGAATTAAGAGAAAAATGAGACTAAGATCCTTATAATAGAGTCTCCTGGAATACCCAGGTGGGACAAATGACATAAATCCTGAAGAGTGGGAAAGAATGCTAGAAGGTGGGCTACAGAAAGGAAAAGGGGTTGAAATATGAGAGAGTCACCTTGTTGCTGCCTTGGGCAACAGAAGCATAGGGACATGAAACAAGGAATGTGGCTGACTTATTGGAACCATAAGTAACTTTGAACTAATGGTCACCAAGGAAGTAGAGGAATTGCAATTTGCTAACAACATGAGTGAAAGAAAACATTCTCCTTTAGCACTTCCTTAAAGGAATTTAGCTTTCTAATATATTGATTTTAGCCCAGTGAAAACAATGGAGGCTTCTAATCTACAGAAATGTAAGAGTCCATATTTGTGTTGCTTAAGCAGGTGTGATGATTTGTTATGATAATAAACATGGTGTACTAAAGATTGTAACATAAGATAGCTGCTGTTGTGGTAAGGTGAGAATTCAGAGAAGCCACATTTTGAGAGGTTGAATTTTGGAGTCTTTATTAGAGCACTAGCAGTCTGCAGGCAGTCAATTGTTACAAAGGCCTGCAGGCAACAAATACACTTAATACTGTTAGGAAATAGGCCAGAGAAGAAAGAACAAAAATAATATCAACAAACCAATTCAGTTCCAATGGAGAGCTGAGGTGGGATATTATGGTGGCCAGTGGACAGCCAGGAGACAGGAGACAGGGCAGGAATGAGGAGACACAGGGCATGGCCTGATGACATCTGTACTGTTCTGTTTCTAAATAGGGTCAGGCCAGGGGTCAGGGTCACAGGAAACTCCCTTCCCAGGCACTGGACTAACAGGTTCAGTAACCTATCAGCCAAGTGACTGCCCCTGTCTATAGGGACCCAGATATGCCCATCACCTGAGACATTAGAAACAATAGCAAAAAAGAAAAAAAAAACCACTTGTGTCCCTGTCTTGGGGTTCATTTCGCTTAACATCATCTTATCTGGTCATATGCATAGCTTTTGACCTTTTCTACTTGTCCCAGACACATACTAGTTATTGCAAATAAGGGAAACCATGGGACCTATGTTTCTTTGGGCCTGGCTTACTTCACTTAATATAATTTTTTCCAAATCTTTCCATTTCCTAACAAATGGGGCAATGTTATTCTTTCTGATGGAGGCACAGAATTCCATTGTAAATATATATATTCCTCATTTTCTTAATCCATTCATCTATTGAGGGGCATCTGGGATGGTTCTTAGCTATGGTAAATAATGATGCAATAAACATAGTTGTGCTGGTAGCTTTAGTATGGTCTCGTCTGTGATCATTTGGATAAATCCCCAAAAGTGGGATTGCTGGGTCATAGTGGAGCTCTATGTGGAGTCTTTTGAGGAACCTCCATACTGCTTTCTAAAGTGGCTGAACAAGTTTATACTCCCACCAGCAATGCAGTAGGGCTCCCTTTTGGCCACATCTCCTCCAGCATCTGTTGTTATTAGAGTTCTTGATTATAACCATTCTAACTGGAGTGAGGTGGTATCTCAATGTTGTTTTGATTTGCATTTCTTTTATGGCTAGAGAGGTTGAGCATTTCTTCATGAGTCTATTGGCCATTCTTATTTCCTCTTCAGAGAAGTCTCTCTTTAAGTCTTTAGTCCACTTATTTATTGGGCAGTTGTTGTTTTTTTGAGGATTTGTTGTTGGGGGATTTAATTTTTTGAGTTCCAAGTATATATTAGATATGAGACCCTTGTCCGTTGTATGGCTAGTGAAGATCTTCTCCCAATCTGTGGGCTTTCTATTGATCTTGCTAGCTATGTCCTTTGTCATGTCTTCATTTCATGCAATCCCATTTGTCCAACCTTTCTTTTATTTGTTGTGATTCTAGGTCAACTAATGAGAAAATTTTAGCCTGTGCCTAGGAGACCTAGGGTTTCTCCTATTCCTTCCTGTAATGTTTTCAGGGTATCTGCTTTGACTTCAAGGATATTTTTTATCCATTTTGATTTTATTCTGGTGCAGGGTGATATATAAGGATCTAACTTTAGTTTTCTACAGGCATTTAACCAATTTTGCCAGAACCATTTCCTGAAGAGGCTGTCTTCCATTCTAGTTTTTTAGCTCCCTTATCAAAAGATTAGGTAGCTATAGGTCTGTGGGTTCATTTCTGGGTTTTCAATTCTATTCTATTGGTCCTCAGGTCTGTTCTTGTGCCAATACCAAGCTATTTTGATTACTATGGCTTCGTAGTAGCGTTTGAATTTGGTATTGGTATTCCTCCAGCACTATTCTTTCTGTTAAGGATCATTTTTGCTATTCAGGGTCTTTTATTGTTCCATATGAATATTTGGATTGCTTCTTCTATTTCATTGAAGAATGAGGTATTACATTGAATTTGTAGATAGCCTTTGGAAGTATTGCCATTTTCACGATGTTGATCCTTCCGATCCAGGAACACGGGAGGTTTTTCCACTTCCTAAGTTCTGTTTTGATTTCCTTTTTCAGGCTTTTAAAGTTTTCATTGTAGAGATCCTTCACTTCTTTAGTTAATTCCTAGGTATTTTATTTTTTGTGGGGCTATTACAAAGGGAGTTGCTTTCCTGATTTCAGCCGCACTCTTCTCATTGTTGGCATACAGAAAAGCCATGGATTTTTTGAGGGTTAATTTTATACCCTACTACTTTGCCAAAGTTTTGAATCAGCTTGAGTAATTCGGGAGGGGAGTCCGTGGGATTCTTTAAATACTAGATGATGTCATCTGCAAAGAGGGAGAGTTTCACTTCATTTTTCCCTATTTGGATCCCTTTTATGTTTGCATCTTGTCTTACTGCTGTAGCTAGGCATTCTAATACTAAATTGAAGAGAAGTGGAGAGAGTGGACATCCTTGTCTTGTTCCTGAGTTAAGAGGAAATGGCTTTAGTTTTTCACCATTAAGTAAAATGCTGGCTGTAGGTTTGTCATATACAGTCTTTATTGTATTGAGGAATGTTCCATGGATTCCTAATTTTTCATCATAAAGTGATGTTGGATCTTGTCAAATACTTTTTCTGTATCTATTGAGATAACCATGTGGTTCTTATCCTTGCTCTTGTTGATGTGCTGAATTATATTAATTGATTTGCGTATATTGAACCAGCTTTGCATCCCTGAGATGAATCCTGTTTGATCGTGGTGTAGGATAATTTTTGGATGAATTGTTGAAGTCGATTGGCCAAAATTTGTTGAGAAGTTTTGCATCGTTGTTCATCAAATAAATGGGTCTATAGTTCTCTTTCTTTGATGAGTCCCTGCCTGGTTTTGGGATGAGGATTATGATGGCTTCATAGAAAGAGTTTGGTAGTGAACTTTCTCTTTCAGTTTCATTGAAGAGTTGGAGGAGTCTTGGTGTGAGTTCTGCTTTGAAGGCCTTGTAGAATTCTGCTGTAAATCCATCTGGTCCTGGGCTTTTCTTAGATGGGAGGTCACTTATTGCTGTTTCTATTTCAATGCTTGATATGGGTCTGTTAAGTTGGTTTAACTCATCTTGGTTTAGTTTTGGCATGTTGATATTTGTTAGGAAATCGTCCATTTCTTCCAGATTCTCAAACTTATTAGCATAAAGGTTTGAGAAGTATTCCTTTATAATGTTCTGAAGCTTGGTTGTTTCTATGGTGATGTTTCCATTCTCATTTCTGAGTTTGTTTATTTGGGTGTGTTCGCTTCTTTTTCTGATAAGATTTGCTAAGGGTCTGTTAATTTTGTTAATTTTTTCGAAGAACCAACTCTTCATTTTGTTGATTCCTTCTATGCTTTTTTTTTTGGATTCTATTTAATTCTGATTTAATCTAATTTAATTTAATTTATTTTTTGGGTCTGGTCGTGGAGCCTGAACTCTGGGCCTGGGCGCTGTCCCTCAGCTCTTCAGCTCAAGGTTAGCACTCTACCACTTGAGCCACAGCGCCATTTCTGGCTTTTTTTTTCCTGCTTATGTGATGCTGAGGAATCGAACCCAGAACCTCAAGCATGCAAGGCAAGCACTCTACCAATGCGCCACCTTCCCAGCCCCCAATTCTGATTTAATTTTAATTATTTCTTTCAATCTACTGGATTGGGATTTAGTTTGCTGCTGTTTTTCAAGTAGGTTTGGATGTCTCATTAAATTGTGGGTTTCAGATAGATCCAATCTGTTGATGTAGGAACTCAGAGCTATAAACTTTCCTCTGAGTACTGCCTTTGCTGTGTCCCAGAGCTGGTAATTTGTGTGTTCATTTTTGTTGAATATTATGAACATTTGAATTTCATTTCTAATCTCTTCCATGACCCACTGGTCATTCAATAATGTGTTGTTTAGCCTCCACGTATTACAGGACTTTCTTTGGTGGCTTTTGGTGTTGAGTTCTAATTTTATTCTCTTGTGGTCTGAGAGAATGCAGGGCGTAACTTCCATGTTTCTGAATTTGGACAAGTTTGCCTTGTGACCTAAAATCTGGTCTATTTTGGAAAATGTTCCATGTGCTGCTGAGAAAAACGTGTATTCTGATGCTGCTGGGTGAAATATTCGGTAGATGTCTGTTAAATCTAGTTGATCTTGTTTAGATCTGCAGTTTAGATCTGAGTTTTTGCTGAGTTGTTCTATCTAGTGGGCATAGAGATGTGTTAAAGTCCCCAACAATTAATGTCTTTGGATCTATGTGAGATTTGAGGGAAAGTAGTGTTTCTTGGATAAATGTGGGTGCTCTGTTATTTAGTGAACAGATATTTAGAATTGTAATATCCTCTTGAAGGAGAGATCCCTTAATTAGTATGTAGTGACCTTTTTTTAAATCTCTTCTCACTAATTTCAATTTGATGTCTACTTTATCTGATATTAGGATTGTAATTCCTGCTTGTTTATGGGGGCCTTTTGCTTGGCAGATTTTATTCCAGCCTTTCACTTTCAGAGTATGTTTTTATGGGCAAGGTGTGATTCTTGAAGGCAGCAGATAGAGGATTTTGCTTAATTGGAAAGTTAAGTCCAATTAATGTTGAGAGTTTGGACTGAGAGATGTTTGGTAGTTCCTGCCATGTTAATCTGCCATGTGACAACTGATTTGTTCTTATGGTTCTTGGATTTTCAGTTTTGTTGTGTTTTTTTGGCCTTTATTGTGGTCTTGTTTGTTTTCTATTTGTAGGACATCTTTAAGCATCTTTTGTAGGGCTGGTTTGGTGGAGATATATTGTATCAGTTTTTCTTTGCTATGGAAGGTTTTTATTTGACCTTCCGTTTTGAATGAGAGTTTAGCTGGGTACAATATTCTTGGTTGATAATTGTTTGTTTTTAGGGCATGGCATACATCATTCCAGACTCTTCTTGCTTTAATTGTCTCTGCTGAGAAATCTGAGGTTATTCTAGTTGGTTTCCCTTTATAGGTGATTATTCTTTTCTCCTTGACAGCATCAAGGATTCTTTCCTTGGTCTGAATTGTTCCTGTGTGAATTACAATGTGACGGTGGGATGTCCTGCTCTGGTCTGGTCTTTTGGGGTGCTAAAAGCTTTTTGTATCCTGGGGCTGGAAAGGTGGCTCAGTGGTAGAACACCTGCCTTGCATGCATGAGGCCCTGGGTTTGATTCCTCAGCATCCCATAAGCAAAAAGAAAAAAGCTGGAGTGGCGCTGTGGCTCAAGTAGTAGAGCACTAGCCTTGAGCTGAAAAGTTGAGGGACAGCGCCCAGGCCCAGAGTTCAGGCCCCACGACCGGAACAAAAAAAAATAAACAAATAAAAGCTTTTGTATCTGAATAGGCCTATCTTTTTGCATGTTTGGGAAGTTCTCTGCTAGGATCCTGTTAAATAAATTTCCTAGACCATTAACTTCTGTCTCTAGGTGCTCCTCTATACCCATTATCCTCAGATTAGGCCTTCTGATGATGTCTTCCAAATGTTGAATAGATATATCATATTTCTTGGGTTTGTCTTGGGTAGTTGTATGTTCTTTCTCTGTAATTTCTAAGCTGTCTTCAATCCCAGAGATTTGATCTTCTGCATGGTCTAACCTACTATCAAGACTTTCTACTTTGTTTTTTATTTCCTTTCCTTCTAATTGGTCAGCTTTGATGGCTTCAAATTCTTTGTTGGAGCTTTATTTTATATCTTGTATGAACTTCTTTACTTTCTTAATTTGGTCTTCAGTGTTTATTCTCAAATCACTTAGTTGATTGGTTATGGTTTCCTTGGTCTCCCATTCCTTCTGATGGGCTCCATTCAGCATTCCCTTTGTGGTCTCCCCGGATTATTTCAGCAGTCTGTTTATAGATTCCATGAATGCCTCTATTGATCTTTGTCTATTCTTATTCCACTCATGCAATTCCTATATTACTCTTTGATTCATTTCCTCATGCTCATGCAATTCCTGTATTTCTCTTTGACTGTTTTCAGCTTGCTCATGTAATTCCTGTATTAATCTTTGATTAACTCCCTCAAGTTCATGGGATTCCTGTATTAATCTTTGGTTAGCCTCATCATGCTTGCAAAGTTCCTGTATTAATGTTTGGTTAGCCTCATCTCACTTCCAATCACTCTTATACTGAGTCCTTTGCAGGTTTTCAATCTTTTCATTCACCATGTTTACCAGTAGTGTTTGTAGAGCTTTTGTGAACTCTCCTCTAGGTTATTCATTAACTGTTCTGTCACCTGATTATCATGAGTGTGAGTTGAGATACCCAGACTTGCCATTTTTCTTGTGTTTTTCCGGCTTGTTCTGCCCATTTGGTATGACAGTAATAACAATTTTGTGCTAGAACACTATTTTAAGACAAGCATCAACTGGAGTCCTGTAGTTGCACAGTCAAAATGGCTGCAAATACAACCTAGTTCAACAGATACAATCCATTCAATGTCAAACAACTATGGTTTAATGGGCTAAGAATATCAAAGAGGGATTCAGCAGACCAGAAATTAATAGGTTTAGGGAGAATTGTGGGGTAAAATAGGATTAGATGGATATGGAGAGGTAAAAGGAAAGAGTGAATTTAACCAAGTCCTAATCTCAGAGAAGAAATGGATAGGACAGAATGAAATAAGAGATAAAAAAACAAGAAAAAATGAAAAAACAAAAATTTAAAAAGCGAAACATTTAGTAATTATGTAAGTATAAAAATGATATTGAGAGAAGAAAAGGATAGGATGAGAGGAGGAGATCAATAAAAAGGAAAAATGAAAAAATAAAAGAATTTTTAATGGAATACTTAAAAATTATATAGGTATAAAGAATTAATACTGCTATTATAGGAGTTAAGCCTAAGAGGTTGTGAATTGACTAGTAAATTTCTGAATTATGTATGTACACAATGAGGGATAAGGCCTAATAATCGATGACTGATATATGTCTGGGGATGAGCAGAACAGCAATTCAGTCACACAAAAAAGGACCAAAAGGTTAAAAGAGATTTCACACACACACACACACACACACACACACACACACACACACACACACACACACACACACATATGCACACACACACACACCTAAAATTAAAATAAAAATTATGAAAGAAAAAAATAGAAAACAATTTTTTTTTAAATTTATTTTTTTTAAAATTAGGTAGAAAAAAGAGTTCTTTGATTTCTTTTTATTTTTGCGGGGTGGGGGGAGGGAGATCTTGTATCTACCCTGTGTCCATAACCATTCTCTTGGTGGAGTCTCTGGTCTGCTTATGGTTTCTTAAGTCAGTTTGTTTGAGCAAGCAGAAAGAAGCTCTGCCTTACTCAGGACTTTGTGATCTTCCTCCCATGCTAGTTCAGTGGGAGGGAGATCTGCTTTGAGTATCATAAAAGATGGAGATGATTGTTTCCTCTAGCTTGGAGTTGCTGTGATGAGGCTAGGTTCTGGGAGGGGCTAGCTCCTGAGATACTCACAGAGCCCAGCCTGGAGCCATTCTCATGGTTTATGTTTAATGAGTTTCAGTTGTTTGTCTTTTACCCCTCCTGCTGTCTATCTAGGCTGCTTACCCAGTGAAGAAAGTCACTTCTCCAGGGGCAGAGCTCTCTCTGCCTGGGCGGGGTAACTTTCTCTTGGGTGGAGCTGAGCCTGGCAATCAGGTCAGGTTTTGGTGATCTGCTGAATGGCTCCTATTGTTTGCTTTCAAGGCCTGAGCTAGAGCTAGCTGCTCTGGGCCTTTGTCAGTATCAAAGATGGAGATCTTCTCCCATGGTAGGGGAGGGGCTACCTTCACACTGCTGCTCTGTGAGAAGGGGTGAGTATGTCTTGAGGTTACTCACGCAGGCCTCTTGGTTCCTGGGCCATCCCTTATCTGCAATCAGCAGGATGATTTCTGCTCCTTGTCAGTTCTTGCTGGTGGTGAGTAGAATCCACTCACACACTGTATCTGGCACCTTTGTCCCAGACTCTCTCTGTTGATAATGGTGGCCCTGGCAGCCACTGCCACTGTCATCACTGCTGCAGCAGCAGCTACCGGCAAGTGCTCAGATCTTTCTCCTTGACCAAGCTGCCTGGATTTTCCTTCTCTGGCCAAACTCTGTATTGTGATGGCACACTTGGTGTGATTCTCTAGCCTAGGACTGTTCACCAGAACACTAAAACTGTTTTCTATGAGAGAGCTTGTTTAACCTCCAGCTTCTCCTCCACAATCTTCCTCCAGACTCCTATTTTTTTCTTAAATAGTGGACACAATCTTGAATATAGTGACTTGTTGGAAGTAGAAAATGGAACCATCTAGCATGTGTAGGGATAAACTAAACTAAAACAGATTACACATTTTTTTGCTTAGTATTTTTAAAGAGCAGAAATAGAAATCAGAGAAACCAATATTAAAAGATAAAATGTATTTGATTTGAATATAAAAGTTTTTTTGTATTTCTGTTTGTGCTTTTCAGGTGTAATTGTTGATATACTAGTATGTCTGTGACACAATCACTGGACTTCTCTCTTCTCTTGCTTGAGAGAAGTTACGTTAAGTGGGTTCTTACACTTTCTTTTCCCTCTTTCAACGGTTTTACTGATTATTTAATACAAGAGGCAATTAACTACTACTATTTTTTATGAAATTTATCATGGATGATAGAACAAAAGTGTTATTATTGGGAGCCATTAAGTAGAAGCTAATATGAAATCTTTTAGAATAAATGAAAAAATCTACTTCTGAGGGAGAAAACAAAAGATTATCTGTTGAAGCAGAAACAAGAATTATTCTGCTTCACCATGTGAACTAAGAAGTCCAAAATAGCTTTGTGAGTGGAGAATGGTAAAGTGTAAGGTAAGTTTTAATGGCTAAGGATCCATTTCAGAATATTGTTTTTCAGTTGAGGAGAGGGTCTCTTTATTGATTTTTTTTCTGCTACCAATTCCAGAACCAAATGAACACAGTAAAAACCATGAAGTAGCAACTTCATGGTCTTTTTTTTTTTATCCCATCCTGCTCCTTCTTGTGAAGCCATGGACCATATTCTACTTTCTTATTTCTTTATCTAGATATGATTAAGACTGACAGCAAAAGCAATGATAAAAGTCGTTTAGCGGAGAAGACTTGCCAAGGATGGTCTGCTTTGTAACTGAAAAGAGCAGATACTATAGCTTTAGGAAGTAAAATCATATCTTTTCCTTCTTGGTGATATTGCACATAATACATTCTTGCGAGATGATGCATAGCAGGGATATTTATAGCAAAGATGGGAGCTTAATACAGATAAAAGCATATAATTAGGGTCGCTTGTTATAAAAATTTGGTGCCTTGAAAATTAAATATTCAGGAATAGGATGATACCTTTTATATTAACTAAATCTTTCTTCCTAATTAGAGAATGACATTTAATCAAAGGTTGAAATAACTACTATTAAAAAATGCTCCTGAGCCAGGTGCCAGTGGCTCACGCCTGTAATTCTAGCTCAGGAGGCTGAGATCTGACACAGACTTCTCAGATCACAGGCATATGTCACCATATCTAACTCTTCATTGAAAAGAGGTCTCATAAACTTTTTTGTCTAAGTTGCCCTAGAGCCATAATATCCAATCTCAGCTTCTCAATCAATTACCATTATAGTCATTAGCCACTAGTGCACATCAGCATTTTTCTTTTTACAGAATTTTATTTGGTGACTCCCTCATTGAATCAATAGCTAGTCCTGTCTATATTATCTTAGTACATAGGTACAAAGATGTATTTGTTTAAACCTTATTGACTCCCATGTAGGATTTTAAATGATGGAAAAAAATAGAGGTGATTTACCATGTGTCTATCAGTCTCTGAGGAGAGATGGTTATTATGTTTTTCAGCAGAAAGTCTCAAAAGATAGTGCAGTGTTGAAATAAAAACTGCTCCTTAAGTTACTCTTCTGCTAAGACTTGAATGGAGAAAAGGTGTTTTGAAGATTTTTTTGAGTTTATGTTTTTATGTACCTTTGCCCTCACTCTCATTGAGAGCATGTAGGTAGAATTTTTATAGGTAGAGTAGAACATTTATTCAAATTCAAACCAACCAAACCAATCAAAACAACAAGAAGAAATCTCTGAATGTATCCAAATACTCAACAATATTACTAATGCCAAGTCATATTATGTTAATAATGCAATAATTATCTCTTAAAGCAATAATAGCCTACACCAGCCTCGAAAAATATACATTTATGAAACAGCTAAATAAGCTTAGTAAACACCTGTCAGTTTATAACAGAACAAAGGGAATTGCAACTATATCACATTAGAGTACAGTATAGAAAGATAATCAAAGATAATCAAAGACTCAGCCAGGTGGTCATGAAACACAACTGTAATCGTAGCTATTCAGGAGAATGAGGTCTGCGGATCCTGATTCAAAGCCAGTCTGAGCAGAAAAGTCCTTGAGATTCTTATCTCAAATTTACTACTGAAAAGCTAGAAGTGGAGTTGTGGCTCAAGTGGTAGAGCACCATCCTTGAGCAAAAAAGCCAAGTGAGACCACGCAGCCCTGAATTCAAGTCCCAGTACTTAAACACACACGCACACACACACACACACACACACACACACACCACTATCATCTATCTATCTATCTATCTATCTATCTATCTATCTATCTATCTATCTATCTATCTATCTATCTATCTATCTACCTGTCTGTCTGTCTGTCTGTCTGTCCGTCTGTCTGTCTGTCTGTCTATCTATTCAACTGCTGATACTTTATAATATCTTATATAATTATCTTCAGTCATTATAATTGCAAATGTGCTTACACCAAAAAATGTATGATTTCCTATTCTGCATTACCAACAATCACAATCAACTTTTAGTGTTTCTAAACCTTAGTCTGCTCCTCTGTACAATGGATACTATAATTTCATACAACCTCAGAAAGTGAAAAGAAATCTAGAGTATAAAATTGCCCAATAAATCTGAAATTCATGACTTTTAGTAGATTCAAGGATGATAGACATATGTTATGCTTTTCTAAAAATGGAATATTATGAGATCAGCATATGAAGCCTTGGTCATGCTTCATATAATCATTAGTTATGAATACAAGATTGTCATAAAATTATTTTACTAATACTCTATCATTGAGATTGGTGTTAAAGAATTGAGCCCCTCCCCCATGTTTGAACTTGGGTTTCCATTAACCAATGTCATTTACAATATGTGTTTTATATGTTAGTTTAAAAATTTTTAGCACAGCTGCAGTCAGTCATCTTTAAGCAGACTTTGGAAGCTAGTATGATGTGGTTGCAGTGCTGGTAGATAAAAACTGAAATGGGTAAAATCATCCAGAGAGATTTCCAAACAATAGACTTCCTAAATGACACAAAAGAGACTTGATCTGTGGGTCCCAAATGATTTTTTATTTCTTTTTCTGTAAAGATTACTCAAGCTGCTGTGGCACATTTCTCTCCTTAGAGTTTGTAATGAGTCATTAACCTAAATGATACAGCTTCAATCACACATTTCCATTTAGCCCTTGACCAGAGGTACTGATTACCCTCTCATCAGCATCTGGAATATCAGCACACTCTGCATTCCTGTTGTTTCCTATTCACTTTACGATCATTAATTGCAAACGGTACTTGAAGGAAGATACTGAACTTTAAATATTGTCTTCCTACAAAAGAGGTTTGAAGTGGGAGAGGTGTAGTAGCACAGCCAGACTTCGAATACTTATCATATCTCTTGATTGATGAATATGATGTGTAATTGTCATTTTTTGCCTTTATAGAGAAAAATGAAGCACTTGGGAAATAATGGGTTGTAGTTTGAGGGCAATAAGTTTGTAAAGAAAAAATATATAAACCTTGAATATCCTCATTTCTGTGTTCTAACCATAAAGTACATGAATTGATATGTGAATATATAATTGTAAGTGTGATAAATCATCATTTTGGGGTTCATAAGATATCTTAAATTTTATATTTTGCTCTGGGGTATATTTTGAACATCTATTTTAAATCCTGCTAATATAAGTTAATTTATATCCGTGGTATAAAAACCAACAGCAAGAATTCACAGCCTAACAGCAAATTTTGGTAGAGGTGAAAAATGATCACTTATATTTCCATAAATAATTATTTAGCTACAGATAATTAGCTTAGTAACTAATTAATTTCTTGCTGAAAATCCTAATTTCTCCATTAAAAGGGATTATTAATAAGCACATTGTTTAATTTTTAGTTTTTATTTCAGTCGTAAGGATGAAATAGGTGATGCTGATTCTTATTTCGTGTAGGGTCTGTCTTCTAGGATATCAAAAAATATTTTTATTTCCAAAATAAAATCAGTGAAACCTTCCTGTAGTATTTTGTCTGGTACATAATCTGGCTTATTGTTCAATGAATATCTATTCATGGCTATGATAAAAAAAATAACATAAACCCAAATAGATATATCTAAAAATCTTAATTCAGTGAAGTTTGGAAAAGCTAAAATTCTTTCACCAATAGAGGTATTTCATCAGCTGAATTAAATTATGCTAATAACAGATGGTAATTGTGATTCCTGAGACTGCTGGAGTCTCTCTCCGCTTCTGCTCTCAGGGACCTGTCTGTTCTATCTGCAGGTAGTGAGATGGTGTTTTTTTTAAAGAAGGGAACATGCATGTGTGATAAATAATTATAACGGAAGATATCAACAGGTAGAGGAGCTTTTTGTACAGCTCACAAAGTCAGAACTCTGTCCCCTTTCCCCACCTAAGAAGCCATACCTCTGACCTATCCTAGCATCCTATTCTGTTCATAGAGCCAGAGCTGTCTTACTAATCATGAATTTGAATATGGGAGCTGAGGACAAAGAAAGACATCTTTTTCTTTGGAAGACAGAGTGACAGCCCTATCATTCCCTTTGTCTGCTCTCTACTTCCAGATTCATATTCTGTCCTGCAATGGGATTTACATTTATTTAAACTATTTGACCCTGTCAAGTGATTTTCACTTTACCTGTCACAAATGATGAATCCGGCATTGAATCATTCATTTTAAGCTTCTTTGTACCACGGGAAGATTAAATCACCATCTGTAAGCATGCTTACCTACTTCATTTGACACGGGGTTTCTTTCGATTAGTAGCATTTATCTCAGGGTTCTCTTTGTTATGCTCTCCCTTCATTTTCTTCATTTTTCTAATTCAGTATGTTTTCCACAATTATTTTTTATCAGTGTTAGGGCCTGTACTCTGGGTCTATGCACTGTCCCCTCAGTTCTTCAGCTCAAGGCTCACCATTTGAGCCACTTCCAGCTTTTTCTGTTTATGTGGTGCTGAGGAATTGAACCGAGAGTCTCATGCATGCAAGGCAAGCACTCTATCACTGAGTCACCTTCCCAGCCCTCCAAAAAATTTTAATATGTGCATAAAAAAAATCAAGTTTCTACTCTCAATCCAAAGACATGCAACACCAAATATATTTTAACAATTTTTTTTTTTTTTTTGGTTCACCAAGAACAGCAGACTCTATGTAAGGACTGTGGTCCTTTTGTGAGAGTTTGGATAACAAAAAAAGAGGTTGAGGAGATTGAACTCTAGTCTGTCGTGTCCCTCCCTTTCCGCAATGGTCCCTGGTATGTGGCTACTTTGACCCAGAGTAGCTGTCTTTTCTAATTCAGACACATGCCCAATGGGTTAGTAGCTGATACTGAATGAACCACAAGCTTTGAGTAGCCAATGAAGAAACTCAGTTTGGCTAGCAACAACAAAAAAATATTTTAAAAAAAAACTAGTTTAGAGAAGTCATATTGGACCGAGTATGTTAAATAACTCACTGCCATGAAGATTTAAGACAATGATGAGCATGGAAAGAATCAAGGAACAGACAAAAATTAGAAGTCAAACTGTTATCACATCAACATCATCCCTTTTCTTTAAGGAAGCTTTTCCCCTTCCCCCACCTCTCCCTACATCTTATACACATTAGTTTTCCATGCTCTGCCCTCTGTTTGAGACTATTGCTTCTACTGCATTCCTTCTGATCTAACCTTGGGACCTCAAGCAATCATGAACACATGCAGGAAGCTGCTTTCTCTATTTTCTCTTCTTGTCTTCTGCAGCTCTGCTTTCCAAACCTTTATCCAAATCGGCCCGATTGGCTGCCTTTTCTACTCCCACGGGAAGGCTGGTTGCAGCTGGAGAAATCATATAATCATGCTGATTTTCTCCACTTTAGGCTTATGAGCTTCCTCCTCAGCTGGGCTCTGGATTCTGCTTAGTAACCCTATTACTTAGATGCCTCCTCAGCTTCCTATCTCATTCCTCATGGGGGCTGTTACAACCTTTTACAATTGTTTTTTCTTTGTGCTAGCTTTCACTTCCATCTTTTGCAGGTCTTCCCTCCTAGTATTTGGAGAAAACAGATGGCCTCAAGCAAATGAACTGACAACTTCCCTTTCCTCCTCCTCTATGTCATCTGCAGTTTTCCACAGGCTGACTACATACCAGTCTTTCTGATTCTTTCTCCTTTCCTGGAGGCATATCAGTTTTTCTCTGTATTCAGTCTGCTAACTCTTTTTCTGCTAACTCTTTTTCTCCCAATCCTAAGTAGGCCTCAGTTAAAAAAAGAAAAATAAAACCAACAACAAAATGCCCCCTAGAGTCTCAGCCAATCATTATTAGAATGGTTGAAATGGGCTGTCATGTCCCTGATCCCCTTCATGACCAAGTTACTGGCTCCTTTTCGGCACTGTTTCCCATTTTTCTGAAGTGTTTAGAAGTGCTAACCATTCACTTCGTGACATTCACCTTCCTTTTAGTTTTAAGCTGATAATTTGGAATTGGATGGACAGTCCATCATACTGAGAGACTGAGTGTGCGAAGCTTGTTTGTGTATAAATTCAGTTACCTCAGAAGGAGCAAGAAGAAACAGTTTTATTGAGTTGTTCAGGTTCTAAATTGGTTACTCTTGGAATTGGGTCATGGCCCCCATCCTAATAGGTTGACTAAATAAAGTATTGACTTTTATGTTTAATATTCAGAAAGCCAGTCAAAATAAACAAACAACAACACAGTCTGAAATGTGGAACCAAGCTAGGTGCCAGTGATTTATGCTTTTAATCCTACTCAGGGATGAGATCTGAGGATTGTAATTTGAAGTCTGCTTGGACAGGAAAGGCCAGGAGACTCTTATTTCCAATTAATCGCCAGAAAACAAGAAGTGATGCTGTGGCTCAAAGTGATAGAGAGCTAGCTTTGAGCGATCAAGCTTGGGGACAGAGACCAGGACTTGATTTCAAGCCGCATGACTGACAAAACAAACAAATTAAAAAACCTGAACAAAAATGATGAATATTTCCTCCTCCTCCCCCTCCTCCTCTTCTCCCTCCTGCTCTTCCTCTTCCCCCTCCTCCTCCTCTTTTTCCCTTCTCCTCCTCCTTCTCCTCCTCCTCTTTTTCTTCATCTTCCTTCTCTTCTTCCTACTCTTCTTCTCCCTCTTTTTCTTCCTCTTTTTCTAGCATCAGATGCAATTTCAGTATTTCTATTATCCTTACCTCACCTTCCTACTTACTCCTCAGCAAAAATCATTGCTCTCTCTTTCCTGTATTGACATCGTATCTCTTTGAAAATGTTTTATATTTTATTTAAATATGCCTGGTGCTAGATGATGGTTTACTGAGGACAAAGATCATGATATATCTTTATGGTCACAGGATTTCAAAAGTGTCTCATGCATAATGGATACAGATTTTCTATCAAATCTCTCAACATAATTACCAATTTGCATATGTGTATGCTGAATATTAAATGAATGCATGACATCCTAATTTCAGGAGTAATGTAGCAAGTAAAATGAATTTAAAATCTGGAATCAGCTCTATGAAATAGATTTATGAAATGAATATGATTTTATAGAAGTGTTAATACAACAATTAGAATAATTTACTAATTTTGCCTTTGGTCAATCTAAAGAAGAGCTAGTCATACAAAAATTGATTTTTTCAAGTCATTTATTAAAAGCTATCTCAATTTAAATTTGACCTGATAAGACTAAATAGCACAGATAGCAAATTCTAAAAAATCATTAAAAAGAATATTTCAAAGACTTCACAGTAATTAAAAATTTCCCCCATAATTTTGTGTCATATAAGAGAGAAAATATAATTATTATGAATTAATATGGCATCATCACAGTATTGTATATACTAGAGCTACATCAGAAAGTTAGAAATCAGATGTGAATGACCACTACAAAGCCAGTCACTATTGGAGTATATCTATTAGTGCTTTGCATGGTGAAATATTATTGGACTTTGAAGAGAACAACTAGGCTTCACAAATGAACAAAATGCAAATAATGGCACTTATCTGTATCCATTGTGACACTTATCTGTATCCATTGTTTGTGAACCTGTAATAAAAAATTACAAAAAGTGAGCTCATCCCTGTGGTAGCTCATAAATTCATTTTCATTAAATGCGTATTTGAGTTATTGATTCATGTTAGTTGTAATATGTCATAAAGCTGAATATACAATATTTAATTTTATATATACTTCATGTATATTTTACATACTTTATATGTACTATATCCAACTTTACATCCCTTTATTTATATGCTTAACATCTCTTGACTATTCAGCAGGTCAGAAGTCCTGCTGAGTGGTTCAGAGGTGGGTATATAAACATGCATACTGTTGCTTCTCTTTGACCACATTCTTCACATATTTCAGTTTTAATACATAAGTCAGAGTGATTCTAGCTGCTGTAACAAATTAACCAAATGAAAATTATAGAAGCTCAAACGAAATGGAAGTTGACTTATCAAGTGGAGAAGGAGATAAATGGGGTGGGGGTGGGGGGAGGAATTACTATCCTATTCAATGACCCATCTAATTAAAAAAAAAAAAAAAAAAGCTCTGGAATATTAACTTTGTAAGTCTCCAAATAGCCAGAAGGGAGTAAAAGCATTGGGGAAGTTCTATGGACCAAGTCTGGAAGGGGTGTCTTTCCTTTCTGCTTATATTCTACTGGCCAGAACACAGTTGCATGCCTATAATCTAATAATCTAATAATCTAAACATACTTCTGGATTTCTTCTTTATTTGCTCTCTGATTTACAGAACTCTGGAAATGTCAATACTGTATGCCCAAGAAAGAGAAGAGAACTAGGATTTTTCAATCTTTGCTTTAAAGTATCTGTCATCTCCCTAAATCCTTCTGACAGCTACCATTTAACCTGTTATTTTTTTTCATCAATTATTATTTTTATATTGTCTCTTTTCATTGCCTCATTTCCTTTTAGACGTTAACTCTTTAAGACTCTCAGCCTTCCTTCCCATTGTATTTCTATCTTTTTCCAATTGTATTTCTAATGCTTATCACAATTCATGGTACAGAGCCAGCATTTACCAACTACTGCCATCGAACTGGCTCTTCTTTGTCTCCTATTCACTCTTAGCCCAACTAAAGTCCATTTCTCTACACACAATTTTACCTAAATCACTCTTGCTAAGTAACTATCGATCTAAAAGTCAAATTAACTAGTTCTCTCTAATTTGGTTTGGCATAATGCCACTTATCACTTCTTCTTGTTAATATCTCCTTGTTAAGGCTTACCTCTGCACTTTTCAGCTTTATTTTCACAATTCTTAAATGTGTTCCTTTTTGTAAATTTGGTATTGTCCAGGAAACTCTTGAGTCTTAAATGCTTACAAACTTAAAGGTAATGAAGGTCTGTACATTTTTTTTTTTTGATCTAGTAAGACTAAATAGCACAGCCCTGGGACTTGAACTCAAGCCCTGGGTACTGTACCTGAGTTTTTGGCCTCAAGGATAGTGCTCAACTATTTGAGCCACAACTCCACTTCAGCTTTTTTGGTAGTTAATTGAAGGTAAGAGTAGCTTGAGCTTTCCTTCCCAGGCCGACTTCAAACCATAATCCTCAGATCTCAAACTTCAGAATAGCTAGGATTACAGATATAAATCACTGTCTAAGTCTGTACTTTGTAATGACAGGAGGTCTGATTGCCTTATTTGAGAGAAAATTCTGGATATGTGAAGGGCAATAAACCACAGGCTACAATAGACTATGTTACTAAGCTATGATGTTTGGTAGTTGGATGCATTGTATTTTTCCCATATATATTTTTTATTGTAAAAATACTGTACAGTGGGTTGTTACAGTTACATGAGTAGGATAATGAGTACATTTCCTATCAAGCATTCTATATTTGACTTACTGTTTTTCAAATTTATAAAGGGTTTATTGAGACTTGATCCATCTGAAATCTGGGCAAATTTGAATAAAAAATACCATGTAGGAGGAGAAAGAAATGTGTTTTTCTTTTAAACAGTCCTTTGTGATATAAATAGCTGGTTCTGGGTTTCAGTAGCTTTGAAATATCATCACATTTTTCTTTGGTAGATTCTCTGTAGTTATTCCTTAACTCTTAAGAATTGTACTTTTTTGGTGGGGGGGATTGGGTGGGGGGCTGGGGGGGTAGGCTGGGAAGGGATGTGAAGGGTAAACAAAGGAGGAGGCTGCAATGCTTGATAAGAAATGTACTCATTATCTTGCCCATGTAATTGTAACCCCTCTGTACAGTATGTTCACAAAAAATAAAAATAAATTAAAAAAAAAAGAATTGTACTTCAATTCGTGCCTTATCAACTTTAGCAAATATCTTAGATAATGTTACAAGGTTCGTCTTGGTTCACAGTAAAGGTTCCAATCTGTGATGGGTTGGTTCTATTAGGAACACATAACAATAGAAAATCTTCTACCTCATGGTCAGGAAGTGAAAGAGAGGAAGATAAGTAGACCAGAATCTCATTATCCCCTTTGAGGGTACACTGTCAATGACATAAAGACCTCCTACTAGGTTTTACCTATTCAGGGTTCCACCATTCCCAATATTGTCTCAGGCTGGCATAAAACAGCTTTTACACATAAACATTTGCAGAACATTTATCGAAATCAGAACAAGCAGGTTCTAGTTTTCTTGCTCAGAAATCCCTAAAAATAAACATTTGCAGAACATTTATCGAAATCAGAACAAGCAGGTTCTCAGAAATCCCTAAAAATACAAAAACACTAAAATACCTATCATTTTATGTTAGTAATAGTGCTGTTAATTATATTCATAATGTTAACATTCTTTCCTTAAAAAGTTATACATTTCTATACTTGAATACCTTCTCAAATTGCTTTTAAAATGATTTAGAAATAACCATTGTGGCTTGCTTGTTTTTGACTGGAACATAAGATCTCCTACTGTTTTAATTAAAGCTATTTATATGTTTACTTGCTGTGCATATATATGTATTTATTTTGTTCTTTGTGATCAAATAAAATTAATTCCCTTAAACACATCAGAGAAGAGATCATTAATTTGATATCTCTTCCCAGAAATACAGCTAGCTGCAATTACATTTATTCATAATATGTTTTAGAATACAATACAGCACAAAGAATACAACTGGAATCATGTGATATTTTCATCTATATTCTCTAACTAGCTTAATATTTGATTGACATTTTCTTTGGTTATCTATAAGCTTGTTAAGAGAACTTGAATTTTTTTCAATGTATTTTTTTCATTTGAAATATAACAATTGAACTTACATCTCTGGAAAACTGAAAGTATATACATAATAAGATACTTGAAAAGAAAACTGTTGTTTATTTTTGTTTTATTTTTGTTTCTTTTCATTGCTGTCATTCTCCTCAAAGTCAGGAACCATGTCTATTTTGTTCTGTTCCATTCAGTTTGATAACAATCTTTATTTAGAACCTAATATGTTCCAGATGCTGTGCTGGATACTGTGGCTGTAATCATGAGCAAAATCTCTGACCATCTCACAAAATGTTGAACTCATAGATCCAGTTATGGATATAGTATCAGACAGGAGATATACTCAGATGTGAGATACAGAGGGAAGTGCTTAAAAACTTCTCCCTTCCATTCAAATATGAACTGCTGCATAGATGCTAGGAATGGGGGAAGGTTCCTAGTTCTCTGGTTCCTATATACACAGGAATCGTCATAGATTATTTTTATACAGATTGCCAAATCCAGAGTGTCACATTTCAATTTATAAGATGAAAGAAAAAATGAATAAAGAGCAAATGGTCTTTTTGTAACGATGTAAAGGGAAGTTTTAGTATTTTCTTTCTGTTCTCTCCTAGTGTTCTGAACCTAAACCTAATCTACCTACAGAGATCTGATATATATATATATATATATATATGTATATATATATATATATATACATACATATATATAATCTACTAATTATTTTATGTCTATCCAAAACTAGGGAGTTTCATATAATGACAGGAGAGAAAGAGGTAGATGCTGGTAAACCATTAGTCTCTGAAATATAAGTTCAGTTTCTGGATCTACTTGATACCCAATATGTCTTTTTGTATTGACCTTGACTTTGGCTGTAGAACTTACTTTTAGTTACTGTGGTTTTTAGTTCTTGGTCCTTCTAAGTTTTGTCTTTGCCATCTATTTACATGGATCAAGGCCAATGGATTCTTATGAAGGATGCTCTGAAAGGTCAGCTATGGAGAGGTTAGTGTCTTAGACTGATGTTATCTCTTTATCTGTCATCCAGGTTTCCCAAGACCTATCACAGGGGCTGAAGGTACTAAAAATAAAGTCATTTATTTGAATGAATAAATGATGAATAAATCCTCTGGAAGGGATAAGGATAACTTTGGGTTTTGCCTGCTTTGGAACATAAACATGTTTATTTCTGTGATTCTCTCCCTATTTACTCTTTGACTTTACAAAGGCCTTAATTTTCTTTGTTGAAAGAACTTCAGCAATATAGAAACACTAAGATACTTATATGAACAAGGAATGATTATTTATATAATGTAAATTTCCAGCCTTATAAGTAACATTCCTTTATTTTCAGTGTACCTGCTTTTTAAAAATTATTTCTATATTGCTTATTTTGTTTTTGTTTAACTATATACATCATACTTTTGGGAGACAAGAAAGAGAATCAGAAATAGGACTTTGCATCCAACTCTGAATGTTTCCAGGGTGTTAATATTTGCATTTTTCTTATCTTCTGTCTTATGATAACAAAAATATTTGAGACATATACATTTAAAACACATTGAACAGACTATTTAAAAGATAAGAAAGCTAGGCACTGGTGGCTCACATTTGTAATCCTAGCTACTCAGGAAGCTGAGAAGTGAGGATCATAGTTCAAAGCCAGACTAGGCAGCAAAGTCAATGAGATTCTCATGTCCAATTAACCAGAAAAAAGCCAGAAGGGGAGCAGTTGTTCAAGTGGTAGAGCACTAGCCTTGAGCAATAAAACTCAGGAACAGCACCCAGATCCTGATTTAAGCCCCAGGATTAGCACACACACACACACAATACTCACACATACACACACACACACACAGACACACACACACACATCTCTAAAATCATGCATTAAAATCTCTTCCTATTTTAGTTGTTCTCTCAGGCATTTTGGTTCCAGCTTATTTAATAAAGCTATTCATTGTTGCTGTTCTCACACTTGGGAACACAGTGTCTGGTAGGCAGAAAGTGGACTACACCATGTGGCTTTAGACAAAGTTTATTGAAACATCACTTGCTTATATACAGCATACGGGCATAAAAAGGAAATCTTCAGTCGGGGAAGAAAGTTAATCTTAAACAGTTTTACGGGAATACAGATGATGAGAGTTAATTAACCTTTAGATAGTGAGCAGGAAGAATTAATCCTTGTCAACAAATGTGTGGTAGCTCTAGTGATCAAAGGTTACAAAGAGCAAGCAAAGTACAGATGGGCTTCCTTAGACGCACAAAGGGAGACTCGAGGCATTGTTCTATGGGATTAATCGGAGGAGCAGGAAGGGCACTTTCTGCATACCTTCATCTGAGGCTAATGGCTGGGCATCCAGACTTTTGTCCAGACTCAGAAGAGTTCCCCTTTCCCCTAGGGAAAGCATGCAGGCATATGTACCCCCATGGCGCACAAGGCCTCATATGGGGTCACTCTAGCCAGTGCCTCTGACAATTCATTGTTACCATAACCAAACCAAACAATACCATAACCAGAGCTACCAATTATTGGTGCTTACAGTGTGCTATTCTCTGTGCTATATACTGTAAGCATTATGCCCACCTTTGGTCCTCAGTTCCACCCAGACCTGAGCTCCTCCTTGCCCTGGAGTTCCAGCCATATAGCTGGCCCCTCCCTCTCTCCCAGACCCACCTGATCTCCCATCTACCTCACTTCCTACCCCCCAGACCCTGCAGCTACCTATAGTAGAGGCTGCCATGAGCACTCTCTCCGGGGCAAATATGGCTCCTCTAATAAACCTTGTAATAATCTTTCTCCTGTGCCTGCCTGCCTGTCTCCGCGTGGTACCCTGGGACAGATGTGAGGGATCCTTTCATATACTTTATGTCCTAGATACTGTATATGCCTCATTGATGTTATAGTAGTCTGAACACATAGTTATTATATGTGTTTTATAAATACATCCTCAATCCTTACTCCACATCTGAGTAAGTTCATGTAATGTTATATTGGAAAGGATTTTATTTTTAGCTCATTTTGTCTTACTCTAATAGTACATGTGATCTCCTGAATACTGTGTTCACCGCTTTCTCATTCTCAACCACCTTTATTTTTCAAGTAATAAGCTTTGCTAATACAAAAAAGTCATTCTTTGAGTTGTTCCTTATAGTTATTAAAACAAAAACTCTAATTTTTAGACCTAAAAATAAATCCAATAAGAAAGCTAACTTGTGTCATGGAAAACAGACCACACTGACAACTTAAAAAAAATGAAGAGTTTATTTTTTAAGGAACATCATCTAGGTTGTGAATTTTATTTTAAGTGAGTTTTGTGTTGACTTTTGAACCTAAAAGATAATAAATATCATCTTTTGATAGATAGGTAAGAAGTAAAAACCAGCAAGGAGGGAAGATAACACCCACCCACGGGACTAATAGGACTTTAACCTGATCCTAAAGTAGAAAGCAAAATTCGAAGACAAATTACCCTAAAATGCAACTATATTTTAGTTTAGGATTAAATACAGAAGATAGAAAGATGATCATGATTAGGATTTGACTAAAGTTGGGCACAAGTTCTTTCATATTTGTCTACCTCAGAGGCAATACTGTTGAACACCTTTTAGTCCAGAAGGGTGTCTGGATATTCAGAATGTGGGTAATGTAAGGTTAAAACCATGTTTACTCTCAAATGATAGGTTTTGCCTCTGTAGAGTGTGAGTCTTGAATAAACATTGCCTCTTAAGTTGCATAAAATAGATAGTTATGAATATTACTAAGAAGAAACACTGAATGTTGTCCTATCAGATATTTCAGATTTTTTTCTAGAGAAAGAATATGTGTATATCATTTATATATGTTTAATGCATATAGACTTACCATATATATGTATAAATGTGTGTGTGAAATTTCAAAACATGACATTTTGTAACAGATTCAATACTTTCTTTTTAGTGCCTGTCCTGAGGCTTGAACTTAAGAGTGTTGCCCTTGAGCTTCTTTTACTCAAGGCTTGCTAGGGCTCTACCACTTGAGCTACAGCTCAATTTTCAGCGCTTTTTTGTAGTATAGTGGAGATAAAAGTCTCACAGACTGTCCTATCTGGACTATCTTCAAAATGTGATCCTTAGATCTCAACCTCTTGAGTAGTTAGGATTATAGGCTTGAGCCACTGGTGCTCAGCCAAATTCAATTATTTTCAATACAGATATATGTGAGCTGGATATGTTCATGACCACAAATACACCATTTCACTTGCTATCTTTATGATCGCTATAAACTTTTGGTGACAAACTTTAAAAAAAAAATCTATCCCTTCAAGTTCATTCATTTCTTTATCACCATAAATCGAAATCTGGCTTTAAAATCTGGGTTACAGAGTTTCCCTCATTTGTGGTAGCTACAATTAACCTACAAAGCTGTAAGTACACATGTTGGATAGTATACATGTGGTTACAAGTGTATTATCTGAAATATGGTAGACTCTAGAAAGAATTCAATTAGTATAATTCCTTAGAAGGACAAAGTCAAAGCCCAACTAAATAAGCACCAGGAAAGAGGTACTTGCAAGAGAGAGGTTTGGGGCTAAGAGGAGTGGGGTAGACAGAAGAAAAAACGGGGGTGGTGAAGAAGGCAGTCAAAAATTCATTGTAGCTGGGCACCAGTGGCTCATGCCTGTAATCCTATCTACTTGGGAGCCTGAGATCTGAGGATTGTGGTTCAAAGCCAGCGTAGGCAGGAAAGTCTGTGAGACTCTTATCCCCAATTAACCACAAGAAAACCAGAAGTGGTGAGGTGGCTTAGGTGGAAGAGTGAAGAGATGAAGAGCCGAAGAAGCTGAAGAGCTCAGAGACAGTACCCAGGCCCAGAGTTCAAGCCCCACGACTGACAAAAAAAAATATATCATTGTACATAATAGTACCAAATTAAGAGAAGCAAGTCAAGGGGTAGGTAGAAAGGGGTGAGAAGGTTTAAAAGGGTGACACTGACCACATTATACTCATTAAGTGCATTGTTAAATGGCAACTCTGTACAACTATTTTTTAAAGATAAATTAAAAATGAAAAAATATAGGTTAGTACAATGACATTATCATAAATAATAGCGGCGTGTCCTCAAGTTAATTTAAACTGGAATGTACAATATCAACAAAAGGAGCATAAAAAGTGACTGGAATATGACTTAAGCATCTAGTATATGGGTAGTGCTGGTACTACTTTCCTCTCTTTAACTGTGGCAAAAATTATTAAAAAAAAAA
Organism: Dipodomys merriami; assembly: GCF_024711535.1. Classification (NCBI taxonomy): domain Eukaryota; kingdom Metazoa; phylum Chordata; class Mammalia; order Rodentia; family Heteromyidae; genus Dipodomys; species Dipodomys merriami. Next base: position 12,005,036 of record NW_027206512.1, read on the forward strand.
AACAAAAACAAAACGGATTTTCTCCAAAACAGTGGATGAAGCTAGCAATTATTTTCTTTTCATTCTTTCCAGAAACTAAAAATGCAAAATCAGTTTTGAGGAGATAATGCTATCTTATGGAATAGCTTCCAAAAACTACTGAATGTATGTCATGTATCACAGTAGTTCATTTTTGCTGTTGTTGGAAACTTATATAGGATCAAAGGACCAACCAAGCCTGTGGGAGAAGTATTTTAGGACTGACCTATCCTTGGGCTCTGAAAGGATGGGGTCTCATGTTGACTCTGGATGCCACTGGATTTTCATCAAATGTGGAAAGTTGCCTTTGTATTTGGGTCCAGCTATTTATTTTTTTAAATTAAAATCCAGCAAATCTTCATGGATTACCTGGATAGTGAATGATTAAATTTATTAGTTTCATAGTTTGCATATAATATTATTTTCTCTTTAAGCCATTAAGATTGTGGTAACCTGTTACATGACATTGAAAATGGATGCATGATTATCTAATTGACCTTTATCAAGGTTCAGGTTTTCCTTGTGAGTGAGTGCGATTTTGACAAGGACAATGTCTAGGAAAATGTGTCAGACACACCTATTTTTCTACATCTGAGGGATTTAAGACCAACTTATCTCTACTGACTACTGTGTCATTAAAGTTTTAGTTGTAGAATTATGTATGCATCATCAACTTTTGCTTCAAGTGAGAAATTCAGTGTTTACTTAAATATATACCACATAGATTGGGGAGCTTGCTTTTTAACATAGAGCATTCTGAGCCTAGAGTGAGCTTTGTTCAGACAGTTCTCCTAAAGGGTTTCTCCTTCTTCTAAGATTAAGGAGGTTTGCTCAGTGAAGGTATTTTAATGTAATATTATCCAGATGGCTTGATGTGGGGCTTTCTGTAGATTATAAATGAATGATGAATCCATGCCTTCAAAAAATAAAAAAGTACTCTATAATTCATAAAGGCAACCATAAAATTACATAGTATGGCTTTTGTTTAAAAATATTTCTCATCATCAAATAAATGATCATGGACTCTAGTTTGCAAGACATGCAGACTTCAAATTAACCTCAGCTCCTTCTGAGAGGTGTGATCTGAGGCCCTCAGAGTTTCTGCCCTTATCTGTGACAGGAGGCTAATGCTGCTGACCTTGTAGGCTATGTGAGGTATGAGGTTATGACTTACGGGAGAAGAATTTTATAAGCAACATGCAAAGTACAGTGTGTGACATATTAGATGTTCAATGAATTCTGTTCTCTCCTTTCTACTTCTGAGAAAGAGACAGAGGACAGGGGGAGACATGGAGAGAGGAACCAAAGATTATTATCTGTTCTGGTCTAACCTGGACATTTCCTTTCTCTTTGTAAATGTGAATTATGCTTATCCATTTTTTTCTATTTAGTATTACATAGAATTATTTTTTTCCTTTTCGATTTAACTTAAAGGATTGTTCAATATACACTGTAAGAAGTATAAATCTAGCAGTAAAATCTGTACAGCTTTATTAATTCTACAGACTATCTGGGTCTAATTCCCTTGTTTTGGCTTCTTTTCCTGTTTGAGTGTTAACTTCTCTCTGTGGCCTAACATCGCTGGTACTTTTTTCCCAGGAAGAGTAGCTGAGATGATGGGGAAGCCAAAGACACAGCCTTATCATCCATGGGTACAGATGTGGACATTTCTGCAGCTACGGTTACTCAGGGGATTTTTCTGGGGTGGGTCATCTGCTAGATCTTGTGGTCAATTATCTTATGTTCTCCATGGCACTAATAGGTTCATGAATTTTATCAGATCATCTTTTGATAAAGATAGTAATAATGATAATGATACATTTGTGCATTGCTTTGGTAAATGATAAATTTTTTATAAGATGATTTCATAATTCCTTCAAGTGAATGATGAAGATTAACTTCATATGACTTGTATGTTTTCACATGTCTGACTTATTCAGATCGTGGGATAAAGCTGTATAGAATCTAGTCACAAAAATGTTGGGTGACAAATGGCCACAAACAAGACCATACTAAAGCTACCAGCACAACTATGTTTATTGCAGCATTATTTACCATAGCTAAGATATGGAACCAAACCAGATGCCCCTCAGTAGATGAATGGATCAAGAAAATGTGTTATATACATATACATATACATATATATATATCTATATAATGGAATTCTATCTATGCCTCCATCATAAAGAATGACATTGCCCCATTTGTTAGGAAATGGAAAGACTTGGAAAAAATTATATTAAGTGAAGTAAGCCAGGCCCAAAGAAACATAGGTTCCTTATTTTCAATAACTAGTATAAGTTTAGGACAAATAAAAAAGGTCAAAAGCTATGTACATATGATCATATAAGATGATGGTAAGCAAAATGAACCCCAAGATAGGAACACAAATAGTTTTTTCCTTTTTGCTATTGTTTTTAATATATTTATAATGTACTATATGATTTTTTTTGTTTCTTTGCTATGTTCCTCCCCCATGGCATAACCTCTGTTTTCACAGTATTTGATTTGGGTGCCCTGTATCTTATATATACATTTTTTACTAATTTGGGGTGGGGAAAGGAAAAAACAAAATGTTTAAATAAGGATACAGATTGACCCATTGTAACAATGAGATGTACAAGATGCTATGTTGAAAACAAACTTTACAACTTCAGTGGAGGTGGGGGGATAAGAGGGGGAGAGTAGTTGGGGAGGTGGGAAAGGAAGGGATGGTAGGGGAAAAACAAAGGAGGAGGCAACAATGCTCAATAGGAAATGTACCCATTACTCATGTAACTGTAACTCCTCTGTACAGTATTTTTACAATAAAAATGTATAAAAAATGTTGGGTGACTTTAGACAAGTTAATTGTTTTCCTTTGGACCAACTTTTCTCAGATACAAATAAATGAAACTATTAACTCAAAGATTAAATGTCTTTCTAACTAAAACTTTAGTCTTGATGTAGAGACCATTTTCTATTTACAGAAATGTGCAATATAATTTTTCTTCTTTTTTGAAAATTGCTATTCATTAGCCCAGAACTTGTAGCATTTTGTGAAGTGTTGATTTTGCATCTGGTAGAAAGCAGAGCTTAGAAGTCAGGAGCCAAAGTCTCTGTGTGTATGTTTGTTTGTATGTGTGTATGTTCCTCTCTCTCTCTCTCTTCCTCTATGTGAACTGTAGCCGTTTAGAAAAGGTGTGCATATATTTCCTATAATTGAGTAGAGGACATAGAATTATTGCCACTAAAATATATATATGGTGGTACTAGGATTCAGATTCAGAGCCTTGCACTCACTAGATGGTTACTTTACTACTTGAGCCACACCACCATCCCCCAAAGGTAATGTTTTTCCATTTTCTTGATTTCTGTTACTTTGGAAATCTGACACATTATGAATATTATTGGTTGACAAATCAAACAAATATCTGTGATGTGTGAGGGAGAAATATAGAGAGTAGTGCAGTTTTACAGGATTTGACTATTGTTATTTTCAAGGTTTGAGTTAAACATTTTCAATCTCAAATTCAAATTTTATCAGATGAACTATCTTTCCATTGACTGTCTTGAATACATATGGCTGGCAGGTGAGATTTGTGATATATGAATTAGTAATTTAACTATAACACTTTCTTGTTCTTGAAAGTATACACAGAAAGGAAATGGTTAATGAAAGGAGAGGTAGAGATACTTAATTTGGAGAGAGGTTGACACTAAAGGGAGATGGAAGAAAGCCTCAAATATTTGAAGTCACCAGTGTCAATAAATGAGCAAACAGTTTGACTAGAGAGAAAACACATAGAATTAATAGGAGCTGAAATTGGATTCAATGTAAGAAAGATCCTTATCCATCATAGCTGTTCATCAGTGGGCTGTCTGCATAATGAAGATGTTTACAGCTACTTACTGATGGAACACAGCAGAAGCTAGGTAGATAAAAGTTTCTTAGGTTTGTTTTGTTTTACAGATAATTTTTTAACTTTTTATTTTCTATCTATATCTGTTTGTCTCTCTGTTTCATTAGTATTTATGTTTGAACACACTGTTTTGTAATTGCTAGACCGGTACTCTTGAAAGGTAGAGTACCTCCAGACCCTTTTGATCTAATTGATTTTTGTAATCGGGTCCTGATTTTTGTCTAGGCCAGCTTAGTTTCCCACTAAAGCTAGGATGACAGGTTCTTCTTCACAACTGGATTTTTTTTTCTGTTCTGGTTGTTATGGGGTTTCACAAATTAGTTTTGTTTGGGCTTGTGTGGAACCATGATGCTCTTAATCTCAGCCTCTCATGTAGATGGAATAATAAACTTGAATCATCACACTCAAATATTTGTTGAGATGAAGTCCAATGAACATTTTGCCTAGGTGGTCTTGAATTGTAATCCACAGACCCATCTTTGCCTCCTGAGTAGCTATGATTAAAGGGATGAGCTAACAATGTCCAGCCAGTATTTTTTCATTTAGTAGAGTGTTAGATAATTGAGTAATTTTCCTCTTATTCTGATGATGTAGTTTTCTATTAGCACTAAGTCATTATTTACACACTATCAGTGAAGAGATTTTACTGCTAGGTCTCAGGTAGTCTGAGGTTTATATTTGTAATGGATGCCTCCTTAACTGACTACCATATTGTTAGGGAAGATTGAATCTCAGACAGTTGTAAGTAGGTTACTGAAAGCAAAATTCTGTGTAGATATGCTTGGTTCGTACATGGTAATGCCTACAAAATGAATTTAAACTCTTCCCAAAACATCAGTCTGTCTCATCAGCACATTTCTTTGAGAAAGTTCAGGTAGTTCTGACTACTGGTTGTGTACTAGACTGTGTTAATTTTAATATGTAAATATTGGATGAACAGGAGAATTAATATTATGGGTGGGTCTTAAACTTATAAAATAGGCCTTGTTTAAGAAAAATCATATGGGGGCATGGCTTAAATGAGCATATTCAAAGCAAGTCCCTAAATTCAAACCCAACACTGTCTCTCCCCCTAAAAACATGAATAAAGTGAAAAATTAAGAATATATTGTAACATAGTGATAAAAAGCTGGTATTAGAAAATAAGATATTTATTAATAATACCCTTGTGTTATATTTTTGGCTGCATATATGCTTCCATATGGAAATGATTTTGTAATATCACTATACAGTAAACAGAGAACTCAATCTCTTTTACCATGGTTGGTGAAAGCTTACCTTTCATTATTTATAGTTTACAAAATAATTTTTCATTATTGAGGAAATCATACACCTTCAGAATTTTCATAAAATTCAGGGAAAAAAAATCTAGTTTATTTCACCTAGTTTATATTTGGTAATTCCTTTACTCTGACATCATACATTCTATGTTATAAAATCATATTGGTTGTAATATTTGAAAAAGCTGTCCATAGATTAATTTCTGGATTCATACTTTTGTCATTTGTTTGTTTTTATGTAACTGAGGATTGAATTTAGGAAGTACTCTGTCACTTGAGCCATAGCTGAGCCTTTTTGCTTTTTAGTTTGTTTTTCAAATAGAGTCTTATGCTTACTTTTCCTGGACCAGTGTAGAATAGTGACCTATCTGTTTCTCCCAGGTAGCTGGGATCACAGACATGAGCTGGTACTAAGATGGGGAATCAGGTAAGGGTAGCAACTCTAGTAGGGTTCCAGGTCTTTAGAAACTGTAACTATGTTAGGAAAAGTTATGTGATATGTTAGTGACTGTTCAGCATATCACCAACCCACTGAATATACGTTTATGTATTTGCAACTTAATTTTTGCAGTTAGCTCTCAGAACATTTATGAGTGAGGCCCTCAGATTTTACCAATTCAAGGTTAAGATGGAAGAAAGAAAGGAAGTTAGAGAGAATGATAATTTAAGTGGAAACAGTTTATGGGTTGCTCATGCATCCCTTGTTATTTATAAATTAAAAGAATTAGAATTGGGAGTAATATTTGAAAATAATACAGGTGCTTTTTTGTTTCATAACAGAATTAATGTTTGACTTACATATTATTGAAATGCGATTTTGTTATGGTCATAGATAATTTAAAGTTTCAAATATCATAAATAATTTAAAGCTTCAAGTCACATTAGCTGTAATTTCTCAAGAAGGTAAATATCTTTGCTTCTGTACATTTTTCCAACAGAAACAATGTTTTCTGTTTGTGATTTCTTCTCAACAGTCAATAAATAAAAATAAATAAAATCATTTGATGAGTAGCTACTACATTATTCCATTTTAAGTTAATGTAAATAGGTCTTAAATTTTAGAAAACATAAATGCTAGGTACATATATTTATATATATGATGATTCATAGATTATGTAAATTAATTGAAAATTCACTGGATACCTTTATGGATGAGGGCAGTATCTCTTTTTTTTTTTTTTTTTCATTTCCTTACTATATTTTTTTTCTTTTTTTTTTTTTAATTGTATTTTATTTTATTTGAGAACATACTGTACAGGGGGGCTACAATTACATGGGCACGATAATGCATACATTTCTTACCAAGCATTACAGCCTCCTCCTTTGTTTACCCTTCACTTCCCTTCCCCGCCTCCCCCCTCCCCCCACCCAATTTTACCCCCCTCCCCCCACCCAATTATACCCCCCTCCCCCCACCCAATTATACCCCCCTCCCCCCACCCAATTATACCCCCCTCCCCCCCCCCACACCGACATTGTAAAGCTGGTTTTGACATGACATTTTGTACTTCTCATTGTTGCAACAGGTCCACCTGAATCCTTAAACGACTTGTTTGTCCCCATCTCCTCCACATGTTATACTGACATCAAATATAGTGAAAGCGGGGGTTACACTGTGGGGGAGGGACATACAAAGCAACAAAGAAATAATCTTATAAATGCGTTAGAAACACATGCATGAAAGAAACGAAAACATTAAAATACATATTTAAGGGTTCATTTTCCTAACATCACATTATCTGACCTTTTCCGCTTGACTCATACCTATACTAGATATTGCAAATAAGGGAAACCATGGGACCTATGCTTCTTTGGGCCTGGCTTACTTCACTTAATATAATTTTTTCCAAACCTTTCCATTTCCTAACAAATGGGGAAATGTCATTCTTTCTGATGGAGGCATAGAATTCCATTGTGTATATATACCACATTTTCTTGATCCATTCATCTACTGAGGGGCATCTGGGTTGGTTCCATATCTTAGCTATGGTAAATAATGCTGCAATAAACATAGTTGTGCTGGTAGCTTTAGTGTGGTCTTGTTTGTAAACATTTGGGTAAATGCCCAAAAGTGGGATTGCTGGATCATAGGGGAGATCTATGTGAAGTCTTCTGAGGAACCTCCATACTGCTTTCCAAAGTGGTTGAACAAGTTTACATTCCCACCAACAATGAAGTAAGGTTCCTTTCTGTCCACATCCCCTCCAGCATCTGTTGTTGTTAGAGTTCTTGATTTTTGCTGTTCTAACTGGAGTGAGGTGATATCTCAATGTTGTTTTGATTTGCATTTCTTTTATGGCTAGGGATGTTGAACATTTCTTCATGTGTCTATTGGCCATCCTTGTTTCTTCTTCAGAGAAGCTTCTCTTTAAGTCTTTCGCCCACTTATTTATTGGGCAGTTGTTTCTTTGAGGATTTGTTGTTGGGTGGTTTAATTTTTTGAGTTCCAAGTATATTTTAGATATGAGACCCTTGTCCGTTGTATGGCTAGTAAAGATCTTCTCCCAATCGGTGGGCTTTCTATTGATCTTGCCAGCTATGTCATTTGCCCTGCAGAAGCTCTGCAATCTTATGCAATCCCATTTGTCCAACCTTTCTTTGATTTGTTGTGCTTCCGGGTCTCTATTCAGAAAATTTCGACCTGAGCCAAGGAGACCTAGGGTTTCTCCTATTCCATCCTGTAATGTTTTCAGAGTGTCGGGCAGTATCTCTTGTACTGACTAGGGAGTTAAATGCTAGGTTAGATATTCCCTTCAATTTATTTATTTATTTATTTATTTATTGGTCAGTCGTGGGTCTTGAACTCTGGGCCTGGGTGCTATCCCTGAGCTCTTCAGCTCAAGGCTAGCGTTCTACCACTTTAGCCACAGCACCACTTCCCTTCAATTTATTTTTGATAATTTCTTTTAGGTTTTATATATTTCACTGCTCTTATCATATGATAATTTGGAAAAGGTGGTCTTTATTTAAACATGTGGATTTAAATATTTGTAACAGGATAAAACTCTACTCATATCCATACCTGAAAAAAAATGGGCCAACAACCTCAATAAAAATAATGTGACTCTAAAACTCTGAAACTACATAATGGTTGACAGAACTCATTAATGACCTTGCTGATACTTCCTGTGAAAAATCTCTCCATATGTCAGAGAGGGGCCTGGAAGTCATCTTATCGCATCTTAGTGGCTGTGTTTTCTAAGCTAATAGTTCAAAGTCATACTTTATAATTCAAATGTGGTATTTTTATAGTCCATGTCAGCATTCATGTAAAATGTTATTTGCATTGTTTCATAAATAACATGATTTAAAAATGTTTAGTATCTCATAGAACACTTTCTGTCATTAACATTTCACATTACTTCCTGACCTATAAACAGGATTTATGCTGCAAGAGTTGACTAATTGCATTTTTGGCACAACATACTGTCTGTAATTTGACCATAAACTTGTGGAGCCTCTTTTTTTCATACCTTGAAATTGCAATAAAGCTGTAGTTTATGATGGACATGGAGGGAGAATTATAATTCCTCTTACAAAATACAGCAACTGGTGCAGATGCTAAGATAAATCTCTATCTAAATAGGCTTTAACCTAACTCCTTTTTTAACCTGATATGTTTACATTGAGATGCAGTTTGTGTTCTATTAAGTTTTCACATAATTCTATGCTCACCATTGAATATGTCTTCCTGTTTGCTCTTCTCTATCCTTCTTTGTGATTATTAAACTTTCTGTATGCATGTTAGATAATAAACATAATATAAGCAAAAACCATCCAGTAGATCTTGCTCATATATAACATTTTACTACCCAAATGAAGGTCATTATTTCAATAGCTGGAATTTGTTTCTAAAAGATTAATGCATTTGGTTTAAGATTGGTACCTTATTTCCAATAATTCTTCAAATTCACCAGGATTTAGTCTCCAATTTGCTATATTTTCTCTGTTCCTGACAATTCTCTTGTTACATTTACTTTCTCATTTAGCTTAACTGTTGTACCTTGTGCTATAATCTATCCCACAAGCAAACTTTCACTGTCTCTCCTGCTGCCTTCCTGGCGAAGCTCAAATCTAATTCCTCTATCCAGGTAGGATGGTGTGCTCCTGAAGGCCATAAATGGAGGATTAGAAGAAGTTAGGAGTTAGAAGTTTGGGCATAGAATGACACCTTGTATATTATAAAACACCAAATTCTTAGTAGTGGGATAACTAAAGCAGGTAAATAAAAAGATTCATGCTGACTTATGTGTCTTAAAAATTCAAGATTACCAAGACTAAGCACAATTTTAGCATTGTTCTGGATCTTTGGTTCATTTCTTTGCTACTATTCTGTGAGCATCCTTTTACCTCTTCCCTCAAAACTTGATATTTCCCTCCCCCCATACTCTCTCTTGCAGGATGATTTTGCTTTCAATTTTATTGCAAAACTAACTTCCTCACTGGAAATAGACATCCACAAGTGTCTCTCTCCATTTTGTTTGTCTTTTGAGCCTATTATTCTCCCTTCCCTATTTATGATATACAATGTCTTATTCAATAGAAGCTATCTTGTACTTGAGAAGATTCCACTTACTTTCATCATCATAAGGAGATTTTTCCAGGAATTCAGCATTTCTTTGCAACCTCTCATATATTCTTAAAGCTAGACCTTTCCATCAACATCTTATCTGTCTTGTATTCTTCAACTGTTGTAGTTCTTACAGTGTAAAGAATTAGATTGTGTTTTTTGGTAAACATTACTAAGTTTTTGTCTGATTCCATTACCTATGATATTATTTAATGACAATATAATTTTCTATGAAATCTTTTCTTTCATTTCAGTAAAATAATGTCAGAAAAACAAGAATAAAATGAGATTCTGGGCACTGGTGAATCACACCTGTAATCCTGTTTAGAGGTTGAGGTCTGAGGAGAGTGGTTCAAACTCAGCATAGACAGGAAAGTCTGTGACCGCCAAAAAGTAGGAAGTAGAGCTCTGGTTCAAGTAATAAAGGGTTAGTTAGCTTTGATCAAAAAAAAGCTTAGGGACAGTTCCTAAGCCCTGAGTTCAAGCCCTAGGACCAGCACAAAGACAAACAAGAAAGATGTAACAGAATATAAGTGACTTTTTTTTCAATGGATATAAAATTAAATTTAAATGAGTTTGACTTTTCAGGAGTTAAGTATGAGTTAATACCAAAACCGCACCCCCCCCCCCCAGCCAGATGTTGTTTTTTTTTTTCATGTCTGTGGTCCTCGATATTCTGGAGGTAGCAGTAGGAGGATTGTGTTTCAAGATTGCACGTAGTCTCAGGAGAGAATACGCCTAAGCATAAACCAGAACTAAAAGGGTTGGAGGTACAGCTCAGTAGTAGAAGGCTTGGCTACTAAATGTAAGGCCTGAAACCAAGCCACCAAGCAAGCAACCCACCAACCAAAGAAACAAATAAGCAGATATGCTGCCAGGGAGACTCAAGATACTTTTTCCAAGTCTTTCCATTTCCTAACAAATGAGGCAATGTCATTCTTTCTGATGGAGACTCAAGGTAGAGCTGACTTGTAGCTCTTACTATGTGCTCAAGCTTGTAGGAGGTTCACCCTTATCTCCACATCAACCCTATCAACTCCCCAAAACATGCTACCAGAAAAAATTCTATTCTCTCTAATGCCATTTGAAATAATTCTATAGGAAATAGAATACAGATATTCCAATGGTTGCACTTAAGTATGTAATATCCAGAATAAGATGATTAATAAAACACATATATGCACAATCTTTTCACTTTTACCAATGATGCAGAAAGAATTTTGGTGAGGAAAGAAATTTTCTTAAGATGAATATTAAGCCTTGTAACTTCTTTTTAAACTCTGGTTGCGTGACAAAAAACTGCATAAATAAATTGTGCTATTTTAGTTCTTAGTAGCTTTTGCTATCTTGTGTTCCTAAAACTGAGCACACATTAAACCACCAAAGCAGGATACAGGGGGTAGAGCTGTTAAAACCAGCTGGTTAGAAAAATGGATTTAGGGTCAGTAAGTTTATTAATGCACTAATCAACAGGAAGAGGTGGAAAGCAAAAGCAGAGGGTATGCATTAAGTGTAGAATCAATGCTCCTCCTTGATTGGTGTAGGAATTTTTAGATGGTTATACAAATAGATCTCAATGCACAGGCTCAAAATGCCAAAGTGAGAAGAATGCTATGTGGGCCAAAGTTGCTGAGTATACTTCACATTTGTCCAAAAGGAGCAAAACCCAACACTTGCAGATTTTATTGGCCATTTATCTGGTTCTATTACATTGGTCTTACCAAAAAATGGTTTGTGATTTTTCTATACTTTTGGTTTTTAGTATTTTCTGGAATCTTGTTTCTTTTTTAAAAATTGTTTTTTGGAACCTCAATTCTAAAATCTTTTTATACCAGTAAAAAGCTTCATTTGAAGAAAATTCTATCCATTCATTTATTGTTTTACAAACACATTAGTCAACCTTGTGTGGCTCAACTTATCGCTACTACGTGCCAAATTTCTGTATAAACATACCAAATTAAAGCTAACAATAGTAGAGGAAGAACTATAAATTCTAGCTATTATCTGTTTTTCTATGATTTTTTTCTATTTTCAATTATCAGTATTATTCATTCAGCTTTTGTTGGCCAAATGCTTAATAATTAAAAGAGTAAAGTAATTGAAAAATTAAGATCAGAAAGACAGGAAGGAATTTTCTTCTTTACAAATTGCAGCATTCGTTGTAATGAGAATGCAGTTTCCGTCTTGGAATTGAAACCGGAGCTTGGACCTCAGACCCAGACTCCTGGCATTCCCCATGTTTGGTCCTGCCTCTCATTCTTCCATGCCAAATAGGGCACTGGAAGCCGGAGACAACACAGCACTTCAGTTCATCTTCAGCCATCTTTGGGATTTAGATTTAGACAAAACAAGGAGACAGGGAAAAGTATTCCTTAACAGTTATAGACACAGTTGACTCAATCCTTGTTTCAAGAGGAGTTGCAGAGAAATTGTTATCATTGGTCTTGGAGAGGCTCTGATGTTGTTACCTTTGTAAACATGGTATCAGTAAGTCCTGTTTTTCCTGGATTCCCAAGTGTCTGTAAGGTGAATGGCTTACATGAAGACAGATAGAAGAAATTGGGGGCGAGAATGTCTCGCTTTTCTCCAGATTTATTTGTGGACCCAAGAAGGGAGTCAGCACTTTTCAGCAAAAGCAACTTTTAAGCAGCTGTTAGAGAATGACTTGTAACTACCTATAGTTTTTGCTTATTAGCAGAGATAGTAAAGAATATGTAAAAAGTGAGTTAAGTTTTAGGAAAAGTGAAGGGAAGTTAGGAAATCTTACAGCATCAAAATCATGGGATATGGTTGCATCCAGACTTTTCCAATATAAGCTGCAGTCCTTTATATTTATCATAAAATATTTAATCTTCAGTTTTAAAATAATTTCAGTTGTATATAAACTTGCAATAATAGTAAAAAGACAAGATTATAAAAAATATGTGATTTGTATGAGAATCAGATGAATCATTGTAGGTAAATATCTTTAGAAACAATGAGTTGGGAGAGAAAGTTATTAGAACTAATAAATATGGGTAATTATTAAGTCAAGATAAGCAATTAACTTAAACAATTAGAGTGCTTATTTTTATAAGATTATTATACATATAAAACTTAGAAAACCATGGTTTGTCCAATCTAAGATCATTGGGCTTATTTGATTTATAGATGATAGCTTTCCTATAAACTAGTCTCAACTTCTAAAGTAGCCTGAGTTGAGTAACATTACAATAACATAAAAAATTCTCACACACAGTTTGATTTTTTTCTGTTGAGAAGAATCAGCAAGTTTTCATATTTTAGAATTACCTTAGCTTTGTACCAATAGCTATCAAAGTGAAAATGAATTTAATTGAGATTTGCTAAAATGAATATAGTGAATTATTTGATGTTTGAAAAAATTATTGGTGAAAGTTCAGATCTATGCACTGGTGGCGCATGACTGTACTTCTAGCTACTCAGGAGGCTAGTACCTGAGGATTGAGGTTCAAAGAAAGCCAAGGCAGAAAACTCTGTGAGATTCTTATCTCCAACTAACCAGCAAGAATTCAGAGGTAAGAGGTGTACCTCAAGTAGTAGAATACCAGCCTTGAGCAAATACAAAGAGTGAGAGTGAAAGGCCCTGAGTTCAAACTCTAATACAGACCCAAAAACAAAACAAAAAAAGGAAAAGAAAAAGAAAATACAGTTATGTAATAGTGTATAGGTATCCAGATCAGTTTTAGAAGAAAAAAAGCTTATTTCTTAATCTTCCATATTTCAAATTGTGTCTTTTTGTCTCACACAAGGATACTGGTAGGTGGCCACAGGTATAGGTACTAGGAACACTTAAAGCCACCTAGCAAACAAGCCACGTCTTCTTGAAACATGAATTTCATGAGACTATGAAGTTTTGATAAGGAGATGACATGTTTATATTAAACAAACATGGATATAAATGAGATTAAAGTATAAATTTTGTACAAATTTTACAAATGAAGTATCTATAACTTGAACAATGTTTAAATGCTATGTAAAGCTGAACATGATAGCTCACACCTGTAGTATCACTACTCGGAATGGTGAGCAAAGGAGGATTGTGGTTTGAGAGCAACCAAAAAACAAAATTGATGAGACTCCATCTCAGCCAGTTGGGTGCAGTGCTATGCCTCTGTCATCTCTGCTATCCAAGAAACATAAGTAGAAGGATTGAGTCCAGGTAACCTTAGGCAAAAAAAAAGGAAAAAAGAAAAAGAAAAAAATGACCTATTTGAAAGGTAACAAAAGTAAAAAGAACGAGGCGAGTACAGCTCAAGTTGTAGACTGTCTAGCAAGTGTTAAGTCACTGAGCTCAAACCCCAATATTGAAAATAAACTCTATTTGTATCATAAAGTTCTGAAAAATATAAATTATGCTTCTTTACCATTAAGAGTACATTAATCATTAGTTTAACCACTTAACAATTACTTATGCAGACTTTTTTTTATGTTCACCATGCAAAACACACATGGCCCTGCCTTCAGGAAAATTAACAGTCAAGTAGTACAAGAACATGAGTTCTCAAAATTAAGCTAATTTAACTCTTGTAAAAAACATTATGAGGTACATTATATTAGTTATTTTATTCATACTTTGCTAATCAAGAAATGTTCTTAATGCATTCTATAAATAAAATTAGCAGGATTCTCAGACAGAAGCTAATGTGTCAGAGCTGGCCTAATTTGGGTAGAATGAGACTCTGAGGATGAGAGGTGTGGAGAGGAAGGAGGAAGAGTTAATGTGGGAAGATGTGGAAGGGCCAGTAGCTTTAGTGACACACTGCCATTGAAATGGAGTTAGAAGAATATAGGTCAATTTGAAAATGTACATGAGATATAAAATCAGGCTGGTGCAGTGTGAGGCATATTAATAAGAAGATATTTCTAAGACATCCAGTGAGTTGTCATAGATAGTTATCTATGTCAACTAGAACTTTTGAGAAAGAGATCTAGAGATAAGTCTTAGTATCTTGAATAGCATAGTGTTAATATACAGTGCTTAACATTATTCAAAATTTTATTCTTGATCTTTTACAATGCCCTCTACCTAATACACTTAAAACTGTGAAAGTAAACATTCAGTACTGGCAAATGTTATTCCATGCAATAAACCCTTGGAGATCCAGAGCTAAGTCCTTCAGGACTGGAGTCATTAGTGATAAGCACATCAACTGGGTACCAGTAATTCACATCTGTAATCCTAGCTCCTCAGGAGGATGAGGTCTGAGAGTTTCCGTTTGAAACCAGCTTCGAAAGAAAAAAATAGGAGACTCTTATCTTCAAATAACCATTAAAAAGATGAAAGTGGAGCTGTGGGTCAAGTGATAAGAGCACTAAATAGTCTTGAGCAAAAAATCTAAGGGACAGCTCTCAGGTCCTTAGCTCAAGCCCCCAGTACTGGCACACACACACACACACACACACACACACACACACACACACACACACACACACACACACACACACACACACATTAGCACAACTTTAAGAATAGAAAAAGACATAATAAAAGGCAGTATATGCTAAATGCAGCATAATTGAGATACAAATAAACATTTCACAAATATTAATTTTATAAGTGTTGGACTAAAAGATAAACAGAGAAAGGGGACAAAGGAAAAGCAGTAACAAAGAGTTTACTACATGAACAATAACTAGCACATGGGTTTAGAGGCAAGAGATGTTGGGAGTCAGTACTAGTTAGCAGTGTTAGTGATAGTATGAACGAGGCAAACTGTAAGGCCAGAAACAATGATGGAATCTTAGAGGATGAGAAAGCAGGCCCTGGGGCTGGGTGATAAAGATTATTTTTTATCATAATCACACTCCATTTGTGATTCTTGTGGCTCACTGAATGCATCAAACCAGTGTTATAGGTATCAAGAAACAGTACCAGCATGTGAGCCAATGAAACATCTTAAGGTTGTTAATTGTTTAATATTATTTATTTCTTTAAATTTTATTTCATTGTAAAGATGCTGTACAGAGGGGTTACAGTTATATAAGGTAATGAGTACATTTCTTGTCGAACACTTTTATCCCCTCCTTTGTTTTTCTACTACTATCCCTTCCCTCCCCTACCTCCTCCACCGTCTCCCTCCCCAGAAGTTGTAAAGTTCATTTCCAACCTAGTGTCTTGTGAGTATCATTGCTGCAGTGGGTCATCCTGTGTCCTTGTTTCAGCATTTTGTTATTCCCCTTCTCTCCCCTAATTAGATATACGTATATACAAGGTGCAGCGTATCAAAATCAAATACAATGACAACGGGGAATATACCTTAGGGGGAGGAACATACCAAAGAAACAAAAAAAAATCACATACTAAATTAAAAACAATGATGACAAAACCTCTTGTATTCATATCTTATATGGTCATATGTACATAGCTTTTGAGCTTTTCTTCTCATCTGACAAGATTATCCTAGATGTATAGTAATTATCTCAAAATATGCTTAATCTTGGACACAGCACTTTCTCCCTATCAACTCCTTTGAGAGCTGGTCTTACCATTAAGACTAACACAAATAATGAATGCACTCAATAAGCTTGTCTCCTCAAATGATTCTGACATCATCCAGGCACTGATGCCCACTTGGGCTGCTATTCCAGTGAGGAATCTTGTTAACATGAAACAAACATAAATCATTTGAACTCTATTACTAAAAAATGGTTGAAGGTGGTAATGAGACAGTCACACTGGAAGGTAGTTCGTTGGTTTGCCCCTTGGACAGTTTGAAAACTTCTTCAGTTAAAGCATGGTGACCATGAGCAGTGGCTTTGAGCTTGGAAAATTTCCACAGTAAAAGAGAAAAATAATTTCTATTATGGATGAAAAATAGTGCTATTGAAATGTATTTAAAATAGACTTATTGGGCTGGGAAGGTGGCTCAGTGGTAGAGTGCTTGCCTTTCATGCATGTGACCCTGGGTTCGATTCTTCAGCACCACATACGCAGAAAAAGCTGGAAGTGGCACAGTGGCTCATGTGGTAGAGCACTAGCCTTGAGCTGAAGAGCTGAGGGACAGTGCCCAGACCCAGAGTTCAGTCCCCACAGCCAATAAAATAAAATAAAATAAATAAAATAGACTTATTAAAATGTGAGACAAAAATATGAAATAAAAGTATAAACAAAATGTTCATTTATTTATATTGACTACCTAGATATTAAAAATGGCATGAGAATAATAATTTGTTCTTGTTATAATCTCACATGCTTTAATGAACTGAACATTATTAGCTTTCTCTGCTTGAATGTGGTTTCACAGTCATTGTTTTTCAATGTGCTTTTATTATCTTTGATGTTTTTGTGAATTTTTTGGACCATCAAATTTATATGTGCTATCTAGTAAATTGAAATAATTGATACATGCAGTATATGTCAAGGCATTTTGTTTGAAAAATACTCTCTACAGGGGTTTAGGTACCTGGAAAGAACAAATTCTATTACACTGAAAATATCCTTAACCTTATTTTTGTATTTCAACATAAAAGCAATTCAGTCTTTCTTGTGATACTGATGTTTTTCTTCTATTCACAATTTCTTTAAGAAGTAATTTTATAGGACAGAACTTGTCAAATAAGTAGGCTGCTCTGAATCATATGCTGAGTTGAAATGCTGGGAAATGATCGATCTTTTTAATTATGTTCCAGACCTGTACAGAGTAAAAATACCCTGAAGATAGGAACGCTATCAAACTTGTACAGAACATAACATAAATGCATCCTCAAACTAAGAATTTTTTTCAAAGGTTTAGCCTATTAAAATCTTTTTTTTTATTTTTAATTTTTATTTTTTGTGAACATACTGTACAGAGGTGTTACAATTACATGGGCAAGATAATGAGTACATTTCTTATCAAGCATTGCAGCCTCCTCCTTTGTTTACCCTTTACATCCCTTCCCAGCCTCCCCCCGCCCCCCACCCAATCTAGCCTATTAAAATCTTTTAAAACCTATTTATTAAGTTAAAATTTAAACCTGTCCTCTCTTTGAAAAGTCATCATTTAATCAATTTAATTTAGTCAAATATGAGCTTCTAATTACAAATTTTGTTTGTAACTATAGCTTTGAAACTTTGAGGTAATGGCTATTATATGAATCTTCGTCCATGGACTAGAAATGTGATGGGTACTTTCAAGAGAGAATTTGGGGGCCTAGTGGTAGAGTGCTTGCCTAGCATGCATGAAGCTCTGGGTTCGATTCCTCAGTACCACATAAACAGAAAAAGCTGGAAGTGGCACTGTGGCTTAAGTGGTAGAGTGCTAGCCTTGAGCAAATGAGGCTCAGGGACAGTGCCCAGGCCCTGAGTTTGAGCCCCAGGACTGGTAAGAAACACACACACACACACAAAAACCCCAAAAAACAGAGAGAGAGAGAGAGAGAGAGAGAGAGAGAGAGAGAGAGAGAGAGAGAGAGAGAGAGAGAGAGAGAGAGAGAGAGAGAGAACTTGGCTTGCCAAATAAGAAGTACACAAACACTGTGTGTGTGTGTGTGTGAGATCAAGGACCTTGCACTTTCTAGGCAGATGTGCTAACATTTGAGTTATATTCCCTACTTTCTTTGTTTTTTTTTTAGTTAGTTTTTCAGTTAGAGTTTTAAATTTTTTGCCTGGGCTGAATTCAGACCTAATCTTCCTGCCTCTCTATGCCCTCTGCACAACTGGGATCACAGGCATAAATCACAACTTGTGTCCTGTTGATTGAGACAGGATCTTGCTAACATTTTGCTCAGGTTAGTCTCAAAGCACAATCTTCATGATATTCATTTCCCACATAGCTGAGATGACAGGTATAAGCCACCATGTTATTATTATTATTGCTCAAGTGATAATGTTCTTCTCATGATGCATAGGAATTTTTTAAACTATAGTATGTATGATTAAAACTATTTTAAATAGGAAAGGGAGGGGGGAAAAGCACATGATCACATAAATGCTTGTGTAAGAGGTTGTCTGTGGTTGCTCTAAGGTTCCCAGGAGACCTGAAAAATTAAAGAATAAGACTTGCTAGCAGGATGTATATGTACACATGTTTATATGAGTGTTTATATGAGTGAATATAGGACATAAACATAACTTTATAGCATACCACAGCTAGAAAAATGACTGGAACAGAAGGACAGATGTCATATCTTTCTTTGAAGAATGACCATGGCGGTAGAGGAAGTGACTTGTATTCTAAGTCACCAAATTGATGGCAAGTATCCAGCAAATTTTCTAGCAAGCTTAAAAGAATGGTTTCTATTTTAATCTACATGACAATAGAAGGAAAAAAACTACTGAAGGAAATAAACAAAAATCTGTGGACTAAGATTTAAAAGTAAGCACGGTTATAGAGTTAAGAAAATTTTCAGGCATCCACCCATGTCTGGACAGCACCAGTATTGCCACTTTGCAGATATATTGCCAGATTGTTGCCAGTAATCACTGAGGAATTACAATAGATGGCTGGAAACAGAAACCTGTTCAACAGGCAGAGCTTTAATACAGTGAATCCGTGTCTATGAGATCATCGGAAATGTAGGAAATGGCTTTAGTTTAGGCTTCCTGGAAAGAACCCAGACACTGGCAGGTTGAATCACCAGGGCTGTTTCCTTCTCTGAACGTGTGCTTGGGACCTCTGGGTTGCCAGAACATAATCAGAGCTGATGTTAGAGAAACTGTGCACCTGTAGCCACTGCTGTTGTCATTCCCTGACACTGGAGTCTGTTCTGTGGACTGGAGCCTGGAGTCCACTGATGCCTCTGGTTCAGCTCCTCCCTTAGCCTGGAATCTGGATAATGACAGAAACTACTGCTTCAGAAGAAAATCTCATATCTCCACTAGACTCAGCTTGCCATCCACAATATATCAGAAGGTGGCCACTACCTGTACCTCTGCCTTCCCAACTTCTCATGGGGCATCTGTAAGCTTGTATTGGAATCCAGAATGCCTGCTGCAAAAGAATCAGGGAGGGCTGGGAAGGTGGCTCAGTGGTAGAGAACTTGCCTTGCATGCCTGAGGCCCTGGGTTCCATTCCTCAGCACCACATAAGCAAAACGAAAAAAGCCAGAAGTGGCTCTGTGGCTCAAGTGGTAGAGTGCTAGCCTTGAGCTGAAGAGCCGAGGGTCAGCGCCCAGGCCCAGAATTCAGGCCCCAGGACCGGACCCCTCCTCCCCCCCAAGAATAGTATCAGGGATTCCCCTTTAACTCTTGAGTTCTTTTTAATACAACTTCCGGTTCCATTCAAGGTGCCAAATGTTCAAAGAACTAACCTGCTACAATCCATTCAGTTATTGACCTGCACAGTTCTCATTTTTTTAGAGGAAAGAAAGATGTTTTGACCCATGTATTAGATTTAACATTAGTTAGAGCAGATACCCTGTGAACTGCTTAGAAGCTTCTTCAGTAATCACTGGAAATAAGTTTGCATTAAAACAAAGGATAAAAATCCCTGCTTTTTAAAAAGTAGATTAGAGAAATATATGGTAAAGTAGGTTTGGACAAAGTTCCCTCCCCTAAATCTCTTTTGATTCAATGAGATAAACTTTGGCAATAGGATCAAGATAGTGGATCCAGCCTGGAGCTGGTGCCTGTAATTCTAGCTACTTAGGAGGCTGAGATCTGAGGATTGCAGTTTAAAGCCAGCCCAGGCAAGAAAGTCTGTGAGACTCTTTATTTCCAATAAACTACTTAGAAAAACCTGTGGTGTTTCAAGTATTTCAAGTGCTAGTCTTAAGCACAAAGAGGTTCAGGGACAGAGCCCAGTCCCTGAGTTCAAGCTCCAGGAGCAGGGGGAAACAAAAGATAGTGCATCCGACAAATGATTAGTAGAAAAACTGTAATTAGTGGAAACTTCTAGAAACCACTAATTAGTAGATATGTGTGTAGCTGTTGCATAAACTGTAAGAATTTATACTTTATCTTGTCTTGCATTACATAATAAACAAGGAAAGGACTTTGAGAATCGCATTAGCCATTATTTACTGAGCATTCTCTAGCTGAGGCTGTATGGATACATCACTCTTTACAGCAATCTTGTCCAGTTGCTATTATCTCCATTTTAAATATGAGGGAAGAGATGCCACAAAGTGTAGATGTGTTGCCTGTAGCTACACATCTAATAGGCAGCAGAGCTGAGACTCATACCTAAAACTGCCCAAGGAAGGAAAATGCCACACCTTTTCAGGGAGAAGATACCCCATGTGCTGTCTATCAAGAAACCCCAAATGGTGGCATTTTCTCAGTTATTCCCCATAAGCTCAGGGCTAGATCAGTTGTCTTGCAGCACTCACCATGTCAGTGGTCAGACTTTTAAACCAGATTGGATCAGTGTCATTAATGTCTCAAGTACAAACCAGATGGGAAATTGTTAAACGATGAGCAGTATAGTGGCTAACCAGTATAGGAGGACTTTTCCATGCCATGTTCTCAAGACAGCCTGGTGCACTGCAGGGTTGACTGCAGAGGTCAGATTCAGCTCCCAGACCTGGATCAGAGTGCTGTTAAATGGCTACAGCTGCTGCTAGGATGTTTGGCTTACTGGATCCCTGCACCACCCTGGAGGACACTTTCTATTTGGCCAGCACTGCCATAATTTGTTCCTCTGACTCTATTTGCTTTTATGGTGGACTGCCATTTTTTTAAAAAAATGTATGTATATTAGTAATTTTAGCTTAGTCTTTTTTGCTTAAGATTTAGTCTTTCTCTTTAAAGAGACTGGCTGATTCATTTTTTGCTAACATAATTACTTAATTCGAGGAATACGTTTAATTTCTGTATTTCCAAGTTCACTTTGTGCATTGCCTATAAAATACATTTGGCTCTTTCCTTTACCTGCCATTGGTAGGATAGTAAGAACAAACACAAGAACTGAGGTATTCTATTGGAATTTTATTGTACGTATTTTTATTGTAAAAATACAGTACAGAGGGGGTACAGTTACATGAGTAAGGTAATGAGTACATATCCTATCGAGCCTTGTTACCTCCTCCTTCGTTTTTCCCCTATCATCCCTTCCCTTCCCACTTCTCCAACTTAGTGTCTCCAATATAGTGTCTTTCAATATAGTCTCAGTGTTACGATGGGTTAACCTGTATCCTTATTTCAGCATTTTCTTATTTCCCTTTCCCTCCCCAAATTAGAAAAATGTATATACAAGATTCAGGGCACCAGAATCAAATACAGTGGAAACAGGGATTATTCCATGGGGGAAGAACATACAAAAGAAACAAAAAAAATCACATGGTACATTATAAATACATTAAAAACAACAGCAAGAAAGATAAAACCACTTGTGTCTCTATCTTGGGGTTCATTTAGCTTAGCATCATCTTATATGGTCATATGTACATAGCTTTTGAGCTTTTCTGCTTGTCCTAGACATATTCCAAAGCACAAATTTTTCAGAAGACAGCATTTATAACTACCAGCTCACTGTGGGGTGCTAGCATGTGATATCATCATAAGAGAGAGCAGGACAGGACAGATTTAGTTGCATTAACAATGTCAGGTAGGATGGTTGAGTGCATGAGCAGATGAAAGGCTGAAGGAGTTGATAGTCCTGCTATAAGCCTCAATGTTTTATTTAGGGCAGGGTCCACATTTGTAGAGACATTGACAGATTGGTGACTGTTCAGAGGAACCTAAGCAGATGGGAATGGGACTTGACAAATGGTAATGGGCGATATTTAGATTAAGAAAGGAGAGACTTGGGGGAAAAATAAAGCTTAGAGGAATTTAGTGTTAACCCAAGAGCAGGAACTTTTTAATGGATTTAAAATATTACGGTCTGTTGTAATGAGCAGGAAATGCTTCATTTTGAGGTGCCCTGGAGGGCGAGGATTAGGAGTAATCAGTGGAAAGCATGGGGAGACAACATTGCTTGTTCAAGTGACAGACATCTCTGCTCTCAAAGCTGTCCAGTAACACAATGTGCTGCCTCAGTACTCATTAATTCTGTGGTCTTGGAAGCACACAGCAGAAACAGGCCACACTTTTGGTGGAGATATTTTAGAGAGAAGTAAAGAATGAATGGGAGCATGGAATTCTAAAACTTTATCCAACTTAAACTGTTTTTAGTTCAGTACCAAGATTCATGCCACTGTAAACTCAATAGATCAGTTGCAGGGGGTTCTGGTTTTATTTTTTTTCTGCCAACCAAATTTGCAGGGAGGGAAGTTAACATTTAATGAGTACATTATTCATCGGAATAGCACGAAGAGCCTCTTTCATTTTTTCTTTTAGACCCATATATTACATATGATTAAAAACAGTAGCATATATTTAGATTTCATGGTAAGGTTTTATTCTCAGATGGCTGGAAAACTTCAAATGTTGGTGTTAAATGCAGTCTGATTGATGGTTCTGAAATCTCTTCTGATCCTTATTTTGAGACTTGTTACTAGTAATGAGCATGCTTAGCTCATCAGTCAGCATGTTCTTTTCATTTTTTAAAAATGTACTTGGGATTGAACCCAAGGCTTCCTTGTATGCCAGGCAAGTATTCTACCACTGAGCTACATCAAATCATTTTATTTATTTATTATTAATTATTGTTTAATAATTTATGAAATTCTGTCTAGCTAACTTTCCTGGCTTCAAACTCATGATCTCTTTCTTCTACATCCTGAGTAGGTGGGGATTACAGGCATGTACCACTGTACCTGGCTCAATCTGTGTTTCATGGCAATTAACACCTTAAAAGCCAGTTTCTAAGTGATACTTGTTGAAATCAACTCCAAGAAATGGAAATCAGAGTTTTTTTTATTTTATTTTTTGTGGGTCTTTTTTCTCCTTTTGTCATTGTTTATGACTTCTGTACATTTTAAGCTTGTATGATTTGGAGAGGGGACAGGGAAGCATAGAAATGGTAGGACAAAGGGTTAACTAATTCAGCAGTGATACTCACTAGATACTCACTAGAACTATACAACTTGTGGGAAAGTGAGTCAGGAGGGAAAAAACTGGGAGAAAATGAGGGAAGAGGTGACACTGTTCAAAAAGAAATGTATTCAATACCTGATTTATGTAACTGTAATTCCACTGTACATCACCTTTACAATACAAATTATTTTAAAAAGTAGTTTCTATGACTGAGGAAAGTATAATACTCATTTAAAATAACTAAAGAAGCTAGGACATGTTATATCTTGAGAATTCTTCAATATTATATGTTAATCAATAAGAAATTCCAGCCCAGAGAGATGAAATGACTTGTCATAGTTGAATGGCCCATGGGGAATTGGAGCTCTTTCTTTTCTTCTTACCTATACTCACTGACAGAACTCATCTGCTGTAGCATGATGTTTCACTCCTCCATCATCCTTGTCCTCTTCTTCCTCACTTTCCACCTTTAGTTTGTGTTGTATTGTTGCTTCCCTTCTTTCTCTTTCTCTTCCTTTCTTTCTCTTTCCCTCTTCTTCCTCCCCCTTGGCTTCTTCCTTTCCCTCCTTCTTTTCACTGATAATTTGCTGCCTGGTTGACATGTGATCTGAAAAGATGATACTTGAAGAGGATTCCAAAATATTATTATTTTTTTCCAATCAATACTCTTAGCTAGGCTGATCAGGTTCCGAGTCTCGTTCGTTCTTAATTCTGGGTTGTTCTTGAATTTCTGCAGTGCTGCGTATGATGCTGTCCTTGACAGAAATGTGGCCATTAAGAAGCTCAGCAGACCTTTTCAGAACCAAACTCATGCCAAGAGAGCTTACCGGGAGCTGGTCCTCATGACGTGTGTGAACCACAAAAACGTGAGCTTCCATATTATTTTTAAACCGTTGGCAGTGGGAGGTTGTGAGACTGGGAGAAGAAAAATAGTGCCAACTTGTACTGTTTTTCTTTGCAATTTCTGCTTCTTGCTTATCTTGCCCATATGCTCTATTTGATTTCATTGTCCTCATGGTAGCTTCCTGCTTAGAAATCCTTTAAAAGCCATGTGGCATGGAGATGAATTTGATAGATATGTCCCTATTATCAAATTAATCTTATTTGATTGTCTTACTCACATTAACCCACAAACAAAACCACATTGTTTTATCAAACCACAAACAAAAGCAAAAACAAAAAAAACCCTAAAGTCCTATAGAATGATATACTGTTTATTTGAAAATGAATAATTAGTAGATAAAGATGTTATTTGAAAATGAATAATTGGTAGATGAAGATGTTTTCTTTGTCATGTTATCACCTTTTGTGTGTCGGCTATCATCTGCCAGTGGCTTGGCTTCTAACTGTTTAAGGTCCACACTGTATGTCAGGCATCTTTGTGGCTCCAGGGTTGGGAATAAGGCAAGTATATGTTTATAAAACACTTCAGAATGGGACCACTGGGAGCATGTTCCCCAGGGCACTCATGGCTAGATGACAGGTCTTTGTATTCTTTAATCTCACGCAAATTCTCTAGAACTCTCCTTGTGCTTCATTTTTTCTTAGTAAAGAGATATGGGAGATAATTCCCTTGTAATACTTTTCATAACTAAATTGTAACAAGTTTATTGAGCATTTTGTCACACAAATGTATAATAAAAATTATAAAGTATTATAAGTACAATTCAGTTATTGTAACTCCCTACAAATTCCTTTAAGCTGAAATTGAAATATGAAATACCAAATATGTGAAATGGTATAGTTTCATAAACAAGAGATCTTCTCAGACAAATGAATGTTTCCAGTGGCACCAAGAAAGAAGCAAATAAATGGTATGAGAGATCAGCTGAAAAATACACAAAATACAAAACCACAGATTCAAGCTCAGAGTCTCTTTTCCTCTATTTTTCTACTCCAATTCAGCCTTTCAATGTATGTTTGTTGAATGAATGAAATGTGCCCTGTACAAGTCAAGATGCTTTTGCTGCTAGGGTCATAGCAGGAAGAAAACTAAGAAAAGGCATGGAAACATCCTGTATCCTCCCCTATTCTGCCCCTATTCAGAGCTCTACTTTTCCTGGCCAGAAAGGCAATAAAATAATAGTCAAATGTGTAGAATGTGAAAGGCTGATAAGCAAAGATAAACTTTTTGAAAACTACCAGTCGATATGGGGGTGAGATGTGGCTATTCTTTTCAATAGATGGACCTAGAAAACCCTCACTACAAAGGGAACTTTATCAAATCTGTACTCAACCCTGATATGGTCATGAAGGGCTCCTAGAAAAGATTGTAGAAAGGATAGAGATACACAGTTCCTAAGAAGAGTCACTGTATCAACCTGTTCTCTTAGTATGTTAAATAAAAGCAGAAACCAGATTGGCTACAGGACTAGAGCAGAAAAAACACATTCCATTTTCTTTACTGAAATAATGAGAATAATAAATGATACCCCTTTCCAAATAATTCCTAATGGAAGTAATAATTTTTATAATAGAATACCACCTTCTACCTTCTCTCTCTCTCTCTCTCTTCTCTCTCTCTCTCTCTCTCTCTCTCTCTCTCTCTCTCTCTCTCTCTCTCTCTCTCTCTCTCTCTCTCTCTCTCTGTGTGTGTGTGTACACATAATTTTATTTTGCTAATATCAGGGTTTGAACTTAAGGTTTTATGCTTGCTTGGCTTTGCTTACTAGGCTGAAGCTCAACCATTTATGTTGTACCTCCAGCCTGGGCTTTTGCTGGTTAAAGGATGCTAGAGTCTCATAGATTTCACTTGGATTGGCTTCCAACTGAGATCCTCTAGATCTCGCCTCCTGAGTAGATAGTGCCAAGCCTACAAAGGCACACTGCCTATGTGCATCTGATCATACAAAAAATATTTATCAAAATGAAGTGGAAATGGAAATACACAAAAATAAAAATGTTAACAGAGTAAGTTTACTTCTAGTCAAATATAAATTCTATATAAATACTTGTAAAACTAAGGAAAGGACCGTTAGTATGCCAATCTTTGTTACTGAAGTTCAAAGTTAAGAAAAAACGATAAAGCAGTCCCATTAAGTATATAATAATAGATACAAAAATCCTTTTAGACACAGAAAATTCCAGGAAGTAGTAATGGGTGTGAGGGTGGGGGGTGATTAACACTGAATCATATCAGTTTGTGAAGGAATTCCTGCTGGAAACTACTGAACTTAATGATAAAATAGTGATAATATCCAAAGACAAGCCTTTAAATTGGATATTAGTAGGAATTAAAATCTATAAGGGAGCAAAGAAGGAACAGAGTAGATAATCTTAAAAGGGAATAAAAGAAGGTAAATATTTGAAATCAGGAATAGATTTTGGTATATTATCTTTTAAAGCATAAAGCTTGATTTATTTGGAATTATAATGCTTGACAGGTTTAAGTTACCTAGATTATTTACCAGGTGATAGTATATGTGCCTTGTGCTTTTTTTTTATTCATTAGTCTTGGGGCTTGAACTCAGAATCTGGGCACTTTCACTGAGGTCCATTTGTTCAAGGCTAGTGCTCTACCACTTGAGCCAGAGTGCCACTTCTGGCTTTTCCTGAGTAGTTTCTTGGAGATAAGAGTCTCACAGGCTTTCCTGTCTGAGCTGGCTTCAAACCATGAGCCTCAAATCTTAGCCTCCTGAGTAGCGAGGATTTCAGGCATGAGCCACCAGTCCTGGTTTTATAGCCCATTTTTAATCTAAACAAATATGAAAATTGTGTAAATTGAATTAATTTCATGAGATTGATCCGGTAATGCAGAACCAGATCCACTGTGAATCCTGAAATAGAAGATACACCACATAGTATTGAATACTCACCTCAGTTAAATGTACAGAACCACAGGCACTTCAATTACAAAGTAATTAAGTAGCAAAGGACTATTGCTTTTTTTCCTTTTGTTGATAAAGTCCAAATTGGAAAATTGATTTAAAAGATGAAATGTTTTGGGTATACTAGAAACTATTGAGTAGTATTGCACATATTTCTCAGTAATTTCTGAACAAATGTAAAATCATCTTTCCCCAGAAAACAGTTACTCTGCTTTTAGTCACTTCAGGTGTTCAAGTGCCACTTATGAACTCTACTAAGATTCACTGCTTCACACAATGAAGCTGTTTAGATTTTTAACTTGTACTTTGCCAACTTTTGCAAACTAGATTTCTATAGACATGTTTTGGGTCCAGTCGTGGGCCTGAACTCTGGGCCTGGGCGCTGTCCCTCAGCTCTTCAGCTCAAGGCTAGCGCTCTACCACTTGAGCCACAGTGCCACTTCCGGCTTTTTTTTTCTGCTTATGTGGTGCTGAGGAATTGAACCCAGGGCCTCATGCATGCCAGGCAAGCGCTCTACCACTGAGCCACCTTCCCAGCCCTCTATAGACATGTTATAAGTAGATTGCTTTTAATGTCAATTCTGGGGCTTGAACTCAGGTCTGGGTGTTGTCCCTTAGATTTTTTTTTTGTTTTGCTTAAGGGTGGAGTTACACCTCTACTTCCATTCTTTTGTGGTTAGTTGGAGATAAGAATCTCACACAACACCAAACAATATCAAACAACATATTACCTCCTGAGTAGCTATGATTACAGCCATGAGCCACAGGTTACTGGCTTTATGTCTTTTTATTTTCATTGTCTACTGGCTCATCAATATATAATATTTAAATGGAAGAACAGTTTGAGTTATTTATGTATACAATTTATGTGGAACTGTTGTAAAGGCTTTTTTAAAGTGTATTCTCAAAGACAAACTTCTTTATTACCAAATACACATAATAAATAAAGCAGGAAACATAAAGGTTAGAACTAAATTTAGGTAACTTTAAAGTACATTTTCCATTAAATCCATTATTGATATTATTCACAATTCACCTCCCTCCTCCCCTACATACCACTGGAGTATTAATGTAAACAATATTTGAATGTCAGATACAAGTGAAGGAAACTATAGTAACAGTATCAATAATAACAATAATCTTGCAGTTGGAGAAATACCATTTTGCTAAATCTGATCCAATATTTAATTTTTCCTCCATGCCAGGTCCAGTTCTGTGTCTTTCTATACAGACCCACACTAAAACAGAATAACAATTATGTCTCTGATTTCCTTCTACCTAAGAGTTTGAGGGGTTTGTTTTGTAACCTGAAGACAGATCTGTGTACTTTCTGAACACTCGGTTTTAGGCTCAGTGAGGCATTCTAGAAAACGTCTTAACATTTCTTTTTCTACCATTGCTCTAGCAAGCACCTGTCAGTTAGAATAAATGCATTTGTACTTTAAAAATAACTCTCTTTTCTCTTTCCTTTGTCTTTTCCATGCTATTTCTTCCAGATTATTAGCTTATTAAATGTCTTCACACCCCAGAAAACACTGGAGGAGTTCCAAGATGTGTAAGTAACAACAAAACAAAATTCATGTTGGAAGGTCTCACTGGAATAGCTCAAAGGGAAACAACAAAAAGAAAAATCCCTTGTGGAGATCCAGGGAAGAAAGAGGTAGAGCTAGTGCCAGATCAGTGACAGGAAAGCAAGTTCTGTGGTGGGATCACTTCCTGCCTCCTCCTGGCCTTATGGTGCAGTGTGCTTCATTGTTCTATGCTCTTGGCTCAATCAGGGAATGCTTGTTACTTATTTATTATTAATTGATTTGGTGAGCTTTCTAAGGGGAGTCTGTTCACTTGGCGGAATATTAAAGGGATATGATAAACATCTTTATTCTTCATGCCCATTTTTTTTGTGGTGCTTTTGATTTTGTACAAAAAGAATCTGCCTAGATTTCTATGTTCCTTTGTATGTCCCTCCCCCATGGTATAACCCCTGCTTTCACTGTATTTGATGTTGGTATAATTTGTGGAGGGGAAGGGAAAAAACAAATTGTTTATATAGGGATACAGGTGGACCCATTGCAGCAAGGAGATGTACAAGTTGTTATGTCAAAAAATTAACTTTACAACTTTGGTGGGGGTGGGAGGATCGGGTGGGGGGAGGTGGAGGGAGTATGGGAAGGGATGGGAAGGGGAAACAAAGAGGAAGCAACAATGCTTGATAAGAAATGTACTCGTTATCTTGCCCATGTAATTGTAACTCCTCTGTATGGTATTTTTACAATTAAAACAAAACAAAACAAAACATAAAGACAATAAGGAGAGGAGAGGAAGTGATTTCCCAGCATAGTGTCTGTTTGAACACACTGTTCATTTTGTGGAAGTAGCTGTCCTGAAGGCTTATCTTTTTATAATCCTAATACTCAGGAAGGAGGTAAGAGAAGACAGGGAAAGTACAACCCAAGATGATGATGGAAAGTATGTGGATATGAACTACACACTAATAAATGGTGCCTACAGGAAAAATCTAGTGGTAGAGTTGCTACAAGCTAGCACATATACCATGCTTGGAAGTTTTTTCTACTCTTGATTCCATCAAAGGCAGAACTAGGAAGTGTAGAAAGCATACATCTATATAGAAAGGTGTTCTTTATGATCAAAAGATTTCGTAGATTTTGTGCTCTGGAACTAATGTTGTGGATTCACCTTCTAGTTACCTAGTAATGGAACTGATGGATGCCAACTTGTGTCAGGTGATTCAGATGGAATTAGACCATGAGCGAATGTCTTATCTACTATACCAAATGCTGTGTGGCATCAAGCATCTCCACTCTGCTGGAATTATTCATAGGGTAAGAACACTGAATTACAGGTCAAAGTCTGTGGGAGAAGAAATTGAAGAACTTTAGATCATTTCTTTTATGCATGAAGACATGGTCAAACACAACATACTTCCTCATTCCTTTGACAATAGAATTAGCACCCAGTTGACTAATATGCCCTAGCTATTCTGTGATTGACTATGTGTGGCATTATGTTTCAGCCCCTTGAGAGTCAGCTTCTAAGAAGCCCATGTTTTTTAGCAACTTGATGGGCAGCAGCTCTGCTGGAATAAGATAGTTCATACCCACTGTTGATTTCTGACAGCATGACCTGATTCTTTGTCAGGTCTAGAAAGGAAATAGAAATAAAAGATTTTATTCTCTAAGGAGAAACCCAGGAAATGACAATAAGTGATATGTCCTTTTTGTCTAAATTATTTTTGGTGAGATGAGCCTAAATTGTAACAATGATAATGCTGTTTTCCTTTGGATTTAAAGACTTTACTGAAGATTTTTTGTGGTTGTTATTGTTGTTGGTGGTGGTCATGGGGCTTCAACTCAAGCCTGGGATGCTGTTCCTAATGCTGAAGGCTAACACTTTATCTCTTTGAGCCATAGCCCTACTTCTGGTTTTCTGTTGATTAATTGGAGATAAGAGTCTTACAGGCTTTTACTCTGTGGGCTGGCTTTGAACCTCCATCCTCCCATCTCAGCCTCCTGAGTAACTAGGATTGCATGCATGCACCACTTGTGCCCAGCTGTAGATATTTTTAACCTGAAACTAATTTTAATTTTTTTGTAGCAGTTATTATCTTCAAAACTGTCCTGTTGATTGAGTAGAGGAAGCCTATGAGTGCCATTGGAGACTGGCTTTGAATTTTTTCCTTTTTGCTGTTGTCAGGATTTAAAGCCAAGTAACATTGTAGTCAAGTCTGATTGCACATTGAAAATCCTCGACTTTGGGCTGGCCAGGACCGCGGGCACCAGCTTCATGATGACTCCGTATGTGGTGACGCGTTATTACAGAGCCCCTGAGGTCATTCTGGGAATGGGCTACAAGGAGAACGGTAGGGATGCTTCTGAGTTTCTGACGCAGATGGATGCATGCTTTCCATAGCCAGGAGTAATGCTACCTTTCGTACATACAGATTTGTCAAAAATAGAGCTGCCAGCTTTCAGTTTGGCTTTTAAAATTACTGCTTGGAAGAATCACTCATTAAAAATGTGGAAGTTGCTTCTAAGAAGTAAGCCTTGCTAGCTAAAATGTTATAAATGGCATGTGGGTAAACATCCAAGTGCATACTGATAAGCATACACACTATAACGATTGAGAATAATTGATTGGAGTTGCAGTTCAGCCCAGTGAGTTTGAAAATAAGAAAAATTCCATTTTAACCATTTGGTGTTTTCATAATATCCTAGAAGGATGGCTAGAGCTATTGAAAAAGACTAGCAGGAAGATCACATACTTTTGAAGTAAAGTTCTCCATGAGCATTAATGGAATACACAAGAACCTTCCAAATTATTTAATTACTTAAGCAGGATAAGAATTTCCTTAAAGTGTTTTATAAATAATATCTGTGGTAGCAAATAATTTTTAATCCAGAAATTATAGAAAGGAAAAAGTATTAGATCTTACATTGCAAGTTTCATAAAGAAAATCTAGTAGACAGGAACACTTTAATGGAATGGAAAGAATCTTCAAAATGTATTCAAACTTGACTTTAATTACTCCAAACAGAGGATTTATAAAATATCTGTTAGGAAGCACTGAAATATATTATTTTTATCCAGAAAATCTTTTGCAAGTAATGTATCATAATAAAAATGCATCTTAGAGCTTAAAGATAGATTTGTTAGAGTTGTATACACATACTTAACATGCCTTTGATACCGGCTTTTCTATTCTATTTAGTTTATAGCATATAGAATTTTATAGGATTTTTTTCTAAATTCCTATAGAATATTTTTCATTATATATTTATGTATAGATGTTGCAAGGTAATTTTATGAAAATTCCTTTGTCACTGAAGTTAAAAAAATTATGTGCATACTTTCAGAGTAGACGCCAATATTTGTATGCAGTTCATAGGGTACAGGAAGGTCAGGTCACATTGGGGGCAAGTGTCATAATTCTAGCACCTTTTGACTTGAAAGAAAAGAATGGAGTACTCCTCCCAAGAAACTCTTGCATATGTTATAAACAAGTTATCTTATAAGAATAAAGGAGAATCCATGAGAGAAAAGCCATGGAGCAAGGGGTGCTATTATCAACAATTTATTTCATAATGTAGAGAATAGAGAATTTTGAATGTTCCCTATCAAGGTGATGAATACACTAATTACCCTAATTTGATCATTATTATTGCACACATGTATTAAATGTACCCTATGAATGAATCCAAGGACTATGTATCGACAGAAGAAAAGGATATACAAGAGGGTAGGGATCTGAATTTACCTATTCTGGCTTTTCAGATCTTTGCCTCAGAGACAGTAGGTATTCAACCTCCCTTACCTTGCTTGACTAGGAAGGGTAGCAAGTAGGTCATTGGCTTCTCTAGGTGCATGGAGAAGGGGAGCCCAGTACCCCTGGCTGTCCTCCCTCTGAGCAGAGGAAGGTTATCATGCAGAAGAACCTGCTTGCTCCTACATCAGGCATGCCCGCCTTCCCTGTGCACCTCATCCTGCATTCCTTCCCACGAAGTAACTCAGCCTCATGTTTGTGCCCCAATATTCTTTTGTCTTTAATAAAAGGAGAGATGGAAGATGGTCAGTACCGTTAAGATAAGGTGAATCATGTTTGGTTAACAAGCATGACAACTGGCAAAGACATACATAGTTAATATGTTTTAAAATTTATAATATCTTTTTTCACGATCTGTCAATGACTTCTAAAAATCATGTACTAAAATCATCATTTATTATTTCTCCCAAAATTATTTCAAATGGATATAAAGACTGATGTTTATTTTGAAGGGAAATTTCTGAAGGAAAATGAGGTCTCAATTTCTAGGGATTCTAGTTCTTTTTCCTGCAAAGAAACTATGGCATTAACCATTTCAAGTTTTTTTTTTGGGGGGGGGGTCAAATATTTACTTATTTTGAATAACAAAAAGATGCTATTGCCTTCTTTTCTATTCTCCATAGCTGGATGGAACAGAAAATAGAGCAACCACTTCTGCAGGTTGATTCAGATTTTTTTTCCTCTGTGTTCAGCAAACAGTATCAAACCCTTTTTTGTGGCTTTCGGCCATTGCCTACGGTGGCTTAATGACTGCTTTTCCATCTCAGCTATGTCAACAGTGTGTAAAGAGGCAGCCTTAGGCATCTATAAAGTAATGCTTTTCTAAAAAAATATTCATTTGAATTCCCATACTAGACAAAGTGTAAGAGTATAGTGCTGGTTTTAATTCACTTTTTGGCCAATGTTTGCTGGGAGTTGAAAGTTGTATCTACTAATCAAGCTGATATTTTTCCTCCTCCTTCAGAAGTCAGTCCTTTTAGTTAACTTTGCTCTCCTCTTTCCTCCATTTTCTGTCTCTCCTGTTCTAGTGGATATATGGTCTGTGGGATGCATTATGGGAGAAATGGTTCGCCACAAAATCCTCTTTCCAGGAAGGGACTGTATCCTTATACCTTTGCCTGCAGCTTTACCTATTTTGTTTCTGTGCCCTTAAAACATGTAATGATTTTGCCAGGAGATGAAAGATAGAAGCAAAAAGTTGGTAAGTGCTGTAATGGTAATAAAACCCCCTATAATTCCTGTAATATTGCCAGTACTGCAGACTACCTACCACCATGATTGCTTTTAATTAAAATTTCAATAGGGTTTTTCTTCCTTAATTACTTTCTTGCCTGTAAGTCAAAACAGCAATACCAGAGACCCCTCTGACCCGATGAATAAAATATAGCTTTGTAATTAGCAAAATAAGTCACTATTCGCAAGTCATTTGTCATCTCCAGTCTAAGACTATTCAATGCTTACCAGCATGTAGGCTGTGTGGATTTTCTCCTTGCTGGCAACTAAACTTCTGTCTATGGCTTCATTGATTTGAATTACTCTTGACACTTAGCCTTAACTAGGTCGAGGCAGCATATCTTCCTAAACCATGAATCTCCACACTATAAAAAAGTCATAATTATTATTCAAATTGCCACAGGTCAGATGAGTTTAAAATAGGCTTTGCTCATTTGACTTCAAGATGTGATAGGTAAGTAGTAATTGCTTTCCCAACCAAGGTTAGAATTTTACAAAACATTGCGAACTTGAGTTCTACCTTTGGGTAGATCCCATTAGAAATATCTTAATGGTATGTATGAGTTGGAATTACAAACTAAGTAGCTATATTTTGGAAATGGTGAAAAATGCCTTGTCTAATAAAGTATACTTTTTTGAGTTTATACTATATAGATAATAGAGTTTACATATGAACAGAAGATTGAACTTCTATAAATACAGGAAAACTCAAACTAGTGAACATGCACACAAATCTAATAACAATTTGAACAATAATTGTGCAGGATAAATTCAATATTACAACTACATATGAATTGTTTTTGAAATTGGCAATAAGAAATTGATTCACAACTCGGCTGGGAAGTTGGTTCAGTGGTAGAGCGCTTGCCTTGCATGCATGAGGTCCTGGGTTCGATTCCTCAGCACCACATAAGCAAAAAGAAAAAAGCCGGAAGTGGCGCTGTGGCTCAAGTGGTAGAGTGCTAGCCTTGAGCTGAAGAGTTGAGGAACAGGGCCCAGACCCAGAGTTCAGGCCCCACGACAGGACCCAAAAAAAAAAAAAAAGAATTGATTCACAACTCTATTAGCCCTTTCATTTGAATATGGAAATTCTATAAGGCAACTTTTTATTTATGTTGTTCATTTATATTTTTGGTGGTACTCAGGGCCTCACATTTATTAGGCAGGCTCTCTTCCACTTGAGCTACCTCCCTCACTTCTGCCCCTTTTTATCTGCTTTTGTTATTTTTCAGAGAGGATCTTACACTTCTTGCCTGTGGTTGGCCTAGGACTGTGATCCCTCTGCTCATTCTTCCTGCATAGCTGGGTTACTGACACATACCAACATGTCCCACTTGTGGATTCTTCCTGACTGTATTGTCTGAACTGAACCACAATCTTCCCAATTTCACCTGAGTAGCTAAAGGTCACCTAAGCAGCCTTTTTATTGTGCAAAGACTATTATGACTATCATTTTTGTAGATAAAAACATGACTTAAGAAGTTGATGTGAATATGAAATTGCATTTAATCCAGGCACTGGTAGCTCACACCTGTAATCTTAGTTACTCAGGAGGCTGAGATCTGAGGATTGTATTTGAAACCTGCCCTGGCAGGAAAAGCTGTCAGTCTTTTATTTCTATTTAACCAGCCTAAAGCTATAAGGGAAGCCTTGGCTCAAGTGGTAGAGTTAGCCTTGAGCACAAAAGCTTAGAAACAGTGCCAAGCCCCTAGTTGGAGCCTCAGGGCCATAACAAAAAAAGAAAAGAAAGAAAAAAAACAGAAAAAGAAAGAAAGAAAGAAAAAAGGAAAGAAAGAAAGAAAAAAGAAAGAAAAACAAAAAAGGAAAGAAAGAAAGAAAGAAAAAAGAAAAAAAAGAATGCAAGAAAGTGAGAGGAGGAAGGAAGGAAGGAAAGAAGGAAGGGAGAGAGAGAAAGAGAGAGAAGGGAGGAAGGAAGGAAGAAAGAAAGGAGGGAAAGAAAAAGAAAATAAATTTAAATAGGCATTTTTTTATTCTGGTGGACATTGAGATATTCTCTAAATTTCATTGGTATTTATAATAGTAACCCTCAGCTCTTCACTGTCCAATAAAGGAACACTAGTCACATGTTCGACACTTAAATTTGAGAATGAATTGTTGGATGTTGAATGTATCAAAGTGCATTCTGATTTTTGAAGACATAAAAACACATGTAAACGTTATTATGAATTTTATACCAATTGCCTGTTAAAATAATATTTTTAAAAGACCTTGGACTAAAAACATATACTACTAAAGTCAGTCTTACCTATTTCTTCCAGTCTTTTTTAATATGAATATTAGTCAAGTTAACTTTTCAAATACAGCTTGTGTTGGGGGTGGAGGGAAGGATTACTATTTTTAAGTGGTTGTACAAAGGAGTTACCATTTAACAAAGAAGTTTATGAATAGATCTTGATCAGTGCCACCCCTCTCAGCATTCACCAGTTCAGCCCTACCCACACCTTCCCTCACTCTTCTTAATTTTGCAGGATATACATTGGAGTTTTGCATTCTTCTCCTCTCTTCATTTATCCACCCTTTTCCCTTGACCCCACCCCACCAGTTAAATAGTGTAATCCCTTAGGCAGGCAAAGTCAAAATTTAGTTAAAAAAACACAGCTTGTTTTTGTGGCTTCAAGTTTTTCTTTGGATAGTGCTGGTCTAGAACAGCCAGTCTTTCATCCATCATCAGTCTTCAAGTCTGAAATCATCATTCACTTCATGATACTTATCTATAGTTGAAGTATCATTTTCACTATCAAATTTCATGTGTTAACTTGGGAAAATACCTTTTAAGTGAGCCATTCATAATGCAGAGATGAATTACTGGTAGAGCTGATTTGAATGATATTATAACTCACACTCAGATTTAAATGAACTGAACTCATTCAAAAGCAGGAATTATTTTCTTTGTGCTTTTGCCTTTGGACTCATGCATTTCAAGCAAACAAAGGAGGCCAGCCAATCAGCACCCATTGTCACCAGGCACAACCACATGTCTGCAGTCTGCTAGCTAAGGGGAGAATGTGGCTGCTGCTAATGGTCATCTTGTGTCCACACAACAATGATGATCTCTGATAGTTCATTTAGTTGTCTAGGCATTTATTAGGGCTGTTTTTATTCTGATAGTCAATTTTTTTTTAAAAAAACTATAAAATTAGCAAAAAACTAAAGCATTTTATTTTATCATTGAGAATACTTCTCTCTTCCAAATTCTTTTTTAAGTTTTTTTTTCTTTCCTTTTATTGTAGTATTTGGAACTGAAATGAAAACATGCAAAGATCAATCTATAAATTTTTTATCATTAGTAGATGTGCTCCTAGAATCAATCTCCAATATAACAAGAAAAACAAAGTGTGAAATTTTTCATTTTGAATTCTGTTATTTCAGGAGATAGTTATACAGAATGATAGTCTTTCATTGCTGAGAGCAACATCTGTTAACCTACAAGCCAGAGGACCTACAAGTGAAAGGGAGATTACAAAAAGACATTGTCAGTGGAAAACTTTTGTAGCTCATTTAAGTTTTGTTTGCATATGGGAAAATAATTTCCAATGAAATGAGTTACAGAAAATTCTGTCTTATAATATTTCCCTTTGGATTCAGGTTCTTAGTGTATATTTTCTGTAATTAGAATTATAATGTAGATTTTAAGTCATGATGACATTTGAAAAATAAAGCCATTGAAATCCTTATTAATAAAGGGATGTGCTTTGTGGATTTTGAGCAGAATTGTTTCATTAATCTTTAAATAAAATTATTATCATTTCATGAGTAGAGCTTGCTATCAACAGTAGAGAGATCAGACAATTGAGCTTACTTCATAACCTATAGCACTCAAACACAAGAAGTGTTATTAATAGGGAGAAGACATATGCTAATATTTTAGCATATTCTATTTTCATTTACTAGGAGTAAAACCAAAGTTTTATATGTTAACTGATGCCTAAATTACATCAAATATTCAACAGATTTGTTAGAAGCACAAGTTTTTTATTTGCATTTTGCATTATTGAGTTAGTTAATAATTATTTAACATTGACAGTAATAATAAATTATTCTGAGACTACAAAATATTGTGATAATTGTTAGGTTTTTAAAAAGAGGTAGCCGAGTAAGAACTGCACCAGCACGCACGTGGTATTCAGATAAGGGGTAGGTTTATTCAGTAGACCTGCTTGGACCAGGCAAGGGTGGCACTCCACGTGGCTGGGAAAGGCCTGGGAATGAGAGAGAGATGGGAAGAGAGGAAAGAGAGAGGAAAGAGCAGAGAGAGGGGTAAGAACAGTAGCACTCACGTGGTATTCAGGTAAGGGGTAGACCTGCTGGGACCAGGCAAGGTTGGCACTCCACGTGGCTGGGAAAGAGAGAGAGCAAGAGAGCAAGAAAAGAGCAGCAAGAGCTAGAAACGAACAGAGAGAAAAAAGGGAGAGTCTGGGCCTGGGCTAGCCCTTATGTAGGGTATGGGTGGGGAAAGGTGTGGCCACATCAAATTCAGATGTGACCTCAGAGGATGCAGATGTGACCTCTTCCAGGTGTCCCAGTTGCCTAGGTAACGCAGGTACTGGGTGGAGACTTTGCTGCGAGGAGGGTGGAGTCTGCTCGCCATCCAGGAGCGGACCTTACAATAATATTTTGTCATTATAATCATTACTCCTCAGTCCACTTTACAATTTGAACCCTAAGTAAAAATACTACACTATCTTTTCAAAACAAGAAATAGTATGAGATTGTCTTTGATGAATGAAGCTTTTACTTAACACTCAATTCTGAGAAGCATGTGGGAATTTCCTGGTGATTGATGATCCAGATGACAGCATTGAGTGATTTATTGATTAGTAAGTCAAAGTGTTTACTAAATAAATTCTTTTTTGTGTGCTGGTCTTGTGGCTTGAACTCAGGGCTTAAATACTGTACCTGAGATTGTTTATTTTCTCAAAGCTAGTATTCTACCATTTGAGCCACAGCTCCACTTCTGACTTTTTGGTGGTTAATTGGAGATAAGAGTCTCACAGATTTTCCTGCCCAGGCTGGCTTCATTTTGCAACCTTCAGATCTTGTCCTCCTGATTAAGATTATAGACATGAACCACTGTTGTCTGGCAAGAAATTTTAAATATTTCATTTTCATCCATTAGTTTGATAATGATTTTAATATTCAAAATAATGCTTTTATTTATTTTTATTGAATAAATAGTTTTAAAATAATGCACATACTCTTACATGTTAAATTATCACAATAGCTTTATGATAATACATATTTCCTGGTGTCTTTGTTGTCATAGCATATTATATATGTAGTCTTCCTAAAAGTTCTTCAACCAGTGAAGTATGTCAAGTAGAGGATAATAAATACAAGGCAAGCACTCTACCACTGAGCCACCTTCCCAGGCCCTATTTTCACATACTCCTTTAAAACCTTTATTTTTTTACATACATTCTCTCAACCTTATTTTTTCCCCATTCTATTTCTTCTTCCTCTCTTCATTAGATTTACATGTGCACATGATGTATGTTATCAGTTTTTTTAGGGATACTGACAGACCTTTATAATTCTACCTTTGAACAGAGACTTAAGATAGTGTGTTGTTGTTAATTAAAAGTGTGAGTTTTGAAGCATGAAATTTCCAAAGAAAGGTTCTGATTTTGAAAGAACAATTGCAACTTTTTTGCTGTTGGATTTAGGAACATTCACTGACACAACAGTTATGACAGCCCATTACCTGAATCCTGTGCTAAGTGAAAATACAATGGTGGTAGGGACAAAAGAGGGAAGGCAGTGTGGCCTGAGATAGCCACACCTTTCCTAACTAGGAGAGACATTTTCTCTTTGTTGGCTAGAATCTCTTTTGTTAGTTTGCATTATGTCAATAGCCCAGGGCCAGGGGCCTGTTGGAATGGAGGGGTGGAGTTCTAGGGAGGGGGGTGGAGCTAAGCAATTTACTAGGAGAAAAGATATATTTTGGCTCACAGCTTCAGTGGTTTCATCTTAAGTTTCGTTAGCTACATTGTTTTTAGGCCTATGGTAAGGCAGAAATATCAAAGCAGGTAGTGTATAGCAGAGCAAAGACACTTACCTCATGATGGCCAGGAAGCAATGAGAGAGAGAAAGATGGAGTTATGGTCCAATATTGCCTCCAAGAGCATATGTCCAGTGACCTAACTTCCTTCTACTAGGCTCTACCTCTTAAAGGTTCCACTACTTCCCACAGTATTATAGCCTGTTGACTGAACTGTTAGCATATGGGCCTCTGGATAAAATTTAGGATCCAATTCCAAAACTCATAAAAATCCAAAAATTACATAATTATGGATGATGATCCATACTGCTGGACAGTGTACAAGTAGCTGTCTAGGCTTTATTTGTTTAAACTTAATTGCAAGAACCTACATTATATCATTTCGATCTCTTGGTTAAAAATAACAAGAGATCATTTAGAATAGATTAATCCTGACAGATAACATGACAGATTTTCAGACATTCTCTGAAAATTAGTAACTATTTTTAATAACATCCAAATGGACATAACTTTTTCCCCCTAAGGCAAAAGACACAGTATCTGAGTGCTAGATTGTGTATAAATTGCTCTTTGCCCATAGGAACACCAAAGATGGAAAAACAAGGCAGTGAATCAGAGCATTAAAGCAGCCAGAATTCCACATAGGCAGTGTTCCTAAAAACAACTCTCAGAGACTCCAATACTCTTGTCAAGTTGTCTCAGACAGCATGACAAGCTTTTTGCCCAAACCAATCTGGACTGTGATGTCCTATGTATGTGTCCTGTGTAGCTGGGATAACAGACATACATCTGCCTAGCCTTTTTTTGGTTGAGATGAGATTGCATAAGTTTTCTGCTTGGGTTGATTTTGAACTGTGGTCCCACTAATCTCAGCCACAATGTCTGACTCAAATTCTTTAATTGCCTATTTCTTTTTAGGTAATATGACTGATTTCATAGAACTTGGTACAAGTTCTTGAGCAATATCCCCGTTGTAATCATCTCCAATAACAAGGTGCAACCCTTGGGTGGCATAAACATAGGTAGTCACTCCGAGAAATGAAAGGTGTATAACGCTGACATGGGAATTGGGAAAGTCTCTGGGCATTGCCATCACCCAGGAAGACATATCATGATGGAGAACAACAGGATTCAGAAGTTCAACTCTGGAGTTGACATTTGTTTTATCAGTTTTACACATAAGCTTTGTGATCTATTAAAGGTATTTTCAGATCTGACCATGAAGATAAATTCTGCAAAACATTATGCCTTTACTTCGGAATGTTGTTCTATAGAAACATCACAAAGAGAACTGAGCATCTTACAGCTATGGAGACTAGTTATTAAATGAGTACCTGTCTAGAACCAATTGAGATAAAGAAATATAGGCATACAGATTCCATTAGAACATCTGTTGTTACAGTCTGACAAATAAGGTGGTTAGTTGTGGGAAAAAAGTGGCTAGCATTACAGGTCACTTCCACACATTTTAAGGTCACTACTTAGAGAAGGAAATAGGCTCACTCTTGTTTAACTTGTGGGCAAGGTTCCACATGGTGTGTTGAGGATGTGCGATTCCTTTCCAAGTGGCTTCAACAACAAAATGGCTTGCTTAGTAGTGGAGAGTTTCCCTTATTGGAAAGATCTCCTTTCCATTTGGAATATCTGCCTTTATTTTGCATGCAAACCTATAACATAATATCATTACATAAACAGAAAATAAACCTTTCATATATATATATATATAGTAGTCTTATGCAGTATTAATGTTATATGATGATAAATAATACTAGCTAGTGTATCACACAATGTGGGAGGGACTTTACCATACATAATCTTTATAGATCTTTAAAAAATTTATAAATACTTTGTTACTCCATCATTGAGGATTTTAGAGGATAAATCGAGGTATAGAGGAGTAAAATACTTTGGTCAAGGTTATTCAGGTAGAAAATAGTGACGCTACTTCCACATCAGAAAAAAATGAGTATTTGAAGAGAGAGTGGAGAAAACATTTTATTTTATTAAGTAAGAAAAAGAAATAGATGTTTCACCATGTTTTAGTCCATAGGAAAAAGTCCTTTTGGAGACATTTGAATGGAGACAGGCAAGAAAATCACTGCTTAGTGAGCTCTCTTTCTGGCTCTCTCTGGGTCTCTCTCTCTCTATCTTTATCTCTCTCACTATTGCTTTTTAAAAAAAATATCTTCTACACTTACCACCAAAAATAGATATGCTGTAGTGATTTAGTCAGACTGGTCACTTTGGACAATATGACAAGAATACCTACATAAAAGTAAATACATTATTAGTGCTTTTTCCTGTTTTCTTCAATCAAAGATTTTTTTCCACAACAAACGCTAGTGAGACAGGCATTCCCTGAAGTTTAAATGTGTGTCTAATAAGGAATGTGCAACTATTTGCTCTATCTTTCCTTGATATTTCTGCATGTCACCTGCTATCCTGAAAT
Source organism: Dipodomys merriami (assembly GCF_024711535.1). Taxonomy (NCBI): domain Eukaryota; kingdom Metazoa; phylum Chordata; class Mammalia; order Rodentia; family Heteromyidae; genus Dipodomys; species Dipodomys merriami. The sequence goes on from NW_027206512.1 coordinate 12,047,533, forward strand.
GGAAGCAAAACAAATTTGCTTCTCTGGGTCTGCTTATCCCCTTCCAAGCCCCAACCATTTCTTTGCAGTGACTACTGTTTAGGTGTGTAATCACATAATGGAAACCTGGGGTTTGCTTTCAGTGAGAGTTTCACAGTACAAAGAATCCCATCAAGTATTCTTTAAGGTCACTGCCAAATTCTGCAATGTAATTTGAAATGTAAGTGAAGCAGAATTTTATTGAGCACTGTCTTAATGCCTTTTCCTGGTTTTCTCCCCTCAACACACCAGTGTTTTTCCTCACAAGAATGACCTATTGACCTTTCTGGCTTTCCTAAGACAAACACTCAAGTAACCAAGACAGTGGTTTTATTCCCTTGCTTCACCCTTCTGCATCTTGCCCTTCCTGTGTGCCTTCTACCCTGGCTTCCTGGTTGTAAATTCTGGATGATAACTGGAAGTAGAAGATAGAAAATTGTAATTGAACCTTAAATTCCAACTTTCTTTTGATCTTCAGTCTCAAAAGTATCCACTCCTTACTCTTATTAATTTCATCGTGAACTATCCCATGTTGAAAGCCAGTGCTCCTCAACTATTCTAAAATAACCATATTTGTAAGACAACTACAAGGCTTCCCATTTCGAAGCATGCTCCTTTTGGGGGACTTCATGAAGCTGAACCAGCAAATTCCAAAACATTCATTCCTGAGCATTCACTTTCTTCTGGCAATAGATTCATATTTATAAATAAGAATATATTTAAGAAAAGAAAATCTTTCTTTTAAGGTGGCTGTCAGTGTAATTCTTCTTTTTTCTTTTTACCAAATATGGTATACAGAAGAATATAAAAATGATTGGTATGTTTCCCATATTAACACAATGTAGAATAATTTACAATACACAATAGTAGGATGTCAGTGGAAGACTGCAAATGAGACCTTTGAAATCAGAAACTAAAGAAATCAAAGTAATATGATCATACTTTAGGTAACACTGGGGAACATGGCTAGCCCAGTTATGGAACACAAAAGTCCTTGACATTGTGTGTTCATGTTTTTAAACTATTTTCAAACACTAGTGACCAGGAGTTAGTCTCTGTAGCACAGGTGGTCCAGTGTTTTCATTTGTTTGCTGTTCTGTTCCTGTGTTCTTGTTCATCTTCATTTCATTTTTGTTTTCAGTTGACATGTGGTCAGTAGGGTGCATCATGGGAGAAATGATAAAAGGTGCAGTGCTGTTCCCTGGCACTGATCGTATCCTTCTAGCAGCCAATGGTTCCCATGGGTGACAAGCTCAGAACATTCCCTTTTATTTTAAATGCAGCACTGTGGATGATCCATACTCACTGCCCTTGGAGGGCTTCTGGAGGCTCAAATGTCTAGTCTTTACAAGCTCAGATCCTGACAGAGCAACCTTGTCTCCTAGCAAGGCATCCTGTGGACAATAGAGCACCAAATATGAAAGATTCAGCATGATGTTAAAAGGTCTCCTTTAATTCAGTCCTGCCAAATGAGTAGGAGAGATATAATTTTATTGTAGATATTTCATAAGTAAGCTACATCCATGCAGAGATAATAAATGACAAACAGTATTAAAACAAGATTTTGTCATACAATAGAAGACGTGTCATAAGAAATAGTCATGAGAAATAGTCATTTGGTATAGAAATCTAAAACCAGATTTGCCTTGCCCACAAATATAGTTTATAAAATGTACTTAGAGACTACATAACACACACACACACACACACACACACACACACACACACATATGTATATGTATCCAAATTGATACAATGCTTCTAAACTTTTTTCTCATTCACTTAATTTATAAAAATAAAATCTTCAATTCTACTCTGCTTCCCCATAGTATTAACTGCAATAGTTAAAACCTTATTAATTAAAAAATGGTTAAATTAACCATCTTGTGAAATTGTCTAAACCATTTGAGTAAGTGAAAGTAAACCTCCCATAAGCAGGAAATAATGAACAAGCAGACATTCCAGAACTGAGAGTTTATAAATATGAGTAGCGTGAGACTAATATGTGGATCTGGAATGTGTTTAGAAACAACTTACTCCCTTGAGTTAGCTGAATATCCCTTTATTTATGAAAATGTTATCATCATGCTAAAGATAAACCTCTGCTCAAATGGTCATTATTCAAAATCAATAGTGAGTCTATAGTTGTGGAGTCTTAATGTTTAAATGAGAGCAATTGAAACTAATATGTAATGTTAATTACTTACAAATGTCGTTAGTAGTTTTTTGTTTCTAACATCTGTATTACCATTTTTTATCAAACATCTATAGGACAATGTGAACATTTGAATACACATATATTTCATATATAAGTCAACCCCCATATATATGCATGTATTTGCCTTATATTAAAAATCAGCTTAGAAAATGACTGAATAAAGCAGTTAGTTGGAATTTATTTACTCCGTTAAAAGAAATGCATCATTTATGCTGACTTCTGACTATTCTTGCTTGGTAGAGTTTTTTCAATCTTATATAGCATGTACTTATAAAATCTTATCAGATTCCTCTTTTTTCTTTTTCTATATGACATAACTTTCATTAAAGCATCATAGTCATATTAGAGTTGATGCTATGTTGAAGGTATGTTGGCTTGATAAATGTCTGAATATTTCTAGAGACCAGGATTTCTTTTATTCCCAATTAATTATAAACTTGTATTTGACATCTGTCAATAAATTTGAAATGATTCTAAGTTTTGTCTAATTTTAAAGAATTTTGTGAAAACAGATTCAGTTTGTGTAATCCTTATTTTCCCCCAAATGTACTGATAATTGATAATTGATTGAAACGATAATTTGCCACCTGCAAATTAAAATTCTTGATTTTATTACTTACTTTTCATTGATGTTTAAGGAAAATTGAAACAAACCAGGCACTGGTGGTTCACACCTGTAATCCTAGGTACTCAGGAGGCTGAGATTTGAGGATTACCATTCAAGCTAGAGTTGGCAGGAAAGTCCATAAGACTCATTGCCTACAAAATACTTAGCAAAAGATGGAAATGGTGCTATGGCTCAAGTGGTAGAGTTAAAACTGTGAGCAAAAGAAGCTCAAGCAGTGCCCAGGACCTGAGTTCAAGCCCAGGAAAGGCACAAAAAATAATGAAATAGATTTCCACAGTTCAGTTATTTAACACAGCCAGCTCAGCATTATTAGAATAATTTCATGGAAGAAGTTGCTTGTGTTTTACTGGTTAACTTGAATGTCAAAATCACTTATAAATAATGTTTATAAGTCATATTACATGCCCTTAATCCTTTGATATTGATTTTCTCTAGAGGTCTCACATGGGGACAATTTACACATTTCTTGCAAGACAAATGGGCAATGTTCTCTTAATGATTTTAAACATGCTGGTTAAACCTTTAAATCAGTCTTTCAAAAGCACATTATGGACACTAAATACAATGTTAACCTCTAAAATGGAAGACAGCTTACTTATTAGAAAATATTTATTATTAAAAGCCTGGTGCAGCCAAGCGCTGGTGGCTCATGCCCATAATCCTAGCTACTCAGGAGGCTGAGATTTGAGGACTATGGGTAGAAGCAGAAAAGCCTCCAATTAACCACTCAAAAAACAGAAGTGGTAGAGTGGCTTAAGTGGTAGAGCACTATCCTTGAGAATGAAGAGGCTCAGGGACAGCTCCCAGGCCATGAGTTCAAAACCCACAACCACCACCACCAACAACAAAACCATACCAGAGGCTCTTAAATCAATAATTTTAGCTACTCAGAAGTGTGAGATCTGGGGGATCAAGGTTTGAACTCAATCTGGGCAGAAGAGCCTGTGAAATTCCATCTTTAATTAATCAGCAATATGATGGGCTGGAGATGTGAGTCAAGTGGTAATACACTGGCCTTGCACAAGAAACCGGATTTAGGGGCTGGGAAGGTGGCTCAGTGATAGAATGCTTGCTTGGCATGCATGAGGCCCTGGGTTTGATTCTTCAGCACCACATAAGCAGAAAAAGCAGGAAGTGGCACTGTGGCTCAAGTAGTAGAATGTTAGCCTTAAGCTGAATGGCTGAGGGACAGTGCCCAGGCCCAGAGTTCAGGCCCCATTATCAACCAAAAAAAAAAAAAAGAAAGAAAGAAAAAGAAACCGGATTTATAGACTGAGGCCTTGAATTCAAACCCCAGTACTGGCACACAGATAAAAATTGTTAAAGTGACTTGGTGAAGACACAAAAATTATATCTAAATCTATTAGGTCAAAATAGACATAGAGATAATTCACATAATATACACCTATATAGTACACTATATTTAGTGCAGGAAACCTCATTTCCAAGAAATTCTCAAATGTGCTTTAACACATATCTGAACATTAAACTTAAAATATGTAAAGATTTTAATCATTAGTCTAGTAGGATATTAAGTAGCCATATGGGTCTTAAAATTATATATACTTTATTAGATTTTAAAACATATATTAACTAACTTTCATTCAACCAAATATGTTTTTAACTGTCTATGGAAGAATTGGAATTCAACCGTTGAGATAATTTCTTTAGGGAGATTCAATAAATTTGATCAAATGACATTTTTATTTAAAATTATAAAAATATTTTACATTATATGTGAGTTATTAAATGTAAAGTTCTGGAAGAAAATTAATTAAATGAACCTGTGTCAATTCTTTTTAATCCCTTTGTTTACAATACCTACTGCCTCTCTTCTTTCCAAAGTTCTAAATATTTCTTTTAAAAATATTTGTTCTGTTTGATCAGTATACTTCAGCCGCACCCTTTTTCTTTCTAAAGTTTTAAATAGTTGTCTGTATTGCCTCCTTGATTTTTCTTGACTTGTCACAGGCATATGAATCCTCAAACAATAGATGCTCTTGTGTATTGTACATATTGTTTTTATCATACTTTTGACCTGCTTTTTATAAAACATAATTTTTATATTTATCCATTCCAATAGATTGGGGAAAAATATTTTCACTGCTATATTGTATGCCTACAAGAAATCCATTTTCATGTAGGGAAACAGGTATTTTCAGAGTGTTTTGCATTTATAAACAGTGATTTTGCCAATATGGGTTTCCAGGGGGACACGTACCAGGTTTTCTTAAGTATATCTGCCTAAAGGTATAGAGGGCAGGTTTTTAACTTTACAATGGAATCTGAAATGTATCTACTAAGAAACAGTCTATACTTGTCTATTTTCTTCATATCTCCAATGTTTGGTATTTTATTTATTTTCCATTTGTTACCAATCTCAAAAGTTTAAAAGTACTATCTCACTGGAGCTTGAGTTTACATTTCATTGACTTCGAGGGCAGCTAACCATTTCTCCCACATCTGTTGACTATTAGTGTGTTACTCTTAGTAGAATGTCCTTTTGGTTTGTTTTTAATTTTTTTGTTATAATATTTTATGTCTCTATTACTCATCAGAAGTTTCTAGACAAAATAGCATCTAATTTTTGTAAGTCTTAGGTGTTTCAAGTATCTACTCTCTATTTGGATTGTTCTTCTATTTTTACTTAATAGTGACTTATCTATTTAGTGAGACTTATCCTATTTATCTAGGCAATTTATCTATGGTTCCTAGGTATTTATGACTTCAAAATTCTTGATTTTTTATATTCTTTTGTAATTTAACTGTGAATGTTTTAAAATTTAGTCAATCACATTTAAGTCTCTAGATCATGTGTTTGTGTGTATGTGTGTAGGAGGAGTTCAATTTATTTTTATTTAGACTATTCTTTCTTCACTAACAAATAATACTGTCTCTGTCATAAGTTCCCACATAACAGGGGAAGTAGTAGCATTAGGTTCTGAGCTCTATATCCCATTCCCTGGGTCTGTTATCTGATTTTGCATCACTTACTTCCTCTTTTAATGAATCAAAATATGTAACATTTATTTACATCAGGGATGGTCAATTCCCCTTTGCCATCTTCTTCAGTTGAGTTGACTGTTAATGCCTTATCACTCTACCATAAACTTCTTAAAACCGGCTCACTAACTTTTCTGACAAGATCTCTACTGATATTTATATTGGAATTATATAAAACCTAAATTTCAATTTGCCAAAATATGGAGTTTTAGTTAAGATCAATCTTTTACCTGAAAGCATTTCACCATGCATAAATTGAAATCCGATACTATTTTAATATGCTATTGATGATGTTCAGTATTTTGATTCTCCCTTGGTTCTTAAATGAACAAGATTATAATTTCACTGAAAAAATAAGTTTATTCAGATTTACCTGTCTGATTACCATTGACTTCTAATTTTTTTGTAATTGCCCCCTCTCCTTTTATAGTTTTTTTCCTTCTCTAAACATATCTTTTAGAAACTTATTTAGTAGAGATTGTGAGAATAAAACTGTATTTTCACTGGAATTCCCTTACTTGAAACTTAATTTAGTCAAATAAAGAGTTTTACACAGACCATTTCCCCCCCAGAATTTTGAAGATAAAACTCTATATGCTCTGCTTAAATATTATTAAATGACCATTGGCTGTTAATATCATCATAGGACAAAACTATTGTTTCTCCATTTACCATTTTACTTTTTTTGCTGTACATCCTAGGGCTTGAACTCAAGGCTTGGGTCTTCTCCCAGAGCTTTTGTGTTCAAGGTTAGTGTTTTGCCACTTAGACTCAACTCCACTTCTGGTTTTTTGGTAGTTAATTGGAGATGAGTCTTATGGACTTTCCTGCCCAGGCTGGCTATGAACTGCAGTCCTCAGATCTCAGCCTCCAGAGTAGCTAGGATTATAACAGTGTCCAGCTCGTACCATTTTCCTTGATCTTTGCTTATCTGCTGTTTGTCAGCAAGGTTTCTAGGTGTGGGTTTCTTTTATTTATCTCCCTTGCGATTTTTCATTATCTAGCTTCCAACCTTCTTCAATTCTTGTAATATCTTTGAATATTTTAACTCCTTTTTTACTGTAAACAAAACTGTTCAAACACTAATTAGGCAGTCAAGTATTAATCGCATTTTTGTAGTCCCTACTGTGTACCATGTACTTTTTGGTTCCTAAACATCTATCAGTAATTATTATGAAATTTACAATAAATAAATATATCCTGTTATTTATTTTTATGTAATTTTTTTTGTTGGTCATGGGGCTTGAACTGTGGGCCTGGTCACTGTCCCTCAGCTCTTTGACTCAAGGCTAGTGCTCTACCACTTCATCCTGTTATTTATTATCAGAAGAGACTAAAATACGAGAATCAAGGCAGAAATTGCTTCCATTTTCTTCTTTCTTTTTGGTGCGTGTGTGTGTGTGTGTCAGAGAGAGAGAGGGAGAGAGAGAGAAGGAGGGAGGGAGGAAGGCAGAGGGAGAGAGATTTTGTGAGTATGTAGCATTAGTAGAGTTTAAACTCAGGAATTTGTACTTGCTAGGCAAGTGCACCACCACTTGAGCCATGCAACCAGCCAGTTTTACTCTCATTTATGTCCATTTAGCTTACTATTTTTCCTGCCTCACCAGGATAACAGATGTGTGCCACCATGCCTAGCTTTTATTGGTCAAGGAAGTGGTCTCACACTTTCTGCCTGGGCTGACCTCAAATATACGCCTTCTGTTCTCAGCCTCCTTGTACCATGATTACAAGTCTGAGATTTAAATGTCCAGCTCTGTTAATTACATCTGATTGGCATGCTTTCTTGCTCGTGTAGAAGTTGGGTCATCTTTTCTCCACTTCCATTGTTATAAGGCTATACCTAGAATGAATGTGACTTACCAGAGTGGTCTCCCAGGACACAACACAGTGCCCTTATAACTGCTATTAAGTAGATCATTTGCTAGTGTAGGCTGTTTGAATTAGCTCCTTTGTTTATGGTGGTATTATTTGGTAATTTGAAAAGATCTCTAAAATATAGGTATCAAATTATATCTCCAAATTACATTTTAAGTTATCAAGTTATAAATATCCCATTTAAAATGCTATCACATTCAGATAGAATCAGATCCAGCATTTGCAATGTCACAATAGCATACAATTCGAGGAGAGTGCTGTTTATAACAAGAATGAATGGTATAAATACAAAATAAATCAGTCTCATAAGGCTGGTCCTTGGAGGCCTTAAAGATTAAACTTCAATAGCTCAATGAAAAATTTGCCTCCACCACGTACAGTAATGTATATTAGAAAATGTAATGTCTATTTTTGGATTTGTAAGTAAAGATGAATTACAATAGTAAATAGAATTTATAAGACAAAATAGATCATAATAAGAACTGTATAAGTTACATGTCAATCAGTCTTTGGCCAACCCTGCTGGGTAGATCCAACTGACATTAACTCCTTCCAGTTTTTCCTGAGTTGTTCTGGTTTATACTATCTTCTTCCTGTGCTCATTTCCCATGCATATAGATATTATTGTGTGTTAAATGGCCCTTACAGGATCTATGCTACCAGACGCTGAAGGGGGCTTTTGAGAGGAAAAGAACAATCCCAAGTGAATAAAAGAACTAATTATTTTTCTTTTGGTAATACTAAGATCTAATACAGGGCCTCAACACATGCCAGTCAAGCACTTTTTCACCAAGTCACTCCCAGCTCCATGCTAAAGATGTTGTATAAAAACAAAACAATTCAAAACATAACCTTGAGAGTATAGGTTTGGAACTCTGTCATATATATAACTTTCATGCATGCAATATATGTGTGGGGTGTGTGTATGTGAGAGAGAGAGACATACACACAGAGAGACAAAGAGACAGGGATAGAAAGAGAGAGAGGAAGATAGAGAGAATATATTTTTCTGATCTTACAATGGGCTTCAAAAGTAGAAAAACAATTATTAAAAAGTTTTGAAACTCGGGACTGGGAAGGTGGCTCAGTGGTAGAGTGCTTGCCTTGCATGCATGAGGCCCTGGGTTCAATTCCTCAGTACCACATAAGCGAAAAGAAAAAAACCAGAAGTGGCACTGTGGCTCAAGTGGTAGAGCGCTAGCCTTGAGCTGAAGAGCTGAGGGATAGCGCCCAGGCCCAGAGTTCAGGTCCCACGACCGGACCCCCCCCCAAAAAAAAAAAGTTTTGAAACTAGGATGAACAGAAAGGATATATCTCAACATAATAGAGGTTATATGTAACAATATCACACTAAACAGAGAAAAACGGAAATAATTTTCTCTTGTCATACACAAACCACCTACTTAAGCTTTCCACCATAACTAGGATAAGAGATGCATACCACCAGATCCAACAATTCTGTTGAGATGGAGGTCTTATAAATTTTTTCACCCAGGTTGTTCTAGAAGTATCATATTCTCAATCTGTCACATGAATAGCTAGAATTACAAGCATAAACCACCATTTCCCAATGATGTTTTAATTTCCTTCTTTTTTGAAGAGGAGGAGGATGGAACTTGAACTTGAAATAAGGGTCTTGGTTCTTAGTTTTTTTTTATTTTTTCTGAAGACAGATGCTCTACCACATGAGCCATACTTCCAGCTTTTTGCTGGCTAACTGGAGATAAGAGTCTCTCAGATTTGTCTACCTTGGCTGATTTTGAACTGTGGTCCTTCTAAGTAGCTAGTATTATAGTCATGAGGCACTAGTGCCCTGCTATGTTTTTAATTCCTTTATTTTTAATGTTTATGACTTACTACTATATTCTCATGCAAATAATTTCAATGAACTTTCACTAAGGTGTGACCTTGTTTTGTTATTTTCTATCTGTATTTAATTTCTTGATAGTCCATCATATTTTTTACAATAATTGAAGATGTACAAATTGATTTTACCTTTGTTCTACCTCCTTTGAACTGTTTTCAGTTTAATTTTATTCATGAGAAATATTGTTCATTCTGTCTTTATTCAGCCTGCCAAACATTTTTGATTCAACTCTCTTAATAACAAGAATTAATATTTTTATAGACATCAATTAATATTATGATAAGGGTCTCTGATATTGTAACTTCAGTAGGAATGAATTAACAGTAGATTACAGAATTGAAGAACAAACATTTTAGGAGAGAGCACTGCTTGTGATGTTGGATTTAAGACAAATATACAAGGCCTCACTGACACATGACAAGGGAATATATTTGAAATCATCTGCTTCTTGCTGCTTCTCTAGAGATTTCATCTGTAACATTCATCTACTTGAGGTTCTGATTATAGAGTATTAATGAGATGCAAAAGAGTCCCAATTAGTTATCTGGTGTTGGGGAATAAAAAGAATGATTGACAGGAGAAGTCAGTTCTTGTTTTTTGCCTATAGGACTTTACCATGTATTGCATAATTTTAAGAATCTAGAAGAAAGGATTATTCACAGATAAGCAGTAAGGGTTTGAAGGATGGAAATGTTTACCACGATTTGAACATAACACAAAGGAACACACATATCAAAACTTCATACTATATTTCATAACTATGGCCCATGTTAATATTTGTATCAAATATTAACAACAAAACAAAACAATTACAGTGTTCCCACATGCAATACATAAAACTAGACAATGTTAATACTTAAGTTTTAGAAAAGGAAGAAAAATATCACAGGAAATTTAGAAAATAAGTCAGTAAGTACTCTTTAAGATAGTTATGTATTCACTATTTAAAAATATAAGTGATGGGATATCTTCAGGATAAAAATGTTACTAGGAAGTAAGATTTTTTAAAAATCCTAAGTATCATGGCCATATAAATTTTTCCTCACTAAGATATGTTCTTTTTGCATTATTTAAATAACTTCTTATCTTTACAAACCTAAAGTACATTGACACATGCACATACATATATTTAACTCTTGATTATATAATTATAATAGAAGTTTAGCTCAACATAAGATTATTCTTGTTATTTGAGTAACCTGTATTTTTATAAATCAGACAGTTTTATAATCTTGCTTTTTAAAAATTGTGCTGATTCTCCAAAAGTGGTTCTAAAATTCCAGGAGGATTCATAGTCTGACAATTTTAATTTTATATGTTTGTCCTATGTTGCTCTTTTGAACTACTTCTGGATTGTTGATTGTTTGGGATTCTGACAGGCATAGCCTCCAGATTGTTCAAAGGCAAGAATTAGTGGTCTGTGCATCTTTTTTCCTTAACTGTTCAATTCTCAGATATTGACCAGTGGAATAAGGTAATTGAGCAACTAGGAACACCATGTCCAGAATTCATGAAGAAGCTGCAGCCCACTGTAAGAAACTATGTAGAGAATCGGCCCAAGTATGCTGGACTTACCTTCCCCAAGCTCTTTCCAGATTCCCTCTTCCCAGCGGATTCTGAGCACAATAAACTTAAAGGTAGGCCCCTCAGGGACAACCTGAGACCCATGGCATGTGATAGCATAAAAAATTAAGTGAGATAGAGACCTTTAACTTGAATTACCCCAATTTAAGGAAAGTTATTTTTAATTATGTTTTTTATTATCTTTAAGTAGTTACAATATATTCATTTTTCAGTACAACGCATCATCTTAACCAAGGAGAGTAATACAGATGAACTGTTTTAAGGGAACTTATTTAGAATCTAGAGCTGGGGTTGTAGCTGAATAGCTAACAAATGTGAGGCTCTGAGTCCAAAGCCTAGTACTGTAATCTCAACACATACATGGATACTAAAATTGATTTTTGAAGTGTGCATGTAAAATAACAAGATAATCTGACTAGAAATCATTGAAACTTTGCTATTACTTAGAAAAATTCCAATATGCATTATCAGTTTTAACACATTGGGATTGAAGTATTTGAGTTTCTTTCATTGGTACTTTATGGAAATATACCACAATTTTTCTATTTTAAAGTAGGAAATTCAATAAAAATCAATAATGTATTTCCACTAATAAGTGGATTCTATTACTGTACCTGTGGCTGATTATTACTGAAGTTAAAAAAATCTCAATCAATATCTTCTTCACTTACAAAACTGAAGATAGTTATATTTCAACACTTGGAGCAAACTGAGCAGTTTATTAAGTGTAAAATCAATAATAACATTCTATTCCTTGTTATAATTTAGGATACTCCTAAGAATCTAATTTTGAAACAAATTAGATCCTCCTCATTTAAGGTTCAAATTCTGCTTCTGTGCCTTAAAATCTCTGTGTCCCTGGACAAATTTCTCAGTCTTTATTTAACGAATGACTGTGAAGAGTTGTTGGAAAGAATCATTGACTTAATTTCTTGCCAAGTACTTAAAACAGTGCCTGATTTATAACAAATGCTGAATTACTTAAGTATAGTAAAAAGTCATATTAAAAATACTTGCCTGTTAATCAGAAAAAGTTAGGACATGTACTCTTGAAAATGAACCCTTCAACATTCAGGGCACAAGTATCTGAAATTAACTTAATTCAAAAAGCTAAGGTAGGCTTGAGACAGAGACACTAAATTGTGGTGCTACTGTTTTCTAGGATTTCTCATTTCCTAGATAGCTTTAAATTTCAACGAGAGGCTTTTCAATATCCAATGTAGTTTCTGGGCTCCTAAGTATTACATCACGCAGTTAGATGCTCTCCTCAGCTCCTTCTGGCTTATCTTCTTAGTGGCATGGACTCAATTATTGCCAAATATATCAATACTACCTACATGCAAATTTGAAAAGGTCTATAACTCCATGTAGAGATATTTCAGAATTTATGCATTCACGATTATAGACAAAAACGAATCCCCTGCTTATGAAGACACATAGTGTAACAGGAAGGAGATAGCAAAGCTCTCATGAAATTATTGAATAGTAATGTCAGTACCAGGAGAAAAAGTATGGAGTACCATACTTCATAAAGGAATTCTAACTTTCTTGAGGATCCTTTTACAGTGAGACCTCTACAGTTGTATTATTTTGTAAGTCATTAAATAGCGAACATATTTACACTTACCTAATTAACATTTTTAATGCAGAACCAGCACTTCATAAAGAATCACTATATAAATAAAATTTAAAGGAAACTCATATTCTACCCTATTTGGAAAAGAACCTAATACCATTGCCTGCAAATGAAAGATAAGGCACTGAATTATTTTATTTGCTTTGTTTCCTCCATATGGTATTGATGATTATTTCATAATAAGATGGTTTGGTATTAGCATAGTTCCTGCCCCTACCAATGAGGAGCCAATTTCAGAAACAGAAGTACAGAAACTGTGACAAAGAATGAACCAATTCAGTAGTGGTTCCCACTAGACACTGTGTTGGAAATGAACTCTATAACTTGGGAGAAAATAAGAGAGGGGGTGACACTGTTAAAAAAAAATGCACTCATGACCTGTCTTATGTAACTGCAATCCCTCTGTACATTAATTTTACAATAAAAAATAGTTACAAATCAGAGAGATCTTTGAATCAGTAAAACAAACACAGCTGTGATAGGCCACTAGGGAGATACTGTTAATGAGAATGATTAAATTTTGATTCAATATTTAATTAATTCGGTATTTTTACTATTTTGGTGAGCTTTAAATTTTTACTTGAGAATAATAGTAATCATTTGGTGTGATTGAGTTTACCAGAAAATGGTACTAGAAATAGAAAGTCCTAAGGTCCAATTTTATAAGTGATTTTTTTCACAGTACTATAAAACATTGGGCACTATATTAAAATGTGAAAAAATAAGACAATGCTTATATGGTAAGTGCAAAAGTAGTTTATTAATTTTAACTATGGTATTGTCAAAATTATGTGAAAAGGAATTGAACAATAAATAGTTAAATTCTGTGAATAAATGAACAGAACTAGGAAAATTATGTTAACAGTCACGGAGGTTGTCTCTGGCTGATATTTCTTAATTTGAATATTTTATGCCATTTTCAAGTTTGCGCAACTAATCCAGTCGCCTTAATCTGAAAAAATGATTTACATATTAAAGCATATTGAATTTTTGTAAATTTATTGAGATTTTTTTCTCTTTAATTTGAAGTTTTACCATATACTCAGAATAAACTGAATTATTTTTTACCACTGACTGAACTTTTAGATTAGTTGAGTGACAACATCCATTTAGGGTATGTCTTATTCCTGCTAAAACTCTATTTTATGTAAATGCTATCAGGTAAGTCTGCTTACTAATTATCACTGCACACTGTGTGCCTAGTGCTGCAGCCATAATGTTAGCCATGAACACATGTGCATGGTGAAGGCTTTGTTATTATCAGGGTAGCATTGGACTGCTTTCAGCCATGAATCAGTCCATTTCATCCATTCATGGAGCCATTGATTTAAAAGGCCTGATAATCACAGAGTGTTAAAATGACATCATACTTACTCTTCAGATTATTTTTATATGTATAAGCATATAAACACATGTAACATATGTGTATTTATATTATAATATATAATAATATAATACACACACATACATACATATATAATGTATGTGTTTATATCACATATAACACATTGTTTTATATATAAACACATTATATTAATATAAACACATATACATATATATTTTTATATATTATGAAATTTGGACTACATAGCCTCTTGTTAAATTCTGATTGACTTTCTTACTTTTTGTTTTGGTGGTACTGGGGATTAAAGTCTGGATCTCATGTTTAGTAGGCAGATTATCTACCCCTCCTACTGTGCCCCTAGCTTCAACATTGGTTGACTGCAAACAGCTATCCCTGCTTTTGCAGAAAGCAATTTCAGTTCCCATCCTGCGTATCTTATCAATCCTGGACTCTTACATATTACCCAAGCAAATTAGTGTACAAACTTTCTGCCTTGATAAATGTGACTTTAAATTCTAGTGAATAATTCATCTCACATACTCATACCTAGAACCCTTAACAAGTCCCAAATGATTTCTTTTACAGAACATTAAAAACTTTACTGTGCTTTAAAAGAAGTTAATAGTCCGTTCTTTGTTTTCTTAGTTTCCTCTCCATTTAAAAAATTTCCTTGTCCAAATACAAATCTCACTCATTGTTTTTCTCATCTATTGTTTCAGCCAGCCAAGCCAGGGACTTGTTGTCAAAGATGCTAGTGATTGACCCAGCCAAAAGGATATCCGTGGATGATGCCTTACAGCATCCGTACATCAATGTGTGGTACGACCCTGCTGAGGTGGAAGCGGTAAGGCACAGGTTCATTTTACTTTCGGTTCATGAACAAACCGAACAAATCTAGGCTCAGAAAACTTGAAAGGCTATTATTGACCTTTTCTCAACCTATATTTTAAAAGCATTTCTTTTTCAGAACTTCCTGTGAAAGGGGCAATTTAGTGTAAACTTTAGATGTCATGATGCACTGCTATGCGTTTCTGTTAACAATTATGTCTCCTCCATTGCATTTCTCTTTAAAACTTTGATTTTATTTCCTTGCTACGTTGCTTTGATTTCCTTGCTAAGATACTTGCTACTAGCACCATCTGATTCTTAAGAATATTTCAGGTGGAGAGCTTTTATCAGACAATTGGTGACTTTGTGAAATTGCAGGAACTAGACATGAAAAAGTGGGTATTTCAAAGAGGACATTATTTTTCAGGCGACTGTTGAATATCCTTGTTATCTGTCCTTGTGTTAAATCCAGACATGATTTAAGAATCTTTTCAGGGCCGAGTGCCGGTGGCTCACACCTGTAATCCTAGCTACTCAGGAGGCTGAGATCTGAGGATCGCGGTTCAAAGGCCGCCCAGGCAGGAAAGTCTATGAGACTCTTATCTCCAATAAACCACCAGAAAACCAGAAGTAGCGCTATGGCTCATATGGTAAAGCGCTCGCCTTGAGCTGAAGAGCTGAGGGACAGTGCCCAGGCCCAGAGTTCAAGCCCAATGATCGGCCAAAAGAAAGAAAAAAAAGAATCTTCTCAGAAGCCTGTTTTTATTTTCAAAATATTTCTCAACCTTTTACTTCTTTTTTTTTTTATTGTGAAAATACTGTACAGAGGGATTACAATTACATGGACAAGATAATGAGTACATTTCTTATCAAGCATTGTAGCCTCCTCCTTTGTTTCCCCTTCCCATCCCTTCCCATCCTCTCCCGGCCCCCCCCACCCAATTACTCCCCGCCCCCCCCCCACCAAAGTTGTAAAGTTCGTTTTCGACATAACGACTTGTACATCTCATTGTTGCAATGGGTCCACCTGTATCCCTATTTAAATGATTTGTTTTTCCCCTTCCCCTCCACAAATTATACAGTGAAAGCAGGGGTTATTATACTGTGGGGGAGGGACATACAAAGCAACAAAGAAATAATCTTATAAATGTGTTAGAAACAATTGCATGAAAGAAAAAAAAACATTTGAATACATATCTTAGAGTTCATGTCCTCTTTCTTTCTCTGTGTGGAGATAGGCTTAGGGCATTGGTCCTGTGCATGCATATTCTATAAGCTTCCTGATGAGAAATATGTTTCTGTAAATGTTGCCAGCAGCAATGCTGCTTTCATTTATAAAAATAAGAACTCAAATTCTTAAACACCTATGCTAAATTTTTTTATTTGATTTAATATCATACTTCCATATTCTCATTTGAATTTGTTCTTAATTCACTATTTTAAATACTGTTTGCTGTTTTCTTCCCTATACCCCAGTTATTTTTTTTTTTGAAGGGGGGAGGTCCGGTTGTGGGGCCTGAACTCTGGGCCTGGGCGCTGTCCCTCAGCTCTTCAGCTCAAGCCTAGTACTCTACAACTTGAGCCACAGCGCCACTTCCGGCTTTTTTTCTTTTTGCTTATGTGGTGCTGAGGAATCGAACCCAGGGCCTCATGCATGCAAGGCAAGCACTCTACCACTGAGCCACCTTCCCAGTCCCCCAGTTATTTTTGTTTAACAATAGTTTTGTTCGCTTCAGTGTGTCTTTCTCTGTTTCATTGGGTACTTGTCCATGTCCGAAGTGCTAGATTCAAAATTATAATTACCATAACTTCATTCCTCACTGGAGAAGTGAGAGCTGAAGAATGAAGGTGAGGACCAGATAGCATTGAGCTTTACAGACACGTTATGCAGCAAGCTCATGGACAGGACAGAGTCTGATCAGTAAACGGTGGGAAGCGTTAGCAAAAGTTTTCTTAAGCTGCGCTCACATAAGCAGTTTACAGTGATGTTGACATTTCAATTTGTTTCAGGTTATCTTTTTAGTCACTTGATTTGATTCTTACAAAATCACATTACTACAACCAAGTATTTCTGAGTTTGCAATGTTCTTACAACGAATATATTTTCTTATGGCTCAACTATAGAACCTCTTTTATCCAGTCTTTCATGCTTGGAAAATACTTTCAGAGATGTTCTTAGTGTAGAATAAAAGAATGAAGTATGAAGAAAAGAGAGAAGGACAAACATGTATCTAAAAATGTTCAGGACAAGAGTATTTTCTCTTATGACATTCAAAAAATTGGGTTGTATTGGAAAATTAGATACACATAAGTTATTTGAAATTGTGACTCCTCATTTATTTTGATAGCCAAAATCATGTGGTATATTTATTTTTCTTCACATTTAATTTAATGTGTATAATCTGTTTTTAATGGATTGTGGAAGAGAGTTTAATTGGAGTCATAAAGTCTGCATTTGTAATTTACTTGTAATTATGTTACCTATAAAAAATAGTTGCCTAGAGTCTACAACAGCATATTATAATATATCAATAGGTTTTAAAAGTTATTTTAGCATTTATGAATAACTCCTTTGAATAATGAAAAATATAATTTAGAATTTTCTCAACAACTTCAATATTTTCTGAACAACTTCAGTATTTCTAAACCATTTCTTTTGAATTGCAATAAGAAAGGACACAGGAATTCAAGGGAAGGTTCTAATACAGCTAAAGATCTAGGAAAAGGGATCATGGAAGAATAAACATGGACTTAGCTTCAAGAATGAGCTCATTGATTGCACAAGTGTAAAATTGTCTTCCATTGATAAATGTTTTAGTGAATCTTGATCCAAGAGCAAGAATAGTTTATTATTGTCTGAAATGCATTATAGAGGCCACACTAGAAACAAATATTGAAAGTGCTAGAAGTAGCAGTCAACTATGCATTCTACAATTTACAATTAATATCAGTTATTGCATGTGAAAATGCATTTTAAATAAAATGACCTTTCTTTACAGACTTATGGCAAGGCTACAGATCACTCCGTGGAGTGATCTTGAACTCTGGGCCTGGGTGCTGTCCCTGAGTTCTTTAACTCAAGGCGAGTGCTCTACCACTTGAGTCAAAGTGCTACTTCCAGTTTTCTGGTGATTAATTGGAAATAAGAGTCTCAGGGACTTTCCTGCCCCGGCTGGTTTTAAACCTCGATCCTCAGATCTCAGCCTCCTGAGTAACTAGGATTACAGGATGAGCCACCAGTGCCCAGCATTGCAAAATTCTTCATAATCTAATAAATAAAACTGTCAAACAATTAGAATTTCTCTGATTAGATGTTAGTAAGGAGATCCAACCTCAAAGAGCTTTTTTGTTTGTGGTACTGGGATTTGAACTCAAGGCCTCATGCTTGGTAGGCTGGCATGCTACCATTTGAGCCACACTTCCATCCCTGGGTTTTGCTGGTCATTTTGGAGATGGAATCCAGTGAACTTTTCTTCTCAGGCTGGTCTCAGACTGTTATATTCCAGATCTCAGTCTCTTGAATAGCTAGGATTATGGGTATAAGCCTCTGATGTCCAGCTCTCAAACAACTTTTAAGTAACACACTGATGTTAGGGTGGGAAGAAAATTGAAAATGAGAGAAAAGAAGAGTAAGTTTCATTGGAGGGTGACAGAGGCAAATGGACGGGGAATAAAGGGGAAATTGCATGACAACCTGGTGTCTCAGAAGTAGAAAATAGTAGGAAATGTCATATGTACTAATCTATTCATTTCCAAAACTACTAAAATGCCAAAATCAAAAGAGATGACCCTATGAAAATTTTCATAATTTTATGCAGGAAAATCAATCATGTTCACATAAAATTTAAAATTTTAAAATTTGGGTGTCAAGATTGTTAATTGACCTATCTGTGTAACAAAGCAGTGCATAAATTTTTTTTTTTTTAATTTTTCAAATTATTATTATTTTTTTTTAATTGTATTTTATTTTATTTGAGAACATACTGTACAGAGGGGCAACAATTACATGGGCAGGATAATGCATACATTTCTTACCAAGCATTGCAGCCTCCTCCTTTGTTTACCCTTCACTTCCCTTCCCCGCCTCCCCCCTCCCCCCACCCAATTTTACCCCCCTCCCCCCACCCAATTATACCCCCCTCCCCCCCCACACCGAAATTGTAAAGCTGGTTTTGACATGACATTTTGTACTTCTCATTGTTGCAACAGGTCCACCTGAATCCTTAAACGACTTGTTTGTCCCCATCTCCTCCACATGTTATACTAACATCAAATATAGTGAAAGCGGGGGTTACACTGTGGGGGAGGGACATACAAAGCAACAAAGAAATAATCTTATAAATGCATTAGAAACACATGCATGAAAGAAACGAAAACATTAAAATACATATTTAAGGTTTCATTTTCCTAACATCACATTATCTGGCCTTTTCTGCTTGACTCATACCTATACTAGATATTGCAAATAAGGGAAACCATGGGACCTATGCTTCTTTGGGCCTGGCTTACTTCACTTAATATAATTTTTTCCAAACCTTTCCATTTCCTAACAAATGGGGAAATGTCATTCTTTCTGATGGAGGCATAGAATTCCATTGTGTATATATACCACATTTTCTTGATCCATTCATCTACTGAGGGGCATCTGGGTTGGTTCCATATCTTAGCTATGGTAAATAATGCTGCAATAAACATAGTTGTGCTGGTAGCTTTAGTGTGGTCTTGTTTGTAAACATTTGGGTAAATGCCCAAAAGTGGGATTGCTGGATCATAGGGGAGATCTATGTGAAGTCTTTTGAGGAACCTCCATACTAAAGCAGTGCATAAAATTTTGAAGTTATAAAGATCCTCAGATCTCAGCCTGAGTAGGTAGGATTGCAGACGTGAGCTGCCAACACTTGGCTTTAGCTACTTCATTTTATATACTGTTGTATATCAAGCTTTAAATTGCATTGCTCGGGCTGGGAATGTGACTCAGTGATAGAGTCTGCCTAGCATGAATGAAGCCCTGGGATTGATTCCTCAATACTACACAAAAAAGAAAAAGCCAGAAGCAAGGCTGTGACTCAAGGGTAGAGCACTAGACGAGCACAGAGAGGCTCAGGGCCAGAGCACAGGCCCCAAGTTCAAGCCCCAGGACTGGCAAATAAATAAATTAATTAAAAATAAATAAATAAATAGCTCAAAGATTTTATATGTTAATGAATTTTTGTTTATTTAACTTATTGATAATTGAGATCAACATATTGAAATTTTTCAAAAAGATAAAAATGAAGTTATAACTATTCAAATTATTCACCAAGTCTCCAAGTAGTGCTCAGAATGACACAAGTACATGTTGTCAAGTATAGGACAGTCCAGCTATAGTAGTTAAAATTTAAAGAAAATAAATACTTCATGACTCTTCATTGTAGCTCTTTTTACTTTTAGGAAGCTTGGGGATATTCACGACTCCTTGAGTGCCTGTTGGAGAGCAGTATAGAAGCAACGCATTGAGGAAAGGCTTTTGTTTTGCATCCCTGAAGATATGAGATAAAAGGGATGGGTGAACCCCATGCTAAGAATGTGCTGACTCGGTACATTTTAGGGCACACAGGAAGGAACTTAAGGGGAATATAAAATAAAATCAAATATTTGTAGAGCACAATTTCATTCCTGTTAAAACTTTGAAATACCATAAGAAAATTCATAAATATAGGAATCATTTGACAGGTTTATAATATATATACATATGATAAAGAAAAGGCTCAAAGTAATCATTATAGGGGAGCAGCCAACTAAAATGTAGAGCCAGAGCATATATCTTGATTCTTTATTTTTGGAAATGATATGGTTTGTATTCAGGGCCTAGCATTTGCTAGGCAAGCTCTCTAATATTTCAGATGCTCCTAGCACTTTTGCTATGTTTTTAGATAGGTTAGATAGGTGTTGAACTTTTGTCTTGTATCTTGGGCCCAATCCTCCTACCTCTGTATTTCATTTTAATAACTGCAATTACAGGTTTGTACCATTGAGGGGAGACCTCATTAAATGCTTTTCCTGGACCGATTTTGAGCTCTAATCCTCCTATCTCCACCTTGCAAGTGGCTAGGATGATGGACAAGTTCCACCACATTCAGCCATTGATTTCTCAATTTTGGTTAAAAAAAGAAAGGATCAAGATCTCACATTGGAACTCCAAGAGTTTAATGTGTACTAGGTGATAATCTTCATGCAGCAGTGATCAATGAGATAGATCAATGTGTCAAAGCCTCTGTCTCAGCAAGGCTCAGGTATAATTCATAATGACTGAAATACAACACTGTGAATCTGTACAGAGAGGCAGGTTGGGCAGGTATGGACTCTGTTGTTGAGAATTCTGCTTTCTAGTAGGTAAATGCAGGTACTTTAGAACCCAGAAGAGGGGGAGAAGGCCAAATAGGAACTTCTGTTCATCAGCTGAGACTTTCAGAAAAGAAAGCTAGAATAGAAGCTAGAAATGGGCTGTAATGTAGACTGAAGAGAGATACCCTAGACTAGACTAAGGGAAATGGAGTAATGCAACCGAATTGAGTGAGGGTTAATAGGGGAACAAAACCAGGGCTGAACCTGCTTATTATTTCTTATCTTATTCAAGATTAATTTGGGAATTGGGTTAGCTAGGGAAAATTTAATTTACCTATGCTACCTATTTTCAGTTAAACAATCTGACCTTTGGATTTCCAGTAAGAACATAACCTGGGAAGCAGTAACACTGACATATATTAATGCTGAAGTTCCATTAAAATAAACACTCAGCAAGTGTAAGCCTAGAGGGTCATCAATGTTGTACATTTACTGTCTTGTTTATAACCTAAGTAATTAATGTAGTCTTAAGTGCTTTATTGATGTTATTCCTTACAATTTTATCACTTTAGCACTGTTAGTGTTTCCTATAGTAAAAAAAATTAAGAACAAGTTATATTGACTACATAAAGCTATTTTATTACACATTCACCATAAACTTTCATGCCCTTTAAGCAGAGCTATTATCTGACATTATTTTCACTATCTCTTGTCTGCTATTCAATCTAACTGGATATTATCAAAGAGAGATCAAGGAAGAGATGACTAGCCATGCAGGGAATATGCAGTACTTTCAATCTCATGCCATGAACATGTAAATGTTAATATCACATATGTCCACAACTCTGTTCAAAGTAAATCTTAGATGAGAGCTAAGAGAGCAGCAGAAAATAGTTTCACTCAGCAAAGTTTCATAATCAAAATATCAACTCTACAATTGTGATTTGCTACATAGTCACAATGTTAGACAAACCATGGTAAGGTAAAAAGTAATACAGATGGGCATAGGATCAGTGAAACTAGAAAAGAGAATCAGAATCCTATGGTCAAAGTACACCAGGTTCCAGAATTTGATTAGAGTCATCTAGAGTCAGAGGTAATACAGGTATGTGGACAAATAAGACAAATAAGTCAGTTAAGACCACGTGAGCTGTCAGAAGAGACATGCACCTCAGATCAGAGCAGTTTGAGCATATGCAAGCTTAACGATCATTTAAACAGTGAAGAGAAGAATATTCCCAGAATGCAGTGCCAATCAAAAATGGATATACTTGGACCAGTCAAGATTAGCAAAAATAGGCAGCTATGACCAAGTAAAAAATGAGTTTGTGAACTGGGGTCCAGGATTGGGGAGTGATAGTTTTGCAATGAGAACTGTAGTCAAAGTCATAAGGATAATTTACCAATTTATGGAGAAAGGGGTGGGGGAAAAGACCTAGATTTTCCTTCCATCTTCTAGTAATCCTGCCTGCTGTTGGCTGAGAACACAGGTGCCTGGGAAATGCAACCTGAAGGAGTCAGTGCCCTGAGATGTAGACCAGAGGAGAAGGAAGGGTGAATGAGGAGAATGCCCACTGGGGATTGGGCTGGCACCAGCTTAGTCATATTTTCCTATTTACAACTTTGAGATCCCTATGTAAAAGAAACATACCCAAAGAACTGAGCATATGTACCCTGGAGAGAAGACTCAGGAAGTCAAGAGAGATGAGTAGGGATCTCATTCGGTCCTAAAAAAAAAACAATACCGGTAGAAACTACTTTTTTTCATGAGCTTTATGATTTCTTACCACAAAATATTAACTTGATAGCCTCTGCACAGAGTATTTGTCATAGGGGATTCCATTGACTGTGTGTACTTTCTTCTTTTCACTTGCTGATGCCTGTCTTTCAGCTTGTTGTAGAACTCACGAGGAGCCTGTAAAATTGTTGACCAATGTTGTACAACAAGTGTGTTTGGAATAGTGAAAGGATCAGCTGTTTGCCTTTAGGTTACTTTAATTCTACTCTTAGTCTTCCAAGTAGTTAAAATGCACTAGCAAAGAGTTTTCTTTCCTTCTTTCTTTCTCTCTTTATCTTTCTTTCTTTCTTTCTTTCTTTCTTTCTTTCTTTCTTTCTTTCTTTCTTTCTTTCTTTCTTTCTCTCTTTCTTTCTTTCTTTCTTTCTCTTTCTTTCTTTCTCTCTTTCTTTCTTTCTTTCTTTCTCTTTATGTCTCTCTCCTTCCTTCCTTCCTTCCTTCCTTTCCTTCCCTCCCTTCCTTCCTTCCTTTCCTTCCCTCCCTTCCTTCCTTCCTTCCTTTCCTTCCCTCCCTCCCTTCCTTCCTTTCCTTCCCTCCCTTCCTCCCTTCCTTTCCTTCCTTCCTTTCCTTCCTTCCTTCCTTCCTTCCTTCCTTCCTTCCTTCCTTCCTTCCTTCCTTCCTTCCTTCCTTCTTTCCTTCTTTCCTTCTTTCTTTCTTTCTTTCTTTCTTTCTTTCTTTCTTTCTTTCTTTCTTTCTTTCTTTCTTTCTTGTCTCTCATGGGGCTTGAACTCTGGGCCTGGGTGCTGTCCCTCAGCTCTTCAGCTCAAGGTGAGTGCTCTACCACTTGAGCCACTTTCAGTTTTCTGGTGGTCAATTGTAGATAAGAGTCTAATGGACTTTCCTGCCCAGGCTGGCTTTGAACTGCAATCCTCAGATCTCAGCCTCCTGAATAGTTAGGATTACAGTTATGAGCCACTGGTGCCTGGATTCATTCTTTCTTCTTAGTCACCTGTTTTTTCTTCTTCTTTGTCTTTCCTTCATTTCTTGTTCTTTCCTCTTTTTTTTTTTAAATCCAGCTCCTACACAGCCACTTATGAAAGCTTTGAGAATTTGTTAGCAATATAGTATTTGCTCACTGGGTCTATAAATATTAACAAAAACCAAACATTGTTCTGTAGCTGATGATGATTCAGCAGTGACTTTAAAAGCAAAGAACAAAAACCAAGTTTCTGCTCTTGGTACGTTTCTATTCAGTTAATAGTCAGTGGAAATTTTTACAGAATTCAAACCTTTGGTCACTTATTATCTCCTGAAGAAACTCTTCCAAATGTGGATTGCCTGTGTTATTTGATTATTTAACTTGCTTAATGTATGATTTCCTGAATGGAAGGATCCTGAATTCTTTTTCCTCTTTCAATGTGATTCAACTAGAACTAAATTGCAGTGTGAATTCTCCAATCTTCAAGCAGATGTGTATCACCTGTTTTGAATTATAACAAATGGTGGTCCTCTATCTCTAGCTACAGTTCTTTTCTTTCTTTCTTTGGTCAGCCGTGGGGCCTGAACTCTGGGCCTGGGCGCTGTCTCTCAGCTCTTCAGCTCAAGGCTAGTGCTCTATCACTTGAGCCACAGTGTCACTTCCGGCTTTTTCTGCCTATGTGGTGTTGAGAAATCGAACCCAGGGCCTCATGCATGCAAAGCAAGCATTCTACCACTGAGCCACCTTCCCAGCCCCTCTAGCTGCAGTTCTTAACTATTTGCCTCTGAAAACCAAACACTGATCTGACCAGACTTAGCTAACTGAAATGCATGGAATATTACTAATAATCAAAGAATCCTAAAGTTGCTAAGTATTGAAATGATGAAATTTACAGCTTACAGATTCATCTATAGACATATTGACTACCTGGATCTTTGAAATACAAATTCAAATGGTTGAGGGTAGTGATAGGAATTATTCTCTTTCATTATTGCTACTTGCTTTTAATTCTCTTGAATACATTTTCATAGTAAAAGCCAACATCTTTTGTTTATAAATATGTTTCTTGCACTATTACATCTACTTCATGAATGAGTTAAATTTTAATTGCTTTTATCTTTACTGTGGCTGGTTATCTTCTTGTCTCATAAGAAATTCCTAAACAATGACAAAGAATAGAGTTGTAAATGTATATAGTTATACATGTATACAACACATTTTGATGGACTCAATGTGTATGAACTTATGAATGATAAGGAAAATATGAGTTAAATGAATATGAACTTAAACTATCTAGCATGTAAACAGTTCATCAGAAGCTTCTCCTTATTTAAGACGAGCTACTGAGTGAAATATACATATACTTTATTCAAATATTGTAGAAGTCTGTTACCAAAAAGTGGGTCTGAGTATAGCATTGTGTGTTAAACAGGAACTATCTGGAAGAGATGATTTTGAGTTATACATAAAAACAGTTCTCTGTACAGACTCTTCCATGGGGAGGAAGGGATTATAGTCTTTATAATTAGCATTTTCCTTTGATGAGTAATATAAAAAGGTTAAGACATGTCCTACAGACAGCTTCTGAATAATTCATCCCTCTGAAACTATGAAAGTCTTCTTTTTATTTTCTGATTTTTCCCACAGAATGCAAACACACACACTTAAGACATTGAGCAGAATTATTTATTTTTGCCATTCAGGTGTTTGAGAAAAATATCAGTTTGTACTATTAGTAATAAATAACATGTATTGACTATTTTAGCAAATCATTTAAGCAAATATTTTAAAATAGAAACTATAAAACTTGAATTATTTAAGGAATTTTATTTTGTATAAAATTTTAAATTGTATTAAAGAAAATTCCTATGTCATCAAAATGAAAATGAAAACTTGTTTCTCTTTAACCATTAATGAGTAGAATGAGCCTCTTTAGTCTTTCCAGTAAAGGAAAGGACTATCCAGTGCCCAATCTTTCTTTAATTATTTTTTTTCTTTTATTCCTTCTTTCTTTCTTTTTATGCTACTTCTGTGGCTTAGACCCAGGGCCTGGACACTGTCCCTGAGCACTCTGCCAAGGTTAGCACTCTACCATTTGAACCACAGCTCCAATTCTGACTTTTAGTGCCTAATTTGAGATAAGAGTCTCACAGACCTTCCATACCCAGGCTGGCTTCAAACCTCGATTCTCAGAGCTCAGCCTCTTGAGTAGAAAGGATTATAGGGGTGATCCACTGGAGGTTTATTTGCTTCTTGAAATAATGTGTACCACTTTTAGGAAGTATTAAAAAATCCCTTTAAATTTCTTTAGATCCTCTGAATCATGCTTAGTACCTTGGATTTCAATTTAGAAAACTCATAAAGAGTTCTTTCCTTTATATTTGTGACTAGACATATCATTATATTTGATAAATCACATCATTGGGATTTTTCAGGGAAGTCCCAGCTGGAGCTTTTATAAAGTGACTTATTTTCAACAAGATTTCTCAGATTGCTTCTGGGATTTTAAAACCTCAAATACAAATGAAATCTAACTTACCTTCAGTATTTTCAGAAAGAGGACAATCTACCTCATTTTAGATTAAGGAAAAGAATAATTACATCAAATATTTCACATATTAATGGTTTTGATTACCGTTGTGTGTTACACTATTTGTTGCATGTTTCAAACTTAGACCTCATTTTTATTACTTCCAAAGTGCTCATCACTTGTTTTGTCTGTAATTTGTGCGCATGTCATGGATGACCTTCTGCTTTGCAATAGAAAGAGGAGGCAGTCACTGAGTGCTGAGAGATGCTGTAATGTAAAACATCTTCTCTCCAATCTCCTCCACTTAGATTCTGTTTTGCAGACTGAATGTTCCTAGGAGTTCTCTTCAATATGATTTGTTTTGCTCACATGGAGTTAATAATCTGGCTGAATCCTTCTCTCAGCTGTTCTTCCCATCTGTCCTGACACTAGACTACCTCTCAGAGTCTTATGATTTCTTCTTATTGCAGCATGCATCATGCTATGCAAAAGCTAATGTGTCACCCTGGCAGGCTTAATTTGAGAAATAGTTCAGTGCCATCTATCTGTCACAGAAGGCCCTTTCAGTAGGGAGCTGAACTCTAAGCTTGTTCAACTCAGAATGTATATAAATTTAGAAATAAGTAGAGAGAGAAATGAGCTACAATGGATATGAATTTGATGTAGTCTAATTATGTGTTCATAATTAGGGAGAGCAGTTCATATTTTGTAGTTCTCATTTGGTTAGCAAAAGTTAAATCAATGTCTGTAATTCCTAATATCTGCCATTTGCAGAATTCTAAAATTTCCATCTGTTCAGGCTGGTGTGTTCCTTCAGTGGCAAAATGTGAGCAATTTACTAATTGCTTCAAGAGAAAATATAACTTCATTACATTTTGCAGCCCAGTGCCTCATGTGTTAAAGTGAAGATATCTTTTGAATCATGTTTGGATTGTTTTGATGTCATGTACTATGTTGGTGGGAACATGTCAAAATGTTTGTTGCAGATAGATTTAGCCACCTGCTCTTGTGGGGCTGGGGGGGGGGCGCTTTCCCTCATGTCTTATCACAGGAATATGCACTTTTCACTCATAAGAAGGGCTGATTTCCTAATTTTAGCAGATTGTTTCTACTGCAGAGAATCATCTTGATTTCGATTCAGTTTCAGAATCTATCAAATAAAAAGGTTCTGGATGGGCACTGGTGATAAACACCTTTAATTCTAGCTACTCAGGAGGCTGAGAGCTGAGGATTGAGGTTTGAAACCAACCCAGGCAGAAAAGTCCATAAGACTCTTATTTTCCCCAGTTAACTACCCAAAAAACTGCAAGTGGAGGTATGGCTCAAGTGGAAGAGTATTGCCTTGAGCAAAAAAGCTCAGGGACAGAGCTCAGAACCTGAGATCAAGCCCCAGGATCAGCAAAAAAACAAAAAAACCAATTAGAGCTACCAATACTACTGTCAATTTACTATTAGAGTACAGTAGTGATTGTTGACATAACTTAAGACTTTTAAAGCCTTTTTAGAAAAGTATAGTATATTCTCAAGGTAATTATCTATATTGAGAGATGCTTCTTTATCTTCAATGTTTCCTACTGTTTTTACTATGGGAATGGAGAAGAGAGTAGCTGATAAATTAAAAAATGCTTTCAATTTTTATTATTGTGATTTTTAAAAATTGATATGCAATTCGTTTGTTATGGTTCTAGACATCTTTCTTATTTATAATTATTACTATTATTGTGTGTGTGTGTGTGTGTGTGTGTGTGTGTGTGTGTGTGTGTGTGTGTGTGTGTGTGTGTGTGTGTGTGCTTCCACGTTGAGGCTTGAACTAAGGTGTCTGCATTCTCATTTCAGCTTTTTTCTCATTTGAGCCATACTATCACTTCTGACAATTCTGGTTAACTGGGATGAGAGTCTCACAGACTTTTCTTTTTGCCTGAGCTATCTTCAAACTGTGGTCCTTAGATCTCCATGTGCTTAGTAGCTAGGATAAAAGATATGAGCCACCAGCACCTAGGTCTAGATAACTTTAAAATGACGTTTCCCTAAGAAATAGAAATCAACAGTCATTGCCTAATGTTTAGGTAGCTAGTTCTTTTCCTGAGCTGTGAAGCTATCAAGGGTTTGCAACTGTTTTAGAGTGATAAGGTTATTCTACAATGAACAACATCGGTTTCTTGAGAATGACAAATCAGCTTTCCTGATATCTGGCTTCCAGTTTGTTTTTTCCTAATTGATGACTTACTCCCTTTGCAATATTCATTTTTCTCTGCCCTGTTTGTCTCTGAGGATTTTCCTCTGTTTCCTAAGAAAATGATTATGTTCAGCACTGCAACCAATGAACAACAAGAAAAATACATTAAAGGGTTCTAATTTTTTTTCTCTAGGAAGAAATCACAGGATTAAGTTCATCAGCCATTATGTTCAGAAATCCTCTTTATGGTTGGTTATGGTATCAAGGCTGGGAGCAAAAATAAGAAATTTTCCACTCTAGGAGAGAAAGGAAAATAATTTGAAAGCATAAACCTTAATGATGCTGAAAATGATTATTTGTGATCACATGAAAATAAAAAATGATAGCTCTTACACACTGTAGGATGTTTCTGTTGACTTATCTTTAGCACAGAAGCAAAACATAGAGGTGAAGTGAGTGTGGCATCAGAACTGTACTCACAAACTGACATGGTGACTTGAAACCCTTTTGAACAACTACTTCAGGAAAATAATAATAAAAAGAACTGTAGTGACTTGTGTGTCAGGGAAGTTTGATGTATTATGAAACAGGATAGAGAGAAAGTACCCATGAGCTTTAAATTATGGTAACCTTCGGAGGCAGGGAGGAGGCCAGATCTGAGCAGTCTTCCCTGGGGGTAGAACCATTACTTGGATCCTCTGGCCCCAGTTATATGTGAGGGGAAGATTGAATGGAGCCATCCAAGGATGAGACTGAATACTGAAAAGGTTACACTTCTTTTTACAAGCCTATTCAAAGTTTATGGTCTTGTGCAGAGTATGCGCTCTAATAAAATTATTATGTGCCTTTCTAATGGCAAGAGGGTCCTAAGAATGGTAAAAATCTGTTCCATAATGTGCAGCAAGTTTAAGATGAGACTCACAGGGTCTATTGTGGATTAGTGGCCCACAGCGTCTTGTGAAAGAGAGTACCATTTGTTGTTCATGAAAAATATTTTTAAAGGATCACCAAAGGACCCCTCCCCGCAGTTTCTAACTCTAGAGAGAATCTGATTTCCATTGTTGTGTGTAAGCGTGAAAATGGAACTTTCTAGGTTCCTCTGAAAGAAGTGAGGGACACAACAGATATGCTACTCTTTTTTGAAAATTTCTTAAATATGAGTTGTTTTTTTTACTTAGTTCAGCAGAAAACAAATTTGTAGCTTTATTTCAAGACATATGTGCAAGAATGCTGTTTTCATTGTATAGCAATCTGTCACCCTTCTTATTCTGAAACAGCTTGCTCATGTTCCTTGCTCTATTGTCTTATGATTCCTGATTAATCACAAAAAGGCTTATCCATAGCCAGAATTCTAACATAGACATCCTTAAGTAATGAGTCACTCCTCCACAACTGAATGTAAAATATAATTGCATATATTCTATCATAGAGAAACCAAGAGGTTTTAAACAATCAAAAAGGACAAATAATGACATAGAATCAGCGATGAGAACTATGTGACGTTCCTAGAACTTGGGGCACAGTAGTCAGAGAGCTTTGTGCTAAAGGCTAGCGTTCTGCAACTTGAGCCACCGTTCCACATGTGGCTTTTTTGGTGATTAACTAGAGATAAGAATCTCACAATTTTTCATGCCTTGGCTGGCTTCAAACTGCAATCCTCAAGTAGCTAAGATTACAGGCATGAGCACAGGTGCCTGGCTGGACTCAAAGATGTTTGCTGACATGGACAGATCCACTTGATTTTTTTTAACCTACATTTGTATCACTCTTCAACTAAGTATCACCACTAAGGGCTGATTATTTCTAATGAAACAGGGATGTAGTTCTTGCTATTTAAAAGCCTATAATACCATACAGCTGGTAGTTATATAAATAAGAAGTCATAATCACTGTAGACAATTCTATGGAAAAGGAATAGCAAGTACTACCAGAAGAAGAAAATAATGCAGAACCCATACTTTAGTAGACAGGCGAAGGCTGGGAGAGGAGAGAGATGTGAATGAATCTAGGTAACTGTAGGTTGATTACATGTAACCAGAGGAGGAAATGGCAACAGATGTGGATGGAGGTGGCAGAGACCACAGCAGGACACATCTTTAAGTCAACCCTGTGCTACTGGTTGGGTAATCAACTGTACAGGTTTTAATCAGGGAGTAACATAATAGGATTTATGTTTCAGACAGATCTTTTTATTTTCTGATTGGTATGTTGGTGAATATTAGCAAAAGAGCATGCAGAAAGGTGAGGTGGCTGAGATAGAGCAAAGGTAAAAGAAACTTTAGCTGCAGTGGGCAGGGTCATGGATACTTTGTGGCATAGTTGAATAAGCTACACTTGGACCCAGAAATGTCCTATCTAATAATGCATTAAGATGAAAAACATGAAAGTGCTCAAAACATTTGTGTGCTTTTGGGGCAGAAATGAAATATTTTACATCTAGCTCTGTTGAACTGTGTTATATATAAGAGAAATGGCATTGTCATTTCTTTCTTTCTATCATGTTAATGGAAAAGCTCGATTAGAGTTATTTTCTTTCTAAATGAATGCTTTGCCTTAGGAAAATCCATTAGAATGGAACAGATTTGCAAACAGTAAAACTAGGAGGAAAGATAATTCATTGCATTCATATTTGTATTACATTTGTAGTATATAAATATAGTTACTTATATATTTATATGGTATAAACATATTATATTTCTATTATATAAATTCATTACATTTATATTTATATTACATTTATTTTAGTCTATACTTTGCTGTGATTGTGCCTGATTCCCAAACTTCTTTTCTTCCCCAACACACTTGAGGGGCAACCATTAACTCATTGTCATCATTGGCTTTTCTATGCTTATTAAAGTGAAGGGTCTTTATGGGATGTGTAGGACATTTCTGGTCACATTACTGATTGAAAATAATCCCTTATCATCTGAGCCATTATATGGTCCTTGAATAAAGTAGAGTCTCAGAAATATTAGAGTTAATAATACTTTTGAATTGTAGTCATATTGAATATTGAAGTATTCTTTTCTTTTATTTAATCTTTTCCTTGTTTTTTTTTTTTGTTCTGTATTACCCCATCTAAACAAATCCCATGACTATCTCTAGGTGTCTGCCTTCCATTTTATAGGATATTAAAATTATTTTGCAAAGACACATAGCTTAAAGCCAAGGTTCTAAGCCAGTGCTCATTTTTATTGCATCATTTAAAAGCCTATTTTCTTCATAAATAATCATTTTAAATAACTTATATACCAACAAAATTTAAAAGAAGTGATTTACAATAATAACTTCTGTCATGTTTTCTTGATAATCATCTTCTGTGTAAATGCAGAAGATAAATGCTTTCTTGTTTAAGGTGCTAAATATATTGAATCTGCAGAGCAATGAGGGATGTTTCTTTTATTAACCAATCAACTGAAGTCTTTATTATTGAGTAAAGTATTTCATTAATCTAGAACCTGTCCAGTTGTAAACATTTCCAGAGAGATCAATGGTAGAATGAGAAAAATTAATATAATTAATATAAAAATTAATATAATTAAATGATAAAAATCAGTATAAATTAACAAATATCTTAGAAGCTTTCTTAGAATTGAAACTCATTTAAGTTCGAGTTAAAATATGGTAGCATTCCTCTAAAGGTAAAAAAAAATATTGAGACCAGTTTTCCTTAATAAAGTTTCTGATCTGTGGCTTGATTTCTATATTCTCTGTGGGTTTATACTCTGGGGCTACTCAGTGTTGTTAAGGGAGGAGAGTTATTTTCTATGGCTAAAGTCTGCAGAGTAACTAGTTATAATTCACGTATTGATGTAGGATTGCCAAAGAAATCTTTTCTCTTGCTCATCTGGCTCCTGACTTTAGGCTGGAGGGCATTCAGTGCAAATGGCAGATGGATTTCATAGCTGAATCAGCTGCTTCTTTCTAGCCCTTTTATAGCTCAGTTTTCCTTATAGCAGCTCAAAGAAACTGATGTGTTCTTTAGCCTTTGGAAATAAGGTTTTACAGCAAAACCTATTGCTTCTCAGAATTTAACTTTTACTAAAGAAGCTTCTATGTGTGATTATCATATATGTACGTAAGCATGTTTTACATGAAATGATTAGTTTTTGTGTCTAACACTCCTGAATCTACACTTGCTTTGAAGCAGAAATTTAGCTTTTTTGACTGAGATAGAACAGCGGTGGATACAAAATGTATCATCAATAAATGTCACTTGAACTGTACTTACCCAGTGCTGTGCTAAGTATCTCTCATATAAAACCCTTTTTTATACTCACTCTGATTTGCTAGTCATAATAAACTTCAGAAAATGATGCTTATCCTCAACACCTGTTTCTGGGTTGGTCTCTTAAACCTCTTCATCCCTTTGATCAAGCAAGCATCACCTTGACCCTATAACTCCTAGTGTCTAACTCTCCTCCAGCTCCATTCTTGTCTACCGTGGTCTGTGCTCTAGTATGCCAAGAGATTTCTTTTAAAATGTGATATAGATCATATGATTTCTCAGATACTCTTCAATGACTTGTCATCATATTTACAATAAGTTGTTCCAAATACCATCTTTACAGTTAGAAAGGAGGTTTATATTACAACCCAACATGCACAAAGGTGTGCATAAACACACACACACACACACACACACACACACAAACTCACATACACACACAACAAAGCAATATCTTCATACTCTATTTTTATTACATTCTACTTTTTCATTATGTGGAATATTTTACTTTTATAAGTGTATATTAATTGTATATACTAAGAGCTTTTATTGTGATACTTCCATACATGTATATAATGTACTTTAATATCATCTTTTACTCTTTATTATCCTTACCCTACCCCTCCTCTTCCATACTCCTGTTGGTCACTTTTAACTTCATGTTATCCCCCCAACTATATTTCACATATAAGAGAAAAACCCTTCCCCCATTTTCCCAACATATGGGAAAATGTAGTAACTGGCTTTGTTGGACTTATTTCGCTTGTCAATGATGAATTCTCTTTTTACTTTTATTTGTTTATTTTTTTTTTACCAGTTCCAAGGCTTGAACTTAGAGCCTAAGCACTGTATGTGAGCATTTTTTTTTTGGGTCCGGTCATGGGGCCTGAACTCTGGGCCTAGGTGCTGTCCCTCAGCTCTTCAGCTCAAGGCTAGTGCTCTGCCACTTGAGCCACAACGCCACTTCCAGCTTTTTTCTTTTTGCTTATGTGGTGCTGAGGAATCAAACCCAGGGCCTCATGCATGCAAAGCAAGTGCTCTACCACTGAGCCATCTTCTCAGCCCAGTACGTGAGCATTTTAAAAATTTATTTATTTATTTTTCTTTTTTAAAATTTTATTTTATTGTAAAGATGCTGTACAGAGGGGTTACATTTACATGAGTAAGGTACATTTCTTGTTGAACATTGTTACCTGCTCCATTGTTGTTCTCCCACTATCCCTGCCCTCCCCCACCACGAAGTTGTAAAGTTAATTTCTGACATAGTGTCCTGTGAGTATCATTGTTGCCATGGGTCATTTTTTATACTTCTTTCGGCATTTTATTTCCCTTCCCTTCCTCCAATCAGATAAATGCATATACAAGTGGAGGGTACCAGAATCAAAGACAGAGATTGCTGGGATAAAGCAATGGAAAAAGAAAAACGAAATAAGAAGAAAGAACTAGATACAGTACATTGGTGACATCAAGGTTGACAACTAAAAAAAAAAAAAAGGACCTGTTGTTTCCATGTCTTGGAGTTCATTTCAATTAGCATCATTTTGTATGGTCATATGTTCATAGCTCTTGAGATATTATGATTCTCTGTCAGGACTAACTTAGGCTTATACTAATTATTACAAATGAGGGAAACCATAGAGCCTATGTTTCTTGGTGTCTGGTTTACTTCACTTAATATGATTTTTTTCCTAGTCTTTCCATTTCCTTACAAAAGGGGCAATGTCATTCTTTCTGATGGAAGCATAAAATTCCATTGTGTATATATACCATATTTTCTTGATCCATTCATTCATCTCTTGAGGAGCATCTGGGTTGGTTCCATATCTTAGCTATGGTAAATAATGCTGCAATGAACATAGTTGTGCTGGTAGCTTTAGTGTGGCCTTGTTTGTGATCATTTGGATAAATGCCCAGAAGTGGGATTGGTGGAATATAAGGGAGATCTATGTTTAGTCTTGTGAGGATCCTCCATACTGCCTTCCAAAGTGGTTGAACCAGCTTACATTCCCACCAACAGTGTAGTAGTGCTCCCTTTTGGCCACATCCTCGCCAGCATCTGTTATTATTTGTTTTCTTGAAAATGGCCATTCTAACTGGGGTGACATGGAATCTCAATGTGGTTTTGATTTGCATTTCTTTTATGGCCAGCTGCACTGAGCATTTCTTCATGTGTCTATTGGCCATTCTTACTTCCTCTCCAGAGAAGTCTCTTTTAATTCTTTAGCCCACTTATTAATGGGGTGGCTGTTTCTCTGGGGATTTGTAATGGGGAGGGATGTATGTGAGCTTTTGTGTTCAAGATTAATGATTTACCACTTGAGCCACATTTTTCTACTTCCATATTTATAGTAGTTAATTGGAAATGAGAGTCTCATAGACTTTTCTGCCTGGTCTGGCTTACCATGATCCTTTGATTTCAGTAGTCTGAGTAGGTAGGATTACAGACACGAGCCACTGGTGTCCTGCTGGTGTTTTTAAATGTATTTATTTATTTATTTTTCCCAAATAGGCTTCAAACTCATGCTCTCACACTTGCTTAGCTTCCTTGCTCAGCTGGCACTCTGACTTGAGCCTGTCCTGCTTTTGTTGGTTATTTTGGAGATGGACTTTTGGGGAAATTTTCCATGCAGGCTAGCTTTGAACCACAGGCCTCCAGCTCTCAGCCTCCTGTGCAACTATGGTTGCGTTTTTTTTATTGCACTAATAAATGTTAGTATTAATGAACCAATTTGTTTTCATGATTGTATTTGAGAAAAGGTTTCTCTCTTTGATTTGATTTTGGTCTCCTTCCTGGCTATAAATTCTCAGAATTCCCTTTTCCACTCTTCTCCAGTGTACTGGCCTTCTTGTGTTTCTCTGACCATTCCAAGCAAGCTTCTCTATTGATATACTGTCTTACAGTTCTGCCTGAGACATTCTTCATTGTGTATGTCCACATGGCTAAGAGCCATGAAATGCTACTTTCTTAAGGAATTCTTCCACAACAACTATCCTTTCTAGAATAACACTCTTACACTGTATTTAGCTTCTTAGTCTTACTTTTGTCTAAAATTTTACTTTTTGGCTTTATATATTCTCTTATTGTTAATTTCACCCACTAGAATTAAAAGTTCTACACAAACAGACATTGGTTCTTTGAGGAACTATTTTATTCCAAGTTCTTAAAATGTTGTTTGGTTTTTAATAATCATTAACCAATATTCATTGAAAGAATAACTCCATGTTTACAACTGAGCACACTTATGTTTATAGGTGCTAATGACTGTTACAAGTTAGCCAAAATTGTATGGCTAATATTTGTGCATGCAAAGAGGGAATCTTTTTGCTTGTTTTAAACATTATTTAAATAATGTCAAACAAAATAGTATTTTTCATCTTCTTTCTACCTTTTCATTAGTATATTTTATTAGTCAAATAGAAGGACAATATCCCCATATATGTCTATAATGTACTTTTAATCATATTAGCCTCCTCAAATATAATTTTATATCTCTTATTTTTACAAGCTGTAGTGAGTTTCATTATATTGTTTATAAACACACATACAATATACTTTAATCATATTTGTTCCTCCATCTTCCTCTTCTTTACCCCTTTCCATAGCTATAAAGTTCTATAGTAATAAACATTCTTCTTCCAACTCATTTATTAGGTCTTAAAGGTGTAAGTTGTACTTTTATTTTTCATCTGATTCCAAGATTTTAAAATTTTTTACTTGCCCTGTATTTCTTCAATGACTTATTGGTCATTCAACAGTATATTGTTTAGTTTCTGTGTGTTTGAATATTTTCTCTAGTTTCTTTAATTGTTGATCTTAATTTTTATTCTGTTATAGTCTGATAAAACACAAGAAGTTATGTCAGTTTTCTTATATTTGTTAAATTTGTTTTATGCCCTAAAATCTGATCTGTTTTGAGAAAAGGTCTACGTGCTGCTGAGAAGAATGTGTATTCTGTGGTTGTTGGGTAGAATATTCTGTAGAAGTCTATTAGGTCCTTTGATTTATAATGACATTTATATTTTAAATTTTATTTTCTTGTAAAGATATACAGAGGGGTTACAATTACATCAGTAAGGTAATGGATACCTTTCTTGTCAAGCATTGTTACACCCTCCTTTTGTTTTTCTCCTACTATCCCTTCCCTTCCCACCTTCCTCCATTCCCCACCCCCCAACCTGACCAAAGAATGTCATTTAATTCTGATGTTTCCTTACTGGCTTTTTTTGTCTAGATGACCTATCTCATGATAGAAATTGGGATATTAATGTCACCTTGATTCCTGTTCATAGGGTATGAATTTAAAGCATAGTAATTGTTACTCATTCACGTTTGCATTAATTGAATTTCTGTATATTACATGCAGTGGTGGACACTGATGAGCAAAGGCACAATCTTTGTTGTTGATTATATCCCCCACAGTATAGTGAGAAGACAGACAAGTAAGTACTCCAATTTAAAACTTATGAGGTAATGGAATCACAGTTCAGCAATGTAGGATAGATGAGGCTCCTTGGAGGCACTGATAGCTAAATGGAAGCATGAAGGATAAAGCAGGAATTAGTTAAATGGGAAAAAAGGCAGAGAAAGAGTATATAATTAAATTTCAAGGTCAAGCAAAGGTTATGAACATTGTAAGTCTTTAGGGGGTAACAGTGCAGAAAGGTGAGGGATTATTTGGAGCTGGTAAACAGGGGACTTGTTAAACAAGGGTTTCCTAAGCATTGTTATGGACTTGTTTCTCTACCCCAGGGTGAGGGAAATCATTTTGAGTAACAACATTATCTAATCTGAACTTTCAAAAGGTTACTCTGACTGCAGTGTGAAGACAGAGAACAGGCAAGGGGCTATATCTGTAGTTACATAGATTAGAATTGATGGTGGCCTGAGAATACCTAGAGAGGATAGAGATATTTAGAAGGTAACAGCCTATATGGATATAGGTAGTTAGATCTGAGGGTTAAGGTAAGTGAAATTCAAGGATGACTGATAATGTGTAGTAGTGTAAAATAAAGGATGAATAAAAGAATACCTATACTTGGGTACCATGTTATTGCAGGTCCAAGTACTGGGGCTTTTAAATGATCGAACCACTGAAAAAGTAGTTTCCATGGAACAGTGAAGAGAATACCTATTTACAAGCCTTGACTAAACTTTCTGATGATGTAAGCTAATACATTTGTGGACCAACCTTAGAGAAAATTACAGAACAGAATGAAAATATGAAGGTCTGAATTTAACTCCCTGGTGAAACCATGGGAGCATTATTTAATTAATCTCTCTACTTACCCTCAGTTTACATTATAATTAATATATGCATCACCAGCTTTTAACTTTCTTCTGGTCCCTTAGTGCTCTGATATCTCCAATCTATATTTTCTATGTATAACCTTTTGTGATACAAAGCTTCTTACCTTGAAAGTTTTCCAAAAGACTTTTAAATTACCTGGTATGGTGTGATAGAAAATTTTAAATTACTTTTCTCTTAAATGAACTGGAGGTTAGAATCCACAGGGCTCTGAATCCTGTGTTCTTTCCATTGTTCCCATCAGAAAATCCTTGTTCACCTTGCCTGTAGCCTGCCTTGCTTATGAGATACAAATTTCATGTTTACTTTAATGAGATTCACAAATATTTTGTTCTGTTTTTGTTTGTTTTGTTTGGTGGTACTTGAGTTTTAACTCAGGACCTTACATTCTGAATTGAACTTTTTTTGCTCACAGTTGGTGCTCTACCACTTGAGTCAAGCCTTTACTTAAACATGAGCCACCAGAGTCTATTCTATTCTTTAAAATGTCCAGAAATACAATATATATATATATATATATATATATAATATAATTAAAGACTAGGAGAAAATCAGTTTCTTTCCAATGAGTTCTCATGCATCTATACCAATAAAATATACTTAAGTAAATGACAAAATCTTCCTTTTATTATTGCCTAATTGGTTAGAGCACTGGTCTTCATCCTGACTGTATATTATAATCACCTGGTGAATTTTTAAATATTCCAATCCCCAGGCCACATCTCAAAACAATTAAATCAGTATCTCTGGGTTGATATGCAGTAAATGTTGGTGCTGTTGAATATTCTGGATGAATTTAGTGTTCAGACATGGGTAAGGACTCCCATGTTAGAGCAATTTGATGAATTACTCATTCATTCAAATGAACTCATAGGTGTCCTGTTTTCTCCAACCACACGGTGGCAGCATCACAATGCAGCAGATACCTCATGCTACAGGAGATAAACATGGAAATCTAATTCATGATACTAATTAATAGCATTTGAAGGTCTCTCTAGCTGGAAATAGCATTAGCTTCTTTATCTGCCATTCTATGTTGATGTATTTGTATAATAAACATATTTATTTCAATAAGTTAACTTAGGAGGAACTATATCTAAGCCATAGTTGGGTAACATAAAAGCAAAAAAATTCCTCCACGGAATTTTTTGTATTCAGATAGATCTGGGTTTACATATTGCCACCTCCACTTACATGAACTGTGCTTCAATTGCTAATTTAGGAGACAATTGTTGTTACCAGGGAAAAATGAGATAATTGTGAAAGTTTACCTTTGTAAAAGTGATACTAGGATTGTGAAGATGATGAGAAAAAACAATCATGCAATATCATCAATTGCACGTCTTTAAAATTCTATGACACTGATCCTTCATGCAGTCTTTCCTGAGTGAGTCTCTTCTTTTCCTGTCTATATCCTGTTTCCCCATCTGCACTGGTGTTATTTAACACACACACACACACACACACACACACACACACACACACACACACACACACACACACACACACACACACACACACACACGCCAGCTGAGATCTAAGGATTGGGTTCAAAGCCAGGGGCAGGAAAGTCCGTGGGACTCTTATCGCCAATAAGCCACTCAGAAAACTGTAAGTAGCGCTCTCTAGCCTATACCTCTGGATCTTAGCATCTTGCAGTGTTGAGATTAATTACAAATGTGAGCCACTAACATCCAGCTCTCACACTCATTCTTTAACACAGCTCAGACTTAGGTCAGCAAGAAAGCCTTTTTTTATAGGTGCCATCTGAGCTTCCCTAGCTCTCCTTTCCAGTACTTCCAGAATGAAGATCATCATTTGCATTCCAGTCCTTTCAAAGGCCTCACTTCTAGAAACTCAATGCAAGACAAAAATTAAGAAGATAAAATATGTGGCTCAAGTGGTAGAGTGCTAGTCATGAGCAAGAAAAGACAAGTAAGAGTGAGTGAAAGTTCTCACTTGAATCCTGAGTTGAAACTTCAGTAGGAACAAAAGTTAAAATATCAGTTTAGTTCCCAGAGATGTTTTGTTTTTAACTAAATAGAGTACTTTCAACTCATCAAACTTAACAAAAAGCCCCACACAAATAAAACCATATATTTACTTAAAACCATGATAAAATAATAAATATAAAATTGATTATTATAAATACGTTGTATGGAAGTGGCTCTGTGGCTCAGGTGGTAGCGCATTAGCCTTAAGATGAAGAGCTGAG
Organism: Dipodomys merriami; assembly: GCF_024711535.1. Taxonomy (NCBI): domain Eukaryota; kingdom Metazoa; phylum Chordata; class Mammalia; order Rodentia; family Heteromyidae; genus Dipodomys; species Dipodomys merriami. The sequence continues at coordinate 12,088,028 of NW_027206512.1, forward strand.
GGATAGCGCCCAGGCCCAGGCCCAGGCCCAGAATTCGAGCCCCATGACCAACAAAAAAAATAAATAAGTGTGCATTGTGACATGGCCTTCACTTTTAGTTTTTCAAGTAACTGGAGGGAATGAATCAAGTTGGGAAAGATGGGAAGAATGATGAAAGGGGTGACACTGATCAAAATGCATTGTACTCATAAATTGACTTGTAGAATTAAAACCCCTCTGTACAATTACTTGAAAATAATTTTTTAAACCATTTTCTAAAGAATCTTTCAGATTTGTTTGGCCACATTAGCTTCAAGCTGCAATTCTCAGATCTCAGCCTCCTGAATCACTAGGATTATAGGTGTAAGTCACAGGTGCCAACCACCTATAAAATTTCTTCCTTTTAAAAATTGTTTTGGGCTGGGAAGGTAGCTCAGTGATAAAGCGCTTGCCTTGCATGTGTGGGGCCTTGAGTTTGATTCCTCAGTACCACATAAGCAGAAAAAGCTGGAAGTGGCACTGTGGCTCAAGTGGTAGAGCGCTAGCCTTGAGCTGAAGAGCTGAGGAATAGCATCTAGGCCCAGAGATCCGGCGGCTACATGACCCTCCCCCCAAAAAAAATTCTTTTCTTTTTCCCTTACAAGTTTTTTGTTTTTCAAGTAACTTGTATTTGAGTCCAGAAGTTTTACTGTTTTATCAGTCCTGCATTGATACGTTCTATCACATTTTTTCTTTATTGGTTGTAATTTCATCTGTAGGAGTTCTGGAGTTTTGAACAAATACCTTTGATCTCTTTGTTTGATTTCTTACGTTCTTTGTTGTTGTTGTGGTACCTTTATGTTATGTCTTTGTGTTTTCTTTACATTGACTGAGCTTTGTTAAAATGATTATTCTATTTTTTAAAATATTTATAGGTATTCATTTTTGGGGGGTCAGCCAGTAAGTTTCTGTTTCTTTGACAATGCTCTGCATCTTTTTTTCATTCTTCTTTTTTTAAAATTAAATGTTATTACTTAGGTAACAGAGGGGTTTCAATTACATAACTAAGTTTATTTCATGTGATTGTTTCTAACACATTTATAAGATTATTTCTTTGTTGCTTTGTATGTCCCTCCCCCACAGTATAACCCCTGCTTTCACTGTATTTGATGTCGGGATAATTTGTGGAGGGGAAGGGGAAAAACAAATCGTTTAAATAGGGATACAGGTGGACCCATTGCAACAATGAGATGTATAAGTCATGTCGAAAAATGAACTTTACAACTTTGGTTGGGGGAGAGGGGAGGATTGGGTGGGGGGGACGGGGGAGGATGGGAAAGGATGGGAAGGGGAAACAAAGGAGGAGGCTACAATGCTTGATAAAAAATGTACTCACTATCTTGCCCATGTAATTGTAACCCCTCTGTACAGTATTTTCACAATAAAAAAAGAAAAAAAATTACATAACTAAGGTAATGAGTACATTTCTCTTTTAAGAGAATTAACCCTTCCCTCATTTTATCCCACTTCTTCCCATCCCCCCAACATAGTGTCTAGTAAGTATCACTGTTTTTTTCTTATTTTTAATAAGTTTTTTTATTATGAAAATACTGTACAGAAGGGTTACAGTTACATGAGCAAGGTAATGAGTACATTTCCTATCGAGCATTGTTGCTGCCTCCTTTGTTTTCCCCCTACCATCCCTTCCTCCTATCTCCACGACTACACTCCCCCACCTTCCCCTGCCAAAGTTGTAAAGTTCATTTTTCAACATAGCATTTTGTACATCTCATTGTTGCAATGGGTCCACCTTTATCCCTAGTTAAACAATTTGTTTTTCCCTTTCCCCTCCACAAATTATCCCGACATCAAATACAGTGAAAGCAGGGGTTATACTGTGGGGGAGGGACATACAAAGCAACAAAACAATCACCTTATAAATATGTTAAAAACAATAGCAAGAAAGAAAAACCATTTGGTCCTTATCTTGGGGTTCATTTCACTTATCATCTTATCTGACCTTTTCTGCTTGTCTCACACATATACTAGTTATTGCAAATAAGGGAAACCATGGGACCTATGTAGTACCACTGTTGAATTAGGGTGTTTTTTACCTTATGTTACAGTCTTTGTACTTGAAATGTTAAAGACTTGATATAGCATTTGGAGAAAAGAAAGACCCATTTAGTGCTATGTGAGAGTTATTCTATCTAAATACTTATTTTCCTAATTAGGAAGTAAAAACCTTAAGAATTTCTATTCATTAACTCATTGGAAATTGTAACTCATTGGAAAGATTATTCATTAGGCATAGATTCAAAGAAATGTTAGATTTTTAAATTGCTTATTTTCTTTTCTTTTTTTGGGTCCGGTCGTGGGGCCTGAACTTTGGGCCTGGGCGCTGTCCCTCAGCTCTTCAGCTCAAGGCTAGTGCTCTACCACTTGAGCCACAGCACCACTTCCAGCTTTTTTCTTTTTGCTTATGTGGTGTTGAGAAATCAAACCCAGGGCCTCATGCATACAAGGCAAGTGCTCTACCACCGAGCCACCTTCCCAGCCCAATTTAATTAATGTTTTGACTAAACATTACTTTATTGGTTAGAGCCTTTCAATTCACACTGCATTTTTTGGCAATAATCATCTACCAATGTAATGGCTCAAGAAGAAAAAACAAAGTGTTATTCAGCATGACGTGACAAACATGCTATATCATTTACTTTGATCCAATTGCTGAATTAATAGTGAATGTACACACTGAAAGACAGGGCTATTTAAAGCTTTTATTGGCATCTTTAACAAGGCAGAAGAACAGAGAGATTCTTAATTGGGACAAAAGGAGCAGAAGAAACCCAACAACTTGATGGCTGTCATATGGTTCAGAACATGACTGGTATAGAAAAAAATGTCAATTCAAGGTTCAAAGATGGATAAAAGTAACAACTGTGCCTGGAAGATTCTCATATCTGGCTCTCATCTCCTTTGAGATTTGTGTGTACAGACTGCTGATGACTAAGATATTTTGACAGAAAGCATTGAAGAGTCTAAGCCTTGGCTGCGTGTATGACGGTTGCCAGATAGAGTCTCATGTGTGCAATGACAGAAAATTGGAATGGAAATCAGAGTCAGGCTCAGAGTTGTCTTTAATGAAAATGTTTCACACACATTGAATTATCTAACTTAATATTTTTGCAACTCAGACGAATTCCTTCATTCTATTGTTTCCTGTAAGATACTATAAATGTTATGCCTAAATTTGTCACAAATTAACTCTATGATCATGGAAAAATCACTTTTGTTCTCTGAGTTTCTATAATCTCATTTGCAAATTGGAAAAGGATGACACTACTTAAATGAGGCAGATGAAGAAAAGATTATTTTTCTTACACATCTTTCTCTCTTTCTTTTTCTCCCTTCTTTCCTTCTTTCCTTCCTTCCTTGCTATCTTGCTTTCTTGCTTTCGGCTATATTTCGGTGTGGACTCAGGACCTTGTGCTTACTAAGCAGGCACTCTACCACTTGAGCCACACCTCCAGTTCTTTTTTGCTTTAGTTAGCTTTCAAATAGGGTCTCATAATTTCTCCCCCATCCCTCACCCCCTGGAATGACCTTGGAACATGATCCTCCAGGCCATGGCCTCCTGTGTAATTGGAATTATAGAGGCCTACCACTATACCCAGCTTGTGTGTTAGGATGAGTCTCATTCACATCACACTTTGTCCAGGCTGGCCTTACTGTTTCATTTATATGTTACTCTCTCTTTTAAAAACACAGGTTATTTCACTTCTATAAAAGTGCAATGTTTTCCACTCCTGTATTTCTTCAAATATTTCCCTTCTTCCTCTTTCTCCTGCATTGTTTCTCCTCCCCATTTTCTCCTCCTCCTCATTCTATGTTAAGATAGAGTTGTTTTCTCTTGTCAATTGTTTAAGCCTTGTCGTTTGACAAGGGTCTACTTTGGTCCTTTTACCTTTCTATCTCCATGACTTTCATGCTTTCAGCCAACTGTTCTTGTTGATGTTCATATGTACAGAAACCTCCAGTCAACAAGCATTTTTACAACTTCAGCTCACAGTTAATTTTCAAATCAACATCTCTGCTCACATGGAGCATAGGTTCACCTATCCTACTTTGCTTACTGCATTCTTTACTTTTTAAAGCGGTTCTGCAAACAACATCTTCTGCCCAGGTACTCACTAAAAATCAGGCTGTTGCTGGGTGCTGGTAGATCTTGCTTGTAATCCTCGCTATTCAGGAGGCTGACATGTGAGAACCATGGTTCAAGGCCAGCCATAACAGGAAAGTCTATGAGACTTTTATCTTCAATTAGCCAGCAAAAAGCTGGGAGAGGAGTTGTAGCTCAAGTGATAGAATGCTAGCCTTGAGAAAAATGCTCGGGGACAGCACCAGGGCTTGAGTTCAAACCCTAGGACTAGTACATAAGAAAAAAAAATCAATGTGTCATTCTTCTTTCATTGCATGTGTCCAGTAAAAGACCAATTTATATCGATTTTACTTACTAAAATGTATAATTATTCTTGGATGTATATTTTTTGTTTATCCTTACTTTCCTTACTAAGGAATAACCTCAATAGTTTTCTACATCATACACAAGTTCCTCAGCTCACCTTTGTGCTAATCTTTCTTCAATTCAATTGTAGATTGGACCATCCTGTTTTCCCATTGTCTTCCATTTATCAGCACTAACATCTACATTTCCAAAGTCTTTTTTTCCATGTCAGAGTACCTAAGTCTAGCCTGACTCATTTGCTTTTCTAGACACAACTTTTGTCATTTTGGTACATGTGCAATAAATATTGTACATATATCACTGTTTGTAACAATGTTACTTCAGAAAGTTATGAGTTCCTTGAGATCATCAAATTAACCAATTTTTAAATATCAATTTCTCATATAGTCTGGCACATGAGGGTAGACAAGACCTTTATTAAATGAATTTAATAGACAAAGAAAGGAATTTGAATATCTATTAACTTATAGTGATCAGGTGCTTATTCATACATGTATATAATTGAAACAATTTTTAACATACATATAGTGTCATTGACATAAATATACTATGTATTAGGTTATTCTTTATGCTATCTATATAAGGCTCAATTTCTTCAAAAGGTACAACCATAGAAGTAAAATTCAAATCTCTAGAGATAAGATAATATTAATCATCAATATCTTGACAAATCTGAAGAAATAAAAGTCAGAAACTGGAGGAACTCTACACATATCATCTGTTTCCTTTTATCTTTGTTGTTTTTTTTTTTATTTTTGTTGGTTGTGGGCCTTGAACTTGGGGCCTGGGTGCTATCCCTGAGCTCTTTTGCACAAAGCTATCACTTTGAGCCACAGTTCCACTTCTGGTTTTCTGGTGGTTAATTGGAGATAAGAGTCTCACAGACTTACCTCCCTGGGCTGGCTTTGAACTGTGATCCTCAGATCTTGCCTCTTCAGAAGCTAGGAATACAGGAGTTAGGCAATAGCACATATCTCTCTTTCTCTCTCTTTAGGGTGGTTCCTTCACAAAATAAAGTAGCTTTCCCATTTGACAGGAGAGGAAAGAGCAGTCAAACACCAACCTTTGTTTAGCAGATGGAGGTAGAAAACTTTATGGTTCATCACATATCCAAATGATAACTACCCAAGTAGCTAAAGTGTGTGTGTGTATGTGTGTGTGTGTGTGTGTGTGTGTGTGTGTGTGTGTGTGTGTGTGTGTGTGTGTGTGTGTGTGAATATGTGATGCCATTTATCTCATTGCATTTCTGGTCTATTACTCTTGTATATTGTCATACAGAAGATATATGTAAATGGATCCTGCCATTGTAAGTGACCTTTTATTTGCTCTTTTCAGAAAAGAAAGCAAAACCCAAACCTGAATATGTAGCTCATTGCAATGATTACTACGAACACAAGTGACTTTAAAATGATTTGTTGGAAGGCAAGCACTCGTACTCAGCACATTGCATTCCCTCTTTGTAGTGTGTGGTTGGAGTTTATGTGCTTTGTGCTTTATACATCAGCAACAGCTGTATGCTGAAGTTCCAAGGAAAATCTCAAAATAGCTTTGTTACGAGCTGAAAATGGCATTTATGGACTTTGGCAGAAACTTTACTCTTGAGCCATGTTCAACTTTGAAAGTTGAATGGAAAAATTCACTGTGGGAGGAAGCCAGTCTCCGAGGATCCTATTGTTAGAGAAAGAGGTGCCAACTAAACACAGAGCTCCAGGCTCTGCAAGCATGCGCACTCACACTACAGGCGTCCTGGACACAGCCACGTGGCCAGCCACCTAACCGCAGTTACTCATTGCCAGGAAGCAGCAGCAGAGCAAAATGGCACCTAGGAACTACACACCAGAGAATGTCTTTGCATTTTCTTTCTCAGATAGCAGCCTCAGAAACTTAAAAAAAAAGACTTCATTTTATTCACTCACTCATTGAATCAGTGTTCCTATCACTTGGGTAATCCTTCATGATTTGAGATAGAAGCTTCTATCCCAGTCAGGATTCCTGGTCAAGGCTTGATCTCCCAGGTATCTCACCTTGGTCATTGTTTGTGTGCGCTTACTACTGTTGGGGACAATAAGGGACAGAGGTCTGCTTTTGCTTCGTTGCTGACCACTGTTGCATTGACTGACATTGGAATAGCAATAGCTTTACTGGAAGCCTTTACTCCTTTAGCCATAATAGGTGCTGAGGAAATGTTTGGCCCAAGAATAGTTCTCTGACACTAATCATGCTAATGTGTCTTACCACATCTGGACAAAGTCTTTTGTTTTCATTTCCAGATGCATCTACAGGATGTGGATGTGAGCTATCCCAGCATGCTATGGGGGTGGATATGATTGTTACATGCAGGCTACTTGAGATTTTTGAATCTTAAGAAAGGGCCTCTGTGGCTGATTGTGAGCCAAAGATCCTCTCACAGACACCACAAGGTGTGTGTGTGTGTGTGTGTGTGTGTGTGTGTGTGTGTGTGTATGTGTGTGTGTGTGTGTGTGTGTGTCCCAAGCCTTTCTTACAAAGAGCCTTTTTTGTGTAGGCCAGTCCTGGGGCTTGAACTCACAGCCCATGCACTGTGTTTGAGCATTTGTGCTCAAAACTAGCGCTCTACCACTTGACCCATAGCCGACTTCCAGCTATTTTGGGTGCTTAATTGGAGGTAAGAGTTTCATAGACTCTCCTACCCAGGGTGGCTTTGAAGGGCATTCCTCAGATATCAGCCTCCTGAGGAGCTAGGATTATAGGCATAATCCTTTGGTTACTGGACAAAGAGATGTTTTTGAAGGAACCACATCTTAATATTTCTGACTCACTCTTGTGGATGAATTCTTTTCATTTGTCCCTTGCTGGTGGAGTGCTGGACAAGGATGAAGTCTAGGCTCCCCTGTGCTGTGTCCCTAGACATTTTGTAGCTCCTCTATGCACTTGATCCAGTAACAGTAGGTGTAGCTCCTTTGTCTTATCTTTCCATGTAATATGGCTTATTAATTTTTCTATGTCACTTGGCTTATATTAAGTGACATATATCCCACCTATGATAGATATTCCGAGTCAAAATATGAGGAGCAAGAGGCTAGGGAGTTAATTGGAGCACTTCTTTCCTGGAAGGCATGTAGATGCATGAAAAAAAAAATCTGAGCTTCTTGAAAGAAGAGCAATGCTGTCTGCCTGAGTACAACTGAGGACTCTGCCACATCATTTCCCTGGCAAGGACGATCCCAGGGACCCCTCAGAGTACAAGATAGCCCTGCTCCATTGTCAACTAATAGCTTCTTTTGCCTGGACTACTGGGAGGGATATCAAATCACTTAAATATAGAACACAGAGCTACACATATGCATTTTATGATGCATCAAGAAAAAAGACTAATCTAGATATTCCTTTATCTTGGGGATTAGCACTATGGTCTATGAAGAAAAATTGTAGACTTTTTTTTCTGAAAAGATTTAAATTGGGACATGATCTTGCCCGCCTGGGAAGGTTTTAATGTTGCTCTCTTTGCTGGCCAATGAACAGCAGAAACTGAAACTCTAGGCCTTTGCTAACAAATAGTGAGCCAGCCACTATTGGATTCTAAAGCAGAAGGTTCTGGAAAGCAAGCTTTTGGAATTTGGGTTCTGCTGTCTTACATGGTCAGTGAAAAGCAGTGCAATAGAAGTAGATCTCCCACAAGTCTGTGAGGGAACTTTAACTCATGAACTGTTTGTACTTACCCCATAATTTACATATTGTTGTGATTATACCCCAAGTCAATAACTAGAAATGTATTCACGTGCTTTGTGAAAGTTTCATTACATTTTGGTTATAATTCAAAATGTATTATTTGTTCTTCTTCCGCAGCCTCCACCTCAGATATATGACAAACAGCTGGATGAAAGAGAACATACCATTGATGAGTGGAAAGGTGACTTTACTATATTCAAACATCTGCTCTTTGCTGTATTGAAATTCAGAATGCCAAATTATCCAATCCTCTCTACATCCTATACTCAGGATGTGGAAAACATCCCCATGACTTTGTTCTGTAAAACAATTTACTAAAAGATGTTTTTAAATTTCTTGTGCTGGAGCTATACCTCAGTGCAGTTTAGCAAGTATAATGCTCTGGGTTCAATCGTCACAAGGGCAAGATTTGAAAAGATTGTTTCAAAGCTTGTAAAACTTCAAATAAGATATACTAATAGAATATTACATTGTACAATAATGAATAGGAATTAATGATTGATATTTTGAATGTGGTACTAAGCTAGGTGGCAATGTCTCATATGCTAAAATCTGAGGATTGTGGCTCAAAGCTAGCCTGGGCAGAAAGGTCTGTGAAACCCTTATTTCCAACTAACCAGCAAAAAGCTGGAAGTGGAGATGTGGTTCAAGAGGTAGAGTGACAACTCTGAGCAAGAACATGAGGCCCTGAATTCAAGCCCCAGTAGCGACACACACATATACACCTCAAACTAATACTGTTTGTCAAAATGTTTGCCATGGTGAAAGGCTGACTTCATTGAAAATATAAACATTAAGCAATGTGTTTGAACATAAAACTATCATGTGAAACGTAAAATAACATTTGTGCTAACTTTATAAGCTAAATAAGTTACTACATGAATTACTTCACTAGGTTTATATGACTTGGAGGTTTAAATAAAAAATATGTGTAACTATCAGGCTTTACATTAAAAACTTACCAATAAACATATTTATCTGTTTTTTTCAGAACTTCTCCAACCTTATACTACATCTTCAAAATTACACTTAGGTTGAAACAAAGCAGAAAAACAGGTTGAACTTGTAAAAAATTGTTAAGCTACTCTTAAGTAACTACAGAGAAGAGTAAATGTAAGAAAATCAAATGCAGGTGTTGTCAGATGATCAGAAGAAAATAGGGAGGAATATCAAGAAATGATCTGAAGAAAGGAAGCTTTGACCTACCTTAAAAATTAGTGAATATATGTTGGGGAAAAATCACAAATATGTAAGGATATATAAAAGATAAAAGTAAAGCCAGCAGTAGGAGTCAGCAATGTGGTTATAAAGAGAGTAAAGAGATTCCACTGTCTAAAGGTACATGTTGGTGAATCTTGTGCATGAATGAGCATATGCAAAAGAAAGTGAAGGAATAGCTAGATGTCAAGATGGTAGATGGAAAAGACTTGGTTTGGAAAGTATTCTTAGGGACGAGGTAAGTGGTAGGATATGGACATCACTGGAGGAGAACATAGAGTAAATTGGAGAATAAAATACCTTTATATTATATATTATTACAAAACACGTATGAGTAGCGCCAAATAATTTTCGGTTAAAGAAGGAAAAAATAAATAGAACAGAAGACTTTCAAGTTTCACTCTAATAATGAGAAAGCCACAGATGGTTAAGAGTTTGATAATGAACAAAATGTATTTTTAAACGTATTTAGATTTACAAATCCAAAACATAATCTGAACGAAAAATGAAGGATGCAAGTTGTAGAATAGGTAATAATTTAAAATTATGAGGATACGTACCTCTTAAGCCGTGATTACGAAATAACAGTTGGTCTCCAAACTAGAAACAATGAAGTCTTTAACTGATCACACAATAACACTTCAGGAATTGCCGCCACAAAATATTCGGAAAATAGTAAAATGTTTATTCGAGTATATATGCATGCATATATATGTACATAGATGTGTGTATTTATATATGCATGCATTTATATATATTTATCAACCCCATTAAAATGTTGTCATTAACAAATTTTAATCTTTATGGATTAAGGATAAAATTTTAATATCATGGATAACTATTTCTTACAGAACTTATCTACAAGGAAGTCATGAATTCAGAAGAAAAGACTAAAAATGGCGTAGTAAAAGGACAACCTTCTCCTTCAGGTACTCACTCTCAGTGAATAACCAGTAAATACTTGTGTATTTTACAGGCCTTTTATCAGGGGTTGCAAAGAATAACATAGCATTTGGACAATTTTTTGGGGGTGGGGGGTCGGTCGTGGGGCTTGACCTCTGGGCTTGGGTGCTATCCCTGTGCTCTTCAACTTAAGACGAGTGCTGTACCACTTGAGCCACAGTGCCACTTCCGGTTTCCTAATGGTTAATTGGAGATAAGAGTCTCAAGGACTCTTCTGCCCCGGTTGGCTTTGAACCATGATCCTCAGATCTCAGCCTCTTGAGTAGATAGGATTATAGGCGTGAGCCACTGGTGCCTGGCCATTTGGACAAATTTCATATGACTATTTTCCTAAGATTTCAATTTTGTTTTGATCTTTATTGAGGCATTCATTCAGATTATTGTGATTGATGACCTAACACAATAATTCTTTCTCTTTTTTCTTTCTCTCTTTTCCTTTCCTTTTTCTTTCTTTTCTTTTCCTCCCTTTTTCTCTTTTCTCTTTCTCTTTTTTACTTACTTTAAGAAAGCAGTAAGTCCTGAAGAACTTGAACTAGCTTTACAGTAACTACTTCTCATTGAAACTGCCATAATGCCTCTTGGGTTATGAAGTCGTTCATTTAGTCAAGTGAAATACGTTCATCGAGCCTCAACTTTCTCCTTCATTCTCAACGTTAAAGAAACAATAGTTGAGGCATTTACTAAATTAGGCTCTACTTAAAATCAGCTTAGATAACCTTTACTCCAACACAAGTTTGTTCTTACAAATTTCTATCATTTATGTATACATTTCTATAGGTAGGAATGTTTCATAAGATCAAAAGAATCCTCTTACGCTTACTAGTGCTTTGAGTTTTAGAAAATGTGGTTGTTTATTTTTAGCTTTGTTTATTTTAACTACATGCAGCCTCATGCTGTATGGAATAACATCTGCAAATCACTGGAGTAGAGGAAAACTGATTTGGACCGACTTTCAATCTATAATATAGACATATGTTTTCAGAGAAAAGGGTGTAGACTGAGAAATTACTCCTACTGATCTTCTTTGAATACCTGATTTGCATCCATTGCTACTGTTGCACCCAAATGGACAGTTCAGTTACTGCATGCTTTTCTCACTATTGCACTTGAGGCTCTGTCCAGTTTATCCTAAGTCTCCTCAGGGAGGGTAAAGGCAATCTGATTTCCCTCCACCTGTCCCCACTACTCATTCATTCTAGCATCTAGATTGATAAAGTCTGTAGAAGCTGTTTCTAACTTATCTGTGTGTTCTACCCACTGCAGCTATATGAGCTCACAGACAGAATCCAACTATCTTTTTTTTTAAATTTAATTTAATTTAATTTTATTTGTGAACATACTGTACAGAGGAGTTACAATTACATGGGCAGGATAATGCATACATTTCTTACCAAGCATTGCAGCCTCCAGAATCCAACTATCTTAAGATGTCACTAGTCATGGCAGTATGACTAATTCTGAAAAATTTATCCCTGGACCAGATCATATTTTATCCAGTCATTAAGAAGCTAAGATGTCAGTTTCCACCCAAAAAGATATTCCATTATCTCAGACCAGGGCTGAATGAACTGCACGAGAATCTATGCTATTCACTTACATTTCAAGTTACCATTATTGTTTTCCATTCCACCTTGTTGCAAAAGACTTTTCCTATTTTCTCAAAGAATAGGGTCTTTCCTTCCTATGTTTTCTACTTTCCTTGTATTTTAAATATTGAAGCTCATGCCTTATTACCTATTGGTTATACATTTGTTGAGAACAAAGGATGCAATCATCTTGATGTACCATTCAATGTCTTAGTAGTCTCTCTCAATAACAGTAGCTCAATAAATACATGTTAGTTTGTAAATCACCACTCATTTCCTTTCTCAGAATGTTTCTAGGTGTTATTCCAAAGAAAGAATTTAATACGATCATAGCTTTATTGCAGCGTTAAAATTAGTATGTTTCATATTATGAAGATACACATTTAATCACCCTGTTAATCTCTATTAAGATAAGTGAGTCAAGCAGCAAGTGTATGTTGCTGGCATTTGTTCATCAAAATGTTTGTTGCTTTCAAGTGGAAATTTGATTCTTTTTTTGTGGTTATTTTTAACATTTTTATTAGCATTAGTTAATTTTTCAAGATTTATTTTGACATGTTCTTATGCATACAACATACCTTGATTAGAATTCCCCTCTTCATCTCTCTCCCTCATTCCTCTTTCCCTTTTCAAACCAGTCTCAGCAAGCTTGATTGTCCCATTTTCACACATGTCCAATAAGTATTTTTACTATATTCATCCTCCTTCACCCTCCTTCCTTGCACCAGCATGAAATTTTTTTGGAGGCCTGTGTAGTTGAATGGTTAATGGCTAATTCTAAAATAAGTTACTCACCTTGTTCTTCCTAATTGTCAAAGCTACACTACATATTCCAACTACCTTTAATAAATAAGAAACCACTAGGTACTTAAACTCATGTCTAAATTTCACCAATATAGTTAAAATGACTGTCCATGAACAATCATTGTAACTGTTTTTAGACCTTGGGCCTGAACTCCAGAAGTCTCATATGTCAGTCCTGGCCACTCACTTCTATATGCCAACTGGAGAGAGATTGTGAAGGACAGGAAAAAAAAGATTCCTTACATGGAAGCCAATCAGAGGACAGCATTTCAGTATGTCTTTCAAGCATTTTCAGGAATATTGACATTTGCCTTAGTTTTAAGTAGACAGGACCTGGGGTAAGAGTAAGGTTATGTAGATCATCTCAAATCATAAGTGGGTTCCCTTGGCAATTGGTGACAGAGAGGTGGTCCTACAGTTTAGTTTCTCAGTGTTGGTCAGACAGAGTCCTGTGGGAATCATTGAAACCTGGCCTTCCTGGACTTCAAGATGGCTGTTTGCTTCCTTTGGAGTAGTTTGAACTCTTGTCACAAAATAATAAGAAGGCGTTATTTATCTGAGGGCCAGTTTGCCTTTTGTCACAGATGCTTTCCAGGGGTTAATCCTGACCTTCCAGGAAGCGATTGCAAAGTGAAAGAAGGACAGGAGGGCTCAGATCAAAGGGCACAGGTACAATGTAGGGATCTGGGTGTCCAGCTTTTATCCTGCTTTTAATTAATTCACAGACCCAGCAAGAACATCTTTTAAGCCCTCTGCCACAGACATTCAATCTTTCACTAGATGTTTTTGAAGGGGAAATATTTGACTTAATTTTGTTAACTGATGTGTGCACCATTTTCCTATGACATATTTATCTGTGGTGCATTTGTTTGTGTCATGGAGGGATTATAGGTTAACCCTGTGTTCCAGCCAACCCTCCTAGTCCATAAGAACAACTGGACATGTCTTTCCCCAAGGGAATTTATTGATCTCATTCATATGGGGAGCTGGAAACCAGGCCGGGAAGATTTACAACATGCAAGTGGACAGAGGTTATTTTTTATTATTTTTATTATTTTGACCTCTGGTGAGTTTATTGGTACACCACTCTCTGACTGTGCAGGGGTGTATATGCAGTAAACGACTGTAAAGAAAAAAAACTCATTACTTAAAAACAAAACTTTTAAAAAGACACCTTTTTTACATTTTATTTGCCCCTTTTCCATGAATATTTTCATGGAATATTTTATTTTTTACATGACTCAGATAAAGTAGTTTTACAGTATAGATTCTCTTATTACTCACGTAAAGAAACACTTAGAATCCAATAGCTGGAGAATAAGTGAATGAAATTCCCTGGGACAGAATGCTTCCGATAGCCAAAGCTATGCTTTAGTGATGCTTTAAAGATGTCAATGGAAAGCCAAACACAATTTGCTGGGTAAATTATAGGTCTGAAATTTATTGATGGAATTGTTGCCTATCAATAGGAACCACATCTGGACTTTAGGTGCATTCCTAAATAAATGTGCTCCCTTCTGCGATCTGACTTCACTTGCCCAGTGATTTATTTTTCAGAATAGCACAGCTACTTGCTTCCTGAATTGATTTGTAAAGATTGCTGGGGGAACAGCAGCCCATGAATAGAAATTAATTTTCCTCTAAAAGCACTTGATACAAAAGGTTAGGTTAGAATAAACAGGAGCTCATAGCATCTAGCAGCTCTCTATTCTCCACCTTTCTTCTCCCTGAGAAATGAAACACCCAGTTAGAGAGTTTTCAGTCTCTACATCAAACAAAGGGCTCCCTATGTATTTTTATGTACAACCCTTTTTCTTCAGCAGAGAATTTCCCTCCATTGGAGTGTGCCCTTCCATGCTAGTCATGGTACAGTCAAATAAGCGTCTTCATTTATATTTGGAATATGTCAGACTCAAACAAGTTAAGGTTCAAGACCATGAAGACAGAGAAAAAAGTATAACTCAGACATTTTTTTTTCCCTTCTAGTTTTTCTTTTCATTCATTGTATCTGCCCTTTTGTTTCTTCTTTGGAAGAGTGTGGACAGGAAAATAATTTCCTCTGAAAAAGCAGATCACACTTCTTCCCCAAAACAATGAGTATTTTTTGTTTATATAACTTCTAGCTGAGAAATCCCCATAAGCATAAATTACTTAATTCCATAAAAGCTAATTTTAAAAGTAAAATGTAAGTAAAGTAATATTCCTCATTAATATGCTGTTAGTATTTTCAATTCCTTTTAATGCTGTTTTCATTCATAATTTAGGATGCTTCCTGGATGGTCAATGAACTGTTTTGTTTTGTTTTTGTGCCAGTACTGAGGCTCGAACTCAGGGCCTCAAGCTCTCTTGGCGTTTTTATTTATGCCTGGCACTCTACCACTAGCATCTCCTGTCCACTATTTTATATTTTATTCATTTACTTATTTTATTTTACAATTTTTTTGTAAAAGTGATGTACCAAAGGGTTATAGTTACATAAGTCAGGTAATGAGTACAGTTCCCTTTAACCGTATCACCTCCTCCCTCATTCTCTCCCAGCTGTTCCCTTCCCAACTCCGCTCTTCCCAAGTTGTATAGTTCATTTCCAGCATAGTGTCTACTGAGTATCGGTGCTGAATTGGTTCACCCTTTGTCCCACCGTTTCTGTGCTTTCCTTTCCCTCCCCAAATCAGATAAACTTAGATACAAGACAAAGGGTACAGAAGTCAAAAACAGCAACAAAATGGAATAAACCAAAGAAAAAGGAAATCTTTTTTTTTAAAAAAAGTAACACTAACAGGACAACAAAACTTCTTGTTTACATTTCTTGGAGTTTGCTATGTGCACATGATTATATAAAATGATGCTTATCAAAATGAACACCATTACAGCGTTTTAATGGTTAATTAGAGAGAGAGAATAGAGTCTTTTAGATTTTTCTGCTTGGGCTGATTTTGAGCCACAATCCTACAGGTCTCAGCCTCCTGAGCAGCTAGCATTACAGGCATGAGCCACAAAGTGTCTGGCTGGCAAACGATTTTTTTTTTTTTTTTTGAACTCTGGGCCTGGGCGCTGTTCCTCAGCTCTTCAGCTCAAGGCTAGAGCTCTACCACTTGAGTCACAGTGCCACTTCCAGTTTTCTGAGTGGTTTATTGGAGTCTCACAGAGTTTCCTTCCCTAGCTGGCTTTGAACCGTGATCCTCAGATCTCAGCCTCCTTAGTAGCTAGGTTACAGGTGTGAGCCACCAGCACCTGGCTGGCAAATGATTTTTTTACATGTATCTATACTGGTTTCAGCTGAATATTACAAAAATAAGGGAAATTTATCACTGCTGGAATGTCCTGGGCAAGTGGACATTACAAAATGATTCAGTTCAGTTCAATTCTGTTTTAAGAGGTGCTCACAAGTACTTAGCAGTAAATTAACTTGAAGCCAAGGTTCATGTCTTGTCTCTTCTATTTGTGTTTGGTTTTATGGTTTACAAAGCTCAGTTCTTATCTATATAAAAATAGATTTGATAGGGGCAGCTTCAAGCCAGCAGTTGTTGCCATCAGGAGGTATTTATTATAGTTCAGTAGAGGAGATCCAGCCAAGACAAAGAACCCCTCTAACATGGGTGGGTTCATTAACAGTTAACAATCACAGCTAATTTTTGTGGCATAAATATTCTCAAAGTGACAAATTTCAAGAAAACCAATATAACGCCGGGTGCTGGTGGCTCATGCCTGTAATCCTAGCTACTCAGGGGGCTGAGATATGAGGATCATGGTTCAAAGCCAGCCGGGGCAGGAAAGTCCATGAAACTCTTATCTCCAATAAACCACTCAGAAAACCGGAAGTGGTCCTGTGGCTCAAATGGTAGAGCACTTGCCTTGAGCTGAAGAGCTGAGTGACAGAGCCCAGGCCCAGAGTTCAAGCCCAACAACCAACAAAAAAAAAAAAAAAAAAAAAGAAAGAAAGAAAGAAAAAGAAAAAGAAAACCAATTCAATATCAATATAATATCAATTAGATTGTTAAATAGGAAGCATTGGAAAGGAAAGCCTTTTAATGAATTTATTCTGTAAGAAATCAAGTATATTAGGTAGGCAATGAAATCCTAGAAGTATAATTGGTAAAGACTTTGGTAGATTCTGAAATGTTGAGTAGTTAAATACTAATGGTAATTTATACTCAGTATTGACAATATAAAGGGTAGGGCCGTTAGAAAGATGACTAATGCAAGATGGTTCTCCTTGGCCCAATAGTCTTAATAGTTTCACCAGTTTCAGAGCATTGAGAAATTTAGTTTTTTTCACTGAACCTAGCCATACTAGTACATAGACAACCTTGACTCTTATTTTATTAAACTGAATACTTACTCTGTGCTCAGCAATACACTGTGAAAAACAAGAGAACTACAGGATAATGAGAGTAAAAAAGAAGCAAGAGAAACACAAACATGCCTAATAATAGATGAAAAGCTATAATAATCTTACCATACGTAGTGGCTTCTTAGGGTTACTCTACCACCCCATCGGACTGACTTGTATGTGCAACGTTTAGACAATTCTACTGTGTGTTGAAAAGATGCTGCCTATTAAAATAAGTACATCATCACCTTGACACTAAAAAATAACAAACGTAAGTACAATAACAGTGCTGTGTCTACCCTCAAAAAAAAGATTCCTTACTTATGGAGAGTTTATTGCTAGGGAGGGCACTGGAAATATAACATACATGATGTTAATATAATCACTTGCTCTGTCAATCCATTGCCACCAAAACTTCTTATGTAAACAAATATACTTCTGTACATTAGCAATGAACAGAAAACAATTCTGTTTAAAATGCCATCAAAAAGGAAAAAAATATTAGGAATAGTAACAAACTTTGTGTCCTGAAAATGACAGTAGTGTTTAAAAAAAACAAAACAACTAAAGATGACTAAAAGAAATGGACAGCCATTGTGGTGGTCCTGGGTGGTTAGGTGACATTACTCCTCAAATTGGTTTTTACAGATTAACCACAATGCAAAAATCAGAGTTGTCACTTAAGGCAGAAATCTGGAGTTTAAAGAACACAGAGAAGCCAAAACAATACTGAAAGAAGATAACTGGAGGATTCACATTTACTGATTTCAAACCTTGCAACACAGCAAAAATATTAACGATTGTGCTACTTTACTAGAGCCTGTGGCCCATAAGGTCTGATTCTGGGATAGACACAGTCACATCAAGTGAAGATGACTGGCTCTGGTATTCAATACAACCACACAAAGAAAATTATATATATATATATATATTTAATTTGTTTTATATATAAACTTTACATATTTTATATAACTAATTATATATAAATATAAATGGCATACTGTATGATTTATTTGTATATTACAAATAATTACATAATTAATAATTTTTATATAAGTAAAGTTATTTAAAATTTTCATCAAAACATGAGAGACTAAAATTCTCAACCTGTCTTACTTTTTTTTTGGGGGGGGGGTCTGGTCGTGGGGCCTGAACTCTGGGTCTGGGCGCTGTCCCTCAGCTCTTCAGCTCAAGGTTAGCACTCTACCACTTGAGCCACAGCGCCACTTCTGGCTTTTTTTTTCTTATGTGGTGCTGAGGAATCGAACCCAGGGCCTTGAGCATGCAAGGCAAGTGCTCTACCACTGAGCCACGTTCCCAGCCCCTGTCTTACTTTTTACATAACAGTGTTTCAACTAAAGCAAAACAAAAAGTAAATTTAGCTGCGGGCCTTTCCTGGAACTGGAATATAAGTTCCTCCTAGTACCAGGAACCAAGGCTTTGAGTAAGCCATTCATCTCCCAGCATGTTATTTTCTATAGGAAGCTGGAGATGAAAAAGAATTTTTGAGACAGCATCCTAATTTT
Source organism: Dipodomys merriami (assembly GCF_024711535.1). Taxonomy (NCBI): domain Eukaryota; kingdom Metazoa; phylum Chordata; class Mammalia; order Rodentia; family Heteromyidae; genus Dipodomys; species Dipodomys merriami. The sequence goes on from NW_027206512.1 coordinate 12,106,649, forward strand.
TCAGAGCCTTATTATTATTATTATCATTATTATTGTGAAAATACCGTAGAGAGGGGTTACAATTACATGGGCAAGGTAATGAGTACATTTCTTATTAAGCATTGTTGCCTCCTCCTTTGTTTCCCGTTCGCATCCCTTCCCCTCCCCCGCCCCCCATTCTCCCGCACCAAAGTTGTAAAGTTCATTTTTCGACATAACGACTTGTACATCTCATTGTTGCAATGGGTCCACCTGTATCCCTAGTTAAACAATTTATTTTTTCCCTTCCCCTCCACAAATTATACCAACATCAAATACAGTGAAAGCAGGGGTTATTCCGTGGGGGAGGGACATACAAAGCAACAAAGAAATCATCTTATAAATATGTTAGAAACAATCGCATGAAAGAAAAAAAAAATTTGAATACATATCTTAGGGTTCATTTCCCTAACATCAACTTATCTGACCTTTTCTGCTTGACTCAGACATATACTAGACATTGCAAATAAGGGAAACCATGGGACCTATGTTTCTTTGGGCCTGGCTTACTTCACTTAATATAATTTTATTAAGTGAGCCTTATTATTATTATATGTCTCCCTCTTTCTTGTCCATTCCTCAATCTTTGTGTGTGTGTGTGTGTGTGTGTGTGTACGTACGCACGTGTGTGAGCACACTAGGACTTGAACTCAGGGCTTCATGCTTTTGCTTGGTTTCCTTGCTAACAGCTCTCTCAGGCTACCTCCAATCTGGCATTATGCTGGTTACTTAGAACCTTGGGCACTTTTTTGCCCAGGCTGGCTTCAATTCTCCAGGTCTCATTCAAACCTCCTGGTCTCAGCCTCTTGAGTAGCTAGGATTTCAGGAGTGACCTATCAGCACTTGGTCTTTCCTCAATCTTGAGATATTGGGATGCTGTGCTCTCTGGTTGGCTGTCTATTCCTGTATTGACACGTGGATTCCACCAAAGGCACCTGAAGGAATAAGTTTGAAAAAATGGGCCACATACATGTGCCTCAAACACCATGAGTAGAACATACAAACAGAACACAAACATAAAGGCCCAGTTGCGCCACCTAGTGGAAGGACAGTTGGCATGCAGAAGAACCCTCTGACCCTATTCACTTTAGTTACTGTTTTTAGGGGAGGGACATTTCTATCTTGATTTTCCTCTTATCTCTGAATGAACCTTTTTCCATCAGGGCATTACTGGTCGATTATTCTGGGCTTTGGTTCCTTCAGATGTGATGGGCATATTCTGTTGTCAGTCTGATTTTTTGTAGTTGAGAAAAGCAGTATAAAGGAAAAGCCCTTCTTAGCCAATTTGTGCAATATAAGAGGTTTTGGAAGAGTGTCCCCTATGCTGAGTATTTCTGAGCTTCAATATTAAAATGAAAGCTAGCATCTTAGGTGTTCTACTCAAACAGAATTTGCCAGGCCAGGCTTACAAAGTTAAAACCAGCTTGCCCATGAAAGAGCATAATTCTGCCAGAAACCAAGAGAAATTCTCATTCAGAGAGAAAAATACATTGTTTGTCAAATAATAAAAACAAGTAGAAAAGTAGTTTAGGATCATCACAAAAATTGTAAGTAAATTCTCTCCTACAATTCAGTTTCTCTGAGATTTCAATCACATGAGAATTAGGTAATTGAACTTGAAGAATTGAATGGCTCTTTAGAGTACCATCTTTAGAATGACTTAGGCATATGTCATAAACCTGCAAAGACTTTGAATAGAAACTATAGAAATTACACTGCTTATTTACAAGGTAGGTATGGTGGCACATGTCTGTAATGCCAGCCCTCAGAAGGCAGAGGAAGGGGGAATGTGAGTTGGAGGGCACCTGGGTTATGTAGTGTGGCCTGGCCTACCATTATTTCAAGTCTAGCCTGATCTGTATAACAAGAACTTGTTTCAACAAAAACAATATATATATATATATATATATAAAATATATATATGTATATATTCTTTCTTAGTCAGTTAAAAACACATACATATAAACTCTCAGCTCTTCAATATACTTTGAAATATGATTTACTTTCCAGGTGTTCACAATTGAGAAAATCTCTTTAAAATACCAATCTTACATTAAAATCCTGGTTTCTTTTCCTCCTCCTCCTCCTCCTCCTCCTCCTCCTCCTCCTCCTCCTCCTCCTCCTCCTCCTCCTCCTCCTCCTCCTCCTCCTCCTCCTCGTCTTCCTCCTCCTCCTCCTTTCTTCTTCTTTTTGCCAGTCATGAGGCCTGAACTCTGGGCCTGGGTGCTGTCCATCAGCACTTCAGCTCAAGGCTAGCACTTTACTAGTTGAGCCACAGTGCCACTTCTGGCTTTTTCTGCTTATCAAACCCAGGGCCTTATGCATGCAAGGCAAGCACTCTACCACTGAGCCACCTTCCCAGGCCCTTATTTTCATTTTTAAATGGAGATTAATAAAGAAAGATTGGCCTCTACTGATCTATAGTCATGCCTCAGATGATCTAAAATTAGTATAATAGAAAAGATAGAGAAGGGCTGGGAAGGTGGCTCAGTGGTAGAGCGCTTGCCTTGCATGCATGAGGCCTTGGGTTTGATTCCTCAGCACCACATAAGCAAAAAGAAAAAAGCCGGAAGTGGTGCTGCAGCTCAAGTGGTAGAGCGCTAGCCTTGAGCTGAAGAGCTGAGGGACAGCGCCCAGGCCCAGAGTTCAGGCCCCACGACCGGTCCCCCACCCAAAAAAAGAAAAGATAGAGAAAAAATTTTTATATATAAACTTACTTTACATATTTTACATAATAAAATATAAGTTATATAACATATATGATTTATTTTTATATTACAAATAACTATATAGTTGAAATTATATATATGTAAATTTATTAAAGTTTTTATCAAAACATGGGAGATTAAAGTTCTCAACCTGCTTTATTTTTTATGTATCAATGTTTTGTAAAACATTACATTTAATAAAGTTAAATAAATGTTAACTGTTTAATAATAATGTAATAACGCAGAAACCAAATTTTAGTTCTTTGTCTAGCATGTGAAGGCACTAATCACAATGGGACTATTATGTTAAGATTTTTAGGCTTTTTTTTCCTCCCAGCACTGCATTCACTGAATTCACTGAATTCACTGAATTCTTGCTTAGGTAGGTAGTCGATACCTTTTTTTTTTTTGGGTCAGTCGTGGGGCTTGAACTCTGGGCTTGGGCGCTGTCCCTGCACTCTTCAGCTCAAGGCGAGTGCTCTACTGCTTGCCACAGTGCCACTCCAGTTTTTCTAGTGGTTTATTAGAGATAAGAGTTTCACAGACTTTCCTGCCTGGGCTGGCTTTGAACTGTGATCCTCAGATCTCACCTCCTGAGTAGCTAGGATTATAGGCGTGAGCCACTGGCACCCGGCTAGGTAGTCAATGCCTCCAGTACCACCATTAGACTTTAAATGTTTTTCTTTAGGCATTTGAAATGTTAGAAAATATAAATCAGTAAAACATGTCTTTTATTATAAAACAATAGTGAATCATTTAATCAGTTACAAATCAAACTTTATTTTAAAGATGTTAAAACAAACCGATGCTTCAACTTTAGTTTTCTTAAGCTTTACTTTCTCTAAGCAATTAATACATAAAACAACAGAAAACAATGATCTTGATTCACAAAAAATTTTACTGTCTAAAAGTAGTTCTTTTGTAAATTTCCTGAAAAGCTGATCAATTTTTAAAGAAAAGCTGTTGTTCTAGATCCTGGTTTTATAGTTACACAGTAAATGTTGCTTTAGAAGACCATATAAAATAACCCTTTTGGTTGCATGCAATTTAGTTGCATATCAATCTTCTTTCCTCAGATTTATCTTTTATAAACTTCCTGTAGCTGGGTGCATAACTACTCAAGAAGCTGAGGTCTGAAGATTGCAATTTGAGCCCAACCTGGGCTCCTAGAGACACTTATCACTAATTAACCACTAAAAAGCTGTGCTCCAATACTGGCATAAAAAATGAGCAAATAAATTAATCTCCTGTAATGGCTTAGACGTTATTAAAGGAATCCCGGACTAACCTAGCTGCAAAGATTATCTCTACTCACCTCTTTTGTCCAGGCCATTAGACCTGGCTCTGTGCTCCAATATTCACATTAAAAGAAAATGCAGATATACATAGAACTTGGAAAATGAATTTATTCTTGGTCTGTCTCTGCCTTTCCTCTAGAACTGTTACAATTTACAGAAATGGTTGCGGAAAAAAAAGCCAGGAAATAAGCATATGTAGTTTTAATGATGAGCCCTGGTGGTTACTCACACTGGGAGACAGTTTTTTAACCTAGCAACAGAAGCTACAGCTTTTAAGGTTGGCCTTTATTGCCCTTAGTATAGTATTTCCTATAGGGAATTAAAGCAGAAAAATAATTTTTAAAACTACAACCTAATTACTATGGCCCTATTAACACCACATGAAGACTTACCTTTAGATCAGTGGGATAGAACTAAATTGTATTCCTCACATACATGATTGATTATTGTTTGACAAGGATGTCAAAATTTTGATGGGCTAATAAATAGTATCGGAATGAATGCAGGTCCAGATTCAAAGAAGTAACAATGAAGCCGTATTTCATAACATACACAAACATCAACTCAATATGGGTTGTAGTCACAAGTATAAAAGAGCCAAAGTTATAAAATAGCTGAAGTTATAAAATTCTTAGATAAAAATTCAGGAATTTGAAGTTTCCACAATATGTGCTTGGGAATGGTTCCTTAGCTGGGATATTGAAAGCACACACAGGTACCAGCACGAAATTAAATACAGCGAATTGCATCAAAATAATAAACATTTGTGCTCAAAAGACATTTTTGAGAAAGTAAAAACATAACTAATGAAATAGAAGAAAATCATTTGCAATGTTTAACAAACTTTTATCCACACTATGTAAAGAGCTTTTATAAACCAATAATAAGAAGACATAAGTTACAATGGGCCAAAGGATATGAGTAGACTAAGCTCCAAAGAAGATATACAAATGACCAGTAAGATATTCAACACCATCAGTCATTATGCAGTTACAGATCTCACCACAATGAGATTTCATTTCACATACCATAAGATGCTTCTGTTTAAAAATGCAGATGGTAAAGAGTATTAATGAGAGTGTGAAGAAATAGTGATTCTTTAGAACTGCTGGCAGGAAAATAGTTTGGCACCTGCTTCAGAAACTAGTTTGGCATGCCTTTAAATAAAGCTTTATTTAAATGGTTACAAAAATGAGATGTGCATACTTTGTTTTGACCTGAGATAGGAATTATCTCATCAAAACTAAATCTAAAGTATATTATTGTGATTAGAAAATCATCCACAATATAAGGATATATCATCCAAGCAACAAATGGACAGTAAGAGAAAAAAAAATCTCACAATTGATTGGGCATTGATTAGTGTCTTTAATTTCTACACTGTAAAAATTATAGGAGAAACTTGAAAGGGTTTTGAGAAGCCTATAGTGATCTATTAAGTTGTGAGGGGCCAGAGCTTATAAAACAACATGAAGGATGCTGGTGTAATTGAATACAGATCAGGTAGAGGGGAAACAGAGCTGTGTATTTGCCCTGTTTAAGGGGGTGAAGGCTTGTCTGCTAATAATCAGGAGAGGAAATAAAGTATTTCTGCATTATTCTACGAGGGATATAATTAAGTAAAGTTGGAATACATTGAAGCCAGAGAAGTTTTTACCTGACACATAATTTTGATAATAAGAGTAATTACCAGAAATTGTTAACAAGATGTTAAAAAATCTCTACTGGAGACATTTTAGTATTAGAGGTAATAATGTTTTTAGCTTAAAGAACACGAAAAAGGACCTAAGATTTTCTGTATATGAAAATATTGTCTTCAAAGATAGCTATAGAATGATTATTAGGGAAATTTTCCAGCAAGAAGACTAGAATGGAATTTACCAAGATTCCTTACTATTAACTTGAGGATCGGTGCTTCCTGTCATTGTTTCCCTATATTTTCTTACATTCTCATAGATTATATCAATATTTTTATAATCAGCAAATCAAAGTTTAAAATACAAATCAGATGTATATAGTATGTCTTAGTTTAGGTGTTTGAGTCTTCCCTAGATCCAGTCCCATTTTAACTGTACTTTTGGATTTACTAACTTTTACCAAATACTATATATTATTAGATAAGCTACAACTCTAATAAGAATTCCTTGCCTTCTATTTTATTAGGTGATAACACTAGAGATATTTTAATAGTGAAATATTAAAGCATGAATTTTACTACTCATCTTGCTTAGACATAAATAAAATAGAAAAAAAAAAAGAAATGTGCTGTCTCCAAGCCGTTGTGGTTTAATTATATTTCACAATGCCTTTAGCCCATTTTTCCTTTATTATCCTTAAAGCCATTGCAAGTCTGTACTAAATAAGTTTCTTCATTTTCTTTCTTTCTTTTTTGGGTCCGGTCGTGGGGCCTGAACTCTGGGCCTGGGCGCTGTCCCTCAGCTCTTCAGCTCAAGGCTAGTGCTCTACCACTTGAGCCACAGCGCCACTTCCGGCTTTTTTCTTTTTGCTTATGTGGTGCTGAGGAATCGAACCAAGGCCCTCATGCATGCAAGGAAAGCACTCTACCACTGAGCCACCTTCCCAGCCCTAAATAAGTTTCTTCAGAGAGTCCATATCTTTGTAGATTTTATGAAAGGCAGGAATCTTTGTTCTCAACTAGCAGATAAAATGAAAAATTTCAAATTAATCTAAGCTAATAATTCAGTTATTTGTAGATTACAAGTAAGCAAGTCTGTTAGAAAGTTAAAACAGAATAAATATATTCTTTATTTGTTTCTCAACTCACATCAAAAGCTTGGCTTGGACCACACACCAGTGGCTCACATGTGTAGTCCAAGTCACCCCGGAGATTGAGAGCTCAGGACTGTAGTTCGAAGCCAAGCCAGGATTGGAAAGTACATGAGACTTTTATCTCCAAATAACCAGCAAGAAGCTGGAAATAGAACTGTGGTTCAGTGGAAGAGGGCTAACCTTTAGCAAAAAAGCTTAGGGCCAGTGACTAGATCCTGAGTTTAAGCTCCAGTGCGCACACACACACACACACACACACACACACACACGCGCGCACGCGCGAGCGTGAATGCACACATGCACACAAATACACACATAGCCTCTAACCTGGCTCCTCTATGTGGACTTTAAGTTGGTGTCATATTAACGACTGTGCCATAACATTTATTTTATATATCTACCTTTTCCTAGAACTGTCGTCTCCACATAATTCAGATTTTTACACTTTTCCTCAGTCTATATTTTTGGGACAGGACTCTTGCATGTTTGCATTTTAAAAGTTCCCTTTAGGAAGCATAGAAATGGTGGGATAAGGGGCGAACTAATTCAGCAGTGATACTCACCAGACACTTTGTTGGAAATGAACTGTACAACTTGAGGGAAGAGAGGTCAGGAGGGGAAAAAACTGGAAGAAAATGAGAGAGGCGTGACACTGTTCAAAAAGAAATGTACTCATTACCTGACTTACGTAACTGTAATCCCTCTGCAAATCACCTTTACAATAAATAAAATTCATAGAAAGAAAATTATATAGATACATATATAAATGCTTCCTTTATTAAAAGCAGTAAGAATCAGGTTGTTACATGAAAGGATTTTGATTATTCATCTTCTTCATTAACCAGCAATTTTCAATCTTAAGCTGACCATCCAGTATCTGGGGAGCTATTTAAGAACATTAATGCATCTACCTCACCCAAGGTCCATTATATTACAATATTGGAAGGACTGAGGTTGTGAGATATATCGGGTGGCTGGAGTTGTTATCTATCTATCATCTATCTATCTATCTATCTATCTATCTATCTATCTATCTATCTATCTATCTATCTATCTATCTATCTATCTCTCTCTCTCTCTCTATATATATATATATTTATATATATATCAGATTTTTTTAAGTATCACAAAGTAATTTCTAGTATAAGAATGGAGTCTGATAGCCACTTCACAAGCCTGGAAACCAATCACTTGTGACTGGCCAACTCTGCATTTTTGTGTTTTGATTTTCATCATCCACTACAGACTCCTGTATCCATTCTGTAGAGGTTTGCTGAGTGAAAGATGGACACTAGACATCTCTCTTGCATTTGCCCATTCGTTCCTGCATCCATAAGGATATCCACCTGGGCCTGGTTCCAGATTTAGTCATGTTGGTCTTCATTTTCTTAGCACAGGTGCAGCAGTGAACAGCAGTGAGAGTCTCCCTCCATCCTCGTCCGTCAATGACATCTCCTCCATGTCCACCGACCAGACCCTGGCATCCGACACTGACAGCAGCCTGGAAGCCTCGGCGGGACCCCTGGGTTGCTGCAGGTGACTAGCCGCCTGCCTGCGAAACCCAGCATTCTTCAGGAGATGATACGATAGAACACACACACACAGACACAACACACACACACACACACACACACACGAAAACACATGCACACACATACACACATGCAGACATGCAATGTCAAGAACATAGCAAGGGAGAGAATCCAAATCTAAATTTAAAACCAATCTTTTAGCCTGCTTCTTCCTTCTCCAAAGTTCTGTATTGCAGCAAAGCTCAAATGTATATTTAACTTCTAGTTGCTCTTGCTTTGGTCTCCTTCCAATGATGCTTACTACAGAACAGCAAATTGAACACGATTAGAGAAGCCTTTCCCGTAAAGTGTCATTTAAATGGCTGCAAAACCAGCAACCTGTAACTGCCCTTTCAAATGGCATGACAAGGTGTGCAGTGGCCCCATCCAGCATGTGTGTGTCTCTATCTTGCATCTACCTGCTCCTTTTGGCCTAGTCAGATGGATGTAGATACAGATCCGCATGTGTCTGTATTCATACAGCACTACTTAGAGATGCTACTGCCAGTGTCCTCAGGGCTCTTCCAAGATACCATGCACTGGGGGTACCCATGGTCCATTTCGTGTGATCTATTACTCTGACATAAACCCATCTGTACTATATTGCCAATATATACACTGTTTAGTTTGCTAATTGATTAAGCTGTATGTCTTATAAGAAAACATGTAAAGGGGGGGGGAAGTGGAGGGAGTGAGCACTTGGACCATTGAAGATGTAGCTTTTAAATTTGAATCGATTAAATGGCACCTGTATACCAATTTGTAGAAAGCACATATGTGATGCTTATGTACAGGGTGTTGGTGGGGTGGGGGAGGGAGCTAAGTCACAGTTTCCAGGTTCTAACTGTTTTGGCCTTTAGAAAGGATGTATAGATAAAAACTGAAGGTGGTTGTGTGTTTTTTTCTCTGACAGTGGAAAGGTAGCAGGGAATAGAAAATAGTGTTGTAGTGTGGACTAATATGGAAAGAAAAGAAATACCCTCATACTAGGAGACACTGACATCCATATTTTCAAGATTAGAGCCCATTTGTCATTTCAGAAGCATACATCACAAAAGGAGGCTCCTGGAGACAAGGGCGTGTGGTGAGAGAGGATCACTGTGTACACATTGGATGATAGGAATCTTCTCCTGCATACAGAGGAAGTTATTCCCTATGACTGGTTTCTTCAACAGTAACCAGCCTCGTCCAAGACGTACACACTATGGGCTGTGCTTGGCATCCTCAGGCTGCTTCTTAGCATTACATCCTGCCAAGGTTTTGGTTTAAGAAGAAACCCTTCGTTTTTCTCTTATGGACTAAAATAATATAAATTTACTAAAATAGAATCCCCAAAGTACAGATGATCCTCAGGTTAGCATTTGAAAACAACTCTACAGACATTATTGTTTCTCAGGAGGTCTACCGACTCCTTCATATAACTGACATTTCATGTTGATTGATTTTTTCCCCCCACAAATTTAAACAATCCAAGAAGGGCTGATCATCTGAATTTTGTTGGATTGAATTGCAGTTGGATATAAGAGCAATAACTACCCCCCAAAGTTACTGCTACTAAATAGCATTAGCAATATGAGTTTGTTCAAAAGCCATGAAGCATTCATGTCAGTATTTAGCAAAAATCACCAGAACCTGACTTGAATTAGCTGGAAGGTTTTTTTCCTGGGTACTGAAGGAGGTGTTATGAAACATCTTCATAATGTACAAGGCAATACCATAATAAACAAGGCAAGACTTCCTAGCAATACTAGGCACTTGGCTTAGGCTTCCCTTGTTCCTTTCTTGGGTGAAGTAGCCAACAAGGTTATTTGCACTTCGGCCATTTTGGTGCTCACCAAGGTGGGGGTATTCCACTTGTAGAAGTGAATCACAAGGAAGGTATGATATGACTGGCAAATAGAAGGCTCTCAAAAATAGAGCAAAGAAGAATAGCTCTCCCTCTGAAAACTGCCTTAACTACCATACCAGGAAAGCTCTTTTTCCAAGCAAATAGAGCCAGTAGGGAACCGTAACCATTCTTACCACTACCATGCCAGCAGTCCTATTAGTCATGGAATTGCTTTGCAAGAGGATTCATTGCAAGACATAATTTGTTCAAAATGGAGAGATCAATGTTAGATTGTGCAGTGTGTCCCCTGGAATAAAAACAAATCCCAGTGCCTCTCTCACTACTATTCATTTTGCTTAATATTGCAGACAACCTGATTTTTTTTAAATGCCTGCTCATTCATGAGTATTCTCCTAGTTTGTTTCTTTTTTTTTTTTGCTTCTTTCTTACTCTTGACACCCTGGCCACTTTAGTGCCTCCTGCTTTAATCCACAGGGATTAAGAACAGAGAGCAGGCAGCTTCTTGAAAGAAACAAGTCTCCAGGGCAGTTTCATCAGTCACAAGATGACAACAAAAGTCAGGAAGAAATTCTCCAGTTGCATATTAACAGTGCCTGGCAGTTAGGCTATCTCTCATTCAGCAGAAGTGGTCATTTTTCTGCTAAAACTAGATCAGGCAAGAATGAAAGAGTTCCACTCCCCTCTCCTCCTATTACAACCTTGTACTAGCACTCACATTGTATCTCCCGTTGTATGGCTGTAGGGTGCCAAAGACCCTTTGTGAACAAGAAAACAATCAAATACATCTCCAAGATTTAAGGTAGACCTTATAAATAGAGACAAGGATTTGGCCTTCCAATATCTTATAGGATCTTCTTAGGTGTTCAAAGCAAGATAAATGATGATTCCCTTTTATAGGGTATCTTCCTTTGAAAGCTTTCAGTCTTGGGTCCTGTTTATCTTTGCAATGTGATTGCATTATGATAAAATTTACAAAATATATTTTACACTGAGTTTTCCTTTTTTAAAAAGAAAAGATACATTCAAGCCTCATGATGACAAAACAAAAAGAAGAAGAAGAAAAGATACTCAACACTTCCAATGTACTTGTTACTTTGGGTGAGAGGAAGTGTCAAGCTACGAAGTGAAGGTCCTCTCTATGGTCAGGATCATGGAGCATGAACTTGGTGCTTGAGGAACTTGGCCTTTCACCTTTTTATAGATAAATGGTTTCACAGTGACCCTTAATCACATGTTTTGCAGAATTCTTTTGTAGAAATGAGCTCGTACCCCTGTGCAGAAGAATGAGAAGTGAGAACAAGGCAAATCCGTCATCTTTCTCTTTGCTATTTTTTGTATTTTGTGGGTCGGTGTGTTCATTTCTACAAAAGGATACATTGACCTTACAATACAATGTTTTTTGGGGGAATAAAAATGCAAAATTTTTACCTTTAAAAATCCAGTATTTGTGCACTGTAGGAAGGTAATTTCCAACCAGGCCAGACCCCAGCCAAGTCCCACTAACTGCAGGAAACTATTCCACTGATGGCTGGGGATCTGGAGAGTTTTTCTCAGTTTTTAAAATCATTATAGGACAAATATTACCTAAAAATGTCAATAACAGCTGACTGTCAGAGAGAAGATTGACCTTGGCAAATGGAACAAGTAGAATAGATAGGAATAGGAAAATCCTTATATGACATATCAGGGGATAAAATAATGAAACAAATTTTGTTTTGTTTATTTTTACATTTCCATTGCAGAACTTAAGTGATAGCAAATCAAATTCTCTTTCATTCTCTTAACATAGGGCAATCTATATCTTAAGAGCAATATGTTCTTCAAAGAATGTTGTAGTCTAGCTTTGTTCAAAAGAATGCCTACTACAGCTCAGAGAGAGGAATGATCTTACTTCTGGAAGGTTTTATCCCAGTGTCTGGGGGTCAGAAGCAGAATCTCTTTTCCTCTCTTACCCCTCCTCTACGTACATATTTTGTTAGAGTCCAACATTTTCCATACATGTCATTAAATCTAGCAGAAGAATTCCTTTCTATAAAAATAATGAAAAATTATAATGTAAATAATTACATTGGTTATGTTCCTTGTGATTAAAACATCAGATTTCATCATTCCCTTAGGTAGCTATCTGTTCAGTTTGACTCACTTTGGCAAGTCAAACTGAAGTGGAAAGATTCTTGTATATGGACTCCTCTACTCCTAATTTTTAATTATGTGGGACCACTGGCCAGTATATCCTCACAGATACAAATCCCCCAACTCTTGTCTAGCATCATCCTGCCATGTCCATCTTGCAACAGACATAACTACCACCTGCCTGTTATCCTGCATGATTGGACTCCAAAGACAATTACCAATGATGAGAATTTTCCTGTGTCAGTGTTTATAAAATATACTTGTAGCACATACACATACACACACACACATGCACATACATGTTCACATTCACCTTTACTATTCAAGATCAGTCCTGGAAGCCAAAACCATGTATGTCCAGTTTCTTTGCAAGGTCTTCGAGGTGAAAATAAGCCTGCTTGATGGATAAAATACAATCTCAGTCAGTGGTGGTTAATACGGATTAGAAATCATTCCAATCATTTCTGTGCTCTTTCTCACATTTTTTCATTTCTAACTTTTTTCTCTGTGTTTAAAATGTTTGTGGAACACAGGACAAATTGGAGGAGAACTTTGGCTTCTTTTGATTCTTTGTAGGTGGATACTGACTTAATATATTGTGATTTATGTTTCTCATGAATTATTAAAATTGGAGGAATTCCACTTCCCTTCACATAAATCCAAATCAAAACCCAGAGTTTGTTGGACTTTGCCTGTTGACAATGGTCTCTTGTGATTTCATTTGACCCTGGTAAAAGGAGCTTGTAGTATGGTTAGATTCATGGTGGGGAATAAATGCGAAATAAGGGATGGTCTACTTTCTCAGAGTGTAGAACGCTGTGTTTTCATTTGAGAATGACATTTTCCAAACATTATCACTGTTCTCTCACTGAATACTAGCTACACATTTGTAATTGTTGATTTTGCTTTAAAGTATAAAATCAACAAAAAGACACAAAGAAAGTTTCTGGAAGCATCAGGTAAGTAAATAGAGTTTTAATGTTCTAAGAAATGATCAGATCTCCTAATCCCACAAGTTATTTACTAACTTTTGTAGTACTTTGGTTTGAACTCAGGACTCCATGCTTGCTGGAACTAGACCTCATGGTTTGTTTTTTTCTTTTTTTTCTTTTTTTTTTTTTTTTTTGTTGTTGGTCGTGGAGCTTGAACTCTGGGCCTGGGCTCTGTCCCTCAGCTCTTCAGCTCAAGGCGAGTGCTCTACCACTTGAGCTACAGCGCCACTTCCGGTTTTCTGGTGGTTTATTGGAGATAGGAGTCTCACGGTCTCTCCTGCCCGGGCTGGCTTTGAACCGCGATCCTCAGATCTCAGCCTCCTGAGTAGCTAGAATTACAGGCATGAGCCACCAGCACCCGGCTTGTTTTTTTCTTTTTCTTTTTTAACATATGGAATCACTTTTTGCCCAATTCAGCCAGAACTGGGATCTTCCTATTTATACTTGGATAACAGGTGTGTGCTACCATTTATGGTTTTTCCTGTTGAGCTGGACTGGCCTCAAAGTTCTTCTGAGCTTTTCCCCTCCCCACCTCTCTCATTCCCTTTCCTCTCCTCCTCTCCCCTCTCTTTTCTTTTTCTTCTTTTCTGATACTGGGGCTTGAACTCAGGGCCTTACGCTCTTACTTGACTCTTTTTCACCCAAGGCTCATGCTCTACCAGTTGAACTGTACCTCAGTTTCTGGCTATTTACTAGTTAATTGGATATATGAATCTCATGGACCTTCCTAGCCAGACTAGCTTCTAACTACAATCCTCAGATCTCAGCCTCCTGACTAGCTAGGACAATAGGAGTAAGCAACCAACTATGGGTTACAACTTGTGGAGCATTTCTGGAAGACACATGCAAGAAATGGGACACACTAAAGGCTCTATGTTGGCAGTCAGTATGTCATGTAAATCTGTCTCTGTTCCAAACTGAATTCTACCTGCTTAACCATGTAGAAACAGTGTGTTCAGTTTGTCATTGAATATTTGCCATAAAATTTATACTTCTGAGAAACAGGAAATGTAATGAAATGTGTAGAAATGAGCCCAACACACTTCTGAAATGTCAGAACCTTGTTATGTGAAAGACTGTGTTCCTTTCTATAAAAAAATATTCTTTGCTGGTATCAAATCCAGCAAAAAAAAAAAAAAAGTTCAAAACATAGAGGAGTAAGTAAGTCCAACAACTTAGAGGATTCAAGTTTAACTCCACAAAGCGAAGACTTCATTTCATGATTACTGAGCTTGTGGTGTTGCCCTTCACTTGACTTTGGAATCTTACTGTTTACTTAGTAGCCCACATTGTTTACAACACAAAAGTAGGTACACAATATTTTCATCGTATACACCTTGTACTCTCTGCTTAGCAGACTGTGCCACAGATACACTGCCTTCTAATAACACATTTACACCCATATGTGTAAAATATTGTATACAAACAATCTTACAAAAAGAAAATTTTATAATGCAAATTATAGTTTACACAGGCCAAAAGAACCAGTAATATGAAAGGATTTTTTTTATAGGAGAAAGATATTGAAAAGGCATATTTCCTCTTCTTTAATGTTAATGTATTGCAAACTTATATTGACACAAATTAAGTGCTAAAGTTACTCTGAATATTCAATCTACAATTTAATTTCATAGCTGCATTTAAAATAAGTCTACCAATTTATCCCTTAACCATGTATCGAACAACTACATGTGGGAAACAAATATAGTAGTCTTTATCCTCAAAAATTCAAACTTCATAAATCAGTAAGTGGTTAAAACAAAGTATCTTTATTCCTTTAGTCTACTCTTTAAAAGTAACAATGTACTTAAATTAGTGCTGTGACATAAATGAATCCATATTTATTATTTGTTTAAAACAATGAAAAAATCTGCTACTTTCAATGTTCTTGTTTCACTGGTGTATAGGTGCAGTGAATGAAATTAGCATAAAAGAAAGTTGGTTATTTGCCATTATATTATGGGAGATGAAATCATTTTTACCAGCTAGAAAAAACCAGCACTGTGGAAAGTTTGCTTGGATCCGTGCTTCCTTTGAGAGCTATTGGGCTTGGATACTGAGCTGGAGGCTCCTACTTCTGCATCACAATCTCCACATCCACAAATGAATTTATAACAGTATGGGATCTCTCTGCAGTGACATTTAATCTGAAGCTAAATCTTTGAAATGTGCGCAGTCTACAGGGGACTGTTGGAATTTAACCATTTGTTATTTTCTATTCAAAGAATCAACTCAGAATACACAGCTGAACTGGAAATTTGCCATTGAGCATCACACACACGCAAGTGCACGCACACACACACATATACACACACATACACACCATTCCTTGATACATGAGCACTTCAGTCCTTTGAGGACTGTTCCAAGGACATGTGACTGTAATGAGTCCACACACTTCCTGCCTCATATAGTCTACATATTCTAGTGGTGTTAAGAACTAAAAGCACTATCTAGTTTGCAAGGATGAGGTATTAAAAGGGATGCAATGAGAGATGAGGTGGCCAGGGCAAGCCTCTTAGTGGAGCTGGTACCTGTGCAGAGGCCTTGATACAGTCAGGGAATAAATCATATCTGAGGGAGGATACTGAAGACTGAAGGGGAAAAGCCCCAAAGGAAAAGCTTGCTATTCATCATATGCAAAGAATGGCAAAGTGTCTTGTGGACTTAAGTGGAAAAGACAAGATAATGTGCTACAGAAAACAAAACTAGAATAGTAGGCAAAAGTCAGAACAAAGAAAGATCTTGAGATTCTATTCTAAATATAAGAAGATGGTGTCTAGATTTGAGCAAGGAAATGATACAATCTAAATTATCTTTTGGAAAAGATCCTTTTAGCTCCTGAGTAGACATTATATTTTGGGGACGAAAGACAACAAAACAATCCATTCATTATAAGATATAACACAAATACAGAAAGATACAATGGGGCTTGAATGAGAAAGTGGAGGGTCTGAAAATACTTTGGATAATATAGACTGTGAAGACAGAGCTGACAATGTTTGCTGATAAACTGATACTGTGATTTATGTATAAAAGAGATCAGACCCATCCAGATTCTTCAAAATGTAAGCCAAGAGATAAATGGTAGTACATATGATTGAGGTGGTGGTAGTGACCAGTCAGAACTTATTTGAGAAGAAAATGATGTTTGTTTTGAGGGTGTCAGCTGGAGAAGTTTATTACCTATTCAGCTGGAATAGCAGGATATTTTACCATCCTGGAGCTAAAGGAAGAAATCAGTTTGAAACATGACTCTGAGTGTAATTCCTTAAACAGTGTATTAAAAACCATTAGTCTGTGTGAAACCACTGAGAAACTATGCAGCTGAAGAAGAGGAGACTGAGGTATAGATGCCTCTTATTTCAACACACAAACATTGGAAAGCAATGTGGTAATCCTAAGGCTGTCCAGCATGGCAAGAGAGGAAACCTAGCTTAATGATGCAAAACGGCTGAGTAATACAGAATATGGAAATTGACAGCTTAACTTGGTTGTTGAGAAGCAATGTGGTACTCAAGGTTATCTAGGCTGCTAGACCAGTTAAATTTCCCATAAACAAAGCAAAGATAATGTTTCAAAAATGAGGTAATGAGCAACCAGCTCAACGAGGCAGAGCGGCTAAGATAGGGCCTGAAGATAAGCAGCTGTTCTGATCTTGATTTTGAGAAGGTCATGGATAAATTTCATGATACAAGATTCTGTGCAGAAGTGAGCAAGAAAGAGTATCTCAAATGTGTTCAAGAGCACATTGGAAGCGAAGAAACAGTGAAGCAGAAAAACGTTGAAGGTAGAAATAAAGGTGGACTTCAAAGAGGATTTTCAACAGTAAATGAACAAAATTGATCATGCAAAAAAGGAGGTTGAGGGGCTGGGAAGTTGGCTCAGTGGTGGAGTACTTGCCTTGCATGCATGAGGACCTGGGTTCGATTCCTCAGCACCACATAAGCAGAAAAAAGCTGGAAGTGGTGCTGTGGCTCAGGTGGTAGGGTGCTAGCCTTGAGCTGAAGGGCTGAGGGACAGCACCCAGGCCCAGAGTTCAGCCCCCACAACCCCCCCCCCACACACACAAAAGAGTAGGTTGGAAAAACATACTTGAAGTACTTGAGGGCTAGGCTCTAGAATGTGAATAGAAGAACTGCTCTGCTCAGTGCAGGCAACTTGTAACAGGAAGCAAGAGGATGTGTGTGCACAGGACAGATGGTGTGTACTCATCAGATATTTTTTTTCTCTCAGTGAAGGTAGAAGATTATCAGTTAATGAAAGGGAAGGGCTTATGGAAGTTTGGAGAAGATCAACATGCAGTTGACCTTGTGAAGTGTGAGCACTGGTTACTGGCCAGTGATAAGAAGTGCGAGAGTTATGTTTACATGAATATAAATGGAGCTACAACATTATAGTGCTGTTTATTTAGTTTCTTATATGTAAGGAGGAATTTTACTTAACCAGAGTTGACTTGGTTTTTTTCAGTGTTGGGAGAGAAGTGAAAGGGAGTAGAGAGGGAAACAACAGAATAAGCACTAGAAGGATTCACAGTAGCTAGGGTCATTAAGGAGGGAAGCAATAACTTGAAAAACTAGCAATATGTACTTATCAAGGTCAAAGGCTTGGAGATAATCTGGGGGAATGCCCAAAGTTGAAGTAATGTTGTGAAGGAAGAGATGATCAGGATGGGATGTCCAAGACAGCAATTTGGGTAAAAGCAGTTATTGGTGGTGACACAGTATATGATATAACTATGAATGTGAGTATCTCCGTAGGGGAGAGCAAGATTTTTAGGAGTAGGCAAGTTCTAGATGTAGAAGAAAAAGTGGCGGTGGCCAAGTGCAGGTGACTCATGCCTATAATCTTAGCTTCTTGGGAGGCTGAGATCTGAGAATTGTGACTCAAAGCCAGTTCAGACAGGAAAACCCCTTAAGACTCTTATCTCCAATTAATGATTTTCTTTAAAAATGGTGGTGGAAACCAGTTAGTTATGTCCTAAAAACACTCAGTGACTACTCTGTCTGGAAGTGCCTTCTGCTTGGGCACCTTCTGTCCTGGAGCCTGCACCCCACAGGTACAGAAGGGTGTCTTCAGGGCACCATGGTCAAGGAAAGCAACAGATGTTGTGAGATGTAGAGGAATAGTGGAAAGCTTGGAAGAATTAAGAGGGAAGCAACATCCAGAGCAAATGACAGACTACCATGGGCAATACGGAAGTAAGTGTGAAGAAGAAGAAAAATGACTCGGGAGCTTGGACTACATTGGCAGCAGGACATGAAGAAGAACACGAACTCATAGCCCTTTTTGTTGCTGTACCAGAATATCTCAAACGAAGTAATTTGTAAAGGTAAAGGTTATTTAAGGTCCCACCTTTCAACACTGCTAATGCCAATCAAATGCTTTTTCTTTGAGGAGAGGCAGAACTAGGATAAATCTTATTCTAATCAAGATACCTGTAGAGATTATTTTGATGTGATACAAATGTCATCAATTGAATCTCAAGGAGTCAGGGAAAAGAGGCTTGGGATGGACACCATGATTTTGCAAGCCAGAAGTCCATGAGAGTCTTATCTCCAATTGATGGTTTTCTTTAAAAATGGTGGTGGATGCTCAGGTCTTTCCCACCAGGTAAGATGCTATTTCACTCAATGACAATGGTGTTCATTTGCCTCCCCATTCAAACAATTCAATATTATCCGGACATTACTCTTAATAAAGGCGACCTTTGATGCATGAGGGACCATACAGGTAGCAACTATACATCATTTTAAAAACAGGAGTACCTCAGGGTGCTGGTGGTTCACACCTGTAATCCTAGCTACTTGAAAGGCTGATATTTGAGGATTGTAGTTCAAAGCCAGCCCAGGCAGAAAAGTTTCCGTGGGACTCTTACCTCCAGTTAACTACTTAAAAACTGGAAGTGGAACTGTAGCTCAAAATGGTAGAGCACTAGCCTTGAGCAAAAGAGCTCAGGGACATTGCCCAGGCCCAGAGTTCAAGCTCCATGACTGAAAAGAAAATTCAGTTTTGAACCTGAAACACAAATGGTGCTTTACAAAACCATTCCCTTCCATTTACTATCATTTCCTATGTCAAAATATACAGTCAGTCCTGCAGGTTTGGGCTGCATTGGGAACCACATGTTTTCCAAGTCACTTCACCACAAGAAGTTCTTAAACTGGGAAATTTTAACTTTCAGCTCATTCCTCTCTTGTGAAATTAAGGGGAACATAAAGAGAGAAATGAATCAGACCTTTGAGTGCTGCACTTCCAACCTGCTTTATTGTACTTTGTGAATGCAAACAAGGCAAAATGTTTCCAGCTCAGCTGGGCTTTCTTTGAATAACATCAACAAGGCCATTGTTCCTGCACCCTGTCAACTGAATTCAGGAGGCTGAGATCTGAGGATTGTGGTTCAAAGCCTGGGCAGGAAAGTCTGAGAGACTCTCATCTCTAATTAAATACCAGAAAAGTTGGAAATGGCTCAAGTGGTAGAGAGCCATCCTTGAGTCCAGCAACTAAGGGACAGGGCCAAGGCCCCGAGGATCTGCACAAAACAAACCAACAAAAAGACTTTGTGGATATTGTGGGTGGATCTTGTGGTGTGCTGATCAGGTGTTATGTACAATGCCATGTTGATCACACAGATTTGAAAGGTCATTTTTATTTCGTTGAAAGGCTCCTTGACAACATTTACATGAAGATACTTTTACCCGCTGTTCCTTAGGATAGGAAAGTCCTCATAGCCCTCTGTCCTATGACTTTCCATTTATCTTTCAGGATCCACAGCAATGTCTTTCCATTTTCCACATTTGGGATTGTGTACTTACTGTCATAACCCAGGCTAGCTATCCAAGCACATCTGGCCCACTGGTACCTTTAATACCCAGTGACAACTGTAATTCCTTCCATATCATCCTCAGATTATGGGATGTAATCATCCCAGAACAGATATTATTTGGGCACAGGTAAAATTAGTCCTGGGGGCAGAATACCATTACGCCCTCTGCTGGTAAGCACGATACTATCGCTGAAAGCTCCACTTCTGAGGCCAGAACCCAGGCATAAATTTAGCTGGAACATCTTTTATATGAGGGATGCTCTGAGGGATGGTGGCTAGTATTTCTAAGGCACTAAGTATGTGCAGCCATTTCACTTACAAAAAGTACCTAGCTTTCCTAATTTTCAGACTGCTATGAAGTGCAGAGCTGGGGTCAGAACCACATGTGTGGAGCTGCTTGAGTCAAGATGCAACTCGGCTCAATAGGGAGCACTGAGCATTGAAGCAGGTGATACTCCTAAATTCCAAAAACAAATAAATGTATCTGTAATACACACTTTCCTGTGAATGCTCTACTTTTTTGAATGAGGCCCAATATAGTGGGTAAACAAGTGAGTTTATTTTAAATTCTAGTTGAAGTTTTTAGGAATTTCATAATACATATACAAAAATCTGTGTTCCCATTGCCCTGATATCATAGACAATTCTGTTTTGAATGTTCTCCAAAGCAAGGCTAACCATATAGTTGGACAACAGAAGCTAAGTAAAACCAGCTTATGGAAGCAAATCCAATTATAAGCTCTTAAGGTTGTGATTGAGAGTCACTTTAATTACCTACATATCTTCTAAAAAGTGCGAACAGGATGTAACAAATGGATTCTTAAAAGTTCCTACTATGTATTCTTGCTCATTTCCAATGTCAAATTATGGTTGATCTGTTCTGGGCTGTTAGTTGAACTAATATATATGGAATCAATTAGCTAGAGGTCATTGTTTTTTACATCAATAACTGAAATTAGCAGTATCCCTTCTAAATCAGTCTTTGAATAGCAGGAAGATGATTAACTCTGTATTTGTTGTAAAATGTGGATGAGGGAAGGATTTAAGGTCAAGAAGATACAATTCTTGTTCCTTATGAAACTCCAGTTGTCAAAAGAGCTATCACTAGAGCTAAGTGGCAGGCAAGAGATGGTTAGTACATTCTTTGGTTAAGGAGATCAGCATCTCTGCATTTTAGGAGTTATTTCAAGTTTTCCCATGTGAGAAAACAGGTTCAGGGTTGTGACTTGTCCTTGTTTAAGTCAGGTCAGCCTGGCTCTTAGTTTTCCTGCTATTTTCATTCTACCATGCTTCCTTCCCAACTGTTTCTTATTTGGTAAGGATATAAGAAGATGTAGGAAAGAGGTGCATGCAGATTGGGAATGCAAAAGTCAATTTGGCCGGGCACCAGTGGCTCATGCCTGTAATCAGAGTTACAGAGGAGGCTGAAATCTGATGATCCCAGTTTGAAGCCAGCTCGAGCAACTCCATGAGACTCTTATCTCTAGTTAGAAAAGCTAGAAGTGGAGCTGTGGCTCCAGTGGTAGTATATCACCCTTGAGTGTAAAAGCTAAGTGACAGTACCCAGGCCCAGTACTGGCACATACACCAAAAGCAACTTCCTTGGCTTTGAGATGGAAACTTCATGAAGCACTAATAGTACTGCGCCAGGTTTCATGAATCTGTATATAAAGCACTTGGGTTATATTTTCTGTCCCCTTTACTGTCTCCTAAGTGGGGAATGGCATAAGAAAGAGTAATAATGGGGATTCTTGGGTACTGGTGACACATATCTGTAATCCTAGCTACTCAGGAGGCCGAATCTGAGGATTATAGTTGAAAGTCAGCACAGGTAGGAAAATTCATGAGATTCTTATCTCCAATTAAGCATTGAAAAATTGCCCACAGTGGAGCTGTAGCTCAAGTGCACTAGCCTTGAGCCACAAAACTCAGGAACAGTTCTGAGCCCTGAGTTCAAACCCAAGTACCAGAACAACAACAAAAAAAACCCCAACAACAGCAAAGCAAAAAAGAGGCAGCGAATTTGATCAAAGCACCTTCATGTATGGAAATACCACAAAGAAACTCATTTGTACAATGAATATAAACTAACAAAGATAAAACATTTTTTATTTTTTAAATAAAATTTAATAAAATCTTTTCAAATAAAAGAGATAGAACGTGCCAGATAGAAGAAAGCAGAAAAGAAGCCAAGCAGGTATCATAGGAAGTAGCAGGAGATAAGAGTGAAAACAGAGGTCGGAGCCTTTTACACAAAGTGCAAGACTGTCCTGGGACAACACATAGCCAGATGGGTGATTTAGGAAAAGAAGCCAATAGACAGTGAAAAACGGAGAGAAGATACCAGCACAGAAGTTTCTCAGTAGAATTTTTTAATTAGGAAAAAAATTGATGAAAGAAAGCAGATTAAAAATGTGAAGATGGATGGAATAGATCAACCTACTGAGTAAGAAAACAGAAAAGCAAGAACAAGTTGACATTTTTAGAGTCCTTCCTATATACTAGCTAGGCCCAGCCGAATCCTTGCCACCTCATGAGAAAGACTGTGTGTAAAATTTTTGTTGTTACAACTTCACATAGGGAAATAATGTGTGTGGAAGGTTCAATAATAGCTGGCAAACTATAGAGAATGTGAGCACAGGTATCTGAACTGAGTTATTCATCATATAGATTATTAGATGAGTTAGAAGGTTTTAAAAAAATTATTAGCTAAGGTCAAAATGGGAAAAAGATATAAAAATAACGAGGAAGAGTTATTAAGATTGACTCAACCCATTTTAAGCTTAAGTTTTCTATAGAATATCCAGCTACAAGTATCTGGTTATGTAACTGAAAAGAAAGATAAAAAGAACTGTAAATAAACAAGTTATTGCTACTAGTTGAAAGCAAGAGATCACATAAGATTGCTCTGCAGGGAGAGAAAATCAAAAACATGACAGTGATCAGTGAGTGCCATAAAGACCACTAGCCTTGAAAATAAGTAAACAAGCACAAACATACCATCTTCAAAAGCACAAATCCCATAAACACAAGTAGTCAATTTCTGATTCTGTCTCTTGTGACTTTGTTCTAGTGTGAGAATTTCTGGCCTGGCTCCTCAAAATTACTGCCTTATTAACATGTAAAAAGTAGCTTCCCTGAAACAATAGCCCTAGAGAACCTAGATTTTCTAGTAAGCTAATGTTATTAATGTTCACATATTTGTCAAATATCTTCACATATTCATGTCTGAAATTCTTCTGAGTATGTTTGCAACACAGAACATGATGATATCAAAATTAGAAGTAAAATAGGTTGCTTATTCCAAGCTTTGCTCCTATTCTTCTTGGTCCCTTTCCATCATCTTGCTGCAATTTAACTTTGCTAGCTGTGGTGCAGAGAAAATCCAAGATTACAACTGCCACATTATGTAACATAGTATACAGAATTCACTGGAGGGGCACAATGTACCATTGCACTGCTGGCATTTAAAGTACCATTGTTGGGGTGGAGAGGAGCAGTCTCAATGAGCAAAGAGGTGGCCATTTAGCAAGTATTCTTTGCCAACTTACACACAGTGGAAAGAATACCACCAGTAACAGTTAACACAGAGAGTCATTCACAAGGACAGAGAAATTCAAGGCATAGCTGGTTCAATTCCCTTTATCACTTTCACCCATATATGATGCATCCTGCCGGGGAGACAACCCATCTGGAGATTTGGCAAGGTAGACATAGGCTTGAGAAGAAAACTTTCTTACACAGACTCAACATTCCTATATCAAATCCTCTCACAAAGCAAAACTGAGAAGTGGCCAAGGAAGAACTTAAAGACTAGTAAGTAACACAGATACTGGTGATTCTGCTCTATTTTATAAAACATTTACATTTCTCTTTTTGGTCATCGTAAGGTCTATTGGCACAAACAGCACAACCACAGAGTATTCTTTTGATTTTAATAGCTCATTTATATATATCTTTATATATATATATCTTTATATTTTTTCTTATCTTCATTTCCTCAGCAAAAAGGGGAAATAAAAAATATTGATCTATAAAATAAGCGGATGATAACACAATGCCAAAAATAGCTTATGTTAAGTTCAAGGGTGAAGCTTGAAAGCAAGCTGAATTGCAACAACATATCGATTTAACATTTAAATACAAGACTTGCAATAAAATAATTCTTGAGATATGCTTCTTACTTTTAGTTTACTTTTTCAAAACTACTCTATATACACATATCCAGTTGTAACACTTGACAGTAGCATTATGGGGGGGGGATGAAATAACTTTGGTACACACTGCAGGTATGGATAATGTCTATAAATGATACTCCTTGACCAATTAGCACTCTGTACAGCCAGGTGACCAGCCACCTGGTCCCAAGTGGGTGCCCATCAAAATCCCTAGAGGCCTTCTTAGAGCTGTCAGGGACGGCAGAGAAAGCAGGCTCACTGGATCCATATCGTGTTTCCTCTCTCGGTTCTCCTAGGTTCCACTGTCAGCTCTCCAAATGTGGAAAAAAACTGCTCCATTTCCTTCTGGAGCATGTCATTCCTTTTCTCAGCATCTTCTTTTGCTCGCTCAGCATTTCGCATTTTGATTTCTATCATCGTGAACTTTTTCCTTTCTTGATCCAGTTCATCATGCAGGCTCATCATTTCTGTTTCCAAAGTCAAATTGCGCTGTTCTAAGCTGCAAAAGATGGGAGTGGGTAAGAGATAAAATGATTTATATTACTTGAAAACCTTGAGGACACTAATATTTTCCTAATGTTTGCAATGCTTAAGAATCTAGAATGAACCATTTCAAAGCATTGAAGCAGAGTCTAATAACCGAAAAGGTTTTCTTTTGTAGTATGAAGTTACTTTGTGTGAACACAACTTATTGGCATTTTTAGGTTAAAGGCTCTCAGATAGAAGAAGTTCAGCAGAGAGATACAGAGACTCCAGTCATGCAGCACAGACAGGGCAGAAACTTCCCCAGCCTTGGAAAGCTTCCAGGATGTTAAATGTAAACTTAGTTTAATGAAATTACAATGGAGAAAATCTGATAAAGTTTGAAGTATCAAAGCAACAATGCCATTGCTAGGTTTAGTCCATTTCTAAGAATGGACTTTCTTGGAGTTTCACCTTATATAAAAGTACCAACAGTAGCTGGCTTACATCAGCAATAGAAATACAAGTATTACAAGTATTAAACAAGCACTGCATTTAAGCATTTATAAACATGGGATCATCCCTGCCAACACCAATTCTCACTGCTTTCCAAGCTGTTAGTATCTTGTTAGGATGTCAAGATTTTATAACTTTATAATTTGATAGCTGAATTCTTTTGGGTAACTGTAGAATTTAAGAAAACTTTTTAAAGAAAAAGAATGTAGTTTTCTTCATAACTAGTAAGGTCAAAGACTTATAAACACACGCACACACTCACATACGCACACACATATACATGTAGTACAAAGAGTATTATCTTTATAATGTCTATTGTAAGATATATAATTTGGTAAGAGCTGACTTTTCCAGTTTCTCCTCCTTTGAACCTGGGCTCATTCAAGTTTATTCAACTACTGGCATTTGAAAGGCTAATGTACGTGTAGCTCTCTGAAATGTAACTACTTTCCTGACAATTTGAAAAATCAAAATCTCAATTATTCTTTTTCTACACTTCTTTGTAGCCAACTACAATGAAAACAAGCAATAACTTCTTATTCTTTAAGCGCTGAGAAGATTATTTTAACCACTTCATCACAGCGCCATATAAAAATCTGGTACTCCTCTGATTGCTGCCCAGAGTTATTAAACTCTTCACTCTCTAAAGCCATTTGGAACAAAAAGTGATGGAAGGAGCCAAAAGTTAAATATTCAAAAATATAACACAGCAATGCATTAACACAACTGTATGTACTTGCTATTTGCCTCAAACTCTGGGAATCTAAAAGCTGGGGATGTAAACAGAAGTAATATGCAAGAGACGCATCTCATAGTCCAAGATAAAAACTAACTCCAGGTGAAGGGATGGAAAAAGATTGTCCACTCAAATGCACCCTGCAAGAAGGCAGGAATAGCCATATTGATATCTGATAAAATAGACTTTTCATTAAAATCAGTATGAAGAGACAGGGAAGATCATTACATAGTAATAAAGGGAATGATCCATGAAGAGGAAACCACAGTGGTCAATATGCACCAAACAATGGCACACCTAAATACTTTAAACTTAAAGACTTAAAGAACATGATAGATGGAAACACAATGAGAGGGGGAGATTTCAGTATCCAGCTCTCACCAAAGAACAGGTCAACCAAACAAAAGATAAGCAAAGAAGCCTCTAAACTAAATGACACCATAACCCAAATGGACTAATCACCTACAGAGAATTCCACTCAACAACCACCCAATTCACATTCTTCTCAGCAGCCCATGGAACATTCTCCAAAATAGATCATATCATAGTTCACACAAAGAATCTAAGCAAAAGCAAGAGGCATAATCCCTTGCATCCTATCTGACCACAGTGGAATCAAACTAGTCCTCAACAACCAAACATCCTGCAGAAATCACTCAAATACATGGAGAATGAGCAACACACTAGTGAGTAACACCTGGGTAAAAGAGGAAATTAAGGAAAAAACTAGAAAGTTCTTACAATTCAATGAAAATGAAAACATCACAACAGAACCTCTGGGATACAGCAAAAACAGTGTTGAGGGGAAAATCATAGGCCTAAGAGCATATATAAAGAAAACAGTCAACAGCATAATACAATTAGAATTTCTAGAAAACCAAGAAAAAATCAAATCTAAAACTACTAGACAAAAATAGCAAAGATTAGGGCAGAAATAAATGAAATAGAAACAAAAAAAGCTATACATAAAATCAATGAAACAAAGGCTGTTTTTTTGATTAAAAAATTAATAAAATTGATAGGCCACTTAGGAGATACATGAAAAAAAAAGAAGAGAGCAAATTCAAATAAGAAAATAACAATGAACTTTACAATGGGGGTGGGGAGAGTGTAGTTGTGAAGGTGGGAGGTAAGAGATGGTAGGGGAAAAACGAAGAAGGAGGCAACAATGCTTGATAAGAAATGTACTCATGACCTTGCTCATGTAACTGTAACCCCTCTGTACAGTATTTTCACAATAAAAAACTTATAAAAATATTGGGAATGTACTGAATAAATGTCATTGAATTGAAAAAAAAAAGATCAGAGACGCCATAGGAAACAGCAAATCCAAGAAATCCAAATGGCTATAAAGTACTATTTTCAAAACCTATCCTCAGTAAAAGAGGAAAACCTAGAAATAGATGAATTTTAAGAAACATACAAACTGCCTAAACTAAACCAAGAAGATATAAACCAAAACAACAACAAAAAATAATATGCAATGAGATAGAAGAAGCGATAAGAAGTCTTTCAACAAGGAAGAGTCCAGGCCTAGATAGATTCACCACTGAATTTTGAAATAGAGGCAGAGGGAACAATTCCAAACTCATATTATGAAGCCAATATCCCATTTATCCAAAAAAATCAGATAAGGATCCAACAAAAAAAGAGAACTACAGACCGATTTTTCTGATGTACACAGATACAAAGTTTCTTCATGAAATAATAGCCAACAGAATCCAGAAACAAGAAAATATCATATATTCTGAGCAAATAGGATTCATCCCACAGATGCAAGGCTGGTTTAACATATGCAAATCAACAAATGTAATTCACCACATCAATAGAGCCAAGAACAAGAACCACATGATCATCTCAACAGATACAAAAAAAGCCTTCAACAAAATACAACATCCACTCAACTTAAAAGCTTTGGAGAAGCTGGGTGCCGGTGGCTCACACTGTAATCCTAGGTACTCAGGAGGTTGAGATCTGAGGATTACAATTCAAAGCCAGCCTAGGCAGGAAAGTCCATGAGACTCCTATCTCCAATAAACCACTAGAAAACCTGAAGTGGCACTGTGGCTCAAGCGGTGGAATGTTCACCTTGAGCTCAAGAGTTTAGGGACAACACCCAAGCCTAGAGTTTAAGCCCCATTACCTAAAACACACACACACACACACACACACACACACACACACACACACACACACACACAGCTTTGGAGAAACTAGGAATAGAAGGAACATTCCTTAAAACAATAAAGACTACAACACCCAAGCCTATAGTTTAAGCCCCATGACCTAACACACACACACACACACACACACACACACACACACACACACACACACACACACACACACAGAGCTTTGGAGAAACTAGGAATAGAAGGAACATTCCTTAAAACAATAAAGACTATGTATGATAGACCAACAGCCAACATCATACTAAATAGGGAAAAACTAAAACTATTCCCACTAAAATCAGGAACAAGGCAAGGATGCCCACTGTCTCCAGTCCTCCTCAATATAGTTCTGGAATTCTGAGCCAGAAGAATAAGGCAAGAAAAGGACATTATTAAAGCAAAGGAAGAAATTAACTGTCCCTGTTCTCAGATGACATAATCTTAAACCTAATGGACCCCAAAAACTCCATCCCCAAACTCCTAGAGCTGATCAACCACTTTGGTAGAATAGCAGAATACAAAATTGACCCACAAAAATCAGTAACTTTTCTGTATGCCAACAATGCACAAATAGAAAGGCAAATCATGAAAACAACCTCATTTGCAATAGCTTTATAAAAATAAAATACCTAGGAGTTAACCTAACCAAAGATAACAAAAAAGATCTTTTATAGTGAAAACTATTAAAATATAAAGAAACCAAAGGGGACACCAGGAAATAAAAAAACAAAACCTTCCATGTTCATGGATAGGTAGAATCAATATTGTGAAAATGGCCACTGACAAAAATGATATACAAATTCAGTGAAAGCCCCATCAAAATCTCAATGACATTATTTACTAATATAGGGGAAAAATCCAAAAATTCATATGGAACAACAAAAGACCTAAAATAGCCAAAGCAATCCGAGGCAAAAAAAAAAGCAATGCAGGTAGTATCAGAACACAGACGTCAAATTCTACTACAGAACCAGAATAACAAAACAGCTTGGTATTGGCACAAAAATAGACCTGAAAATCAGTGGAACAGATTAGAAGACCCAGAAATAAAACCACATGTGTACAGTCATCTAATATTTGAAAAAGGAGCCAAAGACATGCAGTGGAAAAATCATCGCATCTTCAACAATTGGTGTTGGGAAAACTGGGCAACCATATGCAGAAAACTAAAAGTGGATCTTTGCTTAACACCATGCACCAACATTTAAGTGGATCAAAGATCTCAACATCAGACCCAAAACTCTGCAACTAGTGTAAGAGAGAGTAGGAGAGAGAGAACTTACAGGTACAGGAAGGAACTTCATGATATGTGGATGGATATGACAAATTAGTGAGAGAGGACAAATTACATAGAATTCTAGATACCTACATACAGTGAGACCAAAAGAGGATAGTCTTAGGAGAGCATCACAAAGGTGCAATACTCAAGCACCTCTTCATATGTATGCAAAATACTATACATTCTGAAACAAAGTGGAAACAAAGGACTTTTGTCTCCATTTGTTTTTTTTCTTTTTTGATGATTCTATATTCTTTACCTGATATACAATATTAATGAGCACATTTATGGGAGGGTGGGGGGAATACAGAATCAGAAAATGGAGGAAAAGCGCAGCAGTGGAGCGCACTGGCTGCATTGGTCACTGATGAAAGTGAACTATGCAACTCATGGGTGGAAGGGGAGGGAGGGAATGGGAAAGAATGAGGGAACAGATAACACTATGTGAAAGGAAATGTACTAAATACCTGTTGTACATAAAGCTAACACCACCCCTCCCGTATATCACCTCTAAAACAACAATAAAGTTATTTTTTTAAAACAACAACAACTAGAAAAGACCCCACAAGGCCTGATGTCACCTTAAACCTGTCTCCTCTGTGAACTTAAATGAATGTTTAGGGTCTTAATTTTTTTTACTCTTTGTCCTTTCTTTGCTGTTGAAAATGAGCAGACTCCTTATTTTCCATTCATCTCACAGCTCCTCTCCTTTCAGCTCTCTAGTAAAGACCCACATATTGAAAAGTAATTGATGATAACATTAGTGTGTGTGTGTGTGTGTGTGTGTGTGTGTGTGTGTGTGTGTGTGTGTGTGTGTGTGTGTGTGCGTGCCGCGTGCACGCATGCAAGCCAGTACTGGAGTTTGAACTCAGGGCCTTGTGTCCTTACTTATCTTTTTCTCTCAAGTTTATAGTCTATCCCTTGAGTTACAGATCCACATCTGGCTTTTTGATGGTTAACTGGAGATAAGAGTCTCATGGACTTTTCTGTCTAAGCTAGCTTCAAACCAGGATCCTCAGATCTCAGTCTCCAGATTAGCTAGGATTACAGGTGTGAGCCACCTGTACCACGTGACAATAATATTCTTGAGTACCTATCCTGTGACAAGACCAAGATCCAATAACATTTTATATACTTTTAAGGTACACACAACTTGTATTAAATTTTTTAAAAATCCCCTTAGGAAGAAGCAAGACTCACAGACATTATGCTATCTTTAAAAAGCCCAGTCTCATAGCTCACAAACAGTAAACTGAGAACTTCAACTCAGGTATCTCTGACCTTGGACTAGGCATGTTTAATTCTTTGTGAGATTCTTTCCCACCATAGGAGGCTGCTGCCTGTTAGGAGCCCAAGATTTTCCTCACCTCTTTATCCTGGACTCATACTCTATCTTCTGTTTGGTCATTTCCTGTTTCAGGCTGGAAACTAAACTGTGCAATGCACTGTGATTGCTCGTGTTGTTAGCCACAAATGTCTCACTGTTGTCACTGCTGCTGGTGGCACGACTACTTCGACCTCCCACACTCCTATGGTCACTTTTGTTTTCATAGTCCCCGGGGTGAGAAAGGTCGTCCTGGGGAGGCCCATCTAACACAGGATCTTCGAAATTCCCCCCATAAAAGTCTTGCTCAGGGCAGGTGGTGGTGGAGGAGCGACAGGAGTTGGAATTCTCAGGGAGGGAGATTTCACAGGAGGAGGTGGACCAGGTGGCGCTGTCCACACTCTGTTTGTCATCCAGGTTCACCATGGAGAATTGCTGGTGGACGTTATCGTACGTGGACAGCCTATGGTGCTGGCCCGACTCCCCACCTTGCTCTTTCTGCTTATTCTCCCGCAAGGTGACATAGCCATTGGGTAGCCAGCTCATGGTACGACCATTCACGGGGTTTCCAAGCGTGTCAGTGTTCAAAATACCCATGCGCACTGTCCCATTCTGGACACTGTGGGTGCCCATTTTGGTACCAGATCCTTTCAGCGAAGAGCTCCTTCTGGCCTGTAAGCTCCCATTCGGGGTGGTTTGTGCTTTCTCGAGACCTTCTGCATTACTGCTGCTGAAAGACCCGTTGGTGACGATTCCGCTACCCTTATTGAAGGCTGGGTTCTTTTTCACCATGAGAGGGGGGCTCCTGGAGACATCTAGCTTGTGAACGCTGTTCCTTGGGCTGTTGGTTTTGCTGCCTGACAAAGCTGTGGGGGATCCTTCATCCACACTGCCTCTCTGGGGAGACTCAGACTTGTCCCAAGAGCACTGCCTGCCCGGGCTCTCCTTAGTGTTATTGTTCTCCTTGTTCTGCATCTGATTCATGGTGGCTTTCTTTTGAATTTCATTATTGTTACTTATTCCATCCTGGGGCTTGTTTTGAAGCTCTGAATCCTTAGGAAAAAGGCAATCATGTTTACTAATCATCACTGACATCAATTGCTGCACCACCACAGTACCTGGAATTACAAAGGAAATAAAGTAGTGTGAATGAGATGGTTTTCATTATTGCTGTTTTTGAATTTAGGAGAAATTCACTGTTACTATGAAGAGTGCTAAACTCTATTCCTAATAATTCTAATGGTAATAGCTAAATTTTCTTGAGCATTGGCTCTATGCCATGAATTGTTCCAAGAATTTTATTTGTGTAGTTTTAGTTGGAGTTTTAAAAGGAATACATGAATAAATGCTGCTATGCTCACCATATTTTACTGGCTATGTAACTTGGCTATGACCATCAAGTTACTAAAGATCAGATTTTGGACTTAAAGTCAGACTAATCTAGTTTTATAGATTGGGCTTTTAATCATTACACAACCTTTCTTGCAAGTGTGACATTTGATTATGGGAACACTTTCTTGATCTTTTATCCACCAACTGCCTCAAAGCATCACTATTACTACAGTTGTATCTTCAAATAGGACCCTACGTAATCATAGTAGCTAGATGGCATGTCTTTCTAGGTAAGCATGATAAACTTTTGTTTGCCATTCTAAAGCCTTGGACTTTGTAAGTGTCATGGACTGAAAGAGAATCAAATAAAGATCTCAAAAAAATCTAGAATCAAACCTTTTAGAATCATATCAGAATAAAAACTTTGAAGAATTCTGGACATGAAATGATTGAAGCAATCTGGAGAATATTTATCCAAGCATATAGGCTGATTCTCAATAAGAACCACACACTTTGTGGTGTTTAAAATTGCTGTATACCCAACTTTCCCTCTCAATCTTTATAGCTTGAAAAGCAACAGCCCACAGACACACTGAAACTAGCAGGTTGACAGCTACTGCAATAGGCAGATCAGGACTGGGACCCTTTCAAAGCCCTATTCTAGAGAATGGTCATTATTTCACCACTTTTGTAATTCCTTGGAAATCTTTACTTACAGGCTAGTCTTTATTTGGTCTGATGAGGAACTTACCATGACTGAATACCATTTTTCTAGGGGCAAGAGGAAAAGATATTTTCTTGAATGTCTCAGCTGCTTGGCCAATTGATCATAATTGAGACAACCAAGTGAGCAAAAAGCTTAAAAACAAAATCTGAAGAACAGGATTTCCATAGGGGGATTTAAATGATGTTCTGAAGGCTTCAGGTCCACTTGGAAAATATGTATGTTCAGGAAAGACTTGAAAAGTCCCTACATTTTCTTTTTTTTTTTAATTGTGAAAATACTATAGTCTCTACATTTTCAATTCGGACTGAACTTAAAGGTTGATAGTAAGTTACAAACTGCTTGGCTGAATCTTGACTTGGCTCAACATGCACATAGAACCCTCTGGTAGATTCAGAGAAACTTATTGACCCTAAGAATTTAACAAAATTTCCATTTTATCATCAGCTAACAAGTAAGCAAACTAAGCAGAGATGTAAATGGTCATACATAACTGAAAAGATAGACTTTACAGAATTAGACATGAAACACCAACACATAGAAACAATAGTGAACCCCAATGATAGGAGAACTTGATATCCAGGGATCTCACATATTATTATAAAGCACAATTTTCAACAAAAAATTAGGAGACACACAAAGGATGGCTCACACATAGGAAAGAGGCAAAAAGAACTAGCTCTAAGGGACTATAGATATGGTATTAAATGGATAAAGGCTTCTAATCAGCTATTTAATGTGTCCGTATAACTAAAGGAAACCAATCTAGGGGAAACAAAAGAAAGTGAGAATAATGTCTTTCCAAATAGGAAATATAAATGAAAAAAATACAAAACATAAATAAGAATCAAATATATGGTCTAGAGTTGAAAGTACAAAAACAGAGATGAAAAGAGTACAGGGCACCCATGAGGATATTTAAATAGGCAGAAGATAGAATCAGGATACTTCAGATATGACATTGATACTCTTGAGTCTGAAAACAAACAAAAGGAATAAAGAAAAATGAATGGCGCCTCAGAAACCTGTGAAACATAGGTATAAAACCAAGATGTGTGTGCATGTGTGTGTGTGTGTGTGTGTGTGTGTGTGTGTGTGGTGTTCCCAAAGGAGAAAAGAAAGAGCAGTGAATAGAAAAAAAATCCAAGAAACAATGACTGAAAACTTCCTCCCAACTCTTCCTTCCCCCCCAAACATGCACAAACATACCCAGAAAATTCAACAAATTCCAGGCACAGTAAACTTGAAGATCCACATCTCACACATAATAGTTAAACTGTTTTATGAAGAAACAGAAACTCGACAGAATCAAGAGAAATAATTCCTATATAAGAGACCCTCGTTAACATGAGCAGCTGATAGCTCATTGGAAGCCACTGAAACTAGAAAGAAATGCAAAGGAAGTTTCAAAATTTCAAATAGAAAGGAGAAATGAAGGCAATTTTCAGATACACACATCCATACACAAGAGGATTTGTCACTGCCAAGCCTGGTCTATAAGCACTATAAAAGGTTCAGAAAATTGTAATGAAAAAGAAGCCCTTTAAGGAAAAAATAAAAGAATTCTCTTAAACAGAAGATACTACCATGCTATGGTTCTAGTTGGCCCTCATATTTTTTATTTCTCATTATAAAGTCATGATTTAAAAAGTGATGTCTTAATTAGAGACAATAAAAATAATTTAGAAAAAGTTAATCTTTTATTTAGAACAACCATTTAGCTGGGCAATGGTGGCTCACGCCTGTAATCCTACCTTCTCAGACCTGAGGATCTGAGGATCACAGTTCAAAGCCAGCCTGGGCAGGAAAGTCTGTGAGACTCTGATTCTCCAATAAGCCACCAGAAAACCTGAAGTGGCCCTGTGGCTCGAGTGGTAGAACACTACTTTTGAGCCGAATAGCTGAGGAACAGCATCCAAGCCCCACAACAAACAAACAAACAAACAAACAAAACCCTCAAAAGAGTCATTAAAAAAATCAGCTGAGGTTTCTCTTTCATGTAGAACCTGGGCTGCTGTCTTCTAAACCTACCTGGGACAATTCATGTTCTAGACTAGTTTCCAAAGTTGGGTGTTCCCAAACCTCTGAGCCTCTTAGCATTGATTCAGTCATGCATCCACAGTAAAACAGAGTGGTGAACTGCACACACCCCGTGTTGCTTTACCTTGAACTGAATCAGTTTGCTGTGTGTTCATATCATGTTGACAAGAACTCTTAAGGGTAGTCTCTGATACATAAACACAAGGAAATTTCTTAAGTTTTAGTTAGTGAATATGGTCTATGTATAACACACCTGAAATATCAGGTTGGGTGAAGAACATGGTAAAGGGATTCTTGACAGTGCGGGTACCCAGCTGCTGAGGCTGTCAGATCTGCTGCCTGACCTGGAGTAAAGTTTTAGCATACAGTCATACTCCAGCAGGAGAGTTCAAATTCAAATAGCAAAGAGGAAAAATATGAAGTCATCCATCTCTCACATGAGCTTTCTGTGTTGAGTATCTTCAGTGTGTCAGAGCTGCTCCTAAACCAATGTTGTGCAAATTTGAATGATAACACAAATTACCTGAGTGCTTATTAAAAGGCAAATTCCAATTCAAGTGGGACGTGAGATGTTTATGTTTCTGCCAAGCTTCGATATTGGTTATGTCAGTAATAATACAGAAACTCTGGCATCTTCTGGGAGCATCACAATTTCAGTACCTGCCTTTAGACCTTTAGGTCAGAATTTGCAACTCCACAAAATCTCCAGATAATGTCTGTGTGTTAGTTTGAAAGATGCTGTGGTAGACTGGAGTATTTCACATGTAGAGTTGCAAATTAAGTTTCTTAAATGTTTCTGAGATAGGGCATAACATTTTTTAGATGAGAACATTGAAGTTCAGAAAGGTTAAACTGTTTGCTCATGGTCATAAATGGATAAGTAACCAAGGTAAAGTTTAATACTCAGCATTTTTATTACAAATGATGCATTTTCCTTCTATACTCTAGTTGTTAGCATTTTCATACTTCCATTCTTTTTTGGTCGTGGGGCTTGAACTCTGGACCTGGGCGCTGTCCCTCAGCTCTTCAGCCAAGGCTAGCGCTCTACCACTTAAGCTAAAGCGCCACTTCCAGCATTTTCAACTATACTCACCAGTAAGTGGACTCAAGGCTATTCTAAATAGGAACTAAATAATAAAGCAACCATCTATTCAATCTCCAATTATCATAGTTACAGGGGAAAAAAGACTGAATGAAATGAGTTACATTATAGATCTATCTTTCAGCAATCTCTTAATTTTTCATCTTATTTTCAATACAATGAATCTGAGGAAAAGATTTTAGAGCTCTTAAAATGGTCATCCACACTGTTCTCAATGAAAGGCAGTCTTTGCTCATGTAACAGACACTTCTAAGGACCTGAAGCTTCCATTATATATGACTCTGTCCAGTATTTAGGAAAAATTATCCTTCTTCCCATCCATCCTGGAAAATTAACATCTAAGCATAGCTGCTTTCCATCACAGCTATTAACTTGGTGAGGCATTTAAGTAATGGAACAGTGACATTCCCAAAGTCTTCTTGATGAGTTTGTGAACAGTCTGACAAAGTGTTTCTGCCACAATTATGGAGTGAGTGCCAAGGCCCAAAAGATTTAGAACTCTCTTGTGTGTTAGGAAACTTCGCTTTCATCCAGTCTCTAGGGTGACAAATGACAACAGTTCTCTGCAGAGGGATTTCATGGCCATTAAGGACAGACTAGGTTGGTACGAATAATGATGTGTGTGTACCAAAATGTGCACTATCCCTTTTTCTTCCTTTCTCTCTGTCATTTTCTCTCTTGGACTGTTAATGAAGACCATTAAACCCAAATAACGAGGTCAGCAAGGCTATAATCATTAGCCCATTATGCAGGGGTTGAGCAGATTCTGGGGCCCTTGTGGGCTACATAATCCTGAAATACCCTCCTGGCTCATATCCTTTTGCACAGGTTGAATTAAAATACCATAGGCACTGTTCTTTCTGAGCATTGGCTACCAATTTTATTTACTTTTAAAGATAACTACGTGCTATTATGTAGTGGCAATATTCTATGCATTATATCTAATAATAAATGGATAGCATCTTATGAATATAAAATGAAGACATCTAATAAGTTTTGGTAAGTATATATAGTCTAGAAAGTCATCCAGCGTCCCTTTGTAGGTAACTTCTTATCTTTACTCCCTCCGAATGGAAACTATTAATGTAATTCTTTGACTATAGTTGGCCTTTTCTAGAAGTTCATATAAATGTAATTATGTGGTGAGGTGTGTAATTTTTTGTGCTTATGCATTTTTCCCTTACCCTAATATTTTTTTGTTTTTATCCATATTATTGTATCTATCAGTAGTTCAATCGTTTTCATTGTTTTACACAGTATAGATGTGCCCCCAATTTTTATTTATGCATTAGCTTAAAGCCATGTCTCTAGAATGTTTTATTTTCACTGTTATTTGAATGAGATTTCGCTTTTTGCCTGGACCATGATTCTTCTATTTATATTACCCCAGTAGCTGGGATGATGCATGCCCACTATTGCACAGCTTTTTATTGGTTGAAATGGAGCTTAACAAACTTTTCCCTCCCTTGGGCTGGCCTTTAACCTCAATCCTCCCAATCTTTGCTTCCTGTGTAATACTACAGGCATGAGCCACTGTCCCCAGTCTGGTGTGAACATTTGGTTATAAATCCTGAGTGAACATACATTTTCTTCCTCTCGGGTAAATATTTAAATGGTGTTCTGCTGGAAATAATCATCAGCCTATATTTCATAAAATTTGTCCAGTTTTTAAATGGCTCTATCATTTTCTTTTCTACCAGGTCAACTTGGTGTTTTCAGTATAAATTCTGAGCAACACTTGCTGTGTCATTTGCAATTGGCTGTCTTGAATGATTGTCTCCTTCAAAAACCTTATCCATTTATTCATTGGTCTGATGACCTTATGTTATATATACTTGAAAAAACTTATTTAGTTAAACATGCACCTTAAACATACATTCTCCCTACTTCTGGCTCGTTCTTCTTTTGATTGTAAGAATATTATATATACTTGAAAAAACTTATTTAGTTAAACATGCACCTTAAACATACATTCTCCATACTTCTGGCTTGTTCTTCTTTTGATTGTAAGAATATTTTGGAAAAAAAAAGTCCACTTAATGAAGTCAAAATTATCAAACCTTTTTGAAATGATTTGACCTTTATAAAGTGCAAATTTTAAAAATAAGATATTTAAATAATTACTAAAGCAAAATTTCTATGTTTTTGCAGTAGAATTCATAGCAGTTGACTGTAAACAGTAGAGAAAAACCAAGAATGAGGAGTCAATTCATTTTAAACATCTACCAAAATGAGAAAAAAATACTGTGAATTCATAAATACTTAAGTCTTATTTATCATGCAGTTTTTACTTAAGGTTGTTGAAATTACAATAAAAACACATGCTAGCATACTAAGCTTTATACAGATTAAATTTACTCTTAATCAAACTAGTGTAGTGTAGTGTAGTGTAGTGTACCATAGTGTACCTCAGAATAATTTACTTGGATTAAAAAGCTTTATATATCAGATGGGGCTAAATGATTAGGCAGTGTGAAATAAATACAAATCTAATCTTGCAACTCAAAACAAGAGAGCTAATGTCTACTGTTAAGTTGATTCCTACTTGGTTTCCCACAGCTACTCCCCAGATTTGCTAGTTCTATATTTCTAAAAGAAAAACTGTTATAACACTTTTGAGTTAATACTGATCAAATATTCCCACATGCAGAATGGTGAACAAGACTTTAAGAATAATATGAGGTCTTTTGATATTTTCTTACTTACCTTCTTCATTTGCTCTGATACAATTGGCCAAATGTCTTATTCAGATACACTGTGGTTGTTCTTATTGTTAAAGACTGCATGTATGGGCTGGGAAGGTGGCTCAGTGGTAGAGCACTTGCCTTGCATGCATGAGGCCCTGGGTTCGATTCCTCAGCACCACATAAGCAAAAAGAAAAAAGCCGGAAGTGGCGCTGTGGCTCAAGTGGTAGAGCACTAGCCTTGAGCTGAAAGAGCTGAGGGACAGCACCCAGGCCCAGAGTTCAGGCCCCATGACCGATCCCCCCCCCCAAAAAAAAGACTACATGTACATAATGTTTCCCTGAATGCAAATGCTATTTAGAAGTAGGGAGAAGAATAGATCATGAGGATGGAATGTGCACTATTAGATTAATGCCTTTCTGAAGGGTGCTTCTGTGAGCTCCCTTACTTCTGTAATGTGAGGACACAGTGAGAAAACAGCTGCCATTGAAACAAAGAATGGGTCCTCAGAAGACACCCAAACTGTCTTGATATTGGTCCCTCCAGCCTGGCGAAGTCTGAGAAATAACTTGCTGTTATTTATAAGACAACCAGTTTTTTGATGTTCTGTAAGAGTGGCCTAAATATGCGAATACATGCTTCTTATTTGTGCCCTGGCAGAGTGATTATTTCAACATATTTTCATTTGTGAAGCTTTCCGTGACATCTAGGAGAAAGATCACCATACTTTTCTTTTTACTGCCACAGCCTTTGACACATTATGTACATAATAC
This sequence comes from Dipodomys merriami, assembly GCF_024711535.1. Classification (NCBI taxonomy): domain Eukaryota; kingdom Metazoa; phylum Chordata; class Mammalia; order Rodentia; family Heteromyidae; genus Dipodomys; species Dipodomys merriami. Next base: position 12,146,156 of record NW_027206512.1, read on the forward strand.
TATAATTAAATGTTTACATGTTAAAGATTCCAACTAGACTATAAGTTTATTTTTTAGTCTACCTTGGTCTTATTTAATTATTTTTAAATTTCATTTATTTTTAAATTTTTCTTTAAGTAGTGGTACAAAGGGACTTCAACTCAACATGTCAATTTATGAATGTAATGCATCTTGAGCAACATCCCCTCTTTCATCAGTCTCTCCCACTCTCCCGACTCTAAAGGAAAAACTTTATTTAATGTTTAGCATGTCCAGGCTCATGGTAGAACAAGGTACTTAATGAATATTTATTGAATGAAGCAATATTTTAAAAGATATGCTTAAGATTAAATTCTGCTACCACCACCAATTATAGAATCTAGGAAATTTCTGATGTGTTAATTAGAAATAAATAAATAGCTTTAAAGCATAAAATATAATTATTAAAAACATTCAGAAGTCAGGTACCAGTGGCTCACCGTGTAATCCTAGCTACCCAGGAAACTAAGATCTGAGGATCACGGTTCAAAGCTAGCCAGGGTAGGAAAGTCCATGAAAGTCTTAGCTCCAATTAACTACCAGAAAACCAGAAGTGGTTCTGTGGTAAGCGCTAGCCTTGAGCTTAAAAGCTCAGGACAGCATCCAGGCCCAGAGTTCAAGCCCCACAACTGACAAAAATAAAAAATAAAAACAACCAAAAACATGCAGAGATGTTCCATTTGTTCATCTGTGGAGATTAGGGAATCAGTTTATAATATTATGTTTACTTGAAAGAATATGACTAACTCTCAAAAGGTAAGGTTTAGAGAATAAGCAAGATCAACAAATGGAGAAAAACCCTGGATTCTTATGTTTGCTTAGATGAGAAAAGAATCTAGCCAGCTAAGAGACAGTTGTTTCCTCGGTCAATGAGGGTGAAAGGTCATCATTCACTTACCCTCCATGATGGTCAGTGGATCTTCCACCTTGGGGCGTAAGATATTAGGACCGAAGACAGTTGCCAAGTTCTGTGCGCTCATTTTGTTAATGCCTGAATAGGACTGTACTTCATCCAAGAACCTATTGGTTGTAACGATATGAGTGGAACACAGTGAGATTCAACTTCTCAGTGGAAGAAAACAGATCATTGGGAAATCTACAAACTGAATAGCATTGCATGTAAAACCATTTGGGAACTCCAATGGCTCTGTTTTAAATGCAAAGAAATTATGTTTTAAATTATGAAGATTCAAATTTTAAGGACTAAATCAGATATCTATTCTGGTTTGGTCTGGCTTCCTCTGTCATTAAAAGAACATGTCTGTTTGTATAATGCTAAAGTGCACTAGATAGTCACATTGTACATTGACTTGGCTATATCTTAAGATACATGTGCATCCAAGATTTATGTGTTTAGTTTGGTGTAACTATTAGAATGTGATAGAACCTTTAGTAAGTGGAGCCTTGTGGGAGGATTTATTTACTCATTCAATGGGGATGTGTTCTTGAAGGATCTGGGTTGGGATCTTTCATGACAGCCAATGATGTGAATCATTTACCCAGGTGATACATGGCCTCACCATAGACTCAACATGACAGGGCCATTCAATTATGAAACAGACACAGAAACTCATCCAAAATGTACCTTTCCCCTCTTCATGTTGATTTTTACAAGTATTTTGTTACAGTAATAGGAAGCTGATTAACATAGTTTCCAATCCCTTAACAAAGTATTACAATTATATTACCATTATTTTAGTAAACCATATAAAAGACTATCTGGTGAAATATGGTTTTTAAAAATGTATTTAATTTTTGGTGGTACTAGGGGCCTCCCATGTGTTAAACGCTTGAGCTATGCCTCCATTCCTTTCTGTTGTGTTTGTTTTTGAGTTACACATTTGCTACTCAGGCTGGATTAGACTACAGTCCTATTTACACTCCTGCATTAGTTGGGATTACAGGAACACAAGAGCGCACACAGCTTTCTATGTAGTGATGGCATCTTGTGATCTTTTTGCCTTATCTGGTTTCAAACCATTCTCCTCCCAATCTCAGTTAAGTAACTGGGATTAAAGGCATGAACCATGGTATCTGGCTCTAAAATCTTATTATAAAAAGCAAGACTCACACTCTTTGTGGAGGGATTTATGAGATTCAAATTTATGGTCTATTAAAACATAGATCAAGTATTGTAGAAATAAAAACATCGGCCCTACTGATATGAAAATTTGTGAGCTCCAATTATTTCATTTCATTAGGTGCTAAAGAGTAAAAGACATGAAATTACTCTTTCCCCAGACAGAAGGAAATACTGTTGCAATCTTTCAGCCTTTTTGCATTTCCCATTTGCTCTTCATTTCTACAAAAATTCCTATTATTTCATGGGTTTACTGATATATTAATGAGATAAAGTAGCAAATAATAAGAAATAAAATAACATGTTTACATTGCACTCATATAATTCAATCATGGTGCTAGGCTGATTGAATTCTCAAAATAGGTGTATGACATTGATACCACTATTATCTCCATTTCATCAAGGAAAGTCATACGGTGTCAGGTTTGCCAAAGGTGTAGATTAGATGGCAGACCTGAGATTTGAACCCAGGTAGTGTGACTCCAGAGTCTGTACTCTTATCTATAGAATTGTGACTTTATAAAGTTGCCTATTTTCATATGGTTAGCCTAATGCAAAACCTAAAGGCACAAATTCTAACCATCACTTCTTATTTGAAGTACCTTAACATAGAAAGTCGGCTTCAATATTTCAAGAGAAGTATTTCTTCTGTGGCAGATTAAAATCCTTCAATAATGTTCTTAAGCAAATTTTTTTCTTTTTTATTTCTCTTAAGAGACTGTAACCTTTTTCTCCTTACTACCATAACTTGAATTGATTCCAAAATCTTAGAATGGAAATCTTACACAAGTATTTGCACCAGTGAAACTATTCCTAAGAGTTTATTTTCTTTTAAACATAATAGTCATTAGAAAAAGTTACCGTGTTGGGCTGGGAAGGTTGCTCAGTGGTAGAGCGCTTGCCTTGCATGCCTGAGGCCCTGGGTTCGATTCCCCAGCACCACATAAGCAAAAAGAAAAAAGCCAGAAGTGGCGCTATGGCTCAAGTGGTAGAGCGTTAGCCTTGAGCTGAAGAGCTGAGGGGCAGCGCCCAGGCCCAGAGTTCAGGCTCCACAACTGGACCCAAAAAAGAAAAAAAAGAAAAAACGAAAAAAAGAAAAAAGTTACCGTGCAAAGTTTTAGAATTCCTATACAATGACATTAACAATAAAATCCATAGTGTCTGTTTCTCAGCTTTGTGAACGATGTTTTCACTAGCATCTTGTTTATTAGGACCCTGAAATTCAGAAAGGGTAAGGACATTGCCTAGAGACACAGAGCAGTTGGTAATAGATACATCCTATACATATGTTTCTCACGCCAACACAAACGTGTTCCTTTTCTTAACAATAAACCCAGCTGACAAGGTGCAAACGACTTTGATGGGAATTCAAAGCAATATATCTTTAATATGTGGAGGCAAGGAAGATCAAATAACAAAATCAAGCAATTTTAGTGCTCAAAGACATCTTTGAGATCACTCTGTCAAACCTCTACTACATAAACCTCTGTGTAGCAGAGACTACACAAACTCAGAGTGGTTCAACGAGTTTATTCATTGTTCAGCATAAATTGTTATTCAACAAAATACAGCCATGTCTTGCTGAATCTTGTCTTTAAGAAAGTTCTTACCTAAAAAAAAGAAAGTTCTTACCTGCAAATATACTTGAGGAGGTTGTAATTAACCACTGGCAAACTCTTCACTTGCTTGGCTAATTCCATCACACCCTGAGTATGAAGAAGGAGAGAATAATTCTTACCATTCTATGTGTTAGCCTTGGAAATAAGAAAATGGAAAATAGCCATGTGGGTTTCATTCTTTCATTTTTCAGTTTTACATGTCGGCAGTGAAAGATTCTGTCCTGCCAATGTTCCATTGTCACAGTGTGTGTTTTGGCAATACTTTTCAAAGATGTACAAGTATTTTAACTAAGCATAGTGACATGTTGCACAATGATGTTCTGTAACCGCTAGACTGCATTTGCATCGGTTACAGATTCTATTATTTATTGGTGAAGCTATCCTAGATTGTATAGTATACCTTGTTATCTCGGTACAAAGATGAAACTGTCTAGCATTTCTGCCTTCACATCACAGAGCATATGCCCTCTGGTGTAGAGCTGTGCTGTACTAGTGCTGTTGTACTAGATTTAAGTGAAACTCTTTTTACAATTTTAACATTGTTTTCTCAGTTGACTGAAATAGAACATAACTTCATTTGAAGTAATATGATTTGGATAAAAATGTTAGCCTTCACTGTAGTGAGACTCCTTCCAATTTTCAGCATGGCCCAAATAGACAGATGGCATTGGCAAGTCCCTCTGGACTGGTCATGTCCATGATATATACCATTTGGGGTTGGAAGGCAGTTAGAAAGCTGATCTCCTTTGAAATTTCACAAGGGATTGATTTCTTTGGCTCTTCTCATTATAAACTTCTAACATGTAAATGGTCACAGAAAAGTTAATGGATAATGTAATCTGATTTTTTTCTTCTTGCTTTAAAGTAAATATTTTAGGCTTTTCAGGACATATGGTGTCTGTCACAATTATTCAGCTATTCAACAAGCCACTGACAATATTATACAACAGCAGAAAAAAATGCACTTGTAAAATATGTAGCAGTTTTTTATATGAATGCCAAAAAACTACAGCAGGGGAAAGGATAATATTTTCAACAAATGATGTTGAGACAACTGGATATCCACATGTAGAAAAATGAAGTTGGCTCTTTCCTCATGCTGTAAACAAGAATGAATCAGAAAAGGATCATGGAGGGGCTGGGAAGGTGGTTCAGTGGTAAAGTGCTTGCCTTGCATGCATGAGGCCCTAGGTTTGATTCCTCAGCACCATATAAGCAGAAAAAGCCAGAAGTGGCGCTGTGGCTCAAGTGGTAGAGCTTCAGCTTGAGCTGAAGAGTTGAGGGACAGAGCCCAGGCCCAGAGTTCAGGCCCCATGACAGACCCAAAAAAAGGATCATGGATCATGTGACAGCTAACACTATTAAGTATTTGAGTTTTATATGAATGAACTTTTAGGTCTTGAATTAAAGTGTTCTTAGTATGATACCAAATGTATAAGCAATTACAAATAGATAAATTAGATTTCATCAAGTGAAAACCTTTTGTTAAAATGTTTCAAATAGTGAGGCACTGGTGGTTTGTGCCCATAATCCTAGCTATTCAGGAGGCTGAGATCTGAGGATTGTGGTTTGAAGCTAGCCCAGGCAGAAAAATCCCCCAAGACCTTTAATCTCCATTTAATCACTCGAAAACTGGAAAAGGCACTGTGGCAAAAAGAACTCAAGGACAACATCCAGGCCCTGAGTTCAAGTCCCACAATCAACATCAATAACAACAAAAGTTTCAAATAAAATACTTTTGCTAAAAGGTTTTTGGCAAAGGATATCATCAGGAAAATAAGTAAATAATCCATAAATGGAAGAAGATATTTGCAAATCATATATTTGACTTGAATCTAGGTTATGTAAACTCTTATAACAATAATAGTAAAATGCAGTCATCCTTTCACATTTAACAGATTTAATCAACTACAAGTTGAAGATCTTAGAAAAACACTGCCACTATTCTGAACATGGAAATACTGTTTTTCTTGTCATTATTCCAAAAATAATACAGCACAACATTTGTATTGTTTTAGGTATACATAGCATTTGTATTGTTTTAGGTATAGCACATAATATAGAGATTATTTAAAACATATAGGAAGATATGAACATATATGTACATCTGGTGCTAATACTACACCATTTTCATAAGGGATGTGGGCATTTACAAATACGCATTTTCAGGGAGTTTTGGAACCAATCCCCAAGGTACTGAAATAATTTAATCCAGATAAAAATTGCCCAGGTATCCAAAGATAATACACATATAGCAAACAAACATATGAAAATGTATCCAATCAGAAAATACTACTCAAACATCAGTGATATGACACATCACACACATCTACATGTCTGCAATAAATGAGAAAAATAATAAATGATGACACAGATGTGGTCAACTTGAAACCTATACATACTGCAGGTAGAAATGTGAAATCACAGTGATCTTCAGAAAAGAACTCTACATAGCTCAGCAATTCAGAGAAAGAAAAGGCTATGTCCATGCATAATTTAGTACATAGATGGTCATATCAGTATGTGATATTAAGGCACAGAATAGTGGGAAACTGTCCAAAAATAGGGCTAAGGAAATTTACAAAGTAAGACTGAAAATACTGACAAGTACCCCAAACAAAACTTGTTTGGAAATAAATGTATTCACTTACCAATTCTTCTTCTTTGCTGAGCAGTTTGGCACATGACAGAAAGTCTTCATACTTGGCGTAAGGAATAACTGGCTCTGGTAGTTCTCGGAGATAGAGTTTAAGAAGAGACGCCACGGTGTGTACATCAGTGTTGCTGCAGCGACAGAAAGTGAAGACATTCTTTGGAGTCAACTTTATACTGTTTCATTCTTATTTTTCATCTAGGATATGTCTAAGAGTTAGAGTCTCTATTCATATCAAGGTAACTGAGTAAATCAATTGAATCTTCAGGGATCACACATTTCTATAATACTTATTAAATGTCACTACAGGTAGGATTAATTATGTGAATGGTCAAACACTCTACTCAGGTGTATAGTTGACTGTAAGAAAGAGTGGGAAACATCAATAATATATCAGATCTTAAAAATACCATATACAGGAAGTGGCGCTGAGGCTCAAGAGGTAGAGTGCTCGCCTTGAGCTGATGAGCACAGGGACAGCGCCCAAGCTGAGTTCAAGCCCCACGATCGACAAAAAAAAAAAAAATACCATATACAAAAAAAAAATAGAATCTGTGTCTCTGTGTATATTCAATTTCAGAATTAACTACTTCTGGAACCTCACTTCATCTCAAAACATTAAACTCATTTTCAAGTATACTTTGGAGACTGGTTATAGATACTTGAAGCATAGCATGACACATTATAACTTTAAGCATAGCTTATTTTGAAAATAATTGACTCTCAGCATGATTGCTTGGTTAATATTCAAAAATAGTGGAAAAATTTTAAGAGTCTGCTAGAAAGAGAAGGGTAATGCTACGAAAATATACAACGAAGATTTAACATAACCTTTACATAACGTGCATAATTTATTTTTACTCTCTACTGAATACCAGAGTGACAGGCTAATTTACCAAAACATAAATTTATCTTTTGTTCTTTATATAGCCTGTACCCTGCTACCATAAAGATAGGTAGCAGTAAAGGCAAAGCAGTGATTTTTTTTGTTTTAGAGCAGGGGCTGGAGGGTTTCTGTATGTAGTTTGAAATTAATTCCTAGGAGCCAGGAGCATGGAATGCACACATGTAGGGAGCTGGTGAGCAATGAGAACTTGCAGCTCACTCCTGGGCTGGACTGCAGGAGCAGAACTTTCCCCCAGAAAGTCTGCCCTGAGAAGTTGGAATGCAGGCACTGAGATGCCCTGCCAAGGAAGATTTTCTTATCCCAATGGTGGGGGTAGTCTTCACAGAAGTGTATGATATAGCATCATATGCCTTTTAGTTCTACATTTTGGACTCCAAGTTGATTTTGTCAGGTATTAACTGCACACCTAGTTTATATTGGGTCTTCCTTGCAACCCAGTGGAAACACTAGTACAATAACCAATAACATAATAAATAAACATTAAACCAATAACCAACAAACTAATAACAATATAGGTATGGAGTTATAGAAGGTGGTTATAGAAGTTTGGGCCAAGATCTGGAGAGTGAGACTAGATGAACTGAGAGTAGGACAGGGTGATGATTCTTCTTTAAAGCAGAAGAGAGAAATGGAACCTAAAGACGGAGGCAATTGGTTAAGAAATGGGAAAAGGCTGGGATGCTCAGGGACCAGAATGGGTCCGGGGGAGGTTGGAGCAGCAGGAAGCTTCTTTGTAGACCACAGATCTTCACTATTGCAGGGGCCTCAGGACAGGCATATTTTAAATTACTCCCCCCCCTTTTTTTTTACCAGTCCTGGGGCTTGAACTCAGGGCTTGGGCACTGTCCCTAAGCTTCTTTTGCTCCAGGCTAGTGCTCTAACACTTGAGCCACAGCGCCATTTCTGTTTTATTGTTTGTTTGTTTGTTTATGTGGTCCTGAGGAATCGAGTCCAGGGCTTCATACATGCTAGGCAAGCACTCTACCATTAAGCCACATTCCCAGCCCTTAACTTACTTTTAAAAATGATATTAAGATGATGACTTTGATCTCATGGGGCTTGTTGGATTAACTTACTTTTTCATAACTAATTACATTTTTCTTTTTGAAATTCTAAACTGATGGGCAGTATGAAAGATGTCATTTTAAAGATGAAGAACATAACATGTTTAGAATATATTGAAAATTGAAACCATGCTCATTAGTTCCCCCAAATGAGCTTCAATTTTATTGTGTTTTCCAGTACTCAGGCTTGAACTCAGGGTCTCTCATTCACACTGGGCTTTTTCACTTAAGGTTGGCTCTCTACCACTTGAGCTATAGTTTCACATCTGGCTTTTGGGTGGTTAATTGGAGATAAGGAGATAAGAGTCTTATGGAGTTTTCTATGCAGGCTAGCTACAAACTTTGATTCTTGGATATCAGCTTTGAAGCAGCCAGGATTACAGATGTGAGCCACCGCATCTGTTTGTTTGTTTTTATTGTAAAGGTGATATACAGAGGGGTTACAGTTACATCAGGGAATGAGTACATTTCCTTTTGAACATTTCACCCTCTCCCTCATTTTCTCTCACTTTTATTCTTTCCCAACCCCTCACCCCATGCGGTGTAGTTTATTTCAAACATAGTGTCTAGTGAGTATCACTGCTGTATTAATTTGATTTTCAATAAGACAATTAAATCTGTTGTTATTACTGGCAAAGCAGCATCTCACCAATATCTACACACTCTATGTTCCTCTCAGGTAGTAAAGCTCTACCACTGAAAATGAAGTCACCCATGGTAACAAAACCACAACTTGGGGGAGGGGGTGATATGCAGTGTACACAAATTTTCTTATGAACAATTTCTACTCCTTGATTTCATTTGAAACCAAACTACCATCATAATTAGTCTGAGTCATTTTTGCTTTCTGAGGCAATGGCAATATTATCAATGGTCCAGAGAACAATATGAAAGCAAAATGTACACAAATGAAAACAAAATATGACAACAAAATCTGTATATTTACATTACATATAGAATATGTCTGAGTACCTCAATAGAAGCTATCAAGTATTTATGGGTAATCGAAGGGACAGTGGTGATATGGTAGAAACTTATATTTGATGAGAAATCTGTTTTAGAATTTCATTGAAGATCTATTCCTTAAAGGAGGTGTTCCCAAACACATTGTTCATCAGCTAGCTTTCTGGTGAAGCATTTTGTGAGCTGCAGTATTGAAAATATTTGAACACTAGATGGCGCAATTGCAAAATTAGATTTAGGAATTGGTGTGAAGGTTGTGAAGGATGAAAGGCTGAAAACTCATTCTTCCCCTACCAGCAATTTTCTTAGCACCAAAGCTGCCGTGATGTTCCAAGAATAGAAATATTAGAGCTATGAATCAAGGTAAGAGAGGTCGAGTGGGATTGCTATTTTATTCCTTTCCTGAAGAGAGATGTTCGCTTTCTAGCATAGCATGATTGTATATAAGCACACCGTTAATTATATCCAAATGATAAACAAAAAGAATAACCAAATATGTATCTTTTTTCAATTAACCAAGATTATTCAACTTTTTCTTAAAGGCTGAATTTTAAATTTTACAGCTTTCGGTTTTAGGATTCATTATACATAGGCCACTTGGTAGGATAGAGACTTCTGCATGGTTAGGGTATTTTCATTTTTGTTTTTGTCCTTTCCCTTTGAGGGGAAGAAAACAATCACTTCCGGACAAACTGCAGCATGTTTTCTCTCTGTGCTGATTCACCTCACGAGGCTCATGGTCAATCTTCCCCTTCTGCTGATAGGCTACCTCCAGCAAAGAGAAGCTGGGTGTTTCTCTGAAATATCTCTTTCTCTACAAAATAGCAGCACTCCAAATCTAGCTGTCCAGTCTAATCTCTGATATTAAAAAATCTACTATTTTGCCTAATGACATTCATTTAATATGGAGAGCAATTAATTGGATACCAATATGTCTTGAATGTTCAATGTTCACCAAAGAATGGATCTTTTATATTTTTGACTCAGAGGAGCATATCAGTCCTTACCAAATTGTAATAACTTATTGTGACAAAGATCAGTGCACAATAGAACATAAAAGTCCTTCACATGGCTCATAGAAACAATACAGTCTACACACCCTAGACTCTTACTGCAGTCAAATGAGTCAGCTTGGTTATGAACCCCTATAGGTGATGTCCTTGAGCAGGTCATGGCACTGATCCTTGAGATAATGAGGTACTTTTTCATATTTCTTGGTAGCAGTTGCTCACATATCGTTTATGCAGTCTCAAGTTTCTTTGTTCCAAAATTAAGATTATAAGCATGCACATTATGTGCCAAAATGCAGATAGAGATAGGCTCATAGGCCTTGGGTAAAAAGCTATTGGATCAGGAGTGCAAATACCCCATAACTGATCAGAATATGCACTTCATTTTTATCTTTTTTGGACTTGAACTTCACTTTAGAATCAGTTTCCTTGTATTCAGACCATTCATTTCTTTTTTGTCAAACAGTAGAAAATTACCAGATCCTTTCTATGATTGACCTGATGATCTATTCTCCTAGTTCACTTTTGGTCATTTAGGATGGCTATTTTGCTCACTCACAGAATATGTCCTGAGCATGTATGCTGTACATGCTTCACGCTATTTGCTAAGTAGGACAGTAATTAATAATAGACTTTTGTCTCCCTTGGGCTTCTCATAGCTTACTTGTTATTAATAGTTTTTTATATCAGATCTCATTTTTCCTTTATTTCTACACATTCTAATTGTTAAGTGCTTGCTAGTATGTGATATCATTTTTAAGAACATTCTCTGTCCTTTCTGGAAATTATCTACGCTATTTCTAATCCATGGGCCATATAAGCCTCTTAGTAATCTGAATAGGGATAAAGAATCCACTCTTGTCTATTCTCTAACCCCACTCTTCCTTCCCTAATAAACATGGCTACACACACTGATACATCCAAATGCCACCATAATTACAAGTATAATATGACACAGACAAAACCCTTGCAATGTTTAAGCCTTAAAATTAGACATGGGAATTTTTCACTTAGGCTGTTAAGCACAGAATGCAATAAAATCAATCCCTTACTTTAACAGAATAGAATGACTTCCCAATGCATGCATACAGGAAGTTATTAAATATATTGTAACTGTCTCTGCAGTCAATGATATGAGGAGATAAAATCTCATTTGAATTAAGAAAATAATAATAATATATCTGCAAGACTCCAGGGGGATCTTAATAAGACTGAACACATTCTAAGACAGCACAAAAATCAAATTTCCCTGAACTGCCTTCCTTCAGCAGCAACTCTGTCTGACAGTTCATTCACCAAGACATAGAAAAGCCAATCTAAAGGTACAAGCAGCTCTACACTAAGCTAAACATTTCTGTTTTTTATGTCTGCTCTTGTTCTGATTTTTTCATTTGTCTGTCTAAACAATCTTACTCTTTGGCAGTGAAGTTTGAATCTGCTTAAAATGGCTCCGCTTATTGTACAGTTACGTGTCACTTCTGAATTGTATACACAATCAAAAGACTTTCATCTCCAAAGTGCTGAATTAGACTGAAATGCTCAGTCCACTTCAGCTCTCCTGGTTGAAACGTTCTGATGGCAGAGCATTGCGTCAGGACCTCTGTTATAGACTGAACCATAGTCTCCCCCTCTCCCTCACACACACATCCCCTGACCCATACATGAAAGCCCTAACTCCCTAATGTGATGATATTTCCAGACAGGGAGACAGGGCCACTGGGAGGGCGTTAAGGTTAGAAGAGATCATGAAGGTGGTGTCCTGGTACAACAAGATCAGTGCCCATGTTAAAAAGAGACACCAGAGAGTTTGATGTCTCTTTCCCTGTTCCTTTGCACTTCCTTGTCTTTTCCTTTTCTGGGTCCTATTTTGCACTGGTATCTCCAAGCCTCTCTTCCTTGGCTTGCCTTTAGGTGCTCTTCTCCTGAACTCCTTGAACATCCCAGTATATGTCTAGGAGTTTAAGTCTCACCTTTCTACAAAGACTACTAAGTTTATATATGTCTACACTATACCTTCCCATGGCATTGAAATGCTCTGTATGCACTTGAACTTCATGTACACAAAGCTGACAGAGAACAAGAAGAAATTCTCCCTTTGCAATAAAGAAGTGTTCCTCCTGTAGCATTATTCCATGATGAATGGCATCACCCTTATCATAAACAATCAATACACTAAATACAGCCTAAATCTTGTCATTCCTGAGAGGCTTACTCAAATTGTGACTAGTGATTCTCAGACTAAATTCTATGTTGGCATCACTTCAGAAGTTAAAAAACAGCCAATGGAATGTATATATTCTGACATATTTCCTTACTAATCTATAAACCCTTTAATCAATCTCACTAACATTGCTGAGGTTCAATTTTAGATTACTCACTTCTATTAAAAATGCAGCAAAGTCTTCATGCTACAAGTTTGTTCTCTAAACTGCAAATACAAATACAAATAATAAAATGTCTTGGCACATAGCTTTCATGCACTACATATAACTATTATTTTTAATGTATATAAATCAATATATATTACACAGAAGAACATGCACAGTTACTTCATCGACTAGTTATTAAAGTGGTCATTCAGTCCTACTACTATGCGTGAGGCATTGACTCACTTTAGACATTTTCCAATTTGTCTAAACAAGGCATAGGGTTTAACTAAGAAATAAAATTGGATTCTGATTTCCTTTCTATGATAGCACCAAGGTGTTTTGATGAAAGAGGAAAGGCTAAGAAGATTAAGGCAATTATAAAGCTTGGCACAGAAGATTTAGAAAAGTTCCTTAAAGGAAAAATCAATTTCAAACAGACTACCCCGTGCGTACATATAAATTCAATTAAAACTATAACAAAACATAATTGGAACTTTAAGTACTTCAAATATAAGACCTGAAATTCTGAAACAGAAGAAATCATAGGGTAAACACTTCAAGACATTAGTGTAGGCAAAGATTTTCAGAATAGAACTCTAAAAGCACAGAAAACAAAAGTAAGATTTGACAAATGGGAAACAACCTACAGAAACGGGAGAAAATACTGTACATCAAACTTGTGACTGGTATTCGGAATATATAGGGAAATAAGAGAATAGGAACTAAGCAACCCACTTAAAGTGAGCAAATAATCTGAACAATATTTCTTAAACAGTTATCAAATATATGAAAAAAATCTTGCTATCACTTCCATGGGTATGCTTGTTAAAACTACAATGAGATATTTCCATTCTGTTAGAATGCTAATTATAAGAAAAAATAAACAATACACCTGTGAGGATGTGGAGGCAAAGGAATTCTTAGGCTGCTTAGCAGGAATATAAATTAGTACCCCCATCATGGAAAACAACAGGTGGATCCTTAAAAACTTGAAGTGGTAGTGCTACCATATGCTCCTACTAGCCTATGGCAGGCAGATATCCAAAAGACACAAAGTCACCATACCAGAGCTCCCTGCATGTGCAGGTGTACTGTAGCACAGTTCATAACATCTGTGGACTCATCCCGGGTGTCTTCCACTGATGGGTAGATAGACACCAGCATTAGATACACTGAAATGTTATGTTATTCAGCCATAAAGCGTGTAATTCTGTCCCTAGAGCAAATTGGATGGAACTAGAGGGAATTATGTTAGTAAAATAATCCAGACACAGAAGGACAGTTGTCACATGTGCCTTTTTCCATGAGGAAATTGAGAAAAGTCAACCCCAATATAGACTTCGATGTTGGAAAGGGGTTGAGATGGTCACGAGGCAGGTAGAGAAGAAGGTTTATGATCAGTGTGTGCTGTGTTTATGTGTTGAATATCATATGAACATCACACTCAATCCCATTAATATGTACAATTAATATATGTTAATCAAAATAAAATTTTAATGAAAATGTTAAAGTTTTCAGTTATCAAGCCCATCATCACAGCTATTGAGAGTATCTTTCATGCCTAGTAGCTTTAGATTGATAGTCCAGTGTCATGTCCACATTTATTTAGAAGTACTATTTAAATACACATGCTGCATTTAGTACTATGGATAACAATATTGTCAAAAGTATCAAGAAATGAATTATTTTTAAAGTATTATACATTTCCTCATCAACTTAAAATCTGAAGTCAATGAAGCCACGAAATATGTCCTATTAAACTAAGATCCTATTTGTGTCAATCATGTAGGTAATCACTTTAATTTAGTTTGGTCTTTCATACTAAAAAATACTTTTATTATCTTTATGCAATGGTACAAAGGAGTTGCCATTCAACAGAGCAGTTTATGAATACAATGCAAGGTATTCATTGTAGCTAAGTATTGATATAAGGAATTATTTGAAAGCCAATGAAGCAGAGATGATAGCAAAGCAGATGTTAGCAAAGCAGACATTCTATTGTGTGTGTACATACTGCATTCACACACATGAACCTTCTCCACATACATATGCCTGCATACAGACATGCATACATATGTACTTCCATCTTTGTAGAATTGTTTTAAATGTATCCAGTCAGATTTAGCACTGGAAAAAAATCAGCAAGGTTTCTGTATTTAAAGTCTCTCTGGTTTGTACATGGGACTTCTTTCCTTTCTCAGGACTAGAGATTCTGCCTTATGTGTATTCATAATTATCCCAGGAGAAAATGGAAACCTTTGAATTCCCACAGAGTTTTAGTGACAGTAAGCATCTCCTAGGCCTAAGCTGAGATCCACACTGCAGTAATGTCCATGCAGCAGCAATGTCTTCAACAGGTCTTTGAACACAGCTTTCTGCATTCACAATTTTTTTTTTTTTTTTTTGTCAGTCGTGGTGCTTGAACTCTGGGCCTGGGCGCTGTCCCTCTGCTTTTCAGCTCAAGGTGAGTGTTCTACCACTTGAGCCACAGCGCCACTTCCAGTTTTCTAGTGGTTAACTGGAGATAAGAATCTCACAGACTTTCCTGTCCAGGCTGGCTCTGAACTGCAATCCACAGATCTCAGCCTCCTGAGTAGCTAGGATTACAGGCATGAGCCACCAGCACCTGGCTGCATTCACAAATTTTAACACATAATGCTAAGGAATGAAAAAATGATTTAGAATATTGGTACATTGTGATCAATTTAGATCACCTGTTTTCAAGTAATATAAAGAAACTACTCAAAGTGAGATACAAGAGAAACTCATTTATAGAAATGTTAAGGTCATACTTTGCACATAGTGCTTAATTTTTAATGGATTATAGAACTGCAGTTTGAGAGAGGTGAAAAAAATTCTAGTTCATGCTTTGCTGCACATTTTCCCCAGGCATGTTTCAGAAGCAAAGGAATTGTGAGAAACGATATATAACCTATGAGAACAATGTAATTGCATAATTAGCTAGATTCTGGGAAGCATGAGCACTTATTTCTTTCTTGCATCTGACTCCCAGTGTACAATGAAAGCATTCTTACATACAGTTCACTTGACTCTGTCTTCGGGTCTTCACACTGATAAAGGTAAGTGCTGGAGCTCCTCAATGTAGCCCTCACACTTCAATTGTACCCAGGACTTGAGGTTGTGATTTCAATTTTACACGGTGTTCAAAACAAAAATAAATAAATAAATTTGGTTTAATCAAAAGAGAGAGTACTATCCTTATCCTTAGTTAGTTACAAGTTTGTTTAGCTTGCTAACATTGTTTGTTGTTGTTGTTGTTGTTGGTTGTTGGTCATGGGTCTTGAACTCTGGGCCTGGGCGCTGTCCCTGAGCTCTTCAACTCAAGGTAAGTACTCTACCACTTGAGCCACAGCACCACGTCCAGTTTTCTGGTGGTTTATTGGAGATAAGAGTTTCATGGACTTTCCAGCACAGGCTGGCTTTGAACAACGATCCTCAGCTCTCAGTCTCCTGAGTAGCTAGGATTACAGGAGCCAGGCCTAACATTGTTTTTGCCTTTAGTAAGCTCTGCATAAGAAGCTTCAAGAGACAAAGGAAATTCAACTACATAATTCAACTACATAAGATAATCAGCACCTGGGTGCCAGAGGCTCATGCCTGGAATCCTAGCTAATCTGGAGGCTGACCTGTGAGGACCATGGTTTGAAGCCAGCATGGGCAGCAAAATCTGTGAGACTCTTATCTCCAATTTACTACCAATAAAAGCCAGAAGTGGAGTTATTGCTCAAGTGGTAGAGCAGTAGCCTTGAAGAAAAAAAGCTTAGGGACAGCACCCAGGACCCAAGTTCGAGCCCCAAGATGAGCACCAACACAAACAAAAAGATATTAGTCTATTTTTCTCTGAGAGACTTCAGATTATAGAACCAAGAATTTCCCAGAGAAATATTAATTTTCTTACACTATGGTATATTTATACTTGAGAAAATATTTTAAAATTTCCTGGATGTTTAAAACCTATGTACATAATTTAAAATTCCTATTTTAAAATTAAAAACATAGATGAATATCACTAACAAATTTTCTAGCTAACAAGACTACATAAATAGACATGTATATAAACATCTATATATTTGCATATTTTTCTTATCATGTATATAAACATCTATATATTTGCAAATTTTTCTTTTCTTTTTTTTTTTTTGGCCAGTCATGGAGCCTGAACTCTGGGGCTTGGGTGCTGTCCCTCAGCTCTTCAGCTCAAGGCTAGTGCTTTACCACTGTAGTCACAGTGCCACTTCCGGCTTTTTCTGCTTAAATGGTGCTGAGGAATAGAACCCAGGGCCTTATGCATGCAAGGCAAGCACTCTACCACTTCCTAGCCCCTATATTTGCATATTTTTCTTATCAATGTATCTACAACACCAACTAATTCCCTATGGCCCATTATCTTCCAAAATCCTCACAAGCCTGGTCAATTTTAATAATCTGATTTTGGGACAACAAGAAAGGATGCAAAACATTTTTCAGAAAACGAATTTTTATCCAATAAAATCAACAAGGAGAGAAAGAAAGCTGTGTGCCTTGCCACAGGAGGTGTAAAAATAGAGAACTTGTTTTTTATTGTCAAATCTCTAACTCATGGTGTTAGAAGAAGCTAAAATAAGATTTTCTCCTCTATCTGTGAGTCAACAAGTTGACACCAGAACCTGCAAGTCCCTACAAAACTTGTCCCGTTTCTAAATAGTTCAACAGATATTTGTTAGAATATTTTCACTATAGGACCTAAATGATAACATCTAGTTTAGTAATTGACTATATAAATTGGGAGAAAAGGAAGTGAAGAGCTATTAAAAAAATCTTACTTGCTATTCTCTCACTTTCTTGTTTGATGTGATGCTTTGTCACCAGGCATAGAGATGTGTGTGGGTTTTTAATACTTGTATTTACTACTTAGGACATTTTAAATTATCTTTACATAGTTGTATAAAGGAATTTCAATTCAATATGTCAGTTTATGAGTATAATTCATCTTGATCAGTGTCATACTTCCACCATTCTCTCCCATTTCTCTTTCCCACAATTTTCCTAGATTCATTTTCAATGTACATTGAATATTATGAGTGCATTTTCCCACCCTTCCTCATTTCATTTACTTATCCTGATTCCCTTGACTTCATCCCTCTGACAGCCCAAGTTCCAACTATTTGAACACCCAACACACAAGATTAAACAGGCAATTTTTAAAGAAAGGTCAGAGTAGAGGAAAGGGCAATAAGGTAGATTTGATTGAGAATATGTAAGGTCTTTTTGTGTGTTGTTTTACTTTGGTTTGGTTTTTAATTGCTGTGTTGTTTGGTTATAAATCAAAATCTAGTTAACTTTGGTAGTCATGACAGCCTTCAGGAGTAGAAACCAAACAAAGATACTAGACCTAAATTAGACCAGTGACTTTCTAAAAATAAGAAATCCATTCATAAGGTTATGACTTTGTATACTGGCTCAGGCAGGAGTTTTGCTTTTGTTAACGAAGTGATATTCTAATAAAATTTTAGAAGTTACTTTGAAATATAATTTTCAAATTTCCTAAATTCAAAGTCTATCAGATTGAATACAAAAATTTTCTGCTTTTTGAGATAGCAAAAACATTGACATTCTTTCATTCAACAAATACACTTACAATATATTCCCTGTATGTATTTATTCAGAAAAATATTTAATGAATACTTGCATTGTGTTAGGGATTACTTTAAGTGATACTAATGAAAAGTGACTAGGATTCACAAAATTCTCTACCTCTGGGTTCATATTCTAACCTACATGTAGGTTTTATTATATATACAATATATATTATATAATATAATCACAATTAAATAATTATGAATAATTATATAATATATTATATAGTGTTATAATCTATCTTAAATATAAATGTATATATAGAGAGAGAAAGAGAGAGAGTATTGGAACTTGAACTCACAACCTTGCACTCTCATTTGGCTTTTTCACTTTAGACTGACACTTTACCACTTGAGCCACACCTCTACTTCCCACATTTTGCTAATTAGTAGGAGATAGAGGCTCTTGGAATTTACTTCTAGGACCATCTTCTAATGTTAGTCTTCAGGGCTCAGCCAGCCACATAGGAGTGGCTGGGATTACCAGTATAAGACAACGGCTCCCAGGGAGCACAGTTTTAAATGGAGATTCACTGTGATGTCCTCATAAGCATGGAGACACATTCCCATAAGTTATTGGTATTTATCTCACCTGTATAAAGGTATCATTTGAATATTATTAATTCTTTAAAGATTTTTAAAACCATTTCTTTACTGAGAATGCTCAAAACAATCCAAAAGTATAATCAAACATTTCAAAACCTATGCCTTCTACAAAGGATCTATGAATAGCTCCGACACCATGTGAAAAGGTACTCAACACCAGTGAAATATCATTTCACAAGCACTAAAAATGCCAAACTAAAAAAGTGAGACATTCCAATGGAGCTGATGGAGATAGAAAGTCGTACATCCATTTTGGGAAATGGCATATCCATTTCTCAAATAGTAAACAGATATGATCTTGTAGTTCCACATTTAGTTTTGAACCAGAAATGAATGAAAACAAGTCCATGCACACTGACAACTACATGTTTACAGAGACAGCTTTCATAACATTTCCCAAATAGAAAACAACATAAATAACCTACTAACGGATGCATGGATTAACAAAATATTTATTAAATACAATTCTCTTCATCAATAAAAAAGAAAAAATATGTCCATGATATAGACACAATTCTAAAGCATTATGGTGTCAAAGAAGCTTGATGGGAGTGAATATTGAATAATTACAGTTACATGAAATGCACAGAAAAGGAAAAATCCACACAGAAGGAAGTTGCTGAACTATGACACTTGGGAGGAAAGATAAGGGGTAATAATAAATTGGCATAGAGATCTTTTAGGGGTAATAAAACTGAAACTGATGTATGATGGTGTAAACTTTTTAAAGCAAGCATCGTTGCTCATTGTACCCCTGAAATAGGGGTGAATCATATGAACAAGAATATGACTTAAAAATTTATTTCAAGAACATATAACTTCAAGGAAGTCACTTTTGTAAAACAAAAATTTACAATCTGAATTATAAAACACAAAAACACATACTTCCTGGGCATAAAACTTTATAGGTACCTTATTTCTTTCAGTAGGAATTGCTATGGAGATTTCAAAACAGAAATGAAGGCTTCCTGAATTTTAAAACACTGGAGAGTTTATGGCTAAGCATTAGTCTCTGTCTCACATAGATTTTGTTTTTATGACTTTTCCTTATCACATAAAATGTCTGTTTTAGTTATCATTATCATCAGCATGATTATTCTTACAGTGGGAATAAACAGGTCCCCAATCATAATGCCAAGAAAAAGTACCTTCTCCAGGCCAGAGCCTGTTCTAACCAGTCTACTCACATGGCATCATTGACTAACTCCTAGTGCTTTTCTTTTCTCTTGGTGTGTGTGAAGGTTCTGGGCAAGAACTCTACCACTTAGGATATGCCCCCACCCCTTTTGTGTGTTCTTTGGTTTTGAGATGCACACTTGCCAAAGCTGTCCTTGAATTGGATCCTGTCGTTGAGATAACAGTGTATGCCCTCATGCCCGCACTTGATTTTGTTTATAAGTGAATAGATGCATAATCCTGCAGGATTATACAGGGTAAAAAGACTATGGGAAGTAGCTGGTGTCAAGTTATTAACGTGGGTGGTATGTAATGGGTAGAGGGTTTAGTACCATACCAGTCTGTCATCAAAGCCTGACCTCTTTACTGCCACATTGTGTCCTTGTGGAAAAGCAGACCAACTCCCACTGGTGTACATGCCAAATACTTGAGAGACTTCTTGAGTAACCAATTTAATTCATAACCTTGTTGGATGCTAATGGACATGAGCCCAAATTCTGCAGAAGTGAACCAAAAGGAAAATGAAGGTCTTGTTCCCAAAATCAGATGAGCAAGTTTTCAGACACATGAGAGAAAATTCCAATGAAACATGAGGAATTTCTCATTTATAAACCTATGCCACATAAAATATTTAGTAAATAATGATGTGGGTATTTTACATGTAGAAGGTAGTTACTCTATGAGCCATGAATTTTTCAAAAGTAATTATGGTTATAAGAGGATTTCATGTAACCTTCTGAGACAACCACTATTCCAATTTGATAAGAAGCCAAGAGTTGAAGGATATGATGTTTGCCAGTCCTACTGAACAATGATCTGACTGTATTTTCCAAATGTGAGCTACTCCCAGTAATAATGTGTCACATAAATGAGACATTCAAATCACGTACAGAATTCTCTGCCTCCTCCTGAGGAAGTATCAGTCATTTAGGATAGCCATAGTAAGGTAATATCAGCACTTGCCAGTCTCCATTTTCATCAAAGAAACTTAGGGAAAGAGTCCTGAGATCAATGGTATTCAAGGACATCTAGTAACTGGATGTTTTGTTTTTATTTTTAAAACCGGACCTGAATGTTAGACAGAAGGAAGGTTCTCTATCACTTGAGTCTAGCTCTACCCTAGACCTTTGTACTTCAGTTAATTTTCAGATAGGGTCTCACATTTTTAGCTTGTGACCCACAGACCTCCATTTTTCTCTTGGTTTCTCACATAGATGGCATTACAGGTGGTCTGCCTCACCAGATTTGTTCTTTGAGATAATGTATCAATAATTTTTTGCCTGGGCTAGCCTCAAACCTTGATCCTCATCGCTCTCCTTCTGAAGTAGCAGTATCATTTTTGGATATTATTACATTTAAAATTTTTTTTGCTATATTGGCTTTGCATATTTCCATTGGTACTAGTTTATAAGCAAAATAATAAGGTAAAGTTCTACTTAACACAGTAACACATTAATACAGTAACACATTTAAAGAAAAGTAGCAGTAAACTTAATGAACATGGCCAAATCCAGGATATTAGTATTTGAATGGCAGAAGGCTGAAAATTACTGAAGGACAGTGGTTTTTCAACTCTTGTCACACCATTTTACTTATAAAAAAATAGATATCCAGTACACCATCCAGGCCTTCAGGGCACAGGGTTTCCTTGGCTTTTCCCACCTTTTTGGATATAACTTTATCACTTACCTGCATGCCTACTGGAGTTAAACAGTCCCTCTCACTCTATAGTTTACTTATGTACTCTCCAGCACTTGAGTTTTCATATGGATTAAAGAACCTAGATGTACCTCACAAGCACTCCCAAAGCTTTAGCAGATAGCAGGTTCTTTCACAGTCATGTAAGACTGCTTAACCTAGTTGATATTGCAGGCAAAAGAGCTAAAAGGTTATTTTCTAAGGTGCAGCAGGCCTAATAGACTCTTGTAGCATAAAATCCTACCAGTATTTTTTAGGTTAGGGTTTTAGGATCATACATGTGAGAATAATCCTAGAATTGTTTAAAATGCAGATTTCTAAGCAACTCCAACTTTTTAGTTAGGAGAAAGTGAATGGACTTTGGACAATTGGAATATCCAAAGATACTTTTCTATCCAGTTTTATAGAAAATAATATTTGATAGTTTTTCCTATTCAAGGTTGCTTTTGATAACTCATGTCCATTAAGCCCAGATTATACTGCTTGCCAGGAGATTCAATTAAAATGCATATGTTATATGTTTTGATGTTTTATCTGTTGATTGGTGGTTTTTTGTTTTGTTTTGGTGGGTTTTTGGTGTGTGTGTGTGTGTGTGTGTGTGTGTGTGTGTGTGTGTGTGTGTGTGTGTGTAAATGAAAGGGAAGAAAGAAAGAAGACTAGGGAATTATACACACAGTATGTGTTGGGTTTTGGGGGTACCTCGGACAGCTTCCCTTTAAGGGATTCCTGGGCAGAAGATGTAAAATTCTGGGCTGCATGAGGTCTCTGCTCTTGCACTTAAGCTGTGCTGGAAATGCATTGCTGTTCTATTGCTAAGCCGTTAATCATGATGGTGACACCCACACAGCCAGTCTTGAACCCACATCCCCAATGCTTCTAAATGTGTCTTTAACAGCTAACACCATCTGCAAAACACTGGAGAAGAAACAGCATTCAGTTTCCAACTTGACTTTACACCTCCTTCTTTTTGTTGCTTCAAAAAACACGGTGTTTAACAGACAATGAGATATTTTATTTCCACTCCTAAGCATAATGAATGAAGGCAAGAATAGGTGGGAAGTATAATAAACGTGTTAAAATTTTGTTTGTTTTGTTTTAAATAGTTGACAGAACTGATACAATATCAGTTCTTTCAGGTGAATGAAAGCATCCTTTCTCGGGGCATTTACTTTAGTCAATGAGTCTATGGAATGCCAAAGCTGTAGAAATAAAAGCCATGCATACCTCAAAGTCTCAAACTATAGCTTCAAAACTGGGAAAATGCCATCTGATATAATTAACAAAGAGTAAAAGTACATGATTTAATGAAAATTGATGTATGTACCTGCAATCTTAAACTCAAAATGTGGGTGTTTGTTTTGGTGGTTTTTTTTTCTTTTTGCCAATCCTGGAGCATGAACTCAGGGCATGGACACTGTCCCTGAGTTTCTTTTGCTCAAGGCTAGTTCTGTACCACTTGAGCCACAGCACCACTTCTGGCTTTTTCTGTTTATGTGGTGCTGGGGAATTGAACCCAGGGCTTCATGCATGCTAGGCAAGCCCTCTACCACTAAGCCACATTCCCAGCCCCTTCAAAATGTTTTTTTTAATAACCATATTTTCTTTTTTGCTTCCTGTAGAACAAAATACTTCTTTTTACTCAAATGTGAAATATTATCTTCTAAACCCTAAATGGATCTATAGCTTCAAAAAGCACAGGCAGATTTATGAATATGGATGTTCTTGAACTAAGGAGTAATGGATGTAAAAAAGTGAGAACAAAGTTAGTAGCCTAACAACCCAATGTACTGATATGATGAGAGTAGACTTGTGAAAACTACTACTTACTGACAGGAGAGAGTGTTTATAATGTGACATTATGGAACAATGCCAATATGCAAAAGTGATATGATGCCAGTATTTAAAATATATGTACATATCCATATTCTAATATTCTGTATTTCCTAGTCTCTTCACATCTACTATATTTATATACTAGTTAGCAAGAGATCTCTAGTTACTGATTATAAAATGTTAATCTCTCCGTCTCTTTTTCTTCCATATTCTAAATGTTATACAAAGTGTTAAAGGCTGAAATGTAATTTTAATGACATTTAAATCTGGTGAAAATTTTCACCAGATACACATTAGTTATTACTGAAACATGTATACATGTTAATTATTATTAGAAAATTTTCACTATAAAATACTTAATATCAGAGCAAATGGCCAGTGATTATCTTTGAAGAACAATTGGGGGCTTCTTTCTACATTTCAATAAATATATTTTAGCTAATCAAAATGAAAACTCAATTCTATTAATTCCATGAAAAGCAAACCTTATTAGAATAAAATGTGTTGACTGACTCATCAGTAATAACAATTAACTTTAACAATGGGGTTTCTTCTGATTCATTCATGAATGCGTACAATATATCTTGATCAGGCTCATCCCTTCATCAGTCTCCCTCAGCCCCTTCCATCCTCCCCAAATCAATCTCTACAAGCTTTGTTGTTCCACCCATTCCTCCTTTCCATTCCCCCTCCTCCTACCTAGACCCTGGGCAGGGCTTGTTTTACATTCCTGTCACTCATTTTCTTTAAGTGTACATGTTAATTGTTCAATGGAGTTTAACCATGATAGTTCACACAATGTTTATGCTGAACTTCAATCTGCACTTCATACTGACCATTTTGCTTACTCTCCTTTTCTCCATCCTACCTACCCCTATTAGTCAATAGCTTTCTGTGAGCTTCATTCTGTCACCTTCATTTACAGATGTAACACATTTTAGTATACTTTACCCTCTTAACATATTCTTTTCCTCTTCCATCTCCCTTTAATACCCTCAAGTAGTGCCATGATTAACAATATGTTCTATACATTATATATAGATATATATGGTATATACATATGTATATTTGTTTATCTCTTAGATTATTCTTTAAGTGCATACAAGTGAAAATGTTTGTAGTCTTCCTTATAGTCTGTCTACTGAAAGTATTACGTGAAATATTTTAAACATAAACACATTTGTGAAATGCATATTGGTGAAACTAATTTGAACTTATCAATGTCCAAGGCAGTTGTACACACATATGGAAACTAAAATTCCATTATGGTTTTACCATGTAAAATATGAAACTCAGGCAATTAACTGAAAAGGAGGATTGGACAGAACACTACTTGGAAAAGGTTTTCAAAATAATCTCATCATCCCTTGAGCAATTTTTCTTTTCCAACAGTGTAGCTCACATTATATTACCCCAAATATTTACTTTCTCCTTTTTACTTCACTGCTCATGGATTTAGGTATAACCTCCATCTCCTTTAAAAGAATCAGCATCAAAAAGAAAAATGCATGTTTGTAAATTAGTGTTATAATACTCTTCATAATTATTTATATATTTACCACTTATTATCTGCTTGCCATTACTAATACAACCCCAGAAGAGGATAGACCTCATCTCTCTCTCTCTCCTAGAACAGTGTCTAGTACACATACACACACACACACACACACACACGCACACACACACGCACACACACACACACACACACACACACACACACACACACACACACACACAGAGTTACATGTGAATGCATGGACAAGAAGATTATCTCCAGGAATGACTGTGTATAAGCTGTCCATTTCTATAGATTCATGCCTTAATTTCTATCAAGGAGTAAAGAAGTAAAGTTATTTTTCTGCCCACTATCATCTGAGCTAGCCTGTGGCTTGCTTTTCCCAATAATGTTCAGTGGACGTGGCACTGTGCCAATCTGAGCCTGGTCCTTCATTGATTTTTGCAGCTTCCATTCTGGATGAACTTTTTCTAATAAAAGTTATAATGTATCAATTTATTTTTCCTTTCTAGTACTAGGGCTTGAACTCAGCGGCTCACAGTTGCATGGCCTACTTGTTAACTGCTGGTGCTCTATCAGTTGAGGCACAACTTGAGTCTCGCTTTTTTTTAGCTAATTGGAGATGAAGTTTAACTTTAGTCACAGCTGGCTTTGAACAGATAGTCTCAACGTCTCAGCTTCCTGAGTAAGTAGGATTATATGTGTGAGCCACTGCTGTCCATATATTTTTTAATGATGTTATCTTCAAATAATTGTACAAAGAGGTTTAAGTTAGCGTGTATTTATGTACACAATGCATCTTGGTCAGAGTCAACCTTTCCATCATCCTCCCTTTATATATCAATATTTAATAGTATAAATGTAGTTAAAATTCAATTTATATATTACTAAAATTATATTTATCTTACAATATTTTGTATACAATTTGGAACATAGAAGAATAAAAGAAATAAAACTGAGCATTTCAAAATTTAGTAACCCAGAGATCTCTTGCTATCAATAGCATACAAATATAGAGAGACTTGGAAATACAGAATCCTCAGCTATCACAAAAATAATGCTAACAATTTTCTGAAAAGCACAGGTGCAGATCTGCAAAGAGAGAGTGAGCAGCTCAACGAGACATTAGCTATTCTGGCTAGTTCATCTTAGACACTGCTAGAAGCTCTTGTACACACCAGAGCTGCTCTAAATCACAGCAACCAAAACCAAGTGGTTTAGAGACAGCATATACCTGCTGGATATTGCCAGAAAGCAAAATCTGAAAAAGTTGTTGTTTCACCCCAGAATGTTCACAGTGTTTGCTGAAGATTCCTGGAACAGTCATTAGTCCCAGAAATTGGTTTCTTGGCAACAAATAGCTAAAATAGAAGGTAGTGACATGAGAAGCAGGCAGCCCGGGCAGACCGCAGAAACTATTAGTGAGGGCTGTAAGATTCCTGAGAACTTGCCATTAGAGGTAGAGCAAGGTAAGAGCTTACCCAGCAGTTATGAAGCAATGAGCAAGACTAACAACTAGAGCAACGTGGAATGTAGAAAAACAATTTATGCTTTAAAACATTGACATTTATGATGAAAGAAAAAGAACAAATAATAATGATTTAAGGTGGAGAAAAAAGCATGGAAGGAAAGAACATCTAAAATGCAACATTTTTTAACCTTAACTTAATAGTAACTTAACAATCACCAATGTCTATGAATACTACCCAGTTATTTATAAAAATAATCCCAACGTGTGGTCAAATAATTCATTTTCTAAACAGCTACCAGATCACTGCTTTCCTTCAGCCCAGCCTGAGTTTCTGTATAAAGGATGGTCAGTAAAACCCTGCCATATACCTGTCAAATGATGGCTTCTCTCCACAGTCAAAGGCGTCCTGGAGCTCCTTGACAAGATTAGCCTGGCCTGGAAGTCGAAAGAGACCTTCTTCCTTTAGCCCTCTCTGCCGGATGAAATCCACGCACTGCTCCACCAACATGGGGGCCAGGCGGTTCCCATATCTCTTCTCGTAACGGACAGTGTCTTCTAGTTTCTGCCCAAATATGCCTGGAAAAAATGGGGGATCACAATAGATGTGAGAAATTCATCTCTTCATATTTTGTTTCTTTTGAAACTCAATGTAAAGGAAACCAAAATTGGAATGCTAGGAAGCCCTTGACATTTCTTATTTCACGTTATTACACAATCCAATTCAGTTTGTGTAATTTTTCAGTAGGAAGCATCTACTTTGTGATGAGGGTTGCTCTTATATTCTACATTTTCCTGAAAACCAAATAGTGACACTGAATTTGAGATATCTACTTTGAAGTAAACATCACTATTGTATATGTAATTTGAATTTTGACTTTGCTTCCTTTTCTTTTAGAAAAGAAACTAATTCAAAAACGAAATGCAGACATATCCTGAAGACAATGATCAAACTTTACTTCTGTTACAGTTTTATCATATGTATGGCCCATTTGCATTTTGTTCAAATTCTTCTCATTTCTCTGAAATGTTTTCAATCATGTTATGATGACATGATTGTAGTCAGCAAGTAAAACCAAGAGTTCTTGAATTTTCTTCCATATAACATGTTTCTGACTGTTTGCTCTTCAAAACCTTGAACTTCTAACTTTGAAGTGAAAAATGTGAACATTACAAAAAGGGGGCAGGGTGGGATGTCATGGTGGTTTTCCCTAATAGGCCATTTTAACATTTACTGTCTAACATTTCAGCACACAGAAAGCCAACTGTGAGCCCATGTGTACTACTGACTTTAAAGTACTCACAAACTATGCACTCCATGGTGTATACACCTTGAACTGAGCACTGCCATCACTCTATTCATGAAAATCATTGAGGAAAGAAAATCATTGTGTCAGTATTGGGCAGCAGCTTGGGAAAAAAAATGATTGACTTTTGAGAAAAGTGAAAAGGAGCACCCAATGTACATGTAACTCCAGTGTTCTTAGGTGAAATGAATATCAATAAATGGTTTTAATGATGTAATGAGTTTTATAAAAAGGCAAAGAAAAAATATTATATGCTAAAATTTTGGAAGACTCTAAGATGTCTGGGGACTTGTTTAGCAGCCATTGATTAAGGAAGTGATAAGAATGACAGATGCTTTTGCTTCCCTACTTGTAAAGTAACTTATGTTTGGATTCGGTAATTCAAAACCATAACATTCCATGTAAAAACTTTCTACTCTCTGGGCATCATACCTATAGCCTCGCTATTCAGGAGGCTGTGATCTGAAGACTGCAGTTCAAAGCCAGCTCAGGCAAGAAAGTCTGTGAGATTCTTATCTCTAATTAATCACCCAAAAGCTGGAAATGGAGCTATGGCTCAGTGGTGGTGAACTAGCCTGGCATGTATAAAAGCTAAAGGACAATGCCCATGCCTTGAGTTTAAGACCAGTACTCAACTGAAAGAAAAAAAAAATAAGCAAACAAACAAATTTTCTACCAAAGAGAGTATCTTTAGCTAAGGTAAACAATAACCACAAACAAATAATTCTATACTTGGCATCAAATCTAGCATTAATGGAATTCATATATTCCCTTTAGGAAATTAGTCCAGTCACCCACAATCAATATTCAAGTACAAACAAGACACAAGTAGAAAATAGCATTTTCTTAGGGCAGGACGGTTCATAGCCGTAACAGGTATGGTTAGCTATAGTTTGTAGATTTTCAAGTAAGCGGTGAGTTGTTAATGAAGTGGCAAACATTTATTCATGATATCTACAGCCATTTTACTCTTGCTATCTTTACCTTAGAAGCTGGAAAATTAAACACTTCTCCCTTTCTCCCAGATCCAGGTGGCTAAAGGGCAAAATGCTGACCAAGAAGCCTTATGAGGTTTTTTTTTTGTTTTTTTTTTGGTTGATTTGTTTTGGCTTTTGTAAAAGGAACGGTAGCTGGATTTGGCAATAAATAAAAATAAATTAAAAATAAATTAAAGTAGAAAAAATCATGGCCACATAGGGAGAAATGAAGCTATAGTTGTCAAAAGAAAGACTGTGGTGGCAGTCACAATTGAAATCTACCCCAGATCATCAGTAATGGCTGTCTTATGAGTGCAGGTGGTCCCAATAATGACTTTTAGCGGTGCAGGAATTGGATCTTTTTGCTTTTCCAAGGCCAGAATCATCACTGAAATGTTTGTTTGTAAATTAAATTCAGTTGATAAAGATGTAAAAATTGCACATATGTATGTGGTCCCAAGTAATGTTTTTAATATATGTGCACATGTATATGTAAAATTTACATAAAATTAAATATATTGATTTCATTGATTATTATTTCTTTATGAAAAATCCCTCCATTTAGATTTTTGGAATACACAGTACATTATTACCCAGGGGCATATCAGAACTTCCTGGTCCCATCAAACTATAGCTGAGAATGTACTGATCAATTTCCCTCTATCACTCTCTTTCTCTTTCCTTCTTCAGTGTCTGCAATCTACCTTTGGACTCTTCTATGAAATTAAATTTTAATTTTTTAAATTTACAAAATGGACAAGATCATGGGTATTTGTATTTATTTCAATTAACATGATCTCCAGGGCCATCTGTATGTGGCAGAGGACACGATTTCCTTCTTTTCATGGCTGAATAGTATTCCATTTTTTATATATGTACCACATCTTCTCTATTTATTAATTAGCCACGAGGCACTTAGTTCTTAGTTTGACCACTGATTTTAATTTAAAGCCCTAAACATTAAAGCATTGCTAGTTTGCTAATGAAAGTCCAAGGAAAATAAAAAGGAGATATTCTTGCTTGCTGCTCAAATCTGCTATCAGTATTACAGTGTTTTCTTTCCTTTCTTGTCAATAAATATATGCTCAGCATAGAGAGAATATCCTTTACTTTTGCTCTGCTGATGGAAGCTTTGCTAGCAGGATAAATCCTGGTGCCACTAAAATTATAAGTATTTTCAATGAACATTCACTCTTAGTAAATAGACAAGCCAAAATTAAAGACATCCATTGCATCATAGAACTGAGAAACAAAGCCCATCACAGCCTACATCAGTGTGTCACACTAGTCAAGTGTCAAAAAAATAACAAAAGCAAAAACAAAAACCAGCCAAAACCTTATAGAAGTAGAAAATTCTCCCTCTTGCAAACTGGGACTCAGGGAGGTTGAATGATGTGTTCAAGATTAATTGTTGCACAACAGCAAGAGACAGAAAGGAAGCCCTTGTCTAGTCTTACAGTTTTAAACCTTTTCACATTCCTGAATATTTGTCTTCTTTCTTTTTAATGATCACAATTGTTACAAGTCATAGTTTTCACAACAGCAATCTAAAATATTAGTAAATTCTAAAAGTTCATATAACTTATATGCTTTAAAAATGATAATAGCCAAGCCACCCTTATGTATGCCATGTTAGGGGCATTTCATCTGCATGGTTCTCATTTAAAGATCACAGCATCTGGACTTGGACTTGTGAAAGTGTCTCTCAAAGCACATGTTAAACTAAATGGCAGAGCTAAGGTGTGTGTTTGGTTGTGCTATTTCACATTCTATTTCTCCCTCATTGTACTGTGCACTTGGCACCTTGACATAAAGAGGCACAATGGCTAAATTAGGAACTTGCCACCTGCCGGTTCTTGACCTTAGTTTCTCTCAGCTCTCACTGCATGGAGGTGGGCAGGGCTGCGATGAGGACAAGTATGTTGGAGAGAAAGAACAAAAAGAGGAGGAAACAACTCTGGCATTTAAGTGAACATGTTGCCCAAAGAAGCAATTTCCTTTATGGAAGCCCAATGCTGAGTTAGCAATATAATAAAAACAGAAGAAACATGAAGCACTGGGGCTCCTGGGCTTCATGCCCATAATCCTACCTACTTAGGAGACTGAGTGCTGATGATCAAGATTCGAAGGCAGTCCTGTCTGGACAGCTTGGGAGCCTTTTATCTCCAATTAAATACCCCCCCCCAAAAAAAAGGCTGTGGCTCAAGTGTTTGAGTGCTGGCTTCACACAATTAAGCTCAGGGACAGTTCCCAGGCCAAGTTCAAGCCCCAGCACACACAAACACACACACACACACACACACACACACACACAAGTATTAAGCATATAAATTACATATACATACAGATATATGTATATATATGAATATATGTTAGAAACTCCTGTGGAGTAATGATGTTTTTCTACTATAGAATTGGTCTTGCTAAGAATTAGTAAGAAAAAAAAAATAACAAAACCCCCAAACCATCACAATTTGTGTATACTCTTATTCTGTGGAAATAGACTCTACCAAACATCTCTTCCTTTTAATGATGTTAGCTCTCTGCATAAGAATTTTTTTTTTTTTGATGGGAAGTTACCAATAGCCGGGGATGGGCGGCAGGGGAAGTAGTTTAACAAATACTTTTAAAACATTTTTCTTGGAGGTACCAGTAAAATTTCAAATTTTAAAAGTAACAAAAATGTACCTGCAACTGTTGGTTGACCCCTACCTGGCAGCCTGAGGCAAGAACAGGTTAGTTAGTAGAGCTAATCACCCAGACAAGCCCAGTGAATTTCCATACGACCTGATAAGATCTCCAGCCTTTTGGGGTATCAGGATGCATCCTGCTTACAAGTCCTGGAAGAGCAGTGGTGGGGAGCATCTCAGGAGGTGACTTTGCCTTAGGCTGAGAAAGCAAAAGGTGCATTGATCACCCCTGCAGAGACTATTTCAGCTGGAGTGAGGGATGAGCTTTCTTGGCCCTACCCTCTGTGTGAGGGCCTGCTTTGCTTGTGATACATCCCATAGCTAGAGGCAGCCTGTCAAGTCTGGGAATGTGATCAGAGGAAGGTATTCAAATTGCATCCTTGCTAAAAATAATCAACACAAGTACAAAGCCATGCCTTCTAGAACTTTCTCTGCCCAGTACCTCCTTACCCTTTATGCTCTATTCCACCATGCTGTATCCGCTTGCAAACCACTGACCTTGTATCCCACTAAAATGATATTCTCCTACGCTCACTAACAGCTTCTTCGTAGTTGCCAAATTGTTGAGAGCCATATTTGCTTTTGTGTATTTTGTTGTGCCTCATTCCTTTGAAGTCTCCACAACGACAATAACAGCCACAAAACATGAGTCTCAAAGCTTCTTTCTGACTTCAGCCACTTACATGATTCTTGCCTAGGTGCCCTACTAAGCCTACCATTTTCCTAGTTTAATGGTTGTCTTTAGTCCTACTCTTTCCTCAGCTCTATTTTCACTTAACTTGATATATTTTCTCTGTTGGACTCCATCTAATCTCACAGCATGTCAATTATGGCTGGATTTGCATCTCAGTTTGGGCTATTGTTACCATCCCAGCATTACGAGTGCCCATTAGAGTTCAAAGAGGATTATCTCAAAACATTCTTAAAACTCTAATTTTTAAATTTTAATTTACTTAATATGCTTATTTAGTTTTGGCACTACTGGGGTTTGAACTTCAACTTCCTGCTTCTGCTATGTCTTTAGCTCTTTTGTTCTGGTTATTTTTTTCAGAGAGGGTTTTGCTTTGTGCCCAAGCAATTGTCATATTTATGTTTCTACCGGAGCTGAGATGGCAGACACATGCTACCTTACCTATCTTTTTCTGTGAAATAGGGTTTTGCAATCCCCACACCCCCCAACAGGTTTGCCTCCCAATCTTACCTCTTAAGAAGCTAGAGAATGGGCACAAGTCACAGGAGCTCAGTATAAATAAAACAAGATAAATCTTTTTTTCTCAAAACCCCTTCTTGAAATCTTCATTTTAGTAGCTGTCCCACCTTATCATTGATGTGACATCTGAGCATTAGACTAGATTCTCCCTCCTCCAATGCTCCACTTAGCCACCACCTCGATCACCTTCACATTCCCGCTCACTGCATGAGATGACATAATTGAGGTTTCTTGAAGAATTTTTTGAACACAGAGTTTTTAATGTGGGTACACACTGCCATAGCATTCTTTGCAGTATTTTCAATTGCTCACATCACTCTTCAGCTTCATATCTCACAATGGTGCCCTCCAACTTAAGTTTGCAATCAAAGTCCATTCTATACAGATGGGTCTGTATAGCGATCAATCTGATTACTACCTCTTTAAAAATTCAATGAAACAAATATATTGGTAGCAACATACCAGATCTACTCTCAATGCTGCTGCTTCCTCACAAATAACATGGTTTTAAACTGTACTAACAGCAGATTGTTTGTCAAACAGAGCCTGGCTTATCAGGTCTTTGTGCTTCCTTATAATTGGTATGTGCTGTGTTCACTGGAGGAGGGAATCTTATCTTGCAAGGTTCAACTCAGATCTAGAATAAGTCCTGGCTGACATTCCTCAACCTCAACCCAATCCCAATGGTTTATATGTTTTTCCTTTCCACTTTGCTTTATAATTGTTCATGTAGATGCTGGTCTCTGCTGGAATCGCCCATTAGTCACTGAAAAAGCATTGCACTTTCCCATTTTTGTACTAAGAATTACATTTATCATGATTGCTATAAAATAGGTATCAACAATATTCTATATGTTTATGTATGAGTTTCAGAGAGGTTGCAGTAACAGGAATTTGTCCCAAGTCTAAAAAGACTCAGGCTCACAGATATTGAGTATCCCTTATCTGGCAGGCTGAGGGGTTTTTTATTTTTGGAGTTTTTCATCTTTTGGTATATTCAGATGTAATGAGGTATCTTAATGGTGGATCTCAATTCTAAAAGTGGAATTCATATTGTACACATAGGCTGCATGTAATTTTTTACAATAATTTTCATAATGTGCATGAAACAAAGGTTCAAGGGCAAGAATTTTCTACTTTATAGCAGAATGTCAAGTTTTGGATGTTCAGATTAGTAGTGCTTAATCTGTGCTCTGTTCCACTGGAGGGAAATTGTACAGTTTATATTCCAGGAATGCAGAAAAAGTGAGCAAGACCGAAGTGTTCTATAACATCTGTGGGATAAAAGCATGTATAGAAGCAAACTACTTCACCTCCCCAATTAGAGAAAAGAAATGAATAATTGCACTACAAAATTCACCTCCTTAGTAGTCCTTAGGTGGTGCCATTAAATCAATAAAAAACATAAACACTAAAACATCTTTAAGTTGCTAATATAAAAAAAATGCACTCCTGGTTGTTGCTCTAATTCTTTGCTATTGGTATTACTGAGGATTCTGTCCCTTTATAAATCACATGCTCAGCATTGGGGGGGAGAGGGGGGGAGATGACTTCCTTTACTTTTCCTTTGCTGAGGAAGCTCTCTCTGCTAGCAGGATAAATCCCAGAGCCCCCAAGATTATAAATATCTTCAATGAACATTCACTCTTAGTAAATTGACAAGTCAAAATTAGAGACATCTATTTTAGTATAGAACTAAGAAACTGTTGTAAGGTAAATTATCAGAGAAGCCATATTTTTAAGGATCAAGTCTTGGAGTCTTTATTACACAGTTAGCAGTCTGCAGGCAGCCAGTTGTTACAAAGGCCTGCAGCCCACAAATACACTTAACACAGCTAGGAAACAGGCCAGAGAGGAAAGAAAGAACAAAACCAATACCAACAAGCCAATTCAGCTCCAAAGGAGAGCTGAATCGGGACACCATGGTGAAATGAGATGAGCCAGAAGACAGGACACAGGACAGGAACACAGAGACCCGTGGCTTGGCATAATGTAGCCTATGTTCCTCCAGGCCTAAATAGGGTCAGGGCAGGAGGGGAGGGTCACAGGACACTCCCAGGAACTGGATTGACAGGTCCAGTAGCCTATCAGCCAAGTGCCTGCCCCTGTTTCCAGGGTTCTGGGCACACCCATCACCTGGGAGGCAGGGGAGTCACCTTCCCCCAGCATGAAGACTAGATACCAGACCCTACTATTCACCATGTGGCCAATGTGGTGCTGGCCAGATCTGACCTCCCTACTTCAAACAAGGCCAGTCAAAGCCTACTTCAGTCTATCACCTGCTGGATTTTCTTTCTTTCTTTCTTTCTTTCTTTCTTTCTTTCTTTCTTTCTTTCTTTCTTTCTTTCTTTCTTTCTTTCTTTCTTTCTTTCTTTCTTTTCCTCTTCTTCTTCTTTTTTTTTTTTTTTTGTTGGTGGTAGTGGGGCCTGAACTCTGGGCCTGGATGCTGTCCCTCAGCTCTTCAGCTCAAGGCTAGCGCTCTACCACTTGAGCCACAGTACCACTTCCAGCTTTTTCTGCTTATGTGGTGCTGAGGAATCGAACCCAGGGCCTCATGCATGCAAGGCAAGCACACTACCACTGAGCCACCTTCCCAGTCCCCCCATCACCAGCTTTCTAAGTGTTGAAAGCAAAACACAACAAAAACAGAAACGCACCTTATACAAATAGAAAATCTTTCCTCTAAGAAGTTAATGAGTCACAGTAATCAGGGAAGGGTGAGTAGGACATTGATTCTTTCATAGTCCAAATGGGGAATGAAGTGGGAAAACAGAAGCTTGGGAAAATGGAGGAAGTAAGCCAAGTGGCTTATGTCTTAGACCAGCTGAGCATTTGTGGAATAACTTACATAAAGGTGTCATACCACAAAGTTTACATACATACATTCCTTATTTGACATCTATAGACTTTAAGAGAATCTTTCTTTTCTCTTCTTCAAACAGAATGCCAGACTTAAAGATACTGGGTGACCATTAAAAGGCCACAAGTCTACAAAACAGTAGATGTGATTTACAGATACAGGTATTTCTGATGCTAAATTTCTTCCTTTTTCCACCAAGTTATGTTAACTTGATTTAGACATTTTTGTAGATGGTTGCTTAAGACCATGTAGGAGAAAATCTGATCTCACAGAATTCAGGCAAATTAGTGCCTTCTAGATCAACTTGTCAGAAACCTTTCATTCAAGGGCACCTAGGGCTCCATAAAAATTTTGCTGTAAGTTATTATTTACTAATGTGTCATTATTCCCAAGTAGTTTGTGGATTCATACATTGTGGCAACCTGTTTTGTTTACCTTCTTATCTAAGTTGAAAGAGGCCCCATACAATATTGGTTTATGAACTAATGAGCTTTTTATAATACTATTAAAAGTATATGAAATATAAACTGCAGTAGTATTGTGTTGATTAAATCTATTATCATAAGTGAAATTATAACATAAACAACATCCAATCAATATTAAAGAAAATATTGACTTTACCTACTACCACTATTAAACCATCCTATTTGAATTTTTCATTGCCTAAGGGTTAACAGTAAAAGATAAAGAGCAATACCATAATTCACTAGACTCAAGCACTCTTGAATCAATGATTAAACAGACCTCTCTATACTTCACTTTGGGAAGAAATGTGTGTGTGTGTGTGTGTGTGTGTGTGTGTATCTGTGTCTCTGTGTGTGGTATCTTATTTAATGGATATTGTAAAGATACAGTGGCCAAGACACAATATACATTCACCAGGAAGTCTATTAAGTAAACAGCACTATCAGTGAGCAGAGAAGGCTTGGTGGAAAAAAAAATGGGGGTCCACAATGACTTGGACAAGGACAATTCAGAAGAAACCTTCATAGTCCAGGGGATCCAGGTAGCATGGGACAGCTCCTTAGGTGTACTTAGGGCAAGAGTAGATGAGTCAGGAGAACTGTGGATTTTTACTCTTGTCATAGTTGGAGTTGGTCCCAAGGCA
The DNA here is from genome assembly GCF_024711535.1 of Dipodomys merriami. Taxonomy (NCBI): domain Eukaryota; kingdom Metazoa; phylum Chordata; class Mammalia; order Rodentia; family Heteromyidae; genus Dipodomys; species Dipodomys merriami. Next base: position 12,182,924 of record NW_027206512.1, read on the forward strand.
CTGATAATTACAACAAAGTAGGGCATACTCTTTATAAACAATAAGGACTCACATACAGATTTTGAGCTGAGGAATGTTGCTTGGCAGTATATTTCAGGAATACAGCTTGAGCAATGGCTTACCAAATGAACTGTGTGTTGTAGGAGTTTGTGAACAATGTTGGTGGTGAACAGAAGTGAGGTTGATTGTCATATTGAGTAGCTGTTACTTAGGTTAATGTAAGTTGTAGGAAAGAAACAATTAAGTCTATAGAGATGGAAAAGAAATAGGCTCTAAATAGATAAGAAAGAACAAGGCAGTGTGGGTGACCACCAAGTAGAGACTATATGAAGAAGCTGCTGAGGAATGGATGATCACTTATCTACAACTCAAGGGGAACATAAGATAAAGCCAGAGTTTAAAACTGTAGTTTCCTGGAATCAAATATTAGTATTACAATAAATATATACTATAGGGCTGAGAAGATGGCTCAGTGGTAGAGTGCTTGCCTTGCATGCATGAGGTCCTGAGTTCGATTCCTTAGCACCACATAAGCAAAAAGAAAAATGCCGGAAGTGGTGCTGTGGCTCAAGTGGTAGAGCGCTAGCCTTGAGCTGAAGAGCTGAGGGACAGCACCCAGGCCCAGAGTTCAGGCCCCACGACCGGACCTCCCCCCAAAAAACCAACAATAAATATATACTATAATCTTTCTCACTAGAACATAAATCTAAGATAACCATAATACTTGCCTCCTAACCACCTGCCTAATAAATGTTTCTCAGTATCTAGGATTTGTAAAGCACTTGGCAAACATTTTCAAGGACCTTAATTAGTAGCGTACAAAGGAAGGGAGAGAAAAGGGCAGAGAAAGGACAGAAGATTCTGGAAGAAAGGCCCTCTGAGAAGTGGGTCTCAGCATGTACAACACAGCATGTAAGTCCTACTCTGCCTCAGCTTCTGGAAACTTCTCAATGCCACCCTGTATTTGATAAGCATTTCTAAAACTACTAGAAGCATGCTTAGTTTCTTCTTTTGTTGATCTACCCCTGAGAGCAGTGCATATATACATATGTGTGTGAGTGTGCAGCATGTGTGTGTGAGCCTGCAGCATGTGTGTGTGTGTGTGTGCGCGTGCACACGCGTATGTACAGTGGATCAAGAAAAACAGCTATGTCAGTATTTTTCCCTTTTGGATGCTTTTCTTAATGACTTAAGCTGACATAGAAGTTTCTCAGAAAGCACTGGAAACACTTGAGCCTAAGGAGATTTAGAAAAGAAAAGAAGAAGAAGAAGAAGAAGAAGAAGAGAGAGAGAGAAGAGAGAGAGAGAGAGAGAGAGAGAGAGAGAGAGAGAGAGAGAGAGAGAGAGAGAGAGAGAGAGAGAGAGAGAGAGAGAGAGAGAGAGAGAGAGAGTTTTCCCAAGGTGATATGCTTTGGAAAGAGGATTGTGAAGGAAGTTCATTCTTTTCACTTCAAACTTTCAACAAAATGCACAGAGCCTGTTCTTCTCGCTGCCTGCTGCCGCCGCCATGACAATGACAGCAGCACAGAAGAGCCACAACAGCTGGGCACCTTTATCCCCAAACCCCTGACTGCACAATGGTGGCCACAGAGTTAAGAGACCAGACAGACAAGAAGCTGCATGCTTCCTACCTCTCCTCCCTTTTCTTGTTTGGAAGGCAAGCATAATGTAGCTTTGTAAAGGAAACATTTCTTAATTTTCCTTGACTCAAACACTGAGCAGACTCCCAACTATAAGACTTTGGAAGAGAACACTTCCACAGCCCCCAGAAGATGCTGGGTGGAAGCTCTGTCCTATGCATGCTTTGCACCTGCCTGCTTGTGGTGTTTTTCTTCTGGGGTACTGCCTTCCCCTCTTGATATTTAAGAGGAAAAGATGAGATCAGAAGAGCAGCCTATTTCTGGACTTTTCTGCATGGCTATGTACATTTCCTTTTGGAGGAGAAAAAGTTTGAAAGGTTAAAAAATTGCCCTTGCTCTGGCCTTCAAAAAATATTAACAACTCCCTAAAATACCTCATATTATTGCTAAGAGGTAGGGGAAGAAGAAAAAAGCAAGGGAAATGTCTTTTAAGCAGTTAGTCCTTGAGCGTCTTTCAATTTCTGTTGCTGTTCTTTTCTCTATCAATGATGTAATCTGACAGTATCCATGATATCACCATAGATCTATAAATTATGAGATAAATTTATGCACCTCACACTTAATTTTCTTGTGGTTGAGATAGAATATAAGATAATACCTGTGCTGCTAATATATCATAACAGTCTTAGCTTATATTTTTGTGACTCAAACCACAATTAGAAAAGGATTTATTATTCCCACATATTTGTGCACTTGATTTTTCTTATTTTGTTTTCTTTTCATTATTTGTTAGTTCCAAAATAAGAGATGCTAACAGAAACACGGCAGATCAAGTAAAATAGAGACAGGTATAATCCTAGGTACCATTCAATCCAGCTCTGAACTAAATTATTGCCTCACTATACACGATGTTAAGATTATGATTTAGTTTGTACTTAAACAGCCATTCCACTTACTTATCCTTATTTTAAAGTACTTTTATGCAAAAGAGTATTTAAAAGTATTCTTGTACATAAGCTTTTCTGAAAACATTTCATTTTCCTTAGGATGCAACCTTTAGCTTTCCCCAAAGAAGTCAAATTCAGAAATGTCTTTAGTTTCTTTGACTGAACATAACTTGTTATATGTTTTTCTACTTCCTGTTCTTTGCACTTTCTCAAAGCCATGCTCTGATTTATTTGCAAAATCAAGATGATTGCAATTCTTAGCCAATGCTAATAAGGATAGCTGAAATACTCCTGAGGAGTCACCATAGATAATCTGATTATCAAAAATTTTCTCAGTAAGGGAAGTGAAGCACTAAGAGCCAGACCCAAATACAAAGTGGGTGGGACACAGAACATGTATTTGTGAGGGACTGTTGTCAAGGAATCAGAAAAGAGATACTCAATGTGGGTCTGGAAAGGACCCAAGAGAGCTTGGCCCCTCCTTACTGGGTGGTCTGCCCAGTTTGCCCACCTCCCTGTGAGTCCCACATGGTCCTCCAGTATCCTGGTGGTCCAACAGCACTACCATTTCCTGAAACCCACCTTCATTATTGCCAGACAATAACGAACAGATCAATAAACACCATGAAAATTCAGTATGTACAGAGACATACCCAATACACTGGTGAATAGCTCCCACCTCTTCCTTTCTAAACTCCCACTTAATCCAAGCAGAAACCCATTTTTAAAGGCATCAAATATATGTCTGTATACACACACACACATATATGGATGTGTTTATAAAAAGGACATTGGCATATCATCTACCTACCTTTCCGAAAACTAAAGCACCTTTTGATTCTTCGGTATGTTGTTTTAGGAATGAAAGGAGTTGATGCTAAGGCCCCTGAGGGGCGTCCCCCAGAATTTCGATCTTCAGGCATCATACAGGCCCCAAGTTCTCACCCCAGTCAGTCCTGTTCAGGCTTCTTTAAAACCTGCCTCTGTGCAGAACTCCACAGACACTCCTTTGCATGTTTGTTTATTTGTGAGGATTGAAGTGCTGATTACTAGAACACCAAGGTTTTAATGATCCAGGTCTTGGCTCAAGGGTAAGTTACCAATTCTCACTGAGTCATTTCTGGGGTAAAAGAAATCTCCTTCCTTTAGTTTTCTCTAATCCAAGGAGTTTTTTAGGTATTCTTTTTTCTCTTTCTTTTCTTTTCTTTTTTTTTTTTTTAAGAATTTGGAGACATTTCAAAATGTCACAGAAAAGTACTGCAGCAAGCAAGCTTCACCTCTTATTTGATCAGCAGGAATTGTTTAGTTTGGTTTTGTTTTATTAAGAACTATCTTCTCAGCTGGACTGAAATTCCTTTGGGGAAGTCAGCAAATAGGAGGGGAGAGGAACAATGAGCAAAAAACCCCTCTGGAACACTTCAGGACAATCCTTGATGGCTCCTTTCATCTGAGCAAAAGGGCAGTAAAACCATGGCACCTTCTCCAGAAAGCTGCAATGTTTCAGTGCATGACAGATTCCTTGCAAAAGAACTCTCCTGCTCCTTTTACAGCGCCCCTCAGCCTTTGATGGTCTCTGCGGGGCTTTTTCCTTCCGGCTTGCAACTCCCCCAAGGAATCACCTCGTCGGAATAGTCCAACGCCTACTCCCGGAGGCTGTGCTGGGAGGAGGCTCTGGGTTTTGCAGGAGCTTCTCTCCTCCTCCTCCTCCTCCTCCTGTCTGCTTCTGCGCCCCTTTTCTCAATGAGAGCTGGGCGGGAGCTGGCAGGGCTGTGGCTAGCCTCACAGCTGTGGTGGTTGCTGCTGCTGCGGCTGGGCTGCCTTCAGTGCCTGCTGGTCACAGGCAGCAGGTGCAGTCACAACATGAGGGGAGGAGGGAAAGCCATGCCGCACTGTGAGTCCCTTCCCTCTTGTTTTGACTTTGCATTGACCTTGGATCTCTAGTCTGGTGTAGCACCTTTACAGCTGGCTGGCTCAACTCTCCTCCCCTCCCCCATTCCCTCCCTGAAATTACACAGCACCAAACTACTTGGGGGGGGGGGGAGGGAGACTTCAGCCCCCCCATACTTTCTCTCTTTGTACACAGATTGATTTTTTATTTTCCAAATATTGTGCAAACGATTCAATCCATCAGTACATGCCATGTCAATGTACCTATCCTTAAAAACACATATCTTTCATAGATAGGTATATATGTGTCTATAAAATTTTAAAAAAGCAAACATATTAGCAGGGTCTACAGGTATCATTGCAAGAAATCAATTTATGCATGTATGTATTGCTGTACATACATATTTATTTCACTGGCTATTGTCTAATAATTTGACATTGAACATTTCCCCCATATTCCTGCATGAAGCTTCTCTACTCCAGGACCCCCACCCCCTCCATGTCCTCCAACCCTTTCAGTCTTCCTCACTAAATAATTTACTCACTGGGTTAATCATTCATCTACCCGGCTGTTCCACAGTAGATTTGGAATGCTAGTGTTTTAACCCGAACTGACCTCCATGGCCTCTCTCTCCTTTTCAGCCTTTTAGAAGGGCCTGCACAAAACTGTGACAAGTGTTAAGAAGGTCCTTCCATTCCCATCATCTGACCAGCGGGCTGGTCAGGTAACGCTGTCACCGAACAGACCCTGGTGAGTTGTTTCTGTTCCAAGGTGCAGATTTTGCCTTTACCTGTGGTCTCACAGCTTGCTGTTAAGAAGAGCAAGTCACCCAGTCTAAGCCAGCACTACCAAGATAGAGGAGATGCTCAGAAAGAGCATCTGAGCCAACTGGAAATTTACTGACCTGTATACTGATCTGGAGGGAGATGGCTCACCACGGGACTTTAGAAGTGGGAAGTTAAAGAAAACTTGTCCAGTTTTCTTATTTTATAAGTAAGAAAACTAAATGTGAGAGAAGGTGAGTCATCTATGCAAGATCACATATCTGGCCTCAAACTGAGGCTAAATCACATCGATTCTGTACCATGGTATCAAACCTGGCTTGTTAGGGCCAATAGGTATTCATTGTGAATAGAATTGCTATTGTCTTGCTGGATCTCTGACTGGATCTTTTCATGAAGAAAGGAACTACACACACACACACACACACACACACACACACACACACACACACACACACACACACACACACACACACACACACACACACACACACACACACACACACACACACACACACACCTAATGAAAAACAATAGATTCCTACTCTACTCATCCTAGTCTGGGTACCTCCATGAAAATACACACACACACACACACACACACACACACACACACACACACACACACACACACACACACACACACACACACACACACACACCTAATGAAAAACAATAGATTCCTACTCTACTCATCCTAGTCTGGGTACCTCCATGAAAATTTCCTCAAAAAATAATTGGAAAGAAAGCCAGTGAAAACAAACCAGTGAACACAAGGAAGAAAAAAATGAAACTAATCTCCAGCAAAACTAAAAACAAAATGTTGTGACAATCCAATTTCACATTTTATTTATTTATTTAGTTAGTTATTTGGTGCCAGTCCTGGGCCTTGAAGGCACTGGCCCTGAGCTACTTTTGCTCAAGGCTAATATTCTACCACTTGAGCCACAGCTTGGTGTCTGGCTTTTTGGTGTTAAATTGGAGATAAGGGTCTCACAGACTTTCCTGCCCAGGCTGGCTTTGAACCAGGACCCTCAGATCTCAGCTTCCTGCATAGCTAGGATTATAAGCTTGACAAGCACTCAGTTTCACATTTCATTTTTAAAGAGACAGTGTGCCTTTAAGCCTTGTTCACAGGGAAATACCTGATTATGGATGTTTTTACACTGATTACAAGGTTGTGATATATAGCGTCAATATCAAGGTTTGTTTTCAAGCGTAAATTTTGCACTTCCATTTATTATTTTCTCCCATTTGAACATTTGTTATAAATATTTGTTATTTTAATGAAAAGTTTTATGTTTTATGATTTTGTTTTCATTACACAGTTGTTAATTTTAGGCAAGTGAAATGCTAGGCTATTACAATGTCCAAGAGGAAGAAATTTAGCAGGCATATGCAACCTAAACAAAAATAAGATTAAATACCTACAAATTTAAGTTTATAAAAACACAAATTATGCCACATCCACAGAATTTGCCAGCTCTGTAATAGATATCTTTCTAATGTAACCAAATGTGGTATACTCTAAAGTTTAGACAGATAGGTCAGCATCTCCTCCAAACACCTTAACAGAAGGTATTTAAGCAGTAACCTCGGCTGTCTTTGAGTAGTCGGAAGGAAGATGGAAAGGAAGACATCTTTGTATAGGAATGATATGTTCTGGGGTTCATAACTAAGACAGGAAGGGAAGTATGTTCTCATATGGAAGGCCCTGACGTCAACCTGTGTACTTTAACAGTTTTGTTGATTTATAATTCATATGCCTCAGACTCCACTCATTTAAAGTGTATCATTCAGTTTTTTAAAAGAATATTCACTTAGTATATGTGGAACCAGTTCTAGAACATTTCCATCATCTCAAAAGGCAATTGTATATATTTTCGTTATCTTTCTCCTGTACTCCAACTCTCTGTGGTAACCCTACACAATCACTAATCTATTCTCAGACTCTATAGATGCCTGTGTTCTATACTTTCCTATGGATGGAATCACTTAATGTATGGAATTTTGTGACTGGCTTCTTTTACTTAATATAATGTTCTTAAGACTCATGCATGACGCAGCATGGATTAGTGCTTTTTTTCTTATGGCGAACAAAAATTCACTCTATGGATGTTCAGGCATTTATCACATAATAATAGAGAAAGGTTCTCAGAAACAAGTTGCTAGGCAATTTACAGAGTATTCACAAAGTAAGATGGCTCTGATGTCCCTAGGTGAACATACCTTATAGAACCACTCTTATGGGATGCAGTTGTCATTGACCAAAATTTTATTATATGGCACATGACTATGCTATGCATAGTTCATCCATGGATAGAAATTTGGTTTGTTTTTACTTTTGGGGGGGGATCTTTTCGAGCTGTCAACTCATCTATTTTTGAATAATTGAAAATTTTGCATTAATATGCTAAAGTCTATGCTATTGATAAGGCGTGAACTTGTAACTGAGGACTTTTTATTTTTATTTATTTTTATTTTAAAGGTGAGGAACAGAGGGGTTGCAGTTAAGTTAGGTCAGGAGTACGTTTCTTTTTGAACACTGTCACCTCTTTCTTCATTTTCTCCCAGGTTTCTTTTCCTTCTCAACTCCCCTCCCCTATATAGTCATTTTCAACATAGTATCTAGTGAGTATCACTGATGCATTTGTTCACCCTTTGTCCCCTTCATTTCTATGCTTCGCTTTACCCTTCCCCAAACAGACAGACTTACATAGAAGACAAAAAGTACAGAAATCAAAAACAGCCACCCGAGGGAAAAACACAAAAAGTAAAATAATACAAAAAACTCATTTTTTTTCTTGGAGTTCATTTTGATAAAAATCATTTTATATGATTTTATGGACATATTGAGCCTTTGTGATGTTCTCCTAAGAATATCCTCGTTTGGATTTTATTGCCACGCCAGGAATAATCGATTAGACTATTGTGCTATAAAACAGGAAAAGTTCAAAGGTTTTCTTCCTGGTTCTGTGCTCATGGTGTGACAGGGCAAGTTATTCATCTAACCTGGGTCTAAGTGAGCTATCACACAGAATATGGAACACAACTACAACATAGCTTAAAATTATTCCAAATCAGTGGAAAACTACTGCCTAAAGGAATATTAAGTGGAATCTTAATTTACAATATCAAGCAGTTTTTCAGCTACATAAATTTATTGTTCAAAACTTATTGAAACATTTCTATAAAATTCAATCCATGAGCATAGAATTAATGAATATGAAATAAACATTGGAAGCCCTAGATTATGCATGACAGAATATAGTACCAACCTGAAAGCTGACCCTGACAAAGTCATTCTTTTACTCCATGGAATCACAAAAGAGTTCTTGAAAATTAAATAAGTGCTTTAAAAGCTTTCTGGTAATCTGCTAACCCTCTCCAATTCAAGGACAGAAAGAGAAGTTTTAGTCTTTGAAGCATTTTTTTCTATTAACAGTGCTAAAATATATTTCCTGGAAAATAAATCTGAAGTATGTATTTGTAAAAACGCCAAGTATATTGTCCAGGATAAAGGATATAAACTAGTCACTGTAAACTATTAATAAGAATTCCTATTCAGTTCTAGATTGACAGATTCATATATAGCTCTTCCTAATCTCACTAGAATTCCACTGAAAATTCTGGGCTACCCGTAGCCCCTGATATTTGGAGACATGGGTTGGATTTTGTTCATTTTTTTTCTTGATTAAAGAACAGAAGAGGTAGGAAGGGGAGAAGAAATAACACACTTGATGGAAATAATTCCTTGACAAAAACACTTGGATCAGCAGATAGTAAGGCACCTCCTGAATTCAGGAGGCCCAGGAATTTGATGACAAGGGGGGAGAAAAATGAAGCTGTTTTTACAGGAACTTTGAAAAGTCACATTCTCATGTCCTTGGCACTGAAGGTAGCAAACTCAAACTGGACAAGTGCATGGTGTTCATTTATGCCAGAGCAATCTCATGGTAAGGCACTAAAGTGGGCCTTCAGCTCGTTACGCTTTTCAAATGTTTCATGTAGTCATTTATCATTGTATGCTTTGAATAGGGTAGCAAAATACATGGGCATGCAAATTAAAATGCAGTGACAATATCACTTACTATATCAGTAATTAGCCTGGTATAATATTACAAACCAGATTGTTACTCAGCAAGCTGGGATAGATGGTCACCTGGTTAGGAACCTCTCTTTTCCCTAATAGAAGACGGTGCTCAAAACAAGACAATTTGTTAGTTTATTAAAATAGCAAAATGTCTTCAATGACCATTTATTACTTTAGTAGACTTGTCTAAGCTTTTTTTAAAAAAAGTTATTACTTTCTTAGAATTTTTGTGCTGGTACTGGTACTTGTGCAGGGCTTGCATGCTGTCTTTGAGCATTTTTGCTTAAGGCTAGTGTTCTACCACGAGTCACAACTCTACTTCTATATTTTGGTGGTTAATTGGAGATAAGAGTCTCATGGACATTCCTGTCTGGACTAGTTCCTGAGTAATCAGGACTACAGATGTGAACCACTGGAACCTGGTTTACCCTTCTTTTTTTTTTTTTTAAATGTTTTTTGGAGGTGCTGGGGAATCCAATACTTACACATGTTAAGCATGTGTTCACCTGAGGTACATCACCAGCCCAGTATTTAATTAATTAATTAATTTGTTTTGTGTGTGTGGGTGTGGGTGTGGGTGTGGGTGTGTGTGGGTGTGCGCACATGTGCTGGTCCTGGGGCTTAAACTAAGGGCCTGAGAATTGCCCCTGAACTTTTGTGTTCAAGACTAATGCTCTACTATTTGAACCTCACTTCTAGCTTGGTAGTTTGGAAACACAAGCCAGGAAAGTTCACCTCAGATTCTCAGATCTCAGCATCCTGAGTAGCTACGATTACAGACTTGAGTTCCTAGCTCCCTGCTAGGTTATTATTTTATTATTATTTATTTATAATTATTATTTATTTATAATTATTATTTTAACAATATGAACTTGTAATTTTTAAGCTAAGTGTTCAAAATGATTCTAATATTTTTACTTTTATTGCTATTGTAAAGGTGATGTACAGAGGGATTACAGGTACACAAATTTTATATATGTTTATATGTTACAATATTACATAAATAGCTTTCTTTGTGGACAACATCAATGTCCCTCACTCCTCTCAGTTTTTCCCTTCCATCTCCACCCATAAATTGTATAATTCACTTTTAACATAGTGTCTAGTGAGTACCACTGCTGTACTTGTTCACCTTTTGTCCCTCCATTCTAATGATTCTAAAATTTTAAATGGTCAGTTAACCTGAGACTCTGACATGTTTAAGAGCAAAAAATTCACTATATGAGTTCAAAGTATAAACAGTGCACAAAAAAGAATATAAACATGAGAAATCAAACTGATTTATTAAATATGAACCCAATAAAATTTATAGTATAATACAATTTATTTTGATACAGTACAGTTAGACTTTATATTCTTGGAAATATATGTTGAGTGTAGATAATTTTTTGTCCTTAATTTTGAGGTTCTGTTTATTGAATTTTTAAACTAATGCTTCTGTTTCTATTATTCCATTTTATACATTTTGTTAGATAAAAAATCATATATTTTATTTTACTACTAGTTTTAGTTCTAGAGCACTGTTTAGCTGATTCTTCAAATAATGCATTCTTATTTTTTTCTTTTGGGGTCCGGTCATGGGGCCTGAACTCTGGGCCTGGGCGCTGTCCCTCAGCTCTTCAGCTCAAGGCTGGCTAGTGCTCAACCACTTGAGCCACAGCACCACTTCTGGCTTTTTTCTTTTTTGCTTTTGTGGTGCTAAGGAATTGAACCCAGGGCCTCATGCATGCAAGGCAAGCGCTCTACCACTGAGCCACCTTCCCAGCTCCGAATAATGCATTCTTGATATTATTGGTAACACTATTGGAGTTAAACTTACCATCCAATCTATGCATACACAGCTCAAGTTTTGTAAATTCTAATAAATACTAGATTCTCATTGAGAATTTTAGTGTTCTCTTATGACAGTAAGCATCTGGGGTTTGGAATGCCAAATCCATGAGTAGATTTTATAAATTAGTATCTAGATCAAGGTATTATTGGGGCTGGGAATGTGGCTTAGCAGTAGAGTGCTTGCCTAGCATTCATGAAGCCCTGAGTTGGATTCTTGAGCACCACATAAACAGAAAAAGCTGGAAGTGGTGCTGTGTCTCAAGTGGTAGAGAGCTAGCCTTAAGCAATAAAGAAGCTCAAGGATAGTGCTCAGGCCCTGAGTTCAAGCCCCAGAACTGGCAAAAAAAATAGATATTATTACTATTTTAACATTCAGTCCTCTGAACATAGAAGCCAGTAGTAACATCAGCTTAAAGAAAGGGAGTGTAACAATCTTCCTTTCTGCTTTTCTATGATTTAAAAAAATCTGCTCACCTCCTCCAAAAGGTCCCCATATGACTCGGCGGATGGCCTTCACCCAGTCTTCCATGTCATTCTGGGTGCTCGCCATGAGGAGGTAGCTCTCATGATTTGCTGTCATCCGATCTCGATCTCCTCCTGTAAGAACACATTAGCACAGTCAGCTGAAGATTCATCCAGAGATTCCTCATCACCGGTCCCCTAGGGAATCCAGGAAGTCCAATTTGGGCCTAACACATTCAGTACTAACTTATATCCAATGATTTGGTAATATTACCATAGTTTTCCAATGGGGTGAGGGGCAACGGCTTCAGAATGAAAGGAGAGTTGGAAAGCAAATAGCATTCCACAAACAAAGCCTGTTTTTTTTTTCCTTCCTAGCAACAACCCAAAGAAGTGAATTAACTCATAATCCAGCCTATTCATACAGAGTTGCTGAGTAGGGAGAAACAGCAGAGACTAAATGAAAGAGGGAGAAGATGGAATAGTGGTCCATGCAGCGTAGCTTTGCATTGGAAGCAAGTGCTGAACACTGCTTAGTGGCCACACAGCCAAACACAGGCAGTCATGGTCAAGCATGTGTATGTATATTCAAGTAAGGGAAGATTGCCACATGTATCCTGGATGAGGGACTCCCATCTTCCCAGATCATAGTTTTAGGAGGTAAACGATGGATCGAAGGGCAAAGGAGGATGTTGGTGGTGCTGAAACCTAAGGCCAAGTTGTCAGAAGCCCTCGCAATGTGTCCCTTTCAAAGGTTCATGGTTTCTTTTACACTCTTCCTCCCCCAAACTAAGCATGTAAAAATCTTCACAGTCCATAATACAACTTTAAAACGCTAGACTTCTAAAGCAGGTAATTTAATTTCATGGAAATATAGTGTTCTTCAGTTTTCCTGATGACTTAATTTTCCCATTTACCCAAAGCAAAAAAAAAAAAAAGAAAAAAAAAGAAGAAAAAAGAGAAAAAGGACAACTAGATTTGACTTTGAAACAGATCTGGAGGCATCATGCTGGTTCTTACCTTCCCTTTGTTTTAAGGGAGTACTTCTGTAAGCCAGGCCCAAAGAAACATAGGTCCCATGGTTTCCCTTATTTGTAATATCTAGTATATGTATGAGTCAAGTGGAAAAGGTCAGATAATGTGAGGTCAGGAAAATGAACCCTTAAATGTGTATTTTAAGGTTTTTTTCTTTCATGAATGTGTTTCTAACGCATTTATAAGATTATCTCTTTGTTGCTTTGTATGTCCCTCCCCCACAGTATAACCCCTGCTTTCACTATATTTGATGTCAGTATAACTTGTGGAGGAGATGGGGAAAAACCAGTTGTTTAAGGATACAGGTGGACCTGTTGCAACAATGAGAAGTACAAGTTGTCATGTCCAAAATGAGCTTTACAACGTCGATGGGGGGGGGGTGCGGGGGGGGGGAGAGGAGAAGGGGGGAGGGGGGAGGCTGGGAAGGGATGTGAAGGGTAAACAAAGGAGGAGGCTGCAATGCTTGGTAAGAAATGTACGCATTATCCTGTCCATGTAATTGTAACTCCTCTATGGTATGTTCACAAATAAAATTAAATTAAATTTTTTTAAAAAAGGGAGTACTTCTGAAGATAGGTTACCAGTGACTGCACTGCTTTCCAGAGTCCAAAAATGTTGTTCAATGACAGAAATGTAATATTAAGTATTTAGTGAATTCTGACAATGTGTTAATATTATTCTTTATTTCTAAGTACTCAAATGTCTATCAACATTTAATTTTCACTAAGGGTAATAAACTTGCAGTGTTAGGTTCAAATAATTTACACCCAAGTGTTTTGTTTGGTTAAGACATTGTACATAATACTGAATACTTTTATGAGGTTTATGAGCCTTTATGGTGTCTATATGAACTTAAGACACCATCTGCTCTCAACTTCCTTATTCCCAGCACATGCTTCTGAAAGGTAAAGACTTGATTTTGAGAATGAGATTTCATAAAGTCTTCTCAACAATGTCTCTAGGTTGAAAAGGAAGCTGATATAAATTTGTAAAATACCCAAAAGGTCAAGGGAGTGCAACAAATTGAAGTCAGCCAGTTAAGCAGCTTGAATTGGTGCTTTCCATTTTAATATAACTGAATGGGATGGAGGAGGTGCTAAAACAGGCCTTCAAATGTTGGCAAATTCTTGAGAAAACAAGACCAACCTTCCCACATTATAGAGAATACACCACAATGACTATTTTATACCCATAATCAAGCATTACTTTAAACGCCTTGAATCAGCAGTAGGAGAAAATCCAGATCAATAACCCCATCACAAACTATGTGTTTGACTTATTGGGAAAACAATTCAATGTCTTTAAGCTTTCTTTTTCTCTTCCTCCTCTTCCTCCTCCTCCTTCCTCCTCCTCCTTCTAATTCTTCTTTGTCTCCTTCTCCTTCTCCTTCTCCTCCTTCTCCTTTTCCTCTTCCTTTTCCTCTTCCTTCTTCCCTTCCTTTCTTCCTTCCTTCCTTCCTTCCTTCCTTCCTTCCTTCCTTCCTTCCTTCCTTCCTTCCTCCTTCCTTCCTTCTTTCCTCCTCCTCTGCCTCTCCTTTTCCTTCTTCTTTTCTTTCTCCTTCTTCTTCTCCTTCTTCTTTACACCCTGGGCTTAAGCTTAGGGTCTGGGTGCTGTCCTTGAACCTCTTTTTGCTTAAAGTTAGTGTCACAACTCTACTTCTGGCTATTTGGGAATAATTTTTTTGGAGAAACTAGCCTCATAGACTTTCCTGCCTGGGCTGGGTTTGAACCATGATCCTCAGATATCAGCCTCCTGAGTAACTAGCCACTGGCACCTGTCTAATCGTACTTTTTTTGTATGATTAAAGTCACTTATCGTGAGCAGTGAGTGAAATTCAGTGTACAAAACACTAGCATTGTATTAGCCTAAAACTGAAATTCTATAAGCACAGATTGTATATTACTTATCTGCCCCTAATTTATCAACGTAAAAGGACATGCTACATAAACTTACCTCAGTGATACTCCATCTAATACATGCTTGAGCACAGTCAGTCAGTTTAGTGCTAAGAATGCATTCTGTATTCTGATCCCCACATGCCATAGTACTGAGCCAACAAAAATTACCATTTTTAAATCAGAATATTTTAATTATTGTCTTTGCCTGAAGGATGCTTAGCAATTCAGACAGTAATATCCTGCTGTGTCACTCCCAGCCCAGCAGAAACAGCCATGGTAATGAGCATGAGTGACAGCCGCTAGAGATGGTTCTGCTGAAAGCAGAGGAAGAGGTTGATAAGCACAACTGACCATTATCCCCTGACTGCTCATTTCGTTCTTTATCTTTGCCAAGGGTGCTGTGTGTCTGACCCAGAATCTCATTTGAACTGCCAATCACAGATATGAAATCCCATCTGTGAACTTCACCCAGGGATAGATCTTGATTCCTCAGTGTATTAGCAAGAAAAAGATTTAGGAAAATGTTCTCTATGAGTGGATGGAAATATGGGCTCATTAGTAAGAAGGCAATTAAAACAATTATATAGATTTAAACAGTACTACCCCTTTTTGTCCATGGTTTCCCTCAGGTTTTAATTATTTATGGCCAACCGAGGTATGAAGTATTACAGGGTAACTACAGAAAAGAACAATTCATAAATAAAATTGTTCCTAAAGTATATCATTACAAAAGTTCATGTTGATATTGTGAATCTCTTCTGTGCCTGTTATTATTATTATTTTTGGTCAGTTGTGGGGCTTGAACTATGGGCTTGAGCATTGTCCTTGAGCTCTTTAGCTCAAGGCGAGTGCTCTACCACTTGAGCCACAGCGCCACTTCCACTTCCAGTTTTCTGGTAGTTAATTGGAGTTAAGAGTCATGGACTTCCCTGCCCAGGCTGGCTTTGAACTGCAATACTCAGATCTCAGCCTCCTGAGTAGCTAGGATTACAAGCATGGACCACCGGCTCCTGGCTTAAAAAATTTATAACATATATATATATATAAGATGTAATTTTATACATATATTAGATGATAAATATGGTATATAGAGAGAGTCTGGAGTATCTACTAGGGATATGTTATAGAACATCACATTCACTGGGGATAAAATGGGACTGCTGGACAGGAGGGTGGAAGATATGCCTTTGGATACAGAATTAAAACAGGATTTTGAAATTTATAAATGAATTTTATTACATAAAATAAATATGCTAATTTTATATGACACTTTAGTTTTCATATAGGTAAAATGAAAAGTGAGAAACTACATTGAAATACATAATAATTTTTAAAATGACTAGCTCTGAATATTAGATTTGAGATAATGTTTGACTCCCTGTGCACTTTGATGTGTTTTCCAAGTTTAATCATGTTTTGTTTTACAATACATGTATTATCTCAGATATTATTTTAGCTGCTAGCTGTGTTCTTCTGAAATAATCATCTATGCCTGGACAGTGGTACCTGATTCTCATTTAAATGATTGCTAATTGTTAAGGGCCTTCCAAGTTGATTTTGTGTCAAATAAGACTTTTCCCAGCTCAGCTGAAACCTGCTCCTTTTAGATAACCAAGAGTAATTCTGCTCCTTATAGTACTTAGACACATTCCTGACCTCTTTCAATTTTTGAATATACGATAGAAGATATGGAACCTGGTCAGGAATGTACCTGCCCCTACATGCATTGATGAAGTCTTCGTTGCAATCTGTATGTAGAAGTTTCTCCAATAAAAGCCTCTTGTCTGCTTTCCTCAGAGAGACTCTCAGAGAATTAGCCTTAGCACTCTCTTCACTTGTTGCAAATAACCAGCCTTTCTTCTCTTTTTTATCTTCTAGTTATGCATATGGGCTTTGTATCCACCAAGATCTAAACTGATTGAATTCAGTTACAGTTCTACCAGGTATCCTTTTGTGATCAGAAAAAAATAAAAGAATCAGGCTGGGAAGTAGCTCATTGGTAGAATGCTTGCCTTGCATGCATGAGGCTATTGGTTTGATTCCTCAGCACCACATAAGCAGAATAAGCTGGAAGTAGCACTGTGGCTCAAGTGGTAGAGCACTAGCCTTGAGCTGAAGAGCTGAGGGACAGCACCCAGGCCCAGAGTTTAAGCCCCATGACAAATAACAACAACAAAAAAATCATTGAGATGAACAGATGATAGGACTTGTAAAGTTATATAGCAGGAAATAATAAAAAGCCAAGGTGAGCTAGAATATCCCTAAGTAGTGTGGTTTAAGATTGTTCAATGTGAGTGCTCTTTAACTGTTCCCTTTCCTCAGATATTAAGCTGAATGCATCCTTAGTGGGAGATTTGGAACAGTAAACAGCATTGCTCAAAGACCAGACAATATCATGTAACTAGAACTTTGTCAGTGACAAACACAACTTTCCTAGAAATTACACTTTGAAGAAATAGTTTTATTGTTCTCACCCTGTGGGAAATTCCCCAAACAGTCACTGTAGTGGTGTCCATCTTAAATGTTCCGCAAAGGACAAGTGCTTAATGCTTGAGTTCCAGCCTGTGGCACTACTGGAAGGTGATGGAATTTCGAGGAGGTTGTGCATTAAGGGAGGAAGTTAGGTCATTGGAGTCAGGTCACTGAAGGGGAAACTGATTCCACTGCACCTTCTTGTCTCTAGCTGTCACTTCTCAGGGCCCCTAAAGTGAGCAGTTTCTTCAGCCACTTTCCACCATGATGTCTACCTAACTACAGTCCAAAGGGAGGGGGCAAAGTGAACATGAACTGAAACCTCTGACATCATGAGCCAAAATTAAATCCTTTTCTCCTTATAACCTCTCCATTTCAGGTATTTTTGTCACCCCAACAGAAAACTGTCTAACACAGGAAAGTAGTCTTTGGTCATTTTTCTTTAGAGAATAACAACTATGCTCAATAATACTATGAGTTAAAAAGCAAAGCAATTTCTCTGAAATAATGTACTTAGATGCATGACTTCTCTACTAAAAAAAACTCAAAGATTTTCAGTGAATTCATTGTTTGTGTTTAAATTTTAAAACTTGCTACCCAAAGCAAACTACAGCTACAAACATTTGACTTTGTTTCCAAGACAAGATGATAGCACAGACCTGAGGACATTTCAGTAAACACTTTCAGTACTGTAAATAATGCCAAGGGTGAAGTGTTTCCTCATTCCTAATCGCATATTAGGGCAAAACTAAACTAGACTATTAAACTATCCATTTTATTATATCTTACAGAAAAGCATTTCAATGTTCAAAGTAGTTATTAATTTTCACTCATACAACTGCTGTCTATTATTTTTTATTCACTATTTTCCTCAAAACCTAGTTTGGGTTTTTATTCATATTGTTACTCTAATGATAAATTGCAAGGTTTAACATATTTCTGAAGTAAATCAGGGGAAAATTATAGAGATGGAGACACATTTCTTCCCTTTTATGAAGAAGGATACTTCAAAAATAACCATAGTTAAAGCAACAAGTTCCCAATTTATATGGAGAGTGTCACTTCAAAATAAATAACAACAGCAAATATAATAAAAACAATCCAGAGCTCAAAAAATAAGAAGACAGGAGGATAGACTGGATCTCCTTTCAATATTTATTTTTATATTAAATCATAAGAATTACAGAGATTTTTGTCACCAGAAAATTAAGCTGCTAATCAAGTTTTTCCAAGTATTTCTTTCTTACATGTTAATTTACAAAAGAGCAAAAGGCAAAATTTCAGTACATTTTGCTAATAAAAAAATTGCCCAACTCTACATTAAGATTATTCAATAGTTTACAACTCTCTAAACCAGGGAATGAGAACTAATTAAAGGTCTGGTGACAATAGCTTTCATTGTCTTTGCACACAACAATCAAGTTATTAAATGTTATTTCATATTATAACACAATTAGTGTTAAATTTTAATTTGGTGAGTACTTTGTAATATTGTTTTACATATCCCTATCCCTGTACTAGTTCATAATATTTTTATAAGAAAGAATCATTCCATGGTCCATAGCCAGCTCATGTTAAACCTCAAATAGCTATAAAAATGAACAGTCATAAGCCAGTTTCTAGGAGTCTGCTTGACTAACATTATATAAAGGATTGAAAATTCTACACATCCAAGCTGCTTCCAACATAACTTTCCTCATGTGAACATGAAAGCAAAAGTATTGCCTTAGTCAAACTGTTAAGTACAAATGCATGTTGAGAAAGAAGTACTGGGAAGCTATTAAAGGTGGCAAGAAGGGCAGACATCTACCTTCAGCATGGTCAGACACCAGCTGTGGTTTTCAGATTAGGGTAATGGTAGCACCTTGCTCTTATTGTTATGGTGGACATATCAAATGAATACTATAAAATCCTTTGAATACTGCTTAGGAACTAAGTTATCTCCTATTTTTACTATTGCCTTCTCCATTAAATTTTATGATGAATTTTCCAGTGAGCGAAATATTTATTTAATTGACTCATTTAAAAATGCAGGAAGGTAGTTTACTTTTGGAGAAATATAATTTTAAATATAAAGGAAAATATTTAAATAATGAAGCAATTAATCATTTACTTATCAAATGAATTGATTTTTCATCTTGGTCAGATTTTTCAAAATATAATTGTGATACAATTACTTTTATTAGCATGTTTTTATTTTTTGTGAGATGCGGTATACTTATTGCATGATAGAGTGTCTCTGTAGGCCAAGCTGGCCTTGAACTTGTGATTCTCCTACTTTAGCTTCACAAATACTAGAATCACAGGTCAATACATTTACTTTTAAATAATGAAAGTTAAAATTTTAAATAAGCTAGACTTATATTTAAGAACCACTCTTCAAAAAGCATAGTCATCTCAATGGGGTGGGGTAGGGTCAAAGGGAAAAGGGTAGACCAATGCAGAGGAGAAAGGAAAAGAATGCAGTCAAGGTTCAATATATATCTTACAAATTAAAAAGAGTGAGGGGAGGTGTTAGGAGGGGTGGGAGGGGTGAGAATGTGGACTGGGTAACATTGATCAAAATGTATTGTGTTCAAAGCTGCTTTGTTAACTGGCAACTCCTTTGTACAACTATTTCAGGATAATTTAAAAAATGAACTATGTAACTTGTGGGTAGGGGTAAAGGGGGGAAATAAAGAAGTAGGCAAAAATGAACAAGGAACATTTTACTTATGAAACTGTAAACACTTTTTACAATGTTGTACTTATCATGTATTGAATATTTGTTTCCTAGACTGTATCAAGGGGCCAGAAGATTTGTAGTTAAATCCAACATACATTTGATTTTCACTTTTATCACTGATTCATCATCTAGTCTCTTCCTTCTCAGTGTCTAGTTAAATTCTTCTGAGTGATACGTCTGAGAAATAAAGGCAGATCATTTCCTTGGCAGAGCTAAAGTATGTAGAAATTACAGATTTAGCTTAGCTAAAATTGGAAGTCCAATGAATTCAAAATACCTGTTGGGTACAGGAGGAACAGAATAGAATAGATGGCATTTACATTCAGATCAGTGTGGCTTCAACTATTAAGAAACACAGTCTCCAGCAAAGTTAGTACAGGTACAGTAGTCTGAGCCTGCAGCAAATGGAACACCACTCACAGGCATAGAAGCAAGGCAGGCACTTGGCATGTTATATGAGCCTAACAACAAAATCCTTTTTCTATCTGCAAGTCCCTTGAGATACAAAGGACAAACATGAGGTAAAGTGATGAGGAGTAGAAGAATTTTAAGGGGGCAAGAAGTTTAAAGGAAAGCACAAAGAATTTGATGTAGGAACAAAACATCTCTCATGTTGGAAGAGAAATACTTTGGTTTTACTGTGAACAGTGTACAGTGAACAGTATACTCCCTATTCACATGAGGATAAACTCTCTAGAGCAAGATTTCTCAGCTTGATGAAAACTGTAGCATACATATCAGGAGACTAGGAAACAGATCTAGCAGTACCCAGGTTCTAGTTAAAAATCAGAATTCCTGGGCCCCATACTTCAGATCAAATAAATCAGTACCCAGAAATTTCTAGGATGTCTGCCAGGTAATTCTGGTGCATCATAAAGTTTGAGGATCATTGCTCTTGTGAGAGAATTTGCTAGAAGGTGGAAGCTATATATTTTTGAATTTATGTATTTTAACTACGTATGTCCTGTTAGCCTGTGTCCATGTCTTATTCTTTCAGTGACAGCCATTTTCAGTAGTCAGAGTCCTCAGCTTGAAATCAACAGATCATGTAACTTATCTAATTGCTTATTTGTGTTGTAAATGATTAACACTGTAACTAGTTTTGCAAGGACGTGTTGTCCAAGTTAATATTAGTAAGCATGGCAAATTTGTAAGCTTCCATGCATTAAAGATACCTTTTTTTAAAAAAAAATGAGAGCAAACTGTAAGGTATTTCTTAATGCATTTGATACAGGTTCATTATTCTTCATTGCCTAGTGTTTGAATAGTAAGAATGGTGAATTAAAACATTCTAAAATCCATTTTTAAAACTCCCTCATATCCTACTTCTTTTGTTGTTCTTTAATATTATGAATATGAAAATCTAGAAAGAAAATCAGCTGGCAAGCACAGGGTGATTTACAGTTTGCAAGTTCCCTAGATATCTCAAGATCTGCTTGTTTCTTCTGTTTTGCCTTCTCTGGGAAGAGAGGCAAACATTCATTTATCTACTGAATACATTTGATTTATGGAACACCTATTGTTTCAGCCAACATTCTAGGTTCTGAGGCCAGCCCAGTGAACCAAAACCTGGATCTCAGTAGCGTGGTCTGAACTACAAAGATACTGTTTGGAAGTAACTGATTCGGTGACATTTAACTGGATGAGGACTCCAGGGAAGACCATAGCTAGAATGGAGAAAGTTTCATCATGTACTGAGAGATATAGAGAAGGCTGAGCACAGAAAAGTGATCAAGTGAGTCAGATGCTACACAAGGACTTAATATAGATCATCAAAGTAAGGAACTAAGAATCAATGGGCAAGTCAGTAAGAAGGTCATATAGGTAGACATTATAGAGATTATTGACAACCTTAAAAGATTTACTTCTGTCTACCAGTCCAGCACAAATAAATTGCTACTGTTTATAGAACCATGTTCCCAAAAATATAGATGGGTGAAGACAACAAGAGTCAGTAAAAACAACTCTTCTAGGCATTTCAATGTTATAATAGAGCAGAAAAAGAGGACAGTGGGGTTGGGAATAGGTTAGTTACAGAATTGTAATATGAAAAATATTAGAGAATGCTTATATCAAACATAAAAAGAAGAAATTGATAATATACACGAGAAGAAAAGTTAAGACTTACACATATTTATTTAAAGATATAATGTTCAAAAAGATTTTATCTCCTTAGAATCTTTAATAAGGATTGACAATCAATAAAATCTATTTTTTTCCAAAAGATTTTTAAGTTAAAGTCTATAAAACATCTAGAAGAGCCGGTGCCGGTGGCTCACACCTGTAATCTTAGCTACTGAGAAGGCTGAGATCTGAGGATCCAGGTTCAAAGCCAGCCTGTGCAGGAAAGTCTGTGAGACTCTTATCTCCAATAAACCACTCAGAATATTGAAAGTGGCACAGTGGCTCAAGTAGTAGAGTGGTACCCTTGAGCTGAAGAGCTGAGGGACAGGGTTCAGGCCCAGAGTTCAAGCCTCATGACCACCACCAACAACAAAACATCTAGAAGAAAATCACTGAAAGAAATAAAAAACAGCATTGCACAGCTGTTTCCTCGTGGCTCTGACTATGAACAAAACAAAAAAGGAAAGAGATAAGACTTATAAGTCATTCTTAAATTTTATAGTTCTTTTAAACACATCTTTTGATATTTGGTAATTTGGTTTAATTAAAACAATTTTTAATATGCACTATAACATTAATTTTAATTGCCACAGATATTAATTATCCAATTTAACATAGCAGTTTTGCAGAGTATGTCTGGGCATATGTGAAGTAGCTGACATTTTAAAACAAAATATTATGGTAAGTGTCACAAAATTTAATGATTCTTACACCATAAGAACACATTTCTAGGTCCATTATTGCTGCAATAACAATGAATTAAGTTCTTTTTAAAAAAGTTAATGACTCTCAATGTTTCTTGTTTTTTTTTTTTTTTTTTTTTTTTTTTTTTTTTTTTTTTTTTTTTGCCAGTCCTGGGGCTTGAACTCTGGGCCTGGGCATTATCCCTTAGCTCCTATTGCACTCTACCACTTAATCCACAGCTTTACTTCCGGTTTTATGGACTTGCCTACCTGGGCTGGCTTCATACTGGGCCTTCCAAGAGTTAGGATTACAGGCGTGAGCTACCAGTGCCCTACTGACTCCTCTCAATGAATGACAATTTGTACTGATTTTAATAACCTACAATTAGGAAAAACCTTTGATTTCAGCTTGAGTTTTGTTCTCCTATGCAGCTAAAATTAGCTTAGCTACAGAATAGTTTTGCTCTCCACTATACATTGTCTCTCCCAGTAGTTTACGCATACCTTTTCTAGATATTGTGATATCTATCTATCTATCTATCCATCCACCTATTTGAGAGCAAGATGTAAAATTTACATTGCATGTCGGATTTTGATTGAGCCATTTAAGTAAAAGTATGCCACTTGATAGAGCATACAATATTTGGATCTACATTGGACAAGAACAGTGGGGTTTAGGATTATCATTTCTGCTAGTAAAGACATTTAGGGGTATTTTCAAAGAACTTGCTTGACATAAACATACTCTAAGATTAACTGTGGATTCATGAAATGTAAGCTATTCCTTCCCTAAGAAAAGTTGAAAAGTTCAGTCTTTGAAATGTTCAACATATGTCTGTCAAGAGTTTCACCCAATTATTCCACTTAAATTACAAATAATACAAAAATCCTTCAAAAGAAGGGGGAGCTGCAAAGTCACTTGTTCCTAGATTGAGTGTAGACACAGATGAAAGAAATAAAGAATATTGTATCTCCTGAGTCTGAAAGCTTATGAAGACTTCTTCAATATCATTAAATAAGAAAATGGATGGAAATCTGATATTCTTTAGAACTGAGAATACCCACATACAATAACTATTTGCAGCCAGTGAGAGACATGATCATAGTTTCTAACAAATGAAAATTATTTAAAGAAAGCCACCATCATAAAGTGAAAACAATCTTAAAATATTTTAGCAACTATTTAGCACATCTAACTAGTCTCAACTAATTCCAAAACCAGAGAGTTTACTAACATTAAGGTTTTCAATGTTCACATAATTATCCACCTATTAACAAGTATGGAAAAAGCCTTTCCTTCCTTCCTTCCTTCCTTCCTTCCTTCCTTCCTTCCTTCCTTGCTTGCTTGCTTCCTTCTTTGCTTCCTTCCTTCCTTCCTTCCCTCCTTCCTTCCTTCCTTCCCTTCCTCCCTCCCTTCTTTCTCTTTCTTTCTTTCTTTCTTTCTTTCTTCCTTCCTTCCTTCCTTCTTTTTTCCTTCTTTCCTTCTTTCCTTCTTTTTTCCTTCTTTCCTTCTTTCCTTCCTTCCTTCCCTCCCTCCCTCCCTTCTTTCTCTTTCTCTCTCTTTCTTCCTTCCTTCCTCTCTCTCTCTTTCTCTCTCTCTCTCTTTCTTTCTTTCTTTCTTTCTTTCTTTCTTTCTTTCTTTCTTTCTTTCTTTCTTTCTTTCTTCCTTCCTTCCTTCCTTCCTTCCTTCCTTTCTTTCTTGTACTTGGGCTTGAACTCAGGTTCTGGGTGCTGTCCCTTGAGCTTTTGTGCTCAAGACTAGTGTGTGCTACCACTTGAGCCACTTTTTGATAGCTACCACTTGAGCAGGAATTTTTGGTCATTAATTCCAGATAAAAGCGTCGTGGACTTTCCTTCCCTGGGATGGCTTTGCACCATGATCCTCAGATCTCGGCCTTCTTGAATAGCTAATATTATAGGTGTAAGCCACCAGCTCCTGGCACAAAAATCTTTAAAAAGTCATCTGGGGTGGGGTGGGATCAAGAGGGAAGTGGTAGACAAATGAAGAGAAGAGGGAGAGAATGTAGTCAAGAAAGTAATGTACATCTTAAAAAAATTAAGAAGAGTGAGGGAAGAGGTGGGTAGGGGAGGGATGGATGAGAATGTTGACAGAGGGGACATCAATCAAAATGCATTGTATTCATAAGCTGCTTTGTTGAATGACAATTCCTTTGTACCACTACTTAAAGGCAATCAAAAATTGCATCCAGTTCTTATTTGAACACTGGCTATCTGAATCCAAAGAAGAACTTCCAAACATTAAAGAGAAACAAAAGTAAGACAAAAGCTCCTAGGTAATGGTCCTGGAATTTCACACTGAATTTTTACTTGCCATGGGTTATCTTTCTTTCCTAGTACAAATCAATTCTTCTCTGAATTCCTAAAGCTTACCATTTTTTACACACCTGCAATAAATTAGAATGTGATGCTTCCTGTTGACAGATTAATGCTGTGAATCTCTTAATTTTTAAGTGAAGAATAGCCATCCAAATTTACACAAAATGCAATCCAGCATATAATTTTTAATTAACATTTGATAGACACCCAAGGATGTGTGCAGTAGAACTGAAAGTTGTAAATCAGTTACAGTTTGGGGTGGCTCACTGGATTTATGGGTAATTATCAACTTAAATCTGGTTCCTTTTGGAATAGAGAAGGCATATTGTCAAATTAAAGATGAGTCCTTAAAAATACTCAAGTATTAGAGTATCTTCCTAAATACTATAGAAGAAAGCCCCCAAAGAAGCAACAGATATGTGTTAGCTTTCCTGATCTTTCTGGAGGAGGGGATAGGCAAATATACCCATATACATCCACATAGCTCAAAACAGAAAAAGAAAAGTCATAATGCTGATTATTTGTGGCTTGACAAAATCAAAGTTATTGAACTGTTATTGAATTTCTCTTCAGCAATTTCCATAAACATCTTGAAGTTAGAAAACAGTAATTTAAATAACAGAAAAAAATGGAACACATTAAGAAAATCTAGCCAGACACCAGAGGCTCACACCTGTAATCCTAGCTACTCAGGAGGCTGAGAACTGAGGACCCTGGTTCAGCCCAGGCAGGAAAGTCTGTGAGACTCTCATCTCCAATAAACCACCAGAAAACTGGAGGTGGCACTGTGGTTCAAGTGGTAGAGTGCTTGTCTTGAGCTTGTCTTGAGCCCAAGCCCAGAGTTCAATCCCCACGACCAACCCTCCCCCCCCCAAAAAAAATCTGAAGAAGCATCTTATAAAAATTTAACTTAAAAACAAGATGTAGGTGCACAAGTGCATATGTTGATATTTATTTAAGATATTTCTTGAATAAACAGAGAATTGGAGAATTCTGGGGCCCTGTTGTTAAAAGTCATTTTCTTTTAAATTGCTCTGCAGTGTGTTGCCAAGTTAGACATAAAATACACTGAATCACACATGGGGAAGACTTCTCAATGGTTGACAGTATATTGAACATTAAAGCCAATTGTATTTTCAGGTTTGTTTATTCTTAGTTTTTAATTGTTGTTAACTCACAGAGCTTTTATTAGTCAAATCCTCCTCATTCTGTCTGTATTTAGCTCTCTAGTTCTTCCCTGTGTAGTCTGTGGCTGGCTCAGTATATTCTTGCTTTTTCTTCTTGTTCCTAGTACTGAAGCTTGAACTCAAGGTCTAGACACTATCCCTTGGCTTTTTTGCTCAAGGCTGATGCTCTACCACCTGAGCCACAGCTCAGGTAATGGCCTACTGTATAGAAAGAATCAGGCAATCCTTAAAGTATATAAAAGATACATAAGTGTATCATTCAATGAATTGTAATAATTGTAAATTACATTCTTTCTTTGCAGTTGAAGTTGCTTGGATCTGAGGATCACAGTTCAAAGTCAGCTAGGTCAGGGAAGCTGGGGACACTTTGATCTCCAATTAATCTCTCCAATTAACCATCAGGAAGATTGAGCTCTGACCACATGCACACAAGCACACTAACACAGACACATTTACTAATGATGGTTAGTATGACGATTATAATTTCATTATGATTTTTGTAGATCTTTTGGATTTTCATCATATGTCAATTTGTAGAGTTGAGGCTAGTGTGGATGGTACTAAATCTTAGAAGCATCAAAACACTTAATCAGAAAACTAACAAAATTTTAATGATACAATTTAAATATTTAACATAGAAAATCTATAATGAATAAAATAGCAAGTTAAAGATAGAATCACTGCTACTGATTTTCCCGATCACTATTAAGGACCTGTTAGCCTGAATGTTATCCACCCCCATGAGTACTTTCTTCCTCAACTCAATTTCTGACAAATGAGCTACCATCTCCTGCCAGATGACATGGCTGTCACCATTTATCTGACTGTAAGAAACCACAGAGAGTACTATAAGCAGCCTCCTTACATGAGTGATGGATTCTATTATGCTTGGGGGGAAGAAAAATCTATAATGAGTCATTTGTATGCTATAGTAGTTGCCATGATTCTAAAATATTTGTAAGAGGATTTCACTATCTTCTGCAAGGAGAATGAAATAAAGATGGAAGCCTGTGTCATTTCTTCTCATTATAAGTTTTATGCATATAATATAGCTGATCCTCAACTCTGTAACGTTTTTGGCCTCTAGCACCAGGTTAAACACAGCTTAGCAGTGGTGTTGATGCCAGAGTGAAATGAGCTGGCAACCTTACTTCAGGGCCGCCTTGGCAGATCTCCAAGGTCCTAGTTGGCACTCAGATAACACAACATGAAATCAACCAAAGTGACCATTTCAGATCATCTACCCTAAATCAGACATGTGAAGTTTTCGTTTGTATCGCTTTAGTAAATGCAGGGAGGAGCTGACTGAGTCTGACCATATTGATACCATTATGTATTATTTTTAAAGAAACAATGCAGCCAGGCACCAGTGCTCACGCCTGTAATCCTAGCTACTCAGGAGGCTGAGATCTTAGGATCACGGTTCAAAGCCAGCCAGGGCAGAAAAGTCCGTGAGACTCTTATCTCCAATAAACTACTAGAAAACCGGAAGTGGCACTGTGGCTCAAGTGGTAGAGCGCTCATCTTGAGCTGAAGTGCGCAGGGACAGTGGTCAAGCCCCACCACAGACAAAAAAAAAAAAAAAAAAGAAACAATGCACGTTGTATGCATTTAGCAGTGAAGTGCAACCATTAACTAATGTGCACTCAAGTTTTTGAGGGAGCAGAATGATGGTTAATGTAAACTTAAGGAATCCATTTTGTACACAGACACATGAAACTATGGCTCTTCATTTCCGTTTTCAACCAGATACTGAGTGAACTGCACAGTGTTATTTTTCTAAGAGGGAAGAAAGAATAAGAACAAGAGAGGGAAGGGCAGACACATGAAAGATGGGGGAACAAACATGTGGATTAACTTTTACATATTATTCTAATGTGGATTAACTTTTACATATTATTCTACCATGTTATCCTTAACTATATTTTATCTTTATTTCTCTTATGCGATCTCTAACCTATTATATAGCTTTTAAAAATAATTCCAACAAATAATATTTTGTGTGTATATGAGGAGCTGAAGAAATTCTCTCTTATTTTTTTCTTTTTTTTATTGTGAAAATACTGTACAGAGAGGTTAAAATTACATGGGCAAGATAATGAGTACATTTCTTATCAAGCATTGTAGCCTCCTCCTTTGCTTCCCCTTCCCATCCTATCCTTCCCCCACTCCCCCTCCACTCAAACCTCTCCCCCCTTATGATTATTTATACTATGTACCTATGCTCCCAACTTCCCTATATGGCACAAAGACATTCAAATCAATCTACCCTTTTCCTTCTTTCAGGACAGGATCATGCCTTCCTACCTTGATAATACTTTGCAAAGTCATGAAACTGTTTTCTTAAGAATTAAAGGCCTCTCAGCCATCATCCCAAGAGCTAATAATTTTCCTAATGAAAGAAAAATGCCAATTAGCTGTAATCCAAACCACTTTGAATCTATTAAATTAAATGAAAAAATCAAGGCACTAATTTTGTAAAGTCTTCTGTCTGCTGGTCATAATTTTAGGTTTGGGCCTATTATCAAAGGCATCATTTGAGCATTTATAATATGATTTTTAGAAGCAGGAAAGTTATGGGAACTATGGTGTTGTGTCAACCTACAATGAAATGTGAACAGATGAAGGGCTTAGGTCAATTCAATGTGACCATTAGGGAACAAAACTTCCTGAGAAAGAAAACATCATAAATGAGACAGACCAGTGGGCTACATTAATTAATACTCTGCATGTACTGTCTGGGCATTACAGAGATTTTTAGATTTCCTTAAGGGGTCTCTGCCACAATGGAAGTGTCACATACTATGGTTTGGTGGACAGATTATCAACAGAATTAAAAATATCTTCTGATTACTGAAGCTACAGTGAATATCAGCTTTCTTTTTTAAATTATTTTTGAGTAGTTGATATACAGAGGGGTTACAGTTACATGAATCAGGTACAATCAGTACAGCTGTTTTTGAACTATTTTTCCCCTTCTATCACTCTCTCCCAATCTTCTCTCCTCTCCCCACCTGTAAGATATCCAGTTCATTTTCTATGTAGTGTCTGTATCACTGTTGTATCTGTTCATCCTTGCTCCATCTTTTATGTTCCCTCCCTTACCCTCCCAAATACACAAAAGTAACAAACAAGACAAAAGAAAAAGAGAACAAAAACAGCAACAATGGCAACTAAAGGGTGTTTCATTTCCTTTTTTTGGAGTTCATTTCATAGAATATTATTTCATACGATCATCTGTCCATAGCTATTGAGCCTTTACCTACTACTCCTATGCTTAGCCTCCTTTGGCCTCTGTATGTTTACTTTCTTTTTGGCAGATAAATTGCTTCTTGGGTGCAGGTTCAACATTGCAGGCAGAAAAGTTACAATAAACACTTAAAGTGTTTTAAGTAATTGAAAATGCATTTAACTTTCTCATGTGATCTCAAACTTCTTGTTCATTAATGAAATAACACCTTTTCGAAAGCAAACCATAGTCTATAATATATTGATCCTATTCAAGTTTTTTTCCGCCTGGTCCTGGGGCTTGACCTCTGGGCCTTGGGTATTGTCATTGAGCTTCTTTCTCTATTCAAGACTAGCACTTTGCCACCTGAACCACAGCTACACTTCTGTGTTTTTGTTCTTCTTTTTTTGGTAGTTATTTGGAGATAAGTATCCCATAGACTTTCTTGCCTGGGCTGACTTGGAACCATGATCCTCAGATCTCAGCCTTCTGAGTAGCTAAGATTTTCAGGCGTGAGTTACCTGTGCATGGAGTTACTCAAGTTTTTAGTAATATTAATTTTAGATTCAATATCTAAAATACCATGTAAAAATCTTGTCATTTACCAAAAGTTTTACTAGACTACTGTGTGATAGGAAATTGGAAAGTGAAGGGTGAAAGTTTTGGTTTTGACGTCCTTCACAATAAGAGTAATTAATAATGTATTTCAATAAAGTTTACATCAACTTAATTTTGTTCTGAACCAACTTTATTTTGGCTTCTCCAGTTCATCATGCTGAGTACCATGAAGTTTTCCATTCTAGCTCTTGTTCTTTCCTTCTTTTGTTCTCAATCACAAAAGTATAACCAGTTACCAGTTGAGGAATTTTGTCACTCCTCTTGCTCAGTGTTCTTTCACTAAGCCAAAACCCCAACCTCTATCCCAGCAATTTTATGCCTGTTTTGCCCCCTCCACCCTTAATAAAGACATACAGACAGTTGACCTGAGGAACTTATTTCTACAAATTCTAATATTTTGTAGTATATGAAAAGTTCAAATGTAGGTGTAAAATAAAGGAGAGATATTCCCACAAAAGCTAATTTAATACTTTACCACCCCAGTTGGGCATAAAATGAAATTACTATTTAAGGTATAGGTAAAGCAACATACTTTAATGAAGTTAACATACTTCAATTAACTTGACATCAAAATAAGTCATAGCAAAATAGGATTCTGAAATCACATTACTTTCTAAAATACCTATGTCTATGTAAAGAAAATAAATTTAAGAAATTACTAGTAACAAATTATTAGAAAAACTTATGAAAAAAGGACAAAGAGAAAAACCAATTATTTGACTTATACTCAAAGAAAACAGTTTGTTCTCACATCAAAAGGACCAATACATATACAATTGCATGTTTTAAATGGATTATTTCATAGTTCCCCAAATTTAACTAATTAAGTGGACCAATCAATGGAACATTTATAGGCCTAAATATGCTGTTGAATATCATTTCCACTGGGTCACTGAAGTTATATAAGCATCATATCTCTATGCTCTTAATCATTTTTGACTGTCTTTAATATCTGAAATGGATTAGATTTTATATTATCTGAATGAATATGGATTATTTCTAAGTAGTATCATATATTACAAGTGGAAATATTAAAGTTCGAGTATGTTTTGGGATTTCAAAGAGCACTGGCAAGAAACTGAACTTTTGTATTGATTGGTTTACATTTAATTTTACTAGGAAGTTGACCAGATAATATCTCAAAGTATATTTTGTCTCTAGAGCTTATTATTTTACTACATAATATAGTCTTATTTCTATGTCACTGGATACTATCTTAAGACGCGTTGCCTATTAAAAATAATGTCTCTCTCTTCTATTTCCTTGGGAGATTCTGTTTCTGCATAATGAAAACATTAATATCAAAACAAAGAAAAGAAATCGTGATCTCTGCAAGTGTGTGCAGGAGGCAAATTCTGGAACCTGTAGGAAACTTCTGAAAATTATAGCCTGGCCAAAGTCCCTTACTCATTAACTGACCTTGTCCCAAATACAAGGCAGGTAACTTTCTATGCTGTTTCTCAGTGTGGTTTTTTCCTCTTTGAAGTTTATAAATATATTTCAAACCATCTCTGTACTGTAGATTATTACCCCTAATATTTTTCCTTTACAAAGTAAGGGTTTTCAAAAGACAAGTAAAGAGAAGTTGGGCTTCACAAACCTTACCAATAAACTTATGCTTTCAACTCCTCAGAAGAGCTAATTGGTCAATTATTTATTCTCATTTTTCTTTTCTTTCAAAACGAATTTTTGAAAGGTTACAGTTACATAAATCAGGTAATGAGTACATTTCTTTTTTGAACAGTATCACCCCCTCCCTCATTTTCCCCCAGTTTTCCCCTCCCAACCCTCCTCCCCCACAAGTTGTATAGTTCATTTTCAACATAGCATCTAATGAATATCATTGATGAATTAGTTCACCCTTTGTCCCATCATTTCTGCGCTCTATCTTGCCCTCTTCAAAACAGATAAACTTACATGCATGACAGAAAGTCCAGAAATCACAGTGACAAAAGAGAAAAAGAAAAAATACAAGCAAAATGTAAAATAACAGAAAATCCCCTTTATTTTTGTTTCTTGGAGTTCATTTCAATAAACATCATTTTATATGGCCATATGCACATAGTTATTGAATGTTTATGTTCTTCTCTGAAGAATATCCTCCTTTGGTCTCACTGTGTGAATGTTTAGAGTCCTGTTTGGCCATACATATGCAGAAAACTGAAGTTAGGTCCTTATATGTCACCCTGTAACAGAATCAATTCCATATTTTTTTTTTTTTTTGTCGGTCATGGGGCTTGAACTCTGGGCCTGGGCGTTGTCCCTCAGCTCTTCAGCTCAAGGCGAGCACTCTACCACTTGAGCTACAGTGCCACTTCCTAGAATCAATTCCAAATGGATCAAAGACCTCAAGGTAAGGCCAGAAACCATGAAAATATTACAGGAAGGGATAAGGGAAACATTAAGGCTCCTAGGCATGCATCAAAACTTGCTAAGTAAAGATCCAGAATCAAAACAAATCAAAGAAAGGATGGATACATGGGACTGCATCAAATGGAAGACATAGCTAACAAGATAAATAGAAAGTTCACAGAATGGAAGAAGAATTTTATTAGCTATACATCAGACAAGGGCCTCATATCTAACATCCATTTAGAGCTCAAAAAAATTAAACCTCCATAAAACAATCCCTGAAAGAAAAACCCAATTAATGCGCTAAACACTTAAAGAGTGACCTCTCAGAAGAAGAAGTAAGAATGGGCAATAGACACATGAAGGAATGTTCCACATCTCTGGCCATAAAAGAAATGGAAATCAAAACAACACTGAGATTCCACCTCAACCCCAGTTAGAATGGCTATAATCAAGAAAACAAACAATAACAGATGCTGGCAGGGATATGGCCAAAAAGGAATGCTACTACACTGTTGGTGGAAATGTAAACTTGTTCAACCACTCTAGAAAGCAGGAATGAGGTTCCTCAAAAAGACTAAACATAAAGCTTCCATATGACTTAGTAATTCCTTCCTGGGCATTTGTCCAATAGATCAGACAAGGGCACACTAAAGCTACACCAGCACAATCATGTTCATTGCAGTATTGTTTACCATAGCCAAGACATGGAATCAACCCAGATGCCTCTCTGTGGAAGAATGTATCAAAAAATGTGGTATGTATACATAATGGAGTTCTATGCTTCCCTCAGAAAGAATGATATTGCACCATTTGTAAGGAAATGGAAAGACTTGGAAAAAAGTATATTAAGCAAAGTAAACTAGATCCAAAGAAACACAGGTTGCATGGATTCCTGCATTTATAATAATTAGAATGTTCCTATAAATTTACAAGTAAAGACAATGGATGTTAGAAGAAAGTATACTTGGTTAAATATTTTTAAATGTAGAAATCAACACATTTACACAGATACATCTATGGAATGACTAATATATTCGTAGATGTTTGAATTTTCTTAGAGGAAGTGTGTGCTAACAATATTCTAGCTTTGCCAGATGTTCAGCTACCCTGGTTAAATTGTTTTTCACATTCATAGCTTGACACTTTTTTATTTAAGTGATTTATTGAAGGCATTTTTCTCTTGTACTTTAAAAGAAGTGTATGCTAGACCAGCTCTATTCAGAATGGGCATCTCATCAGTTCCAGCCTAAGGCAGTCATCATATAGTCTTTAATCAAGGAAGTGTGTGGCCATGTGGCCACATTTATGAGCGAAAGGCAGGAGAAGAAAATACTGTGGTCAAGTGAAGCAAAATAAGCCAAAATGTCATCAGATAGTCTTGTTTCTAGCAGTCTCAGACCACATAGAAGTTGCTGAAACTGCTTAGAGCCTGCCTAGGCGAGATTCGGACCACTTTCCCCAGGCCAGTTGGGGATATGTCTTGCATTTCCTCTGGTTATTCCTTAAACAGGAGTGAAAAGATTGCCTTTTTAATAGCAATAACAATAGTAATAAGATCTTACAAGGGAGATAGAAGTAATTTAATTTTGGACACTGGTCATTAAGAGGTCTTCCATAATTTATTTTAAAGTAGCTAACCTAAAAAAATGTAAGAAATGGATCATGTCCTTGTTCTCTCTTTAAATGGATTGACTCATTTCACAATAGGTATGGGTATATAAACAACAGCATACTCCAGGCTCCATAAAACATAACAAAGCACATCCAATATACTACACTCCAGACAACACATACCACACATAACATATAGTACACAATCTGCAACACACAGTACACGCCATACACTATACAACTTTCTCTTCCTGTCTTGAATACTCTTTTCCTTCCATAACAGATCCTCTTTCTCAGTTCAATTATTTACAACACATTGAAAAAATGAAAAAAAGTCAAAAAAGCAAAGAAAGAAGCATTATGCAATGGAAAACATCATAAAGAAAGATGAACAAATATAAAAATGGGGTGGAGAAGAAGAAGTAAAATGGTGATGAATGCAGTAGGGTAATATCTACAAAGAGGGAAAAGTTGAGAGCTGCTGACTCCAGTGTTAGGATGAGTTAACTAGACTTTTAATTCTCTGAATTCTTTCTGTGTTCTTTCTTTACTCTCTTTCCACTTTCCTCTCTTTTTCCTTGTAGAGCTGGCAAAGAAACTCAGGGCTGATATAGGTTAAGGGAAGTGATCTACACTGAGCTATATCCCTAGCCCATCTCCATTTCTTTAAATATTCCAGTACTTACAATTGCCTGTCTTGTGCTAGAATGTCAGTTACTTCCTTTATTACAAAATAATATGTGGCTGGGAATGTGGCTTAATGGTAGAGTGCTTGCCTAGCATGCATGAAGTCCTAGGTAAAATTCCTCAGTACCACATAATCCAAAAGAGCGGAAGTGACACTGTGGTTCAAGTGGTTGAGCGCCAGCCTTGGGCACAAAGAAGCTCAGGGACAGAGGTCAGGCCCTGAGTTCAAGCCCCAGGAATGGAAAAAAAGAAAAAAAGAATATTGTGTTTATAATAACAATAAACACAAGGATGAAAATCCTGCTGCTCAGAGTACTGAGGAGGAATTTTCATGGCTATTCATTATATTAGTGTAGCAATCTTTAATTTTCCCCTTTAGAAGTAATAAGTCATTTGCCCTGTCAGTACTATATCCAAAATCCGTGTCTACTTTATACCTCTCAGCAAATGAATGTTAATGAACTGCCTTCATTCCTTTTTCACTTGGAATACTACAACTGTCTTTCCTTGGAGTAACCAAGCTCTGCTGTCATCCATCAGCAAATCCACCATTGCCACACTGGCCCATGCAATATGTAACATACTCACTGCTTATGTAAGGACTTATTGATGCCCACTATGCTTTATTAGAAGTCAATGATACAAAGTCTCTATCTTGGTGATTTTTTAAATATATTATTGGCATTGATTAAGTTTTATAACCTCTCTTTAAAAATGCAGTTGCAATTTATCACTGGAGGAAAATGTCTCCAGTTCTAGAAGCAAAGAATCTTGACTTCCGTCTAGTTTATCTCTTATTCCTCCTCCTCCACTTCTTCCTCTTCCTCCTCTTCTTCTTCCTCCCCCTCCTCCTCCTCCTCTTCCTTCCCCCCTTCCTCCTCTTCCTTCTCCTTTTTCTTTTTGTGCTAGTCCTGGGGTTTGAACTCAGGGCCTGGGCAGTCTTACTGAGCTTTTCTGCTCAAGGCTAACACTCAACAACTTGATCTACAGCTTCACTTTTGGCTTTTGGAAGTAGTTAATTGGAGACAACAGTCTCATGCCTCATGGACCTTCCTGCCTGGCTTGGCTTTGATCCATGATCCTCAGCTCCTAGCCTTCTGCTTGGCTAGGATTATAGGCATGGGCCATGGGTACCTACCTGCCTGTGAAGTTTTTCGTTGCTATCCTAGACTGATTTTGTTGATTCTTCCTGTATGGCTATGTTTGTTCATGGCCCTACCTTTTCACATACTCAGAGAATATTACAATTCTTTACTTACATCTTTGTCTCCCCTAGCTAGCTATGAGCTCCTTACATGCAGGAAAAATGAAGTCATCTTCTTTCTGTGCTGAGCCCCTCACAAACCTTCTGCCACAATAAGATTCCAAAAAATCTGTGTAATGACCGAGGAAAAAACAAAATTAAACAACAACAACAACAACAGCAAGGAGGGAAACAAGAAAAAAACCCCACAAAGTCAGCAGCTGGGAAGTTTTGAGGGATGAAAGTGCTGGTCATAAAATAGTTAATGATCTTTATTCTACACTCAGTAAATGCTAAGGATTAGGTGTCATTGTTTACTGACAGCTAAGAGAAAAGACACTGACTGTCCCTAACAGAGCTTGCATCAGTCTGGTGATTTATTTGCTTAGGTTGGCTTTTCCTAATAGGGAGTCTTCTATTTCCTACAACCTTGACAACATGATGGAGAAGAAACTATACATACATCATTCCCTAGAAAATGAAAATCGTAACCCTCCTTTGAAGCTCATAGATTTAGAAATAAAAAAGAAGAAAGAAGAGGCAATAAAAAACAGAACAAAATGGCAATAAAAGTCTTGAAGGGTCAAGACAAGATTTTACCAGGGCACACATGATTTATGATAGATAAGGCAGTTAGGGCGAGAGTCAAAAAATATTGTGCTGTAGCTGTTCTTGCAGCCGATCTGCTATAATGGATGGAAGAACCGGGAAGGATGACATTATTTATAGAAAAGGCCATTTCAATTGCTGTGTAAACTTTAGGAAAATTCATGTGCAGGGATTTGACCAATGAGATACTTGGAGTTTTCTCTGCACCTCACATCCATTTTTCTTTGTATAGACTAGCAGACAAGTGGTTGAGTCATAGAAAGAACACATGTGGCTGACATTTCAAGCAAAGACCTACTACTATACTTTGCTAAGTCTCATGATTGGAGAATGAAAGCATTTTATTTTAATTAATGGTGTCTTATATGAAGAAACAAATAAAGGCACTTTATGCTTATTGACACTTTTCTCAAAGTATATTACTTATGTATACATATCTATGTTAATTGCACTTTCACTAATTATGGAGGTTTAACTATCTCTCATTTTCTGCACTGAATGAGCAGGTAACAGTAAACAATAAGTTCTGCCTTTTTCTCCATCTTGCACATTACCACCAAATACTTTCACAGTGGAAATGGAAATTCAAGAGCCTATTAGAGTATTATTGGATGAACATACAGAATTTATGCAGCTTAATTAAAATTGTGGCATTTTTCTGAGTAAAAAATATAGAATATTTGTCCTATTGAAAAATACTACTCAGGGAGGGGGTAACAAGTTAGACAAGAAATGTAATCACGACCTTACTTATGTAACTAACCTCTCTGTACATCACCTTGATAATACAAAAAAAAAAGAAAGAAAAATGTGACTCAGTACGTTTAAAAGACAGATTTCTGTGTTTGACTAATATTAATTGCTGCCCAGAGCAATTTACTTCATGCAATAAAAGCACATTGGAAGGTATAAACTTTACTATTGTACAGATAGAACTTAAGTCAGAAGTCACTAAAACACAACCAAGAAATTCAAATGAAGGTCTCAGAAGTAAAAGACCACAAAATGTAAACTTAATTTTAGTATATTTAGAGAGAATAATTTAAAAACAAACATCCCATATATCAGATTTTAAATTGTGCATTGGATGAATGACTTATCAAACATAGATGCAACTTTAGCTGACCTTGTGCCTACATAAAAGAAGAGGTGAAAGATAAAAGGGGAAATAGGAAGTAATAGAGGAAGTAATAGAAGAACAATAGTTGGTTTGCATGAGAAAAATCTTCAGGGACAAAGTGATGATGGTGCTTTCCTCTGGGTCCAGGATATAATTGAATATCATAAGACTGCAGAAAAATGAAAATACTTCTATAAATAAAGTACTATTCAAATGCTTCAGTCCATGTAAAATAGTGATTTACATCTGATATGCATGTGGCAATGAGATATTCTCTCATTACAAAACAACAGCTTGGAGATTCTCTACCTCTTTTGTTTTTGGCAAAATGTTGCCAGTTAGAAAAAAAATATAATGGCAAGCAATTACAAAAAATATTCATATTGTACATCACAAATAACTTCATTTTTGAAAGAACAGCTCATCTTCAGATCTTTTGTAATATTTTACTCAAAGTTCAGATAAGTATCAGCTTTAGAAACTAGACTTAACACTTCACAGAGGAAAAGAGGATATGTTTATTGAAAAATGTTTTATGTTGCTGACATTTAATATCTTTATCCTCAGGGTTGTGAAAATATTGTTGAATTTTTATACCTATAATCTTAGCATAGGTTATATTGCTGTGATCAATAGTAAGGTTATTAGTGGTATCCCTTTCTAATCTCACGTGGGGTGTGTGTGTGTGTGTGTGTGTGTGTGTGTGTGTGTGTGTGTTGGTACTGGGGCTTCATTCAGTTCAGAGCCTTAGATTTTTTGCTCAAGGAGGTTGGTATTCTACCACTTGAGCCACACTTCCATTTCTGGCTTTTTGCTGAACAACTGGAGAAGGGAGTCTCACAGATTCTTCTACTCAGGCTGGCTTTGAACCAGAATCCTCAGAGTTTTCTCTAGTTACTTCAAAAAGCATCCTTATCATATCATATAAAGTTACTTAGATTAATCTATCATTAACAATAATACCAAAGCAAGTCAATTACATAATTATATGGTGAAATTAAAGCAACAGCTTGTAATATGTTAAAAGCTATTATGGTTTCTGAAATGACCATTAGTAAACTATACATAAAACATAAATATCCTCACCGTATGGTTTATGTTGGTTCTCTTACATATAAACATACTCAGGCTCTCGTCATCATGTCTATGTGAACTAGGAACAGATGCAGGTTGCCTTATTTATAAATCTTTGGTGGGGAATGGAGGTGGGTTAACCTCACCATTTTGGCTCTTTTATGAGATAATTTTGATGTATAATGGACTCACTTATTCAATAGCAAAACCTTTTTCACCAATAACATCAATGCACCAAGAGTATGGTTGAATTTTAGAGTGCCATTTAGGAAATAAATATCAATCCGTTTAGGCTGCATAAACTCCAGACTATCTTAACAATGATTCCAGCAGCAACCTAGAATCTTATCTACATGACAGGTGCTCAATTGCTCATCAACAAACTTTCACCCATTGGAATGATCCTCTGGATTCAGAATGAAAAATGAAAATGTAAACTCTCCCTATGGTGAAGTTTCCTATACAGGGATCAGTTAAGCCATCTAATTTGCCATTTCTATTTCACTTGATAAAAATGCTATATGATTACACTGTGCAGTATATCACATCACTGTAAATTTATTTACATTACAGTAAATCAATTATGCTGTCAGATAATGGGTATTGACAAAACATGGTTGGCTAAAAGTTATCTTGGGCCCTACGAAAGTGAGTTAATTCTGAGTTCAGCTACTGCTAAATTAAAGATAAACAGAGCCTCTAAAAATGTTTGGAAATTGTTTGATATGATTTAATATTCTCTCCAGTACTCAAGTCGTGATGTGAGTTTGTTTACTGTTTATCTTTAATTTCTGGAGAAGTAAAAGAATGAAATTAACACCTTACATTTCAAGTACCACATAATTAATCTTCAGTTTTGTTTCTGAGTCAAAAGGATAACCGACAATATTATACATAGCATAATCTACTCACTCCAACTCTAGCTTTAGATAATTACAACATAAAATTCACATATTAAGGGAAATGTCCCCTGATAGCTATAATAAATTTAGATTTCCATATGTTTTCACACAAGAGACATCACCAGATATTTGGAAGAATTTAGAACACCACTTACTAAAGATAACTAGAAATATACAAATAAACAGTTAAAATTAAAATATTGTTAATTATTTTACAATCGCATCCATGTAGCATGTAACATTCAATAATGCTTTTGTTATACTTCAAATTCTAAAATTTCAGACAATGAATAATTGTTCAAAGTCTAAAATTTCAGACAATGAATAATTTTTCAAAGATAGAACTCTGGAGACATTAACATAGATTAGTACATTCTCTGAGACAACTAATAAAAACCTCTTAATTGTGTATTTAGACTATAGAAAATGTACTTTCATTTAGATTTATAAAAAGAAAAAGGTTCCTATTTGTAACACACAATTTAAAAAAAGAGTACATTAAAGCATGTACTTCAACAATCTACAGTTGAATATTAAGAGTCTAGAAGCAAAAGAAAATTAAGCTACGTTATCTATGCAGATCACAGAACTAAAAAGCTAAGGGAGCTGTGTAATGCTTAGCTTTAAATCGCTTAATCAAGACCACATACACAATTATTAAACTATCCAAAAAGGAATATTGGTGAAATCAAATATTATAAAGAAATCAAATCCTAAAATATCTTCCTAAAATGTGTTAGCTCAGAACAAATAAATCTGAATATTGAAGAAAAGTTTTGCATAAAATTAAAAGAACTCTGGAGTCCCCTTTTCTTTCTACATAATCACTTTTTTTGAGCTTCTTTCTGATTCATAACAGACACATAAAACCAAAACTGTAAAAAAGAAAAAAAAACCCATTGTTGCCATAACTGTGTAGAAAGTAGAAAATGCTTTAGAACATATTTATGACCACCATGTGTGGATGTCACAGAGGGAAAATTCCAACAAGACACTAAAACAACACATTTGGTTCATGCAACCATATCTGTACACTCAAAACCTCTCTCATTTCAATATATCTTTTTTTTAATCAAACCTGTCCCAACATTTCTACAAACAAGAGGAAAATCAGAATGGCTTTACCTTTCATATATTCTAGAAGGAAGTCACAGCATCCACCACTTGAGCATGCCACATGCAATCTTCTTTTACAATAGGTGGTTGTGGAAAGTGGAGGAGGACTGGCTGGACCTCTACAGGAATCTCACCCATTTCCCAACTTGGGACATCATCGCCCCTTTTATCAGAGGGTGTGAAACCAGTGACCACACATAATACTTCTCTAACTAACCCTTAACAAATGTTTAGAAAGCTAGTCCTGACAGAAACTGATTATCAGGATAAAAATCACACCCCCTTGTCCCTTCACAACAAAGGGCTCAAACAATGAGAAGATTAAAAGACAAGCTTTGAAGTGGTTTACTGTCCCAGTGGTCTTTCAAGTCAAAGCAGGCAACAAGTTTTTTTTTTCTTCCTTTCTTCCCCTCATTAACCTTTCAGCATAAATGGATTGGAATCTTCTAAGATTAGATGGAACCTAGAAAGAATTTGGGCAAAACTTCTTTGAAAAAAATAGGTTATATCAAATAGATTCGAATTTGCCACTTGACTAACCAATGATTGGTGCAGGTTGAGAATGTTAATGAAATAATATTATTATTATTATTATTTTTTTTTTTGGGTCCGGTCGTGGGGCCTGAACTCTGGGCCTGGGCGCTGTCCCTCAGCTCTTCAGCTCAAGGCTAACGCTCTACCACTTGAGCCACAGTGCCACTTCCGGCTTTTTTCTTTTTGCTTATGTGGTGCTGAGGAATCGAACCCAGGGCCTCAGGCTTGCAAGGCAAGCGCTCTACCACTGAGCCACCTTCTCAGCCCTGAAATAATATTATTAAGTTTTATGTTACTTATCAATTACAATTTATGTGTTCTTAAACAAAATACAAGTGTTGCTATTTTTGGTGCGTGTGCAAGAAGAGATGTTACAAATAATTTTCACTTACTTGTCTTGGAAATACCAAAGGAGTTTTACTGTTGAAGAGCCTTTTAAATTTAAATTTCTACTTTATGAATAAAAAAATGTGACATGGAGTATTTTTCAGCAACCATGTTTGGAAAAATGTTAGCTCAATATTCAAAAAAGCTAATTATTAATCAAACAAAATCAAAATGTAAGAAATACAGATCGTATGGCTTCTCAGTTTAGTTGGCTAATTCTATGTGAATGTTTTACCCTGTGCCAGTACCATTTCTCTAGAACTTTTCACCACTGATGGTTGGGAGATTTTATACTGAATTGGCTTCTCCACATCTTCCAGGCTAGCTGCTCTGTTAAGGGTGTACCACGGGCCCTTTTTGTGTATTGCTGTGGTATGTTCCCTCTCCCTGGGTGCAATATTCCAATCATACTCCAGAACTGGCACCAGCAAAACCTGCTGCTCCACTTTCTCCTGAGTAAGTTTCTTTTTAGTCATCATTCTTGCCTCATTCTTGGTGTTGGTACTAGTTTGTACCATCACAGGATCTTTCCAGTTTAATCCTCAAGCAAGCAAAGAAAACCACACATATTTCACAAGTAACCCAGGCGATTCAATTGATGCTAATATTCAACCAGAATTCAAATCTACAACACACTGTGGAAATTCTCTCCTCCTCAAATCTCTTATAAATCCTTTCTATCAGATAGGGACTTTCTATCTTTGGAAGTTTATCTCGCAAATTTATAATGAACCTTACCAAATTCTTCCATATATGCCAACTTTTAGCACTCCTCTTTAATTCTAATGGTACATTTGTAGTTCCTTCCACTGTCCTGTCTTTACTACCTTTCTTCCTCAGAACTATCTCTGCCCATCAGCTTGTCCTAAGTATGCAAAGACGGAGCAGAGACATTTGAATAACCTCAATGTCTTTCCTTACTAGTCAGAGACCTGCAAGTTCTTCCCTTCAGATGCAGTGATGCCCACAGCAGGGAACATGCACTTGCTGGTCCCGAGTTGTGTTTTGCCTAACACTTAGGTTTTTACTCAGCTGTGAGAAAACCCTGATTCATGTTCTGCTTAGTTCATGGTAGATAATCATTTTTCTATAGACCTCAAACAAATGACTGTTCGTTGGCTAGTCCCACACGGATGCCAGGGTTTTGTATTCTCTTTTGTCACATTCTAGATATGCATGAACAATTCTTTAATGTTCCCTGGATTTTCTTGGCCATATGCACTCTGTACCTTCATAGTCTCATTATGCTGGTGGGCTGTTATGCTAGGCCTGCCCCCTGGTCCTTGTGTGACTTTACTAGTACCAGGAATTATGCCTGCTCTCTGTCCTTACCTCCCTGATGTATTTTAGCTGCTGGAAGTGCCAGGCATCAAGCTTCAATCCTAATGTATTTGGCTTTTCTGAAACATATCACAAACTCTCTCATGCAGAGTTCAAATATTAAGCACACTGCTTATATTGTTTGAATTAAACCTTCCCTATTTAAGGATTCTTTCCTTAACTTTTTGGGAACCCTCACTGTTTTTCTTTAATCACATTTCAAAATAAAAGTAGGATAGAGGAGAACTCCAAAGATGATTGTGTATATGCTCCTCCTATCACAAATCACATCTAGAAAACAAGAACACTTAATGAACTTGCCAAGGTCCTGTAGTAGTAGCAGGTTAGCAGTAGAGATAGAAATTAGATCTCCTAACTTAATTATCAGGAGGGTTGAATGATAAGCACAGAGTTGACAGAGCTGTAGAATGTGTGTATGTCTTTGTGTGTGTGTGTGTGTGTGAGAGAGAGAGGTGGGGGGGGAGAGGGGAGGAGAGGGAGAGGGAGAGTGGAGGAAAAGAAAGAGAACAGGAGGAAGGAAGGAAGGAAGAAAGGAAGAAAGGAAGGAAGGTAGAAGGAAGGAAAGAAGGAAGGAAGGAAGGAAGAAAACAGGAAGGAAGGAAACAAAGAAGGAAGAAAGGAAACAAGAAAGAAGGAAGGAAGACACCAAGCCACTATTTTTGCTGGGGCAGTAGTAGAATTTGAATTCAGTTTCATGCTTGCTAGGTTCTCCTCAAGCCCCTTTTGCTTAGTTGAATTTCCAGGTAGGGTTTCAGGTTTTTGCCTGAAGCCAGTCTCAGACCATGGTCCTCCTACTGATGGCCTCCTTCAAGGCTAGAATAAGTTATGCTTGTTTGAGATGGGGTCTTTTTTTTTTTTGTCTATTGTGGGGCCTGAACTCTGGGCCTGGGTACTGTCCCTCAGCTCTTCAGCATAAGGCTAACACTCTACCACTTGAGCCACAGTGCCACTTCCAGCTTTTTCTGCTTATATGGTGCTGAGGAATCAAACCCAGGGCCTTGTGTAGCATTCTACCACTGAGCCACCTTCCCAGCGTTTTTTTTTTTTTTTTTTAATTTTCCCCTAGCTGACCTGGCAATGTGATCTTTCAGGTATCTATCTCCTGAGTATCTGGGATTACAGGCATAAGCCAGTGGTTCTGGAAAGTACCTACTATTGATTAAGCATTATGTTATGTCATCTGATTATCACAAGAACCACATGTGACTGACCATATATACACATTATAAAAAGGGGAACCTGGTAATCAACAGAAAAACATATCTACTACCTACCAAGTAGACACAGATTTGCAAC
This sequence comes from Dipodomys merriami, assembly GCF_024711535.1. Lineage (NCBI taxonomy): Eukaryota > Metazoa > Chordata > Mammalia > Rodentia > Heteromyidae > Dipodomys > Dipodomys merriami. The sequence goes on from NW_027206512.1 coordinate 12,227,092, forward strand.
CCAGATCTGTCCAGCTGCACAGCTGGTGCTTTTCCATTGCATGAAAGAAAATCTAGTAATAAGAATTCTCTAGTTAAATCCGAATTATGGATACAATTCCTGGAGCAGTCTCTTTTGATTTTTAATTCCACATAACATTTCTAAAAATTAAAATATTCCTTAGGGAATTTCCCTTTACTAAGGTATGAATATAACTCAGGAATATAAAAGCCCAACAAACATACAATGCACATAGCCTTACCAGATGAACTCTGACTTTGGTTATCATTCCTCAGGAATAGCACACATTTTCTTTTATACATAGCACTGTCACAAATTTGTTTTAAGCATTAACTAATTGATTTTCTGTTTCTCTCATCAGCATGTAAAATCCACTAGAGCAGGGGTCTAGTGTGGGTTTCTGTTTGTACCATCTGCATCTCAAACCACATGCTACAGCTTCCAGTGTAAAGTGCATCAGAGCTTCAAACAACCCAAGATACTTAACATATCGAAGTCTATGAGCTTTTTTCTCAGGTAGCAAATACAAGCCTAGTGGTACAAAACAAACAAGGACTGGAAACGAATTGTGTGTGTGTGTGTGTGTGTGTGTGTGTGTGTGTATGTGTATGTGTGTACGTGTGTATGTGTGTGGGCATACGTGCGTGCACTCACTAATATTAGGCTTGAACTCAGGCCTCATATTCTTGCTTGGTTTGTTTGCTCAGGTTGATGCTCTAACACTTGAGCCGTAACTCTACTTTTGGCATTTTGTTGGTTAATTGGAGATAAGAGTCTCATGGACTTCCCTGCCTGGGCTGGCTTTGAACTGATATCCTTAGATCTCAGCCACTTTATCTTGGATTATAAGCATGAGCCAGTTGCACCTGGCCTAAATGATAGTTCTTGGAAATTATCATCTGCCTTAAAAATAATGTAAATTTGAGAAAAATTTTCCTAGAGATTAACATAAATCATGTAAAAACTACTGGAAAAATTTATTCTTCCTCTACTATGATTTCATTTACTTTTCTTTTAGTGATGAAAAAACACGATAGTTATTTTTATTAATGAATGAAAACTACTCAAAAGCCACTGTCCCAACAAGCCATTTAGTTATTCATGTTCTTTCTGATTTTGATGAATTCCTGCATAAATACTATTTAATGTCATTTTAAAATAGCTTCTACAGAAATAACATTTCATATTTTAAAATACTCACTTTATTTTCCCACTTCATAGATCACAAGATGGGAAGCCTAATTTCATTTACAGAATGACCTGGTATTATTAAGAAGATAGAAATAATGGTTGCATTAGAAATTAATATTTTATCACAATGTAAGAACTACTTGTTAATTTCCTTAATTTGGTCTGTAATGTAACATTTTGCTAGGTCGATGTCACCTGAATTTGTGTAAACAACAGCTGGTCATAGCCATATAGTTGTTATAAATCTCATAGCCATATAGTTGTTATAAATCTCTATAGTTGTTATAAATCTCTAGGACATGTCATAGTAGAGAATATGTTGTATAGAAAGAAATTGTATCTCATTTAATTTAATGGAAATAAATCCCAATTCACATATTAAAACTGATATGTTCATGGAAAATGACATTACTGACTATATTGTCCTGAAAAAAATGTATCGAATAAGGTCACAATATTGGAATTTCATCTATATGAACCAGATAGGAAAGGTCCAGCTCCTTTATCCTTTGCGCATTTCTACAATCTCATGTGGCTCATGCTTGGTGGAGACTGATTGTACTATCAGTTTTTTTATCCCACATTTTCACCTAGCCCCTCAATGCCTTTGCAGTTGTGGTACCTTCAATCATACAGCTTGGCCAAAGGAGAAAAATTGCAAGGTTGCAGAGAAAATACACACAATGTGAAAGAAATGAACAGAGAGGAAAGAGTTGAAAAGCACTGTTTGTATTAACTTCTTGAGGGATAAAAGCAGGAGGGCTAAGTACTTTGGACTTTTCCAATTAAAAAAATGGGCTATGCAATATCAGAAACAACAAAACCACATGCTATTTTCACAGTTAGATGCTATGAAGAGGCTGTTGGATGATTTTTATGTGTAATTGTAATGCCACTTGAAGATTGGCTGAAAACATTATCTGGGTTTGAGTGAACTTTCACTTATTAATAAACACTAATTACTATTAGATCTTTTTATTGTCTTAAATTTTATTTTAAAGGTGATGTGCAGAGAGGTTACAGCTACATAAATAGGGCGATGTGCACATTCTCGTATGAACATTGTGACCCCTTCCTTAATTCCCCTCTTTTCAAAGGATTTTTCTTCTCTCTTTTTTCTTCATCAGTGCACTGGATTTGAATGTAGGTCATTGCTCTTGATAGGCAAGAGTTCTACCACGTGTCCAGGTCCTCAGTCCTCTTTGCATTACTTATTTTTAAAATAGCCTGTGTATTTTTGCCTATAGTTGGCCTTAGGTTGCAATCCTCTTTTTTTTTCATCTTCCATATAGCTCAGTGCACATCTCGACAAGTTTATTTATTGAGATGAGGTCTCACTAACTGGGCTGGCCTTAAACCAAACCATGATTCTCTTGACCTCTATATTCTGAGTAGCTGGGATTATATCATGAGATATGGAGCCTGGCAGTTTTCTTCATTTTCAAGAGAATGGAACTAATTGCTATTGATGTTAATTGTAACTTTGAAAAATTGGCTAACTCTGCCTTATATCATGTAAAATATGTGATGTACAACTATTGTAACTATATAGTGTTCCTGAAGTCTTTATTGAAATTCCACTCAAACACACACTGTACTTGACCCTTAACACAAAATGGTTCAATTTTGTCTTTTCAAAATATCAGAACTACACATTCACATCTGTCTATAAATATTTACAGCTGAAAATTAAAGGGAATAAAATAATCATCTTTGAGTACAACCATCACTTGAAATAATAGACATTAGGCATAAGGATAATTCTGGTTGACATTATGAAGATATAGATGCTTTCCTTTCATTATGAAAGCATTCCCTCTTCTAATTTAACTTAAAAAAATAGAGTTATTTCTTAAAACATTTGGATATTAAAGTGTGGGTATAAAATGCTGAAGCATCAACTAAGTTGACTTTTGATAATGTAGTTATTCATTTCTGGGATTACATATTCTGTATGTTATCTTGTTTTCACAATTATAAATCCAAATGTGTGTGTGTGTGTGTGTGTGTGTGTAAATACCAGAGCTTGAACTCAGGAACATGGATAGCTCTTAAGTAGAACCAGAAGTGTGTCATCTCTCAGGCTTCTTATGACATATAAAGTAAGGCACTAACCAGAAGGCCTTACCTGAAGGCTGGTGATGAAGTTACTGTGCTGTGGTCACATGTCCCCCATTACCTTCGATGAGGTTCCAAATGCTGCCAACACCCTTGACATTTAACTACTAATATTTGTATATATTGTTATCATTCCTATTGTGCCGTCTTTTCAAATTGTTCTATTTTTGGGGGGTGATTTCAATTGTGAACATTTAAGCCTTTGTATTTTTATTAAGCAATTCTATAAAATACAGTTTTTTTGGAAGCTATATATAATATAATGGTAGAATTATCTAGTTGAATCAATTGCTCTTAAAATTTTACTCTTCACAGTAATATACCATACATTAACAAAATTAATAAAAACATATACATAACTAACTATATTTACATTAGGTTGATTGGTTAACTAACTCATTTATTTTTCATCAAGTGGAAGCCCAATTGAAAATATTGTGAAGTCACTGATCTGATGCTCCTGCATATCAGATGATGTACAGGAGGGCACAGAAAGACACCAATGCCTCCCCATTATGGAAAATGCAAGTGGTAGAACTCACAACAGCTCAGGTAATAGGAAAAGTAGATGAACATACTGAAATAGAAATGGGTGAAGTGTTTTCTCCTGAAAAGGGACTCTTGAAGATCGAATGCAAAACAGACTTCAGTCATATAGCAGACAAGAATGGATGGTTCAGCTCATTCTGAACATTCTGAACACTCCCTGGATTGCTACACCCTTGCTTATTTTTTCTGGCCTATGCTCCTGTACAAGCTGCAGGGATGGCGATTTGGGATAGAGCACTGTGGTCTTTGTCAGTCTGTCAATCTTTCCTACTTGGCCACTGTCCTGATACATAGTAGATGATTCCAAGTATTTGTCATATGAAGGAAGTGATTTATGACTGAAGATATGTGCTCCATTGGAAAGGAAATAGGAAGGAAAGCATAGAAGAGACAACATTTTTTTCAGGTATTCATAATGTGTCAGCTGTGTTAGATATCTTTTTTTAGTCTTAATTATGCTTATGGAATTTAGAATTTGAGTTAAAATTGACACCACTACAAACAGTCTAATCAGAATTTGAAATGTGTTCTCATTGGTAGTTTATATTACAAACCCAATAATCTACTAGTCAGTAGTAGGATGTGTGCTGTGGGAAACTACAATCATGGACCTTTTTGTGCACAACAGTAGTGTTAGTCATGAGATATTTTGAGGTCCAGAAAATCAGCAGCTTCCCAATCATGAAAGAAAAGTCAAATATCAATTATTTATTCCTTTTCTTATAGTTTAATTCTAATGGGTTCCTTTGGGTTAAAATATTTTAAGGCTTAGAGTAATTTCTGTATTAATGTGTTGAATGATTCTGTCTCATATAAAATACGAGACATGAAATTCAATTGCACTTGCTAGAGATGAAAAGTTTTGTCAAGTTCGAGGTCACTAGTTTCTAATCAGAACATAGCAGGTTAGGTAGATTCAACCTGTCTGAGAATAAATAATTCATAAATATTTTCACAATTTTCCCATGGATACACTAGTAATTGAACCGAATATGTAGTACACACCAGACTTAGGTTAAATAGCTAGTGTAAAGATAAACATTAGAAACATTACAAATATTGGCTCCAGTCCTTTTTGTGTGTGATAACAGTAATTTCATCTTGTCCTTAGCTTAGTAAAGTCACCCCTGTGAAGAGTCATTGAGGGAGGAAAACCTTGAACAACATGTGTAGCTTTTGGTATGAGGAAGGGTCAGTGAGAGTCATTGCTTCCACCCTCAGAAAGGCAGCAACACTTAAGCTTCAAGGTCTTTCAATTACATATGTCTTTTCCAAGGTCCTGAAGGAGCTCCATCAACACGCCCACATGCTCACATATTTTAGCCACAGTCTATTAACTGTCTCTCTCACCTTCCAATTCACTCATTGTTATACTTTTCCTTTGGCACAGGTAAGTGAATTGGGGATTGGTATTTTGCTCTCCAGGTAAAGAGGAAATTGTGTGGTAAACACATTTAGCTTTGACTTAGTGGATGGTGGCTTAAGGAAAGATTGGATTGTTTTTGTATTCTTTTTGTAGAAAGTGCTCTCACAAAACAATTGTCAAATAAAGACACAACCAAAGAGAATACAACCCATTAAGGAAAGAAAAACTATGCATGGTATTTTGTAGATAACAATCATTTGCATTCTCTGGATGTTTTGTCATGGTGGATATTTTCCAGCATTCATAAATTTAAAATTTGTTATAGAATTCTTTTGAATTTTTAGCTGGCTTATATTCATAATTTTATGCTTTCTCCTTAATGAGATGCTCAAGAGTCTTATTATAAGAGTCTATATAACCTAAAGGCCCATTAGAAATCTCTTACTTGTGGAACATAACATGAGGCATTTGTAGAAGTTAAAACCTCAGTTCTGTGAAGGATTTGGGTGCATTCTTTGGAAGTGATGAGAATATTAACACTCCTACTCCCAGGTAGGAATTTCTCAGTAAGTCTTTATTCAAAATATAGAACACATGGAAATAACAGGACTAATCTCATATTTACTTGATAATTCCTCCTCTTATTTCAACATTAACCTGGGTAGGAGATAGAAATACAATTGTACCATTTAACAAAAACTATTCAGTACAAGGAAATGTAAGGTAAACTTGTGAAACAATAAATAAAGCAGAGAACATTGCCACCTTTGCAACAAAGGACTTACTGTTTACTCTGCCTACTCCATGTCCCTTTCCTGATATGTCTGAAAAATATTGCCTATGTACTTACCTAATATCAATGGTAAGAACACAAAACCCACATTAAAAATAATTAACTATTAAGTTTGAATTAATTATACAGTGATTAAGTGGATCTCTGTGTTTGTGTGTGTGTGTTTTGATATGTGTGTGTGTGTGTGTGTGTGTGTGTGTGTGTGTGTGTGTGTGTGTGCACATGCTCATGCCAGTACTGGGTTTGAAATAAGGGCCTGAGTACTTTCCATTGGCTTTTTTGCTCAAGGCTTATGCTCTACCATTTGAGTCACAGCTCCATTTCTTGCTTTTTTGGTGGTTAATTAGTGATGAGTTTCACAGATTTTCATGCCTGAGCTGGCTTTGAACTGTGATCTTCAGATCTCAGCCTCTCTTTTTTTTTCTTTTCTTTTTTTTTTTTTTAAGCAATCAGTTTTTTGGTTTTTTTTTTCGGTCGGTTGTGGGGCCTGAACTCTGGGCCTGAGCACTGTCCCTCAGCTCTTCAGCTCAAGACTAGCACTCTACCACTAGAGCCACAGCGCCACTTCCGGCTTTTTCTGCTTATGTGGTGCTGAGGAATCGAACCCAAGCCCTTGTGCATGCAAGGCAAGCACTCAATCACTGAGCCACCTTCCCAGCCCAAGAGCTCAGCATCTTGAGTAGCTAGGACTTCAGGCATGTGCCACCAGCATCTAGCAAAAGTGGATTTTTTAACGTTCTCAGAACACTACCAAGACCTATAGGTATCTGTCCTCACAAATGAAACACCCTCAATCTCATATGTTCATGTAATCAGCAAACAGGTGTGTTAATAGAAAAGACTATTCATTAGCAAAGTTTAATACTGGAGTGGTAGACTCACAATTTTTGAGACAATATAAAAACTGCCATACACAGCTAGGTACTCAAATCAGAATCTTCATGAACATGTGACAAAGAGGCTAGCAAAGTTTGCTGAGTTTATATTTCTACCTAGGAAGTAAAATGCATAATTTAGGTCAGTCTACTTTATAGCCATACCTAATAGATGAGTTCTACGACTTGCATTTCATCTATGAAAGAAAATACAGATGGAACACAGAAAGAAAACATTTACTACATAGGCAGGAAGTGGTCTCCTATTTCCAGACAATTGGATGACAGCATTTAAGATTGGAGACAGAACAAAAAGATAAAGTATATGCAGTATAGTCAACGATACTGCACACTGGCTTAATTCACATGCACTGCTCTCCTGTACTACTAACTTAGTGATACCAACAGCTGATGTTTACTAGATATTTAATGTGTGTCAGCATTCTCATAGGAGCTGTACACACACTGGTTTGAGCCATACTATACCTAAGGGAGCTAGCATTTTTATTCACAGTTTTACAGATGATGAAATTTAGGCACAGAAATGTAGAAACAGCTGGGTGCCGAGGCTCACGCCTGTATTCCCTGCTACTCAGGAGGCTGAGATCTGAGGATCATGGTTCAAAGCCAGCCTGGGCAGGAAAGTCCGTGAGACTGTTATCTCCAATAAACCACTAGAAAAACGGAAGTGGCACTGTGGCTCAAGAGGTAGAGCACTGGCCTTAAGCTGAAGAGCTGAGGGATGGTGCCCAAGCCGAGTTCAAGCCCCACGACCAACAACAACAACAAAAGAAATGTAGAAACATTAGTCCAAGGCATAAAGGCACAGAACTGGCAGAGCAAAGATCCCAGGCCAGAATAATGTATGTAAAGCCCAGCTCTTCATATGTAAGCTGTATGTAATGAGCTGACCTCTATGCATATCCTGAAGAACACTAACAAGTAGTTTATTCTGAATCCTTAATAGGATATTCTTATCTCTTTAATTTATGCTTCAACTTCAGAAATAGTTTCACAAGTCTAGTGTAATTGGTGCCTTTAATGAGATGTCTCTATTAAGCTAAAAAGTAATCGTAAATTCATGAAAAATAAAAGTTTTTTTTTCTCCAAGTTGGTGTAAAAATGCCTTTATTTTGATACTTAGGTAGGTATCAGATAAGTGAGCTTCATAGTTCTATGGTTCTTTCAACCTCTTTACTCCAGTACAGGGCTATAGTAAAGTATTTGATAAGCATAAAACTCAGCATTAACATGCAAATGGATACATCTTACTGTAATAATGCCTGGGAGTTAGACCTAAAGCAATCCTGGTAGCCCAATGCCATTCTCAGTGACAGACACTGAGGGTTGGTTATGTTTAACCAGCTCCAGCCCCATTTCCATAATAAGTTTTTCCAAAGATTGGAAGAACAGTCTCTGATGCCCACTTGGGGAAGCCAGAAACAGGCCAATAGCTACATGTGGGAAGGCAGGGAAATATAAAGTGGAACATATGGTTGTTGCTGCTCTTTGTCTTCTTCAAAGCTGTAGCAACTCCATTGTACTTTATTTATTTTTTAGGTGGGGGGATTAGAAGTGTCTCCAAGATGCTCAGCCTGACTATCACGGGCTAAGGCACCTTCAGTTTATATATTTCTGGGTGGGCAACTTGTCAGGTCAGAAATAATATAACAGGGACTTTATGAGCAGGGTGGTCAAGTGATCTATTATTTGTGGGAAAATGCAGTACTGATATATTGGGGAAAACAGATGGCTAGGGCCAATTGTCTAGGTGAATCATCACCCAAAGGCCATAGGTACTAGTTGGTATCAAAATGAGGACATTAATCATCGTACCTTTATTTAGAAAAGGGCAATGCTTAGAAGATGAATTGAAATAAGAAGTGGCATCTCTATTAAAGTGATAGGATCATAGTTGATTTTAAAATACTTTAGAATAGATTCAGATTTGTAGAAAAAATGTGAAATTAGTAGTTAGTTCTCCACATACAACTCCTCTCTCTCATATGAGCCCTGCAGTAAGATGGCACACTGTTGTAAATAATGCCATAAATATTAAAGTCCATACTTTATCCAGATTTCTTTAATGTTTACTGAATTCTCTTTTCAGATCCTGCTGAGGCACTGTGTGACATGGAGTCCTGATATCTCCTTTGACCCCTCAGCCTGTGACAATTTCTCAGACTTTCCTTGTTACTGATGACAGTTTTGAGGTATGCTTAGTCAGGTATTTTGTAGAATGTCTTCCAGGGAAAAGTTGTCTAATATTTATTTCATCTTTTGACTGGAATTGCAGGTGGAGGAGAAGGAAATGCCCTTCTTGTCAGGTCATATTGAGTCTCTACCAAAGGGACCTGTCTAGAGATATTAACTTTGATCCCCTTAGTGAGGTGCGTTTCTTCCTTCTGGATTTATTTGAACTTCTTGGATGAAGATTATTACTCATAGCCACATTACTGTCACTTGCAAGCACTGTTTCTACACTAGTCATTAGGGATTCTTGTTTATATAATCACTTATTTCTAACAGTTATCATTTATTGATATTGGTTTATAATTGAGAGAATAAAATACCACTTTTTGTTGTTCAGATTATTACAATTTTATCTATTAGGAGCTTGTTCAGCTGGATCTTTGATCTTTTTTTTTTTTTTTTTTTTTTTTGGTGCTACTAGGATTTCAACTCAGGCCCTCATGCTTTCTTGGCTGGCACTCTGTCACTTGAGTCATACCCTAGCCCTGATTACTTTAGTTATTTTTCAGATAGGGTCTGGACTTTTTATTCAGAGCCACTCTCAGACTGGTCTTTTAAACTATGTTTCTCACATTGATGACTCAAGCTAGCCTATTGGTTGAGATGGGGTCTCAACTAGCATGGTTTTCTTAAACCATGACCTCCTGATCTCTCTGTGTCCTAAGTGACAAGGATTACAACCCTCAGTCTTCACTGTTCTTTTTTTAAAATAGTATTGCCTAATGTTCTACAATGTACCAACACTATAATGCACTCCAGGTTATCTCAGTGAGTTTTCTGTCCCAATCCTTGAATCTGCCATTTCTCCTAGAAGCCCTGGTTATTTCACTGGAGGAATGCTACAAGAATAAAAGATGTGTGTCCTAGTTGTGGTTGACTTTAAAAGAATCTAGTTTTTTAACCTTTCTTTTAAGTGTATATACCATTTCAACTTTGCATACTTCACATTCCTCTGCTATAACTTACTCCTTTTTCCCTTCTTTAATATTCTAGTTTTATCTCATCATCAAATGTTCAATGCTTTATTTACTTCCCATAGTTAACAAAGGAAAAGTAGGTGCCCCAATGGCTCAGGTTTTCCAATGGCAAGGACATTAAGATTTTTAAAAATCACAACAGAAAAACACAACTTCATCTCTATCTGTATGTCCATGCAAACCTGCATGAATCCACATCAAATATGACCTCTGCTATAGAGAGGCTGCTCAATACCACTCTCTCTGTTTCTTCCTGTCTCTGTCAGGCTCTGTCTCTGTGTGCATGTATGCATGCATGCGTGTGAGTGTGTGTGTGTGTGTGTGTGTGTGTGTGTGTGTGTGTGTGTAAAGACATCTAAATATAGGGCTTTTAAATCATCTAGATTGGAATTTCTTCTCAACATCTGAAAAAAATCATTTCAATCATTATTGCCCATGCATACCAATGTGAATTAAGTGTTGTATATAAAAATAGAATTCTAAAAATGAATGGGAGATTAAACTTCTAAGCAAGTTTCTATTTCTATTTTTTCTCCCAAAAATAGCACTGACTAATTTATTGAGCAAGCTAAATGATCTCTGCTATTTTGAGGAAAAAGGATGTCCCAGTAAAAAATAAAAAGGAAAAAGAAAATCCTAAATTTACTATTGCTTATTTCCACGCTCACTGCAGTTCTGTCATCACCTCCTCCTCTTGGATGGCTAGAAATCCAAGTATTTGAAACATTATTGATTTAGCTAACAAATGCAATTCTGATAATGTCTTAAATTTGTCATCAAGGACAATCTAAGAGAATCTGTGACATGGAGGTTGGGTCACATGTGGACATGTTAAGGAAGAAGCACACAGCATTTAAGTTGCGTGGCATTTGACATTTGAGAAGGAAAGCAGTGCTCTTCAATCAGCATTAGTATTTTTATAGGAAAAATAATTCCTAAGTGTCAGGTGCTTTATATAAACATCAATGACTCCACACAATCTTCCTGGATCTAGCGTTTTAGATTTCTTTTGAAAAATACGGCTAAGTAATCTGTTCAAATGATTATGAGTAATATGAACAAAGTCCAGACTTAAAGATTATTTTATTCTACTGAAATACCTCCAAGACACAGTAGCATTAAGATGTTGTATACATTATGATCCCATTAGGAATGGGATAATGGAAATTACTATGATCCTTCATGGAAGGCTTATGAGAGTATTCATAAAGACATGGGCTGGCAGTGAGGCAAACATAAGGGGTATATGTTCATAACCCTCATAATGCAGCCAGCTGTGGTGATTCGCCCTCCCTATACAGTGAGGAGCCCTTTTGCCTTGGTTAGGTTCTTATGACAAACTATATATGAGTAGGAGTAGAGAAGGCATGAGAGTGGTTCTCATACATCTGCCCTCTCAAAGCAGAGAGCAGAACAGCACCAGTAAGCAATACAGGAAACAGCAATACAGCAAACAGAATACCCTAGCCCATGCTAAAGGTCTCCAACTCATTTGAGCATAGAAACATGCAAATTACTAATCATCTGTTCTCTTGGAAATAGTCTGGAAAACCAGAAGCAAAAGGTCTCTGCACTGCATCTTTCTAGATGTGGAAGAATCAAAGGTGAGTTTGTTCATGTGGAAAATAACATCATGTACAAAACTGACAAACTCAGGTAGAGCTCTTGCTTGCTGACAGAGTAACCCAAAGCAATGCTTGTAGCACTTAAAGGGTGTGTGTGTGTGTGTGTGTGTGTGTGTGTGTGTGTGTGTGTGTGTGTGTGTGTGTGTGTGTGTGTGTGTGTGTGTGTGTGTGTGTGTGTATGCTTGTGCTCATGTGTACATTATCAAGTTAGAAGTCTCAAATGATGAAATACTTTCGGCGCAAAAGACACTATTTCAGATTTCTGAAGACTCAGTTATAGCTCTGAGCTGAGGAGATGGATATGTTTATACAAATGATTTAACTGTTTTGTGCCACACTTGTTTTTTCTGACTCATCTACAAAAACCATACACTTAATGTTATGTATGCATTTATTTACTTGATATTAAATGTAATTAATGCCTAATGAACCAGTAAGTAAGGCAAGGAAGGGTTCACATTGATGATCACAGACACAATGAATTAAGAAACATACACAGCACACTTTGCAAAATATCTCTTTGCAACAAATAATCCATTATAACTAATTTTCATTGTTTTTCTTTTGACCAGTTTATGGTCCAGAATATCATGTCTAACATCTTTAGAAATGTGTACACAATAATTCATGGATTAATAGGTATATAAATATTTAAGCTTAAGTATTCAGTCATTTAGGTGTATTAGAGATCCTATTAACATCCTGAAAAATGGCAATACTGCTAAAGGCAATGTACAAATTCAATGCAATATCTGTCAATATATCAACATCATTCTTAATGAAATAGAGGAAGCAATCAAAAAATTCACAGGTAACAATAAAAGACTCCAAATAGCAAAAAAAAATCCTTGCCAGAAAGAACAGTGCTTGAAAAATATAAATATCAAATTTCAAACTCTATTACAAAGCTATAGTAATAAAAACAGCTTGGTGCTGACACACACAAGAACAGGCATGAGGACCAATGGAATAGAACTGAAGACCCAGAAATGAACCCACAGGCCTATACCCACCTAATCTTTGATAAGGGAGGTAAAAAAAAGAAAGACAGCCTCTTCAGTAAATGGTGCTGGCAAAATTGATTAAACACCTATAGAAAACTAAAGTTAGATCATTATATATCACCCTGCACCAGAATCAATTCCCAATGGATCAAAGACCTTGAGGAAAAAGCAGATACCCTGAAAACATTACAGGAAGGAACAGGAGAAACTCTAGAGCTCCTTGGCACATGTTGAAACTTTCCTAATAAAAACCCAGAGACACACAATTCAAAGAAAGTTTGGACAAATGGAATTACATGAAATTGCAGAGCTTCTGCATGGCAAAGGACATAGCTAGCAAAATCAATAGAAAGCCCACAGATTGGGAGAAGTTCTTCACTAGCCATACAACAGACAAGGATTTGGTATCTAAAATATACTTAGATCAAAAAAATAAATCCCCCAACAACAAATTCTCAAAGAAACAACCGCCTGATTAATAAGTGTGCTAAAGACTTAAAGAGAGACTTCTCTGAATAGGAAATAAGAATGGCCAATAGACACATGAATCAATGCTCAACATCTCTGGCCATAAGCAGATGAGCAGAATAGCTCAATAGCTATGTACATATGATCATATAAGTTGATGCTAAGCAAAATGAACCCCAAGATATAGAAACAAGGGATTTCTCTTTGCTGTTGTTTTTAATGTATGATGTGATTTCTTTTTAGTTTAGTAGGTTTTTTTCCTATGGTTTATCCCTTGTGGTCACTGATTTGATTTTGGTACCTTGGGTATTGTATATACATCTATCTGAATTAGGGAAGGGCAGGGGAACAACAAAATGGTGAGACAAAGGACAAAGGGGGAACCAGTGCAACAGCAATACTTATAAGAAAAAACGTTGGAAATGAACTTTACAACTTGGGGGATGGTTGGAGTAGAGGAAAAGTGGGAGAAAAATGAAGGAGGGGGTAACAAGTTTGACAAGAAATGTACTCACTGTTTTACATATGTAATTTTAACCCCTCTGTATATCACCTTCCCAATAATTTTAAACTAAAAATGCAAATCAAAACAACATTGAGATTCCACCTCACCCTAGTTAGAATGGCCATTATCAAGAAATCTAATAACCACAGATGCTGGTGGGGATGTGGCCAAAAGGGAACTGTACTACACTGTTGGTGGGAGTGTAAACTTGTTCAGCCACCTTGGAAAGTAGTATGGAGAGTCCTCTAAAGACTCCACATAGAGTTCCCCTATGACCCAGCAATCCCACTTCTGGGCATTTATCCAAATGATCTTACAGATAAGGCCATACTACCAGCATATAAGCTACCAGCACAACTATGTTTATTACAGCATTTTTCTTTTCTTTTTTTTGTCAGTCATTGGGCCTGAACTCTGAGCTTGGGTGCTGTCCCTCAGCTCTTGAGCTCAAGGTAAGCACTCTACCATTTGAGCCACAGTGCCACTTCAGGCTTGTTCTGCTTATGTGGTGCTGAGGAATCGAACCTAGGGCCTCATGCATGCAAGGCAAGCACTCTAACCACTGAGCTACCTTCCCAGCCCCCTAGCACAGCATTATTTACCATAGCTAAGCTATGCAACCAACCCAGATGTGCCTCCGTAGATGAATGGATCAAAAAAATGTGGTATATTTACACAATGGAATTCTATGCTTCTATCAGAAAGAATGACATCACCCAACTTGTAAGGAAATGATAAGACTTGAAAAAAATCATATTAAATGGAGTAAACTAGATTCAAAGAAACATAGGCTTCATGGTTTCCCTCAAGTGTATATGTCTAGGATAGTCCTAGAAGAGGATCACAAAGTTCAATAGCTATGTATGTGCATATGATCATACAAGATGATGTTAATTGAAATGAACTCCAAGATATGGAAGCAAGAGGTTTATCTTTGTTGTTGCTTTTAATGTACTATGTGAAGTTATTTCTTTTTTTCTTGCAGTTTTTTTTTCTCCCTGTGGTTTATCCCTTGTTGTCACTATCTTTGATTTTGGTACCCTGTATATTGTATATAGGTTTGCCTGAATTAGGGAATAGAAGGGGAACAACAAAGTGGTGAGACAAAGGACAAAGGGTGAACCAATGTCAACAGGGTTAACAAGACAACATGTTGGAAATGGACTTTACAACTTCGAGGGGGTGGAGCATTGGGAGGGAGGGGAAGTGGGAGAAAAATGAGGGAGGGAGTAACAATGTTTGACAAGAAATGTACTCACTACCTTATTTATGTAACTGTAACTCCCCTGTACATCAACTTGACAACAAAATTAAATTAAGAAAGTGAACATAAAAAAATTAAAAAGAATACAACTGGAAATTATTTCCAATATTAATAGTCTTCAAATGAATAATCTCTCTTACTCTATATACTTTGATTCAGTTCTCTGGGCTTACTTGTTATTAAATTACCTAATTATTTCCCAAAACCACAAGTAAGATGCCATGAAAGTAGAATCATAATTTATGAAAAGTGATTTATGGAAAGTGAAAAACTGATTTCACCTCAGTTGTCAACTCTTGAGATCTTAAGATTTAACCATTAACTTAGAAAATCTAGGATTAGCTAAAGATGCTTTTCATTCATAAAAAGAGGTAGAATGGTACTATAAACAGATTGAATAAGTAAGCATTCTTATGAAACATACCTCAAGAGAAGGTCAGGAAAAATAGCAAACTCCATCAAGTCTTTCAACATGGACAAGGCCTCTTAATAAGTAGTGGATGGTCAGCTATGAGTAGTGGGTGGTTAACTGAATACAGCAGGGTTAACTAGAGATGTTTACTCAGAGGACACCACTTCACATATGGAGAGGGATGGACCTGACATATGGAACATATTCTCTCACAGTGACAGCTTTCTCATCTCCAGTGTATTCATATTCTCAAACTGTGACTATAAACTATTTATTTTTAAGACACATTTTAGTGGAACCACTCAGCGGGAGCTCTTCTCTTCCTAACATATGAAAAGGAAAAATCAAACAAGGAAGAAACTTAGGCACCCTCTCCTTAACTGGTGTGTGTTTCTGGATCTTTTTTGCTTCTCTTACTCATGGAGACATCTTTGAAAGACAGTCTCTTCTTCCTTCTATCATTTATGTTCTTCTCATGGCTCCTCTCCAAAGATATATTCTGTATTGGGTCATCATTTTACTTCAGGGTCAGACAACTTCCTGACCATCAAGATCAAGGTCAGGTCTTCAAGGTTTGGCCTCGAGATCTTTGCACAGAAGCTAGAGGAGAGAAGTTCTGGCTTTCTTAAAATACACTAAATTCCACATACATTTGTACCAACGTTTACATGGTGAGCTCAATCATCTTACATAGCTGTATTGTTCTCTTTGGCAGGGCTTTACTGAAGTCATAGTCAGAATTCCCAACCATCATCCAGATTTTATTCCAGGAGGAATAAGCTGTTTCCCAACAGAGGTTTCCTCTTTCTCTCAACTCATTGTATATTTCCAATTTGACAAGGCAAGGCTATCTTCTTGTTGTTAATACTGGAATTTGGACTCAAATGTCACACTTACTAGGCAGAAACCTTCTTAGTCCATTTTGAATTAGTTATTGTTTGAATTGGCTCTCATCTTTTTGTCCAGGGATACATCACAGTCCTATTTATTCTCCCTGTATAGCCTGGATAAAAGGCATACACACAACATGCACTTTTTTATTGATTGAGATGCTAACTTTTTCCCAGGCTGGTCTTAAACTGCAACCATGCATGATGTCATTGGCTTATGTTCTAGGCTAGTAACACATGGTTTCCCTTTCTGTAAAGATATCAAGCAAGAGAAGGATTAGACATTGTAGTATTTAGACATAGTAGTGATTAGACATTGTAGTAAATGCCATGAAGAAAACAAATGAAACCTGTTTTATTGCCATTCATAAAGACCTCTTGGCCAACATGGTTGGAGCTTATATGTCATGGGGAAAGTGACCCAAGTTTTGGTGAGATATTTCATGCTGTATCTTTTATGTCACAGACTTAAGGGTGGACAGCTCCAAGCAGACATGGGACAGGGTCTGATTAAAACTTTCTTCCTTTATTGGTTTTGTAGTGAAAAACCTCTTCACTGAGGAGAGACATTTAAGAAACGACTGTAATTCTCTAAGTGATAGTGGGTTTTGCAACTACACTATTAAGCAATAAACAGGAAAAATGAAAAGATCTGTGGAGCAATATGACCTGTGAATTAATCATGTATGGGACCCTTATATGTATGGTATTACTTCTTGAGACAGGACAGGAAGCTAAGCAGATAAATCAGAACAAAAGAGTGCATAGATGGTGGAACTTTAGCTGGCTAATTTTGGGATGGACATTAAACAAGAATTGCATATCTGAGTCTACATAATCAAGGCAGAGACTGGGCAGGAATTCAGAAGAGGAGGTTAGTTCAGAACGAAATGCAAACTCTAGGCTCTTCAAGAAAGATTACAACAGAGAGAACTAGAGTGGAGGAGGAAGGTTGCGAGGTAATTAGCATTAGAAGTTGACCTCATTGTGGAATAACCAATGTCTGTCCTATTTAGAATAGGGATTTATTGTAGGGACTATTAAGGAGCAAATTGGAAGAAATCAGTTAGGTCTAACTTGAGAGACCCTTTAAATTTTAGCTTATGCTTTTAGGGTGAGATCAAATTTAGGAAATCATCAATAAACTAAGTAGAGATGTGAGCTGGGAAATGTTGTATTACAGTAGAGATGTATTGTGTACCATGAATGTACAAATCCAGTTGCAGGTAAGGGAAATTTTAAGTGATAAGGGAATCTCTCAGGACTTGTGGCGCGAAGGAAACAATAGCTTACAATGCTAGTCACAGGAGAAAAATGGAAAAGAAGAATGTAGTAATATTATAAAAGAGCATGAAAAATATCTGGGACTAGATTTGAAAAGGGGGAAAGTGAAGGGAAATAATATTCATACCTCTTTGCTTTCTTAACTATATACACAGGCAATGTAACTAAGCCATGATCCCCACGTATGTCTTGTTTCGTGCTTTATTTCCTCTGGAATGGCAGAAAGTAATCTACAAAGCAGTAACAATAGCCATCAGAGGAAGAAGACTAGTGATTCCCAGGCCAAGAAGTTCCAGCATAGAAATAAGGAATGCTGAAGAATAAGATGAATATCTTCAGTCTCTGGTGCTTTGACCAAGGAAATTTGCATAGTGTCTTACACAGCACTTAATCTTTTGAGGTTCTATCTCATGTTAGGCATTCTTTCATAAGAGAAAAGGATAATCACTAATCTGTAAGTAGAAAAGCACAATAAATACAGAAGACATGGGAAAAGTATAATCACTGGCGAGAGCTAGCTGAAGAAGAAAGCAGATTAGGAGACATTTTATATTTAATTTGGACATTTTTGCTCTTGTCGTGTTATTAAAATTGTATCTGGCCTTAGGAAATCCTTTCTCGTTTGTGTCCTGGTTTTAAAATCCATAAAATGAAATCATGCAATCCAGTAAGGTAGAAGAATAGTGTGTATGAATGGGTATGCACATGCATGTGTGTGCCCAGAATAATAATTCATATTCTAAAGGTGGCACAGATATTAAATGTTGATAAAAATGGATCAAAGAGAAAAGCACATAGCACAAATTAAGAGGATAATTATAAGTTTGAGAACTAAATGTGTTCCAGATCAGCCTGGGCTATATAGTTATATAGTGTGAATTGCCTCAAAAAATAAAAGGATCAGAGGAAACCAATATTGAATATACTGCATTCCTCTTAATGCATTTTATTCAAAATATCAGTAAAAAAGACATAACACTATGAATAAACATTCTTCTCACAAAATATGATGAACAAGAAAAGGGTCATAAATCATTTTAGTAACTAATGAAAAGATAGATGGATATGAGCAATTGCTCTCCATACCTTTATATTACTAGTGGCTGACAAATTATTTTATGTTGCAACCAAGCTTACCATATTAAATCTACTCCTAATCATTCATCACTTTAAGGTTGCCCTGCCTTCAGATACCTATTCTATTTTTGGTGCCTACTTTCTTTCAGTAATTGGTGCTTTATTCAAAGTGAAGCTGTGTCTTTAAGTCAGCATGGGGTTCCATAGAGATGTATGCAGTAAATGCTTCTATTCCTTGCAGGCTGCTAGGATTGTGGTTTGACACTACTGAATCCCATAATAATCCACTGAAGGGTTGTCTCCGATGGAGAGGGCTGACAGGTTTCATATTAAACCATAATGAAGAGATGTCACAAAATATCATAGATATTTAATAGGTAGACTTTGGAGATACTGTATAAATTGTGGTTCCTTTGTGGCATCTTTTGTGTATTATATATATATATATATATATATATATATATATATATATATATCAATGTGCCCTCATGTGTCACTATATTTCAATAAGTCACCCTGTGTCCCCCACCTCTCTATATACTTGCTTTTTATATTCTCCATAAATAGAACCTTGCCCTGTAATTTGTCTTACATGTCCAATCCATTCCAAATTTAAGCTTCTTGGCACTGTTTCTGCCACATGAAAACACTTCCCGTGGCAAGCTCATGTTTAAAAAGAAAATCAATTGCTCTGATTCATTGGACATGAGCTTCTGGGTGTTTTTATAATTTATTGTTCATTCTCAGGTCAATACCTCTATGATACTGGTATTAAATATTAAGGGCTGTTGAGGGTACAATCTTGATCAGAAAGCTTTGCCTATTTAATCTCAGGGAGAATGATCTCTTCCCTCCTGGGAGAATACTTGACTTAAAAGATTATCATTTCTAAAACTTGGGGTTGTCACTTTAAAATGATAATGAAGAATGATACAACATGGGAGGCTCAAAGAAGACCAGGGGAACTCAAACACAAAGTTTGGGTCTTATTTGTCTCTCTTTTGGATGCTAAAATCTACCTCAATAGAGGACTAGCTCTTAAAAGAAATGGAGCTCTTGTGTTCTACTTTTCTCAGTCTTGAAACATCAAGGAATTTTGTAAGTAATTGAAGTTCACTTCACCACCCTGTCATCATAAATTCCTAAAGAACAGTAACTTGGCTCAAAAGACTCCTGAATCCTCAATAACTATCATGCCTAAGCACATTGGGCTGGTGTTTGAACACGAAACAATTCATAGTTTAATCATTGGCATTAAATCAAATAATGTACCTAAAACTATATTTTCAAAGTAAAGAGTTGTATATTACGTATTACCTGCACTGTTCAGGAGTGATAGGGGTGGGTAGACTTGACTGCAGATCACATAGTAAGTAATATTTCTCTTTTCTTTTCTTTCCTGTTCCCTTCCTGCCATCCTGACTTCTTGCCTTCCTGCCTTCCTGCCTTCCCCCCCTCCCCGCACCCCCCACCCCGCCTTCCTGTCTTCCTTCCTGCTTGCTTGTTTGCTTGATTGCTTTCTTTCTCTTTTCTTTCTTTCTTTCTTTCTTTCTTTCTTTCTTTCTTTCTTTCTTTCTTTCTTTCTTTCTTTCTCTCTTTCTCTCTTTCTCTCTTTCTCTCTTTCTCTCTCTCTTTCTCTCTTTCTCTCTTTCTCTCTTTCTCTCTTTCTCTCTTTCTCTCTCTTTCTCTCTCCCTCTCTTTCTCTCTTTCTCTCTTTCTCTCTCCCTCTCTTTCTCTCTTTCTCTCTTTCTCTCTTTCTTTCTTTTTTTGATCCGGTCATGGGGCCTGAACTCTGGGCCTGGGCGCTATCCCTCAGCTCTTCAGCTCAAGGCTAGCATTCTACCACTTGAGTCACAGCGCCACTTCTGGCTTTTTTCTTTTTGTTTATGTGGTGCTGAGGAATCGAACCCAGGGCCTCATGCATGCAAGGCAAGCGTTCTACCACTGAGCCACCTTTCCAGCCTTCTTCCTTCCTTCCTTCCTTCCTTCCTTCCTTCCTTCCTTCCTTCCTTCCTTCCTTCCTTTTTCCTTTCTTTCTCTTTTTCTTTCTTTTTTCTTTCTTTCTTTCTTTCTTTCTTTCTTTCTTTCTTTCTTTCTTTCTTTCTTTCTTTCTTTCTGTCTTTCTTTCTTTCTTTCTTTCTGTCTTTCTGTCTTTCTTTCTTTCTGTCTTTCTGTCTTCCTTTCTGTCCTCCTTCCTTTCTTTCTTTCTTTCTTTCTTTCTTTCTTTCTTTCTTTCTTTCTTTCCTTCTTTCCTTCTTTCCTTCTTTCCTTCTTTCTTTCTTTCTTTCTTTCTTTCTTTCTTTCTTTCTTTCTTTCTTTCTTTCCTTCTTTCTTTCCTTCTTTCTTTCCTTAAACTAAGGGCCTGGGCACTGTCTCTGAGGTATTTTGCTCAAGGCTAGCACCATGCCACTTTGAGTCACAACATCACCTTTGGTTTGGAGGCTGGCTATTGGAGATAAAAGTCTCATGGGCCTTCCTGCCAGGGCTGGCTTTGAGCTACAATCCTCAGATCTCAGCCTTCTGAGTGGGTAGGATGACATGTGTGGGCCACCATTGCGTGCTGGTATTACTTTCTTTTCTTTTTTCCTTTTTTTTTGGGGGGGGGGGTCTTGTCATGGGACCTGAACTCTGGGCCTGGGCGCTGTCCCTCAGCTCTTCAGCTAAAGGCTAGCACTCTATCACTTGAGCCACAGTGCCACTACCGACATTTTTCTTTTTGCTTATGTGGTGCTGACGAATCGAACCCAGGGCCTCAGGCATGCAAGGCAAGTGCTCTACCACGGAGCCACCTTCCCAGCCCCCCTGGTATTACTTTCCTAAGAACAAAACAAAGTTTACATAGAACCAGGACCCCATAAATAGCCCATCAGTCTTAGGACAACTTCAGAATATTACTTACCAAGTGTTATTAATTTCCCTTGGAAATACTGTCTGTAAGGTGTTATAACAAGCCTGGTTGAGTATCTATTTCCTATATTGTGAAGTCATCCCTGAAAATACCATTACAAGTGGCAGTACTCCAGGGATTAAGAATACACAAGATGGCTGAGCTCATTCACTGGCTCAAATGGAGTGCCAGCTCTACTTTAGATCTGGCTTAATGTACGGAAAACATCCACCAAGCTAGGAGGTTTGTGGGATTTCTATGCCAAAGGAAAAAAAAATAGAAAGGTATAAAAATAGCATGGATTTATGAAATTGTAGAACTATCCAAAAGGAGCTTTAAAATTTAGAGATGATGTTTAGTAACATGGTAAAAAAAGAAAGGGTAAACAAATGTAGCAGTAGTACTCACTTGACAATGTGCTGAAAATGAACTATACAACTTGTAGTTGAGGATGAGAGGGGGAAAGTTGAGAGAGAGCAAGGGAAGAGGTGACATTGTCCAAATGGAAATGCACTCTTTTTTTTTTTGTCAGTAGTGGGGCTTGAACTATGGGCATGGACACTGTCTCTCAGCTCTTCAGCTCAAGGTTAGTGCTCTACCACTTAAACTACAGCATCATTTCCGGTTTTCTGTTTGTTTATTGGAGATAAGGGTCTCATGGACTTTTCCTACCCAGGATGGCTTTGTACCATGATCCTCCGAGCTCAGCCTCCTTAGTAGCTAGGATTACTGGCAACAGCTACTGGCACCCGGCATGCAAATGCACTCTTTACCTGACTTATGTAACTGTAACCCTTCTTTGCATCATATTTACACACTAATAACAATTACATATACATATATAATCATATATACATACATTATATATACACATATAATTATATATATAATATATATGCATCTATATGAAAAGAAAGATTATGAAAGGGAGGACAGAAAAAAGAGAAGAAATAAAATATTCACAAAGTAAGCTGACAGTTTGTTGTTCTTTAACATTTTCTTTCTGTAAACTTACACTTGCTAACAACACACTAGCACCATTGTCTCAAAAGTTCCTGGAGCCTGGATGTTGTCAACTGAAGAAAATTCATTTTCTAATTTTTAAATTCAAAATGTTGTTTGTCAAGAATATTTAAAAGCTGATTTCTGCTCATACTGATGGGATTCCTGTATAGGCATCTTTTCAGATTAAGTGTGTTTTCAGATAATTGAAAAACATATATGTAAATACACGGCTTGGCTATTGTGTATTGCATATGAACACTCTGACAAATGGGAGACATTGTGAGTCCCCTGTTTAATGACTTTGCATATGGAAGTAGAAAACAGCATTGTCTCACTGCAGAGATGAGAATGATGAAATGGAGAGAAGGTGACAGATCTAGGATTAAATAACAGTCCAATTCACTCACTGTGTGTAGTTCTGCAAAACATGTGCCCGGACTCTCTTAGTGTAAATTCCTTCCTGTGCAAAATGAATGCTATTCTTTGGCACTGGGGCACATTAGACAAACTTGCTAGACATAGTAGATGGGGGCTTGGTGTCCATGGCCCTGACACCTTCCCAACCCCACCATCCCCTACCCATAGATCTCCAATTGTGAGGACACTTTACCATGCATTTGACCAATGAGGACTATAAGTGCATCTTAATTTTTGACCTGATCTGTTCTCTGCTCTACCTTGGCTGAATCCCAGCTAAACTCATCCTGTTACATGTATTCAGAAATTGGGCGTATTCCCACATCTGAACCTTTACATTTGCAGCTTCCTTTTTCCTGTAAAGCTTATTCCACAGTGGCTCCCTTAACATTTCAGCCATCTTACATAGAATGGTCCCTTGCTCCAGTCCCTCCTTTATTTCGTTATCCATCTTCAGAGCCCCCTACTACTTGGCATATTGTTCTTTGCATTTACTTTATTTATACATCATTCATACACATACCACATTGCTATTAAACATTCTCTTTCTGGCTGTCAAGGACAAGGACTTACCAGTTCATCTTACCTTCCTCTTAGCTTTCAAACATTCTTATCTTGTAATGTGAACTAATGGAATTATTAAATGAATATAAAAAACAATCAAGTACATTTTCTGTGGGTTAAAAACCAGTGACACTTCAGATTGTCTTGTGAAAATTCATAATGTACTCTTATAAATAGTAAAACCTAGATATTGAAGAAATGGAAAACTTGAACTTTTTGCATATGCCAGGAATTGTTAGGAGAAACCTGATGTCCAGAGTGTCCTAATACAGCCCATAATGTCCTCTCTTTTGCCTTTAGAAATGGCTGGCACCCAAATCTCTCAGAATGCATAAATCCAGATTGCATGAATGAATTCTCTAATAGAAAGAATTAGATGAATGAATAGAATAGAATGAATGCTGTTCTAACTGGTATATGAGTTGAACCAAATGCTGGCAATAAAATTGCTCTGAATCTTGCTCTGATCTTAAATGTGATCCTATAGCATAAGAGTAATAGACTATTTAACTGTATTTTGGAAAACCAAACATGCAAATCCATTTCCTGTTGCATTTCCTAATTAAAATGCTGAAAAAAATCAATTTTCCTCAGATAGTTTTGGCATGGTGATGGAAACAGTATTAGAATCCTGACAAATTATCAAAGATGGACAGGGTGGAATGAAAATTGGTTAATAACTATGATACAATATCTAAGAATTACCCCGGAACTATTAGATGAAAGTTAATTGATTTTACAGTTATTCCAATAAGAAAGTTAAACTGTTGACATAGAAAAACACTTCTCTAACCCTATTGATTAATATAATGTGATTTATATTGCACTATTTGATTTATTTTACAGCACTAGAAATAGGTAAGATATTAAAGTAGTACCTCTCAAAAAAAAGCATCATTAATCAAAAATCCTGACTTAGGAAGTTGACATAATAAATTTCTCCACTTCTTACCTCACTATAAACAAAGTATATGAAGCAAGATATCTATGAGAAGGGAGGCTTTACTTCCCTTTCATTTTATCTTCTAGCTATATCAATAAATAATGCCCCTTAGTAGACATTAAAATAAGACAGTCTTCTTTAAAGAGTGTAATTACTAGTAATTTTTATTTAAATCATATTTCTCTCATTTTTCTTTGTCTCTCTGTGTCTATTTCTCCTGGGGCCTTAACTCATGGCCTGATTGCTATCCCTGGAACTTTTGCTCAAGGCTAGATTTCTACCAGTTGTGACATACCTCCACTTTGGGCTTTTTGGTGGCTAATTGGAGATAAGAGCCTCATGGGCTCTCCTGCCAGGCTGGCCTCAAACTGCTATCCTCAGATCTCAGCCTCCTGAATATCTAGAATCACAGACTTGCACCACTGATCCCCAGATTTCTCTTGTTATAGTATCGACTTCAGAAGTTTGCTATTTATGGAAGAATGAGTCCTAAGTTAGTATTGTAAATATCCACCAGTAGTGGCTTTTACTTTTTTACTTACAGTGTTTTAAGTTTAACAGACTCCATTATTTTAACTTGCACTGTTGTGGTAGTTACTTCTTTCTGGGTGGGGAGGCACTCATTACAAATACAGCTTTAAGGGACTGGACAGTAAGCAGAATATATTGAATGAGTAAGGAAGCTAGGATCACACCTGCAATCTCAGCTACTTAGGAGTATGAGATCTGGATGATCCAATTTAAGATCAATTTAAGATCTCCAAAGTAACCAGCAAAAAGTAGGACAGGAGGTATACCTTAAGCGATATAGTACCAGCATTACAAGCACAAGGAAAGGCCCTTACTTCAATACCAGTACTATAAAAAAAGAGAATATAAAAGACAGTGAAAAATACTCAAGAAGAAAAGTTGCATATGGCATTTAAATTCCAAATACCTATTAGATACATGCTAATGTATTAAATTAATAATACATTGGTATGTCATTGTTTGGAGTAAGACTAGAGTTACATTCATGCTATATGAGCATGCTACCAAGTCTCTATCAGTCCTGGCTTTCTCTTCTTTTCTTTTTCTTTATAATTTTTGTGTCAGTACTGGGACTTAAACTCAGAGTCTAAAAACAGTCCCTTAGCTTTCTTCCCAAGGCCAGAGGTCTACACTTGAGCTATAGCTTCACTTTTGAGTTGGTGTCTCAGCCTCAGTTTTCTAATTTTAAAATAGGACAGTAGTAATTATTATTGTGAATAAACTCTTTTATGTGTACACATCACAAAGTTAGCTTCCAATAATATGTATATAACAAAGTTAATATCTAATAATATGGAAATCTCAAAACTCAAATAAAATTTTTATTTTACCCAACTTGAGAGCTGGGTAGTTACAGTAGAAAATTAACCTGAGTGATCAATATAAATTATCTAAGAAAGGTATTGCTTCCTTTATTGTCTATGCACTGTTTAATCATTGGCATGCAAAATGAAGATAAAACATATTGTCCATCATGACATCTACTTTCCCCTTGTTTCAGGGTTAAAATAGGAGTGATGAAGTTCATAAAGTACAAAGTAATCTAGGCAAAACTGACACCTGATGTATATTTTGCAGCCTCTTAGGCAATGGCATGCCCATGAAGGCCAACAGGACAGATGGAGGGGTCTGTGCCCATTGGTCCCATTCACTTCCCTCCAATTTCTGTTCTTCATCCTTCATGTCAGCAATCTCTCCACCCCTATAAAATCCGCCATGGTCACTATTATTTCTACATATGCATTTGAACCAAAAACAAAATGTAAAAATACAGAATTATGATGTACACCAATAATCTGATTAGACCAATAAAAATTTCTTAGACTTCAGCCGCCAAATAAACGGTGGTAAAAAAGTAGATCTGTAATGACAGATCAATATTTAAGTACTCTTTTAGACAAAAACTTTACATTACAACTTAGTAAACACTGGATTTATGCTTTGTTTTTGTGACATGTAACTGTCAATACTATGGAATGGTAGGAATATTTGCAATGATTTTAATATTACAAATTCTCAACATCGCGAAAAGCTGGCCTAAATTAACTCTATTTCATGGGAGAAGTTTCATATATTCACTCCGTAATTATTTATTAATGGCTTCCAGTACCCTGAGCTCAGAGCTGTGTGCTGAGGATACTGTGATGAATGATTCAGATGGGGCTGGCTTTCCACCAGCACATTCTGTTGTAGAGTCTAGATTCCTTCAATGTCTTGTACTAGGGTTTGCCTATTAAGTACTTTCCTGTTCTATTTCTAAATATGGCTACCAAAATGTCCCTGTTATATCATGATGCACAGTAATTGTTAATAATACTGATGTGACTAATAATAGTGGTGCCAAATAAGACACTGAATAATCTTAGGGAAGAGTTATATACTATGTGATATTTCATTAAATTTGGGTGTGCCTGTGTATGGTGTGTGTGTATTCGGGGTGCTGGGGATCAAAACAGGGACTCAACTTTGGAAAGCAGTATGGAAGTTCCTCAAAAGACTCCACATAGAGCTCTCCTATGACCCAGCAATCCCACTTTTGGGCATTTACCCAAAGGATCACAAACAAGACCATACTAAAGCTACCAGCACAACTATGTTTATTGCAGCATTATTTATGGAACCAACCCAGATGTCCCTCAATAGATGAATGGATCAAGAAAATGTGGTATATATACACAATGGAATTCCATGCCTCCATCAGAAAGAAAGACATTGCACCATTTGTTAGGAAATGGAAAGACTTGGAAAAAATTATATTAAGTGAAGTAAGCCAGGACCAAAAAAACATAGGTCCCATGGTTTCCCTTATTTGCAATAACTAGTATATGTCTGAGTCAAACAGAAAAGGTCAGATAAGTTAATGTTAGGGGAATGAACCCCAAGATAAGTATTCAAATTTTTTTTCTTTCATGCAATTGTTTCTAACATATTTATAAGATGATTTCTATGTTGCTTTGTATGTCCTTCCCCCATGGTATAACCCCTGCTTTCACTGTATTCGATGTTGGTATAATTTATGGAGGGGACGGGCAAAAACAAATCGTTTAACTAGGGATACAGGTGGACCCATTGCAACAATGAGATGTACAAACGTTATGTCGAAAAACGAACTTTACAACTTTGGTGGTGGGGGGGAGGATCAGGTAGGGGGAGGTGGGGGGAGTATAGAAGGGATGGGAAGGGGAAACAAAGGAGGAGGCTGCAATGTTTGATAAGAAATGAACTCATTATCTTGCCCATGTAATTGTAACTCCTCTGTAAGGTATTTTCACAATATAATAAAAAAACAGAGACTCATTCAAAAGTTCTCTCTCACTACATCCATAACCTCATTTAATGTTTTCCTGAGCACAGTAAACCATTAGAATATATTTTTACATTTCATGACTAAAAGAGCAAGTATGCATGAAATATCAATGTTGTTTCATTAGTCTATAATTATTGAAAATGCATCTAAGTGATAAAATTTTATATATTTGGTGGTAAAATAACACATTTTTGCTTATTTTTCCATATGTAAGATACTTATTTTATGAAATGTTTTCACTATTTTATAATTTAGTGCAGCAGTTTATTCTACTGACTTAATTTCCATCATCACAACCTTGTATGCTACTAAATACTTTCATATGTGTATATATATATATATATATATATATAATATAATTTTTTTTTGTCAGTCATGGGGCCTGAACTCTGGGGCTGGGTGCTGTCCCTCAGCTCTTCAGCTCAGAGCTAATGCTCTACCACTTGAGCCACAGTGCCACTTCCGGCTTTTTCTGCTTTTGTGGTGCTGAGGAATCAAACCCATAGCCTCATGCATGCAAGGCAAGCGCTCTACCACTGAGACACCTTCCCAGCCCACTTTTTTTTGATAGGAAAATTCACATTATTAAAAAAAAATCTGCCTTCCAATGTTCAGTAACTGAGTCTAAAGATTTAAAGTGTAAAATTATGTTTTTGCTATCAAATTTTTCTTATCATGGATTACCTTTGCCTCTCATCTTATTTGCATCTTGAGCTTGGGTATTAGCCCTTCATTACCTTTTAAATCACAGTGAATGAAAGAACTTGGAACTGGAATGCCTATCTCTCAACTCTGATCTCATTTTTAATTCTGTTAATCTATTTATGTTATTAGACATAGAGAGATAATAAAAGAACTGACTAATGATGTAGCATTTTAATGGCAGCATTAACCTAAATAGAAAATATTACTGCACCATCAATATAAGCTTAAAAGCATAAAGCAACCATTAAAATTCAAATGGTAACTTGCAGAGTCTACAAATAATCTACATATTGTGACATTTATCACTTTCCATAAGTTCAGTTCTTACAGATACGAAGAAACAAATTTGTATACTTCTAATGCAATGAATTTTAAATTTTCCATACATTTAAACTTTTTTATTTAGCCACATAATATTCTTCCTTGCTGCAGTTTTCCTCTTTATCATTACCTTAGTAATAAGGAAGATATAGAGAAACCTTTCAAGGGACAAGGCAAAAATAGAAATGAAAGACAGAAAAAGGGGAAAAAGCTAGAGGCCACTTATCACTAGGATATGTTGATTATAGAAGTTTTAAACATCTTTGTGTGAAATGGATTGTGTCTTAAGGTGAACTTTTTGTTTTAAAAAGCTAACTCCAGCTGGTCAGAGGTATCTGGAACATTATCAGTAGAGGTGTCAATGGTATAGCCTGCTGACCTTGGAGACAGAAGCCATCTCTTCCTTGTAGGTTCTAGTCTGGTCATTTGATCTCCCTGAGCCTCCTTAGGGTTGTGTTCATCAAGGGTCTGATAGCACCAGCTATCAAGTGGGAAGGATCAAATGAGAAAACTTTCCTGACATGCTTGGCACAGAGTAACGTTTGTCAACATGAGCTCCCTTCCTCTTGCTCCAGTGCCAGCTGGCTGGCAGACCTCATCATACAATAAAAGGAAGCTGTGTGCTTTTTCCAGACAGCTGGTGACCTAGACATCACAGGCACTGGACAAACAATGTTGACTAATTTTTGCCACAGCTGACATCTTGAAATGTGCCCTACCAGGTCTTTCAACAGGCTGAATTCACCACGATGGACTCTTAGAAGGGTAGTTTTCTTTATTACCCTGATTTTATGAGACCAGACAGGTTAAGTGGCGGTTTTATAATGCCTTGTGCATTTCTTAGACTAGGAGGACTTCCTCGCTGTCCTATAATAACAATAATAAAAAATGTTTTGCAGGGTTCAGTCCTTGCCACGGAAGTATAACATAAAATACCTCTCCATTCAATCTGTAGATGAAATCACTGAGAAACACAGGCTAAGTTGTCTGCTTGTACAGCATCACCTAGGTAGAATGTAGCAGAATCAGGATCTGAATTCAAGTCCAGAGCCTATACTCCAACCTCACAGATGTGAGATAGAGAGAGAGAAAGAGAGAGAGAGAGAGAGAGAGAGAGAGAGAGAGAGAGAGAGAGAGAGAGAGAGAGAGAGAGAGAGAGAGAGAGAGAGAGAGAGAGAGAGAGAGATACACACAGAGAGACAGAGAGACAGAGAGCTGGATTTGCGTGCAAAGTGAATTCAGGCTTTAAACTCTCATTTACCCTATACTCTACTGAGGGGTCAGGGTGTGTATGGGGGAGAGGACTACCGAATATTTAGCATATTTAGAAATTTTTGTTACATTTAAAACATTGTTGCTGGGTACTATGGGCTCATGCCCATAATTCTAGCTAATGAGGCTGAGATCTGAGGATTTCAGTTCAAAACCAGCCCAAGGTAGCTAACTCCAAAAGATCCTCTTCAATAAACCAAATCTCAAGCAGAGGTGTGGCTCAAATGATAGTAAACCAGCCTTGAGTGAAAAATCCAAGCAAAGGAATAAGACCCTGAGTTCTAACCCCAGTACTGGCACCAAAATAAAAATATTAAGATTATAAATAAATATACTATTCAAGCATTTGAGAATCATATCTTGCTCAGCTTGGTCTCTTTTACCTAAGGGAAACAGACTAACAGGCTGAGATTGATTAGAATAGTGACTCATTCAGTGGAAGCACTATGTTATTATTGATATTGTTTTAATCTACAAAACTATTTGTGTTGCCAGTTGCATAGCCTGACAATAAGCATCCTGATGATACTGAAGCCTGTCAATACTGTTGAATGAAGCAAGTTTCCTGAATGTGTTTTGAATGCAAATAAAATTAAATGTGGCAAAAGGAAGAATTCTTAACACTCCTCCAACCAGATAGAATTCAGCTTTATCTGCTTTAAGTATATTGGATCTCTGTCCAATTTCATTTGAAGAAAAGTTTCTACTAAAAATAAATGAAAATAAACAAAACACACTACTGATACAATAATGTCTAATACATGAATAGGGGCTATATAAGCCAGGAGCTATTCTAAGTAATTCTCACTTTTATCCCACATGGTAAGTTTGATTTTTGTTACAATTTGGGAAGCTTACGTGACTTATCAGAAAAGCCAGTAAATGGCAGAGCTAGAACTAGCAACAGCGCTGCTGGGCTTTGAAGCATGATGTTAGATAGCTTCTACATAGTAAAAACACAGTTCTTCTTACAATGTAAAATGTATTTTTCCATCATGCTCCTTATTATTGAAACACATTATGATTTCATATATTCTTGCCTAACAATATGACCCAAAAGTCATATGCTTTAATGATTATATAAGTAAATAAAATGTAAATATACTAAGTATAACTACATCTGACAGACAAAAGGAGTCTTGCCACATTGTGTCTTGATCCTACTTTAATCCACTGAGCTTTCCCATACTTAAAAAACAAACAAACAAACAAACAAAGCACTGTCCAGGGATCCACCCATTGTCTTCAAAGCTGGGTTAAAGAGAGTCTCAGCCTGATTCTAAAAGTAAGGACTAAGTTGTAAGTTACTATAATGCGTTTGGTGTTGTGAGTGTATGTGGTGTGTGTGTGTGTGTGTGTGTGTGTGTGTGTGTGTGTGTGTGTGTGTTTGTGTGTGTGTGTGTGTGTGTTTAGAAACCAGTGACCTCAAATAAAAGGCTACCTTTCCATAGGGTTTTTGATCATAGCTTATCTGCTGAAAAGTATTAAAAGTATAAAGGCCTTTAGATGAACAAATAATACCATTCCTCTTGGCACTTCTATTCTTCCTTCTTTAATTACAGTTTCCTAAAGATGGGTACACCCTAAGTTTTCATAGATATACTTTACCAAACTCACAGAAATAGATTCTACTGAAAAACAATAGTCTGCTGCATGATTATTCTGGAATTGATTTATCAAACAATAGCTGGCAAGTCTAAAGTTGAACAAAAGAAAATGAAGTACCGTGGCTCAATGGTAGAGCGCTTGCCTTGCATGCCTGAGGCCCTGGGTTCAATTCCTCAGCACCACATAAGCAAAAAGAAAAAATCCGGGAAGTGGTGCTGTGGCTCAAGTGGTAGAGCTCTAGCCTTGAGCTGAAGAGCTGAGGGACAGCGCCCAGGCCCAGAGTTCAGGCTCCACGACCAGACCCCCCCCCAAAAAAAAAACCAACTGGTTTCAAGAAAATGAAGTACTTTGTTTGGTTTCTCTACCTCCTAGTTCCGTTGCTACTTTAATGTTTCCATCTATATGATCTTTTTAATACTCTAGGAAACCAAGTCAACATGAAGAGAATAAGTGAGATACCTGAAATGATCAGCAGTTTTCAGGTTGCTAAGTTGACAAATGCTTTCTAATTGCATAATTGGTCCATCTCTCCACCTGTTTGAACCCTTTATCTCCCTCTGCCCCAAAATTTTGGAAAGTGGCTAATCTGCTGACAGAGATAAGATTGATGGCTTTATGACAACTTAAAAGCCGTGATCAATAAGCTGTATGACAATACCAAATACAATTAATTGAATTTTAAGTTATAAGACCTATATTTCAATGATGTTAGCTCATCACAGGTAAAGTTTTTAGCTCAAGGATTCATGATTTCTGCTTCTTGGAAGATGTCATGAGCTTCTTTTTAACACAGAGCCCAAACTATGAAACTTAATCTTATTAAATATTCTAAACCTTGTAGATTCACAGTAGTGGTGACTGAGAAACACACCATATGAGATTTTTTAAAAACCCAGCAATGTTGTGCACAGGGTGACATAGCTTATCAGACCTCTCCAGCTTCTGAGCCATGACCTCTCCCAAGCACAGCTCTTCTCTATGGCTTTTATTTACATGAGTCCTGTACTTGAAGGTAAGATTTGAAATACAACTCAGGCAAAGTAATCCTTTTTGTCACTTGGTGAATTACAAACTCAGGAGAAGTAATTCATTTTGCCATTTGGTGAATTATGAAGTCAGTACCAGTTTTTTAAAGTCATTTTTTATTAGAGTTTACTTAGATTTATTCTATCATGTAAATTTATTGTTGTTCTAGTCTGTCCAAACAAACACAGGTCACTGAGTTTCTACAGAAGTAGAAACTTGCTAAATTGACAAGTGTTGTCTAATTGCATAACCTGCACATCTGGTACTTTTAAGTTAGCTGCAGTTTAAAACACTCCTATGGCACCAGCTCCATCTATGGAGTGAGATTGTTTTAATCTCAAAAGTCATAGAACTCTGGGCAGACCTATGCAAGTTTAATGCTTTATCTTCAGTGTTGAAGGAGTTCTGTGTGAACAAATATACTATAATTAGAGATTCCATTTTAGATAAGTAGTGATAAAAGGTTAAAAACATGTAACACTAGACCATTTTGAATCCTTTGATAGCCAACTTCAAATCAAAGTATGTATTTGCCTCTGAGAAAGGTCTTTTGAAGCAAGGACTATATTAAGCAATAGATAGTTTAAATTACAGTGCTTAGTGTTTAAGGTAATTTTTGTAATTACTTTATATTGAGTCCTTGTTTCATTATAGCTTTCAAAAGCAATTGGAGTATCTACTGCTTTTAGCTCATTGTGTTTTATGAGTCACCTCTCCTCTGGAATTAACCAGGTACCAAGCACTTATGGGATTTCATTTAAGGTAATTAATTAGTAAAGAACATTTTTTGTGGACAATATGCAGGTGTTGGCAAATGACATTCAATCTTTATAGACCAGTATAACAAGAAATAAGTATTGTTATTTGGTACTCAACACAGCAGAAGCTAAAATCTAGGAGAAGAACAGAAAACCTCCCAGGGGTCCTGCAGAAGAATCATGAGGAGAGCAGGTACTTGGCCAGACTAGCAGTGGTGGTAGTGATCTTACTAGCAGGGCACTTGGGAATAGTTGACTTGGTTTATATATGAGAGAAAATATACCTCAAGAAAAAATACAGTTCCAGGAAAAAAAAAATGGGCTGAAATAATCAAGAATAATTGTGTAATAACAGAGATTTTTGAGCACACATTTTAAAGTGGTTATTTGGGACTCTTAAAGGCCTCTTCAGAATGATTACATGTCTCCTGAGGGGCCAGTATCCACAACGATGGTGCATGTAGGCTTTGGAATCAAATATAGGTTCTGATGCTGCCAAGAATTGATATTGGAATGTATTTAATTCTCTGTCTCAACTTTGTCGACTCTAATTTTCTCATCTCTCAATTATAGCTGTGTTATATGGATTAAGATTGTCCAACTATGTAAAATATAGGTAAATAACTGGCACATTGTAAGAACAAATGTTCTCCTTTTCTATTTCTGTTATTTGCACCCAAGAAAGGTTATCTGAAAGATAAAACTCATCAAGCTTCAATTCCATATAAAGAAATCTCCCAAGGCAGTGTTACTGGGATCAGAATATGGCTATGTTGTATACTTCACTGATTTTCTGGATTTTAAGGGAACAGACTCCTGAACATAATTTAGTGCCATAATTTTTGTAGTTAATCATGTGTCCTGCGAGTTTCTCCTCCCCTGAGAACTATGACCTTAGACTTCCTCTTGGGAAGCTGCATCTGTCCTGCTATTATAAGCACTTGCCCAAGATGACTCCAGGACAAACTTTAACCCAGTCTTTTTTTATTTTAAACTCTTGTCATTCCTTTTAACATTGACTTTACGACCATAACTTCCAGTTGAATTATATTTTTAGAGGAGCTTAAGATCACAGGACAGGAGAGCCAGAGTGAAGCAAGAATTCACCACGTGTTTTCAATCCCACTGCTGGGTAATATTTTTCCCTATTTCAGGGTTTAATTGTATGACTCAGCCAGTTGGATTGACAAAATAGCATATACAAGTAAATTAAGTTCAGAAAAAAAGATTTTAAGCTACCTCTGCAGATGATGGTTTTCTGGATTCCCTGCCCAAAAATGATGCACAGAAAGGGAATAAATGGCCAATAAACTTTAATTCTTAAAAATACCTCCAGATATCTACATTGCTTTTATAAAGATACATGTAATAGTTTTGTTAAATAATGGCCCAAACTTGCTGTGGGTGCATATTGATGGGTCCCTGGCTCATAAATAAAGTTCTCTTTTGTTCTTCCTGGTATTTGGAGGGCAGAGACTTTTCCTCAATGACAACTGCTCTTCTTAAATTTCCATGTATAAAGGAAACACTTGTGGATACAGGTAGTCATGCAGAATATTCTGAGTCCACAGGTCTAGTATGGAACTTGAGCCTCTCCATTTCTATCCACCTCTGACATCATGACACTGTGAACCATAACCCGCACTTTGAATAGCATGGGGTCCTCCTCTCTGAATTTGCCAAGGTTTACTCATTATTATTCTCCATAGTCAACATTATAGGTTGAACTGTGTTCCCTTAAACAAACATATAACTGGGGACCAGTGGCTCATGCTTGTAATTTTAACTACTCAGGAGGCTGAGATATTAGGACTGTGGTTCAAACCCAGCTCCAAGCAGGAAGGCCTCTGAGATTCTTATTTCCATTTAACCATCAAAAAGCCAGAGATAGAGCTGTGTCTCTAGTGGTAGAGTACTAGCTTTGAGGATAAATGCTCCAGTACAGCACCCAAACCCTGAAGTTCAAGTCCCAGAGAATGACAGGAAAAAATAAAGTTCTAATATTACCCCAGAATGAGAGCTTATATGAACATCTGGCTTTTACAGAAGTAGTTCAGATAAAAATGAAGCCAAAAGATAGCATGATATGAGCTAATACAACAGGTTTCCTTATAAGAGAGGAAATCATGAACACAGAGACAGACATGTACAGAGGGAACATGATAAATAAGGCAGAGAGAAGAAAGCAATCAGAAAGCTAAGAAACCAACTTTTCCTGATGCTAAAAGAAACCTAGAGCAGACACTTCGCTAGTGGGGAGAGAGGGAGAGAGAGAGAGAGAGAGAGAGAGAGAGAGAGAGAGAGAGAGAGAGAGAGAGAGAGAGAGAGAGAGAGAGAGAGAGAGAGAGAGAGAGAGAGAGAGAGAGAGAGAGAGAGCTTGATTGTGGACTTTTATAATTATGAGGCAGCAAATTTCTGTCATGAAACCACACAATTTGCAGAACTTTGTAACAACAGTCTTGGGTAAAAACTAGACTGTGATCCTAATGGCTTTTCTCTGACACGTTTTTTAATGCCTTTGACACACACAGACATTTTTGGTATAATGCTAAATTTAGTGCAATGCAAAGAATGTGAAGACAACCTCCCACAGTCATGTAAGATAACAACACAGACTTGTAAATCATGTTTATCAGCCCAAGACTAAAGTTGGTTCTACTTAGGTCACACTTAGGATAAACTATTGATTGGTCCATTCATTACTCTGTCAATAATGACATTTTTCCCATTGTTAATATTAGTCAAATTTAAATTCCTTAATTATTTGTTTAACAAAACTCCACTTATGTCTGTCCATATCTTTGTAGCTCTGTACACTATTAGTAGCCTTACCAATTGCTTTTCTTTTCAGAACCATTTTCTACAAAAAAGGGCTTACATTTTCAAGATCATATTGTGAATGTATTGTTTGTAATAAATATAAGTAGAAAAGACAAATCCCTAGAGATGTGCTTATTAGGATATTGGTAAATATGAGGTAAAATAATCTCAGAGCTAAATGATAAGTCTCTTCAAATCAGACTTACAGCAAGTGTGATTCCAGCACACTCATAAAAAAGACAAATTACTTACAAGTGTTACAGACCTTTGCTTCTACTTTTAAAAGGATAAAAACTCACTTATAAAACTCATGAAAGTCAAAGTGTGAAGTTATTATCTCTGATATTTGGCCATTAGATTTCACAATATAGTTCACACATTTTTTATTATCTCAGTAGTTCCCACCTGGAGATTGGGATACTTTCTAGGGGTATCTTGAAAGTATAAAGGCTTTAGTTTTCATATAAATGGAAAAGTTATTAGGACTTAATAAAGTAAGGGCCATAGAAACAAAATATTCTTCAAAGCAATTTGAACTGAAAATTCAGTCTTTTATAAAAAAAATTACCTCATGTAATCTTCTGTCTTCTTTTTTGTTTTCCCTTATATCTGACTTTAATTTTTTTAATAAGTTTTTTATTGTGAAAATACTGTACAGAGGGGTTACAGTTACATGAGCAAGGTCATCAGTTCATTTATTATCAAGCATTGTTGGCTCCTCCTTTGTTTTTCCCCTACCATCCCTTCCCTCCCATCTCCACGACTACATTCCCCTCAGCATTGTTGCAATGGATCCACCTGTATCCCTATTTAAACAATTTGTATTTTCCCTTCCGCTCCCCAAATTATACCAACATCAAATACAGTAAAAACAGGGGTTATACCGTGGAGGAGGGACATACAAAGCAACAAATTCTTTTACCATAATGGTTACTATCTCATTCTTTCTATAATGGTTACTATCTCTTTCTTTTCCTTACCTATCCACAGATCCATTTCTAGTTTTTTGGTGGTTAATTGGAAATAAGAATCCCACACAATTTTCTGCCTAGGTTGGCTTTGAACCATGATGCTCAGATCTTAGCCCACTGAATAGCTAGGATTACAAGTGTGAGCCACCAGCACCTGGTTAAACAATTACTTTATTCAGTAAGCTATTATGCTAAGGCCCATAGAAAGAGGTCACACAGAGTAGTATTAAGATATCTATTTTTTTTTTTTTTTTTTTTTTTGTCGGTCGTGGGGCTTGAACTCTGGGCCCGGGCGTTGTCCCTCAGCTCTTCAGCTCAAGGCGAGCACTCTACCACTTGAGCTACAGCGCCACTTCCGGTTTTCTGGTGGTTTATTGGAGATAGGAGTCTCACGGTCTCTCCTGCCCGGGCTGGCTTTGAACCGCGATCCTCAGATCTCAGCCTCCTGAGTAGCTAGGATTACAGGCGTGAGCCACCAGCGCCCGGCAAGATATCTATTTTTTGACAATTGGATTCCTACTGTTTTATGTGCCACTAACTTTTTCCCTTAATATCTAATAACTTTTCCTCAACTTTATCTTTCTACCTGATCTAGAAAAATTATTGTGAGTCAGCTTGATAAAATAGTTCCATTCACAAATTAGCTTTTTCATTAATTTTTCTATTATAAACAGGTATTACATATATTCTCATTTCCAACACAATTGGTGCTAATAATGCAGAATTGAACTCAATCATAGAAAAACTGAATAACTTTTTCATTCAAGGATTTCACAACAGGGCTGTCTCTAGTGCCTCTGTTCTTAAAGAATATAAAATACTTCTGATAGCTAAAATCATCCTCTTGTGACTTCTCATGAACTTTAGAAATACTTTCCTCCCAAATTTTTACAGACCCAGGTTTGGACTTCTTGAATAGAACTTTGCCTGAATTCATCACAACTGTTTTAGAAAACTGGTATAGCCTCCAAGTTTCTATTAAAAATAAATCTTAAAATGTTAAACATTTCTGGGTTTTGTAACTACAAGGCAATCTACAAGGCAATAATTACTAATATAACTAGGTAGGCCTCTGTGGTTTTCCAGTGCCTGCAGGCTTTTGAAGTACTGTGGATTTGCCTTAATCTGTTGCTAGGAACATTGCACATTGTTCCAAACAGCCTGCCAGCCTGAGAAACCTGGCGTGAATGACATAAGTGTTGCTTTTATTCAGGTCAGAGGATGGTGTGAGATGGTATGGGAGGTCATGGGAGGAAATTGGAAGTGAAAAAGAAGCAAGGATATGCAGATACTAATAATAAAAATGCAAAACAAAGCTCTTTCCAAGTGAAGCCATTCTGCTCCCCACGACCCACACAACCCTGCATTCAGAACAGGTTCAGTCTAGTCTGATGACTGAGGTCCCATTGCCCAGCTGGCAGCTTTTTATCCATCGTCACACCAGTGGACATCACTGATCAGAAACTGCAGATACCAGAGACACTATGAAATTTCACCCAGATGTCAGATTTAGGAATGAGGAAAGCTAAGAACAAGAAATCAATCCACCAGTTTTTTCCTTCCAACATACATCTGGTCTTAGCATAAAACATAGACATAGGCTTGACATTAAGAAAGGAAATCTGAAGCCCCAAGCTGGTAGTTCATGCCTGTAATTCTAGCTAGTCAGAAGACAATGCTGAGGGTTGACATTTGAAGCTATCCTGAGGCACAAAGTCTGTCAGATGCTTATTTCCAATTAACTAGGAAAAAAAACCCTGGAAATGTAAGTATGGTTCAAGTGGTAGAGTGCCTGTCTTGAGGAAAATAAGTAAGAGCACAGGGCTCTGAGTTCAAGCACCAGTACAGGCACACACACACATGTGTGTGCACACGCACACACACACACACACACACACACACACACACACACACAAAGACTAAAAGAAAGTAAACCTGTAACTTACAAATATTCTAACTTTCTTTGGACCTTGGGAGCCTGGAAATCATAGGGAGTGAATTGTATAGGGAAAGGCCCACCTTTTACCCCTTCCTTCTTCCATGGTAACTGCCATGACTGTTACCAAGTCCACCAAACTACCTTCCTAATCCAAGGCTGCTGCTGAGATAGGTATATCATGTATTGGGTATATGGCATATATGAGGTATATACCATGTACTAGATTTATGGCATATACTGGGTATATAGCATGTATCACGTATATGGCATGTCCCAGGTATACAGTATGTATGGTGTATATAGCATGTACAAGATATATGGCATATACTGCATATATGGCATGTACTGGGTATATAGCAGATACCGGCTCTATAATATGTACTATGTATAAGTAAGCACCTGAAAGCCTTCTTTAGCCATATTCTCAATTTCATATTTTATAACTTCAACTCTCTGAAATTTATTTTGGTATAAGGAATATTTTATTTTTTTTTAATTGTACCAAACCTCAATAATTTTATTAACTCATTTTCCCTCCTCCCATGGTTTTGAAGTTCCAAATTTTTACATATTAAGGCCCTGAGGGAAATTCCAATAGCTGGAATGGAAAAACTGAATAGAATAAAAATTACATTTCCAAGCAGGGCACTGGTGTCTTATGCCTATAATCTTAGCTATTCAGGAGGCTGAGGCCAAGTCCAGGTAGAAAAATCTGCAACTCTAATCAACCAGCAAAATGCTGAATTTGAGGTGTGGCTTAAGTGATAGAGTGCCAGCTATGAGTGAAAAGCCAAACAAAAGTGTAAAGCCCTGAGTTCAAGCCTTTGTGCTGTAAACACACACACACACACACACACACACACACACACACACACACACACATGCATGAACCCATACACACACACACACACTTACACACACACAGAGGCAAATAAAATTTCATTTCCATTGAGACACCTATATATGGTTTCTCCTTTTTTAAAGTGTTTGACTAAAAGGAGAAATACAGGAGAAAATCATGTTTTTTTCCCCCAGGATTTTCCTCATGTAATCAAAAGAGATATGTATCTGTTCTAATTTTAAGTAATCATTTTTGTACTGTTTCCTTAACACCTGTGTTCATTTTTCATTAGTTGAAAATGAGAATTTTACCAGTTCTGCTGAAAATTGAATCACTTCTCAATCTATATATGTCCTTTGACCTATTCTATGATTGCTAGAAAGGGTATGACTGGTCCTAAATGCTTCTAAGTGATAGGAGAATCAGCTTTTATTAGAAGAATATAACTCATTTAATTTCACTCTTTAGAATTTTTTATTATGCAAATCACATTGAAAGTAACATAAAATCTTCTCAGGGAGTCTGTAGAAAATTCTGCCAATAAGTGTGGTCTGATTATTCATTTACTTGTTCATGTAACAGTTATTTATTAATAATTTGCCAAAAGATAATTCAAGTCAAAAGTGAGTGGGGACTCTCCAAGGACATTCTCCTTCAATAATTCCAGCCTAATGTGTTAGACCATGAGAATACTAATTTGGAAGCATTTATTGTTGCACTCTAAATAACAAATTGCAGGATAGGGCAATAAATGGAAAAATTCATTTACTAAAAAGAACTCAATTCTTTTTAATCTTTTTGTGAGTCTATAGTATTGAATTTAAAAATTAAAGATACTAGTTTCCTCTTGTTTCTGTGTGTCAGTCTGTATCAGTCATGCCTTTTCATTATCTTTATTTCTGATGCTTTGACAGGGTCCTGTGACCCTAGACAACCTGTTCCCAGGGCTAGTTGTTATCTTGAAGTCATAAACCCACCTGGGAGCCTTCCTTTCAAATTCAAACTGATCAGCTTATAACACATGCTCCAATCGTAAGGCTCATATTCAACAGTCCACTACCTGAATTCAACTACCTGAATGAGAATCAGTCTAGGCTGAGAAACACCACAAAAGTGGGGATGGTCCCTAGCTGTAGAGACCATGGAAATCACAAATCCTGAGGTGTGTACCCTGCTAGCTTTGTTCCTTTAGGTGTTAGAAAAGGCTTTTACTTCAGTTTGCCTATGATATTTGCCCCTGGCTCCTGCCTCCTGACTGACCCTTTGTTTCTCTTTTGGGCCCCTTCTCAAACCCAGAAGAACTGCAGGCTACTACTCTAAGTTTCACCATACTTGTATAACAGTATAACTTATATTTGAAACCAGTTCTGGAATGAATTTCTTTCTAAAGAAAATGTGACACTATGAAAAAATCAACCTATTGGCATGGTCCAGTGAATTATGTCAAATGACCCCTTTCCACAAGAGAGTAAGAATACATAGGTTATCAGTATCTTTAAACAAAATTGCTTATGGTGAGAGGTGAATATTTTTGAAGCCTGCACTGGTGGAAACAATCCTGATATTTTACAAAAAAATAGGAATTTTACTGATTATATATTTTTTAAAAACAGGAATTGTATTGATCATAATGCAGGACGAGTATCCATACTCCCCAAATTCAAACTCCACATGCACAAACTCCACTATAACATTTTTTGAGTCCTGACATGATACCACAATGAAAATGTTATCCCTTACCTCAAGTGACAGAGCACAGTCAAAAACAGATACAGATTCTGTGAAATTATCTTCAGGAGATATGTATAAAGTACACATGAAACAAATCAATTTGGCTTTTGGTCTGGGTTGCATTCCAAAGATATCTCACTATATTTGTATAAATATTCCCAAACAAAAAGAATCTGAAATCTAAAACTTTTTGGATACATGATGTCTAATATATTGCTGAAATAATTACTTCTTTGGGTACATCTGTAGTGGCCAAGGAAAACAGGTCACCCTTAAGGTACATCTTCTGTTTTCCTAGAAAATATCTTAGATTGAAGACAAATGAGGCAGAACTCTTGAGTAGACTGGCAGAAAATACTTAGAATCTTTGTCTCTGATAGAGAACCAATCACCTGCCACCATATGATTCTACTCAGCTCTAATCCTTATAGCCCAGAGTTCTACTAAGAAAGCCTATAATTGTCAGGATGCTGAAGCTTCAGAGGGGCATGGCTAGCTTTTTTATACATCAGAGAAACCATTTAAAAGGAGGAAAGATTCATTTTGGTTTACATTTTCGGATGTTTCAGTGTGAGGTCAGCTGGATCTATTACTTGGGGCCTTGGAGCAAGGTAGAAAACGACAGTGGCAGGAGAGTGGTGTGGAGGTTAATGGTCTTACAATCACCAGGAAGCCGAAAGAGAGAAATGAAGGGGCATGATACTCTTCAAAGGCACACCTCCAGTAGCTTCACTTCCTCTCAGGCCATACCATCTATGTCTCCATCAAGGTCCCACATAGCACAACCATCTTCAACACATGAGCTTAAGGTGAACATTTTATATTCAAGCTATAGCCAATACCTATCTGATAATATATCAGATATTATATCCTACACCCTGCCGTCCATGTTTCTTCTCTACAAACAACCTGGGCCTACTAAAAGAAGCTACAAGTAACCACTAAAAATTGTGAGACCTCATTCTGTGATCTCAATCTATATTTCTTTGGAAGGAGTTAGTGGGTAGAGTAAAATTTAGATGCTAAAGAGATAAAAAGTACTGAGAGTACTTTAATTGACCCTCAAAGACTACAAATTGCATTTCATCTCAGGTTACCCAAAGTCTGTGAAAGTAAAACTATGTTGGCATGTGGAAGCAATTACTGTAGGTTTCTAAGCTTAAGTTAGACTAGATGGATGTAGAAGCAAGAATAGCAGAAAGGCTAGCACAGTATCTGCAAGTCATGGCCTGTGCAGCAGCCAATCTTTCCCATGAATCACCCCACCTTTCTCAAGCAATAGGCAGTGAGCACTGGGTGTCAGGGGAGGTAGATCTTTCTTAAGTCTCAGGGGATAACGAATGACTGCTTTCTTGCTCAGAGTATAAGTTGCCTAAAGAGATTGAGCATAGGTGGAAAGAAAGAACATACAGAAGATTAAGTACTTGGTAAGTTTGAAGTCTAAAATAAAATTATGGATTTGGAAGAGAGGGTGAAAGGCCCCTATATGTTAAGATGTTTAAACAATTTATAACTTTAGAAGTGTGTCTCAACTATATAAGTGAGGGTTAATCTTTTCCCTTAATGAGGGAGCTTAATTGCATAGAAGCAAATCTATTTGAACAGACTGGTATGTGCTTTGAGGTC
This sequence comes from Dipodomys merriami, assembly GCF_024711535.1. Lineage (NCBI taxonomy): Eukaryota > Metazoa > Chordata > Mammalia > Rodentia > Heteromyidae > Dipodomys > Dipodomys merriami. Next base: position 12,270,514 of record NW_027206512.1, read on the forward strand.
AACATTTATAATCTCTAACCCTTCTAAACCTCTTTGCCTGTGGAAGTAAGCTAGTTATCTAAAGAATAAACACAGGCACTATCCAAGGATTCTCTTGGCTGTTTACTGTATGTTCATGCAATGGATGACTATTCTCTTAGAATGGAAGATGACCAACATTCACATGGTACCCTCATGATTACAGGACAGTGATAAGAGGACCTCCCACATATCTTTGGAGCCATATTAAATATTTGTTAAAAGAAACAGTCAACTTTTACTTTATGGAAGCACAAGTCAGTGCAATACAAGTTTCAACATGAAAGAACACCATCAATTCTTTGTTTATTTCAAGTTACATATCTGTGAAATGAAACAATACAGTTCTAAACTCTAGCAGAAACCACTATTGGAGTCAGATGTTTTCTGTTAATCAGTCTACACTATTATTGCAGAGTCTGAAAGCAAGAGGCCATGAGGTGAGTGCCCCCCAAAATTTCAGTCTACACGAATGTAGAAATAGGTAGCATTCTAAAGTATTGGAGCATCCTTCCTAAACTGACACAATTTAAAAGTAGAATTAATGATTTTTGTTATTGTATGTTGTTTATTGTTTTAAATACATTTAAGACACATTTTCATAAAATTTACTTATTAGTTTTCAAAGTCTATGAAGTCTATTTAAATGGCTATCTATATACCTATCTACCCATCTATGTATTTATCTATCTATCTATATGTATTTGTGCATGTGCATGTGTGTGTGCTGATAAATCAAGGTTTCAAGCACTCAGCTTTTTTGCATGATTCTGGTGCTCTACCACTTGAAGCATTCTTCTCTATTCTGGCTTTTTGCTGCTTGACTGATGATGGAATCTCTTAGATTTTTCTGCCCTGCTGGTTTTGAACTGCCCATTCCTCCAAGTTTCAGTCTCCTAAATAGCCAGGATTATAGGCATGAGCCATCAGCCCCCTAGCTTAAATTAAAAAAAAAATTAAATGCACTGTTACAATTTTATTAATCCTGGTAAAAGAATTCAACTTACTTAAGACAGACAAGTACATTCCCCACACTGACAGCATGTTTTATTAAGAATTTTTGTTCTTGGCTTCATTTCTGCTGACTCTGCTCTTCCTTAAGTATGTTATTGTTCTTTCATTACACATAAAAATTTGAGGAGTTGGAGAATTTTTAGTATCTCCTTATAATTATTTTTAATTTAATATACATTTTGTTCATTGTAATTTTAATAGCTTTTCTAATTTTTGTGCTACTTATAAAATAACAAATTCTTAAACGTTTCAGTTTTCTATAATATATTTCTATTCTGTATCTATTTAGTAACTCCCAACCAATGCATCTTCTCTCTACATTTGCTTGGATGCCTTATAAAATTGGTTCCAGTAAGGTCCATATCTGAGAATACTTTCCATTCTTATTGTATAAACTCATGAAATGATCATACTGTATTTTCTCATGGATTTTAATGAGCTCACGTAGTAGCTGTATTGTCTGTATTGTACACAATTCAAAAATACTGATAGCAAAAGCTCTATGGGTTGGTTAAAGTAATTATAAGTACATGATAACACAGCAAATATTATTTAGATTTAATATTATTTAAAATTGTTTCCAACAGTTGTTTAAAAAAAATCACATACACACACACTCACATTCTCACACACTCACACACAAGCATGAATGGCCATGTGGAAACTTTTCTCTTGACAAACAATCACACAGTATAACTTTTATTGTCAGACAAGACTCCAAGCCACTGTATTCTCTTGAAACTTTCAACTATTAATATGTGGGCAGAGCACAGACTAGAGTATAGCAAGTACTCAAAAAAGAAATCAGAAAGAAAGAAAAGCAGAAGCAATCCAGATTTATAGCTCAATCAGTTTTCATGTCTTCTAATTAGCACTGGAATTCTGTATATGAATAGCTACACCATTTGGCAGCATCAATTAAAGACAAAATCCAAGAAAATGGCACTAACAAGATCAAATTTCAGTGCAGAAGAATCTGTTGTTGCCACAATTTTCACTCCGTGGAGAGCCGAATGGGATCATGACAGAACAAGGCATAAATACTACCACACAAGGTCTAGATCCTGAATATGTAGTTAGTCATAGCCCCAAATTAACAAACACAATCAACAGCCATACCTGGCAATTTGTCTTCAAATAAAGGAAAAAGCTCCCGGCTCTCACCTTGCACAAACATACACTTCAGTGGTCAGTGACAAATGCAGGCTGGGAGACAGCAGCTGCTCTGTCCTGAGCGGCTTAACGCACAGTGGAGCCAGGCTCAGGTCCTACTCTCCGTGCTGCCTGAGTTCCTCCCATGACTCCATCACCCAGGAATGGAAACCACGGTGCTCTCCCTGTGCTAGTGGGCTTCCCGTCGCTGAGCTCAGGTGAAAATGCTGAGTCCTGCAAGGTCACCACAAGGTGAATGCAAGCAAAAAGTGTGTATGGGGAAGAGGAGCAGCTGTCGGGGGAAGACCTTAAACTCCAAACACAGACACCTTGTCTTTCAAGACATTCTGAGCACCACAAATCAGAGCTGGGACAATGGGAGATCAGAGAACAGTAAATCCAATCATCTCAAATGGCACAGAGCCAAGCATTTGACCTAGGGACATTCTTTAAGCAACACATTCTCTCTTTACTGTGCGCACACACACATATACAAATGCACATGCACACACATGCACATGCACCACACACATGAACACACACAATGACACGTGTTAGTGTAGCTATACTAATTGACTAGCCATTATTCTCAATTTGAAAAGGTTTTGCTTACAGTGTCCAGGTAACAAGCTTTAAAAAAAATCATAAAATATTATTATCATTATTTTCTCAATTTCTGCTTCATAAACTCCTATAAAATCTTTTTAACTCATATTATATCTTATGTTTTTGTGTATATGTTAGAATTATACAACTTCCATATTAAGAAAACAGCAATGATGTCATCATTTCAGAGCTGACAAGATGGATTGAAATCTTTCATAAAAATCTCACCATCCTTTTTAAGTTGCTTTAGCTTAGGTGTACAATTTACTTTATAGGTTTTCAAACGGGAACTTCTTGCACAAAATGCAATCTTTCTATATATCTTGAGGTACATATACATTTATAAATGTTTTCCCTTTAGAATGAGTCTTTAAGTTTTTTATCTCTTAGATTTTTATATTCTACCCACAAGTGAAGAAGCAACAGTTAAAGCTTGCAACTACTTGTGAAATATTATTTTCTTAGTTACATATTTTTACTAAAGGTAATTATTTACAGAATAGTATGACTATCTGAATGAGAAGTAATTCTCACTTCTTAGCTAGTTTCCTTTCCTATACATCAAACACCACTGTTCACCAGCAATTTATTTCACCTTCTAGGCATCAATTTTACCAAATAGACAAGCCAGTCTGCTTTGCCTGTTTTCCTGGGATGGGCTATGTGAGCATGAAGAGAAACAATGAGTAGAACAAAATGCTCTGTAAATATTGTAGAGCGCTGGAGGAAATGTCCTTGTTGCATTTTTTTTCTCCCTCCAATTGCCCTAGTTATTTCTGGGGCCAATGAATTACTGTCTGTGTTTTTTTAGGAGGACTCCTTGGGCTCCACAAGAGATTGCTTGTTTCAAGTGAGCTATAAATAGACTTGACGATTTTTCTGAACTGCTGTCTTCTTTGTGGCACATCATCACACGGCCTGAGTTAGTTAATTGTAAGCAACACAAATTAGTCTAGTCTTTGAGGCAGAACCAAACCAGTGGAAACTGAGAAAAGTGCTCATGTGCTGTGACTGAGTTCACAGCCTGGTGTCCTGGTGGAGCCTTATGTTGGCGGGGGTTGGAGAAGAGGATTAATGAAGGGGAAAGGTTGGAGATGGAATGCCAAGTTCACTGCTGAGTTAATTCAGTAACAAATGCATCTGGGCATTCATGCTAATGTTCCTACAATTACTGATGCATTATTTAGTGGTGAGGTTGTGGGAGAGTGAAGAGTGGAGTAGGGAGACAAGTGGAGACCAGGAGAGGATATAGCAGTGTGACTATGTTTGTGTGTTTTTATGAGACATCCAGGGCTGAAGTCTTCAGGAATATTATCTCAGTTAATTCTCATAGTAATCCTATGAGGTAGCTGTTATTATTCTTATTTTAGAATTGAGGATAATTAGCCCACACACTGTTAACTAGTGAGTGATGCCTGGAATTATAATCAAGGCCTACATGCCTTGGGTTTCATATTCTGAGTAAATTAGTTACTTATAACTTTTTCAGAGAGAGAAAGAAAATCACATTTGCTGTATATATAGTGGGGATGAGGAAGGCAAGAATGAATATTAGCAACGATAATAAAATAAAAACTACTGCAAGGGTCTTTCAGCAAAAGAAAAAATACAGGCAAAACTTTAAATTTCTCAATTCATAACATAATAAATTGGAAACAGATTTTTAAGCACCTTCTTCAAATTATTACACTGGCCTACTAAGGTATTTTGTTTGTTATACACTACAGCTAGTAATTGGCTAAGTGTCATAGCCACAATAAGAAACAATGGCGTATTGCTTCTTTCCTTTATCCTAGAACCTTCATTTGTCTCTCTCGAATCTTGTGATACTGATTTCAGAATCAGAATTCAAAAAAGAATTTGCACTGATGTGTAAAAGTATGTGTAAAAGTAAGCTGGAATTTTACACCTATAATTCCTAGCTACTCAGGAGATTGAGATCTGAGGATCATGATTCAAACTGGCACAGGCAGGAAAGTCCCCCAAGAAACCCTTCTCTCCAATTAACTACCAAAGTGCAGGAAGTAGAGCCATGGGTTCAAGTGTTAGATTGCTAGCCTTGAGCACAAAAGCTCAGGAACAACAAGCAGGCCCTGAGTTCAAGCCCCAGGATTGGCACGTGTTTGCCACATGCACACACACACACACACACACACACACACACACACACACACACTCACTGAAGAAAAAAGCATTTAAAGGTATGGGCAGTGCAGGTCATTGAGGAGAACAAGATGTTTTGGTTTCCTGGTTGGGTCTTGCTGCCCACCCAGTGAAGACTCCTTCCTGAGTCTCATGTGGTGATGTCCTTAGAACCTTCCCACCTAGGGTACAACTAAGTTCATCATGTGTAAGCAGGATAGAGTTGTTGCTGGTGAGGAAATTAAAGAAAAAAAGTATTTACCTAACACATTTTTTTTTGTCCAGATACTCCTTCCAATTTGGCTTGCTTTTTTTTTTTCAAGCCTCAGAAACAACTTCACATGATAATATCTACCAGCCATGAAAAATCACCATAGAAATATTGAAAGCCATTTGAATGAAAATTGAGAGTAAGCTGAAATGTCTAAGCCTAAAGATTTTTTTTTGGGGGTCCGGTCATGGGGCCTGAACTCTGGGCCTGGGCACTGTCCCTCAGCTCTTCAGCTCAAGGTTAGCGCTCTACCACTTGAGTCACAGCGCCACTTCCGGGTTTTTACCTTTTTGCTTATGTGGTGCTGAGGAATCGAACCCAGGCCCTCAGGCATGCAAGGCAAGCGCTCTACCACTGAGCCAACTTCCCAGCCCGCCTGTAGATTTTTATACCTCGTTATATGGATGTTTAAAGGCAATCTTTGAATCTCTGCACTTTAAGAAATGCAGAAACACAGACACTCTTGCATTAGATTGGGCTTATGCCCCAATACAACTATAATCACTTGAAAACAACAATATGCAATTTCAACAATAAATGGACTGACTGGAGGACTGGGGGCTGTTACACGCTGTTTGTTGCTCAGCAGTGTGAGTGAGAATCATGACAACATATCATAAGCCTGGAAGAAGATATAAGTTCCAAATTTAAACTATGGTTTCTGCTGAATGCACACTGTCTTCTCACTCTGATAAAGTTAACACCCTCACATGTAAAGCCATCAGAAAATGGGAACCATCCGGAGTTAAAGCCATTGAGATGGAATGCTTCCTAAGCAGTCATTTTGTTCTGGCATTTTTAAGCATGCTTCTTTTTACTAGATATTATTATTATTATTATCTTAGAATATAAGAATAGAAGACTTTGCTGTGTTCTATAAGCAACATAAACATTAGGGAACATGTCAGTAAGTACCTTGACGATTATACAAATGAAAGCCCTCCTACACTGGAGGCTTCTATGGCTATTTTCAGGAGAACATTATATTAAAAAATAGATATTTTTAATAGGAAAATGAATCTCTCTCTCTCTCTCTCTCTCTCTCTCTCTCTCTCTCTCTCTCTCTCTCTCTCTCTCTCTCTCTCTCTCTCTCTCTCTCTCTCTCTCTCTCTCTCTCTCTCTCTCGCAGTGGTACTGGGCTAATTAATAGGCTGGTGTCATACCACCAAAACAAACCCCAGCCCTGTTCTTCACTGGTTACTTTTAGAATAGGATTCCCTTCCCACCTAGGTAGATCCCTAAGTTGTGATCCTTCTACTTTTTGGCTTCTCATCATCTCTGGGATCACACAGGCTCAAGCTCCAGTGTCTAGCTTTTTTTTCCATGTAGCTAAAGTCTTGTAGACTTTTGAGCCCAGGCTGGCCTGGAACAACAATATTCCAATATCAGCTACTCACATAGTTTGGGATGACAGGCTTCTGCCACTGCACCCAGACATATGTTGAGCAGTGGGGAACGAGTCTCTTGCACTTTTTGTACCTAGAACCAAGTACAATTCTCCTGTTCTTTGCTTACCAAGCAGCTAGGATTACAGATGTGAGCCACTGGAACCTAATAAATACATTTCTCCATGATTTCTTTTTATTCTGAGAAGTGGAAAATCACTGCCCTGGTTGTTATAAATACATTTAAATGGTTTTAGAAAAAGAAACACTTAAGAGTATAAATAAATCCATCAGTAAGGCTCAAGATCATGAAGAGGGAATTCCTGGGCACTCAAAAATAGTAGAAAACATACAACTAGAATCATTGGACATCCATGAAAGCATCAGGAAAATACAGTCTTCATATTAAAATGGTGTCCCAACTATCCCACAATGCAGAAGCCTAGATACCAAGTGATTGTCTTCTCCTCTCAGAAGCACTAGCAGCCTGGGATGGGTGTGCTCAGAAACAGCCACTGCTCACTACAGGGTCTCTGGAGTTCATGGTCCTTCATAAAGCCAGGAACACGGGGGACATAGGTGCCTATGTTTTCCATCGAGGAGGAATTAGGAGGGTAAAAACTTACAGAAACATCAGTTTCCACATTGTGATTTATAACTCATTCACTGTAAAGGCATGTATGTGCATTTTAACAGGTATTTTTCAAATTTTATTGTAATCATGTTACTCAATACATGTATACAATAGCCACATTATTTAGACTAGAAAATACTCTGAGTATATTGCAATGGAGGAAACATGTGGGTAGTCTTGTGTCAGCTGAATTTCTTTTTTTCTTTTTGAGATCAGTTCTTTCTATGTAGCCTCAGAGCCGCATGTCAGATATGAGTGTCAGCTATGTCAAACAAGATGTTTATTGTTATTTAGCAGCACTCAGGATTGAACTTGTGGCCTTTGCCCTGTATCTTTCAACTAAATCCTCAGCTCTTTGTGTGATGAATTCTTTTTTTCTTCTTCAGTACTGGGATTTGAACTCACTTAAGTCATATATCCAGCTCCTTTTGCACTTATTATTTTTGAGATAGAGTCTTCTTCCCAACTGCCCACAGGCCAGCTGAGACCATCATCTTCCTATTTGTGCACACTGAGATGATGAACACAGCCACTCTATAGGTTCGCATGGGGTCTTTCAAGCCGTTTGCACAAAACTGGCTTTGAACTATGATCTGCCTGTTCTCTGCCTCCCAAGGATCTTGGATTACAGGTATGAGCCACAGGTCCCAAACATAAGCTAAATTCTTAAATTCCTACATTAACTATGCCAACATACATCAGATCAAGGCACATGTCAATAAGAAAACATATAATGTAAAATTAAAAGTTCTAATTTAGGATATAAAATTTACAGATGCAGACCTTTTATTAATACAGTATAAATTTGCACTAAAACATTTTTATGCTTGATTTTTCCCAGTACAATTTCAAAATTTGATAAGTATTAAAAAAATATGTACCACCAGGGCCCAATAGCAGGTGGTGGGTAAAGAGCTAGAATGGAAGCCAGGAAGACCCTTCCACATCCCACTGAGTGCTCATTTCCCTCTCTGTCTCCACCTCCTCAACAATGAAATGAGATCTAGCCATATAGTGGACATAGAAATAGCATCAACACTGAGAAGATAGGGAGTCTTTATATATATAGTCTGCAGTAATTTTTATCAGTTGGGCACTGCATTGATTTTATTATGAACCTCACAACCTGTACTACCAGGCAAGTCTAAAGGCCTCTAATGAAGTTATATGACAAGTAGCTCATACCAACATTCATTTGTAAAGCAAAGGATAGAAGGAGCCATGCAACTGAACTTAGGAGCATTTTTATACAGCCTTTGCAGCTGTGTAACTTTTCAAATTTTCTCAAATTTTAACATCTCCACCAGCACCATATTACCTATGTTTAAAAGGAGGGTCAGTGGTAGAGTGCCTGCCTAGCATGAGTGAGGTCTTAAGTTCCATTCTCAGCACCCAACTCCCAATCTACCTAATGCCAAACAACATATTGTGAAGAGAGTTGTTGTGCACTCTTGTGAAAGAAGAGAGGTTAAGATCACGCACAGGCAACACTGCAAGTGACACACAACTCTTCCCACAACAGAGAATCGATCAATGTAATTAAAACACTGCAGAGAAGTCATACAGACAAAAGGTTTCTGGGGGGAAAGGACCCAAGTGGAAAAGAAGAACTAAAAGTTCAGCTCTATTTCTGCTTAATTACTTAAAAGCTAGTTGCCACTTTCTTAGGAAATTTCTGAATATTTTGGTTGGTAAAACAGTACCTGGAAGATGTAAAGGAAGATTCAAAGCTGAGTCTAGCAAAGTGGCACATGTGTATTAACAGCTACTTCAAAGGCTGAGGCAGGAGGATTTTGAATTGGGGGTCAGCCTGAGTTTCATAGGAAGACCCTGCCTTAAAAAATAAAATAAAATCAGCTGGGGGCCAGTGCCTCACATCTGTATTCCTAGCTATTTAGTAGGCTGAGATCTAAGATCATAGTTCGAAGCCAGCACAGGCAAGAAAGTCTGTGAGACTCTTATCTCTTAACTACTCAGAAAAAGCTGGAAGTGGTGCTCTGGTGCAAGTGATAGAGTACTATCCTTGAGCACAAAGAGGCTCAGAGATGGTGCCTAGGCCCTGAGTTCAAGCCTCAGGACTAGTAAATTATAATGATAATGATAATAATGAATGAATGAAATAAAATCAGCTCTCCAGCTTTTGTCCACCCTGGTGGTCCTCACGTCCCAGTTTTCCACCAGGTCTTCTCACATGACTTTCAGAATCAAAATGATTCCTGGGCAAGAAACAAAAGCAAAATTGTCCTATTCTGCAGATTTGGATGGAAACTGGTAATAAAATCAGGTACGCCTCTAAGAGGACACACAAGGAGAACCAGGCTGAGTCTGTAAGGAGTTATAACAAACACCCACATGTTTATGTTCTATGATGAACCAATTAAGCTGAAAATGTCAACATGGCCCACAGACAGGTGGGTGTTTTAAATGGAAGTTTCTTTGGTTACCTTTAAGAATGAGCTAAGTTGGTGGGGTTATGGCCAAAAGGGAACACTATTACACTGTTGGTGGGAATATAAACTGGTTCAATCACTCTGGAAAGCAGTATGAAGGTTCTTCAAAAGACTAAACATAGAGGTCCCCTATGAAGCAATCCCACTTCTGGGCATTTACTCACAGGACCACAAACAAGGCCATACAAAAGCTACCAGCACAACTATGTTCATTGCAGAATTATTTACCATAGCTAAGATATGGAACCAACACAGATGCCCCTCAGCAGATGAATGGATCAAGAAAAGGTAGTATATATACACAATGGAATTCTATGCTTCCATCAGAAAGAATGACATTGTCCCATTCATAAGGAAATGGAAAGACTTGGAAAATATCATATTAAGTGAAGTAAACTAGGCTCAAAGAAACATAGGCTCCATGGTTTCCCTCATTTGTAATAATTAGTGTATGTTTAGGATAGTACTAGCAGAGGATCACAATAGCTCTGTACATATGACTATATAAAATGATGCTAATCAAAATGAACTCCAAGATATGGAAACAATTTTTTAATTGATGGTGTGAAGTTATTTCTTTTCCCTTTCATGTTTTTCCTTTGATTTATCCCCTGTGGTCACTGTTTTTGATTTTGGTACCCTGTGTCTTGTACATATGTTTATCTGATTTAGGGAAGGGAAGGGGAATAACAAAATGGTGAGACAAAGGACCAAGGGTGAACCAATGCAGCAGCAATACTCACAAGACACTATGTTGGAAATGAACCTTACAACTTGGCAGGAGAAGGAAGTTAAGGGAGAGGGAAAGTGGGGGAAAATGAGGGAGGGATAACAATGTTTGACAAGAAATGTACTCATTACCTTACTTATGTAACTGTAACCCCTCTGTACATCACCTTTACAATAAAATAAAATTAAAAAAGAAAAAAAAAGAATGAGCTAAGTAATAAATATGTGGAACCTTTTGAAAAAAGAAAATAAAACAAACAAAACAACAAAGTATCAGCTGACAAGCAACTGAAGTCATTTTGATGATAAAACCAATCACTCCCTATTGTGGTCCTGAATATTTCTTTCTTGATTTACATAGTCCCAAATTAGACTAACAATAGACAAGAAAAGATGGAAAGAATGTATGTGATAACAGAAGTTTATGGTCTGTCTGACTCTTCATCACTTTTCCATAGGAAAATAATTACCAATGATTGAGCAATGACTAATGGGAATATTCTCTTTATTCTATAGACACAGAAGTATGGCAACAATGCTTGATAAGAAATATACTCGTTATCTTGCCCTTGTAATTGTAACCCCTGTGTATGGTATCCTCACAATAAAAAAAAGAAGTATGACTGAAGGAAATTCAATGTCACTCTACAATGTAAGTATTCTAGTAAGTCTTTAATGTTATAACATCCTCTTTAATCAAAACTAAATGGGAACAGGAACCTGGATTTTGAAAGCTAGGATTGGGTGGAACACCAGATAAAGATCAGGCTAAGTGTAAAAAGTTCAACAAAACATTATCTATCTGAAGCAGATCCTTATACAGATTGCAGGCTTTTGGATAAGGGGCCTACATTTTGTAACCCCTGAGAAACACTCTTCATAATGAAAGGATTACTATAATCTTTATATTTGGTTTTAATGATCTTTTCATATATCAACTACTAATCCTGATAAAATGAATTCTATGGAAAACTACCATGTTCAATTGTCACTTACCTAATAAGTAATTCAGTAAGGTTTTATAATCATTATGCTGTCTTCTTTTATTATAGAACTTATTTCTCATTGAAGGATACTAGTATGCAGAATGCACTGGAAAACCATATGAAGAGACGTGAAATCATTCTCTTTCCTCACATCACATACAAAAATTAATTAAAAATAAAGACTAAAAAAGTAATATCTGAAATTATAAAACATAGAAAAGCACAGGGAAAATCTTCTAGACATCAGCCTTGGAAATGATTTTTTTTTTTTTTTTTTTTTTTGGTCCATCATGGGGCTTGAACTCTGTCCTGAGAGCTGTCCCTCAGCTCTTCAGCTTAAGGCTAATGCTCTACCAGTTGAGCTACAGCGCCACTTCCAGTTTTATTGGAGATAAGAGTCTCATGGACTTTCCTGCCTGGGCTGGCTTTGAACACGACCCTCAGATCTCAACCTCTTGAGTAGTTAAGAGTACAAAGGAGGAGGCTGCAATGCTTGGTAAGAAATGTATCCATTATCCTGCCCATGTAATTGTAGCCCCTTTGTACAGTATGTTCTCAAATAAAATAAAATACAATTTAAAAAAAAAAAAAAAAAAGAGTAGTTAAGATTACAGGCATGAGCCACCGGCACCCGGCTTGGAAATGCTTTTTTAATGTGACCCCAAAATACAGATAACAAATGCAAAATAGACCAATGAATTGATTTGGCTCCAGAAAGAAATTCTTAACTTAGTACAGACAAAATCTACATACTGTGAAAAAATATTTTCAAGGTATATACCTGAGAAAGGATTGATAGGCAAATATAGTAGAAATTTGAGCAATAAAGGGAAACTCTTGTAAACTCTTGATAAAATGCAAACTGGTAAAACCAATACAGAAAATAATATGTACTTTTTCAAAAAGCTAAAAATGGAATGATGGTATAATCCAAAATCTCATTTCTGAGAAGAAGGAACGGCCTCCCTGTTGCATACCTTCTCCTACGTGAATGCCAGGGACTTGAGGTGAGCTGAGGACTTACTATTTGCTTTGCAGCACTGTTCTTCTGTTAAGGATTGTTTTTGCTATTCAAGGTCTTTTATTCTTCCGTATGAATTTTTGGATTGCCTCTTCTATTTTCTTGAAGAATGAGGTTGGAATATTGATAGGTATCGCATTGAATTTGTAGATAGCCTTGGGAAGTATTGCCATTTTCACGATGTTAATCTTTCCAATCTAGGAGCATGAGAGTTTTTGCCATTTTCTAAGATCTGTTTTTATTTCCTTTTTCAGGTTTTTAAAGTTTTCATCATAGAGGTCCTTCACTTCTTTAGTTAAGTTAATTCTTAGGTATTTTATTTTTTGTGGGGCTATTACAAATGGAGTTGCTTTCCTAATTTCAGCCACACTTTTCTCATTGTTGACATACAGAAAAGCCATTGATTTTGGGGGGTTAATTTTATACCCTGCTACTTTGCCAAAGTTTTGAATCAGCTTGAGTAATTTGAGAGTGGAGTCTATGGGATTCTTTAAATACAAGATCATGTCATCTGCAAAGAGGGAGAGTTTTACTTCCTCTTTCCCTATTTGGATCCCCTTTGTGTTTGCATCTTGTCTTATTGCTGTAGCTAGGCTTTCTAATACTAAATTGAAGAGAAGTGGAGAGAGTGGGCATCCTTGTCTAGTTTCTGAGTTTAGAAGAAATGGCTTTAGTTTTTGGCCATTAAGTATAATGATGGCTGTAGGTTTGTCATATACAGCCTTTATTGTATTGAGGAATGTTCCATGGATTCTTGTTTTTCCAGAGCCTTCATCAAAAAGAGGTGTTGGATCTTGTCAAATGCTTTTTCTGCATCTATTGAGATAACCATGTGGTCCTTATCCTTGCTCTTGTTGATGTGATGAATTATATTAATTGATTTGCGTATATTGAACCAGCTTTGCATCCCTGAAATGAATCCTGTTTGATTGTGGTGTATGATTTTTTGGATGAATTGTTGAAGTTGATTGGCCAAAATTTTGTTGAGAAGTTTTGCATTGATGTTCACCAAAGAAATGGGTCTATAGTTCTCTTTCTTTGATGAGTCCCTGCTTGGTTTTGGGATGAGAGTTATCACGGTTTTATAGAAAGAGTTTTGTAGTGAACTTTCTCTTTTAATTTTATTGAAGAGTTGGAGGAGTGTTAGAGTGAGTTCTGCTTTGAAGACCTTGTAGAATTCTGCTGTAAATCTATCCAGTCCTGCGCTTTTCTTAGATGGGAGGTCAACAGCTTGGTATTAGCACAAGAAGAGACCTCAGGACCAATGGAATAGAATTAAAAACCCAGAAATGAATCCACAGACCTATAGCTACCTAATCTTCGATAAGGGACCTAAAAAAAATAGAATGGAAGAAAGACAGCCTCTTTGGTAAATGGTGCTGGCAAAATCAGTAAATCACCATAGAAAACTAAAGCTAGAACCTTATATATTACCCTGCACCAGAATCGACTCCAAATAGATCAAAGACCTTGGAGTCAAAACAGGTACCCTATAGCTAAGATATGGAACCAACCCAGATGCCCCTCAGTAGATGAATGGATCAAGAAAATGTGGTATATATACACAATGGAATTCTATGCCTCCGTAAGAAAGAATGACATTGCCCCATTTGTTAGGAAATGGAAAGGCTTGGAAAAAATTATATTAAGTGAAGTAAGCCAGGCCCAAAGAAACATAGGTCCCATGGTTTCCTTTATTTGCAATAACTAGTGTATGTCTGAGACAGCAGAAAAGGTCAGATAAGTGAACCCCAAGATAAGGACTCAAATGATTTATTTTCTTTCTTACTATTGTTTCTAAGGTATTTATAAGATATTTCTTTGTTGCTATGTATGTCCTTCCCCCACGGTATAACCCCTGTTTTCACTGTATTTGATGTTGGTATAATTTGTGGGGGGGGGGGAAGGGAAAAAAAACCAATTGTTTAAATAGAGATACAGGTTGACCCATTGCAACAATGAGATGTACAAGACTTTGTCGAAAAATGAACTTTACAACGTTGGCGCGGGAGGGTTGGGGGTAGGGTGGCGGGGAAGGCATGGGAAGGGGAAACAAAGGAGTAGGCAACAATGCTTGATAAGAAATGTACTCATTACCTTGCTCGTGTAATTGTAACCCCTCTGTATGGTATTTTCACAATTAAAAAAAAAAAGAGAAAATACAATCTAAGGAGGCTAGTAATTTAGGTTGAGGATTTAGGTTAGTGGCAACTTGGCTAGTATAGACAAGACCCTAGGTTTAATCGTCAACACTGCAAAATAAAGAGGAAAAAAAAAGTAACTCATGCATCTAAAGGATAAAGTTGAAAAATTTTTGAAGGAAGCCTTAATAAAATCTGTGACGTATTATGTTACGTTCCAAGAACTTGTAATAAATTTTCATTATCTTCCCAACATTCCTGATTTTATGATTACAAAATAAAATGTTACAGCTAAGAAAATTGATCTCAAATTTTTCTATTATCTCTCAAAAGGCAGGTATAAACAAGGATTTGCTTCTAAAGACCAAGTGCTTTCAAATATACTTCTGGGAAGCCAATCTGAGCCTATGTTTTGTTTGTGCTGTATGAATAGTATGTCTTTCTGTCTTAAACCTGTGGGTTCTGAGGCTGATATCTCTGTTAAGTTTTCCCAAAACATTTTGTGTAACAGTCCTGAGGCTTGAACTCCCGGCTTGGGGGTACTACCCCTCAGCTTTTTTACTCAAAACTACCCCTTTACCACTTGAGCTACAGTTCCATTTCTTGCCTTGTTGGTGGTTAACTGTAGATAAAAATCACACAGTCTTTCTTGCCCCAGATGGATTTGAACCATGATTCTCAGATCTCAGCCTCCTGAATAGCTAGGCTTATAGGAGTGAGCCACCAGTGTCTAGCTTTACCAAAACTTTTAATAGGTTGTGGGTAATGACTTTTGACCCAAGATTTATGGGAGCTATTTACCTAATTTCTAATGAATGATAGAAGGAATACGTTGGAGGCTTCTGTAGTGCCACATTCTGTGACTTCTAGAAGACAGAGTCCAATTCATAAGCAGCAGATACTTATCTCAGCTCATGAATTAGTCATCTAAATCATCTATCAGCTCTCACCAATTGTTTTTGTATTTGTTTTATTAGTTGTTATTCCTATGGGATGTTTTCCTTTAGTAAATCAGAAAATTACTATTTTATACACATTTTGGCTGCAAAACATGAGTAAAACTGTCTTTCAAAATATTAGAAGGGGAGAGGAGAGAGAAAGAAAAAAGGAAGGAAGGAAGGAAGGAAGAAAGAAAGAAAGAAAGAAAGAAAGAAAGAAAGAAAGAAAGAAAGAAAGAAAGACAGAAAGAAAGAAAGAGAAAAGAAAAGAAATAAAGAGAAAAGAAAAGAAAGAAAGGAGAGAAAAGAAAAGAAAGAAAGGAAAAGGAAAAGTGAGAACTTTCTTCAATCCTGGACTCCTAGTTCACTTTCCCTCTACATGACTTCTCTCAATCTTTATTTATATTTTTTGGTTGGTCATGGGGTTTGAACTCTGGGCCCAAATGCTGCTGTCCTTCAGCTCTTCAGCTCAAGGCCAGTGCTCTACTACTTGAGCCACTGTGTCACTTCTGATTCTCTGAGTGAAATAACTAGTATATGTCTGAGACAAGCAGAAAAGGTCAGATAATTTGATGTTAGGCGAAATGAACCCCAAGATAAGGACTCAAATGGTTTTTCATTCTTGCTATTGTATCTAGCATATTTATAAGATGATTTCTTTGTTGCTTTGTATGTCCCTCCCCCATGGTATAACCCATGTTTTCACTGTATTTGATGTTGGTATAATTTGTGGAGGGGAACGGAAAAAACCAATTGTTTAATAGGGATACAGGTGGACCCATTGCAACAATGAGATGTACAAGACGTTATGTTGATAAACAAACTTTACAACTTTGGTGGGAGGATGGGGGGAGGGGGTGAGGGGGTGGAGATGGGAAGGGATGGGAAGGGGAAACAAAGGAGGAGGCAACAATGCTTGATAAGAAATGTACTCATGGAGCTGGGAAGGTGGCTCAGCGGTAGAGTGCTCGCCTTGCATGCCTGAGGCCCTGGGTTCGATTCCTCAGCACCACATAAGCAAAAAGAAAAAAGCCGGAAGTGGCGCTGTGGCTCAAGTGGTAGAGCGCTAGCCTTGAGCTGAAGAGCTGAGGGACAGCGCCCAGGCCCAGAGTTCAGGCCCCACGACCGGACCAAAAAAAAAAAAAAAAAGAAAGAAAGAAATGTACTCATTACCTTGCTCATGTAATTGTAACCCTTCTGTACAGTGTTTTCACAATAAAAAAAAAGAAACAATGCTTGATAGGAAATGTACTCATTATCTTGCTCATGTAACTGTAACCCCTCTGTATAGCATTTTTACAATAAAAATGTTTTGTTTTTTTTTTAAATAAAGAGTCTCACAGTCTTTCCTGCCTGGACTGGTTATGAACCGTGATCCTCAGATCTCATCATCCTGAGTGACTAGGATTACAGATGTGAGCCACTGGCGCCCCGCTCTCAATCTTTATTTTGTTGGATGGCTTTTAGTTATGAAATATCATGAATAGGATGAAGAAGGAGTGAAGGAAGATGAGGTGTTTTCTTCACAATGTCTAGAAATCCAGTTCTTAAAGCATCCTTTCCCCAGAGAGGTGAAGGAACAGTAGACAGAACTATTCTTTCTTACCAGAAGAAGCTCAAACAAAGTATTTCTTCCTGAGACAGCTAAAAGAAGAATAAGATTGAATGATTCAACTTGAACCAGAAAAGACTAAAGAAATGGAGGATTTAAGTGAAAGTAAGATAGTTTTCAAAGCTGTGCTACTGGAAGTTGAAAAGTTAGCACCTGTCCAGATTCTAACTTAGAAAAACAAGGACTGAAAATACCCATTTATACTCTAAGATCTATCCTTGAGGACTTGGCTGTCTTTACTCTGATGCCTTTAACACCATTTTCTCAAAAGGATCACAATAAAATAAAAGTATATTTTGGAATTGGGAGAAAAACAAAGGGAATGTTGGAACATCTGGTCTCTTTCATCACTACAAGAAGCAACAAACAATAACATAAAACTGTCAGAACAAGAACATAGAAGTCCTTGTTAGTGTTCATTGGTAAGGAAAAAAATCACTCTTTCTCAGAAAAGATAGGTCAACATTGCATTTAGCTTTATAAACACACGGGGTTACAGGGGTGCAGGGCAAGAACAGAGATAAAGAGAAATATTTAGAGAGGTCAAGAGCAATGGGGTTGAACTTGCTTTGCCTGAGAAAATACATTCTCCATGACTGGGAAATCATGGAAGCCTAGAACAGTGGCACTTCAAGTACCCAAGAGAAATTACAGGACCATGAAGAGAATGAGGTCATATACATTTCTGAAGCTAGCCCTGAGCCTACAGCACTGGAAAGGAAAAGATGTAATGGACCAAAAGAACTCCAAAGAATGGTTGGAACAGTTGTAAGTCCCAAAAGTGCTGTTGGGATTTGCAAGTTGACAGCTTCCCATACTGAGTTATAGTGACAAGGTCTGAAAATACCCATGTATATATTCAAAGGACTGGGCTCTATGACTGGGGCAAGGGTCCAAAGACTCTAGTGATCTAGGCAGGCGAGCAAGAGAGTATCAGGACATTCATAAGAATGTTGTGTGGCTCAGGCATCATTCATTTTATCTTGGTGCATATTCAGCATTCTGGTATTTGAATTTCAGAGATTACTTTCAGTAATAGGACTGTTTAGCACTGGATCAGTCATTGAGTAAAAAATTGTTATAAATGAACAATTTTAGAAATACTCAAAAGCTGTCCACAAGGTGCTAACACTAATTGAAAACATCTTTTTGACACTGTGTGGCTTTGGTTTGATTAAACAACACAATTTTAGAACAACACAATATAAGTCTTCTTTTAAGAGTTCTTTTTTAAGTATCCCATATGTTTTTTCTACTACTTGAAAGATGGCAGGCTTTACTCAGATTGATGTAACTATGATTAAGACTGGGAAAATGCCATATGTGGGAAAAAAAACCCTGCATATTTGGGAACAGTTATAAGCTTTAATTCACTAAAATATGAATTTATATTTGTATTCTCATTTTGCAAGTAGAAGTTTAGCTAAAAATTTCTCAAGTGAATTTGTAAATGTAATAATGTTACAAGAAATCTTTTGAAAAATATTTCTCTTTTAACTCTTACCCTCTTAATTTCCATTTGGAATTTCCAAAATCACCCCTAATCAAAATTCAAAAACAAAAATGCCCATGTCAGTGGGAACTGCTGTTACCTGTAGACCTGTTCTGTAAAAATCCTCTCTCAGTCTCTCAAATGCCCTGGGAAGTAGACTGTAGAACCTTTGTCCATGTAATTTGTGATTGCCAAACACTATTGCCGAACAATTTATTTTCATGGATGGCTTGTTATGCATACTATTCTGTGATATACTTCAACTTCATTGACAGAAAGCATGGCTTGCTTGCAAAGAAGCATGTGCTAGCTCAATGTGTAGCTTCTCTCAGAATCCATCTCAAGCTTCTTATACTTATATATCAGTTACATTAGAGGAAGTCAAGACTTGCACCTGATCAAATTTATTATTCCTCTAGATGTGGAGTAAAAGCACTTAACTAGAACCATTAACTAAATTGGAACAAGGTTCAACTTGAACTCCCAAGTTCATGTCTAAAATTGAGAATGTTGATTAAATAAATCATTTGAATGAGTTAATTTGGTAAAATAAAAATGATGTAATGCTGCATATACAAAGGACAAAAAAGAATATTTCTGAAAAGAGATACTTAATCTATGACCCAGGCCTTATCATGAACAGCCTTGAGAAGCAACGAAGCATGGTCAAAATGAAATCATTCTGTGTCTAAGTGTACAAGTGGATTTTTTTTCAGTGAGACAATCCTAACTTTGCATTAAGTTTTCCGATCTGTTCATTAAGAATAATTGTCAAGGGTTTGGAGCCTTCTAGCTTCTAGCTGACCTCTTCTTCTTGAAGCTCAAAACTGATCAACATAATTCTTTGTTGAGCATGAAAAGTAAATGAGTGCTAATGGGACATTAACAAAAGGCCAAAAGAAAAATCCAAAGCTCAGGAAATTCACATTTTATTGCGGTGGCACACTTGAGCAAAGTATTTCAAATCATAAAACATTTGATTCTAATAAAGTATACTACAACAGCAGGGGAATTATTTCTGATCAAGACAAATTTTAACAAAAACCCTAATCAACACAGCTGAGGAGCAAAATTTACAGCTTCCTATTCCAGATGGTGCCATTTTATCAAAGTTTCGCTACTTGGTATGTTCAGTTAATTAAAGTCCTTGCTAATTGTTAATGGCAGATTTGTGCAGTAAAAATGACACTGGAACAGATGTCGGTAAATTTCTCAAAGCAACTGGATAATCATCCTGACTGTTCTCGGAAGGGCTATTCCCTTCCCCGTCCCCACAGACCACACAGAACCCGAATACCTCATTTGCCTTTACTGCTTTTAACAAAAAGAAAGAAAGAGGTGGCTGTGGGAGGAAAGGGGAAGAGGAAACATCGAATTCTTGATCCAAGTCATCTTCTTGGAAAGGAACATGCAGTAAGGAAGACATTGCATTAACAATTTCAAATGTAGAACTATCAAGATTGTGTGTGTGTGTGTGTGTGTGTGTGTGTGTGTGTGTGTGTATGCGTGTGCATGTGCATGTGCATGTGCTGGTCTTGGAGTTTGAATTCCCTGCTCAAGGCAAATGCTCTCCTTTTTGACACAGCTCCACTTCTGGCTTTTTTTTGGTGGTTATTTGGAGATAAGAGTCTCAGGGGAATATGGGTTGTTTCCATATCTTAGCTATGGTAAATAATGCTACAACAAACATAGTTGTGCTGGGAGCTTTAGTATGGTCTTGTTTGTGATCATTTGGGTAAATGCCCAAATGTGGAATTGCTGGGTCACAGGGGAGCTCTATGTGGAGTCTTTTGAGGAACCTCCATACAACTTTCCAAAGTGGTTGAACAAGTTTACACTCCCACCAACAATGCAGTAAGGTTCCCTTCTGGCCACATCCCCTCCAGCATCTGTTGTTATTAGAGTTCTTGATTCTAGCCATTCTAACTGGGGTGAGGTGGTAGCCCAATGTTTTGATTTGCATTTCTTTTATGGCTAGGGAGCATTTATGGCTAGTTGAGCATTTCTTCATGTGTCTATTGGCCATCCTTCTTTCCTTTTCAGAGAAGTTTCTCTGTAAGTCTTTAGCCCACTTATTTATTGGGTAGTTATTTCTTTTGAGGATTTGTTGTTGGGGGATTTAATTTTTTGAGTTCCAAGTACATTTTAGATATGAGACCCTTGTCCATTTTATGGCTAGTGAAGATCTCCCAATCCATGGGAGATTTCTATTGATTTTGCTAGCTATGTCCTTTGCCATGCAGAAGCTCTGTAGCTTCATGCAATCCCATTTGTCCAACCTTTCTTTGATTTGTTGTGTTTCTGGGTCTCTATTAAGAAAGTTTCAGGCTGTGCCAAGGAGCCCTAGGGTTTCTCCTATTCCATCCTGTAATGTGTTCAGGGCGTCTGCTTTGACTCCGAGGTCTTTGATCCATTTGGACTTGATTTTGGTGCAGGGTGATATATAAGGATCTAGCTTTAGTTTTCTACAGGTGATTAACCAATTTCATGATCCAATGCCATATATATTTATTTTGTTGGTCAGGTTATTCTGTTTGCTAATTGAGAGCTCTTTCAGATTGGTCTCTGTGTCAATAAATTGTTTGTTCAATTGCCTTAAAGCATATTCTTACAGTTTGGCACACAAGATCTTTCAGATGTTCTGCCCCTACACTAGAGTCAATGAGCTCTTCAATGAGCCCCTAGTTATGCTTGAAAACCAAGATCTGAACATTACTAATGCTCACTGCCATTGGGGCCTCATACTTTGTCATCCTTCTCAGTGAGTTTACTTAGGAAACATTTGTATGCATATTCATTCTTGTATATATACACAAAGGCATAGTTTTTTAGCATAATCCTTTAAATAGTATTTAAATTAAAATATTAATGTCTCCACTTTTATTCACTATCACAAGGTTCTTTCTAATTTTCTTTTTTCCTTATTTGCATGTATCATTTTTTTTAAATGTTGTGCCAGCTTAAACTCAAGGCCTCACTTTCTTCTTTCCCCCTAATCCCCATTCACTGCGGGTACTCTGTCACTTGAGCCAACCCTCCAGTTCTGGATTTTTGCAGGTTAATTGGAAATAACAATCTCTCAGATTTGTCTGCTCATGCTGGCCTTGAACTATGATTCTCAGATCTCTCCTGAGTAGCTAGTAAGAGCCACTGGTACCTAAATTGTATGTGTTTTTTATAATTACTTTTGTTATACTTTTTATTCTGTTATTACAATATTTTTGAGCTATAATATTTTTTCAACTTACCTCTCTGGAAATACAACATTAAAAAACAATTTTTAGAAATTCAATATTTAGGACTCATTACTTTGCTCATGTAACTGTAACCCCTCTGTACAGTATCTTTACAATAAAAATATATTAAAAAAGTAATACAATATTTATATTTGTACTATGTTTACAATAGTATAAGTATTAATTTGACTTTTGTTTATATCTATGCTAATTATTGAATTTTATTTATTTATTTATTCATTTTGATAGTCATGGGGCTTGCACTGTGGGCCTAGACACTGCCCCTCAGCTCTTCAGCTCAAGGAGAGCACTCTACACTTGAGCCACAACACTACATCCTGTTTTCTGGTGGTTTATTGGGATAAGAGTCTCATGGACTTTCCTTCCTGGGCTGGATTTGAATGTGATCTTCAAATCTCAGTCTCCTAAGTAGCTAGAATTACAGATGTGAACAATTGGTGCCCAGCTTGAAAATTATTTTTGTCTAATTATTGATAATTGATAATATCTAATTATTAATAATTACTTTTATTCACAATGAGAAAATAAAAGAACTAAAAAGAACTGGCTTTTAGTTTCCTATTCCTCTGTCATAAATCCTTCTCAATTTTTTTCCTTAGACTATTATATTTGCCAACTTTAGTTTGAAGTAACTGTATCCTTGAATAAAAGGTACAAAAGCAGTATAGGTATTTCCTATTTACCCTTTACTCAGCCCTCTATAAAGATAACATGTTTGAAACTCACAGTAAAAGTAATAAAAACTAGGAAATTAATATTTTCACAATACCAAAAACTGCATGGGGGTTTTGCCAGTATTTATATATACTCATTTATTATTTCAATGAGGATAAATGTACAGTGCTATGAAATTTTATTTTATTGTATTGATTTGTGTAACCAACACAATAATCAGGATATAGAAATATCAAATTGCCCCTACATAAACCATTTCAGCCTACCTCTTTATGGTTATAGCCTCTTAACAACCCAGCAAAGTTTTCCATTGCTTTATTTCAACGATGTGACACAGATAAAAATCCTGCAACTTGAGGTATGCTAGTCATTCATCATAATGCCTTTGAGCTCCACCCAAATTTGTATCCCCATAGCTTATTCTTTCATATGGCTGAGTTGTACTAGATAACACAGGGCCATTATTGGTAAGAGAAAAATGGCTATTAGTTATGCAAATAGGGCCTCTCACCATTAACAATATTATATTTATAGCTCTCTTAATAGAAATTCTGGTTCAAAACAAATCCATAAAAACAAGTCTCTCTGTCTCTCTGACTTTGTCTCTGTTTCCTGACTACCAACGATCCCCCCCCCCCGCCCCAGGCTCCTACTCTGTCTCCTTCTTTCTTTCTCTTTCCCTCCCCAACTCCATGTTTGGTAGTACTGGGGATTTGAAGTCAAGGCTTCACATTTGCTAAGACAGTATAATACTCCTGAGCCATGCATCCAGGTCTGTTTTTCACTGGCTAATTTTTGGAATGTTTTCTACCCACATGTGCTGGAGGCATGATCACCTTATTTTAGATCTTCCATCATTGCTGGGATCAAAGGTACATGCCATCATGTCCAGCTTCCCTTCCATGAAGAAAATCTTGTCAGTTTTTCTTGTTTTTATAATAAGATTTTTTTAATTGTGAAAATACCATACAGAGGGGTTACAAATACATGAGCAAGGTAATAAGTACATTTCTTATCAAGCATTGTCGCCTCCTCCTTTGTTTTCCCCCTACCATCCCTTCCCTCCCATCTCCTCAACTACACTCTACCCCCCACCAAAGTTGCAAAATTAGTTTTTCGACATAACGTCTTGTACATCTCATTTTTGCAATGGCTCCACCTGTATCCCTATTTAAACAATTTGTTTTTTCCCCTACCCTCCACAAATTATACCAACATCAAATACAGTGAAGACAGGGGTTATACCGTGGGGGAGGGACATACATAGCAACAAAAAAAATCACCTTATAAATATGTTAGAAACAATAGCAAGAATGAAAAACCATTTGAGTCCTTATCTTGGGGTTCATTTTGCCTAACATCAAATTATCTGACCGTTTCTGCTTGTCTCAGACATATAATAGTTATTGCAAATAAGGGAAACCATGGGACCTATGTTTCTTTGGGCCTGGCTTACTTCACTTAATATATTTTTTTCCAAGTCTTTCCATTTCCTAACAAATGGGGCAATACCATTCTTTCTGATGGAGGCATAGAATTCCATTGTGTGTGTGTGTGTGTGTGTGTGTGTATCACATTTTCTTGATCCATTCATCTACTGAGGGGCATCTGGGTTGGTTCCATATCTTAGCTACGGTAAATAATGCTGCAATAAACATAGTTGTGCTGGTAGCTTTAGTATGGTATTGTTTGTGATCAATTGGGTAAATGCCTACAAGTGGGATTGCTGGGTCAATGGGGAACTCTATGTGGAGTCTTTTGAGGAACCTCCATACTGCTTTCCAAAGTGTTTGAACAAGTTAACACTCCCACCAATCAAAACACTGAGATACCACCTCACCCCAGTTAGAATGGCTAGAATCAAGAACTCTAAGATGCTGGAGGGGATGTGGACAGAAGGGAACTCTTGTCAATTTTTCTATCTGGTCTGGTCTGCTACAGCAGTCCGCCCAATCTCAGCCTTCCATGTACGTTGGACTGAGAGATACATAGCACTGTCAGCCTCTGTTTTTAGAAGTTCAAGCATTGACTAAGCTCATCTTTAATTTAACCTCAAGGTCTACGGTCCTGTGACAATGATTTTAAAATTAAAACTCATATAGATGCAAGGCACAATTGTAGGACACATAACACATTCTTTTTTTAAAAATTTTTTTTGGTCCATTGTGGGGCTTGAACTCTGGGCCTGAGCCCTGTCCCTCAGCTCTTCAGCTCAAGGCTAGCATTCTATCACTTGAGCCACAGTGCCACTTCTGGTTTTCTGGTGGTTAATTGAAGATAAGAGTCTCTTGGACTTTCTTGACCTGGTTGGCTTTGAATTGTGATCCTCAAATCTCAGCCTCCCTAGTAGCTAGGATTACAGGGGTGAGCCAATGGCGCCAGGCCATAATACATTCTTTAGTATTGCTAACTCAACATAACTTTGGCCTAGCAACAATCCCACTTACTATGTTAAAAGCACACTGATGAAGGGCAAGATAGGGGTGTATTATACCACATGAGGTAAGAGTAAAGTCTTACCTCAGCCAACTGATACTTTTGGGAATGGCAGGTGACACAAGCCAGGATAATGAGAATCAATAAGACTGGATTCTCAGATCTCTTTGTTACGAAGAGAAATTCTCTTCTGCTCCTGAACTCAATGAAACAAAACATGGAGACAACCAGCCTAGAAAGAGGCCACTTGAGAAGAAAACAATATGAAGAAGAAAAGCAACTCTTACTACAACAATTCAGTCTTTAGACCTGGTCACCTTTGCTCTAGATGCTTTTTTGTCTGCTCTGTGAAAATGGGTGTGGTCCCTTTAAAATGTCCCCTTTTGCCCCCTGACTCCATGCTCAACTCCTCAATAGAGGGTAAAGAAAATGGGGCCTTTCTGCCTTGTGGTGTGTGCTGTCTGCTGGCTTCTGTACTACAAGCAGCTTCTCCAGGATCAGGCCTCTTCTGCATAGGCACACAGCTGGATTCCTGCAATACCCACAGCAGCCCAGCACTAAATAAACATCTGCAAGTGCAGAGGGCTAGAATATCACAGGAACAGCAACTCCCTCCTGCTCAGACCCATGTACCTCCATGTACCTCCTGGCTTCCTAGGGGCCTCATTTTAGGCAAGTTGTTGGAATAGTTCAAGCAAGTTCTGTGGACGGAGTACAGAGTTTGAGCTATCCAGTAATTCAAGGTGAAGCCATCTCCACTGAGGCTTGGATCTTTGATGGGGATGGGTCCTCCCTTGGGTGTTCTCTGTCTCTGCCAAAGAGCCATGGCTTCTCCTCTTAGTTATTTCTGTATTCTTTCCACTTCTCATTAGCCAACCCCTTGATACTCTAATTCCTTGCTAGAGTTAACGATTCTTGATATTAACTCACCCTGTCCAAATTACTCTGTGGTTTCATTTCTCTTGATTGGCCCTCGATTGATACACCATGCCTGAGGGCTGAGCTTCCCCTGGACTTCTATCTTTTATAATCTGATAAATTCCAATTTTTGCTGATATTGGCTAGAGTTAGGTTTCTGGAACTGGAACTGGAAATGTTTTGATAAATGTTTTGATAAAACTAACATCTATAAAATTAATTGGGGTTAATATATAGAAAAAAGTTCTTTGCCCTATAAACATACTTTTAAAAATAGACTTGAAGGCTGGGAAGATGGCTCAATGGTAGAGTGCTTGCCTTGCATGCATGAGGCTCTGGGTTTGATTCCTCAGTACCACATAAGCAGAAAGAGCCGGAAGTGGCACTGAGGCTCAAGTGTAAAAGTGTTAGCCTTAAGCTGAAGAGCTGAGGGACAGCACCCACTCTCAGAGTTCAAGCCCCGCAACTGACAAAAAAAAATAGACTTGAGGTTCAAACTCTACTAAACACAAAATTGAACCCTCACAAACTTTTTCTCAGCTGTAGAGGACTAGAATTATAATGATAACAGAATATGCCACACACACACACACACACACACACACACACACACACACACACACTCTCTCTCTCTCTCTCTCTCTCTCTGTCTCTGTCTCTGTCTCTGTCTGTCTCTGTCTCTGTCTCTGTCTCTGTCTCTGTCTCTGTCTCTGTCTCTGTCTCTGTCTCTGTCTCTCTCTCTCTCTCTCTCTCTCTCTCTCTCTCTCACACACACACACACACACACACACACACAAAGCAGCTGTGGGTAAATTTGAAAACACTGATTCAAGACTATATCATAGGGCTGGGAAGGTGGCTCAGTGGTAGAACGCTTGCCTTGCAATGCATGAGGCCCTGGGTTCGATTCCTCAGCACCACATAAGCAAAAAGAAAAAAAGCAGGAAGTGGTGCTGTGGCTCAAGTGGTAGAGCGCTAGCCTTGAGCTGAAGAGCTGAGGGACAGTGCCCAGGCCCAGAGTTCAGGCCCCATGGCCGGACCCCCCCCCCAAAAAAAAGACTATATCATAAGTTCAGTTTCATGACATATACCTCACCACATGTAGGAAAAGACTTTCTCCCATAAAATTGGCACTGATCACTTTCTGATGCTGAATCAATATAATCAAGTTAGCATCAAACCATTAATGCACCTACATTGATCCAAAGACTATCAAAAGTGAACTTATGTGAATAGGTGAAGGTACATTTAATGCAAAATGCTTTTTAGCAAAGAAATAACAGCTATTTTTAGTTTGGATTATAGGCTTTTATTATTTTATGAGTGCCTAGAAGTTGGTTCTCAGCTGTCTTTTTTTTCTACTGACTAAAAATACCTCTTCTCATTTAGGAATACCGATAAATTGTGTAAATTGGAAATGAAAAATAATGAAATCTGGAAAGTCTGCATTTTTAAGTGAGAAACCAAAAAAAAAAGCAAAGACCACATTAATTTGGATATATATATGTATATATATGTATTTATAATGTTTTCTTGACTATATATTTCCAACTAAGATGACTACAAGCAGAAGTATAGGGAATAAAAGCTGTTGACTAAAATCCAAATTAGTAATAATGACACTTTCTAGAATCTACCACTATGGTCTTTATAATAATTCAATTTTCTCTTCAGAGACAGAGAAAGGAGACTCATTTGCAAGTAGACTTTTTGCTGTTGACACTTGCATAGAGATGTCACTAAGGTCTAAAGGGTTGAGTTTCTATAATTGCCAGAAATGGAAGAAGGCCATCATTTATGGACAAGTTAGTAACCCTCCACTTCCTTTTCCCACCTGCCATCTCTTTCAAATAGTCCACAGAATTCTAAATAGTGGATTAAAGGCCTTGCCATTGAAATTTGGGGCAGTAATGTAGGGGATTGGAGTATGACAGATATTTGATGACTTTCCTCACTAAGTGTTCATTTTAAGAAGTGATTTAAAAGACTTCTATCATTAATGTTGTTGCCTTTCCTAAATATTTGGAAGAAATCTAATCTATAACTTTTTATCATATAAGCTATTTGTGATGTTTTTCATGAAAGATTAAATTGATTCTTAAACTAAAATGTTGCATTTTAAAACTTGATCTTCATTAGAAACAGAGGCGTTTGATAGTTTTCTTCATTCAGTTGAGAATATATTAACAGCGACATATGCATAGTGATACAGGGAAGGAGGATCATTATTTTTATTTTATTTTTCATTGAGGTCCACTTAATCTACCAGCAATGAAATGGACGTTTTTGAGAGTGTAAGAAAAAAAATCCTAGGAAGTCCAGAAGGAGAATCATCTGAGATATGTGGTCACCTAGAACACATTTCATTTACTACAGTCAAGTTTTTTTCTAGAAATGGTACAGATGTTATTTCATTAGATTACAGAACAGCCTTGTAGCAGTTGCATTATTGTTCTTCAATGGAACAAACAAAAAATAAAAATAACTATGGGCTAAAATATTCCACAATTAGGAATCTAGCTCAAATCTTAGTTTTCTGGAGTCTACAACCCATTGTCTTTCCAATGAGCCACAGGACCTTTCAATTGAAAAGAAAGGGAAGAAAGACAGAAAGAAGGATGAAAAAAATTCATTAATTTATTACTATATTTTCTTGCTTCTGAGGTAACATTAACTCTTTTATATGATCTTTCATAATTTCAATAAATACATTATTTAATTTCCATAGTTTTATTAATTTTTCTTTTGTACTTTGGTACAGAGTTTCAGTCTGACATATTGTACATTTATGAACACAATGTACTTTGAGAAGACTCCCTCCATTAGTCTCCCTCCTCTCCTTTCTCCTTCCCAAACCAATGTCAACTTCCCTCATTATTTCACTTCCATACATGTATAAAAATGTTTTTTTTTTTTTTAGGTCCAGTCGTGGGGCCTGAACTCTGGGCCTGGGTGCTGTCCCTCAGCTCTTCAGCTCAAGGCTAGCACTCTGCCACTTGAGCCACAGCGCCACCTCCGGCTTTTTTCTTTTTGCTTATGTGGTGCTGAGGAATGAGGAATCGAACCCAGGGCCTCAGGCATGCAAGGCAAATGCTCTACCACTGAGCCATCTTCCCAGCCCCCTAAAAAGGATTTTGACTGTATTTTCTTTCCCTTCCCACCAGTATCCCCAGAACCTGTTCTGCATTTCTCTCATTCATTTTTAAGTGTATACTAATGGTTTATTATGGTGTTCTACACAGGCATATATAGTATTTTAATCAACTTGACTCTCTCATCTTTACTATCCCCTATTATTCAGCAGCTTTCAGTGAGTTTCATTTTGTAATCATGTGTGTGTGTGTGTGCTGGTACCAGAGCTTCAACTCAGTGGTATTTCCCTTTAGCTCAAGGTTAGTGCTCTACAACTTGAGTCACATCTCCACTTCCAGCTTTTTGCTGGTGAATTAGAGAAAAGAACCTCTATTTTATCTGCCCAGACTGGCTTTGAATCTTAGTCTTTGGATTCCATCCTCCTAAATAGCTAGGATTATAGGCATGAGCTATCAGTGCTTGGCTTGTATTTCTATATTGTTCACCCTCTACTATTCTTGTATCTTCCTCTCCACCAATTCCCTCAAACAGTCCCATGTTCACAAACACTGAAGACATCAATTCTGAGGTAGACACTAATTTGGAAAATATTCAAGAATGTGTCTGGTAGAAATGTGGTAACGCACATCTTTCTGTGTATCTAGTACACATCCTTGTGTTATCTTCCACCTGAAAATGACCTTTGATTGATTAAGCATTGTTCCTTTCTTATTTCATGGTACACCTTAGGCTGCTGTTTGAAGGAGTTAAACCAAGACTTTTATTTTTATCCTTTGCACAAACATCATCCTAAGCAACTGAGGTGAAATAGATGGCCATGGTGAAACAAGCTCAGTGTTACTTATCTGAAAGACTACATAATTTAAATTTCTGAAGAACCTGTACTGATATTTTGAAGATGCAGCATATTTTAAGGATCATGTATTACAATCATAGTTGGGATTATTATTTTTTTCTTCCTTTAAATTTTATCGATTGTACCACTAGCTTTATAATGTTGCAAAAAAAAAGTACTAAAAGCATCACCAGCATGATCCTTACTGCTATCTTGCATATGATATTATTATTTTATCACTTATTCAATGGAATTCAGATATATTCTTGACAGATATAAATCATATTATAAAGAATTTAAATAGCTACCTTCAGTAATCTCAAAAAGCCCTTTATTTTCAGCACTACTGGTGGTCAAACTTAGGGTTTTAAGTTGTAAAGCAGGGATTCTACCACTTGGATCTTACCTTCAGAGTCCTTTTTGTGTAGATTATTTTTTAGGCAGGGTCTCACTTTAAGACCAGAAAAGCCACGACTGTCATCCTGCTACTTTTGCAGTGTGTTCAACCACTGAGTGAGTTGGAGTCTCTTGAATTTTAGTATCTGGGCTCATTTTGAATCTAGATCCCTTGATCTGTGCCTCCCCAAAAGCTAAGATTACAAGCTTAAGCCACTGCACCTGAATTCAAACAACTCCTAAGAAGAGTAGATAATGTTGAAAACAAAATCAGATAGGATTGCTTCCCTTAAAGTTCCAGAATATATGATTTTTATTGCTCTCCTCTCCCTGCTGATATACATCAGGAGAGATTAAACAATTGGGCATGATTTTCATCAGGGGCATGAAAAATATTCTTCTCTAACAAAAATATAGTGCCTGCATCACACTATACAACAAATCATGAAATTTTCTTCTCAGATGAAGCCCTGATAAATTCTCCTTGAAATCATCTTATTTTATCCCTCATCATTTCACAATTCCTTATTCTTACAGTATACATGCTTAGGATGAATCATAAATTTTCATAAAGAATTTATGTGTATGTTCTGGGCATCATTTCTGTTTCAGTGAACAGTAGATTACTGTCAGAGAAAACACACTTAGGAACTATTTATATTTCTTTTCATTATATACGTGAGCATTCTACTTTTGTGACAGGTATAATCCTAAACAAATTCCTCCTATATTTTATGTGAGATAAAAGTAGGATATACAATGAAGGATAACCATATTAAAACCTTTAAGGATTTTAAAAATTTAAATGTTAGAAGAATTTTCCAGACTTTATAAATATAACTAAAAGTGGAAGGATTCTCATCCCATGAATTTTCTGTTGGAAATAAAGGCTTAAAATATCCACTAACCTTGTTTTTATGTTTTTCTGGGCTATGTTTTGAGGTCTTAGTAACCTTTTAGTCCTGATATTTTACCACAACTAGAAATCAAAACATTCATTTCTAAGAAAAATAATTTTAGCATCTCGAGACAAGGTATATACATGATGCTGTTTGCCCAAGGGTTCCTTATCACAGAAAGTTACCATAAACGAGCAATTTGAATTACTGCTGCAAATTTCTTTTTCTTTTTGTTTTGGCATTGGGGCTTAAACTCACATTCACAGCTGGCACTCTATCACTTGAGCCATGTATCCAGTTCTGGCTTCTTGTTGGTGAATTGGAACTAGGCTCTCCCTGAATTGTGCCCCAGTTTGCCTTTGAACCTCTAATCCCAGATCTCAACCTCCTTAATAGTTAGATTATAGTGCTTGGCACTGCAAGTTCTTTTGAAATACACATTTTAAGGATATTTTAGGCTTAAATATATACCTTAAGTTTACTATTTAGGCAAATTTAAAGCAAATAAATTCTGTACCACTTCATGTTCGTACAAGTGGAGGGTAGTGGACAGTGAATGTTGCAACATTTATGACATCCTGCTAACATGATTTCATTCCTTAAAAATTTATTAGTGGTGTGTAACTGGGAGCTAATTGTGCTTCTTTTATATCTGTCAACTCTCTGTCTTCCTGCCTTTAATTTATGATCTAAGAAAAACATTCTTCTGTTTCAACAAGCATTATTTCAATACAAAAAACAAATAATGGGTGTCGTGCATCCCAAGATAGTTTTTGAGCTGAATTAAATAATGGCAGGGAGTTTAAACAAATCCAACTTTATTTGATAGATCCAATTTGTTGATGTACTTCAGTAGTGGGTGACAATGAGGTCAGATAGGTTCAAGTGTGTCATTCAAGATGAACTGGATGAGACCAGACCATCGCTTTTTTTGGGGGGGGGTCTGGTCGTGGGGCCTGAATTCTGGGTCTGGGCGCTGTCCCTCAGCTCTTCAGCTCAAGGCTAGCGCTCTACCACTTGAGCCACAGCACCACTTCCGGGTTTTTCTGCTTATGTGGTGCTGAGGAATCAAACCCAGGGCTTCATGCATGCAAGGCAAGCGCTCTACCACTGAGCCACCTTGCAAGCCCCCAGACCATCGCTTTTTAAAAACAGGAACCATACCAGCTCTTTGGAATATGACATTTTATATAAAAATAATCTATACGACTACACTCACCCCCCGCCCCCCCGCCAAAGTTATAACGTTCGTTTTTCGACATCTCATTGTTGCAATGGGTCCACCTGTATCCCTATTTAAACAATTTGTTTTTTTCCCTTCCCCTCCCCAAATTATACCTACATCAAATACAGCTAAAATGGGTTATACCATGGGGGAGGAACATACAAAACGACAAAAAAAAAAATCACCTTAAAAATACGTTAGAAACAATAGCATGAAAGAAAAAAACCATTTGTGTCCTTATCTTGGGGTTCATTTTGCCTAATGGGAAAACAAAGGAGGAGGCAACAATGCTTGATAAGAAATGTACTCATTACCTTTGTAACCCTTCTGTACAGTATTTTCCCAATAAAAAAACTTATTAAAAATAATCTGTAGAGGAAAGACAGAAATACTTTTTTTGGAGGGGGGTCCGGTCGTGGGCCCTGAACTCTGGGCCTGGGCGCTGTCCCTCAGCTCTTCAGCTCAAGGCTAGTGCTCTACCACTTGAGCCACAGCACCACTTCCGGCTTTTTTTTCTTTTTTGCTTATGTGGTGCTGAGGAATCGAACCCAGGGTCTCTGGCATGCAAGGCAAGCGCTCTACCACTGAGCTACCTTCCAAGCCCCCAGAAATACTTCTTAATGAGTAACATTCTAGAAATTACCCAGAAATGGTTATGAGAGTTCACAAGGTACCATTGGGGTGCGTGGTCCACGGAGGCTATGTCAAGGCATATGGCTAATACTTTAATTTGTTCTCAATATCCTCATCACAAGGGAATAACAAAATTATTTTTATATAAGCTTTTATATACTTAGTTACTTTTGCAACAAAGGCTTCTAGTTTTGACTATATCAAAAGCTATTGACTATTAGGGAGTAAAGGAATAGAAAAATTAAAGTAAGCAAGAGGGTCAATCTGATTAAACTACCATATGTGTATGTGTGAAATACCATGGTGAAATATATAACATAAACTTTTAAAGAAATGAATGAGAGGCTAGGAAGGTGGCTCAGTGGTAGAGTGCTTGCCTTGCATGCAGGAGGCCCTGGGTTCAATTCCTTAGCACCACATAAGTGGAAAAAAAAACTGGAAGTGACACTGTGACTCAAGTGGTAGAACGCTAGCATTGAGCTGAAGAGCTGAGGGACAGCGCCTAGGGCCAGAGTGCAGGCCCCACGACCGGCAGAGAGAGAGAGAGAGAAATAGAAAGAGAGAGAGAGAGAGAGAGAGAGAGAGAGAGAGAGAGAGAGAGAGAGAGAGAGAGAGAGAGAGAGAGAGAGAGAGAGAGAGAGAGAATGAGAGAAATGTAAGAGAAAGAATTCAAAGTTAAGATAAGAAATGGAAGACTTATAAGCAATACTCCCAATAAACTAAGAATTAGAAGATACTTTAACAGTCTTCAAAACAGATAATTGGATTATTAAGAATAATTAAAGTTCCCGGACCTTTTTTCCTTAAGATAGTCCGAGATATGAGTAGATCAAGTGCTGCTGCATTTTACACAGATAACGTTGTGAAATAATATGCAATTTTTCCATGTCCTCCATTTTAGTATGCTCCTTCTAGACTAGCATATACTGAATTCTCTTAATACTGATAATTGTCTTTTTATCAAGATACAGCTTTGAAAGCTGTCAAATTGTAGATATCTTTAAGTTGGAGAATGCTGCTAAGTTTTGCAGGTTTGTATTCTTATTTATAAAATTATTTTAAGTTCATTACAAAAAGCATTAAAAGGGAAAGAAGAGCCATCTCATTCACTCTCATGATCAATTTTCAGATGTGTACTATGTAAATAATTTTTACATTTTATATATAAATGAACACACACTTTTTCAGTCTCCTTTTGTAGTTCCTAGTTACCCAAATCTGATTTCACAGTGAAATTAACATTTGCAATGATTTTCATTGGACTGACTTTTGAGTTCTATTAAGTGATATATAATGCACAATTGTACATTACTGATAATCTCCACGTTTACTTGGGAAATGACTACTTCATAGACAAGTTGAAATGTTTTTGTCCTCATGCCTGTATTTGTACTCATCATGATGAAGGATATGATGCTACTCTCATTTCTGTAAAATTATTTCTGACTTATATCTTGTGTCCATTTATTGAGGGTCTAGAAGAAGCCCATATTATCACAATCATTCATGGAGATCAGAAACCCAGAGACAGATGATACCTTGAACAAAAACACCTGAAACTTCTACCTAGGAATCAGACATGCCACGTCTGTTCATTTTTCATTTCTATAGCAAGTAATGTGACCATGAGTAACTTTAAAGGCACAAGGAAATGCGCTGGGAGAGCAGAACACTGGACATACTTAATGAAGATCATTCATGATCACCACAGTAATTAACACATATGATTTCTTTTCTGTGATCATTTCTCAAATCCTAATCATTTAGCAGAGAACAACATTTTATCTTAGAGGCTCCATCCTTATCCTTAAATGTGTCTTCTTGCTCTTACCTGAGCATGTTAGAGCAGCACAGTTTCCAACAGTGAACACACTGATGATAAATCAGACCGTGATGAAAAAGAAAATTAAGATGCCTCTACAGATTTCCCAAATATGGACATTTAGTAGTAAGCCTACCTACCTTTCCAGACAATTGCCCCTCTCTATTACTCCACAGACTTTCTTCTTTTCTCTAATCAATCATTCTTTTGATGGGTTACACACACCAGAATTTTGACCAGCACTGGATTCTAGATATACTGCATAAACTTGCTATGTAGTTCTTCCCAACCACAATAATAACGAATGTGTACTGGTTAACGATTAAAAGCCTGCTATATTTATTTTAGGCCAGGTTTTCATTTTTTCCAATGTGGTTCAGGAAGAGCAAAATCATATGTGAAATAGTCACATTACACTTGGCTGGAAACAAAAGGCTCAGCTACAGTGCCTGGAAGAATGCTTATTCACTATTCCCCAGGCTAACATTTTTCTCAGTAGAGACAAGAGTATATACTGTAGCCATGGAAAATCTGGAGAACGGGAGTGCTTGAAAATACCATTTCCACTACATCAAACTCAAGCCTACTCAGGCAATGTAAATCTATCCCATATGTGATGATGTCTGGTCTCAGCTCAGATCCTAGTTCTAAAAGAGACACCGTAAATAGCCCAAATGCTGCTTTGTAACTTCTATCCAGAATCTGCAGCTGTCTTGGATGCTCACAGTTGAAAACAATTCTCTCATAAACTAGAAGGAACAAAATTTCACTTTAGGAAAGAATGGAAAAGATAAAAATCTTGCCTTTCAGGTATATATTTAAACTATTTTTATATCTCAGATGGGATCTAAATTTCAACAAAAATAAATTGCCCTTAAAATTGTATTTACAATAAAATGAAAGACAGCCAAACATAATCAATTTTGGATTTTCAATTGCATCTTAAAAGTCTCAATGTTTTGACCTAGGATAGTTATGGGAACAATTTTTATGGCCCCAAATCAAGATAAATGGTATGGGAAAGAATGGTTTGTGCCATTACATGAGGTATAAGAGGTCCTCTGTAAATAAGATAGCGAATTGTAAAATTTCTCAAGGTATTTATATGTCTTCAAGTAATGCATCTCAAAGTGTGGAGCACATCAGGTTATATATAATTATTTACGTGTGTGTGTGTGTGTGTGTGTGTGTGTGTGTGTACTGTGCCTGAACATTTTTTTTTTGCTCATGGCTAGTGCTGTACCACTTGAGCAACAACTCTACTTCTGGTTTTTTAATGGTTAATTGAAACTAACAGTGTCAAGGACTTCCCTGCCTGGGCTAGTGTTGAAATGTGATTCTCAGATCTCAGCCTCTTGTGTAGCTAGGATTATAGGTACAAGGCACAGGAACCTGGCATTCATACAGATTTATTGAGAGAGGACAAGTCTGCAAAATAGACCAGAAGCTTAAGCAATGAAAAATAAAACATTTACCTAGATCTTACAGCAAGAAGATGCAATAATGCAGCAGTCATGCAAGAGAATATGCCATTTTGATGGTCAAATTAGCGTTCTCAGGGGAATTTTAATGTGTTCTTAACATTGCTCCTCAGGGAGAGGGCAACCATAATCTCTAGCAGCAATTTGGACAGGAAAACACTTATGTAGCTGAAACCAACTCCTCTATTCTTCAAAGGCTTCTACAAGTCTACCATGGGTTACACAAGTCCCTAACAGAAATAACCCAGCAGAACACCTGATGCTCTTTGATCTCCAGTACCTATTATCTGCTTTTCTCTATTAGTTTTCAGTGATAATTCAGCTTCTTATCTATGCTCAACCTTTTTGGTCCTCCTATTGTAAGCTGCGTTTTTGTTTTTACTGTCTTCATTCCTATCTAGTAGTCAATGTCCAGCGTATTTCTGGCTTACCACCATGCTTTTAAGAATCCTATCCTTGCACTTATGCCAGTTTGCTGACTGATTACCCACAAGACTCGACTCTCTAAGTAAAAACCTTTCTTGGAATCTTTGCAGAGCTTCTAAGCCAGCTCTGGTGATGTATCTTGCAGCACCTAGAAGAAGTGTCCACCGACTGAGAATTCTAACCCCATTTGTTTGAGGTTGAGATGAATATTCTATCACATAGGAATGATTGATCTCCTCAGGGGCCATTAGTGATGAAGTCAGCCTCAGTTCTTCTCCTGACCCTGTGTTCATGGGGAAGATGCTGAATGCTGAATGTTCCAACTCTCTTATCATGTGTTGATTTTCCTGGAGAGCAGCTCTATTCTAAAGCTACTTAGGGGCTCCTATTTAACAGCCATCTTATTAGCATACAAAAATTACTTTTATTCCAGAGATTTCCAGAGTTTTAAGAACCATGAGCAGAACCCAAATACATTATGCCATAGGACCAGATGTGAATCGTTTTTCCTTTCTGCTCTTGAGGCAGATGTTACATTATAGGCAGTTTAACTGGGCTTTAAGAAATTGGATTGAAGGAAGTGGTGCTGCAGCTCAAGTGGTAGAATGCTCGCCTTGATCTGAAGAGCTGAGGGACAGCACCCAGGCCCAGAGTTTAAGCCCCATGACCGACAAAAAAAAAAAAGAAATTGGATTGAAATAATTTATCATCAGTATAGTCTCACTTTACAGGGCATTTCCAGTCAAGCAAAACAATTTTAGTGTTTTCCTACATTACTTAAAATGTCAGGGAACGAGAAAGATAATAGATGTTTATGGTCCTGAAAGACCAGATTTTGGAGGATATAAAAATAAAAAATTGAATTAAAATTAAATAATTATTTTTTAAATTTTAATTAAAATTTGAAGCACTATTAAGCTATCTAAAGTAAAGATTCTTCTAGAAAATTAGCTTTCTTTTCTTTTTAAAGCTACTTAGGAGGTTAAAGTTGAGTAGATTGAGGTTTGAGGC
The DNA here is from genome assembly GCF_024711535.1 of Dipodomys merriami. Classification (NCBI taxonomy): domain Eukaryota; kingdom Metazoa; phylum Chordata; class Mammalia; order Rodentia; family Heteromyidae; genus Dipodomys; species Dipodomys merriami. Next base: position 12,308,212 of record NW_027206512.1, read on the forward strand.
CAGCTTGAAAGGAAAATTTGCTAGATCCCTTCAACAAGAGCTGATGATGTTCTTCTGTTATGGTAACTACAAAGGAACATGTAAGGTAGGCACCCAAGTACACTCTCGTGAAGGACTTGAGACCCAATCTCACAACAATCAGCAAAAATCAAGGCTGGATGCATGGTTCAGCAGTAGAAGCACCTGCCTCCTGAGTTCAAATCCTAGCTACATGAAAAAGAAAAATTATTATAGCCTATTATTTTGATATCATAATTTGATAGTAAAATAGACTGCTAAATGAAATTGTTTATAGTTAAAATGATATCTGTTGGTCTACAAAACTAAGTATATTCAATTTGAATTCCTTATTCTTTTTCACTGTCAGCTAACTGCAACTTTATCTACGGTCCCCGATTTCATAGACAGCATCTGAGGTCAGAAACATTCAGGGATCCATGTTCTGAAAGAGGGGATTTAGATCACAGTCCTCATCCTGGAAACACAGGGGCATTTCTGAAATAGTGACTTCCTCATCTTTGTCTAATCCTGGCTTATGTCTACAGATCCTGGGGTTTGGAGGACTCCCAGTCCTGACACCTGGGCTGCCCTAGGTCTGGCTTTCTCCCTGTCCCTTCTGCTCCCCTCTGGGGCCACATGGCAGTTCTGAATGTGTCTGTTTAGTTTCCATTGCTAATAACCTTCCATCATTCAGGACTATAAAGAAAAGTAACTTGGGTTTTGTAGCCTTCCTGTCCTTTAAACTCAAAGTAATTCACAGGTCCCTTTGCTCTTAGATTGGTTTTCAGCTTTGGATCCCATGAATGTCACAGCGGGAGAGAATATAGCAAGGGATGAGCTTTTAAACAGAACTACTCCACTCCTACATATGACATCTAGGATTATAGGCATGAGCCACCGGCAGCTGGCTGAGATAGGCAACATATTAAAAAACTGGGACAAAAATACTTACAGGTCACATACTTTATGATAAGAAATAAAACACGTAGGACAAAACTTTGGGATACTTAATCTAAGAAAAAGAAGCAAGCTTATACACTTTTGCCTGTAACTTTCACCTGACTAATTTTCAATTGACTAATCAAGACATCTAATGTGACAACTGTTGCATCCTGATTCATATCTCTGGGGAAAACCATCTCACATTTGATTTAAGCATATTTAGTCTTTAGCAAGACAAGAGGAATATTGGACCTCAACATTTGGGATTCATGTGCTGGCACATGGGCTAAGATTTTCCACACACAGATATTATATAAAGTTTTTGTCCTCAAAGAACTGAGCTATGAAAACAGATCAGCCAGTCAGTAGTTAAAGCAAAGGAATGACAGTCACAGTGGATGCCCTATGAGAGCCAATGACAGGAACTGGTCATGGTGAGTATCTCAGAGACATAACCATTTCCAAGAGGAAAAATTTAAATTAGGAAAGAGATCAACAGAAGGCAGATAGGGACCCAAGGGAGTAATGTGTTTGTGTGTGGGATAGGGATATGATATGATTAAAGCACATTATCTATGTGTATGATGTCACAATATACCTCATTATTTTATATAGTTAAAATAGTAAAAAAAGAAGGCAAAATGGCAAATTAAAAAGGTATCTCATGAAAGAACATTTCCTATGAGTGAAAAAGAAGATAGATTTCTTTTTTTAAAAAAGTTTTTCCCTTTTAATTTGACTTCTTTTATTTATTTTTTATGTGGTACTAAGGATTTGAAACCAGGGCTTCATGCATGCTAGGCCAGTACTCTACCAATAAGCCACTTTCCTAGCCCAAAGATGGATTGCTAAGATACTAAATTTTAACTATTCTTACTGACCCTCACTAAAAGATGAATGGAAAAGGAAAGAAAAGGTTTACTTTTATCACTGTTGTGAATTTAGGACTATGTGATTATAATTCCAAGAAGTTTTCAGTATGAATACTAGGTTCTTTTTGTGTGTGTGTGAAAATACCGTACAGAGGGGTTACAATTACATGGGCAAAGTAATGAGTACATTTCTTATCAAGCATTGTTGCCTACTCCTTTGTTTCCCCTTCCCATCCCTTCCCATCTCCCACCCCCTCCTCACCCCCCTGCCAAAGTTGTAAAGTTTGTTTTTTGACATAACGTGTTATACATCTCATTTTGCAATGGGTCCACCTGTATCCCTATTTAAACAATTGGTTTTTTCCCTTCCCCTCCACAAATTATACCAACATCAAATACAGTGAAAGCAGGGGTTATACCGTGGGGGAGGGACATACAAAGCAACAAAAAGATCATGTTATAAATATGTTAGAAGCAATAGCAAGAAAGAAAAAAAATATTTGAATCCTTATCTTGGGGTTCACTTCACCTAACATCATGAATACTAGGTTCTAAAAGAAGACACATGTTGGCAACTTGCTGAATGGTGGCTGGTAAGTTACTTCAGTTAGTTGGGACAGCTTTGGTTAGTTGAAATAAGTGGTCTTAATGCTCCATTTATCTCCCCTGTTCTATGATTATACAAATTGCATTGTGAGTAATTAATGAGTCGATTAAGGAAATGGAAAAAGACACAAGACTTTCTCTCTCATTCTCTCTCTCTCTCCATTCCTTTTGTTCTTTCAATGAAAGAGCCCAAATCTTTGAACAGAAATAATCGCAGTAGTCTCTGAGAAAAAGTACTAGAGAGACAATAACAATAGCCTTCAAAAACCCATATGTGTACCAGAACAAATGGTCAGTGTATCCCTTGTGAAAGATAGGTGAAACTTCAGAAAAGTTCAATTAACTTACGACTCCAGGATAATAGAGCAACGTTTCTGGTATGCATCTGAAAACCTTTGTTTATTACTTTGAATTGACTTTCAACTTAAATCTGAACATGCTTCCTGGATTTATAAATTCAAAGAAATAGAAGGACACAGTCCTTGTGTCCTTCTTTGAATTTATAAATCCAAAGAAATAGAAGGACACTTCAAGGACTGTGCTCTTCTATTTCTTTGGATTTATAAATCCATGCAGTAGTCTGGTATCTAAAAGCCTAGGACAGGTTACTGCTGTTCTACTTGTTTGTCTTGTCTAACATTGAGTCATAAAGAATCAGAAAAGAAAATTGCAGGCACGTAGGCAGCAGTGGTTCATACATGTAATGATAGACACTCAGGAGGAGGAGACTCAAGGGTCTCTGATCTGGTGTCTGGCCAGCTGGTCATACTCTTCCTCCAGCAAAAAGCTAGGCTGGACACATAGGTCAAGTTGAAGAGTTCCAAATGAGGAAGCAAGCCAAGCAAGTGTGAGGATCTAGGTTCAAACCCCAGCACTTCCAGAGCAGAGAGAATAAACACATACTACATAAATATGAATGTGTATCTTGTAGTTTGTAGTAGTTAAAAAGAAGAAAGACTCCATTTTCCTTTTCTTGCTTTTCTTTCTTATAAAAAAATGTGTATGTAGGAAGAAGAGAGATGGCTTTGTCTGAAAATAATATAAGCTCTTTTGATTGTGGAAGGAGCAAATTCATGAAAGGTACCCAGGAGGTGGGTACATAGGAGGGTTGCATACATGTAAGCCAGTATTATTTTATCTTAGAAAACAAACTCAGAAAGATTCACTAACATATAGGGCAGTGTGTGTAAACATATCACAGATGTGCCTCAAATCATTCCTTCTTATCTACTTCTAAGAATTCATTGGTTATCTGTCTATCATCTGATCTTTAAATAGCTAAACCTGTGGAAGATGAGTGAAATGGAAAAGTAGGGAATGAAGATTAAGAGGCTGAGAAGTAACTAAATACTGAGCAAGATGCTGGCCATGTGAATGAAGAGGAAAAAATATGTCAAGAATATAGTCACTAACCTTCTTGGTTTGGTACATAGTGTGCAACAACAAGAAAGTTGAAGGGCTGGTTTGCCAGAGGGAAAGACAAGGTAGACACACTAGCACTTGGGTTATCTTTGCACAGATGTGCTGGCTTGTGAGGCAATTGCCTGAGGTTATGCAGGCCTTTTGGAGCTGACATCCAGCCCACTTCCCTGCTAGGCTGATAAGACTGAGATGAGATAAAGCTGTGCCTCAAAAGGAAGCTGAGATCTGAAGATCATGATTTAGAACTGCCCAGCCAAGAAAAGTCTGTGAGATTCCAATTAATCAGTAAAAAGCTGAAAGTATAATTGTGGCTCACGTGGTAGAGTGCCAGCTTTGAGGAAAAGAGATAAGGGACAGTGCCCAGGCCTTGACTTCTAGCCCTAGTATCAGCACAAACTATAGGGAAGGAAGCTGTACCTAGAGCAGAGAGGAATCATGGGGTGTGGTTAGTTTCTCTGGAGAAGAGCTTAACAAAACAGATGATGAGGACAAGCATCAAATGCTGATTTGTTGATTCAGCCATCAATAGCAATCTTCTTGTGACATTATCAGTACTGTTGAAAAAAAATTGACTTCAAACTGCACACGATTATGGAGTCAGCGGGAGATGAAGAGGCAGAAACAGAACACAGAACATTTTTTGGCACTAGGAAGACAGCAATGTGGTAGAGAAAGTTGAGCGTTGTCTTGTTTGTTTAGTGTAGCAGAGGCCCAAATATCAGTTGTGCCATAAAGAAAAACAAAGGTACAAGTAAAAAGGACATCATTCCTGAAGCAAATCCAGGATCTATCTCTATAAACATTTTGTTTAAAAGTTCCATAAACACCAGTGGCTCAGGAAATGCTTTAGCAAATATTCGTTAACAACATGACAGCTATTTAAAAATGTTCTCATAGCTATTATATGTTTATCACTCCTTGGGTAGGAAAGGCTTCTGGCATGGAATCTTGCCTTCTCTCTCTAGTATGAGAACACTTCAGTTCCCTGGGGATTTTCAGAGAGCAGGGGACATGGCTGACCTCTTACTCAGACACAGGAAACTATGCTTTCACTTCCTGCCCAGAATGAATTTCTCAACCAGCCATTGCTTCTTTGGGTAGAATATAGAAATTAGACAGAAAACTTAGAAGTCTAGTTTCTAAATGGCTAATATTTTGACTTACTTCTCAAAAAAAAAAAAAAAACCAAAACAGTCCAAGGGTTTTTCATTTCCATCCCAACAGCTTTGAAATAAAAGAAAAGGAAATATAATCATGTATAGAATACTTATCCTAGTTTTATTCACAAAAGAAAAACCCAAACACTGAAACAACAGAGATCCCAGCAATGGCAGACATGTTCCAGTATGCACAGGACAGGCACAGAATGAAATAATACACAGTTCTATGCTGTTCTGTTCTTTGAGGTGCTGCCAGTGGAACAGAAAACGGTTACTGTGATGCTTCCAACAAAATAGGGGAAAAAGTGTACAGGAAAACAATATACACTTTCCTATCCTCCAACTGTACTTTTTCAATTATGGCTATAGATTTCTGATCTCTTCATTTCATAGAGATTCAGAATTTCAGATCATTATTTGCTAATGCCAATTTTATAATTCATTAAATAGCATGTCCTCATAGTAAACTAAGTAAACTCACATAGTATAATATGAAACATAGTAGCTTGGGCACCATGTTATTTACTAATTTTCTTAAGTTTTGACACTTAGATTCATTCAACAAACTAGGTTCTAGAAAATGAATCTTGGTTTTGACTACATCACCACTTAAATTTGCCTGGAAGCTCTAAATTAGTACCTTTGCCAAGAGAATGCATTTGGACATACACAGGTCAAAATTAAGCATCTTTTCTTTTCTGAGAGATTATAGTTGAATGTGAACTAAATGTGGACTTTTATGGGAAAATAACATTGCAACCTCAGAAATTTCAAAAGTGCCTCTGCTCCGGCTGTGTTCTCCAGTGGTAAGTAACCCGGGCTCACTGACTTCTACAAGGGGCTGAGATCTGAGCTCCAGCTGCATTAACAGTTCTAATCCCAGAGATGACAAGAAGACTTGCAAGGTAATAGCAGTCGGTGTCAACATGCTTTCATTTATTTAACTGGTTACATACTTTTCCGTTTTTTAGAAGTATCTTTTTAAGTTGAAGTCTTTCTAAGTATGTACTCATAAAGGTTTTGAATTTTCAAGAAATCAAAGTTTGGTTGTTGGTATTAAGCATGCATCCTCAAATTTCTTATTTAACTGTAAATGTGAAAATGAAATATTAATGAATATAGAAAATTCACTCAAAAAAAGCTTTTTTAATGCTGACTTAAAACTGTATATTTGGTATTTAAGGGATGTGTGCTTCCATTAAAATAACATTTTATTTAAAACAAGTTATTCCATGCAACTGAACAAAGTAGGGAGCCAAAGCCCACAAAGTTTCTAGACAGCTTTATAGAAAAAGCTTCCAAATATATCTAGTCTTCAGGGTTTGGCTCATAGCTGCAGACAAAATTGTGACTGTGTTTAATTCATTGTTTCAACAGAACAGTGTGTCATACATACCACAAGATGCCTTAACACTCAAGAAAAGTTTCTACAGTGAATATGTAAAACTTTTCTCAAACATTGGGGGAAGGGGAGATACCACTGGCTCACATCTATAATCTTCACTACTCAGGAATAAGGTTCAAGATAAGGCAGGCCGAAAAGTCTTCTAGATTCCATTTCCAAAAATAATCAGCAAAGAGCTGGGCTGGAGGCATGCCTCAAGAGTTAGATCACCAGCAGCAGTGAGCAAACAAGTTCAAACTTCAGCATAAGCAAAACAAATTTTTTGAAGGGTTTCTAAGTTACTCTTCTCAATGAAGGTGTATGATTAACAAAGGATTCTCATCAGCACCCGATTCTAGTTAAAATTGTCCCAGATTCAGTTTGTAGCTTCATATCTCAATCTAATATATCCATTTTTCTTTCTTGCATCAAGTTAAATTAATAAAAGCCATTCCCATAATTATCAAGACTATTGAGAAACCAGTGGGCTATTTTCCTTCTGAAAAGCTCAATGTAAAAATATTGTAAGATTAAAAAAATCATATTGTCATACATTGTGCTACACAAGTTAAAATACATAGTTGAGAAAACTGCTTTGTAAGTATTTTTCAAAGAATTTGCAAGTAAGTTTGAATACTGTTCTGAAGATCATTGAGAAAATTAGCCTTGATTTATTCAATTTAGTTCATTAAAGCAGGATCTCCATATAGAAGAACTTCAAAAATTAAGAATGTGTCTTACCTTTTCTTTCTTTTCTACAATACCTATTATGCTACTTCCCAACTTCACACACATGTGAACAGCATATATATGAAAGGGACTAAAATAAATCCCTAGTGCTTGATTAACACTATATCTGCCCCTGAGGACTCAGATAGTACTGATTCCTGGACATACACCTCCAGGAACTTCATTAAAAAGGGAACAAACAGCACTTTCTGTATCTGCTGCAGACACGTGTTACATATTCCTCAGCCACTTCCATGGCAACCTCTACCACAGAGCACAACTAAGGGCTTGGGCACAAGCCAAAAGTCTCCTGAGCGCCCAAAATAGATGTTGCTGTGTCTATGCCCTTTTCTCAAAAGAGATTCTGTTGAGCCACAGATAAAGTCAGTGCCTCTGACTCCATCTTTACTTCTTTATAAGTTGAGGTTTCCTCCCCAGTTTTTATGCTTATAACACAAAATGAATAATGGTTTTACATGAGTGTCTGGGAGTCATTAGAGGAATACAAAGTATCCAAGGGTAAGTACTTACTCATTTCTGTTAGGAGTGGAAATGCAGAGAAGAAAAAAAAAGTCCTACGAAATAAGAATTTAAAAACTACAGTGGTCATGTGACCTGTTAACATAAGAGCTAATTGTCTCCCACACTACAAGATGGACCCAGATCATTGTCTCATTATAGACAAAATATTATATATAATCTGTACCAATGAGCATGTTCAACCATTCATAAAACATCAAATCATATATTGTCCCTTCCAGGGAGGAATCTAAATATGCAGTGGCATTCGGAAAGATGATTATCCAAAACTTATTAAATTCTTCCAAAGCACTCTGGGATTTTCATTGTTAAAGTTGTAAACTTCGCTTCCCAGAAAGTTCACATAGGCAGAAACTCTTGTCTCCACTGCTTGTTAATAGACTCAGTATCAAATATTATTATATTTGTGAGCCAGGCCCCTGGGAAAAGAGTGATACCTTAAGAAGGGGCCCACAGGGTCTTTTCTGACCTCAACAAGTCTATTTCAGACGATCTCCCATCTTCTGTTCTGGTAGCCCTTCCATAGCTCCATGACTTGAAATCTAATTACAAATGTTACCCTTTTTTTTTTTTTTTTTTTTTTTTAGCAATGCTTCCACTCTAAAGTGGATAAGTGTAACCTAAATAACACTTATTTTCTCTGCTTCAGAAGCAAAGAAAGGGTTAAAAATCTAACAGTTAAACATAGATGCAAACACCACCAGAGTAAAACCTTAATTAAAAAAAAAATATTTCCAGGTCACCATCTAAATTAGAAAAAAAAAAAATTAAGGTCATCTAAAACTACCCAGCCACAAAATGGTTACTGAGCCAAGAGTGAATCAGTGAAAGTGCCTGGGCTTGTCCTCTCCTGGTCCTCGCCTTATCTGATTGGCTCTATATTGATTCTATACTTCCAGTCAAAGATGCATTAGTTCCCTCCCCCTCAGTTGAGAACCCTGTAATGTTTAAGCATATCTCTGTTTATCCAACACAAACAATAGAACACACAAACCATGGAGGGGAGGGTGGGACAAGGTGTAACAAAGGCATAAAAATCTGAACAGTGAAGCTTTAAAATAAAATAAAATAAAAACAATCATCTAGTTCCTGATAACAAAACAAAACAAATTGCTTGGATTGTCAGCCCCCCAAACCACACAGCTACAAAGCTAAAATATTTTAAAGAGTTCCTCTCAGAGTCACAGAAGGCTGAGCGAAAAAGACAGCCAAAAGACCACAGAAGACCTGTCTCCCCCAAACAAAGCAACCCTGAAGATTTCAATTGGTAAAAAAACAGTACCTTATAAGTGACTCGCCTTGTCTACTCCCAGCTGTTCCCAGTGGTGACTCTTGCTTAACTGTCTACAGACTTCAGTTTAAAGTTAATTCTGTTGGCAAAAAAGTCCAGAGCTTGTCTGGAAAATACTGTTTGGACATAAACCATTCCTTTGAAAGCAGTGGTATCTATATTTAAGTTTTCTTGTAGACAGGGATATAAACTCTTCCTGTAGCTGATTTTCTTCCTCCTCCTTCCCCTCGGACTTAGTCAGTATCCTCCTATCCCATATATTGAAACAGACAGAGACGGGGAGGAAAAGCCTACAAGGAAATATACCTTAAATAATGTAGTATGTGAGCATTTAGAAAAAAAAAGTCAGAAAAAAAAGATATCACAAAGCTCAGCAAGAGCTTACATACAGAAGTCCAATAGTCTTAATCTACAGATAAGGAAACTGAAGCCCAGAGAAAGTAGGATTTATAGAAGTTCACTCACATTCCTTGTCAGTGCCTTAGTTAAAAGACAGCTGGTTTCACAATGCCCTGCTCTCTCTGCTATGCTATGGTACCTGAGGGGAAAGGATTTATCGGTTTCCTCTGTATTCTTGTATAGTACTCAAAGGATCTGGCAGAGAGCAGTAAAACGATTAGGGTGTGAGAACCATCTGTCTCAAAGCAAACATCGCCCTTGGCTTAAAAAGAAAAAACCTTAATACTGAAAATTTTCTTAGAATGCCCAAATGTCTCTGCATACTTAGGACATAAGGTCTTCCTTCTTGCAGAATATTCATACAATTCAGGAGTTGCCATTTGTTCAGGGGATGCTAATCTCTATTAGCCCTTAGAGAAGACTACTTGGGTGAGGGCGCTGCTATGTCAGGTGTTGAGGAGGCTGGTATTTCTACCTAGTTGCCAGAATAGATATGGATATGGCTCTTGAACTAGGAACACATCCCAATTTGTTAAAATATTTTCTTTTTAACCATACACACAGCTTACTTATGGTTTATAATTCCTACTATTTTTTTTTGTGATGCTAGGGATCAAACCCAGCCCCTAACTTTATAAGTATTTTTAAATACTTTGCTAAGTAGAGGAGAAACATAATAATCTTACTGTTTTTCATAGAATATTTCCTACTTTTATGAAGAAATTACTTTAACTGAAGGAGTGATATCCCTATCTTAGTTACATAAGATTTTTTAATTTGTGAAATGTTTTCTAAAATAAATTCACTAATTTTATAAATATTTGTTGAATATTGGCAAAATGTGTCTTACATTTCCCATATTAGAATAACTAATGAACAATCGTATTTTAGAAAAAAATGAGTAATTTTCCTACAAAATCAAAGGGCTTCGATGACAAGTAAAGCCAATTGTCTATGTAACTATTTTTGTATTCATTGCACACTTGAAACGTATGCCTCAAGTTTTTTGCAAACCATCTTCTCAGTGCCCTAATGTCAACATCCTCTGCCCAAATCAGGGCAGCCAAAATATAAAGTGGACTGGATTGAAATCACTTTGGTCATATTAATCTTTCTATTTGACTTGGCTCCTTAAAGATTAAAGCAATATTCATTTGACCTCTGTAATTCAAACACATAATGAGCAAATACACAGATCACTCATTTTCAAACTGTTACTCAGTCTTGATCTCAGAAATTCATTCTAGCTTTAATATTTCTCATCTAATTTGGAGGAATCTGCTATTATTGGTCTTAGGCAGAAAGTAATGCACTTATGGCCAAATAATTATAAAAAGCATAATACAATGTGATTTAATTTCTTAGGACAGTTTTCCAAAATAGGCAATTAAGGTATGGGACACCAATTCTCCAACCTCAATACAAAAACAACTGACATTTTTAAATAAATTGACATTGTGAGAGAAATCCTGAGAAAATGTAACATGCTTTTTGACATAGGGTAAGATCCTTTTCTCCATTCTCCAGTAACGATGCTCCATGCAAATGGAAATATCAAAGACATTGACATAACTTTATAGCTCACACTTAAAAAAAGCCTTTTACACATTACTACATATTGCTAGGACTTAATAACAAAAACTTTCTCATTTTCTTTTCATTCCTTAAGTTTTACTTTTGATGGTGGCTGTTTAACCTTGTGTCTGACAGAAGGAGCAGGAAGGAAATATGAATAAAATCTTGAAAGAAAAGTAGTCTTTGAGGAGATCAAGTGAGTCAAGGTGACTCAGGGTGACTCAGGGTGGCCTCAGGAAGTTAGAGATAAAGAGAATCATGTATAAGGGGCAAGGGATGGGAGTGGGGGACAAAAACAGGCAGGGTCTCAGTTGTAGACAATGGATTGTAGGCTTAGAATTCAAGAACCAGCATTCTTAAAATAAGTTAAGTGATACAGCCAACTAGCAATTTTGGTGACAGGGCTAGCAGCAGGAAATTGGCACTCAAAGCCACTTTGTAATTGGTGGCATGCTTCATCTCCACCATTGGAAGAGAAACATGTGCTGTCAGTATGTGAGTTCTATACAATCTCATATAGCTCAGTGTTTCACAATGATTTTTTTTAAATTCTGTGTCCTTCTAATTTTGAGCTCCCATAGGTATTCTCCAGTTTGCCCTACTTCAGAAAAGCTCTAGATTTCAAAATCCTAGAGTAGTCTGGAAGGGAATAGTTCCTGTGCTTCAAAGATGGACATGTGGTGTTAACTTTCACTGATGCATGAAGAACGCACAGCAGGGGTGAACTCCGGGGCACGCTATATTAATAGAGGAGAGCAATCAGAATTCTGCAACCCTTGATCTCCTCCTCTCAGCTTTCAGGTTTACAGTAACACTAGAAGAAAGCATGGGCTGTGGAATCCCTGAGAACTCTTTGGTGTCAGCAGAGAAAAGCAACTAGATCACAAAATGACAATCTTCTATGCTTGGGACAAGATTTCATACATGGAAGCTTTGAGTGCTTCCAACTGATGCACACACAATCTCATGCATTGGTCGTCTTAAATCAATGCACTTACACACTTGACCAACTACCACCTCTCACAATCTGTTATCCTCACCCAAACCAGAGCAATCATTCTCTCCACACCCTCCAATGCTTTTCTATGCATTTTCCCATCATTACTTTCATTCTTTCCAATAGTTTTCTATTATTGTCATGTCCATGCTTTGCAATGATAGCCCATCATTTTTCTGCTCCACCTCTGTTATGGTACCCCATTGCCCTCAATATAAATTGAAATGCCTAACCATATACTCTGAGGACCCTGTGACTTTTAGTGCCTGCTTACCATAAGTTCCTACTGAACTTCCCAACTTGCTCTGTGTATGTCTGACATGTTCCTTGTTCTTATTGTCACAGGATTAACTCTTCTCATTACTCACTAATCATTTCAAATGCTAATTCATCAGAAGAGAGAGAAAGAGAGAGATTTCCTGACCACTGTAGCTGATTTTTCCTTCTACTCACATTCTCAATCTCATTTTTCTCATCTTAATTTTCCTCCAAATTACTCACTCTAGAATATATTTTGTGGATTTTTTTACTTACATATTCCAGTTTAAATATGCTTATTATTCAGAATTATATCAGAAGAAAAAAAGAACAGAAACATGAAATTTAGGTTTCTTTTCTTTTGGGGGAGGGGGTCCAGTAGTAGGGCCTGAACTCTGGGCCTGGGTGTTATCCCTCAGCTCTTCAGCTCAAGGCTAGGGCTCTACCACTTGAGCCACAGCACCACTTCCGGCTTTGTTCTTTTTGCTTATTTGGTGCTGAGGAGTCAAACCCAGGGCCTCAGGCATGCAAGGTAAGCGCTCTACCACTAAGCCACCTTCCCAGCCCCAAAATTTAGGTTTCTAAAATCATATTATTACTCCCATTGATAACAATATGTGGCATGAAGCGGATATTTGATAAATAGGATTTTAATGGTCAGCTATATTTTCTGAATTGTTTGCTATTCTCCAGTGAATAAATTTCTCATTTAAGGCTGTAAGCAAAGAGTAATCTAATTCTGTAATTCACTTACTCCAGATTCTCCTGTAGTCAGCATCTTGGAGTCACAGGAAATAAGGAAAGAGCTCAAGCTAGTCTTTGGGTAGTTGTAGCTACATAAGCTATCACATCCAAGCACCTGAATTTTATTAACATAAGAGTAAGATGATATTCTCTTTCTCTCTTATTTTTTGTTGGTCATGGGGCTTGAACTCTGGGCATAGGTGCTGTCCCTGAGCTCTTCAGCTCAAGGTGAGCACTCTACCACTTGAGCCATAGTGTCACTAAATAATATTCTTGATTTGTCAGAAAATCTTCTACAGATATGCAGTGTGCACCTGACTCAATATACATGATTATATTATCTAGCAGGTATTTGGAATTTCTGGATATTTCCTTCATTTCTTGAACTCAAGATACATTAAAAAGAATTGAAACACAAGGTACCTTGGAACAATTCTATCCTGCCCGAGTGGTGTCAGGATGCCTTCCTCACCTGCCAACATTTCAAGAGCAAAATCTAACTATTTGTATTTTAACATATATTTTCTAAATAAAAAAGGGAGATACCAGCAATTTTGAAGAGGCGAGCTCACAACATCATTTAATTTCTTATCTCAGCTTGGCTCCTCATTGACTTAGAACTCACCAATGAGCTGAAAATTAGATTTGCTCTCCTGTACTATGTCCTACTGCTTCCCGATTGCTAGGTTTTGGGGCCCAGACACCCTGGGAGACATGACAGAATTAGCCCATTCCAGACCCAGGCACATCAGCAAAGTGGCTGTACTATGGCAATGCAGAGAAGCCTTCCTTAGGAGGAGCATGACTTTGTATCTGCAGCATAATACATAGCTCTCCTCTTAGGAACACTGGGAGAAGAAATGGCTAACATTCCAGGCAAGGACTTAGTCACACCTGGGCCATTTTAAGCAGGTCTACAGATGTAGAGCATAGAATGAGAGATGAAAACTAAAGATAAAATGCAGGAAGGGTAATATAAGAAAAATACCTTCTGTTTAAAAATCCCTTAAATGCTACTGTTCTCTTCAGGATAAAAATCCAGTTTCTGCATTTAGTAATAGGCTATTGTACAAAGGCATTTCAGTTCAATATAGCAGAGTTTTAAGAGGTTCTATCCATAAACAGAAGGACCAGGTTGCCTAGGCATCGCCATGTTCAGATTTGAGTTCAGCTCACAAAACAACTGTATTTTCCTAGTTTCTATGGAACTTGTGTTTAGTTTGCCTGCAAAGCACAAATCCTTCATCAAATTCCTCTTGGTAATCTAATTATTTTTAAGCCTAGAAGACTTATTCACGCACTATATTAGGACAGCTAGTAGAAACCAGAATGAAAGTAAACTTGGCAGGTAGCCTAGTTCCATCAAGTCAAATGTTGAGTTTTGATTTACATAGGGTTTGAAGTATAATTCTATTTCAGTGAATCTAGGAAGGCAAGAGGTAAAACTCTAAGACATAGAAAAGAGAAAGCACAGACATCACTCAGTTGGGACAAAATGCTGTGATATATCCTCAACTTGGAGTAGGAAAATTCCTTCTCCAGCATATTTTTTTCTCCTTATGCACAGGATAATAATGTACTGTTCGATTGTTGACTCTGAGAGGAAATGGAGATACTCTTTTTTAATTCTAATGGGACTTCTTCAGATAAAAACAAGGATGGAGAGAGGAATGGTGTGAATACAGTCATAAATGTAATGGAACCAGCCATTCACCATTGGCTCAAGCCTGAAAACTTAGCTACCTAGGAGGCTGAGATCTGAGGATTGCAGTTCAAAGCCAGCTTGGGCATGAGAGTCTGTGAGACTCTTATCTCCAATAAGCCACCAGAAAACTAGAAGTGGCGCTGTGGCTCAAGTGGTAGAGCACTCACCTTGAGCTAAAGAGCTGTGGGACAGCGCCAGGCCCACAGTTCAAGCCCATGATAGACAAAATAAATAAATAATAAAAAAATAGCAGAATCAGACAACTTAAGGGATGGGTGTGGCTATGACTGAAGCAGAGAGAAGAATGGAAGGAGTGACACTGATCAAGATGCATTTTACTCGTAAATTGACATAACTAAAACCACTGTGTGCAACTACTTATAGGCAAATTAGGACATACATCATATTATTCAGAAGGCAGGCATTATTGTTGGCCTTTAGATAATGTTAGTATCAGGAATGAGGCCTTAGAGTAATGAGCTCCCAAAGTGAAGTAAAACAACAAAACTCAAGGATTCTTACACAATTTGAACAGAGTTCCTCACAACTCAGTCACCAAGGCCACAACAACTGAACTATTTGTGGTATTCCATAAGTTAACATTAGTCTCATAGCTGATTTTACTTGAAAAATGGGTATCCCCCCTCATCATAAATAAGTCACAAATAACAGGCTGTGATGGTTGATTTTACGCATCAACCTGACTGGGCTAAGGAAATATTTAGATACTAGAAGAACTGTTTCTAGGTGAATCTATGACAATGAATTCAGAACAGATTAGCTTTGCGTCAGCAGAAAGGTGAAGGAATCCCATTCAACCAGTAGGACATGCATACATCACATTTGCTCTGTTTGAGCTGTGACATCCATCCTCTTCTGTTTTCAGATATTTGTTTCCTGGGTTTTGAAACCATTGACCCCTGACTGGAACTAATACTCTTGGCTCCTGGGTTCTCAGGCCTTTGGGCTCCGACCAGAACTATACCACTGCTCTTTCTGGGCCTCCAACTTGTAGACAGCAGATCACAGGACTCTCAGCTTCCACAATCATGTAAACCAGTCTCCTGTTATAGGTTTCATTGTGTGGGTCTACACATCTCATATTGTTTCCCTTTCTCTGCAGAACCCTGACTAATACACGGATTTGCTTGCCTAGATAATGTATCTGTATAAACATTTTAGCTCTATGATACGAACATATTAGAGCCAATGGATGCTCTAAAGATAGTTTTAGTATTTAAAAATCAATACAGGCTTTATTTTGTCAAAATATTGATCATCAATGAGTCAGCATGAACAAATACTAACATGAATCAAACTTTATTTCTCTTACCCCACTCGAGAATTGCTTTCTGAAGTGTGCCTATTCTTCCTTCCCAGGCCAGAAAGGAAGAAGATGGGCAAGTGAAGAAAGCAAACATCCCCTGGTACAGATGGGCTATCAGTCAAAAATAATTAGCTTTTTAGCCTTGGCTCATTCAGAAACTAGCTATGTGTCTGTGGACAAAACATTGTACTTTGTTGAGACTCAGTTTTCTCTTATATAAAGCAATGGATTTAGTAAGATTACTCTGAAGGTTCTCTCAGATGAGAATTTAGACTATTCTCTGAAATAATTATCTCCCATATGTTTTACATTTACTTAGGCCTTACTTATCTTTGAAGAATGAGAGGATATTTATTGTATGATAAAAAATTAAAACATCCAGTTATTGACAAAACAACCCTAATTGTAACAACAATAATGATTTTTAAGGCTCCCAAGAATACAAACATAGAGGGTAGAGAGAGAAGTCTTCCTTTCTATTGTTTAGTTGTAAAATAGGACTATCAGCACTCTCTTAAGGGAAAAAGCATCAGACTTAAAATGTAAAACCAGATTGTGCTTAATAATCCTTAATTCTTAAGCTTATATAGCTCCCCAAACACACTAAGGATCAAGAGCTCCTGAGTTCAGATAGAAGAAAGGTTTCTCCCAGAAGTGTGATGTTGCTTCCCTATACTGACTGTCATTTTTTTTCACAATGAAAAGCTGAATCTACATTTATAAGATAGAAATATTGGAAAGGAGGACAGGAGGCAATCTCCCTGGGCAGTAATTTTTGACATGTTTGTCTGTAATGTTTGACAAACATTGTTCAGAAAAAAAATGCAAACCTATTGGCCAGTACTGAGTTATTGAACCAATCCTAGGACTCAAAAGACCAAATAAAAGGAAACTAGACTTGCAGATAACTTCAGATAATTTCATTCCTTTGTAGTACAGAACTAATATACAGAAGTAAATAAGCATCTAAGTTAAGAATTTTAAATCCTTCCCTCGAACTTCACGAAGTTCATAAGCACTAAGAACGCACAGCAGATGATTGTACATTGAAATCTCTCTCTCCATTATCTATCTACCTACCTACCTACCCAATTTGCATATACTTAACACACATACCTAGTATGTATAAACAGAAATGTTTTAGTAAAAGAAGGACATGTTCTTTTTTCCATATTTTCTGGCATAATTATTGAATTTGTAGAATTATAACAATAGATAAGCAGCAAATCAGTAAGTGTGTCTTTCTTTCCTACCATGAACTTTCTTTCCCTCATCCTTAACTCACTGAACTTATCTGTATAATTTATTAGGTGGCTAAAAGAAATTAATGTAATGATATTTGACTAGGACTCAAGATGCTCAGCAAAATGAGTATGTGGTGAATATTTCGTAACTTGAATCAATGAGTGAATCTCATGAATGGCCCTCATTTCATCAAATGGGAGAAGCAATCAGGAAATATATACATGTGAGCTATTTCCCACACGTTCATTCCACTTTTTTTAAATCAAGTGTTCAAGAATTGAGTCTTTGAGTGTGACTTTATTATTGATTTGTCTGCTTCATACCTAGCATATTTTTATCACCATCAGAGGAATTCTAAGTAATAAAAAATTGACTTATACATACTTTCTTCCTTCATCATAAATAAATTGGGCTCTGTAGTGACCATGTTAATCAAGGCATTGCGGGATCTGTTAATCCCAATCTTTGCTGAATTTACAGTAGCTGAGAATGAGGGATACGAATCTGTTTATGGTTAACTTTAGTTCTTAGGCTCAGCAAGATATTGAAAGAAGAGAATTTTCTGTCTCTCCTACACCTTTGAGCTCAACGTTGGTTATGTCTATCTTTATTTATTTGCATTTATTTGTTAGACTCACCAAGTTTTTTTTTTTTTACAGCTTCCAATCAGCCTTCTCAACTCAGTTGCCTTCTTTCCTGCTGTGATTTTTATCACTGACTTGGAGCTCATGACTACTGAAATTCATGTTCCTTCACTTCTTACATAAGGAATAGCATTGAGTACTCATAAAGATTTTTAGATTTATACAGTCTGTACCCACTCTTAGTTTTTGTTCAATCTCTATTTCTCAAGCCATTCTTCTTTGATCACACCTTTCTTTCTGGTCTTTAAATTATGCTATTGTTATTGGAGTTATTTTGCTATATTACATTTGCAAGTTGTCATGCCAGTTCATCTCACTTTCCTGATGGTTACCACAGTATCCATACCTGAGACATTCATTTTCCCTGTGACCATAGGGAAAATCTCTTGACATTTGTCCCACTTGAGAGAACATGATTTGTCATTTCAGCAAAAGATTATTCATGAGTTTATGCATTGTTTTCCTCAACAACCACTTCCAAGAGCCAAGTTATAAACAAGATTAATATTGCAAACATTGTAGTCTTCTATTGGCAATATGTACACTGTATTTTCCAGCCTACACATCTGAAGATCATTTGTCAGATGAAAACAAGGTAACAGATTTACATAGTGATAAGAGTCTCTTCCTGTCTTCAACATGATACTTCACTTGCTAATATCAATCAGAAAAGGTTTGTTAACCTTGCCAATCTATGTGACAAAGAACAGGTAGATACATTTTCATCTTCCTTTCTCCCAGGTACTCAGATTAATTTTGTTGTGATCATTGGTTTTGTTGGAACTAGACTCTTTGCTCAAGTGTGCAGTGGTTTTGTAGCTACCAACAGGCAAAACTTTTTACCTTTCTATAGAAATTCAATATATCATGGATTTTAGTAATGTGGATTTTAGGTATGTGATGAAAAATAAGCATTCCCAGGCAAATAATGTGTGAGAAGTGTGTATGTGTGTGTGTGTGTGTGTATTATATATATTATATATATATATATATATATATATATATATATATATATATATATAAAATTCTGGTGTGGTGGTACATTTCTCTTAGCCTCCCAAATGTCACCATTTAGGAGGCTAAGAATAAAGGACTGACAATTTTAGAAGCCATCCTGGGCTAGAGAGCTGCCTTGCTCAATTTCTGCCCCATCCCTAAAATGGACATATACAGATACCAATGGCCGGTTAGAAAGAACACAATTTGAGAAATAGTTAATACCAGAACATTAAATATTGTTATCTGAAGACTTGAATAAATGAAGAAAAGTACATATTAACAGCTGTTTGTTAAATGTTAAAACGGCGAGCAAGTTCTTGTTTGGGAAGCAGAGAAAAGCAGCTGGACCCTGTACTTTGCTTTGTTCTCAAGTTAGAGCTAAGGAATTTTTGCCACTAGTGGGAAAGCACTTTGTCCATGGGCAATTCTATATTTCCTCTTATTTAACTTTCCTTCCAGAAGATTTTTTTTTCTATTCTTGTGCATGCTATGTTGCATTGCTCACCAGCTTTTGTCTCCAAGGAACAAGTATGCCTTCTGCCAAAGATAATGAGGCCACATTACCATTTAACATAAATATACAATTGCAGATTTACTTCAAAATGCAGATTTTGATCATAACCCAGGGTGGAGAGGAGAGTTGAGAATCTGAACTTTCCATGTTATATTGTTGCTCAAAGGGCTATAATTTCAATGACAATGACTTTTAAGACAAAAGTTTAATTTTAAGGACCTTGAAGTGTTGTGGTGGGTCAAGCACAAGGAATTCTTTGTGTGTGTTAGACAGAACAATCCAAAAGTTTTGTCAGTTTGTTTTCTCCACATATTTCTTTTTTTTAATTATCCACATATTTCTTTAACATATGCAATTATAGTCAAATTGTAATACTCAGGATGAGAACATGAGGACATTATTTTGATGACTGTCCTTTCCAGGGCTTTATTTTTTCTTATCTTGTTGATGTAACTTTAGGCTGAAAGCAGATAGTGAGGTACAAGACTCAAGGAAAAGGGCAGTGGGTACACATTTTCAGAGTTGGCACATTGTGATTCAGAAGAATGGAAATAAAATAAATTCATGCAAGCCAAAGCCCCCCACAAATTTATGACTGAACATAAGTCTCATTCTTTACTGCATTCAAATTTTCATTACCAAAGAACTATTCTGCATTAGAGATTTCATGTTTGAAATGGCTATCACTAAATTAGGGAAAATAGACTTTGCATCTGAGAAGCTGATCTCTGTCTTTGAGGCCTAGAATTAATTGTAATTTTATTTTCAGTTTCATGCCAAGCCCTCTCCATTTATACCTGATATCTGTTCCTACTGCTCTTCTTAGTTCTTTTGTTTCTTTTGTTCCTCTGAAACTGCAAATAAATACTCATTTGTTTTGTTTCATTCTATTCTTCTTTAATATATCAGAAAAGCTTACTAACAAAGGACACCATACACCCAGAGATCTTTATTTAATCTGCCATTCTGCTTGGAGACATAAGGTAATATGTAAATTTTTTATGCTTAAAGCCTCTTTTATCTGCCCCTAGAAATCACTTTATACCTTACTAAATCTTTCCACTCATTTTTTGGTGCTTATTTGCTAAACATTAATTATTTATTCAGAATCCATAAAAAGTACTTATAGTCTCTAAACTTACTATACAAATCAATCGAAACAAAGACCATAATTCTCTTCATTCTCCATCTGGATCACATATCATATACTCAAACTGAATTATTCTCGTCTGGTTCACCAAGTTAAGATAAAAAGCACAGTATTAAACCTTTCACTAACTCTTGTTTTTCTAGAATATATCATATATTTAACTTGAAATTAATTTTCATTTAAACATTACCTTTCAAAAATTAAATTTTAATTTCCTATCCAGGACAATTCTCATGTCATGTAATTTATTTTAAAAGTTAAACAAATGTTTGGTTTCTATTGTATGTCAGCAGACAGAGATAAACCATCTAAAAAGTGATAAGATATTTGGGCCAACAGAGAAAAATTTTGGGTCTTCTTTTTGATAATATAATCCTTTCTCAGGGCAAAAGATAAGTGTACTGGCTTGTTTAAATATAAGTATACACAGATACATTACAAGCTTTCTGAGTTGGAAGACATTAATAATGAGTTGTATAATGAGAGATCTTTGACAACTACAACAGAAAAAGAGATGTACTTAAGCCACCCCAAAATTGCTAATAAAAAATGCCTCTATCCCTGAGACAAATCAAAAATCCTTTCTTGCTTTCTCTTCTGAGTTCATTGATTGTTAAAAGATAAAGAGAAAAGAAAAGGGAGAAGAGTGAGAGAAGAGAGAAGGAGGAAAGGAGAGAGTAGAGTGGAGAGAAAGACAGTTGGAGGATAAGGGAAGAAAGGAAGGGAGGAAAGAATTGAAAGAGGAAGGGAGGGAAGGAAGGAGGGAGAGAGGAAGGAAGGAGGGAGAGAGAAAGGAAGGAAAGAAGGAAGGAAGGAAGGAAGGAAGGAAGAAAGAAAGGGAGGGAGGGAGGGAGGGAGGGAGGGAGGGAGGGAGGGAGGGAGGGAGGAAGGAAGGAAGGAAGGAATCCAGACAAGGTAAAAAAAAGAAAACTGTAAATCGAGAAAATGAGAGGAACATACCCCCTATTTCTATAAAGAGTTCAACAATAACAAATCTCAGACTTTGCTTCTCAATGACACGAATAAACATTATTGCTACAAAGAATGTCAAGGTCACTAACTAATCAAATGTTAGTGACTCCACCACATGATTATCACTTGTAAATGTGTTCATTGATGGCCACAATTTTCCTGGTAGACTGTCCTCCTTTCAGTGCATTAAGGGTCATGGGAGACTGGCAAGGAAATATTACCACCCAGAAACACTGCTCCATGGTATTTAGAGAAGTAGATTCTACATCTTCTGATAATGACCTCAAAATAATGAGATGAGGATTAAAGGGAAAATTAAGAAAAATTTTTTTTTCTAAAAATTAAAGAAAAATTGAAAGAAAAAATAAATCTAAAATTAAATCTAAAATTAAAGGAAAAAATGAAGAAATGGATTTCATCTTGATGGTAAGAAATGATCAATAAATTCTTTAAGGAATCCTCAACAATGTTAATAAATTCCTTGGAGTTTATAATGGCTGGATGCTGAATTTTTAAAGTTCTTTTGGTTAGCGAATCAGCTAACTTAAAATGTTTCCTCCTAGAGTTAAATCTGATAAGAGAAGACAGAAATTTAATGTTAAAAAAATCAAGTGTAATATGACTTTGGAATTTCCTGCAAATATTAATCTTATTCATTGCTTCATTTGCACCTTGTAAAGATGTTTAATGTGGCAGACTCTAGTTATCTTATGCTTGGTAAGAAAGCCTAAATTTGTGACTGCTCAGACAGTACTTTATTAAATAATCACAGATTTATGGAAAAATTTAAAAATGGTCTCTCCGATACTAGCAGTATTTCAGGGAGATGAAAGAGAGGTATGTAAAACATACTCTCTCTTCAAAAATAAAGAGAAGGTGCTTACAGGATGAGTTTCTCCACCAAGCCTTTTCTTGGACCTCTATACTCTCTCCTGTCTCTTAACTACCTGTCGTGTAGATGTCTGTGTGGGTGGGAGGAGCTCCCTGCTCAAGGGACCACAGCTACCCTAGTGGCAATGGAGTGGATCTAATGTCTTCTCTGTGAGTTGCCAAACTAACAGGTTTTATTACCTGGAAAATGCATAAAACAGCTGTTTTTGTATGAGCCCCAGGCTCTCTAGTTAATCATTCTTGCAAATAATATTAAGTGGGATAAAATGCTGGTTTGCTGCCTTCAATTCTTTGCCTAATATAAGACAATATGGTTTGGACACTAGCAAAGAGCAGTGATTTATCACAGATGCATGCTACTCTGCGTGGTTTTTTTTTTTTTTTTTCAGTTCAATAATGAGTCCCTCATTCCACTTGAAACATTAATGTCCTGCATCTATAAAACACAAGAATTTGGCAGTGAGTATGCATTGAAAATATTGATATCATGTTTGGAAGATGCAAAACTGGTACTTTAAAAATGTTTTGCGGTATTCATAGGCAAGTCAGTGGTCCAAAAGAAAACCTAAGCTATTAATTTTAATAAGTTTTTTATTGTGAAAATACTGCACAGAGGGGTTACAGTTACATGAGCAAGGTAAGAAGTACATTTCTTATCAAGCATTGTTGCCTCCTTTGTTTTTCCCCTACCATCCCTTCCCTCCCACCTCCACAACTAAACTCCCCCCTCTCCTCCTACCCCCCCCCCCCCGCGCCTAAATTGTAAAGTTTGTTTTTCAACATAGTGTCTTATACATCTCATTGTTGCAATGGTTCAACCTGTATCCCTATTTAAACAATTTGTTTTTTCCCTTCCCCTCCCCAAATTATACCAACATCAAATACAGTGAAAACAGGGGTTATACCGTGGGGGAGGGACATACAAAGCAATAAAAAGATCACATGGTACCTTATAAATATGTTAGAAACAATAGCAAGAAAGAAAAAAAAAAACACTTGGGTCCCTATCTTGGGGTTCATTTCACTGAACTTCATCTTATCTGGTCATATATGTAAGGTCCGCTCCTAGATGGCTAGCAGACTCCACCCTCCTCGCAGCAAAGTCTCCACCCAGTACCTGCATTACCTAGGCAACTGGGACACCTGGAAGAGGTCACTTCTGCATCTGCTGAGGTCACATCTGAATTTGATGTGGCCACACCTTTCTCCGCCCACCTAGGTAAGGCCTACCCCAGGCCCAGATGCTCTCTCTTTGCTCTTTTCTAGCTCTTTCTCAGCTCTTTCCTTCTCTTCTCTTTCCCAGCTCTCTTCTCTTTCCCAGCTCTTTTCTCTTTCCTAGCTCTCTCTTTCCCACCTCTTTCCCAGATGCTCTTTCCTAGCTCTTTTCTCTCATTTCTAGCTCTTTTCTCTCTCTTTCCCAGCTCTCTCTCTTTCCCAGCTCTCTCAGCTCTCTTTCCCAGGCCTTTCCCCACCGTGTGGAGGACCAAGATGTCCTGGTGCCAGCCAGAGCGATGAATAAACCTACCCCTTACTCAAATACCACGTGCGTGGTGCTGTTCTTTCTCGGCTACCTCTTTTTAAAGACCTAACAATATGTATATAGCTTTGGACCTTAAATTTTAACCATAATTCAAAAAAGGAAATAAAGATACTTGAAGTTTTGTAACCAGCCATCTTGGATTGTTTGTTCCAGATACCAATGACTCAAGTTCTTTTTCCTACTTAGGAGGTCAACATGAGAGAATCATGCTTCGAGACCAAAAGTTTAAATGACCTTTTTCAACCCATACTTTGGTCTTGTGGTCCATGCCTGTCATCCCTATCTACCTGGGACAATGGGAAGATCATAGTACTATGCCAGTTTGAGGAAGAAAAATCTTCAAGATCTCATCTTTACTGGAGGAAGCTGGATGTGGTGGCATATGCCTGTAATCCCAGCAATGACAGGAAATCTAAAGTAGGTGGATCCTGGCTCATGTATGTACTCAGGCAGGAGAACAGACCCTATCCTAAAAATAACTAGTGAAATCAAGGTCAGAGGTAAGGCTCTGTGGTATTGCAGCAGCTTAGTAAGTTCCAGGCTCTGTGTTCAAACCCAGTGCCACCATAAAGGGGAAAAAAAGCATTTGTGAATTTGTTTCTTTTCACAATTGTACCAGTTGAATGAATAGTACTGGGTGCTTCTCTTGGTTTTAGACTCATAAGGAAGACTTACATAGTTGTAATTGAAAATTGCTTCCCTCCTTTTAAGAAGATATAGTTTCTTTTTAAAAATACTATCTTTAAGTAGTTGTACAAAGGGATTTCAATTTAGCATGTCAGTATAATATATCTTTATCATTGTCATAGTTCTATTAATAATATTTGCTAATTTGTGTTAATTAGTTTTCAAATGGAGGAAACTGAGAAATTTAAAAAGTTGGAAATTACTTATACATTTCTTCTCATTTAGATACTTTTTTTGATCTTCTTTCTTTTGTGTTATCACAGCAAAAATACTGTATGTTTTTTGAATATGAAATAAATACTCAAACACTTAAATTTTTCTTATAAAAGTGCAATGAATTTCTTAATGATTTCAATAATCATTCTGTATTATAGCCAAACATTTGGACCCTATTTAGAGCATTTGACTTTTGTTAAAGTGTTCTCTATTCACACATAAGCATGTGACACTTCAAATGGAAAGCTGAGATTAAGCAGACTACCAAAAGATGTGTCCACTGGCAGGACATGTTTATACTTACTGGCTGTGCAATTGTACTGTGGCCACTAGCCAACTGGCTCTATTCTTGAAAAGACAATATAAAGGCTGTGAGACATAAACAGGAACTTTGGGGAAGAAACAAAATAGTACTTGTTGATCATAATACAGGCGTAACTATGCACTCTGTCTTCCTTCTCTCTGCAAACACCTTAAAACCAACTTTTGGAATAACAAAACTATGTGCTCTCCAGGAAAAGAATAGCTAGTTCCAGAAAGTCAAAACTTCAGCAATCTGATATTAAAAAAGTCCCTTTTTAATGTTCAGGGTGATTATAATTAACAATAGTGTATTGGATATTTTAAAATAACTGTAAGAGGATTTTGCATACTCTTACAACAAGGAAACAAGAAATGTTCAGGATGATCCATATACAAATAATCTAGATTTGATTATTATACTACCTCGACATGTATCAAAACAGCATGCTTAGCATAATGGATAAGGACAATCATTTTTTTGCCAAAAATAATGCAAAGCAAAAAATCCCCCCAAAGCTGTCTATTTATATTTCTAAGTGTGTTTTCCATTGCTTTCTCTTCAATCCCTGTGTCTCAGTTTTATCTTTCCTCTTCTCTTGATTGCAACTTCCAGCTTGGAGGAACAAGAGAAGTGGTCACTGGTGTAAAAAGACCACATGCTCCTAGCACTGGTGGCTCACGCCCTGTAATCCTAGCTACTCAGGAGGCTGAGGTTTGAGGATTACAATTGGCAGCCAGGCTGACAGGAAAGTCCTTGAGACCCTTATCTCCAATTAACAATCAAAAGTAGAGTTGGGTCTGAAGTGGTAGAGCCCCACCTAGCTTTGAGCAAAGACAATGTTAGAGACACTGTCAGACCCTAAAGTTCAAGTACTAAGATCAACACAAAAACAAACAAACAAAAGAGTGGGACTCATTTAGGAAAATGAGATAAGAAATTAGGAGAAGAGACCATTTGGGGGTACTCAGAGGTGTCAACGCATATATGGGCTGAAAAGGAGTCATTACTAGACTTAAGGAAAATATCTCTAGGAATATCTTGGCTGTTGCTGCTAAAATTTGAATTCATAGCTCTTTAATTTTGATATCACATGCAATAACAAGAGATAATTAAATTAGGAAGAACTCCAGTTTCTCCAAGCTATTTGTGATCCCTAACATCATTTGGGGAAATAACTGTAGCTTATCCACTACCACCAAAGAAGAAGGAGAACTTGTCCTTCCCATAACAATCAGAGGAATGTTTTCCTCATTACCAAGTCTTCATTTTTCCTGTTGGCATTGTAATGCCTGCAGAGGTCTCATTACTGTTGCTTTCCATATTTTCATTTTAAATTATTGATAAGCTCTAGGAGGACTGGTCCATGACTGAACACAGACAGGTAGCTAAGAATTATTTTTTTCCAGAGAGCAATTAGAATATAATTATATACAACTGTCAGAATTAGAAAGCAGACAAAGTACATGACACCCAGTTGGGCTGTTCAGTTTGGGAACTCCATGGGGCAAGTCAGATCTCTTGTGAAATCAATATGTAAGAATGGTTAATGGAATGGGACTTGATCTTTTCAATCTCTGTCTTGCTTAGCTCTGGGGCCTTCTGTCTGCCTCTCATTATGACAGCAATTACTGTCCAAACATCATCATATGGCCATGATTTAATTAGTTTCAAGTCTTGCTCCAAAGGTAAGTACCACAGACTTTTTGGTCTCATTCTCTACCTTTCTTGTTGGAAGCAGATTACTCAAATAGCAGAAATAAAATATCATTTTTGTTGGCATGTGGAAATTTCAATGCCACAGCTAAAGAAAAAAACGCATGTAGAAGTTAACATTCTTAAAACCTTGAATGTAAAGTTCCATTGCAGTTAAAAACAGAAAGAAAAAAAAAACCAAGGTATTTCAGATGGTTGAAAGATTTACCAACAAGGGATATGAAAGCAAAAACTCATAATTTTATCAACTTTAAATATTTTTAAACAACAGTAACATCACAGAGACCTCATGACACATTAGCATACAGTGAGATTTGAATAAGATTTTAAAATAATTTTAAAATACTATAAACTAGAACCAGTAAAACTTGACTTTGTTTCAGTTTATATTTTTAAGTTTTGTTTTCTATTATTTGGGATTAAGATCAGATGTCTTTTCACTGGCATACCACTGTGACATTTAATTTAAAACTAAATTTACTTAAATATATCAATATGTAATTCAATGAATCCAAATTTTTCAGGACAAATAATTATTTTAAGGAAAGGTTTATTTTAATTTTACTACTTGAAGCCAAAACCCCAAAGCTATATCTATAACCTATTAAGGCTCTCAGCTTGCAAGACACATTGTGTCTTCTTGTTAAATTATAACTATCTCTGAGTCAAAAGTGAACCTTGAAAATATAAATGGATTGTGCCTGACCACATCCGAAGGGATTTAGAATCATACATTCAATGATTTTGAAAATAATACTTTCCCCACATTCTAAGATTTGATGATATATACTTGAAGAGTTTAAATATATGGTTCCTCAGACCTGGGAAATTTCACCTGCTTCCTAACATGGCTTGTTTTAAGGCTGAGCCCCAGCCCCACTGATGGAGAACTTTGAGCAACTTTCAGTCATTAAGTGCAATTCTTATCATAGAGCACTATTCAGATGCTTGCCAAATTAACAACAGCATACATTTCAACTCCTTCACATTCTGCATAGACTCTGAAAGCCTGGGTCCTACCTCTGTGTTGGCTTCCAATTACGGTTACAAGATTCCTGAAAAGATCAACTTACAGAGAAAAAAGTTTCATTTTGGCTCACGGTTTTGGAGATGTTAATTGGCTCTATAGCTTTGGAGTCTGTGGTGTGTGACAGCAAGCAGAACATGGAGGAAAGCTGCTCAACTCATGGTAGCCAGGATTCAGGTTAGGAAGGGAATGGATTCCTATCTTCTCCTTGCGGGCTTTTTACAATAACCTAAGACCTCCCATTAGCTCCACACCACGGTGCAACACCTTCTAATCGCACCATGGACCTGCCACCAAGCCTTTAACAATGAACTTTTAGCAACTTCCAATCCACAAGCCACATAAGGTCCACAAAATCATTTGCTACTTAATGGAACAGAAATGTATGCTTCTCATCAGGTGCCCTCCACCCTTAGCCATACTGATAATTTACTGTGGCTCATAATAAGATAATTAAAATAGCACTGGGAAATATAAAGGTTCCCTATCCCAGGAATAATAACAATCTCTTTGCAAACAGTATAGCCATCTGTCTTTCTTCACATGAGTGAGTTATTGATTAATGTTCTGTTCTCTTTCTCTGAAATGTTATACCCATAAATTTCCTTGCAAAAATCTTATTTACGGTTTGAAAATCAGTCTACATGCCATTTTCTCCATTAAATCTTTTCTGACTCTTCTGTCCGAAACTAAATTTACCGTTCTTAATTCTCTCCTAGCATTTCCTTATCATTCTCCTATAATCTTTGTTCACTTATTTTTCTAAACTTATTAGTATGTAATTTTACCCTGTGTGATTCTAAAAAGAGGTTATCAGATGACCTGAAGACAAAGTCTGAGATCAAGATTAATGTTTTGCCCAGCAGCATTTGTGTTAAGAGCAAAATTCCTACAAAAGTACATCACATTTATCCTCCTTGCGTATCTGATGTTGAAATTTGGGGATTAAGTTACATTTTTTTCCTTACTTTGTTGCACAGTTTATTCTGTCCTATGTTTTATATCCAAGGAGTTATGCTGATAAGGAAAAAGTTAATAAAATAATCTTCATGTTCAAGTCTCACCAACAAAGCAATAGTAACTCCTGTCTTCTAAGACTCTACTAGAGGGACATCAGGGCTCTTCAAAAACAGCTCTCCACTTTCTTCTTCTCTTCTGGCTTCTAGGCCTCTGTTGCTCACTGTATTATGTAGCATGTGACAATTTTTCTTTTGTTTCAGCTTGTTCTCATCACCGTTCATGAAGTGAGACATCTCATCAAGATGTCTCAGAAAATCCCTCTCTTGTGGGCTGGCTCACTTTCTCTTATGGACAGTCAGGTGCTGGAATCCATGTTCACAGCATCAAGTGGCAAGCAAGAAGCTTGTATACCCTTGCCCAGATTTCCTTAGGAGATCATGTTAGAAGACAGTGTGAGTTACTCTCTCATCCAACAACATACACCTTTTTCGACACCTGGTCATCAGACAGACTTGGTCTTAATTCTTTAGTCCTTTCCCTGACCCCTTCACTTTTCTCCCCTAAAATTTACTCAGAGGAGGCTCGAGCTTTGAAGCAGAGCATACCTGATGAGAGCCCATTTAGATACTCTGACCTTTCTTACTTACACAATTATCAGTAGTAAGTATAAGGCATGGATTCTTTGATATTAACAAACTTCCTTCATTTCAGTAGTAAGTTGATCTTGATGTCCAACTGAATTTTTAAACTGTACACATTCATAGATTACTGAAGTCATACTATTTTAAACAGAAGGAACAGTGAATATTCTTCTTTTAAACTGTTAATTTTTCTTGTCCAGGCTCGTATTGTATAGTCCAATATCAGAAGTTGTTCTTCTGTCTTCTTGCTGCCCCCTAGTGAGCATCTGGTATATCCCCTAGGGCTCCAAGCAGTGTGAAGTGAGATGGGAAGAAAGTCTTAAGGCTGTTGGAAGAATTAGTAGTAGAAGATTCATATAAGCTACACTGGTCAGATAAAAACAAAACACAAAACACAACTTTGAACAACAAATACCATCAGTTGTCCCTCATTTGTACAAGCTAAAATGGTGAATCTCATTGCAGTGGTGTAGAATGTGTGTCACTAAAAGCTGGGAAAGGGAGAGGCAGGTACAGGGAAGTTGGATAATGGTTCCAGAATGCACTCAGGTTGAGGGAATGATCTTCATTGTCTCACAGCACAGAAGGCTAATTGTAATTCATAAATCTTTCTTATATACTTAAAACAACTATAACAGAGAAGTTGGAGATTACCAACAGAAAGAAATGACATTGAAGGAGATGGAACTGAAAAGTATCCTGATTTGATCATTATATATTACATGACAGGAATTGAATTACCACACTATATCTCCTTTTATGTTCAATAAAAAGCAGTTGAGATAACTTTATAATATAGTGAAGATTATTTTGGAACCCAGCATCATTCTTAATTTATTCTTTGACCATGAGTGTGGAATTATAACCAGTTTAGCACCTGAGGACTTCCCTTGGTCTTACTCATAATCCATACCCACTTGGTCAACAGCAGGCTTTGGAATTATATTATTGTTTAGAAAACTGCTCCTGGGCTCAAGTGGTCAGATAACTGCACCCAAGACTGGAGGTAAATTCACTTGTCAGAGCAAGCAAAGGAACAAACACAGTGTTACAAAAGTGTTGGCAATGTTTTATGTGTCATTTATGAGAACATCTGGCCCTTAGGCCCTAGAAAACCCACAGAATCATTTAGTACGTGACAAGACAGGTTCGTATAATTCTCATATGTTTCATGTCAGTTGCCTGAGGCCAACTTCCTGTAATAAAAATTTTGTATGGTCCATGAATAAGACTACAAAAGCCTAAATGGCCCTTGCCAGACATAAAGGTTTCCCAACTTTAGACGCCCTTGTGAACTTAAAAACTGAAGTCATTGAACACTGTCAGGTCATCGAGAAAAGATCCTAAGAAAAGGAGCACCAAGGTATAGTTGTTTAAATCCTCTCAGTTTTTTATAATGAATCAGACTCTTATAATTCCATGAAATAAGGAACAGGATCCTGAAAGTTCTTTTCTTAATAAATGAGAATGTTCATTTCTTAAAAAGAGATGGGAAATTTTGCTAAAGGGCTAATTTTTTACACCGTGATTTAGGTATAAATCATGACATTTAGTTGCAAAAAGTGTGTCTTTCTTAACAAACTGTACAGAATGGCTTGCACACTACTGGTTCCTTTGCATGTGTTTGGGGTTGCAGTTCAATCAAATATTTGTTAGCTACTGGAAGACAGTGTAACAGGTGTGGATATGTGATATCACCCATTGGCTAATATAATTGCAAACACTCTTGTACTTCTGGAATCTTGTGCTAGAAGGAGTTGTAAACAGTACTCAGCTTCATGTCACCAGTCACAACTGATATCAAATAATACAATCGCACCTGATATCAAATAATGAAAGCTTATTCTAGAACTAAACTTTGCAAACCCTACAAGTCAGCAGCTGAAATGCTGGTGATTTGTGAAGGAAGCAAGAGAAGATACTACTCAATTGCTGCAGAGTTCAAGGTTGTGGAAGTGATGCTTCTCTGTGGTTGTTAACATGATGCTATATCTCCATGTCTGTCATCACAGACATGGAGACGAAGCATGGATGTCTCCTCCACATTGACCTTCATTGTTATATTCTGTTTTATTTTCATTTTGACAGCACTGGGATTTGAGGCCTTGCACATGCTCAGCTTTGCTTGCTTGGCTGGAATTCTACCATTTGAGTCATGTCCCCAACCCCATGGACTAAGTTTGAAAGCTCATAATCGATAGTCAAATTAGTTCATATAAAGAGAACACTTCCCTCATGAGTATGTTGGGAGGGCAAATTATTTTTTAAAGGAAACATATTTTATGACCCTTTGAAAGACGTCAAGGAAGCAATGTCACAGGAAACTGCAGAAGCATAATTGCCTTCCCTGTGTTTTACTGCCCAAATTTAGGCAACATGTCTGTTCATTTACTTGTTTAGTATCTAGATGCTGTTTGTGACTCAAAGACACAACTGTTGCCCTCAAAGGCTAATAGAACTTAAAAGAGGGGTGCTCACATCAAGGTCTTACACCTAAATAGCACCTTGTGGCTGCACTAGGCACTATCCTCTCTAATTCTTAAGCAATCAACCCAGTTTCATAGACTTGTAAACACAGGAAGCAAAACATTCAGTGACTTGCTCATGAAACCAACATTCTGCCACGACTAAATTCATTTCTTCTAACCTAATTCTTGCTTTTCCTATGTCTGTGGCGACTTGCTTGTAGAACATGGTAAATCCTTCTACTAGTTTCCTTTCTACTTGTAAATCATCCAGAGTCCAACTAGAATCACTTACTCATTCCTACATATGAACAATTCCATTTCTACCCATGAACTATTGACTTCTTAATGAAGTCACATAATTTGCAGTGAGAATTCACACTGTTCTCATCCTTTCTTTAAGTACTAAGATATGAACTCGGGGCCTTGCATTGCTATGCAGGCATTCTACCACCTCAGCCCTCACATAATTTTAAAATTCTGTTACCTGCCATATATTTTTTTCTTTCCTATCAGGACTATTTCAGCCTGTACCTTTGAGGGAACCATGCTGAGCGCTATAATAACTTAAGTTGTTTTAACCAAGAAAATTCAAGAGAAAATCTGTTGGCTACGGTAAAGGAAAGTTATAATTTAAAAAAGTTAAAAATAAAGAAGTACTTAAATAAATGTATATACAATACTAGGGTACCAAAATAGAAAACAGTAACAACAGAGGATATAACCTAGGGGGAAGAACATATAAAAGAAACAAAAAATTACATAGTAAATTAAAACCAACAAAGAAAAACCTCTTGTGTCCATGTCTTGGAGTTCATTTCCTTTAGCATCATTTTATATAGTCATATGTACATAGCTATTGAGCTATTCTGCTCATCTACTAAGATTATCCTAGATGTACATTAATTATTGCAATTAAGGGAAACCATGGGACTTATGTTTCTTTAGGGAAGGGAAGGAAAACAGCAGAATGGTGAGATAAAGGACAAGGGGGAAAATCAATGCAACAGGGATAAACGCAAGACAATATGTTGGAAATGAACTGTACAACTTTGGGGGTAGCAGGGGGAAGGGAAAGTAGGAGAAAATTGAGGGAAGGGCTAACAAGGTTGACAAGAAATGTACTCATTACCTTCCTTATGTAACTGAAACCCCGCTGTACATCACCTTGACAATTAAAAAACTTAAAAGAAAAAAATCATGAAATAATAAAAAAGAAGTAATAAACATTTCTAGAAAATAATCACTGCTTATAACTGCTTATAACTAAAACTAAGCCAGGAGGAGGAACATATCTCTCTTCATGATCAATTTAACAGACAAATATTTGAGGAGCCATCAGCCAGTGCAAAAAGGCTTCTATGTAAGGTTCATAAATTGCTCGATTGAAATGTTGGCTTCCAACCATTATTCTGAAACAGGTGTCTATTCAAGGAATAGGATGATAGGCCAGAAATAGAAGAAGTATTTGTTCGAAACAGAATCACGAGCAGGCCTTATTAACTTGACTAGCTTACTATCTAAGAACTGTCAATATATAAGCCTTCCTAGGTTTACATCCTATGCAAAGCAGGGACAGTGCTAATGACTTGAGATGAAAAATAGAAAATGAAAAGCTACAATTATCAGAACAAGTTTCTACAATGGGGGCATCTCTGTACAACTTAAATCAGCAAGGTTTGGACTTTGTAACAGGATTTCCAAATGGAATTATTATTACAGCTTCAAAAAGACACATTTTTCTCAGTAGACACTATTGAAAATGAACTATACAACTCATGGGAAGAATGGAAAGAAAGAGCTGACATTGTAAAAAAAATCCAACCTATTCATCACTAACTATTCATCACTGACTTATGAAACCCTCTGTGCATCACCTTTATAATAAGAATAAAATACTTAATAATTAATAAATAAATAAACATACTCTTTCCCCCTTCTACACGAGTAATAAGGAAGATACCTTATATCCTCACTTCTCATACTCTTACATCCAGTTAAAACCTTTTTGTACATTGAACACCAATCACAGAAGTGTAAAATGTTCAGATCATATGCTGGAAAAGAACAGGCACATTTATACTGCTTTATAAATGTTTTCACCCTGAAATTCTGGTATCTGAAGTGCCAAAGCAAAACAAAGATGATTACTCAATGCATGGATTTATCTAGGGCCTCCTTGGTGCTAGTTAAACAACTGAGCATACTCCAGACATATTATCTTACAGCATTCAAGAAACACAACATAGCATTTTCCCCCTAGTCCTGGAGTTTGGATCTAGGGTCTTTTGCTTGCTGGAATGGCACTATGCCCCTGGAATTCCTCCAGTGAGGCTTTGTGCTACTTAATTGGAGATGAAATTTCATAGACCTTTCTGCTTGGGCTGGCTTTGAGTTATGATCCTTCCAATCTCAGTGGTTTGGGTAGCTTGGATTAGAGGGTATCTTGGATTAGAGGCATAAGCCACCTGTCCTTTACAGCTCAACAATTTGAAGGAGTGGGGTCAACTTTGGCTTACAAAAGAGGGAAATAAATCCCACTGGAGTGAAGCAATGAAGGGGCTACACTCAGGTACTACACTCAGCCCCACATCCTTCCAATTTCCATGGTGTCCCCTCCACTACTCCAAATCATGTAAGCACAATGTGTTTCTGTTCTCATCTCTAGAAGTGTGTTTTCTTTCTTTCTTTCTTGTATTCTTTTTTTAATTTTATTTTATTGTAAAGAGGGGTTGCATTTACACGAGTAAGACAATGAGGACATTTCTTGTTGAGCATTGATACTGCTTCTCTTGTTGTTTTCCCACCATCCCTTTCCTCCCCCTGTACTTTATTATTTAATGAGAATGGATTAACATTTAATGTGAGCTCAGTCAGCATCTGACAGATTATTTGAATGTGTTAATTTAACAAAGTAATGACTGTCAAAGTGGTTCAACATATACAAATGACACTGACTCAAAAGCAGGACTTCATAAAGTTGAAGCTTCTTTATGGTAAGATGTGCTGATGGTGATATTGTAAGGGAAGATTGATCCTTATGGGCAGAGAATGGTAAGTGGATGGTATAGAGTAGCATTGGGACAGGTTGTAATACTCATGGGGCCAATAATAATGGTATACACTAATTGGGCCTGAATCAGGGTTGTAAGTAGCTATTAGATAACAGCGGCAGTTCAGTGCTTATCTGTAGGGGAAAAATGGTCTCCAAATGCAAGTTGATGCTTACAAGGCTATGTGGCCCAGAGAATATGTTCATCCTTGCCATATTTCTAGAGTTTAGAGACACAGAGAAGAGAAGGGAGGGAAGTGAAAGCAGGAAGGAAGAATGCTTTGATTACTCATGCAAGAATGGAGTGCCAAATACTATGTCAGTCAGTGCCAGAGAGATGATCTCATTTTAGACTATCTTTATTAGCATACATTAATATGATAAGAGATAGTTCTATAGATGTATAAGGCATGCTTTGAACAAGTTCATCCCCTTTATTATATTCTCTTATCCCTCTCTCCTCCCTCTCAAATAGTGCTTAATGGATTTCATTATGTTGAAGGCAGCTATATTTGCCCTCATTATTTTAATGAAGCTAAAGAGGTTAGTAGTTTAACTACACATCATTCTAGAGCTAATCCGTGGTTAGGGTCTCTATTTTCTCTTCCTTTCTGTTTACCAGTGTCATTGTTACTGTGATAAGTTGGTGTTGGAGGAGCAGGGCGGGGAGGGAAGGGAAACTTCCTGGGAACATTCCTAATTGGAAGTATGAATCTATTTAATTATTCAGTGATAACCATCTCCACAGTCTTCTCATTTTATTCCACAAAGCTTAGCATCCATGATATTTCCTGTCTATTCCAACAGTTGTTAGAAAGTGAAAACAAAATTGGGCTGAGAGGCTTGGAGAGGAATTTGACTATGTGTTAAGAACTAGCCATAACTGTCCTGTTTTAGATGATGAACCCAAGAATTGCATATGGGCATCCTAATGTATAAACACTACTCATGCATTCACATATAATATTTGACATAGTGTGTCAAAATACTTTTACGACAATGTTCACTTTTGCAAAACTCAGGAGATGGAGAGCAGGACTGTGAATGTCCCCTCCATCAGTGAGTGTGGTGGACTAAAGGCAGGAAGGAGTAAAATGAAGCCAAGATCTGCTCTGGGCTCTAGAAAAAGGACTGGCAAGAACCACAGGGGGAGGTGTCTCCCACAGGGCAAGGTGACATGTTATCTTGATCCTCAAAAGTCTCCTGGGTCCCTTGTGCTTCCTAAAGACATCCTTATCCAGGCTATGGAACCATAGCTACGGAAGCATTTGGGAGACGCTGATCTCACTGCCTAGAGAAAGGGTGTCCCACACGCAATCTCCTAGTCTAGTGTGTTTTATTTGTTTATTAATTCCTGTTCTAGAAACTTCAGCTAGAAGCTAAGAAAAATCCCTTCAGTTTCTCTGTGTGACTGGAGGTGTAATGATGTCTGTGGCCATATCTAGACACATTGAAGGGCAGATAGAAAGCCTGCCAAGAGAGAGCAATGATGCATTGTGCTCAGATAATTAAGGACAAGACCTACTGAGACTGTGAAATCCTTGCTTATCCCCAAACTCAATAATAATATTTTTCCCTTGAAGTCTGGGAAATCACCCTTGAATTCTTAAAACTATTATTCCTTTTTTATATGTATGCATATTAGAGTTGCATGTTTTTCTGATACCAGGGCTTGAACTCAGGCTCTCACACTTAATCCTGACAGTGCTCTACCATTTGGCCCATACCTCCTGCCCTGCTTTTAACTGGTTATTTGAGAGATGAGTTTTTTCTACCTAGGCTGGGCAATCAAACTGCAATCTTTTATATGTTAGCTTCCGATGTGGCTCAGATTACAGGCATGAGCCATTGAGCCTGGCAATTCTGTTACATGTAACTAATAACCCTAATAGTTGAGCTCACCATAGTCTTACAACCTTCATGAGCACATAGGTAAATTTACAGAAGTACCTCTCTCCTAAAATTGTAATATAATAACAGCAAATGCTTATGCGACATTTATATTGTTTCTATTTAGTTTTCACAATGAAGAAGCACAGATTGTTACTATATGTCAACACACATACACAAGGCATTGAATTCATTCTGACTCTGCTCAATGCAACAAGAACTGCTACTTTGCTGCATCATATTTGAAAGATAGACATTTTCCCCTAAATATTTTTATTTTCATGAAAATATTTTTGCAATATTTATATACATTATATCATATGACTATTAGCTTCCTACTGTCTCTCAAATGCACTCACAATTTTAAAAACACACACATTTTATGTAAACACACAAGTATTTGTCCATTATTCTAGTCAGGATCTACTTTTTGGTTTTTATGACCGGATGCAACTGAGTTTACTATCTTTTTTTTAATGACACATAGAAAGGCATGATTTTTAAAGCCACATCTCTTGTTTCAATTGTAAACAATTCATCAGAATTTTATATATCCAACTACCTCTCTGGAATACCAAGATGATATCTTAATCCCAGCATTAGCATGCATAAGAAAAGGAGCTGTGTGTTTATTGGAACACAGGATAAAAAATTTTTAAGAACTCTTAGCCTCATGCATTCACAGAACAAAGAGGATGTGAAACTTCCTTTGCAATATACAGGAGTCATCATGCATAGAGGTCAGGGTGGCACAGGTTGCCTACAGTATTGCAGATTTCGAAGCTAAACACAATGTCTTCCATCTCATCTCAATGTCCATGCAAAAAATAGCCATTGACAACTTGAAGACAAGCGACTGCCTCCCAGGGGGCCGGTAGAGGGCAGTATTGCTGTGCATTTTGTACATAAGAACTAGGCAACTTTCTACACAGTCAAGCAACCCAGGCATGAAAAGAAGAAAATAGGTCTTCTAAGTGAAGTCTAATTGTTTTACTGCTGCTGCTGTTCTTTGGAAGGATACTTGGTTTGTTTCTCTTCATTTACAGTCACTCACAAGTTTTACATGATCCTCTCCCCCTCTCTCAACAATTCTCTTTGGTTATTCACAGCATATTCTTATGGACTACCTTTATCCTAAACATTTCATATATTAAAAATTATTCTATTTTAGACATCAAAATTGAGTTAGAGATGTTAAGTTTCTCCATTTTAATGTTATGTTGTAATTGGCTTAGTTTTTTACTTCTTTTGTTTTGCATTTGGCACTTCTTTTTGCTCAATACAACCACACACACACACACACACACACACACACACACACACCTGCTAATATTGACTCTCATTCACTATATATGTATATGTATTATTTTTACAAATTGTATTGGATCCTTTCATTATGGGACCATTTAATATTTCACATGTTAAAACATAATTGAACCTGAATTGATGGTAAGAGATAATAAATACAAAAAAAGATAAGAGACCATATTGAAAAGAGATCTTCTCATGTTTCTCTAGGCACTTCCGAAAATATAGAAAATATTTTTAAGACTGTTAACTAAAGGAAACATGTGACTGATCTCATATGCATTTGTATTAACCAGTGATGAGCTGTAGCCTTAATTGGGTCACACACAAATAGGGACCTTAAAGTCCTATATTCTTGATATCTCATTAAAACAAGCCAATCAAACAATTTTCCCCACCACCTAGAATAATCATTCTGGGGTACACAAAGACATAAAATACAGTCCTGTTTCCAAGGAATTCATAATCTACTTAGGAGGTTAGAGTATAATGAAAGTAAAAAATAATTGAAATTCTACATATGAAGAATAATCAAATGAAAGTGCTATCCCAAGGTGGAAAATTCATCTCTTGAAATTGGTGGTTCAGGAGATGAAAACTGGGCTATGGAGAAGTAGAAAATGAGGAGTGCAACAATTCCCTAAAAGCCCATCATTTACCACCAGGGGGCTGTAGAGTGTGAATTTAATACATAGAACCCAAAATTGGCAATTCATAAGAAAGTAATAGATTTTCATTCAGCTCAGCCTTTTCTGTCCTAGAAAATGGGAAGTGCCTAAGGGAAGGGTTTTTACTGCCAAATTCCCTAGCTTATCCTCTGCTTTTTACTTGAGAAAAACAGAGAAAATGGTCAGGTACCCTTACTACCCAATCGTTACCTGAGATAGCCCTCATTGACTCCTCCTTCACATCCGTAGGCGTTTTGTTCTCCCAAATTACAGGGAAACAACAACAACAAACATAGGTAAGGAAACAACACTTGATTGACTTTTACATCAAAGTCCCTTTAATACATAGATCATGTCCATTTCTGACATGCGCACTTTCTTGGTCTTTTAGAAAGTCAGGTCCAAAGGAGACCACTGAATTTAGGCACCCAGCATCATAGCTTGGATCTGGCCAGGCATTAGAGTATTTGGTGGAAAATGAAAGCATACGTATTCCAGTGTAATTGATGGCAACTCTTCCACCCAGGGGCTTCTCATTTCGCATGGAGAACATTCTCCCAAGTTTCCTTTCTCTCTCTCTCTCTCCCTCCCTTCTCCCCCCCTTCTCCCCTCCATGCCATTTCTGGGTTTGCTCTCTTGCTGTTTTGTTTCTTTTTCCTACTCAAGGTGGGTGCTCTACTACTTAAGCCACATGTCTTCTGCTTTTAAAAAATGTTCCTGTCTAATTGAAGATAAGAGTCTGACAGATTTGTCTTACTGGGTTGGCTTTGAAATGTGATTCTCATATTTTAACCACTAGAGTATACAGGATTATAAGTACACGCCACCAGAACCCAGTCATGACTCGTATGCAGGTATGTATATAGAAGTTCTTGAATTTTAAAATTTCCTCCCTTTTCCTCTTTTCTGAGCATGATCTATCCACAGCCGACAAGGATAAACATACTAGATAAAATCATCTTGGCTTAAATTCACATCCACATTTTAATGCATTTAGTGGAGAGTGTTGAGAAGAGATTAAGTACCAGGGGCTTTTGAAAATGGAAAGCATATTTTAACTTGTCTACTGGTGCAAGGGAACTATTCATATGATATTCCTTACCTCATTCCTTCTCATGACTAGACTACCTATTAAGAATTCTTACAATGGCACAGCTAAGGAAGGATATATTTTACGAAGATCCAAGAAACATGAAAAAAAAAAACAGTATGATGGTGGAAAATATTTTCAAACCAATCTGAAATACAATGTAGCTCATGTATGCTCCTATGCTTTACAAGTTGTTTCAAGGTCATTTCAGTTAGGTGTGTCAAAGCTGTAAGCAACTTTAACTATATATGAAGGTTGGAAGGTTTATGAGAAGTTTCAACTAGTTTGCTTCTCAAGCTCTCTCTTTCTCTCTGTCTCTCACACACACATATAAGTGGTCTCAATATTAGAACGGCATTCAATAATCACTATGGTAATGAAATACTCTCATTGAATTTTGCTCTGAGAGTATTACTTTTTGTCTCACTTAGAAAATTCTAGTGATATATTTTGTGATTTGGCATTTATCCCTTTATATATTGTGATTAGCATCAATTAGTTCTATATGGGGATTGCATTTTGATATGTCTACCTATGCTTATCATGTACTTTGATTAGACTTACCACCTTCATCATTTTGTCAGCTTTCAGTTCTCTCTTTTCTTGCACATATAGAGAAGGATGTTACTGAGATTAAAAATGAGATTGTAAGAATTCATAAATTGGGGGCTAAGGGATTCAACAGAACACAAATAACCAAACCGAGGAACATAAGACTCTCTGCCTCTCTAAAATTGACGCTTACTGCCAAATATGTTTGAGTTGTGGCATTACAAGTGAAGGACTCTGGGGTCTTACAAAATACAAAGCATTTTTCAAGAAAAATGTGACTTTTATTTTCTACGGATATTTGCATAATGCTGAATTCACATATGGTAATAAAGCATAACAGAGCCATTGAAAAAGATGTATCTACAAATTAATTCATTCCTTATAGGTTGTGAGGAATTTTTTTTATCATTGTGGATGGAAATTGCCTACAAAACCACAAATTAGTAGTTCTTAAGACAAATGACCAGTAAATCTTGAGATCTGAAAGCTGGAAAAGCACCTAGAATTTAAATAGTCAAGTTAGCTTTCCAACTATGATGTACAGTGCTGTTTCTAGCTGTGTTGCAATTTAGTGGTTGCTAATTAATAAAAATTGAATGAATGACATATCTAAGACATTTGTTTGTTTGTAATGAAATTTGATTTAAAGTTAGCTTTATTCAGGTTTTGGGGGTATTTCCATGAATGAGGACCAGGAAGAGAAATGCGAGACACTACTCTTGTGCTCACTTGTAGTTAGTCCCAGCTGGCCTGTGTGCCTTTGGTGGCAAGTGGGAAAAGGTGGAGCAGAGCCACTTCAGGGCATCAGTAACGTTTCTTGTCTCCTTTGTCTTCTTTCTCCTTTTCAAACACTTAAATTGAAGACCCTTAGTCTTTCTTCTTAATGACAGGAATGGTTCCAGCAGTCCTTTAAGTGACAGAATGCATCTCATCTTTTGTTTTTGTTTCCAATTGCTTGTCAATGAATCCAAATTTCAAGATCATTCATAATTGCATAGAGATTCAGAATATCTCATGTGAACTTGGCCAGGGTCCCTGATGATGCACAGAAATTTATAAGAGGAGTAATCATTTTTAAGATTTGATTCCCTAGTTTTCAAGTACATGGTGACATTTACAACATCTTAAGTAATATAGGTATCCCATGAGAAACATCAAGTGCATTTTACCACAAAAGGTTACATTTTAGTAAGTTTAAGCAACATGACATAGGTCACAAAAGTGATTATTTGTGGTTTATAAATGATGTGCAAAATGGCCATGAGATATAGCAAAAATTAAAATATTAGTTTTGCACCTAAGAAATGTACAAACTAGCTTGTGATATAAAAAACATTAAAAAAAAAAAAGAGAGACCATAGAAAGACCAGATAATAATAGCTCATGACCTCATTTGAGGTCATACAATTCAAGGACTGAGTCTGGCCATAATATCAGTTTCTACATCTGTAAATTGGATTTGATAAAAAAAAAAATGTACCTCCAAAGCATTATTGTGAAAATTTAATACTTCTTTTCCTCTTGTAGATATTCAACAAGTTAATGAAAAATGTATATATATTACTTTATCAATATCTACATATTTGCATGTATACACAAATACACTTTCCATTCTCTGTGTGTTTACAGTGATTGTCAAGTCGCTTATTCTACTTATTCAATTCAGAGATCAGGTTGAGAAGTTAGCTTATTCATTCAATGGGCTAAATCAATCTCAAGCTTAGCTAAAAAAAAAAAACAGGCTAAATTGATCAGTATTCCTTTTCATTATTTTTCTCCTGCTTCTATAATTTTCTATCCTCTCTTGTTTCCTTTCTATTTCCAGGTTACATCATGAGAGAGTGAGAGAAAAAGAGAGAGAGACAGAGAAAGACAGAGAGAGATTATCAATATCTCAGCTCAGTGGTTAGCTATCTCTTTGAGGAGAAAGCCAACTTTTGAGTCAGCTGTCCGAATTGGCATCCAAGGTTGAGGACAATTGCCCACTCAGTGCCCTAGTGACAAAGTCCTGCCAAGTGGTGACAGATGGTGTCTCCCACAGACCTCGATGAGTCACATGACTATAATGAGTGAATGTTCTGGGCTCCTCAGAGCCCGTCCATGCCAGTCCACCAGATCTTTCCATTCCCTCCCCCAGTTTGGAAAACAGAACATAGACTTTTAATCATTGTCACTTTTTCCAGGATTGTGTCATCGGGAAAAATAGTTTTTAAAGACTGGATCATTCATTTGTTTTGGTCTCTGAGCTGCAGAATCAGACTCTATGGGGTCTATGGGGTGTGTACCATGGGCAGCTGTACGCTGCCCATGCGACTGCACAGACCATATCAAACATGACAGGAAACCTGTGCCTGCCACAGAAATCATTTCCTCAGGAATCTTTTCTCCTCTCCATACCCGCTGAGCTGTGATTTGGTAAAAAAAAAAAATTATCTATGATCACATCACTAGACACTGAAACACATTCGGTTTCCCTCTCACCTTGAAGCCAGGTTTGACATGGTTGCCCTGTCTAATTCCAAACAAAGAAAAAGGGCCACATCTGGGTAACCAGGCACGCTGTCTCCCTGTCCCTTTCCCAGCTGTGTACGTGCTACGTGACAGCCTTGCTCATCTTTGCTTGGCACATGCACATTGAACTGAACCAAATGTACATAATAAAAGCATAAAGTCACTGCTGCCAGAGAGCAAGACAGTTTACGCATCTAATGGCATCACTCTCAAATTAATTGCATCCAGTTCTGTCTGAAAATGAAAGCAGAAGTCTGAGTAGAGACAGAGTTCTGTCCACCAGGCCCTGGGTTCCAACCCCATCCGCATCATCACCATCATCATAACATCCTACTTATTTATTTATTTTTTTTTATAAAAAGCTTTTCTCTTTACTTTTGAATCATTCAATAAGACTCAGAATAGATGTTCTCCAAGATACAGCATCATTTTCCTAACAACAAAGGCTGCTGCAGTACCATCTTCAGCATGATCCCCTTACCGGTTTCTGTGGCCTTTTTGAAAATTTTCTTTTGTGCATATTGAGACACTAATATCTAACTTTCTGATGCTGAAAGCTGAAAAATATTCTGACAGCATTCTCTTCAGCTCATTCTAAAAAACAGCCAAATGACTCTGTGAAAGGCACTCAGCCCTTGCCAATTTGACTAGGCGGTGAATTAGGCCAAGTTGTCATCTACGGAAACATCAGGGATTTTTAAATGAATATAATAGCATCTCCTATCTCATAGTATTATTAACAGAACGAATTG
The DNA here is from genome assembly GCF_024711535.1 of Dipodomys merriami. NCBI lineage: Eukaryota > Metazoa > Chordata > Mammalia > Rodentia > Heteromyidae > Dipodomys > Dipodomys merriami. The sequence continues at coordinate 12,351,954 of NW_027206512.1, forward strand.
AAGCATAATGGACAGAATAAATGTTCATATATTTGCTGTTAACATTACTCATTTGTACTTGGAGAAGTTATGCAGGGTTTGTGCATGGGATTGTGTAGGACCTCTGAGAGGCATCTATATGGGAGCATTTAAATTTAAAATGTTCTATGAATTGAGGATTATGATGGGAGAACTTAGGCCCTTTATCAGGATAAGTGAAAGCACAGGTTAGAATGATATGCACCTACATGATGGGTGTTAGGAGAGAAGAAAGGATGATATCAGAAAGTACTTTCCATTTTTGATTCATTTTTCTTGAATATTGACTCTACACTAGCACATGAAACATATTGGTAAATGAAATAAGTTAAAAGTAAGTAAACAAGCTATTAAATTTAGGATACAAAGTTCTGTGATAGATATGAATAGGATGATTATTAAATAACAACAGATTGGAGGTATTTTTTTTCAGTAGGATATAGGAAAAGGCTATGGGTAGAGAAGGGAAGGTCAAGAGCATTGGAAGGAGGAGGCTCAAGATGAGCAAAGACCTTCCAGGCATCTGACATCACTGGGGCATTCATGATCTCTGGGACAAACCAAGTGCTATTCTACTCTACAAAAGAGTAGCATAGCAACAATGAGCTTGGAGGGCATGCTAGTTATGAAGGGAGGTAATTGGCTTAACACAGCCAGGGACTTATTTTAGAATGATGATTCTGGAGTGTTAGTGGAAAATGAATTGCAAGAGAGCAAGTGAAGAAATCCAGGAAAGAGGCGTGTGGCCCCAATGAGAATGGAGAAACGTGATGGAGAGAGGATGGAGAGTAGGCATGTTTTCAAAGAGGAATCAGCACCACTGTTGATGGATTGGATGTCAAGTATGGGGAAGAGAAAGCATGTGTTTTAACATGTCCTGAGCTTTTTAGTCAATTAAAGCACACTGACCACCCAGAGAAGAAAGTAACTTAGAAGAGGACTTCAATTGCTCAGTTTATCTAGGCTGGGAATCATAAAGAGGCAGAGGAAGGTGGCAGCAAGAGGAGAGAAAACGTAGGTGGGGTGCACACACAGGCCTTCAAGCCCAAAGCTAGAAAAGATGCAGGGCAGGAGCCACATTAAGTAAATCAACCAACCAAGCAAGTTGGTACGGGATGGTCTCCAAATGCTCTTTTTATTTAATAACATCAAAAGGCAATCCATGGTGTTCCTAGCATAGCTTGGGTATCTTCCCTGGGGCTAATGTAGACAGCAAAGGCAGACAAGAGAATTGTTGAAACTTAAAGAATGTGGCTTTCTGAGAGACATGCCTTGTCTTGTGCTATCTGCATCTGACTTAACCAGAGGGAGGACACCCTCACAACTTACAAAATGAAGAAGACAGTGACAAGAGAATCAAAGGGGAACAGACATGCTGCTGCAATGCATATGATTCTGGAATAATTAATCACATGGAAAGGAATAAATCCCCTTCCTTTTAACACATTCAAATACACACACACACACACACACACACACACACACACACACACACACACACACACACACACACACACACACACTATACAATTCAAAATATATTCTAGACCTAAATGTTAGACCAAAAACATAAAGCTTTTAGAAGAAAACATGGTGATAATGGTGAATAACTCTCTCAATACAAAATTGAATTCCATAGTGCAAATTGATCAAATGTATATTACATCATAAACATCAATGAAGTTGTTAAAAATAAAATCAAAATTTCTCTGATACAACAGGGGAAGAGAAGTTAATTTGGGGCATGTTTTCCCTGACAATAGTTTATAGAAAGTAATGTGCTGCCTCCTAAATGTGTACTCTGTCCCTTATACATAGTATCCCCATCTTAAATGTAACTATTCAAGAAACATCAAACTCCACCATATTTCCCCAACAGTAAATTGTTGGTGTTAGAAGTTGACCCGACATCATGTTGTTGGATAAGTAAGATCTCCTCTTCTTCCCTCTTTCCATGAGAGATTTTTAACTTCTTTTTATTCGTTTTCCATTATGTTATTTACCGTCTTCTTCTTCTTATATTTATTTATGTAATCTTAACAAGCTACTTAGAATACCATAATCTTTTGCCTATAACTGTGAATTCTACCTACACATTGACAATGAATCACACTATGGAATTTATAGCATAGATAAGGGAGGAAAAACTTCTACCAGCCTTTGGATACAGCAACCATCACTGCAATATGACTCAGTTAACAGGTGTGTAAGTACGAGGTCCAAATATACCACAGCACATGAGTTGGGGGGAAGAACAATACACAAGCCAACTGAATTACTACTGTTTTTGTTTCTGTTCAAAACTTGTTTAAACAGCATACATTGATAGAAACTCAAAATTATACGTACAGCGTCTACTAAACTCATATGGATTTTGCATCATGGTGAAGTTGTAAAGTGGAACTATTGCAAGTTGGGGCCCAAACCTTCATTTATCAAGAAGAAATTTCTTATGTCAAATATGAAAACAGATTCTTATTATACAATATGTAAAAACAACAGGAAAGTTCATGGTTAAATTATATCAACGTTAACTCCAGATAGCATGTTCCAGAGGTATAATGAGATCTCACCAATATCTTTGCTAAAAAAGAAAACTTTAATTTCTCTGATCATTTTCTAATTCTCATCCAAAACTTCATTCCTAACTAAGGAAAGATAACTTGTGTCTGAGCTCCATGCACATACTTACTTTCTGCATGATCTTAGACTAGTCTTTAAACCTTTGAACTTAACTTCATCATGTAAAAACCTTGAACTCATAAGAGTTCTGAAGATTAAACAAAATGATGCAAATAAAGGTCCTAATATTGTATTTATTACATAAAACATAGAAGTTGTATATGTTATAATTATTAAATTGTTATTACTAAGCAGTGTACCTGTGGCTCATATCTATCATCCTAGCTACACAGGAGACAGATCTGAGCATCATGGTTCAAAGCCAGCCCAGACTGAAAAAGTCTGTGAGACTCTTACCTCCAATTAACTACCAAAAGGCTAGAAGTAGAGCTATGGCTAAAGTAGTAGAGCAACAGCCTTGAGTGAAAAAGATAAAGACCAGAGACAAAGCTCTGATCACAAGGGATCAGTCTCTTACATAATGGAAGCCAACCTGTTATGTGTTAGCCATCCTTCTTTCCAGTACTCTCTCTCTCTGTCTCTCTTTCTGTCTCTGTCTCTCTGTCTAGCTGTCTGTCTGTCTGCCTGTCTGTCTGTCTGTCTCTCTCTCTCTCTCACACACACACATATACACACAATTATTACCACACTACCAAAATCAAGTAGACTATGATAATGGAAGTCTTGTACTACAACCAGAAAAATCCAGAAAATGTGATAATAAAATCTAAGAAAACATGGAATACTGCTAGATTCAGAGTTTGGGAATTTATATGTTGATCATGCAATCTTTCTTTTATTCACATTCTTCCAAAATTATCTTAAAATTTCCCATCATAAGTAGGGACCTATTAATTTTTGTTTTATAATGTCTGTATATTTTTATTTAATATTATATTCAGACTGATATCCTGAAAGATTGCTTTTGGTATAGAGTGGTAGAGACAACATTAGCAAATAACACAAACTTTAGTAAATATAATCTTTTAATAGATTTTAATCTGTAAACTAGTCAAAATAAAAGAGGAAAACTATCTCTGTCTTGGTTATAAGAAAAAAAATCAGTTCAATACAGTCTAGACTTTTCATGGACAAAACTTGTAAAGCCTTGAAAAGAAGGCTTGCCTAATTTTATCTGATCTAGACTCCAGATTTCGCTAAAATAAAAACAATCTGCAAGTCCCCCAATCAGTTTTTTTTTATTGTGAAAATACCGTACAGATGGGTTACAATTACATGAGCAAGGTAATGAGTACATTTCTTATCAAGCATTGTTGCCTCCTTCTTTGTTTCCCCTTCCCATCCCTTCCCATCTCCCCCACTCACAGTTTTAGCCATATCTAAAAATACATATATTTCCCCAATAGTAAACTGCTGAGCAGTTGATATTTACCATATCTGCTATATGTTTGATTCTAGATAATGTATGTGACAAGAGTCAGTAAATACTGTAAGATTTCTTCTTTTTTTAAAAAAAGAATCAATTCTAATTTGGTACATATTTTGAACTTTGTCAAAAGTGAAAAAAATTGTTTATATTGTAAATAAAACTTATTTTCTAATAAATGATAAATTAATTGTTTTCAGTTAAAGATAAACTCTGACTTGCATTAGGTAAATCTTAGGATCCCATTTAAAAGTATTTTTTGTTATTTATTTAGCCAAGAAATCCTAGAGTTTCACTTTGCCAAGCAGTCTGACTCTCCTAGTTAATTGCTTCAGAGATATATTGGGGTTGCTGGAGCTCCAGCCCAGCTTGGCAGACAGGTTATCCACAAGGGATCAGTCTTACATAATGGGAGCCAAGCTGTTGAGTGTAAGTCATCCTTCTTCCTTTCACTGTGGAAACCTTTCCAGTGACCCTTTTGGGGCAATTTTGTTATATTGTCGGTGGGTGCCAAGATTCTTAGCTCTTCCGTATTTTCGGTAAGTAACCTAGAAATGTATGTATGAATCTGCACATGCTATGAAAGTGAGAACCTGTAAAATCTCTGAAAAGATGCATATTATAATCTGCTTGCTGCTCCTAATTAGTTCCAGGGGGGTAGTATTTTCAGCCATAATGAACATACTGTGCCTGGCTCTTTGTGTGTAATTAACTCACTGGCCATTAGATTGAGTATACAATCAGTTTGCTGCGTATGGTTTCCCAGGCATAATTAGTTCCATCAGTAGTAGTTTCCTCAGAAGTACCAGAAATACCCTTGAGGCTTTGTGGTCCAGACAACTAAAGAAATGGCACTGCTGCCTGCTGCCATAAAGTGCAGAAAGAACCATATATCTCAAAAGAGGCAGCAAGCTAGTCCACTGGGATCCACTGGTTAGCAGTGGGCTGAAAAAGACAGGTGATTTAATGCTGGAGGTCAGTCCATACTGACTGACAACAGTGACCACGGTTATTTAGGCCTCATGGCTCTATTGTCAGTATTTATAGAAGGAGTAAACAGTCACTAGAGAAACTATTTTTTTGTGCCTGTCTTGGGGCTTATCTCGGGGGCCTATGCCCTGTCCCTGAGAGACTTCTTCTTTTTTTTTTTTTTTTTGCTCAAGGCTAGCACTCTACCACTCAAGCCACAGTTCAACTTCAGCTTTTTGGTTGTTATTTGAAGATAACAGTGTCATGGACTTTGCTGCCTAGGCTGGCTTCGAACCATGATCCTCAAATTTCAGTCTCCTGAGTAGCTAGGATTACGGACATGAGCCACTAACAGCAGCTGAGATGTCCACTTTTAAAAACACCAACATATGCAATGCTTGATAAGAAATGTACGCATTATCCTGCCCATGTAATTGTAACCCCTCTGTACAGTATGTTCACACAAAAAATTAAATTAAATTTAAAAAAAACACCAACATATAGATCATCTCATTCCTCTTTCACTGAGTGCTTTCCCATGGATTAATTTTCATATATTAACCAGGGAGAAATGATGGGGAAGGATATTCAACTGTATTAGAATTCAACTCATCAGAGATAATGAGGGGACCTTTAAAGAAGAGAGGTGAGTTGAGGACAAGTTTGACACATATATGCTGGTGGACTGGTGTAACTAATTAATTAATTTTTCCAGATCATCATTCTCATTTTGGTGACACTAGCTTACCAATATCTACATGTGCTGTTTCATCTGATCTTCTCAGTGTGTGATGATGTCTGATAAATAGATGCCCAAGAGTTAATTTGCCTAAGTGATGCAACAGGAGCAAGACTCCTCTTGCTTCTTTTTGCTTGTCCTGTAAGTCACCTGACTGCTTCAAAATGGACTTAATTAGTATTTCCCAGAATGGTCAGTGGAATTCTTCTTCTAAGTGATGTTCATTGGGATGTTGAACAATATCTCCTCAGGGACAAGTATTTGGTACCTAATGTTCAACTAATAGAAAATTCTTAAATGTTCGATTTACGTCAAACTTTGAGTTTTGAATTGAATTACTATAGAACTCAAGGCTCCTGCTTATCAATTCTAGAACCTATCAATTTCTATATTATAATGACATCCCATATTTATTATTCTCCCTTTTTCTCTTTCTTTCTTCCCTTACCCCTCTCTCCTTTTCTTCTATTGATAAATATGTATTAAATAACCATCACATGAGAGGTAGTTTGCTGTACAAGAAAAAAAAGAGAATGCGGAAAACAATCATTTTCTAGCTGTCATAGAACTTACATTATTTCTGTATGAAAAAAGGTAAGAACCATAGGTCATTGGTCTTCAAAGTGAACTGACACATACTGGAAAGAAGGACCCTAAATGGAACTGACACATACTGGAAAGAAGGACCCTAAATGCACCCCCTAAAGAAGTAACTAGTGAGGTACTCTATAAGAGACTGGTTGCAGTTATTTTCTGAAATGGAGAATGATGGGGAAAAGCCACCCTGAAATAAGGAAACAGCATATGAAAAGGTGTGTGGTTAGAGTAGAGCACTTTACTTCTGAGAAACTGAAAGGCTTAGTGTGGTTAGAATTCTGAAAGCTATGGAGAAGAAACACACCACATCTTCAGTCTGTGGTATTTTTTTAAAAATAGGAAGCAACTTGATTAAATCTGAAAATCACAAATATTACTGTGTATATGGGAATGTTCTGTGACCTAAAGCTACTGTACAAGCTGAAGTCATTTAATGTTATCCTCTCTGATGTAGCAGCTCATGCCTTTGATATCAGTACTAGGGATCTTGAGCAGGGAGATTATGAGTTTAAGGTTAGCCTTGGCTGAACAGTGATACTCTGTCTCAGAAACAGAAATAGGTTTTCCTTCTGGCTCCGATGAGTAAGTCAGAACAGTATACTGTTAAGACAAACTAGAATATTGCAGTTTTCCAGGACAATTAGGAACACTAATTGTCAGAGGTCAGGAGAAAGAAGAGAAATAAGAAGTGCTGACTGAGATACATGAACAATGAGGATCAGGAGAAAGAAGAGCAGGTATGTCACCCTGGACAGCAAAAAGCATGTGTACCAAAGAAGACAGAGTGATCAATGGAGTCAACTGATTCTAAATGAGCCATTATTATGGTAACTTAATCACTGATACAGAAAGATCAGCTCTCATTGATGGTATTAATAAAAAAATAATGGTGGCTTTATAATAGACCGTGTCAAAGACATGGATCAAAAAGAGTAAAGAGCTGGGCATTGATGGCTCATGCCTGTAATCATAGCTGAAATATGAGAATTGAGGTTCAAAGCCAGCCAGGACAGGAAAGTCCTCGAGACTCCTATCTCCAATAAACCACTCAGAAAACCGGAATTGGTGCTGTAGCTCAAGTGGTGGAGCGCTAGCCTTGAACTGAAGAACTGAGAGACAGTGCCCAGGCCCAGAGTTCAAGACCCACGACCAAAAAAAGAAAAAAAAAAAGAGTAAAGAACAGTTTGAAGGAGCTTGATTTCCAAAAGAAAACAGCAACAACAACAAAACCATAAAAAACAAAAACATGAGGTGTTGGACAGTAAGAGAAGTATGATCAAGAGAAGAGAACATTTGTTTAATTACTTCAGCATACACATAAGAGTATGATTGAATGCTAGAATGCAGGAGATAAATTTGCTCTTTCAATAAAATTTCAGTTCTTGTGCTATACCTGTAAGCTTATGAGAACAGAACAGTATGGACATGAAAGCTACATATCAAGATAAAACAGAATAAACCAGAGATTATGGATCCTGGAAATAGAAGTGAATGGAGTTCAAAAAACCAGAAGCAACACTGAAATACTTTTTAAATTTTATCACCAGGGTGATATACAGAGGTAGTTACAATTACATAAGTAAGGTAATGATTTCATTTCTTGTCTAACTTGCTACCCCTTCCCTCATTTTTCTCCCTCTTTCCCTTCCCTCTCCCATTCCCCCCCACCACGATTCTACAGATCATTTCCAAAGTATTGTGTTGTGCGTAGCACTGTTGCATTGGTTTCCCCTTTGTCTCACCATTTTGCTGTTCCCCTTCCCTTCCCTAATTCAGATAAACGTATATATAATACCCAGGGTACCAAAAATGAATGCAGTGACAACAGGGGATAAGCCAAAAGAGGAAAAAAGAAAAAAGAAACCATGTAAGTACATTGAGAACAACAACAATGAAGAAAAATCTCTTGTGTCCATGTCTTGGAGTTCATTTCACTTAGCATCATCTTATGTGGTCATACGTACATAGCTATTGAGCTATTCTACTCATCTGTTGAGATTATCCTAGATATATACTAATTATTACAAATAAGGGAAACCTGTGTTTCTTTGGGTCTGGTTTATTTCACTTGATATGATTTTTCCCAAGTCCTTCCATTTCCTTACAAATGGAGTGGTATCATTCTTTCTGATGGCAGGATAGAATTCCATTGAATATTTACACAACATTTTCTTGATCCATTCATCTACTGAGGGGCATCTGGGTTGGTTCCATATCTTAGCTATGGTAAATAATGCTGTAATAACCATGGTTGTGCTGGTAGCTTTACTATGGTCTTGTTTGTGGTCATTTGGGTAAATGCACACAAGTGGGACTGCTGGGTCATAGGGGAGCTCTATGTGGTCTTTTGAGGAACCTCCATACTTCTTTCCAGAGTGGATCAACAAGTTTACATTCCCACCAATAATGCAGTAGGGTTCCCTTTTGGCCACATCCCCTCCAGCATTTGTTGTTATTAGATTTCTTGATTATAGCCATTCTAACTGTGGTGAGGTGGAATCTCAGTGTTGTCTTGATTTGCATTTCTTTTATGGCCAGAGAAGTTGAGCATTTCTGCATGTGCCTTTTGGCCATTCTTATTTGCTCTTCAGAGAAGTCTCTCTTTAAGTCTGTAGCTGATTTATTAATCTTTGAGGATTTGTTGTTGGGGGATTTAGTTTTTTGAGTTCTAAATATGTTTTAGATATGAGACCCTTGTCTGTTGTATGGCTAGTGAAGATCTCCCAGTCTGTGGGCTTTATACTGATTGTGGTAGCTATTTCCTTTGCAGAAGCTCTACAATTTCATGCAATCCCATTTGTTCAACCTTTCTTTGATTTGTTGTGTTTCTGGGTCTTTATTAAGAAAATTTGAACATGTGCCAAGGGGCCCTAGAGTTTCTCCTATTTCTTCCTGTAATGTTTCCATGTCTTACCTCAAGGTCTTTGACCCATTTGGAGTTGATTCTGGTGCAGGGTGATATATAAGGATCTAAATTAACTTTTCCACAAGTGTTTAACCAATTTTGCCAGCACCATTTACTGAAGAGGCTATCTTTCTTCTACCCTATTTTTTTGCTCCATTATCACAGATTAGATGGACATAGGTCTGTGGCTTCATTTCTGGATCTTCAGTTCTATTCCATTGGTCTTCATGTCTGTTCTTGTGCCAGCAGCAAGCTGTTTTGATTGGTTTTGTAGTAGAGTTTGAAGTTTGGTATTGATATTCCACCAGCACTGCTCTTTCTGCTAAGGATTGCTTTTGCTATTTGGTGTATTTTATTATTCCATATGAATTTTTGGATTGCTTACTCTATTTCATTAAAGAATGAGGCTGGGATATTGATGGGTATTGCATGGAATTTGTAGATAGATTTTGGCAGTATTGCCATTTTCAGGATGTTAACCTTCCCAATCCAGGAGCATGGGAGGTTTTTCCACTTCCTTAGTTCTCCTTTAATTACCTTCCTCAGGTTTTTAAAGTTTTCATCATAGAGATCCTTCACTTCTTTGGTTAAGTTAACTCGTAGGTACTTTATTTTTTGTGGGGCTATTACAGAAAGAGTTGCTTTCCTGATTTCAGCTTTGTTCTTCTCATGCTTGGCATACAGAAAAGCCATTGATTTTTTGTTTCAAATTTTTTTGTATGTATATTTTTATTGTAAAAATACTGAGCAGAGGGGTTACAGTTACATGAGTAAGGTGATGAGTACATTTCGTGTTGATCATTGTTACCCCTTCTTTGTTTTGGCCCTACCATCCCTCCCCTCCCCACCTCCCGAACTCTTCCCTTCCTCTCCCCCAAAGTTGTAAAGTTCGTTTTCAACATAGTGTCTTGTACATCTCATTGTTACAATGGGTCAACCTGTATCCTTATTTCAGCATTTTGTTATTTCCCCTTCTTCACCCCACATTAGAAAAAAATGTATATACAAAATGCAGGGCACCGACATCAAATACAGTGAAAACAGGGGATATACCATGGGGGAAGAACATACAAAATAAACAAAAAAATCACATAATACATTATATATACATTAAAAACAATAGCAAGAAAGAACAACACACTTGTGTCCCTATCATGGGGTTCATTTCGCTTAGCATCATCTTATATGGTCATATGTACACAGCTTTTGAGCTTTTCTGCTTGCCCTAGACATATACTAGTTATTGCAAATAAGAGAAACCATGAGACCTATGTTTTTTTGAGCCTTAAGCCATATTGTTTCTGAGGGTTAATTTTATACCCTGCTACTTTGCCAAAATTTAGGATCAGCTCAAGTAACCTGGGAGTGGAGTCTATGGGTTTTACTTCAGCAAGACTGAATTTAAGGAAGAAAATGAACCAAAGGAGGATGTTCATAGGAGTGGATCACAAAGGCTCAATAGCTATGTGCACATGATCATATAAAATAATATTTGTCAAAATGAACTCCTAAAAATGAAAACAAGATATGTTATTGTTTTGTTGCTGTTTTTGTTGTCTTTTCCTTTTGTTTGTTAGTTTATTTGTGTTGGGGAGGGTAAGGAAGGGTACAGAAAAAGTGGGACAAAAGGTGAATAATTGGCAGCCATAGTACTCACTAGCCACTGTGGGGAAAATGAACTATATAATTTTCAGGAGGGTACATGGAAAAACTGGAAGAGAGTGAGGGAAGATGCAACATGGTTCAAAAAGAAATGTACTGACTATGTGAATTCTGTACTGTAATCCCTCTGTACATTAGCTCTATAGTAACAATAGCATATAAGTGAATTAAGCCAGGCTCAAAGAAACATAGGTCCTATGGTTTCTCTTATTTGCAATAATTAGTATGTGTCTAGGACAAGTAGAAAAGGTCAAAAGCTAAGTACATATGACCAGATAAGATGATGTTAAGTGAAAAGAACTCCAAGATAGGGACACAAGTGTTTTTTTTTTCTTTTTTGCTATTGCTTCTAACGTATTTATAAAGTACCATGTGATTTTTTTTTGTTGTTGCTTTGTATGTTCCTCCCCCATGTTATAGCCCGTTTTCACTGTATTTGATGTCGGTATAATTGGGGGAGGGGAAGGGAAAAAACAAAATGTTTAAATAGGGATACAGGTTGACCCATTGTAACAATGAGATGTACAAGACACTATGTTGAAAAATGAACTTTACAATTTAGGGGGGGAGAGTGTAGTTGTGGAGGTGGGAGGGAAGGGATGGTAGAGGAAAAACAAAGGAGGAGGCTACAATGCTTGATAAGAAATGTACTCATAGCCATAAAAGAAATGCAAATCAAAACAACATTGAGATATCACCTCACTCCAGTTAGAACGGCAAATATCAAGAACTCTAACAACAACAGATGCTGGAGGTGATGTAGACAGAAAGGAACCTTACTTCATTGTTGGTGGGAGTGTAAACTTGTTCAACCACTTTGGAAAGCAGTATGGAGGTTCCTCAAAAGACTTCACATAGAACTCCCCTATGACCCAGCAATCCCACTTTTGGGCATTTACCCTAACGTTTGCAAACAAGACCACACTAAAGCTACCAGCACAACTATGTTTATTGCAGCATTATTTACCATAGCTAAGATATGGAACCAACCCAGATGTTTCTCAGTAGATGAATGGATCAAGAAAATGTGGTATATATACACAATGGAATTCTATGCCTCCATCGGAAAGAATGACATTGCCCCATTTGTTAGGAAATGGAAAAACTTGGAAAAAATTATATTAAGTGAAGTAAGCCAGGCCCAAAGAAACAGGTCCCATGGTTTCCCTTATTTGTAATATCTAGTAGATGTATGAGTCAAGTGGAAAAGGTCAGATAATGTGATGTCAGGAAAATGAACCCTTAGATATGTATTTTAATGTTTTTTTGTTTTATGCATGTGTTTCTAATGCATTTATAAGATTATCTCTTTGTTGCTTTGTATGTCCCTCCCCCACAGTATAACTCCTGCTTTCACTATATTTGATGTCAGTATAACTTGTGGAGGAGATGGGGAAAAACCAGTTGTTTAAGGATACAGGTGGACCTGTTGCAACAATGAGAAGTACAAGTTGTCATGCCCAAAACGAGCTTTACAACATCGGTGTGGGGGGGGGGGAAGGGGGGGGAAGGAGAAGGATTGGGATTGGGATTGGGGGGGAGGGGGGAGGCTGGGAAGGGATGTGAAGGGTAAACAAAGGAGGAGGCTGCAATGCTTGGTAAGAAATGTATGCATTATCCTGCCCATGTAATTGTAACTCCTCTGTACAGTATTTCACAAATAAAATAAAATTAAATTTTAAAAAAAAGAAATATACTCATTACCTTACTCATGTAACTGTTACCCCTCTGTACAGTATTTTCACAATAGAAACTTATTTAAATATATAATAAAAGAAATAAAATGATAGTTCCTCTCCTATAATAGTGGGAAAGAAGGTCACTGAAAGATATAATGAATTTTTTACATTTTCCATCAGGAAATTGGAGAAATACCTTTAAAATTAAGCTGACAGTAAGGTTATCTGCAGAGTAAAGTATAATCCAAAATAAAATGCAAAACAAATAGTCAAATAATAATTGATTGGTGTTGGTTATATCCATGGTGAAATGAGTTATTTATCTTTCGATCAAAGAACCCATTGTGACAAATCACAGCCCATAGATTAGAGTCAATAAGTCCCAAGCACGATTTAGTCATTATTTCTGCTATGACTCCTGCCAACAAGTGACACACCAGGAATAATGAGCCATGAGAAAGACAATGTGATTGGTGCTAAAGAAATGAACCCTACCTCATGCCATGCCCCTGTACTAATCATTTTCCAGAAGCTTTAATTGCGTGCCTTGATACTTCTTGCTCATAAATGCCCTGAATGACAAGTTGGTAATTTACCACAGAAGGCTTGGAACACTAGATAAGACATATCAAGACTCCTCTTTGTTGTTTTGTTCATGACTACACTGATCATCAGTAGTAGTTAATGCATCTGTGTACCACTTTAAAAAGGAGTTTGTTCCCAGATAAAATTAGCCTTGACTTCAAAGAAAGAAATTTGAAGAAAAAAAATAGGTCAAAGCTAGATGTCTAGTCTACTTCCTTTAGGCTAAATGTTAAAAAAAAAAAACAACAACAACTAAATAAAACCCCATGAATAGATTTAAGGGGAATTTTAAATCTAAAGTCAGTATGCAGAAGGACCAACTAGACATAAATATGTGGTCTTCTAGAAGCGCTGTTTCTATTTCACATGCTAATTCTCTGCTGAATTATTTGGTCTTTTCAAACTTAGATCTGAATTTCTGATGGGACTCAAGGCACCAATAACAAGTCTGATGCATTTACCCTTACAAATGAGAAGCCTCTAGAAGTTAGGCCTTAACCTCCTTTACTGTTCTAACACTGACTGATTTGTGTCTCTCCAAAATATGTATGTTGAAGTTTGAGCCTCTTAGGACTGCTGAATTTAGGAATTCTGAATTCTTAATTGTGGAGATATAGTCTATAAAGAGGCTATTAGATTAAAATAAAATTTCTAGAGTGAGCTCTAACACAATATAATTAGTGTACTCAGAAGAAGAAATTAGGCCAAGAGAAAGGGACTGTGAAGAAATCAGGACTTGAGAGAAGGTCTCAAAAGACAATTCTTGATAAAAAAAAATGTATTCATTACCTTGCTCTGTACAGTATTTTCACAATAAAAGCTTATTTAAAAAAAAGAAAATGGTGTCAAATCTTGATTGTGTACTTCCAGCCCCTAAGTTCTAAGAAAATAAATGTCCTCAGTGTCAGTTTGTGGTACTTCATCATGACAGCTTTAGAAACATAATTAGCACTCTAGACATTCTACACAGTACTTGTTTTTTGTCATAGACATAAAATGTTATTTTTAAATAGTGCTGATCAAGTAGGAATTCACAAGGAAACCTGGTTGGGATCTGTGGGTCCTTAAGCCATTAGTGATTGAGGACTGTCCTGTAATATTGGTGAGGTGTACTGAATTGATAAGTGGTTGATACAATTTATGTGTATGAAAGATATTTGAATTGCACATTATTGTCCCTAAAATACAAGCTTTTTGTTAGCATTTAGCTGTGCATTTTCACAAAACTACCTGAGCGATGCCTACTGTTTGCAAAGTGATGCCGACTGTTTGCAAAGTTACCTAAGAATCAGGAACCCTCCCCTCCCCCCCAATTTCGCCCTGTAAGAAGATTGCCAAATAGACACGCATGTGTCCTTGGTGCCACTCCTTCTGTTGTAGTGTCCCTTTCAATGACAAGGGCCATGTGTACCACATTTGGGCTTACAATATTTTCTCAGCCTGAAATTCTTAACAGCTTAGCTATCTAATCCAACTCCTATAGTTCTTTAAATTCCAGATGCATACATACTCACTGCCTCTGGGAACACTTTCTGATTGCTCCAGCCCACAGTGACCTTTTTTCTTTCCCCTAAATTTCTGCTGCATTTAGAATCCCATGTAAGACCACTCAGTCTCCAAGCCAGCAGTTATTTATATAAGGCATATCATAGCCAATTGCTTCAAAATGTTACTTTTCAGTCAGCTAAGTAGAATGCTTGATGGTCCACAAATTCTTACCTTCTCCCTGTTCACTTCAATCTTTTGAGGGAAGCATTTTTACTTTATATTTACCAAGAGAAAACAGTTGCAAACAACTAACTCCAGAGGCAGAACTGGGATTTCATCCTATACCTATCTAGTATACAAAGCTCAGACCTCTACACTGACCTGTGGGTGCCTAGAAGGCATTCCAGGGCTGGGGTCCTAGAAATTAGAGACAGACACATAATAGTTGTCAGTGGTTGCCTGAAGCTGTTTACCTGTATTGATAATTTTGTATAGCCTGAAATTATATAACTATCTGAATGGTCCTTCACCAAGTCCTAGCTGTCTTCCCTAGTAACTCCTCCAAGATCAGCCCAGTCTCTGCTCTTTCTCCACTTCCATTTAACTAGTGTAAACAGTTTTATATTTATCCAAGTATCTGAAATATATTTCATCTTTTTAAGGTGGTTTTATCTTCACTGGCCAGTTTTCTTATTTAGGTGCAGGGATTGTAGTAAAAGGAATCAAAGTAGGATGGAATCCTTGGGACTTTTATTGAATGGGTTCTTTTGGCTGACTCTTCCCATCCTTCCTTCCTCCCTCTCCCCCTCCCTCCCTCCCTCTCCCCCTCCCTCCCTCCCTCCCTCCCTCCTTCCCTCCTTCCCTCCTTCCCTTCCCTTCCCTTCCTTCCTTCCTTCCTTCCTTCCTTCCTTCCTTCCTTCCTTCCTTCCTTCCTTCCTTCCTTCCTTCATTTCTTCTTTTGTCTCTTTTCTTTTTCTCATTGTTCATTCTCTCTATTTTCTGCTGTCACTTGTCTGTCTGTCTTTGTCTCTCCACGTCTCTTTCTACCTTTATTTCTGACTCTCTCTCTTTCCCCTCCTCATCGCTTCACCTCTATGATGGTCTAACTCTTGCAGACCCAAAGCAATGGAACTGACTGATCGTGTACTGAAGCCTCTAAAATCATGAACTGAAATAGTTGATCCTTTGAGTTTTCAGATATATGGTTCTAACAAGACAGAGGTAATGGACCTATGAAGATGACGTTTTCAAGAAAGCAGCATTTGAATCATGGGCAGAACCAGAGGAACCCCTAGATTAATTGGCCAATGAGGATAACATTCTTTTTAAAGCCAGGAAATCTGACCAGCTTGGGAATTCATTGTAGGGTTGTATATAGTGTTTGTAATTTTACTTTTAAGCATTCAGGAGCACATCATGTAAGTTTTCAATCAGAGAGAGAAAGTGAGAGAGAAATAGTAGCAGTCAGGATCTTTTGGTTCTCTGAGTTGGCACAGATGAGGGGTGTGCCAGGTTTATCCTTGCTGCAAGTTAATTTCCCACACTTACTTATCAATGGCTGTTCTACTATGTATACATTTTCTTTCTTCTTGATAGATTCCTTTTCCTATGATGGTATTGATACCACCTAGCGGTCTTGGGTCCTTTCCAAATAAAGAATTGTGAGGCAAGAAATGTGGAAGCAGAGATAGTTTAACTGGAAAGTGAGAGTAAGTGCCAGGGATACTGAGGAAAGCTGTTTACCCTGTCAAATCCCCAGCCAAAACTCCCAGCTGGGAGGACCACCTTATATGATATATAAGATCTTGTTTACTTTCTTCCTAGATAAGTAAGGAAGAGGAAGATGAGAATAAACTTCTTGCAATGGGAGAATGAGAAGGGGACCCAGAAATCGATAGCTTGATGTTGGCTTGTGTGGTCTCCTTTTTATATCCCTTTGTGTGTGCAAATATCAGCTGGTTGGGCATCTGGTTGTTTCACTGTCCATCTCATCCCAAGGGAAGGAACACCTGTACTCTATGCCTGTCTGCTCCAGTCATCAGCAGCTTTGCTTCATTGGAGCCATATTTAGGTTGTCCAGGCATTGGAAAAGGTGTTGCCTTTGCCCGCCACTGTCTCTCACTATCTGCCTGGTCTTTTCTTTCTCCCTCACCACAATGTTCCTTTTCCATACCCACATCATTTCTGACGTATTAGATATGCTCTCCACTGGCCATCAACCTAAACACACTTTTTTCACTAAGCCCTTAGCCCCAAGAACCCCTTCTGCAGAAAAAGAACCATCTGGATAAACTCAATTTACAATTACAGAAGCTGACATTTGTTTAGTATTTTACTGGCTTATTTCCTTAGCCTGATTTGATTGCAAAGCCTTTTTCAATTATTGGGTGAAAGAGCAGGTAAACATGAACAGCCTGAGAATGCATAATTAAAACCATGCCACAAAGAAGAGTGAGGGTAGAAACACAATTGTTACAGCGAATAACTTGTTAATAAATAGCTTCTGTCACTGAGTTAGGAAAACACAGGGCTGGTTTTAGTATTACTGAAAGATCGAAAGTTGAGGGATTGAAGGTACCATTTTGAAGAAATAGCACCAGAAATTAATGAACTATTCCAGTCTCCAGTCTCTTAAGGCACTGGGTTAAAAGATGATTTAGTTAAACAGTTCAGAGCCAGAGGTTTGTCTACTTTTGACTCATCCAATGTTGTCCACCACCCCATAGAGAAAAAATAGAATTCTTGATTAACCATAAATTCAACAACTAGCAATAAGCATACACTATAGGATGGTGCTTGACTAGGAATTAGGGATAGAAAATGTCATTTCTATTTTTAAGATTGTCCAAGAAAGAGGAAGAAATAGAATACAAACCATATGAGAAATGTGAGCATCATGGACAGAAGGAAAGACAATATATACTGACCTTTGCCCTGTAGCCTCTTTCAGTTGTTTTAGTCATACTTATTTCTATTATCTCTTTGATATGTGGCCTATGTGGGATTTCCATGACACACTTATCTGTAATCTTACCACTGTAAGGGAGTTGTGTTATGTTTTGTGGGCTTAGGTGTGTGCAAACCCTAGTTTTAGCTTTTATTAGGAATGTGAATAGATACCACTGATTGTTGTGGAATGGTATCTACCACTAGTCATGTGAAATAACTCTTTTATATAAAGTCTGGTGTATACAAGGCCTATATGCATATATTAATGCCTCAAGAGACATTAGGTATTATATTAAGGAGGTGTTTAACATACCAATACCAAAGGAAAACTGATGAGTTTGTGGGGGCATATGAATAAATGAGTGGTAGAAAAATTAACTGTCTCACTGAGAAGATTGTTAATTCTGTTTGCTTTACCTACAAAGTATTTCCATTTTCTCTAAGATATTTAGTATTGTAAGTAAAAATGAAATGATAGTTTAGAAGATATTTCAAGTTTGTTTAATTATCCAAGGGATGCTTCCAGCTCAGAATGCCCACAAATAGCTCCTTGAACTCATGGGGACTGAATAAAGTATGGAAAATGCTTTTCATGTAAGCACACTCAGTCTTCTATTAATGGTACACATCATTTAAAAGTCACATAGAAGATTTCAACTCTTTTCAGAATCTAGTCTTCTTCATGAAGAAGGTAAGACAAGACTTAGACTCTTTCAGTTTCATCACTCTACATTTTAGATTCATTTTGTGTTTCTTTAAAAAGAAAAAGAAGATATTATTTAGAGATATTTCTTCTAAACAAAAATGGCAAATAGGTTTTGCATCCTGATTTTGAGACAGACTGACGCCCTGGACGAGGGAGACAAGGCTGTGTCAGAGATCTAATTCTGGCACTGGTGGCACCAGTAGGGATTAGTGACTTTTATTAGTATCTTCAGGATGCTTTTCATAGATTTGTTTTTTTTATAATCTCAAACAGAGGTCAGCAATCAATGGGTCAAACCTGGCCCACTGTCTATATGTTCTTCATTTTTAAGAGACTGAAAAAAATCAAAAGATAAATGATAGTTCTTGATATTTTGATATAAAAATCTCACATTTTAATGTTAACAAATGAAATGTTATTGAAACACAACCATACCTATTTTTTTATATCACCAGAACAAAGCTGAGTAATTATCATGGAGCCAGTACACCCAAAAAAGCCTATAATATTTACTCGCTGGTCCTGTCTAGAAAACGTTCATTGATCCCTTATCTAACACACAAGAGAACACACTATACAGATTTATCATAAGTAACCATGTGATGACACATTCAACCAATTTATAAAAGCCTTGTTTACATGCTTATTGGTTGAAATGACACCCAGAATTTCAAAAGGTTTAAAACATTTTAAAATACTCATTGTACCATGGTAATAGCCTCTTTCAAATGTATCCTTTAAGGTATTTTAAGTAGAAAGGCAACTTGGAATTGAAATCTACAAAACATTTTTTAAATAAAGGAATACACAATAGTTTAAAACGTACTGATCTCCACCACTGTATTTACCTCATGATTAGAACTACTTGTGGACATAGACTATGTTTGCATCCCATGAAGAACTCCTACTCACATTCTCCAAAAGATCAGCATACATCAACACTAAACAAAGACAAAACAAAATAACACAAAAACCCCAGGGCTGCCTACAGTTCTAGGCGGAAAATAAAGAGATTGTCACAGTTGCTTTTGGATGACAAATGTAATTGCATGGATTTTAATTTACAGTAGTAACATAAAGGGGTAGGGGTGAAATTCTTAAAATAAAGGGACTATTGTAAAATCGATATCTTAGCAGCATAATTTACTAGTGAAAAGAAAAATGACCATATTTTGCTAAACCACTATTAAAAATATCCCTACATTTTCATATAAAATAGATGCCAAATGCTAACTTACATGACAAGTTAATGCATTTAAGGACCTTCTTTGTGGAACCAGGGAGTTATAATTACAGATATACATGGCAAAATTTTTTCTCTGGTGGTGCATAATTATTTCAAAAACTCGAAAATTGCCAAGAAGTTTTCTTTCCCACAGACACCCATGATTATCTGTCATAACTACTTATTTCGCTGCTGGCTTATTACATAATACAGCTGTACTGACCATCTAAGTATGTTCATGTTTTGGCACTTTAAAACTTTTATAGCCTTCAGACACATGAATCATTCTATCCAAGGAACATTCTTTTGTAAATACAAGAAATATATCTGAACAATAAAATGGTGAAACAAAGGACAAAGAGAGAACCAATGAAACAGCAATACTCACAAGACAATATATTGGAAATGATCTGTACAAATTGAGGGGGAGGGAGGTAGGGAAAGTGGTAGAAAAATGAGGGAGGGGTAACAAGTTTGACAAGAAATGAACTCACTACATCTATACATCACCTGGACAATAAAATTAAAATAATTTTTTAAAAGCAATATATAGTCATACAATACATACTCATAAAACTAGAAGAACAGTTGAATCAGAGAGATACAATGCTAATAGTGGTTGATATGCTAGACAAATACAAATCACAGAGAAATCATGTCATGTTTTTCTGTACATGTATATAGGTGAAATAAATACATGCACAGGAAATTAAATATAAATGTCCAAATATATAAATAGAATGTGAGATAAAGATTAATTAAGTATCTGGCCACAGATTCAAATTTATTTTCAACTTTCTTTATGATTAGGTTTAAAGAAGTATCCAAAGCACTCAAAAGTGTGTATGATTTCATATTTTTTATTAAAAGGACTCATGATACATTTATCAGACACTTGAGTCACCCATGTCTTCTGGAATTTCACTAAACTTTAGGAAATATTTCTGTAAAATAAAACACAAATATCTTCACTAAAATATATAGAAGTAACATGTAATTGTCCAGCATATCCATGAGGAAAGGTTGGAAAATAACCCTTGTCTTTGAAGAGTTCAGCTTTGTTTCCAAGCAAGTCGATAATCACAGTAGGTTACCCCTTTACAGTTCCTTCATTCTTGCTTCCATAGCTACTTCAGGAGCCCACGTTCTATGTTTTCTTCATTCAATAATTGCTTTCTTTCCTGGGGTATGGAAAAATGATCAAAAATCTTCCTAGATCTATCAATATTGATCTGGGCCACTGGGTCAAGAGGGAGCTTTGAGGATTGGAAATATTGGTAATTCCATAAAACCCATAATGGTCTTTGCTTGGCTGGTAGACTATTCCAAGCATATGATTAGTGCAAGGTGCATTTGGTGGCTACACTGGCTTGGCCAGTGTATAAAGGTAGTTTGTGAACAAGTTCTAATTTCAGCAATGAATTTTTTCTATAACAAAGAGAAGACTTCAGATTCCAAGAATTTTCTGTGGGAAAAGCATTAGGCATGCACGTGTCCTTTGTTGCAGGTTTTTTTAATTTTAACATGTAAACATACTTCTGGCAAGTGTGTGTTCACCCTACTAGTTGTGACTTCAGAACATGCTTTCAAAAGAACTCCATCTGGGAATCTTTGTGCAGTGATTTGCTTTTGTTATGGGCTTAAATAGTTACAAGTAAGTTAATTCTTATTCTTACCTCAAGTGCCACAGCTCTCATTCTTAATGGATGAGCTAAGAAGAGATATCAGTATATCCACTTCAGTTCAAAACACTAACTTCACATATTCATAGTTCAGAAAATAGGCTCCAGTTTGTAATATATTGTTAACTCATTTTAAGTGCTTAAAATGATACATGTATATGTCTATTTTGAACTCCAAAACTTTAACTCTACATACATGCACATGCACACATACAAACACACACACACACAAAAGACACACCAACAAACATGAAAGTATATAAATGTCCACACAGATAATTATATAGCTACAAATTCACTAACCAGTATTGTGAATGTAAGCTTTTGATCAAGTAACTTTGTTAATTTGTTTTTCTGTGGAATGGAGAAGTAACATCATCTCAAGGTAGAGTGAGGATTAAATGAAGCAGCACATCATATCTTGAGGAGCAGAAATCCAGGTACAGACACAACTATAGATACTTCAACACACAGGTGCTTTGTCTGGATGGCAAGACACTAGTATATTAGCTGTTAAAGGCAAGTGGCTCTTAAGCAAATTGTTCTCCACTGCAGCAGGGAATTGCTTTGCCTGAGCCTGTCAGTTCTCTTGTCTCCCAGTCAAGGACACCTGATACCAGGAAGGACAGACCAAGTCCTATTGACTGGAGAAATACTATGGGGCATTCTAGCCTCAGAGATCCCTAATAATGTGGTAAACCAGCCTCATCTGCCTAAACTGCTTTCCACATTTCCATTAATATGGCCTGCCTCCAGAGCGTGGTCTCTAGTAAGCGTCCTAACATAACTCCATCAAAATAAGTTTCCTGGGAACCCAGAATAAAAATTATACGTAGGAAATAAATAAAAAGCTTCTTCTGGAACTCAAAGCAGATACTCTGAAAACATTACAGGATGGAATAGGAGAAACCCTAGGTCTCCTTGGCTCAGGCCGAAATTTTCTGAATAGAGACCCGGAAACACATCAAATCAAAGAAAGGTTGGACAAATGGGATTGCATAAGGTTGCAGAGCTTCTGCAGGGCAAATGACATAGCTAGCAAGATCAATAGAAAGCCCACGGATTGGGAGAAGATCTTTACTAGCCATACAACGGACAAGGGTCTCATATCTAAAATATACTTGGAACTCAAAAAATTAAACCACCCAACAACAAATCCTGAAAGAAACAACTGCCCAATAAATAAGTGGGCGAAAGACTTAAAGAGAAGATTCTCTGAAGAAGAAAGAAGGATGGCCAATAGACACATGAAGAAATGTTCAACATCCCTAGCCATAAAAGAAATGCAAATCAAAACAACATTGAGATATCACCTCACTCCAGTTAGAACAGCAAAAATCAAGAACTCTAACAACAACAGATGCTGGAGGGGATGTGGACAGAAAGGAACCTTACTTCATTGTTGGTGGGAATGTAAACTTGTTCAACCACTTTGGAAAGCAGTATGGAGGTTCCTCAAAAGACTTCACATAGAACTCCCCTATGACCCAGCAATCCCACTTTTGGGCATTTACCCTAATGTTTACAAAAAAGACCACACTAAAGCTACCAGCACAACTATGTTTATTGCAGCATTATTTACCATAGCTAAGATATGGAACCAACCCAGATGCCCCTCCGTAGATGAATGGATCAAGAAAATGTGGTATATATACACAATGGAATTCTATGCCTCCATCAGAAAGAATGACATTTCCCCATTTGTTAGGAAATGGAAAGGTTTGGAAAAAATTATATTAAGTGAAGTAAGCCAGGCCCAAAGAAGCATAGGTCCCATGGTTTCCCTTATTTGCAATATCTAGTATAGGTATGAGTCAAGCGGAAAAGGTCAGATAATGTGATGTTAGGAAAATGAACCCTTAAATATGTATTTTAATGTTTTCGTTTCTTTCATGCATGTGTTTCTAACGCATTTATAAGATTATTTCTTTGTTGCTTTGTATGTCCCTCCCCCACAGTGTAACCCCCGCTTTCACTTTATTTGATGTCAGTATAACATGTGGAGGAGATGGGGACAAACAAGTCGTTTAAGGATTCAGGTGGACCTGTTGCAACAATGAGAAGTACAAAATGTCATGTCAAAACCAGCTTTACAATGTCGGTGTGTGGGGGGGAGGGGGGTATGATTGGGTGGGGGGGAGAGGGGAGGCTGGGAAGGGAGGTGAAGGGTAAACAAAGGAGGAGGTTGCAATGCTTGGTAAGAAATGTATGCATTATCCTGCCCATGTAATTGTAGCCCCTCTGTACAGTATGTTCTCAAATAAAATAAAATAAAATATAAAAATAAATAAATAAATAAATAATAATCCTGAGATACCAAAAAAAAAAACTTCTTCTGAATGATATTGGAATTGTTAGCAAGACCCAAACCTAAAGGAAAAAGTACTACAATCTAAGTTGAAAAGACAAATGGAACTTGTGTTGAGCCACCTTTCTGCTGGCTTAAGGAAAGGAAGAGTGTCAGAGAAGGAACTTGCCCTGAGAATTTTAAGATGAGGACCAAGAAACAGGACATACTACTTGGAGAAATCAGTCTTCATGATAAGCTCTGTCCTTTGAGAGGTTGGTAAGGGTTTTTTCCATCCACCAAAAACAGTCAGGGAAGCACAAGCACATTGATCATGGGTTGTGCCACAGCATCCATCAACTTTCTTTAAATTAGAGACTTTTAGTAGCCTCTGAAGTTTGCAAGCCTCTGACCATGCTAAGCACTGTAGTTGATGACCCATAGAGAAAAAGACAATATGGAGGATTCAGCACCATGGAGACATGTTGTGTTTCCCAAATGTGGCAGGCCAGGGAACATGAATGTTCTCTTAGCTGAATAAGCACAAAGAAAGCAGCTGGCTTCAAAGCCATCTGTTGTATTCCACCTAACAGGATCATATCCTAGGTGTAGATTGCCAATCCTAGGGATGTAGTGAAACTTACAAATATTCTCCATGAAAATGTCAGCAGTACCTGGACAATTTAGGGACCAGTTGGTGTTAAGTACTGCCACAACTGTGTGGGAAGATCAATACTTTCCTTCATCCTTCTCTTAAGTCTCATCATCACAGAGGATGACAAATAGAAGATCAAAGGCTATGAGGAGCCTCCCAATTCTTCAGCTATGAGAACCACAAAGATTACTTGGGGACATCAGAGAAGGAAAGATACTACACAGTAGGAAAAGAAATTCAAGTTTTTGTTTTATAAAATTGAATTTTCTCTATAAACAAAGCAACTATATTTACCCCACTAAGTATTTGTTCTACACATGTTACATTGTACTGGATATTAAGGATGCAGTAATAAGCAAATCTGTCATGTTAACTAGATGGAGGTACATACATCCCTTTGTTTTTATGCCTGTCTATATCTCTGGTTCATTTTCTTTATCTCTGGCTGAGAGATTATTCTCTGAAGAAGTTTAAAGCATCATTACTTAATTGTTAATTTTATATGTAAAAAATTAAAAATTCACAAGGAAAACTCAACCAAGAGCATTTTATGAAAGAGAGACCAACTGTATATATATATATATATATATATATATATATATATATATATATATATATACACACACATACATACATATGATCTGCCAACATTCCTTTCTCAACCGCATTTCCCAAAAGCTTAGTATTTGGCCACAAAAGCTCACTTATCTAAATTTTGGCATGTCTAACAACAAAGTCTTCAGGTTTGCCAAATTGGCTGACATCTTTTTGAACAACAAGGAGGGAAATTAGAAAAATATTGCAGTGAAATGCTATAAATCATGGCATTATTCCGAGAGATAATTCATTATTTCAGGGGATAATAAATCTATGAGAAAATAACTCTGCATTGTTATGGATTGTTTTTCCAGATAGGTTTTTTTTTTTACAAACAACTAAAACCTTTGTAGATAAAACTAAATAAGACACAAAATTCCCAATTTCATTGAAAATACTTGATTTTTTTCTTAATTATCCACGGTAATTTTTGGATGTTTTAGACTAAAAAGAAACAAATCAAAACAAAAATTCCCTACATCTATGGGTAAATTATATAGAAATAGTACACTTGTATTAAACAGTACATTTAAACATAAATGTATATGAATGCATACAACACTAGAATAAACAACAATGAGTTTTCTGAATGCTTTAGTTTTGTTGGAAATTGTTATGGATAATGAAATGAAAGGATTTAATACTGTCCTATTCATTCATACACTTTGAGTACATTTGTCCAAAAAGAGAAGACAAGCTGAGTCTGTAAGCATGAGTGTTACAACAGAATTTTAGAAGTGTCAATTGATAATATTCTACAGAGAAAGTCAATACTGAATAAGGATCCGTTAGATAGATAGACCCACAGAGGGTTTTGGTTTTTTTTTTTTAAATAACCACATTTGTGCAATCCTTCCTGCCTTCTATAAGTGCTGGTGAATCAAAAATACTCTGTTGTAACTTCTGAGATTTCCACATTAAACCATCACATATCACACAATTAGAAAACTTTGAAAATATTACCCTGCCATTCTCATTTGCAAAAATGAACCAACTGTCTTGCTAGTCCTAAATAATCTTGATATTTGTAAAATCTGGTAAAAGGCACACAAAACAGATCCACATATTCTTAAACAAGTACTTTCCAGGTCTTGCCTGGAATTAACAACTTGATGTCAAGGTCACACCAATAAAGTTCCAGTGACAGATTAATAACACAGACACTTTTCTTCTAAGAAGCATTTGGCACAATTCTCTTCACACTCTGTAGTGTGTGATTCAGAATTCAAAAAACCCAAGTTAGAAGCTACTACATATGGTATTAATTAAAAAAGCATATTTCCCAATGAACTATATTGCCTCTGTAATTACAACATCTAGCCTGAATTTTATCCAGAAGTGTTTATGAAAGGACAGCTCTCAGATTCATATTACCTAGTATTAAACTCCTTAAACCTGATTCACAAAAGCCCTTATGTCATATACACTGCATGGGGAACATGCAGCCTATTATAGCAATGTTGGAGAGAAAGATTTACCCACTGTTTCCTGGCCTTGAAGACAAAAGTCTCTCTAAAATGATTTGAGAATGTCCATCTATATATTATTACAACAGAACTTTTTCACTAAAAAATGAAATCTCTGACCAGAGAACAGATGAAATGGGGAAGGATATGTCTAGTATTACTGGAGAGAAAATGTCAGAGCCATCAACTTAAATACTATGCTTATTTAAAAGCCAACAGGAACTAATGTTTGAGGATAAAGTGGGAGAGAAGTTTCTTCTAATGATACTTCAAAGACTCTGCAACATCTGGAATGTGGTTCCGTACGGTATTCTACTAAGAAGTAAGAATAAAAGGATTTTAATAGGGCAAACAAGATTCAGGTTTCTTACAATATGTTCTCCCTGGAGGAAAACAAATAACACAATGCATCTGACTAACCTTTCTGCACTTCAGCTGCATTAATTAACATTTAGTCATGGATTCCACTGAGAGCCAGATGAACTCAGTATTACAGCTGTTGTCATTGAGAGGGAAATACTCTTTCCCATTTTAGATTGCTAGCATTTATATTGCAGCAATATTTCTAGGAGTTAGATATTATTCATCCAAATAAATTTACACACACCTGTGATTAGATCAATATCAATAGTAGGCAAACTAGATCAGCCAGAACCAGGGCACACTGTTAACTCCTTTTTTCTTTCATCAAGGAAAGGCTGAAGCACTGACTAAAGACATTTGTGTCTTTTGAGGAAGTTTTGCTGTATTATTCACAGATTTAAGTGTGGATCAAGTACATTCTGAGGGATGGGTGCAGATGAGTAGGGAAAATGAACAGATGTTACAGAAATTTAATAGCAGAATATGATGACTTGGCAGAGATGTCCTCAATTCTCCAAGCCAAACATGTGGAAATGGTTGGTTGGGAACAAAGTTGAGATGGAGAGGTAATACTTGGTCAGTCACCGAGAGAAGTTTTCTTGATTTGTTTCTTATTTGTATAACAAAGAATCACTTAAGATGCAATTTAGTAAAGAAACATGTCAGTGAATCAGACAGGAATCATATTTACCCATAACACCTTGTCAAATTTCTATCATAACAACACTGTAAAACTTAGAATTATTTCCAACACTCCTTTATAAGTGCCACATCATCATTTCCTGTCTATCCACTCTGGAGTCTGGTGGACAGAAGCAATTGAATTGTCACATGGCCATTGGTCTATAGGTCTATGCACATTCATTTGTACCACTGTGCAAATAGAAACAAATTTTGATATTTGCGTTCTCAAATTAATGTGTTCAGTCACAATTCAAGATGACTGAAACCTGTCTGACATAACATCACTTTTTCTGACAGAATCACAATAATTTTACCAAACCAGAAAAATACCTTACCTGGAACTACTTCAAAAAGGAATTTTCCTGGGTTCTCCTCATTGCAGGGATGCTCAAGGACTTTATTTCCAGGTAGAAAAATAGTACCCTGCAAACACAAATGTCACAAACATCAACATGGTAGCAAGCATCGCACATCCTCAGCATCAGGGGATCTAAGGTGTATCTACAACACAGGACATGGTGGATGGTCAGACTCCTTTATAGTCCTAATAATTAAATCTTATTCCTTCATGGATATAATCAAGAAATCTAATAACAGACGCTGGAGGGGATGTGGCCAAAAGAGAGCACTTCTGCACAGTTGGTGGGAGTGTACCCTGGAAAGCAGTATGGCGGTTCCTCAAAAGACTACACATAGAGCCCCCCTTTGACCCAGCAATCCCACTTCTGGGCATTTACCCAAATGACCACAAAGAAGGCCACACAAAAGCTACCAGCACAATTATGTTTATTGCACTAGTTACATAATGTATATATACATATATATGCATATGTAATGGAATTCTATGCCTCTATAAGAAATAATGACACTGTCCCATTTGAAAGGAAATGCTAAGACTTGGAAAAAATCATATTAAGTGAAGTAAGCCAGACCCAAAGAAACATAGGTCCCATAGCTTCCATTATTTGCAATAATTAGTATGCATCTAGGATAATCCTAGCGGATGAACAGAATAGTTCAACAGCTATGACTATATAAGATGACACTAAGTGAAATGAACTCTAAGACATGGACACAAGAGGTTTTTCTTTGTTGTTGTTTTTAGTGTACTATGTGATTTTTTTTGTTTGCTCTGTATGTTCTTCCCCCTCTGGCATATCCCCTGTTGTCACTATATTTTATTCTGGTACCCTGGTGTTGTATATACATTTATCTGAATTAGGGAAGGGGAGGGGAACAACAGAATGGTGAGACAAAGGACAAGGAAGGAACCCATGCAACAGTGATATTCATAAGACAATATGTTGGAAATGATCTGTACAACTTGAAGAGTGGAGGGGAGGAATAAGGAGAAAAATGAGGAACGGAGTAACAAGTTTGACAAGAAATGTACTTAGTACCTTACTTATGTAACTGTAACCCCTCTGTGAACATCACCTTGACAATAAAAAGAAGCATTCAATACAGGGTAAGTGTTGGTGACTATTTTGTCTAGGACATTTTGTTCATTTGAAGTACTATTTTATTAAATGTGCCAGAAATTTTACTCATATTCTAACAATGTCTATTTTTATTAGAGTTTAGTTGTTGGAGTAATTTCATGAGGTCTATGTTTTTCCCCTATTTTTCAGTTTTGAAGCCAAGAAGGAGACATTAAATATCTTAGACAAAGGAGTAATTAGTGTTTTCCTGGGCTATGATTGCTTATTTGTGCCCTCCTCTCAAGCTGGTGAGTCAGTCTTAATATCACTGTGTTAGGAGGGGGACCCAATGGGAAGTATTAAGGTTAGGGTGAAATAATAGCCACTATAAAAAATTAGAGTCTCTTGCTTTCTCTAGCCCTCTCTCTTTGCCCTTCTATAATGGAATTGCATAGTAAGGAGGTTCTTGCTAGATGCTGTTTCTTAGAACTTGAACTTCCTAATGTCTATAAGACAATAAATTTCTGTTCTTGTGAATTATCCAGCCTCAGCCTCTTGTTATAGTATCCACAAATGGACTAAGACATTTTAGTTATTACTTCTCTTTTCTGTCTTATTTCTTTCTTTTCAGTGGATCATTCCCCTTAATGCTGAGAAAGATGCACAAATTTCTCTAGTCTATTAAAAAATTACTTTGGCTCCACCCCTCCACCTAGCATCCTATCATATCTCCTTGAACACTTACCTACATTGAATCTATTTCTTCAAATGTATCCGATGCTGTCTGGCTTGTGAGTCCAAAATTCCATATACATGACCCTCACAAGCTATAGTCTTCACAGTGTCCATCCCTCAATCTACATTAATTCCCTAAAAGCAGATAGATACTGGCTACTATTACTTTGAGCACTTTTTTTTTTTCATTTTTGGTTTGTTGATTTTTCTCTAGATGTTTCTCTTACCTTTCTGTTGGTATAGTTTCTTTTGCCGACTGTAATTGGCCTAAAAATATTAGAGTTTTACAAAGATTTATCCAATGGTTCTTTCTCTTCTATTATTCCTCCAAGTTATCAGACTCCAATAACCAGTTAAAAGTCAACAGAATACCGGATTATTGTGTCTAATCTAGAACTCTCTAAAGTTTCGGCCTTTGTATTCAGAAGTGTATTTGACATTTCTACTTATATATCTCAAAGACATTTTAAACCTAAGATAGTTAAATTAAAACATAAGTAAAGCTATGTCCTCATGATATATTCTCTGGCATAGTGAATGCCATTGTCTTTAATTTATTACCAAAGCTGGCAATGTAGAATTTGTAGTCTCTTTGACTTTCCTACCAGCATTCTCTTGTTTCTGTGACCATTATCTCTTATATAGAACGTTTCCTATATTCTTTTAATTGGATTTGACACAAACTTCTAACATTTTTCAAACTATATGTTTTTTAATGCAGGGAAAACTATCTCCATATAAAAGTTTGATCTCGCAACTTTCCTGCTTAAAAGTCTTCAATAAAACTTTGATCTGTTCTAGGATAAAAGTCCCTACATGGTCTTGAATCAAGCTAATTTTCCTACAGTTAAACTTTTACTGTATTCTCTGGCTTCCTAGCATGCAAGCAATTGCTTTCTATAAATAGTATCATATGCCCATCCATGTTAAAGTAGCATTGTTTCTCTGATTATTTGAGTCATGATTCAAGTTAACTAAGTCTAAAATATATCTGCATTGATTCCCAGTTTACCACCAGTGCCTAGCACTTTGCTTAGTATGTTTTTGTTGAATGGATATGTTAGTGTAATAAACCATTATTCCAAACTAAAGGTGTTGGACTCAAAAGCTTATGCTCTTATTCACTAAGTTTTTCTCAGCTTGAAACAATATTTACTTCAAGTAGTATTTCACTCATTCTCTTCCTAGTTTGGCACAGAGAATTATAGTCATTGATAATTAGCCTTTTTCCAAGTTCAGGATGATAAAGCATAGTGCTCTCTAACTACAACCTGAAGCATAGGTGAGGAATTCCCCTTCTTTATCTTTTTGCCTCTAGGAGTAATTTTACTATCTCTCATTGTATTTAGTTTCTTCTGGCCTCATTTTATTCACAGGCATTTAAAAATAATATTTTTTAAAATATTTTTAAAAATTACTAATTAATTACGAATTAATAATTTTGTACCAATATTATCCCTTTCTCTTTGTAAGTTGCTTATCTCAAGTACTTGTTGACGTAGAGGAAAGATGACTGACACAGTTCAATCAGGCTTTCATGACTTGTGGCTTGTGGTTGGATTTGAGAGATCACATCTAAAGATAGGAAAACTACGAGACAGGTAGAGATAACCCTTTGTCTGTCTCCCTCTATGCTAGGCAGAAGTTTTTCCCTACATTGGGCTACATTTTAGCCCTCTACTCCCAAAGTCACAGGTTTCTCCGGTCTCCAGTAGTGCTAAGTGTAGTAGTGAGTTTTCAGTATTCTGTTATTAGCCTTCAGTTGTTTTCAATATTCATTGTTTTGTTTTGCTTATGTGCCAGTATTGAGACTTACACTCATAGCCTCTTGCTTTAGCATAGCTTTTTGCTCAGTGCTGACAGTCTACGACTTAAACCACACCTCCAGTTCCAGTGTTCATTTGTTTTCATGAAAGCTTACAATACTTTAGAAATTGTTAAGTTATCACTCATTTTTCATTATGCCCTTTGGAATGAAGTTACCAGTTTTCTACTAGGATCTTGAATTACAAAATAACCAGAGTAAAATTCCATGGGTTTCATAAGTAAGGGCACATTTTCCCATGATGCTGTCATCACTATAAATTCTGGTGACCAGAAAGAAGAGACTCAAATTTTAAAAAGAGGGTGTGATCATTTTTTTTTTTTTTTGGAGCTCTATAGCTCAGCACCAATGGCAGCAATCACAGGACACCAGTTCATCACAGGTTCAGATTGGAATTGCACTTATGTTTTATCCCTAGTTAGGACTATTTAAAATGTCAAAGTGGGATAATAGGATAAATAAAACATTTTATAGTATGACAGTTCAGAGTTTACCAAAGTAACATTGTTAATAACTATACTGGTAACTGGCTTCCAGCTGAAATTTTTATTAAAGACAAGTCTCATCTCTAGTTACTATTAGATCACTCAGCCAAAACCACAGGGGCTTTGGGTAAGGTTAGATGCTGTTGAAAATACACACAGGGATCTTATTTTGGAATTTGGATTGGAATTTGTATCAGTATGAGCAATGATTATGAGTATTACAAGGAAATAAGCTGTATCTTGAGAATAGAGAATATGTTTAGATTTCTGATGAGACTAGAGGTTTGAAAATGTAAAATGTAATCTAGGTGAAATATATATTATTTGACAGTTTTTATTAGAGTAGTATAAGTTGGATCTATTTTTCTCTTTATAGCAATTAATTTCATTAATCTATCCAGTAAGTATACTTAGTGCATAGTAGGACACATTTTAGACACAGAGAATGTAATGATAAAAGCCAAAAAGATCTTTGCATTCTAGTGAAAGTTGAAAACTAGTATATGAAAGATTTGAACGTCTATCTACAAGTGCTCTGGCTGCATAATAATGTGTTCATAACAAGGAGCTTTGTGGTTTAGTAAATTTATTCTGGAGCCTGACTGCCTAGGTTGAATCTCACTCTGCCACAAATAAACCATTTCCCTCCTTTTCCTTAGATTTTTTGTCCTTCGGACCTATTTCATAACAACCCTGTGAGCTAATCATGTGAGAAGATTGTAAAACAATTGGTATATAGAATTTTTAATAGGATATATTTTTATTTTTCTAAAAACATCTATTTTGGACCCATCTTTTGCGAATCCTCAAATAATCAAATAATTAATTTAAAGGTTCAATTTATAGTGGCCATATCTCTTAGTGTTCGTTCCTGGTTAAACAAGCAGATATGGTTACTGAAAAATTGAAAGATTTTAGTATGCTTTCAAGAATAGACTAATCAAGACAAGTAGACCTTTAATTAGTAAAAATAATAACAAAAGCAGAGCATTTGATGTTAACAATGATTGCTAACCTATCTTGATATGACTTCACTAAACACAGTGTATTATTTATATCATCCATATACCTTATGATATTGATGTAGCTATTTTTCACTATATAGAAGGAGAAAATAAAATTCCAGAAATACCAGGAAGACTGGCTCATAAAGCCATCTGTATATATATTTTTAAACAAAAACAAAGAAAAAAGCTGAAAAGATGAATGCAAGTGGTTTTCATTGTTGTTGCCAGTTCTGGGGCTTGAACTCTGGGTCTAGACTCTGTCCCTGAGCTTTATTTTTTGTCGGTCATGGAGCCTGAACTCTGGGCTGAGCGTAGTCCTTCAGCTCTTCAGCTCAAGGCTAGCACTCTATCACTTGAGCCACAGTGCCACTTCCGGATTTTTCTGCTTATGTGGTGCTGAGTGATTGAGTGATTGAGTGCAAGACAAGCACTCTATCACTAAGCCACCTTCTAGCCCCCCTGAGCTTCTTTCACTCAAGGTAAGTGCTCTACCACTTGAGCCACAGCACCACTTCTGGATTTTTTTGAGTCATTTATTGTAGATTAATGTCATACAGACTCAGGCTGGCTTTGAAGCATGATCCTCAGATTTCAGCCTCCTGAGTAGCTAGGATTACAGGCGTGAGTCACCAGCACCCGGTGAATGCAAGCTTTTTAAAGATTTACTAGTAATTGGGTTGATTTCTATTTCTAATCAACAACTGTTATCAAAGCAGTTTGAAGATGTTTCATAAACAGTTTTGTAGATTCCTGGAAGCTACTAGGAAGAGTAAAGAGCAGGGGAAATACTTATAAATGGGTTCCATTCAGGATCTACCCAAAGAATTCTGTTGTGCAAATTCTGGAGAACACTGGCTCATCTAGTCTTTGTTACAAATTACCTTATAGAAAAAGAACAGCATAATATTAGTAACACTTTACATACTGTAGAGTATACAATGTGTCCTCCAATAATAAAACACACAAAACAAGATTTACACTATTTCAGACCCATTATTTAACAATGACAAGTTTGATAGTATGAGACTCTTTCATATGTACACATAAAATACATTCTTAATATTCAGCTGTCTCAGCTTGCTATTTTATATTATGAATTGTAGATCTAGCCCTTGAGAAGTATTGTCATTCTAGGTTCATTTTAATTTTAAAACA
Organism: Dipodomys merriami; assembly: GCF_024711535.1. Taxonomy (NCBI): domain Eukaryota; kingdom Metazoa; phylum Chordata; class Mammalia; order Rodentia; family Heteromyidae; genus Dipodomys; species Dipodomys merriami. Next base: position 12,385,847 of record NW_027206512.1, read on the forward strand.
GCATTTACATAATCTTATTACCGCTACTCACATCCTAGGAAGCTAACATAATAGCTCTGTGATGGAGAAAAACACATGCAGTATTTTGACACTATTCAAAAGCTTTTAATTATATCTTTTGAGATATAAGGATCCTTTATCCCAAATAAACTCCTCTCTGGACAGAATAGACAATCTTGAACTTCTTCCCCCTTGGAATCCTGTGTGTGAAATTTCTAGAGAGGTTACATACCACCTTTACATAGCCACATGGGGGTCACTTGTTTGTCAATGTGTTTGGATTCACTGGAAAAAGGAGAAAGTCCCTGATCATGAAGGTAGAGGTAAGAAGATAAGAAATGAAGGAAAAGGAAGTAAGCATGATTTTAAACCCAAAACTTCATAATCACATACGCAAAATCAGTAGAGATTCTTCTCTGTGTGTGTGTGTGTGTGTGTGTGTGTGTGTGTGTGTGTGTGTGTGTGTGTGTGTGTGTGTGTGTGTGCTGGTACTAGGGCTAGAATTTAGGGCTGTGTATTCTCACTTGCCATTTTTATGCATGGTTGGAACTCTACCACTTGAGCTACACCTCTACTTCTAGTTTTGGCTAGTTAATTGAAGCTAAGAATCTCACAGGCTTTTCTACCCAGTCTGGCTTCAAACTGTGACCTTCAGATTAGATCTCAGCCTCATGGCAAGGAGATGCTTCCCTGCTGAGACCCTTTCTTAATATTTACTTAATATATGAATCTTTCTGCAGCTCCACAGAATTTGTCCAAAACACTTCACTACCTTTCTTAGTTTCTCAGGTTATTTTTCAAAGATTATAATTGGGAGGGGAAATACCCTGATGGTAAAACAAAAATCTGTTCCTTAATAATTTGAATTTCCAGTTGTTTCCGTTGGAGTATAGTCTGTGTTCCTCAGTGATTCATAACATCAACAGATTGTTGTGTGCCAGCCCTGTCTGGTACAGATGAAACCAAGTAGAGTAACATTCCACTGGTAATCTACACAGATACAATTTGACCGAAGGAATCTGAGATCCACTTCCTTAATTAGACAATAGACACTTACTCAGTGAATGATTGGTTCATTCATTTATTTATGTATTTACCAAACATGTATCTGGTCTGTTATGATATGCTGAGGATGTCAAAATGTTTACAACAATTGAAAATGGGATATATATTTGGACATATTTGGTTAAACTTGGATAGAAAGGTTATAGATGGTTTCATTTTGTTAAATTTTTCATTTAAGATTTTAAAAATCTGGAACATGTATTACTAGTATGCTAAAATATACAAATACATTTTTCTTATATTTTTAGAAATGCATTTTCTTAAAAAGTGACAGGAGAGAAGGTAGGGTTAGAAGGGAAAATTTTGGAAGCTTTACCCCCTTGTAGAAAACATTATGGGCAATATCTATATAGAACAGGGATACTTTGTTTCGCGGTCAAACTAAGATAGCTGTCCCAAATCTCTGGAACCAGGAAATGTTGCTTTATCAGGGAAAATGGGAGTACATTAAAAAGGCTAATAGATTATCCCAGATTATCTGGATGGGCCCTAAATCTTATTACAAGTGCTCTTCAAATAGAGGGAAAAGGAGACCTGATATCCACAGAGGAGAAGGCTATAGGCACACAGAGACAGGCATGGGAATAGCATAGCCCCAAAGCCAAAAATAGGTGACAACCATCAGAAATTAGAAGTCTAGGGTCTTTGAAGAGTCTGGCCCTTCCTACCTCGATTGCAGACTCCTTCACTTTAGTTTGAGTTATCAAGTTTGTAATTTGTTATACGAACCAAGAGAAGCTAATAGAGCCTGCATAGTCTTAGAGATGAACCTTTCAATGACCCCCAAGGTGGAAGCCTAGAAAGAATTGAGGTTCAACATTTTAATTAAATTAGTCCATCATTTTGGAGAAGAATCCACAGTGCAAAAAGCATTTGCTTTTTATCCATTTCCTTCTTATCCTCATGCAACCCTCTAATCTCACAAGGAGGACACTGCCTAATCAGTTTTACATTTATATCCTAGGAACCTAGAGAAGAAAATATTTAATACAGTAAGATCTGAAGAAGTCTGGGATCCATTGTGAACACCTCTCCACTTATTACTAGACCTTTTATTTAATGTCCAACCATCCATGCAATTTAAAAACTTTTACTGTTTCTCAACTAGGAAAAGAAAGGGTTGGTGTTCAGTGTGTGATAAGTAGTAGAAGTTTGAAACAAAGTCTATAATAGTAGGGAAAAAAAAAAGGGTTTTGGAGGATGTGTCTCCTGAAACAAAATATAAAGAGCAAAATCAGCCATAGCTGTGAAATGATTACTGGAGGAAAATTTAAGGCCCTAAAGTGAAGAATCCAATAGGTCATTATCAATGGACCAGAAAATTTATGATGAAATAGCCCCCATTTCAGCCCTGATTTTAATTAAAACTTTTCTGTCTCTGTGTGTGTATGTTTTTAGATTAAACAGAAATGTTCTAGAATTAACTTTGGAAGAAACTAATAGCTACATCTAGAGGACCAATATAACTGAAGATGTTCAATTCAGTAATCTTTGCATGCTTTTAAATAACTAAGTAAAATTATGTTATAGTCAGTTTAATAACTTCCCAGATGTTTGAATCTTAAAATTGGAAAATTTAAGTAGGAGGGAAACCTTCTCAGCAGGAAGAATGGACTTGATCACACAACTACTTCTGACACATGCACTTCTTAAAAAAAAAAAATTCAATGCAAAATTTTCACCTTGAGCTGAGTGCTGGCGGCTCAAGGTTGTAAGCCTAGTTACTCATGAGACTGAGAGATGAGGACTGTGGTTTGAAGCCAGTCCAGGCAGGAATAGGAAAAGTCCATGAGACTCTTATCTTCAACTAACCACAAAAAGCCTAAAGTGGAGCTATGGCTCAAGTAGTAGAGCACTAGTCTGAAGCACAAAAATTCAGGGAGAGTATGCAGACCCAGAGTTCAAGCCCCAAGACTGCAAAACAATTTTCACCGTGAAACCATGTTTGTATCTTATCTACTCATCAATACAGCTGAAAAAATTCATAAAACGTTCATACTTTTGGCTACATAGCCAAAAGGATTATTTCAATGCTCTTTAACTCTTTTCTTCAGAATTCCTAATCAGCAAGAATATTGCTTTAAAAAAAAACACAAAAGTAGCCTTATAAAAAGCAGTTTTGGCTTAATTCATATCCAATTATTTCAAATCCAAGTTTCCTTAGGAATCGTGCATATATTTTTGAGACTATTGGGATTTTTTCATTTACTTTTGGAAAAAACTACTCTTTGCCTGAGAAAATTTATGCTAAGGGAAAATACCAGTAACGAAAGCTTTCGATGCAGTACTTTAATATCTTTCATCTCAGAAAAACCATTGATTTTTAGCGTTGTTCTCACACAATATCATCAGATACGTTTGTATCTGGCTCCAGCCCCAAGCTACTCAAATAATATTGATTTCTCTTTCTATTTTGAACTGGCTGCGGTGATGAAGAAGCAGTGTTTCACTTCCAAATATTCAATTCTTCTACGTCCTGATGAAGGTCAGTCAGAGATAATGTGACAATGTAATTAAAGCCTACTTCAATTTAGCTGTTATTACAATAAATATTATAGTCCACCCACTTCCCAAATACGCTGAGTAGAAAATCTTTCTTGTCTGTGTTGTGATGGCTGTTTTCACAGGTATTGATCTCCTATACTAATGTTGCACTCATTAGGCTGCATGAATTTTCATTCCTTCTCCAAGTCGGGCAGTGTGCTAAGTGTTGGTGATGCAGCAGCAGAGACAGTTAACAAGGTGTTCCTGTCCTCATGCTGCTTCCATTTTAATTAGGGAAGAAATGTAAATCTTCATAAATGAAACATAACTGAGGGGAAATACTGAATAATGAAAAGTAGCATGCAATTAATTCAAAGAAGGCAATCAAATTGATTATATCCTACTTCTACTATTCAAGCAAGTTCTCTCTGAGCAGGTATCAGTTTAACTAAAACCAAAATGCTGAGATAAGTCCATGCAGATGGAGAACGGAGGTAAAAATGGGTGAAGATGATAACAATGTCTGAGAGAAAGTCTGGGGTTTCAGCTTCAAGTGTATGAGAAGGTTAAGTATTCAGAATTTTTTCTATGTGTACTGAGAAGCCATGGTGGATTCTGCTCACAGTATCATATGGTTTTTATTTTAAAAGAACACACTGACTTTTGAATAGAAAATGGATATAATTTATAAGAGATATGGGAAAGAAAGCAGGAGCTCAGACTAATTCAGCAAAAACAAGATCTGTAGCCTTTAAGATGGGGGAGAAAAGCAGAATTATATGGTACTTGTTTTGTAGGAGCCAGGAATTGGATAAGTATTGGGTGTGAGGAAGCAAGAACAAAGTCGACAATTGTGTCTGAGCCCTGAAGCAACTGCTATTCTCACATTCCATCATGAACAAAACAGAGGGGAAGAAACAAGATTTGGGGGAAATGAAGAATTGTTTAAAGGCATTAAATTGATTGAGACAGTCTCAGAGGACTAAGAGACCCGACCCAAGCACAATCTCTAGGCCATGCTTACATTTTAAAGGAACTATAGCAGAGAGGGATCCAGGAAGAAGGTGAGAAGGATAGGAGAATTAGGAAAGGTAGGCACAGTTCCCTAAAAGCTTCAATTAAAAGCAGCTTTAAAAGAAGTGGTTACCTGGGTCAATGCTGCTTGGCCAAATGAGAGCAAAGCCAGAGAGTTCACAAACAGGTTTGGCCAAAAGGAAGCAATAGGGGAACTTGGCAGAATAGTCTCAGTGCAGTGATTGAAAGCCAAGCCAATCTAGGAGACTGAAGCAGACAGTCTTGGATGGGAAAAGTGGAGACAGTGACTATAGGTATTTATCACAAAATTTGAGTAGGAAATGCTGGAAAAGAGTATATTTGTTGCTGCTGAGAATTATTTAGTATAAAAGAGAAACAATAGTCCCCAAATTATTCACTGAATAGTCTATTCTTTTCCAGTAGATCTTTCCATATCAGCCTTGCTATTATCTTACTTTTTATGATGCCAGAATTAATTCCTAAGTTCTATTGGTCTACTTGTCTGTTCTGGCACCAGTATGGCACTATATTGATTATTCTTGAGGTCTTCACGGACTATCACAATTCCTACTCATGGTATTGCAGTTTTCAGAAAATTTTAAGGCTCTCATAAAGTTATGATGTTTTCCAAGCACATGTAGGAGGAATATTTTGGAGTATAAAATACATTCATATATGCATACATGCATGCATACATACACACATATTTGTATATACATAGTCCATATACACAAAAACACTCAAGTGTCTATGCTTAATTGTTTGAAGGTGACTGAAATATGGAAGGTAATGGAATGGTATCAATGAATTCACCTAATCTTCTAATCAGTTTCATTATCTGTAAAACAGAAGTAATTATAAAACAGTGCATACTTGAACTGACACAGAAGATGATTTAGAGATTGAAATTTAATGAGGGATACAGGATTCAAAAACTGTAAAACATGATAGAAAAATTATTTTATTTTATTTTCCAACCTCTGAAGAAAAATTACTTGATTCAATATAGTACTGAAAGCTTAGTTTGGATCTCTTAGATGAATTGGTTCAAATATAACCTAGAAAGCCACTTGGAAAAGTTGTTAGGAAGGAAATTCCAACAATATATCCTTTTACTTCCTTATCTTTAGCTTCCTTTCTACTTTAAAGGCAAATTGATGCAAAACAGCAAAAAAGTCAGTAAAATAGCATATATAAGTAGTATGTTTAGTAGGCAGAGACAGTAAAGGGAACAAGATCATAAGCTGGAAATTCTGATGAACTGGTTTTAAATCCTAACTTCTACCTCTTAGCTATGACTTTGGAAAGTGTTTATAGATACCGTACCACAAATTCCTCATTAGTAAGAGAGATTCTTCAATCACAAAACAAAAAGAGCCTTCTGTAGAGGTTTATTTTGAGGATGGTTTTGGGGTGAGCCCTAGAGGAATGAACTAAGGGCCTTATGCTTGCTAGGCAACTGCTTTACCACTTGAGCCAGATTCCCAGCCCTATTTCATAAATTTGGGTTATTTTTCAGATAGGTTTTCATAATTTTTGCATGGGCTGACCTAGACCCTCAATCCTCCTGACCTCTCTGCTACCCAAGTAACTGAGATTTAATAGGTGTGGGCCAATATATCCAGCTCTCTAGATCTAAATAAAATAATACTTATGAAATAATTTGGTGAAACATCTGAGACATGATTAGGGATTAGTAAGTAGCAATAATTATTGACAACTGTTTTCTTCTAAATCTAGTTTGGTAATTCATTCAGTATAAATCACACTTTTTAATTCTCCATAAACAAATATATTATTATTATTGTCATTAGTTCTGCTTATAGTCTAATATTTCCATCCATGTGGAAAGTGATCCCAAATACAGATAATTAACATTACTCACAGTAACCTATGCTGAAGAATAAATGAGGCCCAAACATGATATGTTTGATGTGACTGTGTTTTCAGTCATCTTGCAAGGACTTTTCCCTTAGAAAATTAGGAATTGAAAACCAGCATGTCTCTGACCTAGACTGAGTTCAGAACAGCAGTCTTCTCAGCCCACACTGCTCATTATGCCACCCACTAACCACAGGCAGGTGGAGAATAAGAAGAAAGAAGCCAATTACTCCATTTCCCTTTGACAAAAGAAATATAACACTACCGAACAATTTATGAAAGAAATCAGGCTTTGTGAGTACTCAGAACTCAGGATGTATATAAGTCACGCTAATTTGTTTATTCCAGGATATGATAATCAACTTTTATTCTTGTGCCAGAATTGTCAAAGGCCTCAATTTTGGATGGGATAATAAAATTATCCTACTTTAGTCATCTTCATTAGAGTTTCTTTCTTTTTTCTTTTTTTCAAGGAAAATAGCTTGTGTCTTTCATGATTGTCCAAAGGATATAAAGGGATGATTTCTATGTCTAATGAAAAATAAAAAGCATATTTATAGTGGACCAGTATCATTAATTATATGTTTATTCTGGACTTTGTAAAGACCAAAAAATCTGCCTTTAATATCTAGTTGAAAGTTATGATTATTAAAGTACATAAAGACTTTTACTGATTTTTCCCCATATGTGGGAAAAATAAAACTTAAACATAACAGCTATTATTTTAGATTGCCAAAATGCTAATCTATGAAGCTTGTGGAAAATTTCTATTTCCCTCTGATAAAGAAAATAAAAGAGACACAAACTGATCATATGTCTTTTACATTCATTTTACCCATAAACAATGGTCAATTTTTTTCTTGCAGTGATATAAAGAAAGAAATGAATTAAAATAGCATAAAAATAAAATATTCATGTACTATATCTCAGAAATACATCATTTAAAAAGCATGTATTTCATTGAAACATGCAGTTTAGATATAGTGTAAATTTATTCTAACTATATTTTAAAACTTATTTGTGATTCTTAGCCATGAAATTTTGCTTTAATAGTTCAAAATTAGCTGAACGCTGGTGGCTCACATCTGTAATCCTAGCTACTCAAGAGGCTGAGCTCTGAGGATTGCAGTTTGAAGCCAGTTCAGGTAGGGAAGTCCATGAGATGCTTATCTACAATTAACCACCCAAAGCTGGAAGTGAGGGTGTGGCTCAAGTGGTAGAGCACTAGGCTTAAGCAAAAATAAGCTTAAGGACAGTGCCCAAGTCCTGAATTCAAGCCTCAGGACAAGCAAAAATAAGATAAAATAAAAGTTTAAATTTCTATTAAGGTTCTTTACTACTATAGGTGAATTTTAGTATGCAAGATGAAACTTCAGGTGAGAGGTCTTGATAAGAAACTTTCATTTGCCAATCAGACAAGATAAATCTTGTTGTCAGTAAAATATATCCAATTAGCCATATAAGGTGCACAGTATAGAGGGTAAAATTACAAGTTTTGAACTCAAACTCTTTTCTGTTCTGTCCTTTCATGAGTATGATTTTGAACAAGCTTCCAGTCCTCCAACTGTCTCTTCCCTTACAAAGAAGAGATAAGGTTTGCAAATAGACTCACAGGACTGCTATAGCTGAACACAATGCCTTATCCAGGTCTTGACACAAAGAAAAACATCCTGACTTGTGCAATAATTGAGTTATAACCTTTTGTATTTAGCTAACACAATTCAAGAAAAACACAATGAGTATGCTGATTATGTTGTTTTTACTCACAGGGAGTATGTGATCACTTTTTACAAGAACATCTACATATATTCATATGGTTTTATAATTAATTACTTACAAATTATAAAATAATAATTATAAAATAATAAATATGTTACATTGCTCTTTTATAGTATATGTACATTTTGGCTTTGTTTGTTTGAGGTTTGAACTTGGCCTCCTGCTTACCTGGATTACTTGCTTGTTTGGCACTCTGCCACTTGAGCCACACTTCCTGCCAATTTTTGCTAGCCATTTTGGAGATAGAATGTCAAGCGGTTTTCCTGTCATAGCTAAGACCTTGATTTTCTGACCTCAACTTCCTGAGTAACTACAAAATTTTGAGTGAATCACTTGTACCTGGCTCACAGACATTTAAAAAAAAATTTTCTCTTTAATTTTAGTCACGATAACTAAATTTTAGGGTGAAGTATAGTATATGTTATATCTTCAAAATATTTATAATTTATGAAGGATTGCAAACCCTAACTTGTTTAAATTTGGTGTCAAACTCTCATTATTTATTTTATAATTTGAATGTATAGTTCTTCAGAATGAAAAACAAAACACAAAGATCTTGTCCATAGAGTTTTCTCTGAAATTAGGCAATATACAAACATATGTCAAATAATTTTATGTGGCTCACGCCTATAATCCTAGCTACTTGAGAGGCTGAGATCAGATGATTACAGTTCCAAGTCACCCCCAGCAGGAAAGTTCAATTAACCACCAGAAAACCAGAAGTGGAGCTGTGGCTCAAAGTGGTAGAGCATTAGCCTTGAGCAGAAAAGCAAAGGTACAGTGCCCAGGCTCTGAGTTTAAGCCCCATGACCATAAAAAAAGAAAAATTGAAGATTAAGCACTGAATATTATTTTTTAACTCCTCCAGTGGTCATAGCTCTCAGACTTATAAATGAGTGGACAGTACCCTCCTTACCTTATGATGGTCCATTTGGCAAAAGTTACTTTTCAATATTGTCCAGCTTCCCTATGACTGTCTTATTCTCTCAGCATTTGCCCTTAGGGCATCTATTCCAAAGATTTAAAAAAAAATAATTGTATCATGGTCATTAATGGATTTTAACTTAGAAGGGATTTAATACTAACAAATCAACTTATTTTTATAGGCACTTTTGAAACTCAAACTCGATCTCATATATATATACGTATATGTGTATGTATTTGTACATTACATGAAGTCAGGCACTGGTGGCTCTTGCCTATAATCCTTAGGTACTCAGAAGACTGAAATCAAAGGATACTGGTTTAAAGACAGCCTCGGCAGGAAATTCCATGAGATTCTTTTGTTTATTTATTTGCCAGGTACAGGGCTTGAACTCAGGGCCTGGGCATTGTCCCTGAGCCTTTTTGTGCTCAAGGCTAGTGCTCTACGACTTGAGCCAAAGTGCCACTTTCTTTTTTTCTCTTATTTTGAAGTAGTTGTACAAAGTGGTTTCAATTCAACAAGTCCATAAGAACAATGCATCTTGATCAGTGTCATCCTTTTCATCATTCTCTTCCATCTCTCCCAACCCTACGCATCTCGCCATTTTACCTAGCTCCGTTTTCATGTACATATATTAAATATTATGACTGTATTCAGCCCATAAGACTCATCTCCAATTAACTGGGGCAAAGGGAGGGAAACCAAAAGGAGAGCTGTGTCTCAAATGGTAAAATTCTAGAGTGACGCTGTGGCTCAAGTGGTAGCCTTGAGCTGAAGTGCTCAGGGACAGCACCCAGACCTTGAGTGAAGACCCATGGCTGACAAAAAAAAATCAAATGGTAAAACTCCAGTCTTGAGTGAAAAAGCTGAGTACAGTGCCCAGGTCCTGAGTTCAAGACCATTAATGGCACAAAAGAAAAGAGGAGAGGAGAGGAGAGGAGAGAAGAGGAGAGGAGAGGAGAGGAGAGGAGGGGAGAGGAGTGGAGAGGAGAAAAGAGATGTCCCAGTATACAAAAGTACACTGTGGATTTACTTGTAATTACTGATAATCCAGTTGGTCCTCAGCAGGTGAATGTGATATGATATGTCTATACAATTAAATACATAGGAAGGCCTCCCTGAAAGCATATAGCAGCAACATGTATTCATTTCAAATATTCAATGAAAGATTCAGGATCTGTGTACATACATATGATATCTTGGAATAGGCAGAAGTACAGGAATAGAGAACATGTCTATTGTTTCAGAGGTTGGAAGTCGGAGAAGGGAACAGGGATATTTGGAAGCTAGGTGATGTAATTTCTCTGTTCCTTGGTTATGGTGGGAATTTTATAACTATAGTAAATTACACCTCTTGAAAATGCAGTATTGTTACTGTTCAGGGCACAGGAAGGTATCTTTGTGCATTCAGGCTACTATAAACTTATAAACAACAGATCATTATTTTTTCACAGTTCTTGAGTTTGGGAATCTAACATCAAGTTTCCTACAGATTTCTTTTAATCTGATCATGGTAGTTTTCTAGGTGGTAGTTTTCTCTCCCACTTCCCATGGTGAGAAGGGCCAGGTATCTGTCTCTCTGGGGGTCTTTTACAAGGTCATCATAATATTTATCTATGTTCTACAGTTATAATCAGCATCATTTCCCAACAGCTCCACTTCTTAATATCATTATTTAGAAGTTAAGATCTCAAGATTGTTGGGAGGACAAACATTCATGGACTCATAGTGGAGTTGCCCACAGCTGTCAGCTCAGCCAACCTGAAATAGCATTTTGTTCCAACTTGGGCGTTAAGTCCATCTGCTCTCTTACTCCCTTTATCTGGACACATGGTTTTTTTCTTCTGTCCACAGCCCACCAGCTGGACTGGTCTATTTTACCTGAATATTTACTTCATGTATTGTTCTTAACTGAAATACTCAGTTCCTGTTTTACCCTTTATTCTCATCTATGTGATATTCTCATCTGTGTGAGAATGTATTTTTTGTAAGCATCGATTAAGATGGAAGATTTGGATCTTTTGCATGATAGGAAATCAAGAATATTGTGCACCTAATAAATGAATTTCAAAATATATGAATGAATTTCTTGTACAACTACAGTTCTTGATGACCAGGCAGCTTTTATTTTAATTGCCCTATCCCTTCTACGTTGATAGACACTGTTTTTAATCTAAATGAAAGATAAAATTTCCCAGTTCAATTTTTATCAACAGTGGCCCACTGTCTCAGACATAGGATTTAGTTTTATGTTTATCCCATTTTTCTTCTCTGCCTTCCCTCTTGCCAGCTTCTCTTCTCTATTCTTTCCTGCATGCAGCCTTTCCTTTTAAATGGGCCTCCATCTCTGTTCACTTGTCAATCTACAGCCATTCTGCTGGAGAAGCAACAAGAATCTCTACCCCTGTTGGGAGTCTATGGGCCATGTTTTAGATCTAAAAGGGGCTGAAGTTTTACTCACAATAGGTAACATTTTTACCATTACCCTTTCACAGTAATGTGCTGGAAGTGTATGGGATTGTGAAAAGGAGACATCTGATATACAAATATAAAAACCATAGTCACATAAAAATAAACAGCTGTCAACATTTTCACAATAAAAAGCTAGGTTCCATGTTAAAATGGTACATAAATTAAACACAGATGATGTTATGAATTAAACACACATTCAGTCTTCACAGTCTAGTCATATACTGTGCAAACATCCTAATTATAGTGAATCAAACTCTTAATCCCCTCAGGCAACCAAACCAAACCAACACAAAACCAAGCAAAACACTTCTATTATTTTACATTGCATTGAATGACTCATAGACAAATTGAATTAAAAAAATAAATTGAAAAAAGACTGATTTTTATTGCTTTTTTATAAGTGAAAGCCTATAAAACAGTGATATTATTTTAAATGACATTGAAAGCATTTGGTTAAAATATATTTGAGAAATATATTTCATAAAAATAAGTACTGATTCATTAGTAAGAGAGAGACATCTGTTTGCTATGATGATGAGAAGAAAGTTGAAACCCTTATTTTGATGTGTACAGTATTTTAATTTTAAGTTGTATCTGTGCAAATAAAGCAGACATCTGTTTCTTTTAGTTGAAAAAAAGGTTGAGAAAAAAAAAACTTGTTTCACTTCTGCATTTCTGCTTTTTTACGAAAACATATCAGAAGGTACTTCCCCTTTCTTTTCCCTTCCTTTTAACTGTACACTTATACACACAGTGTCATAGAGAAAGTTTATTACTTACATGCATTGATTTGTCTACAGATGTGTTACAAACAAAGAAAGAGAACAAAAGCTTAACATACACATGACTAGAGCATGACTGGAATGGAGCAGATGAAATAACTTTTTAGGAGAAATATGTACCATGGGATTGATGCACTTTCTGGGTGATTTTATTTAGGCTGAAAAACTGTACCTAAATCTCTGGTGATTTTGTTTCCTCAGACAAGACATGAAGGAAATGTGTTCCAAACACCTAACAGATGGTTTGTATGCTCAGTGTTCAAACAAGACTTTTTATTAAATCCATTTACCATATGTTTTTATCCAGCCGAAGACTTCATTTCATTATATACATACCTATAGTACACACATGTCTATGTATGTATCTGGATGCTAAGAGTTTACTAAGTTCCTAAACATCTGTTAGGACCACCCAAACAGTTCTTAATCTTATAAAAGCAAACTGCAATCAACAGAAATCTGACCAAGAAGCTATGAAATGAAAGGCTAAAGTTACTTTTATGACAGCTGTTCCAAATTCTTGACTTACTAGTGTTATTGATTTCATAATAGGATGTAACCAGGCAAAGGATAAATTTTTTTGGAAAGACACAACCAAAGCAACAGAAAGTAGGTAGTGTCTATTAGACAATGACTACTAAGAACTGATTGTATGCAATCTAGTGTAGCTGGGGCAAGAATGTATAGAAGTACCTGAGAGAGGCAGAGATAACAGGAGATGATAACTGTTTTAGCTTCTTCTATAAAAGCTTTATCTAAAATTCTGTGCTTATAATGATGGACCAGTAAGATACCCCAAAGTAATTCACTTTATTCATTTCTTGCAATGAAATATTCCTTTTCCAGATTAAATTGATTATTTTCCAGGGGAAAATACTCAAAGAATAGATGTGAATTATATCTGTATTGAAAACATAAAAGTTTTTAATAGTATGTGAGTATTTTATTTATCTTTTTCTTCCTAGGAGAAAGCTATAAAAAGAAAAACATACATACCAGGCTCTTCTCAAAACAATCAGGAGTGTCTTAAACCTGGTACATTCATCTCAAATCCATAATAATGGAAGTTAATAGAACTAATATAAAATCCCATTTTCAGCTCAGATTTCTCTCCTTAAGTTGTCATTCGCATATACTTATTTCATCTGAAAATCATCTAATAAACAAGACTAACTGAAAATGAGCAGAGATGAGGCTCCTTATTTTACCTCTACACAATCCTTTCACTACTATTTTCTCTTCTCCCTGTAGTTCTATCTCAGTAGATGACATTTCTTTTTCCTTTATAAAATTCATCCAAAAGGCTTGATGTTAACCTTGACTTCCCTTTTTTATCATTCATGCATTCAATGCATAATAAACTTCATCACTTCATTTTCAAAATAAATCTACAATTAACTAATGCTTATTATTTCCTATTATATCAATTCTTGAGGAAAATAAAAGTTATTGCTAGGTCTGAAGTTTAACTTATTTTTCAGGTGCAGGTTTTTAAATAAATAAATAAATATAATTTTACTGTTGTTATTAAGATGCTGTAGAGAGGAGTTACCATTTCGTAAGTCAGGTAATGAGTATATTTCTTTTTTTGCTTTCCTTCAGTTTCCCCAAGGTTTAATTTTTTTTATTTCTGTTGTACACCATGGGGAATTTACTTAAAGTTATCAAATGTCATGGATAAATGTATAATTTTTGTCAATCTCACTTAATTGTTGTGTATTGATTATTGAATAATACATACTAAATGTGGGCAATGATTGAGATAATTGGAATATATCACTGAACAAAATGAAAACCTCCATTCTAATGAACTTTACATATTTGATGAAATATAGCCAACAAAACAAGGACTGTTGCATACCTCCTCAAGTAGGATGCCTGAAATTCAATTCAAACCACACACACACACACACACACACACACACATACACACATATAAGCAAAGTATGTTATATAGTATCTTTGAAGATGGTAGTGGTTATCAGGACTAAAGAGAACATAATAAGTAAGCAAGAACAGGAATTATAAAGGAGTGAAAAATATCAAGTAACAGTATTAAATAGGATGGTCAAGATGTGACTCTTTAAAAGATGTTTAAAAGATACTTGCTGGTTTGATTCTCTTCTGCATAGCTAGCAAAATGATTAACAAGGAAGTACCTAGAATGAAATTATATATTTTGCTATCATCTCTGATTCAAATCTTTCCCCATACCCCTCAAAGAATCTTGTTGGAAAGGGAACAAGGAATGAATGGGATGAGGAGGCAACCAAGACATATTCACTTGCTATGGAGTGAATATATGTGTTTCTACCAAATATGTACATTAAAGTTCTAGCAACTGCTGTGGTAGTTTTTGGAGCATAAGAAAAGCCTCTCCTATTCATCTACTGAAGGGCATCTAGGTTGGTTCCATATCTTAGCTATGGTAAATGGTGCTGCAATGAACATAATTGTGCTGATAGCTTTGGTGGGGCCTTATTTGTGATCATTTGGGTGAATGCCTAGGAGTGGGATAGCTGGAGCACAGGGGAGCTCTATTTTTAGTTTTCTCAGGAACTTCCATACTGCTTTCCAGAGTAGTTGAAGAAGTGTCTATTGACTTCATGTGTCTATTGGCTATTATTATTTCCTCTCCAGAGAAGTCTCTTTTGAATCCTTTAGTTCACTTATTAATGGGGTGGTTGTTTCTTTGAGTATTTGATATTGGGAGGTTTAATTCTTCAAGCTCTAGATTTTTTTTTTGGGGGGGGGTCCAGTTGTGGGGCCTGAACTCTGGGCCTGGGCACTGTCCCTCAGCTCTTCAGCTCAAGGCTAGCACTCTACCACTTGAGCCACAGTGCCACTTCCGGCTTTTTTCTTTTTGCTTATGTGGTGCTGAGGAATCGAACCCAGGGCCTTATGCATGCAAGGCAAGTGCTCTACCACTGAGCCCCCTTCCCAGCCCCTCTAGATTTTTTTTTATATGAGGCCCTTGTCTGTTGTATAGCTAGTGGAAAGACTTGGAAAAATCCTATTAAGTCCAGTAAGCCAGACCCAAAGAACATAGGCTCCATGGTTTCCCTCATTAGTAATAATTAGTATATGCCTCAGATAGTAATAGCAGAGGGTCACAATAGCTCAATAGCTATGTACAATGTAAAATAATGGTAACTGAAATCAACTCCAAGATATAGAAACAAGAAATTTCTTTTTTGTTTTTTGCTTTTGTTTTTGAAATGTACTGTGTGAAGATGTTTCTTTTTTCTTTCATTTTCTTTCTTTTGGTTTATTCCCTCCCTGTTATCACTGTTTTTTATTCTGGTATCCTCTGTTTTATATATATGTTTATCTGGTTTGGGGGAAGGAAGGGGGATTAAAAAATGGTGAGAACCAATGCAATAGGGATATGCACAAGACACTGTTGGAAATAAACTTTACAACTAGGGAGTACAGGAGTCAGGGGGAAGGAAAGTAGAAGAAAAAGAGGAAAGGGAAATAACACTGTTCAATAAGCAATGGACTCATTACCTTGCTCATGTAACTGTAACCCCTCTGAACATCATCTTTACAATAAAATAAATAAATAAAGTAGTTTGAAAGGAAAGGTAGGAAAAAAAGCCTTTCCTAGCCAAGATAAGAGTTCTCACCAGAATCTAACCAGGCTGGCTTCCTGACCTCGGCTGTCCAAACTCTGAGAAATAAATTTTTGTTGATTAAGCCCGTTAGTGTAAGGCATTTTGTAAAAACTTTAGAAGTAAACTCAGAGATCACTAGAGTCTTCAGTATTGAAATATTAAAAATATGAGCTGTGTATCCAGGAAACTATTCCATGGAGAAGTGTCAGGTTCAACTACAATTTATAGTGCCTTACCAATGTTAAGATAGTAATATTGAATGAATCTCACTCTATCTTTTTCATCTACACTCTGAAAAATTTCCAGAATTGATCTAGTGTTCTTTTAAACTTTTCTATGCCTAGATTTTATAGATATCCTTGTTGTTAGTTGTTTAGCTGCTTCCCTTGTTTCCTTGGTCAGCTAGTTTCAGAAACCTGAACAATCTTCTATGGCCTATCAGCTCAAATGACTGAAAATGAATTTCTCTGACAAGAATCTAAGCTCCACCCTGATATCAATTACTTGAAGTAATCCAGCTTGCTCTCACATTGTTACAGCTTTGTTGCGTAACTGAAAATGTAGTTATTGCTGCCCACTTGCCCTTCCCACAACACTCTCCTATAACATACACCTCTTGTTGTAGAAGTCAAATCAGATACAAAATAAAATACATAAAGGTGAAAATTTAACCATGAAAAATGAACTCATCATTTTTACCAAGTTTTTGTGTCTTTAAAAAAAAATCCCACCCCCCCAAAAACAATCAACCCCAATTGTCACTTCTATTGTTGCTGCTGCTGTATATGTACTAAGCCTTGAACTCAAAATATCACTTGGCTTTTTTATTTTTATTTTTTTGCTCAACAATGGTTCTTGACTACTTGAGCCACAACTCCACTTCTGGCTTTTTACTGGTTAATTGGAGAGAAGAATCTCATTGACTCTTCTCGTCAGGCTGGTTTCCAACCACAGTCCTCCAATTTACTTTACTGAGTAGCTAGGATTATAAGTATGAACCACTATGGCTCAGTTCATTTTAGTTATTTTTCTAACTTCCCACATCCTCTGGGCAAGGCACACTGTGTGTGTCCCCTTCCTGTCCACCTTTTGCTCTTGCCTCTACCCTTCACTCAACCTGAATGCATGCTATACTACTTTATGCTTCAAACATTCATAAAGCTCAGCCTCTGTCTTTTTCACTATTCCCTTCCTCAGAAATTGAGCTAGTTAATTTTCATTTTCTTTTTCTTTTATTCTAATGCTTTAATAGAACATATTTGCATATTCATATTATACTTTCACCATCTATCAATACAACTGAGCTTATTGCCATGGTGGTGTGTCATTATTCAAGGTAATGTCCTCTGGTTGCACATTTCCATGTGCTCTGTACCCAAGTACATGAGTTCCTTGAGTATAAAAACCAGATTATAGGATTGTCTATAATTTCTTTAGAAGGTAGTACAGTGCATAATAGTGTAGGAAAATGTTGGCAGTATAAAAGCATGACAACTGATACCATTAACTGGAGAGTGACATAAATCTGAGACCTTTTCTTCACTTTCGGACTCCTGATCCAAGGATTCCTTACAACTGAAGGGGGATTTTGCTTCTATTTTCATTTGCAGCACACTCACTGTCTTCTAATATTATCCTTAGTTATAGCCCATACTACTCCAAGTGCTTAGTACTGAAAAGACTGCAGTCATTACCCATCTCTTTCAATGCCTCTTTCTCCATGTGCAGCACAGGGTCACCTTCAACTCCCTGACGAAGAATACATCGTGTATCTCATCCTTTTGGCATGTCTTCCTATTATACAAGTCAACAGGGACTTTGGTAATACCAAAGATGATTCGATGGACACTTGTATTCACAATGGAAATGATAGAGTTGTGAGTTAATTTGAATGAACTTGCTTGAGGAATAAAGTGCTTGCAAAAATGATGCAGTTGAACCAAGAAATTAAGTTGCTGTTAAATGTACAACCTGAAGCTGTATAAAACAGTACTCCAGCCAGGCACCGGTGGCTCGTGCTTGTAATCCTAGCACTCAAGAGGCCAAGGATTGTGGGTTGAAGCAGCCTGGGAAGGAAACTCCATCAGAATCTTATCCCCAATAAACTACTCTACCAAAGCTAGAAGTGCTACTGTGGCTCAATTGGTAGAGTGCTTGCCTTGAACAAAAAGAATCTCAGGAATAGCATACAAGCCCAGAGTTCAAGCCCCAGGATCAGAAAAAAACACTCCAAATAATACAAAACTGGAAATGGAAATACATTCATAAAACAAGGCATCCATTTACTGATTCAAATAGGGTTGCACATTTCTATTTGTTTGCCTTTTGGACAACATTGGGGTTTAAACTCAGGGATTTACATTCACTTAGTTTACTTGCTTGGCTGGTATGCTACCATTTAACTCATATCTCCAACTATGCTTTTTGCTGGTTACATGTTGATTTTTTTTTCTAAAGCATGCCTCAAACTACCATCCTCCAAATCTCAGTCTCTTGAATAAGGAGCATTACAGGCATAAGCTACCAGCCCCCAGTATGACTACATATTTTTCTAGCATACATCTACTTTTTCCTTACTTTGATAGCAAAAATATATGTCTTATTATTTAAGATATTAACTTGAATGTCTCAATAGAGTTTAAGAAAAGCTCATCTTGAGGTAGGAAGAAATGAATATAGAGTTACTCCCAGCTCAAAGAAAACCAAAAGCTATGCATAAACAAAAATAAATCAAGTACTACTAATCTGTCCAAATTAAATATCTTCTACAAAATGTCAACACTTCCTACTGATTTCTTTAAGCAAAATGTAAATGTATTTAAATGTGTTTTTATGTGTCTAGCTATCATCCTATTAGAGTTTCTAATTGTTCTAACATTGATCCACTTGGAGTAGTAACAACAATATAACAAAGGAAATAACGAAAAAGTTAATGGAAAGATTTTTGCTCAGGGAAAGGCTCTTTCATGTACTTTGTAGAAGAATCTTTCAAGAAAGTAACTCCAGTGACCATATCTGTTGGGCAAATGTTATAGCAGAGAAGACAAATTGACTAATATGGTACAATAATTGTGTTCATAAATATTATATGTTAGTTTTAAGGTACTTTTTTCTTTAGTAAAGCCTTTAAAATGTTTGATGTTAGTGAATAACAGTTCATAAGTATATTTGAATTTCACAATTTCTGCCCTTGTTCAATAGGCAACAAGCTTAAGAGTTTGTTTAATGTAGGTAGATAGTCATTCTTCTCGAAGAGAAGTGAGAGAGATGTTTCATGAACTCTATCACATAGAGTTGTCACAAGTACTCTGAATAACCATTCAGTATTGGACTGGCAAGAATTTAGGTTGGAAGATTTCATTAGAAGTCACATTAAAACAAGAAGTCACTCACCAAGGACTCAATTTCTGATAAATCCCTCTTAATCATGATTTACTTAGTCTGCAAAAAAATATAAGTAGAGTACCAAAGGAAGACAGAAATCACAAGGGCCTCAAGGAGACCATCACAGAAAGCTCCATGGATAGTAAATGGCTGGACGTAAGGTAACTCCAGTTATGAAGTGGAAGAGTGTGTGCAGCATTGATAAGACAGGAACATACTCCAAATGGACAGGAGGATTTGGCTAAGACTCTCAGAACAACAGAAAGTGGTAATGGGTCACACATTAATTTATTGATTCATTTATTATTCACTTATTCATTTGTGACCTAGGTGCTGTCCTTGAGCTTTTCTACTCAAGGCTAGTGCTCTCTCGCTTGAGCCACATCTTCACATCTGGCTTTTTTGGTGGTTAATTGGAAATAGGAATCTCACAGACTTCCCTACCTGGCTTGGCTTTGAACCACAATCATCCAAGCTCAGTTTCCTGAGTAGCAAGCAGTACAGGCATAAGCCACTTTTATCTTTTATTTTTATGAGACATTTTTATCTGCATATAATAATGTATTTGTAGAAAGAAAGAAGCTAAAAAGGAATTGTTAAAAAAGAAAGACTTAGAGAAAATGTAATAGAGGCAAAACTTGATGAGTCTAATAGAAACTCTCGTCTTATTCCCATTTTTCCCCAGACAACAAGGGATCACAGAGTAAGAAATTGTCTCGGGCCCAGAAGTACAACAAATCTAAGAAAGGTTGGACAAATGGGATTGCATGAAACTGCAGAGTTTCTGCAAGGCAAAGGACATAGCTAACAAGATAACAGAAAGCACACGGACTGGAAGATCTTCACTAGTCATACAACAAGGGTCTCATATCTAAAATATACTTAGAACTCAAAAAATTAAATCCCCCCAAAACAAATCCTCAAAGGAACAACTGCCCAATAAATAAATGGGCTAAAGACTTAAAGAGAGACTTCTTTGAAGACAAAATAAGAGTGGCCAATAGACACATGAAGAAATGCTCAACCTCTCTAGCCATAAAAGAAATGCAAATCAAAACAACATTGAGATTCCACCTCACCCCAGTTAGAATGGTTATAATCAAGACTCTAATAGAAACAGATGCTGGAGGGGATGTGGACAGAAGGGAACCCTACTGCATTGTTGGTTCGAGTGTAAACTTGTCCAACCACTTTGGAAAGTAGTATGGAGGTTCCTCAAAAGACTCCACATAGAGCTCCCCTATGACCCAGCAATCCCACTTTTGGGCATTTACCAGAATGATCACAAACAAGACCATACTAAAGCTACCAGCACAACTATGTTTACTGCAGCTTTATTTACCATAGCTAAGATATGGAACCAAGCCAGATGCTCCTCAGTAGATGAATGGATCAAGAAAATGTGATATATATCTATGTCCATATCTATCTATCTATCTATCTATATATATATATATGAATTCTATGTTTCCATCAGAAAGAATGACATTGCCCCATTTGTTAAGAAATGGAAAAACTTGGAAAAAAATATATTAACTGAAGTAAGCCAGGCCCAACCAAACATAGGTCCCATGGTTTCCCTTGTTTGCAATGACTAGTACATATCTAAGACAAGCAGAGAAGGTTAAAGGCTATGTACATATGACCACATGAGATAATGTTAAGCAAAATGTACTCCAAGACAGGGGCACAAGTGTTATTTTTCTTTCTTGCTAATGTTTTTAATGTACTTACAATGCACTATGTGATTCTTTTGTTTCTTTTGTATGTTCTTCCCCCACAGTATAACTCCTGTTTTCACTGGATTTGATGGCTGTGTTCTGCACCTTATATACATTTTTGTAATTTGGGTAGGGGAAGGGATATTGGGGAATGCTTAAATGGGATGTAGGCTGACCCCTTGTGACGACAAGATGCACAGGACACTATGTTGAAAACGAATTTTACAATGTCGGGGTGGGGGGTTGGCTGGAGGAGTTGGGGACATGGAGAAGGAAGTAATGGTGGGGGAAAACAAAGGAGGAGGTGACAACGCTTGCTACGAAATGTACTCGTTACCCTACTCATGTAACTGTAACCCCTCTGTACAACATTTTTACCATGTGTTTATATATATATATATATATGTATATACATGTACATGTATATACATATATATATATATATATAAAGAAATTGTCTCAGGGCAATTAGCATACCTAGAACTTTGTATGTCAAGTAGTAAATATTGCCTAAGTGTGGCTGCAAGACATTTTGCTGAAACCTCAAAAAGATTTTATACTATGTCTAATAGGGTTTCTAAAAATCCTAAATGCATGACTTGAAGCTTATCTTCCAGTTAGGAGAGGAAATCTACAAGAGTTTCTTTGTAGATTCAATCAGCTAGACAAGACTTAAGTAGCTTAAAGATACTGTTCTATAACACCCTGGCTTTCAAAGGCACTCATTTCTCAGAGAGAAATGTGGACAGGGATTCTTTTAAGGGAGTACATTGTAATATTATAGACTGAAGACGCACTAAGTTTTAAGGAAAATTAAATCAGAAAGATGGAATGATGATAAAGAATGCAATGAGATCTGAAATTCTTAACTCTCTACCTTACAAGAGGCCTGGCTGATAGCGCAGCCATTTCTCATTTCAGAGTGAATGATTCACGAGCAGTAAGAAGATACTAGGCCATATGGAATTTGTTCTTTGCATAACATTTAAGATAGTGTAAAACTTAATATGAAGTTTGCTTCAATTATGAAAGAAATGCATATCAAAAACACAATAGGATATTACCTCACAACTTAACATACATAGAGAAAATGGCCCCCAATACAAGCAACAGTGTTGGTAAGAAAAGGAATTAGAGCTTTGTGCACTGTTTATGGTAATGTAATATGGAGAAGATTCTACAGAAAGAGTTTGGAAGTTCCTTATAAAGCTGAACTATCACAGGGCACTGGTGGCTCATGCCTGCAATCCTAGATACTCAGGAGGCTGAGATCCAAGGATCATGGTTCAAAGCCAATCGGGGCAGGAAAGTCCATGAGACTCTTATCTCCAATAAACCACTAGAAAACTGGAAGTGGTGCTGTGGCTCAAGCAGTAGATGGCTAGCCTTGAGCTGAAGAGTTCAGGGACAGCACCGAGGACCAGAGTTCATGCCCCATGACCAACAAAAACAAACAAACAAACAAAACAACTAAACTAGCATATGATCCAGTGTTCCTAGTTCTGAAGACATCTCTCTCTCTCTCTCTCTCTCTCCACACACACACACACATATATGTATATATATATATATATATATATATATATATATATATATATATATATATATATATATATATATATATATATATATATATATATATATACCTAAGGTATCAGAATGTCAAGGAAGCAAACAGTAGAAAGATAAGGCATAGGGAATAGGTGGGGGTGTGTAAGGAATCAGGAGTTGCTGCTCAGTGAGTATAGATGAGGTATACAGATTGGTATACATGGTTAGAAATGTTTAAAGATCAGATGTACAACTACATGCATATAGTTAATAATATAGCGTGCTTTTAACAATTTTTTCAGAGGGTAGATTTTGTGTTGTTTTATCAAATTAGACAAATAATGGATGGTTTTGAATAAAATAGGTAGCAACTTCAAATTTCATTATATATAAATATTTTGAAAACATCCAAAGACTTTTGTAACAGAAGGCATATTATCACAAAGTGGTTTGAATACCTTTATAAACAAGTAGGTGAATTAGCATAAATAATGAAGTAATTAAAATCATGGTCTTCTTAGATATCTATAAAGTGGGATCTTGAAAGCATCTTTCAATAGCTGTGTTTATCTTCATGCACAGAAAGAAAATTTCCTTCTACAGAATTTGAAGTATGCTGACAGTTGGGAAAAGTTCTAATCGAATAATACATTCTCTTTCTTGCTATGCTCCTCAAATACAGAGACACTTCTATAAAAACTGCCTCTTTTATTTCATCATCAAGATTAAGTACCATTGTCATGCAATGAGCCACACAGGAGCAGTCATCTTCTCCTTGCCCGATTCTCTGTTTCTCTCTGTGTCTCTCCCTCTTTCACACACACAATTAAGGGAAGTAAAAACTGAGGCAAGTAGAGAGGGAAGTAATTGACTCAGTTCAAGTCAGAAGCCTGATTTAAGGATCAACAGATATGAACACCTATAATTCCCTCTTATTTCTGGAATGTTTTGGGCAGAGTAGAGAGAATGACCATTTTTGGCAATGGGAGTCATGAGCAGATATATTTTGCCTGTCTATGGAAGTGTACAATACATTGGATAAGTGTGAAGTATACGGGCTGTCTTGGTGTAAGACAGGAATGATTTCATAGAAGCTCTCTCTATGGGATCTCCTTTACAAAAGTCCCATTCTGGGCTAGAGGCATGGTTCAGTGGTATAGTGCCTACGTAGAAAGTAGAAGACCCTAAACTCCAATCCTAAGACTAACGAACAAATAATTGAATAAAATCAAGACAGAAAACACAAAATAAAGAAAAATAATGCTGCTATAAGGAAGTAAATATGCCCTGCAAACAAGGTTAAAGGAATCACCTCTTTTCCTGCAACTCTGAATTTTCTCTCAGGTAGCCTTTGAGGCCACACTGGTTATTCTACACTTCTATACCATCTCTCTTCTTGCTACCTACCAGTTATTGTTTGGTTTGTGTTGTGGCCATAGAGGAAGGGCACCAGAACTGGAAGAGTCAGGATGGCTGCTTTTAATTTCTGACAGGTAATTCTACGTTCTGCTTGACAAAGCCCTACTGCCTCTGTTTAATTCAAGTACATAATCTGAGACAGTCCCAGGAAAAAACATGGTCCATTTTCATATAAGTTAGAACCTTTTTCTGGCAGTATAAAAACGAGCATGCTATTTTCAAATTAGAGCTCTCTGTTGGGATAATTATATGAACACACAATATAAATAATCAGTAATGCTTATCTAGCTTGACCTATTTTGATTTCTCTAACTTTTTGTGTTTAATGTGGCTGCTATATCTAGACTCCTGGTACTAGCACTTAAAGGGCAAGTCCGAGTGGGATCCACCACCACTGTCTTATGAGTACATGCCCTGTTAGGGCATTAGACCACACTGTGTTTAAAAGCTCAGGCTTGGGTCTGACCAATTTTAATATTAATTCCTGACCTTGGGCACACATTGAACTGTGCAAAGGTTTCTCCAAGAATAAAAATGAGGTTAATAGCAGTACCTATTTTCTAGAAGTATTTTAAGGATTAGAAGATATACATTGGACATAAATTATCCTAAAGAGCACCCAACACAGTTAGTACTCAATAAATCTTAGCTGTGATACTTTATCTCACCCTTTGAAAAAGAATTTAAAAATTTCAATCGTGCAGTTGGAAATACAAGGCATAAATAGTTGATTTAGAGGCACAGAGCTTTTCAACTTGGACAATATCCTGATGAATATTACCCGCTGGTGTTATGCTTATAAAATCTGTATGCATAGAAAAATCTGTATGCATATGAACCTCAGAAATCCAACTTTCATTTCTTTTATGGCTAGGGAGGTTGAGCATTTCTTCATGTGTCTATTGGCCATCCTTCTTTCTTCTTCAGAGAAGCTTCTCTTTAAGTCTTTCGCCCACTTATTTACTGGGCAGTTGTTTCTTTGAGGATTTGCTGTTGGGGGATTTAATTTTTTGAGTTCCAAGTATATTTTAGATATGCGACCCCTGTCTGTTGTATGGCTAGTGAAGATCTTCTCCCAATTCATGGGCTTTCTATTGATCTTGCTAGCTATGTCCTTTGCCATGCAGAAGCTCTGAAACTTCATGCAATCCCATTTGTCCAACCTTTCTTTGATTTGTTGTGTTTCTGGGTCTCTATTAAAAAAATTTTGGCCTGTGCCAAGGAGACCTAGGGTTTCTCCTATTCCATCCTGTAATGTTTTCAGAGTGTCTGCTTTGACTCCGAGGTCTTTGATCCATTTGGAGTTGATTCTGGTGCAGGGTGATATATAAGGATCTAGCTTTAGTTTTCATTGAGATACCTCCTCACTCCAGTTAGAATGGCAAAAATCAAGAAATCTAACAACAACAGATGCTGGAGGGGATGTGGACAGAAGGGAACCTTACTTCATTGTTGGTGGGAGTGTAAACTTGTTCAACCACTTTGGAAAGCAGTAAGGAGGTTCCTCAAAAGACTTCACATAGATTTCCCCTATGACCTAGCAATCCCACTTTTGGGCATTTACACTAAAGCTACCAGCACAACTATGTTTATTGCAGCATTATTTACCATAGCTAAGATATGGAACCAACCCAGATGCCCCTCAGTAGATGAATGGATCAAGAAAATGTGGTATATATACACAATGGAATTCTATGCCTCCATCGGAAAGAATGACATTGCCCCATTTGTTAGGAAATAGAAAGACTTGGAAAAAATTATATTAAGTGAAGTAAGCCAAGCCCAAAGAAACATAGGTTCCATGTTTCCCTTAGTTGCAATATCTAGTATATGTATGAATCAAGCAGAAACAGTCAGATAATGTGATGTTAGGAAAATGAACCCTTAGATATGTATTTTAATGTTTTTTTTCTTTCATGCATTTGTTTCTAACGCATTTATAAGATTATTTCTTTGTTGATTTGTATGTCCCTCCCCCACAGTATACCCCTGCTTTCACTATATATGATGTTGGTATAATTTGTGAAGGAGATGGGGAAAAACAAGTCGTTTAAGGATACAGGTGGACCTGTTGCAACAATGAGAAGTGCAAGTTGTCATGTCGAAAACAAACTTTACAACTTTGGTGCGGGGGGAGGGGGGGGAAGGGGAGGATTGGGGGGGAAGGCTGGGAAGGGATGTGAAGGGTAAACAAAGGAGGAGGCTGCAATGCTTGATAAGAAATGTACTCATTATCTTGCCCATGTAATTGTAACCCCTCTGTACAGTATGTTCACAAAAAATTAAAAATTAAAATTAAAAAAAAAGAAATCCAACTTTTATACACTCAGACTATTTGGCCTACTTCCTTAAAAAACTGGACACTGGTCTAGTGTGACTGGTAACTCTCTAGATATATTCAGAGTTCAGTGCAGCTATTATCCCCTTCAGACTAGCCAGACCTGGTTTCAACTTCACACAGGGGGGAAGTGCACAGTGGAATGTCACATGAGTTAGCAAAGGCTTTCTTGAACTTACATCATGTTTAATTGTATCCAGTGCTGTTCATTATGTGGTTAGGTTTGTGGTGCTTCTTAGAGGAAGGAACAAGGAGAAAAATTACTGGCATCTGAAACAAAACCAGAAATGTCTGTTCATCTGGGACCTCAAATTAGACTTGAGTCAGAGGATTGCTAAATTGCTCATATTGGAGTCAGCTCGGCTGGTTGGCCTCTTAGAGCATAATATGCACATTGAATCTTACTGTCTCATTAGAAAAAAAATCATGGAGAAAGACAATCTCAGAAAGAAAGATTTGGTAAGAATTAAAACATTATTTTAGTTTCAAGATTTAAGATTATACTTTTTCTTCATATTTGAAAGCTGTCTGTTGAGTAATTTTATGAAATCCTTGGTGTCTTCATAAAAGACATACTCCAGGATGCCAATCTCATCTTTGAAACAGGATTTGCTCTAATCATTCCTCTCTAACAGAAATTCTCTCTCTGTCTCTGTCTCTGTCTCCCCTCCCTCCCTCCTTCCCCCCTCTCTCCCTCTGTCTCTGTCTCTCTCTGTGTCTCTGTCTCTCTCTCCAGTCCTAGGGCTTGAACTTAGGGCCTGGGTGCTATCCCTAAGCCTCTTTGTGCTTCAGGCTAGCGCTCTATCACTTGAGCCACAGCATCACATCCAGCTTTTTCTGAGTAGTTTACCGAAGAAAAGAGTCTCACAGACTTTCCTGCTCAGGCTGGAACCCAGAAGTATTTGTTTCTTTATCTTGAGAAAATTGTCAGGAAAATATAAAGATCAAGGCTGATTACTGACATGTTTTATTCTCCTTAAGGGAACTGTTGGGCTATGGGAAGCACGTGAAATTAAAAATATCTGCCTTTATTTGTGATTCATGTGGTACTGGGTATGTTAAATGAGGAACCATGCAAAGAAATCATGAACTGTCTTTGGGACATTTCAGTTTTCAGCTCACCACTGTCATGTGATTACCCAGGCGGCCCTGGACAATCACTTAACCCATCTGAGTTTCAATTTTACTCTGAAACATGAACACAATATTTTCTTATAGGTTTTGGATGAGTTTATGAGTATAACAGAAGGAAGGCAAACTACATATAGAAGCCACAGCTCCACTGCTTATGAGTTCACAGCTAAGTATCAACCAAGTTTGAATGACAGCACATATATGACACATCTTCAGTACATTCTCGACTCTATTAATTGGTTTCAATGGAATGTAATTCCAGATCTATGGTTTCTATTGGCTCTGTGACATTCAGAGAAAGGTTGATTATGTGGGTGGAAGGCAGGGATTTTTGTACACTATTTTTTTCTGCTTTTCCATTTCAGCTTCATAATCAGATGAGTTTTCTCTTAAAATGAGAGCTGCTCAAGACAGAAAGGCAAAGCTCTGGATTTCAGTAGTACCTTGTGATGGGACTGTTGAAACAGATCGCAGTACACAGCATTGGAGAGAATTGTTAGTGGATATTAAGGGTGTTGATCTACTTTTCCTGAGCTTCTTCATTGTTTTACAACCATGCCACATTTCGGCCCTAGAAGATCACTTTCATCTCCTTCAAGGGTATAAAACTTCACAGTTGTGCAAAACTCCCAGAGCTTCAGACCAAGAATATGACAGTCCAAATGAATAGAACCAACATACTTCCTTGTATCTATTCCCTATTTCCACTTCTAATCAGATTGAAAACAACATATATTTTGAACTGTGATGAGGAAGGATAATTGAGGAGAAGCAAAAGAACTAGACATTTCTGAGGCTCTTAGAGACTCAGGCTAGTCTGTCAGGAAACCATGCAGTAGAGGGTCCCACCCTTTCTCAGCATGGTGCAGAACTCGGAGAGTGTGAGATTCTAGGAAACATAGAAGGAGCAGTTACACTTTTATCTAGTGCAACAGAATCTCTAGAGTAAGCCCAGAGATAGTTTGATAGTTTGATATAGAATTAATAGGCTGAGGGCTATAGATAATAACTACAGGGACATTATTGCAACTAGTACAGGTCTGCCAAGATGAATAAGGGAGTGAATGAATGATTTCCACTGTACTGGATGCTCACATGGACAGGATACTTGTGCAGATGCTATGGTTCCTTGCACTGCCTAAGGTAACTCCAATTTGGGGACTGAGAGAACGAGAAGATCCAATGGACTGAGATGGCTGAGACAGTTTTGACTCACATTTCGGTTGTCAGTCAGAACAGAAATTTGAAATTCAGATCAACATAAAATACAGTTTCACTTAGCTTCACACTGCATTTATAGTCTGAGCAATGGATTCTGACTTTATTTCTCTTTCAGTCTTAACTGTCCAGAATGACAGTCTGACAAGCTTCTTGGTATTAATTGTTGTTCTCCAACTGTCTTTACTGTCCCTTGTTTCATTGTTGGTTTCTATGTGTCTTTCATTTTATATGCTTTTGAAAGTATGATAAGTAAAAATGAATTTGGGCACTAAACACAGAACTTTTGCTGATAATTGCTTTGTACATGGAAATAACTCTTTGAAAATAGTTTAACAAAGCATAATCTACAAAATTGAAAGTTAATTCAGACTACCAACATAGCCTCAGTTCAGGTTTATTTTTTTTGGCATATAATGTTAGGTACATTCCTGACTTAATCAGAAAACAAACTGCCATGGCATCATTTGCTTTGGGCCAGAAGATCTGGACTTTATATTTCTTATGGGATCACTATTACAAGAAACAGAAATAGCAAAGGGATTTTACCACGGAAATATTATCAGAGAATTCCTAATAGCTATGGCTTAAAAATAACTTCCCTATGAACAGCAGCAGCAGCAGCAGGGAAGAGTGCATACTAAGTGACCACCAGGTCCAAAGGCTGTCTGAAAATGTATTCTGCATGCAAAATAGGCTCATTAAGCCCACTGTTCCCTTGCTGTCACTCTGAAGGGCTGTAGAAGGGCCAGGGTGTGTGTGTCTAACTGGAATGGGAGGTAAACCTGAATCCTTCCCACCTTTAGAATGTGCATATCAAATGTGAACAATCTGCCAAGGTCACCCATGGCTACAAGATAAATCTCAGTATACAAACATGCTAACACATGAATGGAGGATTAAAAGCTCATTAAGATGTTGAGAGGAGGATAAAAAGAGAAGACCAGAGCAGAAGGAAAAGCACTGCCTTGCACCTGTGTCTGCTGCTAATGACCTTTATTTAATCAGATCTTCCAATTCATGGTCAGGGCTGCCTTGCTGTTGAGGAGTAAGGCTGCTTGCTATAGAGAGAAAAAAGAGAAAACACACACACACACACACACACACACACACACACACACACACAAATGCTGCTTTCCCCTGCAGCAGCTCTTTATGCATCTTTTGGGTGCCACTGCTTTTCAAGTCCTGTTGGCACTTGTGTCTTTTAGTGACACTGAAATAGGAAATATAGCAATCCTTGCTTTAACGTGCTATTGCCGTACTTTAAAACAACGATTGCTTTTGACGGACGTAAAGGTCAATACATTTAGGAGATGCACTGTTTCTTTTCTGGGTAAGGCTTTTCAAAGAGGAAAAGGCATGTCCTGGTCCCCTCTGGATCTGCACTGATCTTCAAATAGCTGTCCTGGGTCTCCCTGACTCCAGCTTCTAGGTGTACATTGTGCATTCCAACAACAAATCCTCAGATGACCAAAGGGCCACCAGATCACCAAACAAGACAAACACTTATGTTTCTGGACCCCCATGTCCATTGCCACTACCCTGCTTCACTTTCTTAAGTCTCTTTTTAATTTCTTTGCTATTATTGAGGCTTGAACTCAAGGCCTCACCACCGGCCCTGAGCTTTCTCACTTAAGGCTGGCACTCAACTACTTGAGCCACAGTTCCACTTCTGTCTTTTTGGTGGTTAATTAGAGGTAAGAGTCTCATGGACTTCCCTGCTTCGGATGACTTCTGACTGTGATGCTCAGATCTCAACCTTTTGAGTAGCTAGGATTACAAACACAAGCAAGCCACTGTCACCTGACTCCCAACTGTTGTTCATACCAAAGCTCCCAATGGAGCTGCAGATAAAAATGGGCACTGTGGGGGAGCAAAGTTGCTGCAGAGTTCTAATGAGAAAATCAGAGCTTTTCTGCTTAGAGGATTGTGCAAAATGATCTCTCAAAGTTTCTACAACACGAATGGTAACAGCAAAGCAAAATGTCAGCATTAATTTGATGTGGCTTTCTGTTGAATGCAGAATGGTTCATTAAAGCCTTAAACAGGTGGCAGGTTTGGCAGCCCATTGTGTATAGGCTATGGACAGATTTATTATGCCTCTCATTTTAAAATATTTATGCAGAAACAGACTCAGTGAGATAAATTATCTTGTTCACAAGAGCATTCTGTTCAGGGCTGCTATGATAACTGCCATATCAATCAAATTAGGTAATGAAAACTTACCATCAATTCAACAATCATCATCAATTATTTATAACTTAGGAAACTCTTCATTACTTCTTCATTTTAATCTTGGAGTTTTCCAGGCATCTTTGACGTTACTTTAGAAGACAGTGGAACAAAATGGGAACTGTGGCAGGATGTCACAGCAGTTTTGAAGGCTCAGAGTAGGAGACAGATGTGCTTACCAAGGCCAGCACAATTAGCAGTGAATAGCATTTCCAGGCTTCAGGATGGTTTCCAGTAGAGATGAGTGTGTAAACATCTAAAGGTGTTCAAATATTGAGAAAGCTCTGCTTTGTCTCCTGAGATGAGCTAAAAGCTCAGAGAAGCTCAGTACAATTTCAAGAGTAGCACAGTGCTCACTGAGTCCTTCCACAGTTGCAAAGACTATTGACTCTAGTCATCACCTATGTAGAAGCTACAACTGATGTTCTAGTGGTGGGTCTAATCATATCATGACTGTTAATAAACTATGACAGGAAGTCTTTCACTAGAAGCGTTATGAAGAAGTAGGAAAATATTCAGGGCAGGAATCATAGCTTATGAAGCTTGCACATAATAGGATAAGCTGACAAACAAAATCTGCCAGACAATAACCAATGGCAGCAGAAGGCTACACAAAATGAGGAAGTTAGAAGGATAAAAGAATGAGGAAATAAGAACAGGCACTGAATCTTCGGCACCAGGATCTTACAGGAAACAGAAAGGAGACCCACCAATCAGAGAGTCATTTTCAAGGACTTCAATTGTAACTATTTAATCCACGGTCAATCTCTATAACAGAGAAGACAGCTGAGATGAGGAAATGTGTGACATGTCTATGCCATCTGCTCTCTTTCTTTGCCATATTTCTTTTTAAATAAACTTTTTTTAAAATCACCTTTACTCATGTTTACATTTTGCCTGAATTCTTCTCTTGCCAGACACAACTTAGCTGCCCCAAATTTCTGACAAGGAAATTAAGGATTTGTCTTTTTTTTTTCTGATTTAGATTCATCAAAAGTTTACAGAAGGCTATCCAGTAAGGATTATCCCAATAATCCAGCTTCTTGCAGAACTTTTCTATATATTTTTATTTTAATTTCTTTGCAGAACCTGAGGTTTAACACCTCTTGAGCAGTGCAATATTCTGCCAGCTACTTTCATGCCGATTCAGGGCTAATACCACTTCCCACAGTTCAGGATATATGTACAATCTTTATACTTGTCTAGAGAAAACACACAGGAAGGACTACAAAGGACAGATGATACATCTTGTGTTTCTTATTTTGGAGTCTTATCTGATTTCCACTAGGGAAACCCTGATTACATCCACTACTGTCTTAGCTAAACACCCCAGGGATACAGGCACCTGGTTTTTGTCTGTCTTGATTCTCACTTACACCAGGCTGTTGTCTTAGTTCCTTGCAGCCATTTGCTTCTCGCTCCTGCTAAGGAGGAGGCTTGCCAGTCTTACTTCCTTTTTCTCCTCCTATGTTCTCTTTCCTCTTGTGTTGTTAACCACGTCGCTTATTTTTCTCCAAAATACTGTTCAAGAATAAACTCCATGAACATTTTTCAGCCTCTTTCATTACAAGTTGTTACAGCTACCCTCTCAATAACTATGAACAGATTGGAACTGAAAGGATCCATCATCTCCATCCAAGGGGACCACGCAGAGGCAGGCAGGCACAGGAGAAAGATTATTACAAGGTTTATTAGAAGAGCCACATTTTCCCTGGAGAGCGAGCACCTGGAGATCTCCACTATCTAGGTAGCTGCAGGGTCTGGGGGTAGGAAGTGAGGTGGATGGGAGTTCAGGTGGGCCTGGCGGAGAGAGGGAGGGACCGGCTGTATGATGGGAACTCCAGGGCAGGGAGGAGCTGAGGACCAAAAGTGGGCAAAACGCTTACAGGGACAACTTCAATGGTGTGACTATTTTGCGCTTTGTGTTTGTCCTGTTTTTTTTTTTTTTTTTTCCTGAGAAATTCTCAAAAAGGAACAAAAATTCTACTTCAGGTCAATTCAAGGTAGGAAGAAGAATCATGGAACAACGTGAATATTTAATTCAAGGTTGAAAGGGTTAATACTGACACAACCTAACTAGCAATATCATGTAGAGTGGGCCATCTGTACAAGACAATGAAGCTATAATGAAGCTGGTCATCCTATATCCAAAGAACACAGAGTCAAAGAGATCAGGTTATTTTTTCCTGTTTTGTTTTGTTTTTGTTCGAGATAGGTCTCACTTGTAGTCCAGACTGCTTTGAAGTTGTGATCCTCCTACCTCAGCTTCTGAAGCACTGGAATTATATGCAATATGTCACTATGCTCAGCTAGGAAGATTGAGTTCTGGTTCTGGATGTTTCTCTGCTGACAAGCTGTGTGATTGCATGCCACCTGTAATCTTAGAAGTGGTTTACTCTCTTCGCCAAAAAAAAAAGTATAAAGTAATGTAAACTAACATACACTGTGACAATTCTAAAGACTGGTTGATTCAGGTAAGATACATGTCTTTGTTCATTTCTGTTGCTATAACCAAATAGCCCAGAGAGTAAATTTATATAAAAAAGAGGTTAATTTGCCCCATAATTCCAAAAACTCTGAGTATGGTACCAGCTTACCTCCTAGCAAGGCCTTCTGGGAGATGGCATCACATGGGAGTGAGAACAAGGGGAGGGGCTAGACTCACTTGCTAAGCAAGTAATTCCCTTCTGTGGGATCTAACTCAGTTGCAGGTTTGGGCATTAATCCCATCTGAGAGTTGTGTCTCCATAACTTAATCACCTCTGAAAGGCTCCAACAGGTCTCAGCATTCTGCACTGAAGAACAGGCCTAGCAAGAATGTTGGTGCATTCAAGCCATATTCAAATTAGACTTACTTCGTGAAGTGTAAAAAGCATAATTTGCTATTATTGTTGCTATCATATTGCTATTACTGTTGTTATCATATTCTGGGATGGATGATAAAATGGCACAATTTATGTAATCTCCTTGAAATCAGTGGAAGATTGAATAGTTTGAATTTATTAGTAAGAGAGGCAGTTAAGAGAGGTCAAATGTGCCTGTTCAGTCCTTAGAATTAGGCATACAGGAAGATAAATAAGCACTGTGACAATTGTTCTTACAAGCGTGTTCAGTTGTGTGTGGCTGTTCCAATAGAATCTAGAATAGTTGTTAGGAATACATATCATGGAATCACACCTGCGGGTGGTTTTGAGAGGTGCTCAAGATTGGGAAGTACTGTTTGATCCACAGACAGAGCTCAGTACCTTGTTGACTAGCCCAGAGGCTCTGCTGGGATAAAATCATGAGATTCTGCGACTTCTGAACAACCCATTTTCACAGATTCTTCATCAGTGCAGGTTTCTGGTGTACTTATTGCTTATATTAAATATGAGCTATGCAACAGAATATAAGTTTGTAAACTTGGGTAGTCTTTATTCATAAACATAAATTCTTGTGTTTCAGAAAATGTGCCTATACTTTTAGCTACACAGCAGATTGAGGGCTGAAGATTCAGGTTCAATGCCAGTCTTGGCAGAAAAGAATGTGAGATTCTTAGATCTAATTAACTGGCAAAATTCCTGATGTGAAGATGTGCCTGAAATGGTAGAGTACCAGCCTTGTGCAAAAAAGCTAAGGGAGGGCATGAAGCACAGAGTTGTTTCAAGCACCAGTACAAGCACAAGGAAAGAAGGAAGGAAGGAATAAAAAAGGAGAGAGAGAGAGAAAGAAAGAAAGAAAAAGAAAGAAAGAAAGAAAGAAAGAAAGAAAGAAAGAAAGAAAGAAAGAAAGAAAGAAAGAAAAGAAAAGAAAAAAGAAAAGAAAAGAAAAGAAAAGAAGGAAGGAAGGAAGGAAGGAAGGAAGGAAGGAAGGAAGGAAGGAAGGAGGGAAGGAAGGAGGAAGAAAGAAAGGAAGGGAAAGAAAGATTAAAAGGTGCCTTAAAATGTATATATGGACCCTATGATTAACTTCTGGCTTCAAATGACAAGTGCAGTAGAGAACTCCAGGAGTTCCAGCCCAGTGCTTAGATGTTATGTGCTTAGGTGTCACGTCATGATAAGATAACACATTTGTTCTAGAATGGATCTAATCTCTGTTCCTCCTCTCAGGAACTGAGTCGGCTCCTTTATTCTTCTCTCTCACTCATTCTCTTCTTGCAAATCCCATTCACAGAATAGAATGGAGACATAAAAGAAAAAGCAGAGAGGACTGATGGAGGGATAGAGGAAGAAAATAAGTACACAGAGAAGTTATATTTTCTACCATGAAGGACTGGAAATAAAATCAGAAAAGTAACTCAAATTTACCTGTGAAATGAGTCTGTACTAGTATCAACCACAAAGAATTATATGATAGCCTTTATCCATCTTTTGTGTGTGTATGTATGTGTTGTGTGGTGTGTGTGTGTGTGTGTGTGTGTGTACGTGTGTGTGTGTGTGTGTGTGTGTGTGTGTGTGTGTGTGTGTGTGTGTGTGTGTGTGTGTGTGTGTACTGGTACTAGGGGTTGAACTCAGGGCCTGGATCAATTTCAATACCTTGGATCAGTATCCTTTACCTTTTGTGCTTAAGGCTGGTACTCTACAACTTCAATCACATCTCTATTTCCAGCTTTCTGATGGTTAATTGGAGACAAGATTCTCATGGACTTTCCTGCCCATCCTGGCTTTGAACCATGATCCTTAGATATCAGCCTCCTGAGTAGCCATGATTAGAATCATATGACACAAATGCCTGGTCTATATTCATCTTTAAAAAAGTATTCATGTAGGTGATGAGATGTCTCAAGGACTTTGGGTACCATTATGAATGAGATGAGTTATCCCAATAAGGACAGTACAGGTACAGAGCTGCATGGGGCAGGCCTGTAGCCCAGACCATAGGCTGGCATAGTTTGAATGACAGGAAGAAGAGGATACCATAAAGACTGACAGAATATCTTCATGAAGATCATGCTTAGTCTGTTAAAAAAATAAGTTAAAAATAGATTTTTCTCCATCATGACCTATAAAAATCATGCCACATCTAATGATGGACAGGCTTGTGAATGTGAAGTCACATTTCCCCAAATCCAGAAAGGATGACGAATTCAAAGGTCTACAGAAAATTCCATCAGCATCAGAGAAAGGATGCCATAAGTTACGGTATTATCAAGCATAGTGTGCTATCATGCCATTAGAGTTATAGAACACAGAATGAATCACCATGAAGGAAGAAAGGACTCAGCAGGAAAGATATTTAAGTACAAGAAGTACAGGTAGTCTTTGAAATATGAGAATTCAGTAGTTTTCCACTCTCTCTTTCCAAGTGACTTTTCTTTTTCTGTATATATGTATATAGTGATATATATAATATATCTTTATATATATGTATGGAACAATAGATTGTGTTTCTCCCTAATCCACACAACCTCATCCTGATCAACAACAACATCTAATATTTCCTGCCAATGCAGAAATGCTCTGCTTCTCTATAGACCATAAATTTCTCTGAAAAGAAGAGAACACATTGAAGGTTAATTCAGCTACTCAGGTAAGGGGAAACCACCAACTTACTTGAGACCCTGGATCCTTTGAGGTTTCTCAGGGCCTGTTATTAAACACTCATCTGCATTTTTAAGTGGTCTGTTTGTGATATACTTCTCTTTTAGTGCAGGTATTAATAGTTATCCTTTTAACACACACTCCCCAGCTTTCAACTATAATTTCCTAACCTCAAATTTCAACATACAAAAAGTTCTATAGAAAACTCTACTCTCAACCACATAAATATGCATATAAAAATGTTTTTGGAGTCTGAAAAGGAAAAAGATGTGAATTATTAATAGTGCTCACAGCTCAAACACAAAGGCTCAGCAAAGCCTCTTTTGGATATAGTTCCTGGATTTCTCACCCAAAAGCTTAGATGAATCACTTCTATTCATTCACACATTCTTTATGGATATATCCATTCCAAGATTACTTATCTCACTGTCTACTTTGAATGAAATTTTTGGACTATGACAATGGAAATGGGAATGTTGGTTCCGTGGAAAGAAAGATGCTGGTAGCTCATGCTTGTAATCCTGAGCTCTGAGGATCCTGGTTCTAAGCCAGCCTGGACAGGTAAGCCTTTGAGACTCTTATCTGCAATTAACCACCAGAAACCATAAGTGACACTGTGGCTCAAAGTTGTAGAGAGCTAGCCTTGAGCAAAAGAGCTCAGGGATGGCTCCCAAGCCCTGTGTTCAAGTCTCACAACAGAAATAAAGAAATAAAGAAATACAGGAAGGAAGGAAGGAAGGAAGGAAGGAAGGAAGGAAGGAAGGAAGGAAGGAAGGAAGGAAGGAAGGAAGGAAGGAAGGAAGGAAGGAAGGAAGGAAGGAAGGAAGAAAGGAAGGCAGGAAGGAAGGCAGGCAGGCAGGCAGGCAGGCAAGAAGGAAGGAAGGAAGGAAGGAAGGAAGGAAGGAAGGAAGGAAGGAAGGAAGGAAGGAAGGAGAATTAGTGGCAAACTTTCAGGCAAGATGAGACAAAGTCTGGTGGCACTGTATGGGATAGAACAGGGACTGAGATTCTGAGAAACCATGGCAAATAGTTCACAAAGTATTGGTGGCTTAAAACTAGATCCCTGCCTTCTTTTCTGTTTTGGGAATACCAAGTGAGTTCATGTCCTCATCAGTTTACTTGGTTAGGTTCTGAATATAAATTTTGTAGGAGATTGAGCTGGTATTCATTTAATATGCCCCAAAGCTTTCTCTTCTGTAGTATTGGTAATATGGGAGTGGTTTTATTTGATTTGGCTAATACAGTACTTTTACATTTCTAAATATCATGGGCAAATTCTAACAATGTATGTGAAGGAAATGGCAAATGGAATCATTTCATCTTCCCTGAGAGGATTCAAAGCAGGCAACCTTAGAGAATTTCCCCACCTTCTTCCTTCTCTGATGGCCTTGCCAGGCTCTGCGGTCCACGTTCAACTTTGCAATGAAGCCCCAACAAATTTGGCTGTTTATGGATAGAAAAATGGCTGCTTACATAATAATGTACTCAAGAGGAAAAGTTGTCCTTGGAAGAGCTTCAAAGATGAAGCCATCTCATCCCAACCCTCACATGAATTCCTTTCCAAAGCTCACACTTCTCTCCTTCATTTTTCCTGGCCTTCATCTACGGGGAAGAACTCTGGAAACTTGTACCAAAACCCCCAAGCTGGTGTGCTAACATGTTTTCTGCATATCCTCTCCACATTTTCCTAGTGGAGAGTTTGGCTCACCATTACAATACTTTTGTTTTCCTAAAGTTCAGTAAATACTGCAGTTGTACTGTGATTTTTCTTTGTAACATTCTTATGCATAAAAGTGCATAAGTTGTTTTTATATAACCATCTCCTGAGGATAGATTAATCTCCTAATAGGAACTTCTCATGCTTCATATTAAAGCCTGTACATATATTTGAAGTCCAGGGCTCATGCACTCTACCTTTTTACCTTTGTATATAATTTTTAATTGTTAGCTTCCTTCTCTTCCTCTTCTTCCTCTTCCCCCTCCATCTTCTCCTTCTTCTCTTTTTGTTATTCATTTGTGTATTACTATTGGGGCATGAACTCAAGGCTCTGTGCTTTTACTTGCCTTTTTCTACTCATGACTGGAGCTTTACCAGTTGAGACATGCCTTCAAGTTCAATATTTCTCTGAATAATGGGAGATAAAAGTCTTGGCCAGGCTGTTTTTGAACTTTGGTTCTTAGATCTCAGCCTCCTGACTATCTAAAAAGAAAAAGTACTTAAAAAAAAAAGTACTTCCAGTTGTCAAACTAATCCTAACTTCTCTTAAATTCCTCTTTCTCTTCCTCTTCCTTTTACTATGTCTAGTAAAGTGGAACCTATGACTATCTGCCCAGAGAGGTTAAAATGGTTCTATTTACCTGCTGTCATGGCCACCCTCTATATAATTTATGCTATAAATTTCTAACTAGAGAGTGTTGCCACAATCTTAGAAATGTGACTCTGAAATCTAACCTGACACATAAGGTAGTGCAAAGTCAGATTTGTGCTAGATCTTTACAATTAAATAAAATCACATGGTCTCTCTAGACATGTTGTCTTTTGCCTCAAAGGCGAAGATTAATTTTGATTCAGCTTTCTCTCTGGACACCAATGTAGCAGGTACATTCTGAAAGTTAAGCATTCCTGAATTCTGTCCCCTGCAGCATGAACAGAAAGCATGGTTACTGAACTAGCAACTGTCCCCCAGCCTACCTCCAAGCATCCTGCAACAATTCTTGTCTCTTAGTAATTCAAATTGCAAGAAGGGAATAAAATAGAGATAACAGAAATTCTGCCGCCTTGGCCTAGAATCCAGATCTCCCCAGCATTTATCATGGTTCTGACTCACAGCTGATCTTTACTTTGATTTTGCCTTTTTGTTTTGGTCTCTAAGTATGGAGCCATAGTAATCCTCTGAAGTAATTATCCAACACTTTATAGTTTAAAACTTTCCCATGATCTGCCCATTGCCCTAGACCAAGTTCCAGTTGTTTGAGATGTACTGGGTCACAAGGTTCATCAAGAAGACCCACTTTCTTATACCTATCAACTTATCTCCTGAGCTTTTCTCTCAAACTCAGACACAGGAAAATACTGAAAATCTTACTCTTTGCAGGGCCTGTACCTCATCACTCTGGCTAACTCCCTCTCATCTTCTGATCTCAGATTAGAGGCTAGTTTTTCAGTGAAGTTGTCACTAGCACCTCCTATGTGCTACTACAATAACCTGTATTTGTATGTATTTATTGATAGCCCTTTGAAAATGTGCTGTAATTGTGTGTCAACTTCCTCTTCCTGTTCATGTTTCCTATCAGGCCCTCCAGTTTCTAATTTCCAGTTAGCTCCTGTCGTGATCATGATCTCAGTACCCACTCATGGAAAATTCTCAAATTCTAGTTGGTGAATACATTGGAATAAGCTTATTCATTGTTTTCTGATATGTTTTCATAGTCTTTTCTTCTAATATGATGTCAGAGAAAATGACAAGCAATAATAGGAATGTCGACAAATTCAACATTTGGATAAATCAACTTGTGCATTGAGAGGAAGGGACAGAAACACAGTTTAGGAAATGTATTAGTTTGACTTGTGTTTATTTTTGCATTCAGGCTAGCAGAATGCAAAATGAATGTTCTGCCATTTTCAAGAGATAATTCTAGGTAGATTTTAAGTAAACTTTGAGATGTATAACTTTTCCATCTATAAAAGGTCTTTGGATTTACATTATTCAGTCACTGACGAAAACCTATGTTTATTTATTTATCCTTGTTGTAGGTAATTTTTTGGTGGTACCAGACTCCTTAACCTCAAGCTAAGTGTGTTTTCTCTTTGTTTCTTAAAGTTAAGAAAAATAGCAATTAAGTAATTGACAAGCCAATAGGTATTTAAGAAATTCCTTTCTGGTGTAAAGGAGTTTTATTTGACTTTCATGATCAACTTTGATTTTTTTTTGATACTAGATACAGAAGAACAAAATATTGTTTTAGCTTACTGATAAAATTCTGTGAAATTATTTATAGGTATTACAGAAAAGATAGAGAAGAAATGACAAAGTTAAATATAATCTACATATATATTTGGTAAATGAAGCCAAACTTTCATGTACCTTGATGCTTTTGAAAATTTGCAAGTATAGAAAAACAAAATGATGTCAAACCATATGATGAGTTAACAATATAAATACACTGTGATGGATTGGCTTCTATAATCTATTTCCTTCTCATCACCCAAGGGAAAAGATAAACCACAATATTATTGAAAATTGGGCTGCTCTGCTCCATCCATGGATGTTTAGACAGATTGATTTTCTATTTACTCAACTCTGCAATCTTCTCTGTGTGCTGCTAGTTGTTAACAAGTCACTCTGTATTTGGTACTTCAGGCAGTTTTCTGTCACTAAATCCAATTGCAAAAGAAGGTACTCACCTATGAAGTTTATTATAAATCAAGTTTAAAGCATAATCTGACTGTGTTCTTAATGATTCTCTAGGGTTTTAATGTATACTAATTATATTTATGGTATTTATGATCAAATGACAGAATTTAAGCTTCCTTCTGAGAAATAAAAAACAAACGCCATAGACATTGTATAATTTGAATATGGCTTTCTATGTATGAAAATTATAAGAGAACATGAACGAAAATTCTCAAAATGTCAAATGGACTAGAAAAGTAAATTATAAAAATAACAAAAACTTATGTTTGCCAACAGCTTTTTAAAGAATCTTCATCTAAGACAGGCATTGGTGGCTCACTCCTATAATATTACTCAGAAGATTGCTCTGAAGATTGTAGTTTGAAGCCAGCCCAGGCAGGAGAGTTTGTGAGACCTCCTAACTCTGATTAACCACAAAGAGCTGGAAGTGGAGCTATGCCTCAAGTGGTAAAGTCCCAGCCTTGAAAGGAAAAGTTAAGAAACAAAGCCTAGGCCCTGAATCCAAATCCCAATACCAGCAGGCACACACAGACACACACACACATACACACACACACACACACACACACACACACGCGCGCACACACACACGCACACACAAGAATCCTCATCTGTGCATTTTCTTGTAAGTAATTCATCCAAGTTCCCTTCCTTTCTTGTGTCTCCCTTTTGACAACAGCCCTGAAAATCTGGGTTATAGAAACTAGAAGCTGTGAATCAATTACTTGAACTATTTTGTTATATTTACATAGAAGATGCACTTCAAAGCTATATTTACAAGTGAAAGTTTGGAAATCATAAATACTGAAAAAATTTAGTAAACGTCTAAAAAGCAATTCAATCCAATCCCTCATGGCTACAGAGAAAGACTAAATTATGGACTCGCTCACTTCTTCCTCTAGAGATGGAAATGCATGCAGGAAGGCAATGAGAGGGACAGTCACAACTTAACTTCATTAAGAAA
This sequence comes from Dipodomys merriami, assembly GCF_024711535.1. Taxonomy (NCBI): domain Eukaryota; kingdom Metazoa; phylum Chordata; class Mammalia; order Rodentia; family Heteromyidae; genus Dipodomys; species Dipodomys merriami. The sequence goes on from NW_027206512.1 coordinate 12,427,785, forward strand.
TTCAATGAATGGCTCAAAACTGTAAAATTAAAAAGACTTAAAAATCTTAGGTTAAATGCTCTGCATTTTCTCACATAATTCACCAGCTTGGTTGAAAAGTAGTAAGTCCTTGAAGAAGTAAGTCCAGTTGCAAGCATCCCAGAATTAAATAAAGTTATTTCAAAAAGCACATAGTTGAAAATAAAGCTGTTGTTTTTAGGGATGGCATCATGAGAATATTCTAAGCTACCAAAACTATTGTTTGGAATAGTACAAAGTACTAGTCCTGAATCCGAAATGGGGGAAGACTCTAAAATAATTTCTGCTTTATCAAATGACTCTGTTCTTTTTCTAGCATGAAAATGATCCTCTTCATAAAACTCAGACGTAGTATATTTAAAAAAGGATGATCCTTGTTTTCCTCTTGCTATACAATGCATTTATCAAAATAAGAGGATGGAATTTTCTAAGACAAATTTGTTTTGTGACCTAAAATGTGGTCTATTTTGGAAAATTTTCCATGTGCTGCTGAGAAGAATGTGTATTCTGATGTTGTTGGGTGAAATATTAGGTAGATGTCTGTTAAATCTTGTTGATCTATGTAGTTGTTTAGATCTGCGTTATCTCTGTTGAGTTTTTGTGGAGTTGATCTATATAGTTGGGATTAGTGGTGTGTCAAAGTCCCCAACAATTAATGTCATTGGATCTATGTGAGATTTGAGGGAAAGTAGTGTTTCTTGGATAAATTTGGGTGCTCCGTTGTTTGGCAAATAGTTATTTAGAATTGTAATATTCTCGTGAAGGAGAGATCCCTTAATTAATATGTAGTGATCTTCTTTATCTCTTCTCGCCAATTTTAATTTGAAGTCTATTTTATCTGATATTAGGATTGCAACTCCCACCTATTTATTGGGGCCTTTTGCTTGGTAGATTTTTATTGCAGCCTTTCACTTTCAGAATATGTTTGTTTTTATGGGCAAGGTGTGACTCTCGAAGGCAGCAGAGAGAAGGATCTTCCTTTTTAATCCAACTAGACAGTCTATGTAGCTTAATTGGAGAGTTAACTCTGTTTATGTTGAGAGTTATGACTGAGAGGTCTTTGGTAGTTCCTGCCATGTTATCCACTTTCTTGGGGGCTGTAACAACTGGGTTCTTCCTATGGTTCTTGGATTCTCAGTTTGGGTGTGGTTTCTTGGCTTTTATTGTGCTCTTGTTGGTTTTCTATGTGTAGGATATCTTTATGTATCTTTTGTAAGGCTGGTTTGGTGGAGATATATTGTTTCAGTTTATCTTTGCTATAAAAGGTTTTTATTTGGTCTTCTGTTATGAAAAAGAGTAAAGCTGGTTTCAGTTTGTTTTGCCTTGTCTCGTTCCCTATCACACTCACGCTGAGTTCTTTTCAAGTTTTCAATCTTTTCACTCACCATACTTACCAGTGTTTGTAGAACTTTTTGGGAACTCTCTAGATTATTCATTAACTGTTCTGTCACCTGATTATCATGAGTGGGAGTTGAGATACCTGAACTTGTCGTCTTTCTTGTGTTTCTCCATTTTGTTCTGCCCATTTGGTATGAAAATAACACTAATTTTGTGCTAGAACACTATTTTAAGGCAAGCATCAACCAGAGTCCTGTAGTTGCACAGTAAAAATGGCTGCAGATAAAATCTAATTCAACAGATACAATCTATTCAACATCAAACAACTATGGATTAATGTGCTAAGAACATCAAAGAGGCATTCAGCAGACCAGAAATTAATAGGTTTAGGGAGAATTGTAGGGAAAAATAGGATTAGAGGGATGTGGAGAGGTAAAAGGAAAGAGTGAATTTAACCAAGTCCTAATCTCAGAGAGGAAATGGATAGAACTGAATGAAAGGAGAATGATAAAGAAACCAGAAAAAAAATGAAAAAACAAAAATTTAAATTTAAAAAATGAAGCGCTTAAAAGTTATATAAGTATAAAGAAATCATACTGATAGAAGAAAAGCATAGGATGAGAAGAGGAGAGAGATAAAAAGGAAAAATGAAAAAAATAAAAAATTTAAAAATAGAATACTTAAAAAATTATATAGACATAAAGAAATAATAGTACTATTAAAAAAGTTATGCCTAAGAGGTTGTGCATTGAGTAATCAATTTCTGAATTAAGTATGTACACAATGAAGGATAAGGTCTAATAAATGACAATGTGTATATATCTGGGTATGAACAGAACAGCAATTAAGTCTCTCTCCCACACACACAAAGAACAAAAAGGTTAAAAGAGATTTTTTAAAAACCCAGCACACACACACGCACATGCATGCACACACACACACACACACACACACACACACACACACACCTCAAGTAAAAATTGTGAAAAAAAATAGAAAACATTTTTCAAAGAATTTTTTAAAAATTAAGTAGAAAAATGAATTATTCGATTTTTTTTTGGTGTGTGTGGGGAGATCTTGTATCTCCAGTGTGTCGGTAACCAGTCTCTTGGTGGAGTCTCTGGTTTGCTTTTGGTGTTTGGTTTTCCTGTGGCTTGATTGGTTTCTTAAATCAGTTTTTTTGAGTGGGCAGAAAAATGCTCTTCCTTACCCAGAACTTTGTGATCCTCCTAGTGCAGTGGGAGGGAGATGGCTGTTTCCTGAAGCTTGGAGTTGCTGTGATGAGGCCAGGTTCTGGGTAGGGTTGAGGCTTATCAGCAATCAGTAGCTTCCCTGAGGGGTTAGCTCCTGAGTCACAGAGCCCACCCTGGAGCCATTCTCAGGATTTATGTTTATTGAGTTTCAATTGTTCATCTTTTACCCCACCTGCTGCTGGGCCTGTTGCCTAGACTGGAGTGGGGAGGGGCAATTTCTGGCTCTGTTTACCTAGTGAAGAAAGTCACTCCTCCAAAGGCAGAAGTTCCTCTACCTTGGATGGGCGACTTTCCCCTGAGTGGAGCTGAGCCTGCCAGGTCAGTTCAGGTTTCTGTGACCTGCTGGCTCCTATTGTTTTCTTCCAAGGCCTGAATTGGAGTTAGTTGCCCATCTGGGGCTTTGTCAGTATCAAAAATGTAGTTCTTCTCTGGTGATGGGGGAGGGGCTACCTTTCCATCACTGCTCCTTGAGGAGTGAGGATGTCTTGGGGGTGTAATCTCTCCAGCTTCTTGGTTTCTGGGCTGTCCTTGATCTGGGATCAGCAGGATGAAGATTTCTGCTCTGAATTTAATTTCCAAGGGAATTATTTCTCATTTCCTTAAGATGAGTAAACTTTAATCTTAGTGTTCCTTCATGATAGTCTAATATTTTATATTAGCCTTTTGGAAATCTAGTAGACACTTCAAAGAGGCAGGACAGTTGATTTCACTTCTCCAGAATATTTTATTGGTAGTATTCCCATGTTCCTCTCAGTTCTATCCTTCCCATTGTGTAAGACAGCTCCCTGGCTCCCCAGGATCTTCGCATCAGCACTGCTGACATGTGAGGTCAGATAACATGTTACTATAGAAAACTGTCCTGGGGATTGGTAGGAGACTAAGAGCTTCCATGGTTTCTGCCCACTGGTTACCTGCAGTGTCCTCTCCAGATTGGAGAGGAAACACTGCTAACTGTTCTTGTGCAGACAAATCAGGTCCACCTATGAACCCAGACCTCAGAATCCTGATAGACGTGATTGTCCCTCAGAACTCACACCAGTTAACAAATCTCCTGGCTCTTCCTTAGACCACACAGAACACACAGTCACCATCATCCAAATTCTGAATGACTCCAAAGACCCTAACTTGTCTCCTTGACTCCAAGGATTTCCAATCTGTCTCTTTGCTTCCACTCTTGGCCACCTATTCCCTACACCAGTCAGATACACCATTAAAATGTTCCCAACACCACTATATAGAACCTTCTACATGCTTCTGTCTCACAGAGTAAAAGCCAAAGTTCTTACTGTGGCTTTTAGAGACGTCTGTGATCATCTCTAATACTACTGTGGCTACCCTGGACTCCTTGACTTTATTGTCTAGGGGTTGGAGGATCTTTGTACCCATTATGTCTGTTGCTTGGAAGGCTCATTCCTTTAGGGCTGGGGTCACCTATCTCCCTCTTAGGTCATCTCTGACAACTGTATTTAAAGTAACATTTCCTACTTTGTTTCAATTAGTGCCAGTTCTGGGGCTTGAACTCAGGGACTTGGAATTGTCCTTGAGTTTTTGTACTTAAGGCAAGTGTTCCATCACTTTAATCCATAGCTCCATTTCTGTGGGGATTTTTTTGTAGTTAATTGGAGATAAGAGTCTCAAGGACTTTCCTGCCTCTACTTCGAATTGCAAACCTCGGATCTCAGCTCTTAAGTAGCTATGGTTACAGGTGTCAGCCAGGGACACCTGGCTTAAATCACTTTTTAAACTCAACTATATGCAGAAAGTTGTACTTGGTTCAAATAATCAATCATAATTTGAGAAAATCCTATTTTTTCCTAAGAAACTCCTCTACCCACCATATTTTTTGATAACCTCAACTATTAGAACTTATATGTTTAGAGGTCTTTGTACCCCTGTGGTTACAGTTATTTTTTTTTAACTCAAAATGACCACCAAGAAAACATTTTTTCATTACTTAACTATCAAAAGCACTTGAGTACAGTTATTTTTCCTTTAGCTTATTTGTGAGAGAATATATTTTTAATTAATTCTGCTGTCCATTTCTTTCTTTCTTTTTGCAAAGTGTTCAATCTAAGAGGATGCAGGGCTTGAATGTCTCTGCTTACCTCATTGGGAGGTTAAAGCTGTCTTTCCCATACAAACTTGCCAACATCACACCCATACAGACTGTTAAAGGAGCTCTGAGACTTGGCCAACCATGGAGAAAAAATGGTTCCAATGATTTACCATGGTACATCATAATGACTGTACTGTGTGAGAAGATGCTAATACTTTGAAGACAGTCCTGGGAATATTAGTGTGAATGTTACAGTTGCTAGATTCATTCAGTCTCATATAATAAGCTACTTTTAATCTCAGATGATCAAAGCAAAGCAAGTCCTTTTGGTGAGTATGTGGTATACTTGGTTGGGTAGCCTGAGAAGAATCGAGCGAGAAGAATTTACAGTTGAAGTAACATTTTCCATGCAGTTTGTATACCTCATATAACAAGTTGATCAGAGCAAACATCCCAACAGGGTTTTGACTGGGTTGGAAACAAGTTGCTGAAAAGCTGTTTAATTTGGTTTCTCTGGCAAGAACACTTTGAGTACAAAGGTTTATCTCAAGCCTTCAGTTGATGAATTTCAAAGAAAGATCAACTTCCTGTTCCTTTATATCTAATGACTTCATTTTGCTTTCTGAGAAAAAGAAAAGGGAAGATGTGGGTCCCAGAGTCCCAACAGTGATTCAGTTCTTTTAATTATTGAAAATATATTTTATACCCACTTTACATAGAGTAGTTGAGAGAAGAGCTTTTCTTCTTTTGACAGAAATAAAAAAGAGACCTCTTGGCAAACTGTCCAATAAATATACTTGTACATGAAGAATAATTGGAGCTGTAGCATTTCACAAATTTTTATTTTGCAGTTACCGTCTACCTCTGAAGTATTTGTATATTAGAAACCAAATGAGAATATTATTCCTTGTGGAAGTGCTTAAAGGATAAAGGCATTAATTTGCTGTATCCCCTCCTGGGAGAACAGGTTGACATTAAGAACTAAAAATTGTTCTGTTTTGACCATTTTCCCTCTACATTATTCCTTTAGAAGTACAATAAAAGTTTCATTGCCAAGTAGATATTAAAGATCTTCTATTAATTTTAGCACACAAATTCTGAGAAGGAGTAAGAGGGTAAAAGTTTTTAACCTTTACTTGACAAAAATTATCCTTCTCAAACCTTACAAAACTAAAAAGGAAGAACAGAGCAGAATGCATCACCTTGAAGTCAAAGCTTTTAGTGTGCCATCTTATTGAGAAACAACTGAATTAGTGGCAAGAAATTCTTCATCAAGTTATATAGCCATGTAAGTTTAGTCTTTGCAAGATAGAGATATTTATCCAAAGACCAGAAAAAGATAGATTAAAGGATAAACAAAAAAGCAAAGTTCAAACAGTCTCATGTCTAACAATACTGAGAATACAGCAAAAACAAGAATATTGAATTCAAACGTCTCTGTACACATACTTATAGAAAATAAAAGAAAAACATCTTGCCTTCTTACATTCAATAGAAAATTCTTCTGAAAAGTTATTGCAATGTGGCACTTACATTATTGATATTTGCACTCTATTTGCCATCTTCTACATAAGTTTTCAAATGTTGTTTTATATTTTTAACCGACGAGCACTTCAGGCAAATTTTTGGTGAATAGTGATAGGAGCAAGCTGTCTTAAACACCAGTACCATTAGCAAAGCCACTACTGTGTGAAATCATATGACAGTGATGTTAAATACGGACACAGTCACTGTTATCATCCCTACAAAAAGCTAATTACTTAACAATAAGCCATACTAGCCAAGTGTCCGTGGCTAACAGCTGTACTCTTACCTACTCAGAGGGGGCTGAAATCTAAGGATCACAGTTCAAAGCCAGCCTTGGCAGGAAAGTCTGTGAGATTTTTTTTATCTACAAATAATCATCAAAAAGCCAAAAATCGATCAATGGATCAAGAGGTAAAGCTCTAGTCTTGAGTTTAAAAAAAGCCTTACCAAATCACTCATAAGATACTTTAATTTCTCTGTTCTTTGTATGTTAAAGTAGTTTTGAGATAAAATAATTCAGGCAAAAAGTAGAAATTGCTGTTTCTTGAAGCCATTTAAATTATCAAACAATTTGAAATATGGGGACTACACAAATTGCCTTTTGCTGTTATCTTATAACTGTTTTAAAAAAATACTGCAGAATTGCCTCTAATAAGTGCTAAGAAGTGAAGCGTTAACAGTTATCATCTAAAGCAAGTAATTCACAGAAGAAAATAAAATTAAAAGTGAGCCACGCAGGTTTGTTAGAGCTGGAGCCAAAATTTTACAACTGAAATGTGCAACATGAATTTATCTGGCAGTAAAAGAAGTAATGCATATATTGTTTGGAGAAACAATAAATGCAGGGGTGGGTGGGCTGTATAAGAATACCAAAATCATTGGTATACAACAGAGCTTCTTATTGGCTACCACAACCCCTCTCTACCTATAGTGATCATTTTGAACAATCTGTGTGATGGCTTTTTACAAAAGAAGGATTCTTACTCTTGGAAGGGTAACTTATCAGCTGCTGGACAAAACTACTCTATTTGGTTTGATAAAAAACTTCAAGCATTTTATTCAAATGCACAAAACACTTACTTTCTAAAGGTACAAGTTAAGCAAACCTCCATCTGAAGTCTGATATCTATGATTGATAATTATGCCTGGCAGCTACTAAACCAAATAAGTTATTAAAATGAATGAGTTAAACTTTCTTATTTGGGCCATTTTCTATGAAAACTTTCCTGTAGTAAGTAATAAGTTCTTTGATAACAATATTAATATGACATGATTGCACAATGCATCCAGGGAAATATACATCAGAAACCTGGGAAATAATTACCGAATTGTGAAGGCATTTATTATCCTGTGGTCCTGATCAACGCGATAGCTCTGAGATGTGACTGTAACTCTGTTTGGATTCTGTGCCGCAGCAGAGAATGTGTAGGTGCTCATGCAGGTCTGAAAACAGCTCCCCAAGATACATGAAAAAATACCCAACATCTCTGGCCATGAAATAAATGCAACTCAAAACAACATTGAGATTCCACCCAACCACAATTAAATGGGTATTATCAAGAAAACTAACAATAACAGATGCTAGCAGGGATATGGTCAAAAGGGAATTCTACTACACTCTTGGTGGTAATATAAACTTGTTCAACCACTCTGGAAAGCAGTATAGAGATTCTTCAAAAGACTAAACAGAATTTCCCTATGACCTAGCAATCCCACCTTTGGGCATTTACCCGAACAATCACAAACAAGGCCATACTAAAGCTACCTGAACAGCTATGTTTATCGCAGCATTATTTATCATAGCTGCCAGATGCTTCCAGATGCCCTTCAGTAGGTGAATGGATCAAGAAAATGTGAAATATATATATAATGGAATTCTATGCCTCCATTAGAAAGAATGACACCGCCCCATTTCTTAGGAAATGGAAAGACTTGGAAAAAATTACTTTAAGTGACGTAAGCCAGACTCAAAGAAACATAAGTCCTATGGTTTCCCTTATCTGTAATAACTAGCATATGTCTAGGACAAGCAGAAGAGGTCAAAAGCTGTGTACATATGACCATATAATCTGATGCTATGTGAAATGAATTCCAAGAGAGGACAGAAGAGGTTTTATCTTTGTTGAGTTCTGTACTTTTTGTCTTATATATACTTTTATCTGTTTGGAAGAGAGTAAGGTGAAGCACAGAAATGATCAAAGGGTAAACTAATTCAGCAGTGATACTCATTAGACACTATGGTGAAAGTGAACTATACAACTTGAAAGGAGGGGGTTCAAGAGGGAAAAATGGGAGAAAAACGAGGGAAGAGGTGACACTATTCCAAAAGAAATGTACTCATTATCTGACTTATGGAACTGTAACCTTTCTGTATATCACTTTTATAATAAAAATAAATTAAAAGAATAAATCTACAAGAAAACACACTGGATAGTAAAAGACAAAAATTACACTTGGACATGATAAATTATACAGGTCTCTACACATAAACATTGTCAGAGGAGAGGACCACAAAGGCTGAATATCTATGTGCATAGTATCAAATACAATGATAATTACCAAAATAAACTCCAAGAAATGGAAACAAGAGTTTGTTTTTTCCCTTGTTATCCTTGTTTTCTGTACCTTTTTTCCTGTTTGTAAGTTTATCTGGAGAGGGCAAGGGAGAGCACAGAAATGGTGGGAAAAGGGTAAACAAATGCAGCAGTGATACTTACTAAACACTATGTTTAAAATGAACCATACAACTTGCAGTTGGGGAGAATGAGGGAGAAACTGGGAGAAAGTGAAGGAAGAGATGAAACTGTTAAAAAAGAAATGTACTCATTACCTGAATTATGTCACTGTAACCCCTCTTTATATCACCTTTACAATAACAAAATAAATATCTTACAAAATGAAAAATGAAAACAGCTACCCAAATGTTATTATTACTAGGAAAGAACTTCCAGAATACAAAAGAAATACATTAGTAATAACCATATTAAATGAACAAAGCCCATCATAAAATTTTGGCTACTATCATCAAACAAGGAAAGTTTCACAATTAAAAGATAACTTTGAGCCAGGTGCTGGAGGCCTATATTTGTAATCCTAGTTACTCAAAAGGCTGCAATCTGAAGATCACCATTCAAAGCCAGCCTGGGCAGGAAAATCTGAGATGCTTATCTCCAATTAACCACAAAAAGCCAGATGTGCAGCTATGGCTAAAGTGGTAAAGTACTAGCCTGGGACATAAAAGCTCAGGGACAGTCCTAGGTCCAGAGTTCAAGCTCCAAGACTGTCAAAAACAAAAAAAAAGTTTTTTGAAAATAAATGTCAACAACCAATTCTATGGGTCAGACACTGACAAAATATTGACTAAGCCAATATGTTCTGAGTGGTGAATTGAAGCAGTCTTGTTAAATCTCAGGAAGAATACTGTTGTCATTATAGTAGAGGGCTATGGAACAAGAATGCCTGTCTTGGAGTTCCAATTTTTCTATTTGCTGAGAATTTGGCCTTTATACTGAACATCCTTGACATTGTTTCCTTGGTGCTACTGGATATAATAGCATTGAATATACAGTCCACACAGGACTAAGAGAAACATGAATTATGGTGGTGTAGTAAAATAACCATGGCTAGTTAATACAATTAAGTCCTATAAAAGGAGGAAATGGAGGTTTAGCTCAAGAGGATGAGTGCTAGTAAGACGAAACATGCTCAGTGAAAGTGAGAGGCCCTACACATGCACACACACACACACACACACACACACACACACACACACACACACACACAAGGTTTAGCCCAGTGTTCTAAAGCACAAGTGGATCTAAACTTCTTTAGGAAGGTTAACTTCTCATAGGCAGTTTTTAAAAAGAAGAAAAATAATGTATTCTATTTTAGGACTTTTATCTGAAGCACTGCTGTTTACATGGATAATTGAACAGCAGGCATCAGGAAGCTCCCCCAGGACATAGTAATTATGTTCCAGGAGACAAGGGTGACCACATTTCCAGAAAAAAATAATAAAGAAATATTTTGAAGCAATTAATAATAATAGAGCAGTACAAATTTCACAACCTAAGACATATTTTTCTGTTTTCTTCTACATAAATCATAAGTTATCTCTTGACACAGGAAAATCTTCCTTTTAGAAACTCAGGGGAAATAACCGTTTTCCCTAATATAGTATATTTTGTTTTATTTATGAGAAGAAATGGGAAAGTTGCATCTTTAACTTTAGAATGACCTGTTTATTGGTAAAAAAAAAAAAAAAATCCCAAAGTATAACACATGTCTAAATATCCCAGTCATCTGTGTTATCAAAAAATATACATCATGATTATTTTTCTCTCCATGAATCTTTTCACTTTTTCTGAACTGATTTTTTTTTTTTTTTTTGGTTGTGGGGCTTGAACTCTGGGCCTGAGTGCTGTCCCTCAGCTCTTCAGCTCAAGGCGAGCGCTCTACCACTTGAGCCACAGCGCCACTTCCTTTCCTGAATCGATTTTAAATTAACTAATATTCCTTTGTGTCTTAAAGTCAGTGCAAAATACATTAAATAATTTTATAGGTATTACTGAATTCTGAAGAATGGTATACACCACTCAGTAAGATGTCAGAATAGCAAAGAGGCAAAGGTATCTTATCTCATAACTCTTTGGACTTTTGTAAGACACACTAGATGAAAATATCTAGCTCTCTTTCAGCATGCATGGATCACGCATTTCTGCCTTTTTAGTAACTGTGGTAAGATTTTGCTTCTGGCAGTAAGCTGTAAACGAACACCTGTTGCCTATAAAAGCTATGAATAAATCAGGACTAAGGACATTTAGCTCACTATATAAAATAACTTACCTAGAAGTATTTATGTACTCCTTTAATCACAAATATTCAGTCAACGACACTCACTTTTCTAAGAATTGATGATATCATGTAATCAATTAAGTAGAAAAAACTTGCTTCATAAAGCTTACATTCTTACAGACACAGTAAGTAACATGTCTAGCTTAATAGATGGTGACAACTTCACAGTAAGTAACATGTCTAGCTTAATAGATGGTGACAACTTCTGTGGAAAAGGAGTATGTCTGCAATAAGAGGGTTACAATGTTTTAGAAGTTGGTCTGATAAAATTCCTTGTAAAGCCAGCATTTGAGCAATGTTGACTGACATTTTTCACAAGGGTATTCAGTGCATCACTGATATACCTGCCATGGTGGATAGCGTCTTCATTGTGAGTTTATATAAACTTATTGGGGTGAAAATTCAATGATACAGCCATTATTGAATTCTGTTCTTTGAAATGAGGATATTTCCTGTGGTTTTATGTGTAAACACAATGAAATGCAAGAATTTAAATAATTTCTTCAATATCACTGACTGACAGGCAGAGTTATAATTTAAGGCCAGGTCACTGGGCTCCCAAAGTTTCAGGTTAACTAATATAGCATGATGATAATGAGCGTGAGTCCCCACAGGATATGAGCATATTCTGTGTCAAAGTGGAAGGAAGGACACCAAAAGAAAGGGGAGAGGAATGGTAGGTAATTTTGCCCAAATGGCTATTTAGCTATGAATAAGTTCATAAGGAAGGGAAGGGAAAAATTATTTAGGATTAAATTCCATTTCCAAAACTACCCTGATACATTTATTCTGGAAATTTTAACAATTAAATTAAAATAACTAAATTAAATGTGCTGATAACAAGAGCATTAAATAATAGGTTATATGGAAACTTTGGTCAGACATTTATTTTAATGATGACTTTAACTCTCTAGTATTATGTTTCTTGGAATTTTTTATCTTTAGCTCAAACCAAAAGAAAATAAACCCTGAGTATAAAAATAAACAGATATCCTCCAATCATAACCACAATGCAGCCAAGAGAAAATTATCTGGATGTTATTTTATTAACCAAACAGTGCTTCACTTCTGATGTCAATTCTTTTAAAGTAACAAAGCATGCTCATGAGAACTGATCTTTTAAAAATATGTAGGAAATGAGTTGTTTACCCTCTTGCTTTGTCTGTAGTTTAACCAATATACCATTGGAACTATGACAATTTAATAAGATTTGATTGGATCTTCCACCATCCAAGTGTAATTGTCATATAACTAAAAATGAATAAATAAGCCTGAAGTATATCTTCAAAGAAAAGTTAACTCAGAAAAGGCAAGAATTTTTGTCTGTTATTTAAAAGTTTAAATTGGTCATTTATGAGAGGCCATACACATATGTCATCATCATTAATTAACATTCTTTCAAGCTCCACTTTATCCTTGTAATCACACAATTATTTTAATATCAAATAAGGATTAATGTAAGTATGAGTGCTGTCAGTGTAGTCATCTCCAATGTATCTAAGGTATAAAAATGAAACAAAAAATATTTCCTGCAGAGAACTTACACATTTAATAAATGAATGGCCTTTAAGAAACCAAGTCATGATCATCATTATCAGGGAATTAAAGGCTTTAGAGTGAAAAGAAGTCTTAGATGTAATTTGGTATTACATTTTTGTTCTCAAATATAAGCTGAGTCATTAAAAAACTTGCTTAATCCCAAGCAACTCATTAGCAATGAAGCCACATTTGCATCTAAGTCTTAAACCTCACAGGAGGTTTAAACTTAATACTCAAGGTACTAATCATACTGATATCTCCTTATTATCAAGCTGTTCCTATGTGGCAAGCTCTCACTCACTACCTCTTCACAATAACATGCCAGGTAAGTGCTCTCAGTTTTGACATTTTATAGATGAGGAAACAAACACACCAAAGTTTAGATTACATGGCCTTCACCTATCTAATACTTTACTAGTGTAAGACACGGAGCTATTTTGTTCCTGGGACCAGGGCTTCAGAGAATTTGTTCTAAACTATTCTTTTTTTGTTGTTGTTTCTTTTTTTAATTTATTTTTTATTGTGAAAATACTGTACAGAGGGGTTACAATTACATGGACAAGATAGTGAGTACATTTCTTATCAAGCATTGTAGCCTCCTCCTTTGTTTACCTTTCCCATCCCTTCCCATTCTCCCCCTGCCTCCCCACTCTATCCTCCCCCCCCCCACCACCAAAGTTGTAAAGTTCGTTTTCGACGTGACAATTTGTACTTCTCATGGTTGCAACGGGTCCACTTGTACCCTTATTTAAACGACTTGTTTTTCCCCTTCCCCTCCACAAATTATACCGACATCAAATACAGTGAAAGCTTTGCTTTATAAACCAACACTGTTCTCCATTCTCCTCATGCCATAAGAGAAAGTTTACCAAAGGTGAGGTCATGGGCATTGTCATTAACTTAAAACTAACTTCTACCTATTCCCTCCATTCTCTGTGATCTGGTCTCACAGTTTTTGCTTTGCTATTTTAAAGTTTATTTTATTGTAAAGGTGAGGTACAGAGGGGTTACAGTTACATAAGTAAGGTAATGAGTATAGTATTACCCCCTCATTTTCTCCTGCTTTCCTTTACCCCCTCCCCCAACACTCCACTCCTTCCCAAGTTATAAAGTTCATTTTCAATATATTGTCTAGTGAGTATCACGGTTGCCTTGGTTCACCCTTTGTCCCATCATTTCTGTGATTTCCCCTTTCCTTCCCCAAGTGAGATAAACATATATAAGACAAAGGGTACCAAAATCCGAAACAGTACACGAAAGAAAAAGAAAGAAAAAAACACAATAAAACACACACACACACACACACACACACACACACACACACACACACACACACACACACACAAAACCTCTTGTTTCCATAGCATGCGATCATTTCGGTTAGCATCATCTTAATGGTCATCATATATATATATGGCTATTGAGCTATTGTGAACCTCTGCTAGGACTATCCTAGACATATACTAATTATTACAAATGAGGGATACCATGGAGCCTATAGTTTTGGATCTGGCTTACTTTACTTAATATGATTTTTTCCAACTCTTTCTATTTGCTTACTAATGGAGTTTTGTAATTCTTTCCAATGGATCAAAGACCTTGAGGTTAGAGCAGATATCCTGAAAATATTACAGGAAGGGATAGGGGAAACACTAGGGCTCCTCGGCACAGGTCAAAACTTCCTAAATAAAGATCCAGAAACACAACAAATCGAAGAAAGGCTGGGTAAGTGGGATTGCAGAGCTTCTGAATGGCAAAGGACATAGCTAGCAAGATATATAGAAAGCCCAGAGACTGGAGAAGATTTTTCACAAGGTATACAACAGACCAGAGCCTCATCTCAAAAGTATACCTAAAGCTCAAAACATTAACCCCCCCCCCCAAATCCTCCAAAAACCAACCACCCTATTAATAGGTGGGCTAAAGTATTAAAAAGAGACTTCTCTGAAAAGGAAATAAGAATGGCTAATAGACACATGAAGAAATGTTTAGTATCTTTGGCTATAAAAGAAATGCAAATCAATGGGATGGGAAGGGGAAACAAAGGAGGAGGCTACAATGCTTGATAAGAAATGTACTCATTATCTTGCCCATGTAATTGTAACCCCTCTGTACAGTATTTTCACAATAAAATAAAAAATGGAAAAAGAAAAAAAAAAAGAAATGCAAGTCAAAGCAATGTTGAGATTTCACCGGACCCTATTCAGAATGGCCATTATCAAGAAAACAAAATATAACAGATGCTGGCAGGGATTTGGCCAAAGAGTAACACTACTAAACTGTTTGTTGGAATGTAAACTAGTTCAACCACTCTGGAAAGCAGTATGGAGATTCCTCAAAAGACTCCATATAGAACTCCCCTATGATTCAGCAATCCCACTTCTGGGAATTTATTTACCCAAATGATCACAAACAAGGCCACATTCAAGCTACCAGCACAACTATGTTCATTGCAGCATTATTTACTATTGCTAAGATATGGAAACAACCCAGATGCCCTTCAGGAGATGAATGGATCAAAAAAATGTGGTATATATACACAATAGAATTCTATGCTTCTATCAGAAAGAATAACAGGTTTTTTGATTAATTTACTTTATTGTTATCACAGGGGTGATATATAGAGAGATTACAATTATATGAGTCAGGTAATGAGTACATTTCCTTCTGTACAATATCTTCTGTTCTCTCATTATATCCTAGTCCCTCCCTCCCATCTCTACCAAGGAGTTGTATAGTTCAATTTCATCATTGCCAATGAGTTCCTCTGCTGCAGTTTTCCACTCTTTCTCCCTCAAGTTCTTTCTCCTCCAACTTTCACAAGATACACACATGAATACAATATATTTAAGGTAAAGAAGTCTTACAGTTTTAATTCTGTATATACACTGACTCCCAAATATGATTTCTAAATACTTATTTCTGGACTTCCAGCTAATATTTGCTAGAATAACTTGGGAGAGGCAAAACCACAGTGTTAATGACAGTCTTTGTACTTAAGAGGGATTCTGTGTGGTCGTACTAATTAAGTCACTCACTTAATGATCACTTCAACTGATATCTACTAAGAAGTTGCTATCAGGCAGGCATCCATCTGGTACATCAGACTAAGATGTCTGCTCTCCAACACTTGAGACAGCCAGTGAAGAATAAACAATAAAAGTAAATTTGTGGTATAATAGAAGGTAGTAAGCGTTGCAAAGAAAAAAAGAAAGGAAAAGTAGAACCTGATTAAGGAGCATTTGAAGTGTGTAGTAGCAGTCAGTTGGCAGTGTTAAGGAGAGAAATTCAGATAAATGTCACTCTACTTAAAAAGAGACATTTGAATAATGAACGAAGAAAAAGTGACATTTGAGTAAGAAACGACATTTCCTTCTGAATAAAAGTTAGCTGTGATGTTATTTGGGGGAAAGGCACTTGAAGGGGGAAAAGGAGCTACTATTAGGCCATGAGGTCTGAAAATGACTGGGAGTTTGGTCCTGGGCTAGAAACAGTGTTTAAGGAAGACAGAAGTAGGAGATCCAGTCAGGAAAAACACCCACATACCCTTAGGTGCACATAAGAAAGATGATATGAAGAATCAGGAGAAGCAAGTAAGGGAACAAGCCTGACATTGCCTTTCCCACTCCAGAACTGTGAGAAAATTAATTTTCTGTTCTTTACCTCTCCTACTCAATGGCAATTTGTTATGGAATTCTTACCAAACAAATGTCATCTACTGCATGCCTCTGCAGAAGAATGCAGTACCAAATACAATGTTCCCCAAATGCACAAGAAATGTGGGGAGTTGTTTAACTTTTTTCTGTTTTGATTTATCAAGTGAATTTTCTCTCCGCTTAAGTTGTCTGTTGTTGATTTGTTTTACATTCAACGACAGGAGCAGGATGTTTTCATAGCTTAAATAATTATAAATACTTTTGAATTTGATATCAGCCAATCAACAGCACTGTTGTTAGTCACTAAGTAAGGCAGGCACCTGTAGGGACATACTGCTCTTAATGAAACTTCCAATTGTTCTGTCCTGTATTTTCAGCTAAAACTTTAAAATGCAAGCCATGCATGTCCACAGGTATTACTGCCCAACATTTTACCAGTTTCCAACAGATTTTCCATGATCTTGTGCTAAGCATGATCTGTCATCTTTATAAACTATGACCTTACACTAAGCATGAGCAGGAATATGCCCACTGCTAAAGTGCTTTCTTATGAATATATATAGTCTCCCAAATAATATCCCTAAGCCTCCTTTGTTTGAGGAGGGCATGGCTTTGGTAGTAGCTACAGTGTCATCTCTACCTGTTGCAGGCAAGACATGTTTCTCCACTGTTTTGTATCTTTGAGTTGCTTGCTTTGATTTAGCACGGGGTAAAGTGTGAACCCATTGCATTCAGCTACACTTTGTGCCAAACAATCATATTCTGACTATGCAAATAAAAATGCATTTATGAAAGAATGACTATAAAAGGGTGTAATGATTAATTTCTGGATGTAATAATATTAAGTAATTATACTTGAAGACATTATTAGTCATTAACGACATTATCAGTTCTCTGCGGAAAGGACTATTGCACATATTGATCTGAAAACGGTAGTACAGATCTAGTAGAGTCTCAGTAAGTGTTAGGCATCAAAGTATGTCATGGAAATTCTCATAGTGAGCATTACAATCTCAAGACTGGGTGTTTTAAAACTTATTTATTCTCATTGTTGAAAAGAACCAGTGATCAAGAGATAAATGACATTACAAAGAGTGAGATAATTACAAATCCCGAAAGAGATATACTATGCCACAAGGGCCACACAAGGAAGGAAGTCCCAGCACTGTTCAGCAGGCAGAGGTTATAGGTAGGACAGAGAGATAGGTAGAAATGAGGACAAGAACTCTTTTTGTGACTTCTATAGAAATGAAAGAAAAAGATAGTGTAAGCAGTTACAGAACCAGCTGAATGGATAATTTCTGTGGGTTTGGGGGTTTTGGGGTATAAGTAGATGGCTCAGGGATGATACAATTGGTGCCTGATGGCTTGGGAGTATCAGCACTTGAAGAAAATAGATGAAGATGTGGACTATGGTAGGTTTGTTGGCATTTAATTCAACAGTCTGCTTTTGGGTAAATTTATTTTTTTTGTCTTTAGTAACTGTCTAATACCAAAAGGCAAAGCACTGAAATACAGAAAACAAAGGACTTGGTTAAAGCCTAGAAATTATTTCATTTTCTAGTATTTAG
Source organism: Dipodomys merriami (assembly GCF_024711535.1). Lineage (NCBI taxonomy): Eukaryota > Metazoa > Chordata > Mammalia > Rodentia > Heteromyidae > Dipodomys > Dipodomys merriami. Next base: position 12,445,597 of record NW_027206512.1, read on the forward strand.
TCAGTTTTCCTACTAGCAAATCAGCTGAACAATATTTCTGACTCAGTCTCTCTGGTCATCTCTGCCATTGACATTGATACAAATGTGCACTACAACCTGCAGGAATCTTAGCAAGGGTTATCATTTGAGAACTGCTTTATGAAAGCAACAGCCAGCTTTTCCTTTTCCAGAAATTATTTACTCCAATAAATGGATGCATGTAATTAATATGGCTTGTTTTTAGATGAAGAACTGCTTTGTGCAAAAATAGAAAATTAATACAAAAACATAAGAAGTCTTTTTAGAGGTATCCTTATGGTGTTGACTCAAAGGCATTGTAAGGTTATTTTTCTGAGGGCACATGAAGTCAACTTGGAGAATTTTTTTTCTGTTTAGGTTTCCTGAGTACTGGACAGGGTAGGAAAGGTACATCAGACTTATCTTCCTCTGTTTTTCTGAGATTCAGGTTAGTTGCCTTTGTTTCTAAAGATCCTGGATGATTTATTTTAAAAAAATTAATGATACTAAGAGGAATACTAGCTCCATGAACATAGTTTCAAAAAATGCACCAAGATTCTAGAATCTAAGGAAATATTTAACATTGCTGAATTAGCAATAGTCAGTCTCCACTAATGCTGCTGAGTGAGAAATAGGTTATATCTTATTTTTATGGGATATGTCTACAGGATAATAGGCATGGTGATAGATAGCTGATTATCAATGCTGCACGCTACATTCCTCTTTTCAGGGTGACTCTAGGAGCATCTGTGAAATGATAAATGAAATAGAAACTCCGTGAACTGAGTCTCAAAATAGATGTCCCTGTCATTAAACATATTAGAAGCAACTATATGAAAGAGTTTACCTCTATTCTTCAGCTCCAGGTCCAGGCAGAACCATGGGTGGCTGAGTAGGCACTGGTAATAAAACTGTGGCATAATGACAGTGACAGAAGTCAGTGTCTCCCGAACCAGCAGCATTAAGTTCGTGCCTCAGACTTTCAGAGTTTTGGGTCAGTTTCTCCTTAAGGGACTTACATATTTATCTTTGACATTTTATTTAAAGAATATGATTATCATTACTATCTAGTAAGTGGGCACAAGATAACCCATATCTTCCCACAATAGTATACTCTACTGATTAAATTTAAGTTTTTGTCATTGCTGTTGTTCCTGTTACTGTTTAATGCTTCAGATGACTTCTTGTTCAGGACACTTCATACACTGTGGGCTGTACACACATGTACACACATATACACTCATACAAACCCTTACACATGGAATCAATGCTGTTGACACTACAGAAAGCAGCAATAAGATACTTTAGTATAATTCAATTGACTGTCATGGAGTCATTCTGGATTAAAATAGAACTGCTATCGTTTATAGAATTTCTTTTCACATAACCATTAAAGGGTTTGAAGAAGGCCAATCAGTTGAAGAAGGCATTCCTTTAGCTTTTCAAGTGGTGCCAAGAGGTGTTAAGAAAGAAGAATGCTAAGTAGCAGCAGGCTCTTCTCTAAATTCACTGGAACAGCTGAACTAAAACCACTAAGTCAGGCAGATTCTAGTTCAGAAGATGATGTATCATATAACAGGTACCAATCCAATACCCATCATTAAATGTGGAATTTGGTTCAAAAATAAAGCAACAACAGACTAGTAAAAATTATTTAACTAAGTCTCCATAGAAATTCTCCTTAAATCAAGCATAAGCCAGTCATGAACATACAGACCAGTATGATGGGGGGTTGGAGCAACAAGAGATGATATACAAAGGTATGCCACATTCTTGGCCTGTCAGGAAAATGACTTTCAGTCAGAGATGACTTTCAATGACAGAAGTGACAATGGAATGGAGATGTGATGACATGGGGTGTGCTCTATAAGAAGCTTCTGCAAAGCAGATGAAGCAGAGGAGAGAGACCTGGGGTGAACAATGGAAACCACAGTTCTAGTTGGTAGCCATTATCTCTCACATGAGCGTACCACTCTTTCTAAAAGAAAACTTTGAATATCCCTTTGGACTAGAATAGTTCTATTCAAAAGAAAATAGATAGGAGCCAGCTCGGTAATTTAACATTGTCTACTAGCTGCATGAAGAATAAAAATGTGATATGAATCTTAATGATAAATGTTTCTTTAAGACATTTGCATTTCTTAACTTTCTTTTTATTTTAATGGTACTGGGGTTTGAATTCTGGACCTTGTGCTTGAGTCATAACCCAGCCCTTATATTTTCATTTAAACAAGTATGTGTATATTGAAATTTTTGCTTCAATATTTCAATGGTATTTTTTCATACAAACCAAGTAGACTGTAAAAATTTTAAACCAATTATATTTTACATTCATAACCTATCTGAATGCAGATTACTCACATTTCATGTGTTCAGTACTCCATGTATGGCTACTGATTATAATGTATCGTTAATCACAACACGTATCCACAGTTGCAATCTGTTCTTAAGAAACAAATAACAAAAGGGAGGGTTGTAGAAACAAAAAAGGTGATGTACAAAAAAATCTTTGGCTCAGATCAGCTTCTTTGTTAGTGACTCTGAAATATGATCTAAGCTGTCTCCGTGAAAGATGATGCAGAGAATCAGAAAATGTCAGGCACCTAGTTAGCACTCATCTCTTACTCTTATACCCGTAGGATCAAACACATGAATTTCTAGGTAACATTGGGTGTCCAGGCAATGCAAGCATTCTCTCAATGTAGTTCTCACACTGCCCCTATTTAAGTTGGCTCCATCTAGATCGTTTATCTATCTAACTATGAAACAGAACCATTATTTTTTGTCTATGGAAGTGACACTTCAGGCTCTTTGAAGGATATATACTTCAAAAAGTTGTTTGTGAAGGGTTGTAAAAGAATGAAATGATTGTAAACTGTACTGTACTATGAAAGTTTAGTTGTAATTTGACACTATGCTTGTGTGTGTGCATGTGCGTGCATGTGTGTGTGTGTATGTTGTGTGTGGGGGGGAGGCCTGTGGGAGGGGGGGCCAGAACCAAGGCTTCAACTCAGGCTCTTGCATGCTTTGCTCTGTCACAGCTGTTGCTCTACCACTTGAGCCACATTTCAAGCTCAACTTTTGATTATTAATCAGAGAGAGAGTCTTGCAGATTTTCTGAGACTGGCTTTGAACCAGGTTCTTCCAGATCTCAGACTCCTGAGGAGCTAAGATTATAGGCATTGGCCATTGGGCCTCCACTATGCCTTGTAATTAGTTGGGCTTTTTTTGTTGCTTTTTGTTTTTTTGTTTTTTGTTTTTGTTTTTGGTGATGTAGGGCTTGAATTCTGGGCCTGGGCACTATTTCTGAGCTCTTTAGCTCAAGGCAAGCATCTACCACTTGAGCCACAGTGCCACTCCAGTTTGGGGCTATTATTTGGAGAGAGGAGTCTCACAGACTTTGCTGCCTAGGCTAGATTTGAATCAAGATCCTCAGACCCCACCCTCCTGAGTAGGTAGGATAACAGGCATGAGCCACCAGCACCCAGCTAATTATGTTTTATAAATACATATTTTTATTGTAAAGATACTGTTCAGAGGGGTTACAGTTACATGAGCAAGGAAATGAATCCATTTCCTATCGAGCATTGGTACCCCCTCCTTTGTTTTTCCCCTACCATCACTTTCTTCCCCACCTCTCTAACTGCCCCCCCACCTCCGCAAAGTTGTGTAGTTTGTTTTCATCATAGTGTTTTTTTTTTTTTATTTTATTTTTATTTTTTGGTCCGGTCGTGGGGCCTGAACTCTGGGCCTGGGCGCTGTCCCTCAGCTCTTCAGCTCAAGGCTAGCACTCTACCACTTGAGCCATAGCTCCACTTCCGGCTTTTTTCTTTTTGCTTATGTGGTGCTGGGGAATTGAACCCAGGGCCTCAGGCATGCAAGGCAAGTGCTCTACCACTGAGCCACCTTCCCAGCCCCATCATAGTGTTTTATACATCTCATTGTTACAATGGATCATCCTGTTTCCTTATTTCACCATTTTGTTATTTCCCTTCTCCTCCCCAAATTAGAAAAAATGCACATATATAGTTACAATAGAGGTTGTACCATGGGGGAAAAACATACAAAGAAACAAAAAAAATCCCATAGGACATTATAAATGCATTAAAAAGAACAACAAGAAAGATAAAATCTCTTGTGTCCCTATCTTGGGGTTCATTTCACTTAGTATCAGGTTATATGGTCTAGAACAAGCCAAAGAGGTCAAAACCTATGTGTACATAGGACCAGCTAATTATTTTTTTAAGCAGAACAAAGCTTCATGGTTCTCTTATTTTCCTCAATTTGTTTTTAAAGCCAGAGTGCAGAAATTTAAGAAGTACACATTTAGAAGGACTTTGGTTAAAGATGAGATTAGGAACCCTCTAAGAAAAATCTTTATGAAAGAAAAAATCATATATACACTGACTGGTTGGAAGGAATAAATAGCCAAAACCAAGGAAGATGTGACGTAGTATTTTTTTTGGGGGGGGGGGTCCGGTGGGGCCTGAACTCTGGGCCTGGGCGCTGTCCCTCACCTCTTCAGCTCAAGGCTAGTGCTCTACCACCTGAGCCACAGCGCCACTTCCGGCTTTTTTCTTTTTGGTTATGCGGTGCTGAGGAATCAAACCCAGGTCCTCAGGCATTCAAGGCAAGCGCTCTACCACTGAGCCACCTTCCCAGCCCATGACATAGTATTTGTAAACTAAGCACAGATGGGCTTCTTCTCACTCACTGAAAGTGAATGCCTCTGAGAATTTGGGTATGTCCAGATAGGCCTTCAAAATTAATAAGATATGGGCTGTTACTTAAAGAAAGAATGATAAATAAGCACTTATTATGGAAGAAAAGAACATCCATTTAAGGAAACAAGAGTCAAAGGTAGTAATAAAACTGAGGCACTCACACTGCTCTTAGAGACCCTTATAGCCCAGACCCTCAAGCAGAGGCCAGGGCGTAGGCATCCTCAAGAGCCTCGAAGGAACAAGCAGAACTGGCAGCTGGATCAATGTTATTTCAGACTCGGAGGTCAAATCCAACACCTCTGCATGGCAGTAGTAATATTTTTGTTTAATCATGAACAAACCATAACAATCTTCACATGCACATGAACATAGGAAATAATGTAGGAGATACAGTAAAGATAAAGAAATAAATGTAAATGTTTAAAAAAAAAGAAATCAGTAGGTTATATTTAGTAGCGAAAGGGCTTTTGAAAGGGGCCAACAGCGACTGGATATATTTGAAAATGCTGACGATACTCTAAGTCAAGAGAAAGCTGAGCCAGAGAAATTCTACATTTGCTACTGTCAGAATCTTAACTGGCCTCCAGGCTGAAACTAAAACTGTGATAAATAAGGACTCTTAATGAAAATTAGAAGTGGAACCAACCTATTGAAATGAGGAATTTTGGAATAGTTAGTATAAAAAGCAAATGAATTCTTGAAGCAAACTTGTTAATACTGAAACAAGGTATCTTTTAAATGGCTGTGCCCATGATATGTCTATCAACATATAATTGATTGAAAGGAGACCCCACTACTTGTGAGATGTTTTCATCCTTTAGTTATATGGTACTCCTAATGGCTACATGAAAAACATCAGTGGTATGTTATATTCCAATGCAATGTCTGGTGACTTAGAAGAAATAGCAAAAGCCACTGTCAATATCTACAGAAGGGAACATGTTACCACAAGGCCCTTTCTTTGATAAAACTGAAGAAATATTTACATGGGTAAAGAAAAGCATGCTGATTCACTGGAATCTATATCCAGTGCACCTGGTTGTAGAACTAATCTGAAACTCATATCTTCATTGTGAAGAGCAGAAAGTATACTCCCAAAATACTTTACAAAGCACACAAAAATAATACTAGTATAAAAGAAGTTTCGGGTTATCCTTTATAATTGTTAAATAAAAAACTGAAAGTGTTAATTAAAACTATATTCTAATGGTTGCTTATATCTAATTAATGAGTGAGCAAGAACATGAAAATAAAGATAAAATGCCCATCTCATTCTATTACAAATTCTTTTATTGTTATGCCAGTATTGGGGCTTGAACTCAGGGCCTTGTGCTCTTACTTAGCTTTTCCATTCAAAGCTGAGACTCTATGACTTTAGCCACATTTCCACTTCTGGCTTATTGCTTATTAATTAGAAATAGAGTCTCAGCTTTGTCTACTCAGGCTAGTTCTAAACTTCAATCTTCAGATCTCAGACTCCTGAGTAGCTAGGATTACTGGTGTGAGCCATCAGTGACCAACTTAGAAGTTCTTACAAGGAAATCATGCAATTAAAATATAACAAAATAGAGAGGTCAGTTCAAGGAGTGATCTTTATTAAATTTTAGGAGTGTGCAGATGCCTATAGAGTTATAAGAAATCTCCCAATTTAAATACATAGTAGTCCATTTTTTATTTATTGAAAACACTCAGTAAATAGAGGAGATAACATTCTAACTTGTCAAAAATCACTTCTACTAGTTCACTTTCTAACTATTCCAATATAATCCAAGAAAGTATAAAACTGCCACATGAAGGATACCCCTTTCCTATGTGTAATTCATAATTGATTGACAGATAACTAAGAAAAGCTTGTACACTAAGAGGAAATGAGAGTTAGGAAGTCTGAAAATGGCAAACTTTGAGAAGAGCAAAGGAAACATAGATGGCCAGTGAGATGAACTGGAAACAAGACAGGGACCAAGACATCCATTTGGGCTGCTAGTAATAGTATAGGCCTAATATGCTCAGCATTTCCATAGCATGGTATCACTAAATACTGAAAGTAGTAGGAAACCATGAGCTCATTATTATTTTTCCCCTGTAAATTTTAAAAGAGAAAAAAGCATTAGCAATTGGAACAAATCCAAAGGAAAAATGTTCTAATGAGCCTTATACAGTTTAGGTAAGTGATATTGTTCCTAGGGTGATTAGTCTCCGAGAACATCTGTTATTTCACTAGGGAAAATAGAATTAAATTGTGACTCCTGATATTCTAAAACAGTTAAAAACATTCAAGTGATACCCTCGTGTCACAAAGAAACACACAGCACAACGTAATTGCAATCGCAAAGTTAAATGGACCTTGGGGACTCAAGAGTGTTATGAGACAGTACTATTAGACATTAATTTGCTATTAATTAATGCAGACTTTCAGCTAAACTACCTATCTATAAACCAAAATCAAATTAAATCCCCATAAGTGTTTGTGTGAATGTGTGTGTGTGTGTGTGTGTGTGTGTGTGTGTGTGTGTTTTACAGGTCTTAAAACATAACATTGATCAAGATGCACTGGACTCACAACTTGACTTATGGAATTGTAATTTCTTTGTACCACTACTTAATAATAAAATCTTAAAAATATGCACACAAGGCAGTACCAAGGTGATTTTCCTTTTATATGTCCTGTAGCAATGTATATTACTCTAGGTGATATTATACAAAATTCAACAAAATGGAGTTCTGAGGTCTTACTACAATAAGAACATGCTTCCTGCCTCAAGCATGTCTCTATTCTTTTACCAACTTCATGTATCACAGGTTTGAAGTTCCCCAGTTATATGGCACATGGCTTGTTAGTTGTCTAAAAATATACATTTTCTCTTTTTTCTAAATATAAGCCAAATCTTTATATGTGTATAAGGCAATAAGAGATCAAAGAGCAGTTGCTAAGAAAACCAAAATATATGAGTCAAGAACTGATCAGGAAAGGAGAAGGGTAAAAAGAAAAACTGCAGAGAAATAAAGACAAAATGAGACCCAATAAAATTATTAAATATGTGCATTTATAGTAAATAAAAGAAAAAAACAGATTAAAATATGGTAGATATGGAAACTGGAAAAGTGAGTATAGACAATATGTTCAAGCATGTGCCCCAGATATAAAGAAAGCATTCATCCATGGGTATAAAAGACTTAGTTATCACAGGACAACTACACACAGACACATTCCAGGTATAGGCTCATCCCCTGACAATGAGGTTTTTATGCTTTATTGAGCCATCTGCTCACATCACCAAGTCCCTTTTAGAGAGTGTATACATAATGTGTAAAAGTGAAACTAAAGATTTTTATAAATTTCTAGTTTAGTCATCTTCATTGAAGAAAACATTCTTCATGATCAGAAGAAACACACCAAAGGGAACATAAATCCAAAATGAAAAAAAAGTCCTATACAAACCTAAAACGTAATGTAAAATAACACGACAGATTTACCACCTTAGTCATATCAACAGGTTATTAATGGGATACACTTGGTTATTAGATCAAAATTGGAAAACACAAACATGTTGAACCAAAATATAGATGTTTAAAACCCCCAAAATCAACTACATGAAACTCTTAATATGTCACAAAGTGTAGAATTAGTATAGAATATGCTTCCCAATAACCATGCAATAGAACTAAAAGCTAATAAAAACATGATACAAAAGTGAAGAAGCTAGACATGAAGAACAAATAAAGCAGGATTCTAGTGTTTCTCTTCTGTAATTCTAGCTGAGATTCAGAGGATCTTGATTCAAAGCTACCTTCAGCAGAAAAGTCCCTGAGAGTCCAAACTCCAAAATGACCAGCAAAATATAGCCTGGAGGTGTGTCTCAACTGGTAGAGTATGAAAGACTGAGCATGAAAGGTAGGCAAGGGGGAGGACCTGAACTGAAGCTCTTATATCCGCAAAAATAAGTTAATTAATTAACTAATTAACTTGCACAGCATGAGTTGAAGACTAAATCAAAATTAAAATATTGAAATAAGTAGGAAAATACTAGCCACAAACTCATGAGAGATACTAAACAAGGTCCAGAAGAATATTTATATTTGAATTATTCATATATGAAAACAAAACTGAGATAAGATTAGAGAACATTTAAGAACAAGGAAAAAGCCCAGGGAAAACAAAATTGAGTAATTCAGAAAAATACACATTGGATTAAATCAGAAAAATAGAAAAAAATTATATTAAATATACTGTTAGAACTGCTATCAAAAATAGAAATAATTGGGGCTGGGATGTTGGCTCACTGGTAGGCAAACAAGTCTCACATGCAGGAGGTCCTGGGTTCAATTCCTCAGCACCACCTACACAGAAAAATCTGGGAGTGGCACTTTGGCTCAAGTGATAGGGCACTAGCCTTGAGCTGAAGAGCTAAGGGACAGCACCCAGGCCCAAAGTTCAGGCCCCATGACCAACAACAATAAAGAAACAGGGAAAAGAAAAGAAATAATAACTAATAGACAACAATAGTTAAAATTTAAAAATTCATCAGGAATTAGTACAACTATGAGAACATACCTTGAACAATAGATTGAAAATCTAGATAATGTATGTCACCATAAAGGATATAAACCACAAAACACTCAATATGCATAGAAAACATAAAATAGTTCTCATGCTGTCACATGGTATCTACAACAGCACTTATAGGTGATCCAAGGAATTCTGCCAAACCTTTAGGGAACACATGTGCCAATGTTCTTTACTGAGGATCAATGATTTTCAAGCTTCAGTATAAATAACAATCAACTAGAGACCTTGTTAAACACATATTCCCAGTCTCAGGGATTCTGTTTCAGTAGGTCCAGGATGAAGTCATACATTCGTTTTTCAAGTAAGTAGCTACTTTGCTAAAAGGAGAAATTTGTCAATGTCAGGAGACATATTTTTATTGTAATGACAGTGGAGTAGAGGCCAGCAATGTCAGTGAGATGCTACAACACACAAAACATTCTTCCCACAACAAAGAATCAGGAAACCCAGGATGTTAATTATTTTGAAAATTCTTATGTCACTGATTTTTCTGGTCTCTTGATTATAATGTGAGTGGGACTGAGCAAGACTCAGCAAGTTTTACCTCTAAGAATTAAATGGGCATCTTCTTGATGTGTTTAAGGGTCACATATAGTCTAGGTTATTTACAACTATCTAAAAATACATAAACCATCATTAGCTTTTGGGCCTCATTAACAAAAATTTTTATACTAAAGAAAAAGAATAATGCTGAGATAAACATAGTTGTGCTGGTAGCTATAGTATGGCCTCATTTGTGATCATTTGGCTAAATAGCTAAAAGTAGGACTGCTGGTTCATAGGAGAGCTCTGAACCTCCATACTGCTTTCCAGAGTGGTTGAACAAGTTTACACTCACACCAACAATGCAATAGGATTCCCTTTTGGCCACATCCCCTCCAGCATCTGTTGCTATTAGAGTTCTTGATTATAGCCATTCTAACTGGGGTGAAATGGAATCTCAGTGTTGTCTTGATTTGCATTTCTTTTATGGCTAGAGAAGTTGAGCATTTCTGCAGTGTTTATTGGCCATTTCCTCGTCAGAGAAGTTTTTCTTTAAGTCTTTAGCTCACTTATTAATTGGGCAATTGTTTCTTTGAGGATTTGTTTTTGGGTGATTTAATTTTTTGAGCTCTAAGTATATTTTAGATATGAGGCCCTTGTCCATTGTATGGCTAGTGAAGATCTTCTCCCAATCCTTGGGCTTTCTGCTGGTCTTGCCTGCTTCCTTTGCCCTGCAGAAGCTCTGAAGTTTCATGCAATCCCATTTGTCCAACCTTTCTTTGATTTCTTGTGTTTCTGGGTCTTTATTAAGAAAATTTCAGCATAGCTAAGATATGGAACCAATCCAGATGAATGGATCAACAAAATTATATACACACGAACACACACACACACATACACACACACACACACACACGCACGCACACACACACAATGGAATTCTATGCCTCTATCAGAAAGAATGACATTGTCCCATTTGTTAGGAAATGGAAAGATTGGAAAATTTATATTAAGTAAAGTAAGCCAGACTCTAAGGAACATAAGCCATATGGTTTCCCTTATCTGCAATACCTACTATATGTCTAGGACAAGCAGAAGAGGTCAAAAGCTATGTACATACGACCATATACCCTGATGTTAAATGAAATTAACCCCAAGATAAGGACACAAGAGATTTTATCTTTCTTGTTGTTCTTTTTAATGTATTTATAATGTACTAGGATTTTTTTTTTTGTTTCTTTGTATGTTTTCCCCCCATGGTATAACCCCTGTTTTCACTGTATTTGATTCCTGTGTCCTGCATTTTGTATATACATTTTTCTAATTTGGGGAGGGGAAGGGAAATAACAAAGTGTTGAATAAGGATACAGGATGACCCATTGCAACAATGAGTTGGGGAGGTAGGGAGGAAAGGGATGGTAGGGGAAAAACAAAGGAGGGGGTAACAAAGCTTGATAGGAAATGGACTTATTACCTTGCTCATGTAACTGTGCAGTATCTTTACAATAAAAATATATTTTAAAAAAGAATAAGAGTAGAAATTTGTCATGGAATAAAATTTCATATTCACAATGAATAAATTATTTCACTGTCTTTACAAATCATCAAAGTAAATGACCATTTCCTGGGGGGTATCAATATTAGACATGAAGGATGATATATTTGCAGTCATTTTTATTTCATACTTCCTACATGAAACAGAAGTAAAATAGAAACTAGCTTGATGATTACCATGTGTGTTTCTTACTTGTCTTGGGTACAAACAAGACCATAACATTGATTTCTACAAGTAAAAACACAGGCAGAAGTGAGGGATGCTAAAAATCAAGAACTCTAACAACAACAGATGCTGGAGGGGATGTGGACAGAAAGGAACCTTACTTCATTGTTGGTGGGAATGTAAACTTGTTCAACCACTTTGGAAAGCAGTATGGAGGTTCCTCAAAAGACTTCACATAGAACTCCCCTATGACCCAGCAATCCCACTTTTGGGCATTTACCCAAATGTTTACAAACAAGACCACACTAAAGCTACCAGCACAACTATGTTTATTGCAGCATTATTTACCATAGCTAAGATATGGAACCAACCCAGATGCCCCTCAGTAGATGAATGGATCAAGAAAATGTGGTATATATACACAATGGAATTCTATGCTCCCATCAGAAAGAATGACATTGCCCAATTTGTTAGGAAATGGAAAAACTTGGAAAAAATTATATTAAGTGAAGTAAGCCAGGCCCAAAGAAACATAGGTCCCATGGTTTCCCTTATTTGTAATATCTAGTATATGTATGAGTCAAGTGGAAAAGGTCAGATAATGTGAGTCAGGAAAATGAACCCTTAGATATGTATTTTAATGTTTTTTTCTTTCATGCATTTGTTTCTAACGCATTTATAAGATTATCTCTTTGTTGCTTTGTATGTCCCTCCCCCACAGTATAACCCCTGCTTTCACTATATTTGATGTCAGTATAACTTGTGGAGGAGATGGGGAAAAACCAGTTGTTTAAAGATACAGGTGGACCTGTTGCAACAATGAGAAGTACAAGTTGTCATGTCCAAAATGAGCTTTACAACGTCGGTGTGGGGGGGGCAGGGGGGGAAAGGGGGGAAGGGGGGGGAAGGAGAAGGATTGGGATTGGAGGGGACAGGGGAGGCTGGGAAGGGATGTGAAGGGTAAACAAAGGAGGAGGCTGCAATGCTTGGTAAGAAATGTACGCATTATCCTGCCCATGTAATTGTAACCCCTCTGTACAGTATGTTCACAAATAAAATTAAATTAAATTAAAAAAAAAGAAGTGAGGGATGCTAAATCAAAGTCTGTCTAATAAAATCACGCCAACTGAATTTGGCTCTTTTTCTATTACCCACTAGCTGGATAGAAAGCATCAAGTGGAGAAGTCTGAGGCCTGAAACAATAGTTGGAGAGTTATGCTTGCTGACCAAATTGGCCAATTACTTGTTGCTGTAAGTTAGGTTTTAAAACACACAACCATGACTATTCATTTATGTATTGTACCTGGCAGCTTTCATATTATGACAACAGTTTAATAGTAGCGATAAAGACCATCTGGTTGGCAAAGTTTAAAATTTCTGGCCATGTATAGAAAAATTGTTTGACTTCCTCTGTTCCCAAAATGATAGAAATAAAACAAGAAGTGTTTAACCATAAATTATTTTTTGAGTAATGGTGCCTTACTCTTTCATAATGAATTGAACTACATTTTACAATAAAAATAATTTATTATCATTTTTACTTGGGGGTGCTGGAGTTTGAACTCAGGGCTGTGTGCTTTCTAAGGGCTTGAGCTTAAGCCCCTCCTCCAGCCCTTTTAGCTGCATTTTAAAATTTTATTTTATTGTAAAGATGCTGTACAGAGGGTTTACAGTTACACGAGTAAGGTAATGAGTACATTTCTTGTTGAACATTATTACCCCCTCCTTTTTTTTTGTTGGTCGTGGGGCTTCAACTCTGGGCTTGGGTGCTGTTCCTCAGCTCTTCATCCCAAGGTGAGTACTCTATCACTTGAACCACAGCACCACTTCCGGTTTTCTAGTAGTTTATTGGAGGTAAGAGTCTCACAGACATTCCTGCCCGGGCTGGCTTTGAACTGGGATCCTCAAATCTCAGCCTCCTGAGTAGCTAGGATTACAGGCCTGAGCCACCGGCGCCCACCCCTCCTTTGTTTTTCTCCTACTATCCCTTCCCTCCCAACCTCACCCACTCCCCCACCAAAAGTTATAAAGTTAATTTCCAACACAGTGTCTTGTGAGTATCATTGCTGCAATGGGTCATCCTGTGTCCTTGTTTCAGCACTTTGTTATTCCCCTTCCTCTCCCAAAATTGGAAAAATGTATATATAAGATGCAAGGTACCCAAATCAAATACAATGAAAACAGGGGATATACCATAGGGGGAAGAACATACACAAGAAACAAAAAAAAAATCACATGGTACTATGGAACCAACCCAGATGCCCCTCAGGAGATGAATGGATCAAGAAAACGCAGTATGTGTGAATATATATATATATATATATATATATATATATATATGTATTTGTATATGAATTCTATGCTTCCATCAGAAAGAATGATGCCGCTCCATTTGTTAGGAAATGGAGACTTGGAAAAAATCATATTAAGTGAAGTAAGCCAGACCCAAAAAAATATAGATCCCATGGTTTCTGTTATTTGCAATAATTAGTAAATGTCTAGGATAGTCTTATCAGATGAGCAGAAAAACTCAAAAGCTATGTAAATATGATTATATAAGATGATGCTAAGTGAAATAAACCCCAAAATATGGACACAAGAGGTTTTTCTTTGTTGTTGGTGTTTTTAATGTACTATGTCATTATTTTTTAATAGGTTCTCTTTTATTGACTTGGCCAGTCTGGAGAGTGATCCTCCTATCTACAATTTCTGCATAGCTGGAATGATACACATATACCACTCTGCCCATATTTTTGTTGGTTGAGATAGAATCTCAGAAATTAACATTTTCATGAAAGAATTACTACCAATCTTCCACAATTCCTTCAAAAGGTTAATGAGGAAGAGGAAGTACATAGTCTTACATGGTCTGCATTCCCTGATACCGGAGGCAGACGAAAACATTGTTAGAAGAGAAAACTATAGACTCATATCCTTGAATAAAGATGTAAAACTCTCCATAAGATCTCAACTGAAATCAGCAGCACATTAAAATAATTTAACCTGAGTTGCAGTGATAGTTTAAAATATGCCAAATAATACATAAGCTAACTTAAAGGATAAAAATCATATGATTATCTCAATATATATATATATATATATATATATATAAAGCATTTGACAAAATCTTTGTGTGATAAAGACTCAAAAAAATGATTTATAGAGTGAACTATAACATTATAAAGGCAGTACATGTGAAGCCCACAGGTAACATCATATTAGACAATTATAAAACTAAAAAGCTTTTTCTTTAAAAATAAAATCAAGACAAAGTTACCTATTGTTCCCATTCCTATTCAAAATAGTACAGAAAGTTCTAAAGAGAAATTAGGCAACAAAAATATATAAGAAATATGCAAATTAGAAAGAAACAAGTGAGAATTATAACTTGCAGATCATATAATCTCTTACATAGGAAACTTTAAAGGTTCTACTAAAGAACTGTAACAACATATCAATTTTGTAAAATTGCAGGATACAAGCTACATTTAAAAAATCAGCAGTGTTTCATAAATACTTAGAAAACTAAAAACAAATCAAGAAGAGAAAATAGCATTTATAATACCATCAAACATTACTAGAAACATATTTTACCAAAAAGAGGAGAGATTTGTATACTGGAAAACTATAAAGACTGACCAAAAGAAAATGAAAAAGTAAATACAATCATGTTTATGAATTGGAAAAATTAATATTGTTTAAAAAACTCCTTAATTCCCAAATCAATCCACATACTCAAGACCATCTCTACTAAAGATTTCATTGGCACAAAATTTTTATGACATATTTGCACAGAAATTTTAAAAAATTATCTCAAGACAGATTAGACATTTTAAAATCAAAGATCCAAAGTTTGTCTTTAAGAGAACCACTATTGAAAGAAAGCATAGGAGACAGACCATATGGCATTGGTATGCATAAAGATTTTAAAGATCTAACCCCAAAAGAATACAGAAACAAAACTAGATAATTGGAATTATTTAACTGCAAAAGATACATGAAAAATTACTTTCCTTTTTATTTCACAATTCATTGATTTTGTAAATAAATAAATGATTTTTTTTCCTCATAATCAGAGAATTAGGAAAAGAAGAGAATGGGAGAGAATGCGGTCAACAATTCAATGTATAGCCTACAAAATTCAGAAAAGTGAAGGAATGGTTTGGGAATGGTGGGTGAGAATGTTGAATGAGGTGGCATTGAGCAAGACACATTGTACTTATGAAGTGCCTTGCTAAATGGTAACTCCTTTCAGATGGTAACTCCTTTCAAATGGTAACTACTTCAGATTTTTTTTTAAAAAGAAAAGAAAAAAGACACCACTTCAAATGGGAGCCAAAATATAAGCAGACATTTTCAAAACTTAGAATAATATACATACACAGAAAAGTATAAATAATATATTCTTCAATATCTATTTTTCTGGGCCATGTAATTGATGCAAAATCATGACTAATGAGAAATTGTGTAAAATATTATAAATAAACAAGTCACAAAACTACTATAAAATCTACGATTCATATTTTCTTTCAATGGACAGACATTACAAAAACAATTTAGTAAATTTAAATTAGACAAGTTCTTTACATTAAACTTGACATGACTGCCTATCAGCCATTTGAAATACATTATTAACTACTTGGAAATTTCAGGGAGCTATTGCTAAGATAATTTCCAATACTTGATTTTAAATAAGCTTCTCAGCTGCTGGATTTATATAGTTACTTGTCTGGTTTTCAGGCTGAAAAAATGAGATGAAGAAATCAACAAGACAGAAAAGGCACAAAGGTTTCTCTTGCTATACAGTTACCAGGTCATGGTTATTAAAATCTACTTCAGACTGGCTTTGAGGCACAGAATTAAAATATACATCCTTCCAATATCAGAGGAGAACAAATATAAAAACAAGCTAGACTCTGTTTAAAATGATCAAAAGATCCTGTCTTCAACCAGACACGACAATAAGTAGTTTTTCCATACTAAATTATATAAACAATATCCGCAGTCACCACATACCTTGGTAAAGTTCAATCCCTAGCCTTCAGTGTTTACCAACATTCAATATACTTATTGACACATAAAATAGGATTCTTAAGCTAAGACTTTCACTAATTCCTTATGAAAAGGATTAATAATTAATACTAGAGACTGTGTAATCACTGGCTTGCTGTTTAAGAGTTTATATTTGTTAAATATAAGTTCACATTTACAGTTTTGTTAATTCTGTATCATTGGTGTAGATATTATCAATTAATATTTTTTTGTACAAATTAACATCCAATAGCACTGGAGGATAGCTTAGTGTTATTTTCTTTTTCTTTTTTTCTTTTCCTGTCATTCATGGGGCTTGAACTCTGGGCTTGGGGGCTGTCCCTGCTCTCTTCAGCTCAAGGCGAGTGCTCTACCACTTGAGCCACAGCACCACTTCCGGTTTTCTAGTGGTTTTTATTGGAGATAAGAGTCTCAAGGACTTTCCTTCCCTGGGCTGGCTTTGAAACGCGATCCTCAGATCTCAGCCTCCTGAGTAGCTAGGATTACAGGCACCACTGGAACCCAGCTCTTAGTGTTATTTTCTTAACATACAAATCCATAGGGTCAATCCATAGCATTGAAAAAAATATAGTAATTTTAAAGATATATAACAACCAAGATACATGTCTCAAGTCAGGTGAGGCTTGTGGGAAAAATTCTGGGACATATGATATTGCAGACCAAGCAACCATTATAAAATAGTACTCGGCCGAACATTTCTACTCAGGTAAGCTGAGGATTTAATTTACTTTTATCCTAGATGAATATCATAGTTACTTTTATTTATATCAATCATCACTCATAACATCTTGTCAGGCAGTGCATGGCAGAGAAGAGGCACTCACTTCATGGTGGTAGGATGCAGAGAGACAGGGGAGGAGGCTAGGTCCCCAATCCTCCTCACTATTACAACTCACAATTACTTTACTTCCTTCCCTAGGGCCCCACTTACTAAGGGGTTCTGTCACCTCCCACAGCACTCCAGACTGGTGAATGAACGTTTAGCATACAGGCTTTGGGGAGGGGGCATTTAAGAAGAAAACCATGCCTACCACCTAAAATCCTAGATACTCAGGCCTAAAATCCTAGATATTCAGGAGGCTGAGATCTGAGGGTCATGGTTCAAAGCACATCCAGGCAGAAAAGTCTTTGAGACTCGTATCTCCAATTAATTACCAACATATTCCAAAAGTGGAGCTGTGTCTCAAGTGTAAAAATGTTAGCCTTGAGCAAAGAAGTTCAGGGACAGTACCTAGACCCTGAATTCAAGCCCCAAGACAAGCACATACACACAAACAGAATGGTATCATAACAATTATATATTTTCTCCTCCTGGAGTAAATACTGCTTTTCAGATCAAAATTCTATTTTCTTCTTTCCCCATGAGTCTTTTTTTATTTTTTTTAATTGTGAAAATACTGTACAGAGGGGTTACAATTACATGGGCAAGATAATGAGTACATTTCTTATCAAGCATTGCAGCCTCCTCCTTTGTTTCCCCTTCCCATCCTTTCCCATCCTCCTCCCCCACCCAATCCTCCTCCCTGCTCCCCCCAATCCTCCTCCTCCCTCCTCCACCAAAGCTGTAAAGTTCTTTTTCGACATAACGACTTGTACACCTCATTGTGGCAATGGGTCCCCCTGTATCCCTATTTAAACAATTTGTTTTTTCCCTTCCCCTCCACAAATTATAACAACATCAAATACAGTGAAAGCAGGGGTTATACCGTGGAGGAGGGACATACAATGCAACAAAGAAATAATCTTATAAATGTGATAGAAACAATTGCATGAAAGAAAAAAAGACATTTGAATACATATCTTAGGGTTCATTTCCCTAACATCAATTTATCTGACCTTTTCTGGTTGACTCAGACATATACTAGATATTGCAAATAAGGGAAACCATGGGACCTATGTTTCTTTGGGCCTGGCTTACTTCACTTAATATAATTTTTTCCAAGTCTTTCCATTTCCTAACAAATGGGGCAATGTCATTCTTTCTGATGGAGGCATAGATTTCCATTGTGTATATATCACATTTTCTTGATCCATTCATCTACTGAGGGGCATCCGGGTTGGTTCCATATCTTAGCTATGGTAAATAAGGCTGCAGTAAACATAGTCGTGCTGGTAGCTTTAGTGTGGTTTTGTTTGTGAACATTTGGGTAAATGCCCAAAAGTGGGATTGCTGGGTCATAGGGGAGCTCTATGTGGAGTCTTTTGAGGAACCTCCATACTGCTTTCCAAAGTGGTTGAACAAGTTTACACTACCACCAACAATGAAGTAAGGTTCCCTTCTGTCTACATCCCCTCCATCATCTGGTGTTATTAGAGTTCTTGATTTTCGCTATTCTAACTGGGGTGAGGTGGTATCTCAATGTTGTTTTGATTTGCATTTCTTTTATGTCTAGGGAGGTTGAGCATTTCTTCATGTGTCTATTGACCAACCTGCTTTCCTCTTCAGAGAAGTTTTTCTTTAAGTTTTTAGCTCACTTATTTATTGGGAAGTTGTTTCTTTGAAGATTTGTTGTTGGGGGATCTCCATGAGTTTTATGATCACATTATTTGTGATCATATTCTCTGGAACCACATAAATTTATTGAGAATTTTTATGAGAAATCAATTCTTTTTAATAGTGGCTTACATTAATTCTTGTTTTTAATCCCTTTTCTCAAAGGGATTTTATTATCCCTTTAGATACTTAACACCGTGTTTTTAATTTTTAAAAAACAACTGAATTTTTCATGAACAAGTGAAAATGTTAAAAATCTATGTTTATCCTGTAATAATTCAAACTGATCATTACTTATAAGAACTAACAGCTTCCATAATCCTAGCTACTCAGGAGGCTGAGATCTGAGGATTTCCTGCCAGCCCAGGCAGGAAAACCCATTAGACTCTGAGACTCTTATCTCCAATAAACCACCAGAAAACCGGAAGTGGCACTGTGGCTCAAGTGGTAGAACACTAGCCTTGAACTGAAGAGCTCAGGGACAGCACCCAGGCACAGAACCAGCATCTTTAATGCTGGGTTCATTAGTTAACTAGATGCAGTCTAATCAGTGATAGAAAACATGGCTAATCGTGTTTTCCTCATGGCTTCCTTTAGGAGATTAAAATTCTATTTAAAAAAATTAAAAGCCAGGCACAGGTAGCTTTCTATTGTAATCCTAGCTAATCAGAAGCCTGAAATCTGAGGATCATGGTTTAAAGCCAAGGCAGGCAGAAAAGTCTATGAGACTCTTATCTCAAATTAACCCACCAAAATCAGGAATGAAGTTGTAGCTTAAGTAGTAGAATGCCAGCCTTAAGTGAAAAAGCTAAGCAAGAACAAGAGACACAGACACATACACACAGACACACACACAGACACACAGACATGCAGACACACACACACACACACACACACACACACACACACACACACACACACACACACACACACACACTTGAAACCTTTCAACATTAACCAACATAAACTTAAGAAGACTTGACATTGGAAAATCTCTTATTTTCAAAAAGGGCAGCCATGTTAACCACTATACTCCACATAGCTCTGTTCATGTTGCTTCTGTATGATGACACACACACAATAAAATTTCTCCTGATTTAGACATGTTCTCTACAGTAGGAAAACAAATTTTTTATGGAAAAAATCATCAAACTAAACTGTAGCTTAGGGGTAAAAGTTGAAACATGTATATGGAAATATCTATCATGTAGGGCTAGTATATCTGTAAAAATATGAGAATATATATATTCACAGAGACAATAAATATATGCATATACTTTAAGATGTGTTAGCAGTTAATGCTCACACAAAAGCAGGAGGAAATCTAACAGGGTACTTAGCTGGATCTGGCAGTATTTTTCTTTGCAAAATGCTTTCTGAAAAAGTATGATAGAATACACATTGGTATTTCTTCAAACGATTTTTCTCAAGTTTTTAAACATTTCATAGTTAAAAAAATAATATTAAGCAGAAAGACATTTTTAAATGTGCACCTCAGTATACAACCTAGAATAGTTATTCATATTACAGATAAATAAGTTAACATTTAAATTGTGAATTATGCACTTTGCTATTCAGATCATCTTGTAATGTGTTGGTCTGATGTGTGTGTGTGTGTGTGTGTGTGTGTGTGTGTGTGTGTGTGTGTGTGTGTGTACTTATAAGGTAATGAAAGAGAACCCAATTTATCCATAGACTTGCCTGACTGGACACCAAAGGAGAAATGTAGCCTTAATTATTTGCACCAGTTATTTTGTAAGGGATTCTTTGCCAGTGCATACCATTAATTTCAAAATACCTACTGGCACCGTTACTAAACCTGGAGGGCAGTACAGGTCAAACAGAGGACTATATTAAAAACCTGAATGAAGAAAGAAATGTGTCCACCACATACATCCCAGCAAATGTTGGAAAATAAACAAGTTGTACTCATATTTTTTCTGCTTATCCCATCAAGTCTCAACAAATGGTGCATATTTTCATTGGATATTTGCCACTGACTCAAAAAACTGCTGTGTTTGCAAGGGCACTCTGTTTTCAGAGAGGATTGTGTGTCCAAGTTGTTTTGGAAAGATGCAAGATGGTGTGAAGAATTCAGTTCACAGATGAAGGCTGAGGTTTGGGCAATGGGCAGGGCTAAGGAATAGTTCAGGGGATGAGCTACTAATATTTGTATCACTGACTAATAAATCCAGACTTTTCTGTGATCTGAAATCTTTCAAAATAGTGACACTTTTGAGGCAATCATTTTCCTACAGGTGGAAATATGATTTTTTTTATCATTCAGTGATTATCATTTACCCGACACTATGCAAGTATGACTCATTCCCCATGTATGTTAGTTTATATGTGCAACTTTTTGTTGTTGGTGGTGGTTGTGCTCCTTGAGCTTGCTAAACTTACTTACTAGGCAGGATTCCTATCAGTTGAATCACAACTCCAATCTGACTTTTTGCTGATTAATTTAGAGATGTCGTCTTTGGACTTTTCTCCCCACATTGGCTCAAAGTAAGATCCTCTGGATCTCAGCCTTCTGAGTCACTAGGATTACAGATGTGAGCTAACAGTGCTCAGCCAACTTGCCAACTTTTTATTTCAGAGCCTTTCTTCTCTTTTTTCTGTTTTATAATATATTTGATTTTGTTGTAAAGTTGCTGTTCAGAGGGGTTACAGTTACATAAGTAAGGTAATTAGTACATTTCTTGTTGAACATTGTTACCTACTCCTTCATTTTTCTCCCACTATACCTTTCTTTTAACCAAGTCTTTACATTGAACTGATTACATACTCACTGTAAGGCAAAGGTTTTATAACACAAATAATTCACTTATACCCTGGATGATATGATTTGTCAAACTTTACATATTTTTTCCCAGCTTACCAAACAGCAACACCAATAATTGCAAGTATGCTTGTTTTATATTAGATAACAATTATCTGGGACATGTTAGGCACTATCAATATAGTGTCTCTACATTAAAGTTAAAGCCAGAGAGATATACATTATAATTTACAGCATTTATTTATAAATAATAAGCACACTAAGCTAGGCTGTGTATATGACATCGTTGTGGGGTACAAAGGAATGAGTGGTATCACCTAAATGTGACCAGTAGTGCTAATTACAATATTCAATCTGTTATCTCTACTGACAAAATTAAGATGCAGCAAATAATTAGCCTTTTTAACAATTCCATATAAAACATGTTGTATTCATGTCCCAACCTGTTACAAATCACAACAGCCTCCTTCCCTCCCTACTCTATTATCATCTTTCACTCTCCTTCCTTCTTTGCTTTCTTCTCCAATCCAATGAATATTTTTGAGCATCCATCACAATATTATACTTTCTGGTCATTCATCTTCAATACCACAGAACAATCTATTTTAAAGACAAACAGTCTTAAATAGAAGAAAGCTTTAGAGACTTTAAAAATGCTCACTTCAGCTTTCCCTCCTCCCTGTATTCTGAGCCCCACCAACACTGGAGGGAAAAAAGACTGAACCCCCAAGGAACCACAGTGTACCTGTGGCAATAACACTGGGGCTAAGTGAGAATCAAAATCAATCTCTGACCATCTTCAGGACCTGGATGTAGAGTTGAGGGACTCATTGTTGTGACACAAAGAGACAGCTAGGAATTCCAGAGAGCACAATGAACTTAAGTCATGGTACCTGAAGCTCTTAACTGTTACCATCAGGAGGTAACTGAAGAGCTCCACAAGAGTGAGCATGAGCAGAATCTGCAAGAATCTAGGTCTATAAAAGCCAATGGAAATACTATAAAGGTAAAAGGCAGTGGAGAAGCTGAAGGAGGAAGCCAAGATTATGTGGACTACAAATGCTGGTGGCTCTTAGTGTACAAGCAGGTTGCCAAGCGATAAAGGATAGAAGATCTCTAAATGCTGGGGCTAGGAAGGTGGTTCAGTGGTAGAGCGCTTGCCTTGCATGCCTGAGGCCCTGGGTTCGATTCCTCAGCACCGCATAAGCAAAAAGAAAAAAGCCAGAAGTGGCACTGTGGCTCAAGTGGTAGAGCGCTAGCCTTGAGCTGAAGAGCTGAGGGACAGCGCCCAGGCCCAGAGTTCAGGCCCCACGACCGGACCAAAAAAAAAAAAAAAAGAAGATAATCCTAAACCCCAAACTCAGGAGTTGCAACTATAGCCACTAGACTTTGGCACGTGAAGCATAGAGCAATAAGCTTTTGCATTCAGCACCTATTGTAATTGTAATCGGCTTTACATTTGAAAGATTGGAGCCATAAGTCTCTAGTTCTCAAAGCTTAGAGCTATAGGCCTCTGGATTTGAAGCCCACATTATTGAAGCCCTCTGGAAGTCAGGGCCGTTGACCATAAGGGAATTGCCTCTTACTAATTCATAGTCACAATTTCTATCTGAACAGAGCAAAAGACCCTCCAGCCAGTTGTTTGTGAAGGTGTGAACATCAAGAAACCCATTGTGATATGGACTAGAAAGATAAAAGTGAACTGAATGTATTAAGGAAGGGATTCAGAAACAATTGTTGACATTTTGTAATCAGATTGACTGTAAACTACTGTCTCCTTTTTTTATTCTTGCCAAATTTTTTGTTTTCTGGAGAATCTTTACAGCTAAAACAGAAGAGACTTAAAGCATCTTTCAGGTGGAATGTGTCACTCTCTATAGGGAATGCTGTAATCTATATTTCATGAGTTCTATTTAGGCAGACAAAATCATTTGACCATTGTGCCCCAAGGGATACTCTATTATTCTCACTGGATTTATAATGTCTACTCCATCTCCAAAGGGAGAACACACTACCATAGAAGCAAGTGAAGGCAAGCTCTCTCGTTAATTGTAAGTTTCCATCATAGGCTCAAATTTCCCCAGCATAATACACATTACTATATGCATATGGGTCAGTCTCACTTGACTAGAGTGAGGAAAGTAACTGTTTTGTTTAATGGTTTTGCCCAGGGCTGACAAGGATGCCATTCAATGAGTTCCCAGCTTGCATTTAGCGTTAGTTGAATGAATAAATACTAAATAACCAATAAATAGCTAATAAAAATAACTAGTAAAATAATAAAGTAACTAAGAGAAGTCTAATGAATAGCTAAGTAACTAGTAAAGCAGTAAACATAAGGGCTCAGAAGAATATGAGTTGTTCAATTTATAAAACGAATTGATGATTGTAGACCCCAATCTTTATCTTAAAATTTTTTATCTGATCCTCCTATAGTAATCTTGAATGCCTCCATGCAGTCTGGGAAACCAAAGATGTCACACTGAAATTTGAGTAGAGGATAATACTACCCACCATGCCAAATGTTATGATTTTCCACCAGAGGAGCAGGGAGATACAGACAGCTCCTAAGGAGCTTCCAAGAATTAGAAAAGGTCAGTTACTGCGAATAAAGGCTGAGTCTTAAAGAATCCATTGCAATCCCTATAAAGACTTTGATCGCTGCACAGACCCACAACCCTGCCCTCCCTTCTGACCTTTACAGGGTGAAACAGAACAAAAATAGCATTTGGTTGTTAATGGATTTCAGTGTGTATTCTTTGTATAGAAAGGCACAGGAAAACCTGTGGGAGCAGGACTAAAATTTAAATTCCTATATGTAATTTCAATAAGCAGAATAAATGTCAACTCTGCATATGCCTCTGGCTGGGCACGAATGGCTCCCAGTGGCTGAGATCTGGAGGACTGGAGTTTGAAACCAGCCACGCAGAAAAGTCTATGGGACTCTTATCTCTAATTAACCAGAAAACAGCTAGCCTGAAAGCAGGTCTCAAGTGGTAGAGGACTAGCCATTAGAAAAAACTGAGCAAGAGAACAAGGAGCCCCAAGTTCAAGCCTAGGGACCAAAAACAAAAACCCAAACCATGCATATACATAAATGCTGTTGTATAATTTTCCTTTCTATCATACACATATATGTTATTTTTATGTCAACATTTTAATGTGCATACTGTACACTACATGTTTTTAAAATTTGCAATGACATCTAATCATTTTCCAGTTCATTGAACATTCTTAAAAGATGAGGTTGAATGACAGCATAGCCTTTGCATGAATGCATGGTAACTTTTTGCTGTTTCTCATGTCTGTACATGTTTTTGTTTTGTTTTCTGTCGGTCATGGGACTTGAACTCTGGGCCTGGGTGCTGTCCCTGAGTTTTTCAGCTCAAGGCTAGTGCTCCACCACTTGAGCCACAGTGCCACTTCTGGTTTTCTTGTGGTTAATTGGAGAGAAGAGTCCTATGGACTTTCCTGCCTGGCTGTGAACCTCGATCCTCAGATCTTAGCCTCCTGAGTAGCTAGGATTACAGGCGTGAGCCACCTGTACCCGGCTTGTACATATTTTATTGTTCATAATTCCTTATATATAATGAAACTTGCAAATGCTATGTGAAGAAATATTTACAAACCTGTCATTATTTGCTTAGAATAACCCTCCCCTGTTGAGAGGATAGAGGTATCTACAGTAGACATTCCATCTAGAAGAATTCAATTAGATTAAACTCTCTTTAGCTATATATGTCCCTGAATATGCTAATATAGTATGATTAAATATGTTTCCAAACTAGGTAGGTAGAAAACATCTTACTTTCTAAAATTTTATTTTTAATCAAAGGAATATGTGTTCACTATATAAAACATGGAAAAATGTGGACATGAAAAAGAATAAAATTGAAGCCAACCATATTCCACTATACATAAACAAGCACGGTTAAACCCTTGGTTGTTGTGTGTATGTATTAGTACCCAAAACACTATATCAAAATACAATTAAAATTTTAATGTCAGGGTATATATACAACTTTGAACTAAATATACCACAGATATTTCTCTATCTTATGTATTCACAAAAGCATTTTAATGGCTGCTTAGTGTTCCATTGTACAATATCTCTTTCCAAATCCCTTATTGCTGGATATGAAGGTTAGTTTCAATCACATATAGTTTATTCAATGCCAATAAAAGGATTTTTTTCATATACTCACTCACGACAGATAACTCTTCAGTGATTTTTAGTGACCTGTCTCATCTAGATCTTTTTTTTTTTTTTTTAAAGAAACAGTTTACTTCTAATACTGGAGAGCAGGAGATGCCTGTGGCAGGCAGGATAAACAAGAGACCAAGAACATGCTTCGTGCTTCGCCATGCAAAGTGACATCACTGTGGTCACTTTCATTCAAAGCATCTCATTCAGGCCTAATGAGTCATGTAAGTCTGTTACTGGAAAACAGGAAATAGCAAGTTCCAGCCCAGTTTTGACATCATCAGCTTTTGTAGTCTAGAACAACCTCTTGTTCTACAGATTGCCTTCTTTCCAGTAGACATGTTTACTGACTACCCTAACCAATATGTGCAATGGTACATGTCAGACTACACTTTAGAGGAAAAGATGAGTGATTGCATTTCGCTCAGCATATTACCCACAAGATTACCCACAAGCTATACTGCTGATCCAATGAAAACTTAGACTGCAACAATAAAACCTTATATAGATACTTCACTGATTCAGAGAGCCTTGTCTATCTAGTTACTTTACTGATTAGCTGACATTTAACAATAAACAAATAAAAAAGTGGTCCTTCTGTGATGTTCTAATGCTAAAAATGTAGGACCACCAGTAATTTGATCTGAAAACAAGGATTACAACTCCTCTCCCTTCCTCATTTGTAATCCTGTGTTGAAACTATCCTTAGATACTATTGACTTTTATTCTTTTTTTTTTTCTGTCTATCACCACCACCAACACCCAACCTATAACCACTTTTCCTTTTAATTTCCATTGCACCACTTTGGTTTTACTCATTTCCCACATTTATAGGACTCTGAAATCTTCCCAGATCTTGTTTTTTATATAAGTTTTTTATTGTGAAAACACTGAGCAAGGTAATGAGTACATTTCTTATCAAGCATTGTTGCCTCCTCCTTGTTTTTCCCTTACCATCCCTTCCCTCCCATTTCCACAACTTCTCTCCCCACCCACCCCGACTAAATTGTAAAGTTCATTGTTCAACAGTGTCTTGTACATCTCATTGTTACAATGGATCAACCTGTATCCCTATTTAAACAATTTTTTCCCTTCCCCTCTACAAATTATACCAACATCAAATACAGCGAAAACAGGGGTTATTCCATGAGGGAGGAACATACACAGCAACAAAAAAAAATCACATGGTACCTTATAAATATGTTAGAAACAATAGCAAGAAAGAAAAAAAACACTCGTGTCCCTATCTGGGGGTTCATTTTGCTTAACATCATCTTATTTTCTCTTATCCTCTGTAATAAGCCCTTCTTCAGACAAGGTGAACTGTTAAGTATGCAAACCCTTGATTTTGTCATGAGAACTTCTCATTGATACTATAATTAGCAACTTTTTTATATGGGTTCTTTGTATGTAGCCCTCTATACTTATTCCACATTGTTTTATTCCTCTTCCTGCTTCTTCTATCCCAGCCTAATTTAGAAAATGTGGCATATATATATATATATATATATATATATATATATATATATATATATATATATGAATTCTATGCCTCCATCAGAAAGAATGACATTGCCCCCATTTGTTAGGAAATGGAAAGACTTGGAAAATATTATATTAAGTGAAATAAGCCAGGCCCAAAGAAACATAGGTCCCATGGTTTCCCTTATTTGCAATAACTAGTACATATGTAGGACAAGCCGAAAAGGCCAAAAGCTATGTACATATGACCATATAAGATGATGTTAAGCAAAATAAACTCCAAGATAGGGACACAAGTGGTTTTTTTTTCTTTCTTGCTATTGTTTCTAACATATTTATAATGTACCATGTGATTTTTTTGTTTCTTTGTATGTTCCTCCCTCATGGTATAACCCTTGTTTTCACTTTATTTGAAGTCGGTGCCCTGCATCTTGTATATACACTTCTCTAATTTGGGGCGGGGAAGGGAAAAAACAAAATGCTTAAATGAGGATACAGGTTGACCCATTGTAACAATGAGATGTACAAGACACTATGTTGAAAAATGAACTTTACAATTTAGGTGTGGGGGAGGCAGGTAGTGTGGAGGTGGGAGGGAAGGGATGGTAGGGGGAAAACAAAGGAGGAGGCAACAATGCTCGATAGGAAATGTATTCATTACCTTGCTCATATAACTGTAACCCCTCTATACAACATTTTTACAATAAAAAACATACAATCAGTCAATCAATCAATCAATCAATCTTCCTATAAAGTCTTCTCATGAACTGTTTTCTATTCAACAACAGTCAACTACCAAGAGTACAACAACCCCTTGCCACCCCTTCTTCTCCAAGTTATAGCCATCAATGTTATATTCATTAAGATCTGAACTCATACACATTTCATTAGTACTCACATCCTTCTCATTTCAGTTTAGGTCAGATTATATATTCTCTCAGATCTGGGAAATCCTCTTTTATAGCTTTGTCACAATTTTACATGAATTTACTGATTTTAGTCTCTGAAATCAAATTATGAACCCTGATAGTATATGAATATTAATGAATCCTTAGCATAATATCACAATTATATCACAGCACTGGTACCATGCCAGAGACATATGGAGAAATTCAAGTCTAAACATTAAGTGAAACGAAGAATAAATAAATTTTCTCCTGTCTTTATTTATCCCAAACTTTCTAACATTTAGCACCTAGTCTGCACTAAAAATGACCCTTTGGGTTTAAATTTGATCATGAATGAAGAGCATTCAGATGTTCTTCAAAAGCTTATTAGTTTATTTTTTCTATCCAGAAGCATACACACCATCTGTATTACACACATATTCAGGGACAATTGCTGGTGGCTCACATCTATAATCCTAATTACTCAGAAAGCCGAGATCTGAGGATACCAGCCTAAGCAATAAAGTCCATGACACTTTTATCTCGAAATAAAGACTGAAAAGAAAAAAGCTAGAAGTGGGCTGTGGTTCAAGTAATAGAGTACTAGCCTTGAGCAAAATAGCTAAAGGACAATGCTCAGGTCCTGAATTCAAGCCCCAGGACCAATATATATACCAAACACCAAAAACATATACATATATATATATATGTATATACACATATATATGTATGTATACACATATATGTATATACGTATATGTGAATATATAGATAAAGGTAGATAATAGATAATAGATCTCCCTCTCTATATATAAAGATATCCATATCTATTTTTATAATATATATAATCTGAATATATAGATATCTCTATATAATATGTATTATCTCTTATATCACTTGTATTATCTTTATAAGAAGCTTTGAAAAGCACAGTGAGAAATGTTGTGCCCTCTTCTCTTAGTAAAGGATCAGGTTGACATGAGGGAAGGCATAGAGCATGATAAACAATGAGTCCCAGCAAAGCCACCAGTTAGCAGCAGATGGGAGCCTGAAGGACAGTAGTTGCCTCACTGAATAATTTTCAAGATGGCCAACCACCTACCTCCACATACTCTTCATACTCAGCACTTCAAACAAATAACTTTTGTTAGAAGTAATTATGTGGCTTTTTGATCTTCCAAAAAGCTCTTTTTAAAATAAACTGTTCCCAGTTTCATTAGAGAACAGAAAGTATTCATTTGCTTAAAAGGATTAAGCAGCTTATAAATGGGCAGGTACATTTATGAGAACAGTGTCTTCACTCACAAATGTTACTAAAAAGAGGAGCTTTTATTAACTGAGAATACAATTTTACCCAAACATATTTGATAATAACATAGAACAGGTTGGTGTAGTCATATGATTAACTGAAGGTATTTTTCTCAATGTCATCACTAAATGCACATTTCCATATTCTTTAAAATTTAGTAGTTTGATTCCTAAGATAAAAGTCCCTTTCACGAAGGACAGAAGTATTTAGAACAAAAGGCCAAGAAAAAAAAACCATACAGAGGGTGCTATGACAGGAAGAGAGGCCATGTTTGATTCTTCAACTCCACTGAATGTAATCCACGGAGAATTAAGAAGACAGGACATTGCATAATTCTGGGTCCCTAGTCATCAGTGATCTGTTTCTTTTGACATTAAATCTCTTCATTTGGGATTAGATTAATAAAATAATATGAACATAGGCACAGATTAATAAAATCATATGAACATAAAGTTAGGAACTACCTGAGTAAAAAGTTGGTACTGTGAGAAGTTGCAGGCAGGTAATATAGCAAAAAGTTCTTGTGTAAAATTCCCAGCAAGATATCTACTGCTTTCTCCTAAAATAGGACTATGCTTTATTGATTCACCTAATTAGCACACTTGTCCAAGTAGAGCAAAATTGTTGGTGCACGAGTGATTAATCACTCTGACAGCTTTGAAGTTACCACCTCTCTACAGCCACACAAATCTTCCCCTAAAATCTTTGTGTTTACTTCAGAAGCCTCTTTACAAACTGTTGGTGTGGCCATTTGCTTTGATTATCACATCTTTCCTGGGAAATTATGTGAGATGTGATATATTTTTTCTTTCAAGAGTTACTTTCTTTTTCATGTTCCACACAAAACTTTATCTCTACCACGGTTTACTTTGATCAAAAGAAAGACAAAACTCTGGATATAGCAATGCAAACATCCCACCAAAAGCTTTATCACACAAAATATTTCTAGCTATCTTCCTGAATATTGACAAACACTCGGTACTGTCCTCTCTCCTTTTGCCCATGCAAATAATAGTTTTGCCTAATGCCTGGCACTTTTTATGTTCTCACCTTGGGATATTGAATTTATACGCTAATTATTTTACTGACTAGGAAGAAGAATCATATTAAAGTGTGCATTTTTGTTGATTTCTACAAATTAGCAACCAGAAGACTTGTAAAGTAGCTTTTCAAATGGATAAATGGTTGCAAATAACTTTTTATAGATTATTTTACAGTTTACTTTCTTGATTATATATACTATAAAATATTTTCATTAATTAAAATATTTAAATAGAGAAGTCTACATAGAAGTATGCCAAAATTCAGTATTCAATGTCACAAAACTTCTTTTTCCAACATTGCTAGTTGCACAATTCCTTAGCTTAGTGGAGGCATCTGAAGCAATGTTTGCTTTTCACAACAGGGTCCTACATAACATAGAGTCACATTTAAAAAGCACTGGCCCAGTCCTTAATGCCTACCATGCTAAGGTCAAAATAAAGCAAGCTAACCAAAGACTTAACTAGTATAAATAGATTGCTGCTTATAATAGCAGATAGTTTTCTATTAGTAGGTTTAAATATGATTAAGAATATCAAAGTTGGGCTGGGAAGGTGGCTCAGTGGTAAAGCACTTGCCTTGCATACATGAGGCCCTGGGTTCGATTCCTCAGCACCACATAAGCAAAAAGAAAAAAGCCAGAAGTGGCGCTGTGGCTCAAGTGGTAGAGCGCTAGCCTTGAGCTGAAGAGCTGAAGGACAGCGCCCAGGCCCAGAGTTCAAGCCCCACAACCGGACCCAAAACAAAAAACAACAACAACAAAAAAACAATATCAAAGTTTATTTCCAAGTTTTCATTCACTTTGACTATTTATTGAATACCAATTGTGTGTCAAGTATTGTAATAAGTTATTTATTATTATAAGTAGAGATACAGCCATGTAGAGAACAGCTATAATTTCAATTCCACGGTAGTTACATTTCAGCTAAAAAATAAGGAACAAGCCAATGGACTAAAAATATAGCCTGACAAAAAATGCAGTGGACAAAGGAAAAAAACGAGACGCTTAAAAGTTAGGAAGAATTAATCAAAAATGGATACTGAAACATAAATAAAAATGAGCAATATTCCATAATAATGCTGCACACTTTAGACAAACAGAATATTCTTTTGTGCTAGGAAATCTACCCTGAGTCCTCATTCAAATTTGATTCATCACTTAGCCATGATCTTGTTGAGGAAGAAAGTCAGATCTGGGCATCCATTTCTTCCATTCACTTAATAAAAGACAACTAGAATGAAAATTAAAATAGGTTTCCAAGGCATGCATCAATTTGAATATATCACAAGCATTTGAATGGGAACCACACTATGAAAGAGAAACAGCATAAATTAGTGTTGCACATGGAAACAGGTAGATGAACGTGGAAATGCTTGACTTACAACCATGTACGAGCTGAAATAATGATGTTTAATATTTAATAAGGTTTACAGATTTGTAAGACAAGTGATTTCTTTTATTGTGAAAATACCTTACAGAGGGGTTATAATTACATGGGCAAGGTAATGAGTACATTTCTTATCAAGCATTGTTGCCTCCTCCTTTGTTTCCCCTTCCCATCCTTTCCCAACACCCCTCCTCACCAAAGTTGTAAAGTTCATTTTTCAACATAACTTCTTGCACATCTCATTGTTGCAATGGGTCCACCTGTATGCCTATACAAATTGTTTTAAATAAGTGATTTCTTTAAGGCACTTTTACAGCATTTTACAGCAAAATATGAATGGTCTGTTACTCATAGATTTGTTTTTCCTAAGAGAGATAAAGACTAGATCCTTTATTCCACCTGCAGTACACAATGGTCCCCGTTCGTAAGGTTTCCCCTCTCATTCTTTCCTGGAGTCCATTCTTTACATAGAACCCATAGTGAACTTATTTAGACATTAATCAGATCATATCACTTTAGTTCTTCAATACATTTATTTTTTCCCTGAATTCTAGGCAAATAAAAACCTTAACTGTAATACCTGATCTCTGCCTAAATCTTCCCCTTCTGAATGCAATGCATATGATTTAGCCAAAGTGGCATCCTGTGAATGTCTGCAAGGTATTATGCTCTTTTCTACTGCAGGGCCTTTCCACCTGCTGTACCTTCCTCCTACCTTGGATCACTCTCCCTCATCACCTCATCCTCTGAGTTCTCTACTTCAGCATTTCCTTTTTCTCTTTTCAAGACTTAATATGATTTATTACTCCAAATCTTATTTCTAGTTATTTATTGCTGTGATTCCAAAATAGAAATCCACTGATTCTGAAACCCTGACATCTTACCCTCCATGTGAGGCCCAGAATCCGTAAGGGAAAATAGCTAGAAATTAGCTAATAAAAATTAGCTAGAAGTTAAGTATGACTCAGTACCTCCAGTATTACAAATAATAATTAAACGTTAAAAAATACATCAACTGAAATAAAATGTGGTGTGTGTTGGGGGGGGGGATGTGTGAGCGTATGTTGGTCCTAGGGCTTGAACTCATAGCCTGGGTACTATCCCTGAGTGTGTTTGTTTATTTTTGTAGTTAATGAGAGTTAAGAGTCTCATGAGCTTTCCTGCCCATGCTGGCTTCAAATCACAATCCTCGGCTTTCAGCTCCTTAGTACCTAGGACTACACATGTGAGCCACTAGCAACTGACCCTTGTTTATAAAAATCAGTGTTACATTTCCAGGCCACAATAGGCAAACCACTGACTATTTCTATAATAACAGGGCTTATTTAGAGCATGTTAAAAATACTATACATTCACAGTAATTTTTAGTGATGCTTGAATTTATATTTAGGAATTGTGCTATATGTAGAACTAAACTGAAATTTGACCAGTTAGTTTTTATAACGATTCACATTTGTCTCACAAGGAAACATTTCCTTTCAATAACATCCCAGGTGTCATGCTATTAGATCAGTGTCACCAAAGTGTGGCTCTAAACTCAACACACCCATGAAGGGGGTTCAGCTGAGTAAACAAACAGAACTTTCCTTCCAATAACTATGCATGCTCCCACAGGGGAAGAAGCCTTTTGCTTTATGAATCTTTTAGGTACGAGACAATTCTCTTAGTATCATTTACTTATTTTTTTTGTGTCCAGAGAAGATACACAGTAAGTATGGTGGAAAATAGAGTCAATTCAAAATGAATTGAACTTTTTTCATCTCAGCCACTTCTATAGTTCTGAGTTCTTAGGCAAGTTGCTCAGACTTGGTAGGACCCAATATTCTCATTTGCAAAGTGAGATGTTGGCTTATCATATAGGTGAAGGACCTGTATGCGCTCTTCTGCTACACAGCTTCTCATAGTGAGGTGCCTAATCACCTCCTCTCCCTCATTAAAGGAGACACTGCAGACCATTCAGTCCTGTGTTTTCTACATAAGTGGCCAGTAAACAATACATTAATACATAGCTCTTTGAAATGTAATATGTTACTCTTTGAAGAGTAAAATAAACATCAATTTTGAAGATAGTAGAAAAATATAAAATACCTTTAATTTTATATTAGCTACATATAGGAGTGAAAATATTTTGGACACTTTGGGTTAAGAGCTGTGCTACGTAACTACTTTTGTGGATGACAGACTAGACTGTATGTACCATGGTACCCCAGGTTATATTCCCCAGTGACATCTTGACATCTTTGTACAAGCTCTGTATGGTATTTGAATAATCATAAATTGGCCTATCCACAAGAATACTGTCAGATGTATTCCCATCATCAGAAAACCCATAGATCAATGTTCAAAAGATTCATCTCACCTGTTCACTTAATCATTTTAATTAAGCTCTTAGAAACTTTAAAAGAATCCTGTGATTTTTTTTCAGATTTTAATCTACAAGTTCCTATAATTCTATAATCCCATAAGCAACCAAATGAAATTATTATTAAAGGCCACCATTAATACGCTGAGAGACCCAGCATTACTAATCAATGCTTTGACAGCACTGTTCATCTTATTCTTTATAAATAATAGTTTGAAGTGTCAGAAATCTCAAGAAATCATCATACATTAGTATAAAGATGACTACTGAGAAAGATTATAATTTTGCAAGGAAGTAGATACACACATACACACCTACAGTTCTGCACAAGAAATTCATCCTCTTAGCTTTATAGCTTTTTTACAAATGAGAAGTTTAGGGATAATTCAATATAAAATGCTATAAATCTTAAATGTACAAATATAAGTAATTGGAAAAGATATAACTATAGAATATGTAAAAACTTCACAATTTGGACCTAAAGTATTTATATTCATTCAATATCTTCAGAACTTCTACTAACTTACTAATTATATGGAATACAGATAAAAAAATTGTACCTTATTTTCAAAAAAGAAATATTTAGTTTCTAAAGTTAAAAGATGAATTATATATCAAATTAATCTTTTTAGAAGTCATGAAATTTTCCTAACTTATGCTATATAATGTGGCTGCATAAGTAAGGATTCTTGTGATCTACTAAAATTGGACATATTCATCCCTTAGGTTAGCAAGAAATTATTCTCCAAGTTAAAATAAAGACAGATGCAGATGCTGATCTTCCAAGTACCATCTGAGTTGTGTCAGTCCCCATGCCTGTCATAATTACAGATTTGCATCTGTCTCTTCAGGTTTACATTTGCATCATCAGCTACCTTCAGTAGTATCTGAACTGGGAAGTTTTTTCATTTTATTTCATCTGTTACATTAAACTTCCTGTAGACTCCATTAATTGAATATTTAAAAAATTTTATTTTATTATAAGGATGTTGTACAGAGGGTTTGCAATTACATGAGTAAGGTAATGAGTACTTCTTTTTGTCGAGCATTGTTATTCCTGAGGAATCTTGATTTTCCTACTTGTTAAAGCAGCTATTCCAACTGAAAATCACCAAAAATTTCCCTATCCTATTTATTAGAAAATTACCACCTCTTAGAATGTATTACACTCTCATTATGCAAACATTTATTCACTGCCCCCCATATGCCAGTTCCTGCAGAGAGAAAAGACAGAAGTAATGAACTTAAGGAGCACAAAATACATATTTTCAAAAAGATTCCATTTAGAGTAGTTCTTTCTGGTACCTGGATGATGAAGATAAAACCAAACTAAGAATCAAAACATAGACAGGATTGGGGAACAGTAATATTTTTCTTTGTACACTAATGAGAGCTTATTAGTCTCAAGTACTCTGGGAAGATACTTACTTATAAAACTTTGGGAACAGTAGGAAATTGTTGGTTGATATTTAATAAAAAGTATGTTTTTCTAATTTCTTTTAAGTGAAACAAAAACAAAAGAAAAATCTATAAATTTTTGATGTTTCTGAACCAACGTTCCTACCAATAAACCTCTCATCTTTAGTTTAGTAAAGGAAGGTTTCCTAAGCATGACTTCCCACGTGTAATTTATTCTGCAAAGTAACACAGAAAACATATGCTCTAATAGTAAAGGTGCTGACAAAAGATGAGATCTTTGCTTTAAAAAATATTTTCTGCCACAAGCTGAACATATTACATGGCATAAATAAGTCTCCTAACTGTTGTTCCTTGATGTGGACTTTTTTAAAACAAGTGATGATTTTATATATCTTAAAGTAATATATTTGTATTTTACTAGATACTTCAATTGAAAAAAATTAAAAATAGAACAAAATATCAATATTTTAGATCTTTTTGAAAATAGAAATGGTAAGCATACAATTATATCCCTTATTCCTGATTGTAGCAAAGAATAATCTAGATAACAAACTTTTATTCTTTATAATACCTATGGCCAAATGCTTAATTCTGTATTTAACCAACTTATATAATAATTTCGTTCCATTTGTGTGTGAGAAGTATATGTAGTATTTCGTTCTCTTTGGGTCTACTTTAGAAAAGTTGGTTTTAAATTTGAGAGAACAAGTAAGACTATGGATGTAAAATGAATGCAAAATTTTAGCACCCTTCCTTCTTAGCACAGGCATTTCTAGCTAAACCAGAGGACAATTTTTTCGAATCCCTGAAAAGGCTTCATTTCTTTTTCTCTCCTCTTACTTCATCCAGCATTTATCTAAACATCATTGGACAAAAATATTTTCTGTGTAAGACAAAGCAAAATGTGTCCACACAAGCAGCTGTTTTCACACAACAGCTATATTATGTAGCTCAGATCTTGACTACTGATCTCCCTGGCTGCCTACACTGCACTTGAGTGGCGACCTTCAGTGTTAGCATAATCCTGGCTCTATGCCCCAATTTGCAAAAGACTACAGAGTGTGAAGGAATTAGAATCCTGGAACTAACCATACACTAACATACAGACATACATGGAACTAACCGTACATAGTGCTCTTCAAAGAAAATCAAACACATCCCTGGCCATTATTTGGCTCCTACTTACTATATTCCACCCCATCTATGACCAAATGCTTTGCAAGGCCAGTAATAGTGATATTGGATAAGTTTTACTTTTAAAGGCAAGTTTCCATGTGCAAAAAAATAATAGTGACTTTTAAGTTAAGAGGACAATGCCTTCAGCTCCCTGCTGAGAGTAGTTAGCTGCTTGTGAGGACTGGCCTGCAGGAATTTGCTGAAGATTCAGGCAGAGTTCTTTCTTAGGATAAGTGAGACAAAGGCTTCTTTTGTGATAGCCTTTCTTCATTACCAAGTCAAGTATTTTAGTATGACCAATGAAACTGAGCTAGTCATACTGTGATGTGTATGTCTAGCAATACTTATTAGACTCCTTGGAAAGGGAATACAATTTCTATGATTCAGACCATTCACACATTTCTGTCTCTGAAATGTTCCCTTTCCAATTATTCCAGTTTCTCTAGAACTATCCTGTGAGGCTTGTTTTCATCTAACCCCATCCCTCTTGTTTTATTCTTCATTCAAAACATTCATTTTATTACTCTATCCATCCTGATTATTTAACATCAGTTTTCTATTATACTCCCTAAAGGCACTTTGCTGAATCCACAGAGGAAAAAAGATAGAATGGATTCTCTATTTCAGCAGAGATATTTTACATTTATAAGCAAACGTTATTCAGAAAGAAAATTAAGCCATGGATCCCAAGCTAGGCAAGCTTTTAAAGGAAATGTGTCACTTTGCCTCATGTCTACCAGATAACTGACTATAAATACCACCAGATTTGTGTACAGCTGAATGCTTTCTATGATCACTTTCTAGGTACAAAATGAACTGGACACAAAGCAAACAGAATGCACCCATAGTCTGCCAAGAGACGCTCCATTGTAGTCCAATCTTCATCTGTGGATCTCTGAATAGGAAGGAGTTTGTCAAGGCCTCAGATGCCCCATCACCAGAAGAAAGGGCTTATTCTCTTGTGTTTCTACTATTAGTTCAATAAATATTGAGATATTTAATTAGAAGGAAGTTTCCATCTTCTCCAAAGATTTTAGTATTTTCCAAGCTTGGGAGGGAAGGGGGTTTGGGGGTGTGTGAGCAGGATGTGGATGGCAGATGGTGGTGTGGAGAAGAGACTAGAGGAGAGTGTTGTAAAGAAGAACCATTGCTTCTATTTGAATGTGCTTTTCTAAATAACTCTCCAAAATCCAATTTTCAATTTATTTGTATGAAGCCGAGTCATGGATTTGGAATTCTATCTAGTTCCTTTTTAAAACCTCATGTATTATTAAGGGAATTCTTAAAGTGTTGTAATTTGTTCTTGTGCTGGTACTGTTCTTGAATTCAGAGCCTTTGCCTTCTATAGCTTTCCAACTCTACCACTTGAGCCATGCATCCAGCCTAACATTTTGTTTTGCTAATTGGAGTGGAGACTCGCTGATTTTTCTGTCTCTGCTGGCCTCACACCTTTAGAGTAGTTAGTATTTACAGGTGTGAGCTACAGATGCCTGGATCATTTGAGTTAGTTTTGTTTGGTTGTTTCTAAACTTAAGGATACTGATGAATGAACTAGCAAAAGAACACGGGTAACTTTTATGGGCTTACAAAAGACTAGGACCACACAGAGGAAATGAAGCATTATTGCTTTCTGATGTCTTCTTAGTGCTTTTATTATTGGATTAAGAGATGCAAAGTAAATGAGATTTTCCTATACACTGACTACTACAGGACCAACTTAAAGATTAGTGAATCTAAGACTAGACTGTATGATGAATATCACTTTTCCTGCTAATTCCAGCTTTTTTTTGTTTTTGATTTTTTGGCTGTCTGGAATGCTATAGTGAGAAACGTTTATTGTTGGTTTTTTTTTTTGGTCAGTCATGGGGCCTGAACTCTGGGCCTGGGTGCTACACCTCAGTTTTTCAGCTCAAGGCTAGTTCTCCACTCTTGAGCCACAGCACCACTTCTGGCTTTTTCTGTTTATGTGATGCTGAGGAACCCAGGGCCTCATGCATGCAAGACAAGCACTCTACCACTGAGCCACCTTCCCAGCCCAGTGAGAAACATTTTATTGATCATTTCCTGGATAGTGAGGAGAACTGAGAGGCAAGAAGCAAGTATGCTCAGGGAAAGAAAGTAGCAACCACATCTGCAAAATCCAATAGAAGGGGGCTGGGGAGGTGGCTCAGTGGTAGAGCGCTTGCCTTGCATGCATGAGGCCCTGGGTTCAATTCCCCAGCACCACATAAGCAAAAAGATAAAAGCCGGAAGTGGCGCTGTGGCTCAAGTGGTAGAGCGCTAGCCTTGAACTGAAGAGCTGAGGGACGGTGCCCAGGCCCAGAGTTCAGGTCCCATGACCGGACCCAAAAAAAAAAAAAATCCAATATAAGATCAAGGGTAAGATTTTATGTTAGATCTGTGGCTTTCATACTGGTTTTTTCTTCTGCCATACTACACATAATTGGTAGTAAAACTAATCATAACAAAAGTTTGTTGTTGTTGCTAGTGGTAGTGGTGTGGTTGTGGTATGGTAGCACACTACGTATTTACTGAGTATTATCTCTCTACTACTAAGTTTGTTCTATTTGTAATAAGACATTTAATGCTGAATACTTTAACATGGTGATACTTTGACTTGTAGCCAGTTTTTACATCTCTATCTGAAATCCTATCCCCTTTCATCCCAATGAAGAAAATTTCAGAGTGTAGTGAGTACTACAGAGACAGGTTTGGCCACACTGAAACTGGTTTTTTCTTTTTTAATATATATATTTTATTGTAAAAATACTGTACAGAGGGGTTACAGTTACATGAGTAGGGTATTGAGTACATTTCCTATCCAGCATTGTTACCTCCTCCTTTGTTTTCACTGAAACTTTTGAAAAGTACAATTTAAACAAGTTCTCATGCTTGAAGTCATGACTTAGGACCTTGTGAGATTAGTGTCTGAAATCTCATAAAATGGCATTTTATTTCCATGTAACTATGTACTTTCTCTCTTATATTTTAAATATCTTCTAGATTACTAATAATACTAGTAATTGCAATGGAGATACAATGTAATAATAGTTATGCTTCACTGTTCAGAGAATAATTATGAGAAACATGTTCAGCCCAAATAGAACCATAGTTAAAATGAACAGCAGTACACATGAACAACTACTTAAGGTTTTAGATTAGAGAGGAGTCAATTGACTCTGTGTATGTAGAATCGAAAGTTATAGAGATCTGACCTTGTTTTGTAGAGGACAAACATGATAGACACTCAGTGAGTTTTACCTTAACCCCTGTTTTCACTGTATTTGATGTTGGCATAATTTCGGGAGGGGAAGGGAAAAAACAAACTGTTAAAATAGCGATACAGGTGGACCCATTGCAACAATGAGATGTACAAAATGCTATGTTGAAAAACGAACTTTACAACTTTGGCTGGGGTGGGGGAGATGGGAGGGCAGGGATGGTAGGAGAAAAACAAAGGAGGAGGCAACAATGCTTGATAAGAAATGCACTTATTACCTTGCTCATGTAATTGTAACCCCTCTGTGCTTTATTTTCACAATAAAAAACTTATTTAAAAAATAAAAAAAGAAAGAAGAAAAAAAGGAAAGGAGAATGAGAAGAAGGAAGGGAAAGATTAAATAGAGAAAGGAAGGAAGGAAGGAAGGAAGGAAGGAAGGAAGGAAGGAAGGAAGGAAGGAAGGAGAAAAAAGTTTTCTCATGCTAAAAATTAAAAGCTCATTTATATCAATGATTTTCTTTTTTTATACCAATGATTTTCTAAACAATAGCATTTATCTACTGTCAATCCACTCTAATGCAATTACATGTTAAGTATCTTCTTATAATTTTATTTTTGGTAAAGGTGATGTACAGGTTACAGTTACCTAAGGAAACTAGTACATTTCTTGTCAAACAGTGTTATTCTCTCCCTCGTTTTCTCCCTCTTTCCTTCTCCTTGACACCCCCCCTGCAAGTTGTAAAATTCATTTCTAACATAGTGTCTTGTGAGTATCCCTGTTGTACTGCTTCACCTTTGTCCTTTGTCTCATTGTTTCTGTGATTCCCTTCCCCAAATCATAAATTTATGTACAAGAAATTGTTATTGTAAAGGTGAAGTGCAGAGGGGTTACAGTTCCATAGGTCAGGTAATAAGTATATTTTGTTTTAAACTGTCACCTCTTCCCTTGTTTTCACCCAGGTTTTCCCTCCCAATCCCCCACCAAAGTTGTATAGTTCACTTTCAACATAGTGTCTAGTGAGTATCACTGCTGAATAAGTTCACACTTTGTCTTACTATTTCTGTGCTCCCCTTACCTTCCCCCAAACAGATGAGCTTACATACAGATAGAGTGATATTGTGCCATTCATAAGGAAATGGGAAGACTTGGAAAAATTATGTTAAGTAAAACAAGCCAGACCCAAAGAAAAATAGGTTGTATGATTTCCCTCATTTGTTATAACTAGAATGTGCCTATAAATGTTTGATGTTGGCATAATTTGGAGAGGGGAAGGAAAAAAAACAAATTGTTTAAATAGGGATACAGGTTGACCTATTGCAACAATGAGATGTACAAAATGCTATGTTGAAAAATGAACTAGGCGGGATAGGGGGTGGGGGGAGTGTAGTTGAGGTGGTGGGAGGAAGGGATGGTAGGGGAAAAATAAATGAGGAGACAACAACACTTGATAAGAAATGTATTTGTTACCTTGCTCATGTAACTGTAACCCCTCTGTACAGTATTTTCACAATAAAAAACTTGTTTTTAAAAAATCTACTAGTACGCCTCAGGTGGTAAAAGACAAAAATACACTTGGATATGATAAATTATACAGGACTTTAGACATTCACACAAGCAGAGGATCACAAAGACTCAATAGCTATGAGCATATGATCATATCACAGGATGTTTATAAAATTGAACTCCAATTAATGTGTAAAATTTCTCTTTCTCCTCTAAAGAGAAAAGATGATTAAATTCACATGCAAAGGCACGTAATGGCAATTGGCCAAGAAAAAAATGTGGTATGGTATGAAAATTGGCAGTAATCCCTTTGCAAACTTTTCCACCTAATTTGCACACCTACAATTAAAAAGAAAACGTATGGAAAATAAAAATAACACAGTATTTTTGAACGCTTACACCTACTTTGAAGATACCTTTAATATATAGGCATATGTTGTACATGTTTATCAAAGTGTTTAGGTAACATATCTCAAACTAAGACCCTCAAAAGAAAATGCACAAAAGCTGTACAATACAAAATTTTACCTCAACAAACTTTACAACTGCGCGGAGGTGGGAGGGAGGAAATGGGGAGGTGGGGAAGAAAAGAATGGTAGGGGAAAAACAAAGGAGGAGTTAACAGTGCTCCATAGGAAATATACTCATGTAACTGTAACCCCTCTGTACAGTATCTTTATAATAAAAATATATACTAAAAAAAGCATACTCTGTCATTTACATTGTGTTGAAAAAGGCAAGGTTACTTTGTGATATATTTAACAAAGAAAACCTGTGGTGTTGGTTTTCCCAAGGCACAATCAGCCAGCCTTTGGCTCTA
The DNA here is from genome assembly GCF_024711535.1 of Dipodomys merriami. Lineage (NCBI taxonomy): Eukaryota > Metazoa > Chordata > Mammalia > Rodentia > Heteromyidae > Dipodomys > Dipodomys merriami. Next base: position 12,488,228 of record NW_027206512.1, read on the forward strand.
GACAAAGTTAACTCACTAGCTGTATCCCAAAAAGAATTGTTAGTCTCCAAAGAGAGGATCAATAAACAGCTTGATATGAAGAACTAAGGAAACTAAAGATTTATATATCTTGGGCTAGGTGTACAAGATATAGTAAAGAAACCAGATTCTTTGTATAGTAAGGTTTCAAATGTAATCCCTAACTGATTGTTACCATGATTACACAGAATGAAGAACTTGTTTAAATAATAAAGGTTTTTTTTTTTTAAATCAATTCTTTCCCTAGTTTAACTTTCCAGTGCCACTATGTCTTATCCTAAGGTATTTTCTGTTTTGGCTTGCCTGTGTTTTTAGAGTAAAAGGCTAAAATAGAATGCATAGAATAGTAATAAAAGGTGTATGTCAAGACTTAGCAAAATTTTACACTAGAAGAAATGAGCTGTCACCCAAATAAGGCTCCAGGGTCATTACCTGCTCATGTTTTAGGTGACAGAATTAGGAGTGAAAGCTTCTGCTGGGATTCTGAGCTCTATTGAATCACAATTTCATTCATCATCCAACAAAAGTCACCGAGGTACAAATGATCCCCAAAAGAGGTGGTTGCATTTAGTAGCTTCCTCATGTAATACTAGCTACGCAAAGCAGCTGAGAATTAGAGAACTGCATTTCAAAGGTAGTCCAAGAAGAGAAACAAAAACAAAAACAAACAAACAAACAAACGAAAACAACCATGATACTTCATTTCCAATGAACGAGCAAAACAGATTGAAGCTATGGCTCATGTAGTAGAATGCCAACTGAACAAGTCAGCCAAGCAAGTGAGAGGCCCACAGTTCAAATCATGGGGCCAACTCCCATATAAAAAGTGGAACGGTTACAGAATCTCCATTCAATATTAACCAATGTATCTGAAACCCACTGCAATTTCTTTCAGAAAGTTTTCTCCCTCCTCTCACCCTGCACCCTTCATGTTGTAGCTCATTTACTTCTAAGAATATCTTCTAATGATCTTTAGAGGAGACCACTTCTCCATTTGCAACATATTAGAACTTGATAGATCAGAAGGAGTTGTTAAAGATTGTGGGTACAAACTGGGCATGGTGGCTCATGCCTTTAATCCTAGGTACTCAGGAGGCTGAGATTGGAAGATCCTGGTTTGAATGATTAACCATATTGATAATATTGTTTATAATTAAAATAATATGATAGTATAATTATTGTATTAATATTGTAATAATTAATTATTTATTATTATTGGCACAAAATCTTCAGCAATCATTGTATTTATACTATTTTATATATATATTGAAAATCTGTGCCACTAGCTCATACCTATAATCCTATCTATTCAGGAGTTTGAGATCTGAGAATTAAGGTTAGTTGTCAGCCTGGGCAGGAAAGTCTGTGAGACTCTTATTTCCACTAAACTACCAAAAAGGCGTGAAGTGGTGCTGTGGCTCAATTGGTAGAGCATTAACCTTGAGCAAAAGAAACTCAAGGACAGACCCTGAGTTCAAGCCCCAGGTCTGGCACCAAAAAAACAAAAACAAAACTGCATTGAGTAGAAGCATCACCTTTAACAGGGATTACTTAACTAAAATGATTTTCTACACTTATTTTATGGTTTATTTCTAGGTTTATTATATGAATTTATTACACTTCTTCAGTCAATGGCTATGAATGAGTACAATATGTGACCAGACACTGTACTATGTGAGAAGTCCTGAATCAAGATCACAATTAGACAAGAAAGATGACAGCAATCTTATGTGGCAAGTGCTATCAAATATATTTATAAGATTCTTCACAAAAGGTTACTGTTCATTTCCACCATTCTCCAGGATGGGCATAAAATGAAAGAAAGTATCATGGAGAGGCAGAGAAACATGTAACATGATTATATTTTCTTTTAAAGAAAGAAAAACCATTATATGAAAGGCTAGTACAAGGCATTTAACCAGTAGAAAGCATCATCGGTATAGGATTCAAAAGCAATAGGAGGCCTTTGTGAAGACTTCAAGCATGTGCATGCCTAGCATTAAATGACTAGCTGATAGAAGAAAGCAACTGTGCCTTTTGGCTGAGTTGGCAATGTGTTTCAGATAATGAGGAATCTGAGTGAGAAATCCCTAGGTAATAGAGTGGCTTACCCACAAACAGGCCTGCGTTCCCTGGGGATACTATTCTCTCAGACCAAAATGTCTTCTTCTTCCTCCTGTCTATGTTTAAGTGTAACCTTCCATTCCTTTTATCTAAATAGCTTCTCCTTACAACCACCACCATCAGCTGTTTATTTTCTTCATATTTTTATTATTATGTTATAAGGTTGTCTACTAATTACAACTGAGCTTCTCAAAAGCACAGAAGCAGTGACTTATTTTATACCAAGCACAATGTATGGAAAATACCAGCATGCCAAAATCCATTCATGAATAAACACCAAGGAAAGAAACTGGAAAAGGGATAGGGAAGAACTTGTCAAGTGTTATTGTATCTGTGTGCCTTCTATTAAAATGCCACTTTATTAGATAACTGTCAAATTTGACTAACGTGCCCTTCTAAAGAGAAAAAAGTCCCATTGGCCTTTAAGGTAAACTTCAACTTTTATGTAGTCTCTTTTACACCAACATAAAATTCAAACTAACTTTTGATCCTATGCTGAATAAACTAAAAACTAATAAAATTAAACCATACACATTCATGATGTGTAATTATCATTTGGTATGAATTAGTTTCTTGTTCTGTAGCACAGAAGAATCTGGTACCACAATTGGTCTATCACTTGTCTTTATTCCATATACTAGAAATTTTTGTTCACACAGCACTGGAGACGTCATTGGGCTTTTACTTTAAGAGGCTGAAATATTTCCTGAATTTAATGAATCTCTTTTCTTCTCAAGGATAATTAAGGAATATCACTTGGGGCCAATACCATTATAAAGGCAAATTAAATATTGCTATTGAAAATATGCAGTGGTCCTGTATTGTATTACAATAATTTATAGTAAAGTAGTTTTACAAAGTTTCTTAGAACATTTCAAAAAATTCTAATAGGTAATGAAATAAATTTCCCATACTGGGAAACAAAAGCTTCCTGGATTATAGAATATTTTCTGGCTACAGTGTTTCCAAAATATCCAAAATAGATGAATTAGAGATACTTTGCTCAAAAACAGAGTGACTTATAGCTATTAGGAAAACCTAAGCAATTTTCAACTTTATTAAATATAAAAATCCCTGTATATAAATTTGTAGTCCTCTATAATTACCAGCCATTCTTTTACTAAATGACAGATGTGTATTTGATAACTAAGTGTTCTTCTCTATGAGCTATAGCAATTGAATTACTCCTGAGACAGTACCCTAGTAGTATTTGGCTGACTGTCAAAATATCTGACTCATTCAAACAGCCATCTTTCACCATGAAACTATACACAAAGTTAGTAAAAGAAAACCTCCAACACTTAATTATTGATTCAGACTTTGGCCCAAAGTCCTGCATAGATGTTTGTAAAGATAGTAATGATATAAAAAGATTTTTTAAATCCATATCTCAATAATTACTACACCATTTGGCTATAATTCCTCATGTCTACAACTAATCTCAGAGAGTGGGAGTAAGAACAGGAGAGAGAGAGAGAGACAAAGAAAGAAAGAAAGAAAGAAAGAAAGAAAGAAAGAAAGAAAGAAAGAAAGAAAGAAAGAAAGAAAGAAAGAAAGAGAGAGAAAGAGAGAGAAAGAAAAAGAAAGAAAGAGAGAGAGAAAGAAAAAGAAAGAAAGAAAGAGAAAGAAAGAGAGAGAGAGACAGAAAGAGAAACTGAGACAGAGACAGAGATAGAAAGACAGAGAGATTCAAAATTGTACTTGGCCATTCTCCTTATCAATTACTGTTAGGATAAAAAATGAAGGAGGAGGCTGCAATGCTTGATAAGAAATGTACTCATTATCTTGCCCATGTAATTGTAACCCCTCTGTACAGTATGTTCACAAAAAATAAAAATAAAAATAAAAATGGTATAGAAACAGAAAAGATCTAACCATACCCCCCAATTAATCCCTAAAACACAAATGGATTCATTATGGCAGAAATTTTCACTCCAGTAAAGAAAAAGTGCTAAGTCTTATATATTGGGACTAGAGCATTCTAAATGCAAAAGATAGAGTGTTAATTGACACTATTTTTTGTGCAGGGAGGAGGTGATAGTAGACTCTGGAGAGCTAAATTGAACAGGGAAGAAATTCCTGTTTAGATTGGATTATAATTTATAATCTATCAACAAAGGAAACAGAAATGTATATAATATTCATCTATTGAATTCCATAAAAGTGTAATAATTATACCCCTTGCCATACGTCATTTTCCAATATTATTATATTAGAAGGAAATTATTCAAGTCTCATAGACTTTTCTAGTCATAACATGAAATGGAAGTAACAGTTTAAAAGAATACCTTTACCATAATTGTTCAAGTTCCTCTCTAGGATTTGACACCAGAAGTATATTCCATAAGATTTCACAAAAGCGTATGAAAGTGTGTGTGTGTGTGTGTATGTGTGTGTGTGTGTGTGTGTGTGTGTGTGTGTGTGTGTGTGTGTAGAGAAGATGGCTAACAATCAGGCTCTCCTAGTTGTCTGCCATTTGCCCAAGAAGATATGTGACACATTCTTCCTGATTAGCCATGTCCAGTTCATGCCTAGTACTTTAGTCAAAATCATCACCACTGTTTTGCTTTTGTCTTACGTTAGGAACAGATGTATCGCATCTGCTTTTATCCATGGATCCTCTTCTTGCGTGAATCTGTAAAGTAACCAGACACAAACCTGAGGCTTATATGAGGTGGTATTGATGGATTTGAGTGGTGTAATGTGAAACAACTGAATGTGAGAACCACCTGCAAATGTCTACAGAGCTACCAGAAATGCATAGCTCTTCCACAAATGAGAAATAAAAATATCAATACCAAATTTCAAACTCTACTATAAAGCCATAGTAATCAAAACAGCTTGGTACTGGCACAAGAACAGACCTCAGGACCAATGGGATAGAATTGAAAACCCAGAAACGAACCTACACACCTATAGCCAACTAATCTTCGATAAGGGAGCTAAAATAATAGAAAGACAGACTCTTCAGTAAATGGTGCTGGCAAAATTGGTTAACTACTTGTAGAAAACTAAAACTAGATCTTTATATATCACCCTGCACCAGAATCAACTCCAAATGGATCAAAGACCTCAGAGTCAAAGCAGACACTCTGAAAACATTACAGGATGGAATAGGAGAAACCATAGGCCTCCTTGGCTCAGGCCAAAATTTTCTTAATAGAGACCCAGAAACACAACAAATCAAAGAAAGGTTGGACATAGCTAGCAAGATCAATAGAAAGCCCACAGAGTGGGAGAAGATCTTCACTAGTCATACAACAGACAAGGGTCTCATATCTAAAATATACCTGGCACTCAAAAAATTAAATCCCCCAACAACAAATCCTCAAAGAAACAACTGCCCAATAAATAAGTGGGCTAAAGACTTGAGCAACTTCTCTGAAGAGGAAAGAAGGATGGCCAATAGACACATGAAGAAATGCTCAAACTCCCTAGCCATAAAAGAAATGCAAGTCAAAACAACATTGAGATACCACCTCACCCCAGTTAGAATGGCAAAAATCAAGAAATCTAACAACAACAGATGCTGGAGGGGATGTGGACAGAAGGGAACCTTACTTCATTGTTGGTGGGAATGTAAACTTGTTCAACCACTTTGGAAAGAAGTATGGAGGTTCCTCAAAAGACTTCACATAGAGCTCCCCTATGACCCAGCAATCCCACTTTTGGGCATTTACCCAAATGTTTACAAACAAGACCACACTAAAGCTACGAGCATAACTATGTTTATTGCAGCATTATTTACCATAGTTAAGATATGGAACCAACCCAGATGCCCCTCAGTAGATGAATGGATCAAGAAAATGTGGTATATATACACAATGGAATTCTATGCCTCCATCAGAAAGAATGACATTGCCCCATTTGTTAGGAAATGGAAAGGCTTGGAAAAAATTATATTAAGTGAAGTAAGCCAAGCCCAAAGAAACATAGGTCCCATGGTTTCCCTTATTTGCAATATCTAGTATATGTATGAGTCAAGCAGAAAAGGTCAGATAATGTGATGTTAGGAAAATGAACCCTTAGATATGTATTTAAATTTTTTTTCATGCATTTGTTTCTAACGCATTTATAAGATTATTTCTTTGTTGCTTTGTATGTCCCTCCCCCACAGTATAACCCCTGCTTTCACTATATTTGATGTCGGTATAATTTGTGGAGGAGATGGGGAAAAACAAGTTGTTTAAGGATACAGGTGGACCCGTTGCAACAATGAGAAGTACAAGTTGTCATGTCGAAAACGAACTTTACAACTTTGGTGCGGGGGGGGGGGGGGGGGGGGGGTGGGGGGGGTGGGGGGGAGGAATTGAGTGGGGGGGTGGGGGGAGGCTCGGAAGGGATGTGAAGGGTAAACAAAGGAGGAGGCTGCAATGCTTGGTAAGAAATGTACTCATTATCTTGCCCATGTAATTGTAACCCCTCTGTACAGTATGTTCACGAAAAATAAAAATAATAATAAAAAAATGAGAAATAAAGGCAAATAGAAGGGTCTTATTAGTACCAGTATGATATCTTGTACATGCACTTCCCAGATGGCCAAGTATTCAGATAGTTAATAGTCCTTCTCCTGAAAACTCTCAGCAAAAATTATGAGTTATTCACATAATTTCCAAAATCTAAAAATGCCTCTAAATTTGGTTTATTATTTTAACAATATATGGTTGTTCAAAAGGGCTTTGTCTAAACCATATTCCTATTTATTAAGTTATGTATCAAGTTTCCTTTTTTCCTTCATTTTCTCATGAATAATTCTATTCAGAATCATTTTGAGACCTGATGAATTCTACCTGTCTCTAAAGATTAGGGTTCTCTTTCTTGACTTTCTTGTATTTTTATGTTATTATTCTGCCTCGTTTTTGCCAATTGCTATCCTTGACTTTATAGGGTTTAAAAAAATCCCTTCCAAAGTTCAGTGTTTTCATCTATTAAAATTACATTCACAATGTAGTATTGTGAGAATTAATAAAATAAAAAGGTAACTGGGGCTGGTGGCTTGCATTTGCAATTATAGCTACTCAGGAGGCTGAGATCTGATGATTGTGTTTCAAAGGCATCCCAGGAAGGAAAATCTGTGAAACTCTTATCTCTAACAAACTACCAAAAAAGCCAGAAGTGGAAGTGTGGCTCAAGTCGTAGAGTGTTAACTTTGAGCAAACAGAAGCCCAAGGACAGAGTCCTGCCTCTAAGTTCAAGCCCTAGGACTGTCACAAAAATAAAATAAAATGCTTTACAAAAACATTACAGTTCCATAAAAAATTTTACTCTCTCTTTCTTTTTTTGCAAACCACAGTAAAGTGGGAGATTACTTCTGAAAATGTATTTTCTGTGTTTATTAGCTAGAACTCTTTTTAATTATCATTCTAGAAAAATATTTGAAACTAAAAACTGTCTCAGTGCACTCCAAAATAAGAAGACTGTTAATTTTAGTTTCTGATTCTTTCATAAAAATTGTTAATACATTTCACAAAAGAAAAATATGAGGGCTGGGATGTAGCTCAGTGGCAAAAGCGCTTGGCTAACAAGCGCAACGTCCTGGGTTCAATCCCCAGTACCAAAAAAAAAAAAAAGAAAAATATGAAATTTTCAGAAACATCAAAATAGAAAGATTTAGAAAAGAATAAGCTGTGTGGAATGTCACAAAACCAAAGCCCTGGGGGTACCACTGTGCAACTCCTATTCCTCAATCTACAATATGAAAGGAAAGAACAGGTCAGGAAGAAAAATTCCTTGTTTGTGCAAAGCTGGGCCTTGCAAAAATGCAATTTCTACTAAGGTGACTTATTATTATTTTATTATATTTTATTATATTTTATTATCATAAAAGACAGACATGTTGAAGTAGCACTGTGCCTCAAGTGGTAGACAGCACGCCTTGAGTTGAAGAATACGAGGACAGCACCCACATCTAGAGTTCAAGCCCCACAGCCGACCAAAAAAAAAAAAAAAAAAAACCAGGATTCTAAAAGACAGACATTGCTGGGTCATAGGGGAGCTCTATGTGGAGTCTTTTGAGGAACCTCCATACTGCTTTCCAAAGTGGTTGAACAAGTTTACACTCCCACCAGCAATGCAGTAAGGTTCCCTTCTGTCCACATTCCCTCCAGCATCTGTTGTTATTAGAGTTCTTGATTTTTGCCATTCTAACTGGGGTGAGGTGGTATCTCAAGGTTGTTTTGATTTGCATTTCTTTTATGGCTAGGGCAGTTGAGCATTTCTTCATGTGTCTATTGGCTATCCTTCTTTCCTCTTCAGAGAAGTTTCTCTTTAAGTCTTTAGCCCACTTATTTATTGGGCAGTTGTTTCTTTGAGGATTGGTTTTTGAGGAATTTAATTTCTTGAGTTCCAAGTATATTTTAGATATGAGGCCCTTGTCTGTTGTATGACTAGTGAAGATCTTCTCCCAATCTGTGGGTTTTCTATTGATCTTGTTAGCTATGTCCTTTGCCATGTAGAAGCTCTGCAATTTCATGCAAACCCATTTGTTCAACCTTTCTTTGATTTGTTGTGTTTCTGGGTCTCTATTAAGAAAATTTACCCAAATGATGACAAACAAGACCATACTAAAGCTCCTAGCACAACTATGCTTGTTGCAGCATAGATGAATGGATCAAGAAAATGTGGTGTGTATATATATATATCTGTATATGTATATATGTATGAATGTATAATATATATATATATTATATATATAATTGTAGTAAGCCAGGCCCAAAGAAACATAGGTCCCATGCTTTCCCTTATTTGCAATAACTAGTGTATGTCTGAGACAAGAAGAAAAGGTCAGATAAGTTGATGTTAGGTGAAATAAACCACAAGATAAGGACTCAAATGGTTTTTCTTTCTTGCTATTGTTTCTAACATATTTATAAGATGATTTCTTTGTTGCTTTGTATGTCCCTCCCCCACGGCATAACCCCTGTTCCATTGTATTTGATGTTGGTATAATTTGTGGAGAGAAAGGGAAAACAACAAATTGTTTAAATAGGGATACATGTGGACCCAATGCAACAATGAGATGTACAAGATGTTATGCCGAAAAACGAACTTTACAACTTTGGCGGGGGGCGGGGGGGGGGAGCGGGAATGGTAAGGGGAAACAAAGGAAGAGGCAACAATGCTTGATAAGAAATGTACTCATTACCTTGCTCACGTAATTGTAACCCCTCTGTACGGTATTTTTGCAATAAAAAACTTACTAATAAAAAATGACATATGTTGATTATACGTATTTAATACTTCTGAGATCAAACTATATGACCCTAAAATTCACTAAAATTTTTAAATTAAAATAATATTTTAAATTAAAATAATTTCTCAAGATCTATGAATATTTTGAAGATTGTTTTGTCCCAATCATACTAACCAATACTAAAAGCTGAAAGGGCCGGATGCCAGTAGCTCACATCTGTACTCCTTGCTACTGAGGAGGCTGAGATACGAGGTACAGGAACCCCTGCCCTTCACACATAGATAAAAGATAAATACTGTGTTTAAACTAATACTACTGTAAAATGTTCAAATAGTGACAGGTACAATGTTACAACCTCTTTAGGGCTTCCTTTGTGCCCCCAATTCTTTGAAAATGAATTAATTGGTTGAGTTTCAAGCAATAAACAAGATTCTAATATTTTGAAAATGCTCTGTGGTCACTGTACTTGATTTTGGTACCCTGATACTTGTATATACATTTGTCTAATTTAGGGAGGGGAAGGGGAATAACAAAAAGCTGAAACAAAGACACCTGTTGCAACAATGATACCCAAAAGGCAGTATACTGGAAATGAACTTTACAACTTTGGGGTTGGGGTGGGAAGAGGAGTAAGAGAAAGGATAGTGGAAGAACAAAAAGGGAGGGGTAACAATATACTCATTGCCTTACTCATGTAACTGTAACCCCTCTGTACAGCATCTTCACAATAAAATAAAATTTAAAAAAAAGAAAGAAAATCCATCTAAGATTTCTATCTATGTATTTAGTATCACATAATTTTGGATGGAAAGGGGTTCAGAGGTGTAGCCTTATTCTCTCCACCTTTAAAATACTCAAAAACAAATTTAAAGAATAAGGAAGCCATATTTTAGATTAAAACTATTTCTGTCACAACTACATGTAAAAGGATGATACTCTGAAAAGAAGGCATCGCTGGGCACTGGTGGCTCACGCCTGTAATCCTAGCTACTCAGGAGGCTGAGATATGAGGATCCTGGTTCATAGCCAGCCCAGGCAGGAAAGACCATGAGACTCTTAAATCCAATAAACCACCAGAAAAACGGAAGTGACGCTGCTGCTCAAGTGGTAGAGCGCTCGCCTTGAGCTGAAGAGCTGAGGGACAGCACCCAGGCCCACAGTTCAAGCCCCATGGCTGACAAAAAAGGGGGGGCATTAACGTTGATAGTTTCAGCTCAGTAAGTCTGATACTGTTTGTGTTAATGACTATAACTGCCTTCACCAAAGATTTTTTATTAAAATAGACAAAATGTAAGCTAATATCTGTGTGAGTTGAACACAATATTACTGTTCATTCCCCACCCCAAACACTCTAAAGGTAAAGTGTCCCATTCATAAATATCTGTGGATACTGCAGTATAAATTTTAGAAGTAAAGGCAGTGATGGGGAGATAATTAAAGGAATTACCCAATGAAAGAGTCACAACAATTTCATTTTTTAAAAGCAAGAACATCTGTGGGGCTAAGCAAAACTACTAGAAACCAGGATTGAAAATTCTAATGCCACTAGTGTCGTGGTTTCATTAACAGAGAAGGCATAGGAAAGTGTATAATACAAGGTTATAAATATCTCTAATCAAAGCATAAAGTCCATAACCGAGGAGCCCCCTTGGCTACTCTAGCATAACAGGTATTATTTAAGTTAACTAAATCATCAAACAAATGACATATAAACATCTTTAAAATCTAGAGAGTATTAAATCTTGGCATTAGAAAACAGTAAGTAGGAAAGTATTTCACTACAGACGTAGAAATTTGGACATGGAAAAGGGTCGGAAAAATGTACTAGGAACTTATTACTGGTATTTTCTGCTGTCTCTGAAGAAGGTTATGAATTTTAAATACCAAAGTTACGGCTATGTTGATTAATTCAAATACCTAATGCATGCCTAAAGCAAGGTCAGGTCTATGGCCTGCTGAGTCAATATCTAGCTGGGTAAGTGCATGTCTAGAGATTTGATTCCTTATTTTGTCATCCACATTAGTTTCCCAAGACTGGATATAAGCCAAGCAAGTAGGAGGTAGGTGACTAGCTGAATTAATTTTTTAGTGATAAGAGGCATATATATGCTTAATTAGAAATATGTCCTTAAAAATGAACCAAAGATTATAATAACAGAATTGATTCTGAAGATCTCTTGAAATAACTATAACAAAAACAGGAACAATAAATTAGAAGACAGAAAATTATCATAAATTATAATATATGTACTGTATAGTATATTTTAGTACTTAATGTTTTCAAATATTAAAAATAATATTTGTGCATATGGCAAGCTGTTTAGCTTGTAAATAGAATAGATAACCACTTCAAATGAATGATCCTAAACTAGACCCATGATAGATTTTGATAATCTCTAGACTAGTTAATTAAGGGTAGAATGTTGGTCCCATTTATTCAGGAGACTAAAATTCATGGACTTTTATTTAGTCATAATTTTTTAAATGTAAAATATGTAAAAATTACATGAAAAATTTCTAATATAATGTTGAGTAGGAATTATATCCTTTTGTCCTGAACTCGTTTCTGGAGTCTAAAAAAGAAATTAAATGGGGCTGAAGATATAGGAGATATCTTCTAAGATATAGGAGAATGCAATCAAGCTCAGTCAGATGTCAACACTGCAGTCACAGTATCAGCATCATAACTGCTTTATCTTCTTCCTAGGGCAAAAATAAATATCTGCAGAAGAAGCTATAACTCCTCAAGTCAAATAAAAAGGAACTCTAAAGCATCATTAGCAACTGGGAAAATTTGCCACTTAACCGTGCGCTTAAGTTGCTGCTACCGAAGCCTACACAGATAATAATTATAAAGAATGGCAAGACCGAAAGTTCTCTGGCAAGGTAGGAAAGCTACAGCTCCACATTTAGCATGGCAATCATATATACTTTGTGTGGACTTCCAATGAGTTCAAGTAAAACTTGAATGATGAGTCACTTCTTGATGTGGTTCTAGAAGCTGAAGCCTGGGAGTGTATTATACATTTCCAGAACTAAAAAGTAAAGAGAGGGCAACATATGGCCTTCTTTCCATCATCAGAACCAAGGCGCTCAGGATGGTGATCAATGGCTAGAAGTCAGCTAGAAAGGCAGGGGTGAGCAGTATAGACATAAACATACCTATAGCCATGGGCTGTTATACAGAGATGGAAGTATTCTTATTGTCAACTTCCTCCCTGACAGCCCTCAATAGGAGGGACTTCAAAAAGAAAAAAACATATCCAGCACTTTGGGACACCCTCTCCTTTCCCCTTTCCCTTTCTAATCTCTGTCCCTTCCTTTTTCCCTCTCTTTCTTTCACCATTTCTGTTTCTTCCTGTCATGTTTGTGTCTGTCTCTCTTTGTCTGTCTGCCTCACTCAGTCTTTCTGTGTCTGTCTCTCTGTCACTGGATCTGTTGATGTCTGTCTGTATTTCTGTCTGTCTCTCACACTTATATAAGCACATACACATGCATTCATGTGCAAACACACACACATACACTACCAGTTTTGGAGAGCAAGGAAGGTGTGTGCATAGGTACAGGTGTCTCTAGCCTTCTACTGAAGTCTTGCTAAGGTAGGTGTGAAGGTGTAGAGATGAAATGTAAACTTAATATGAGGTTTGAGTTTAACATTAGATTGAAATTAAATAACAATACTGACTGGCACAATTCATCGGATTAAACCAAGTTACTATATGAACCAGCAATTCTATATGCTACTATGTACTCAAGAGAAATAAAAACATATCCACACAAAAACTTGTACATGAATGTTTACAACAGCATTACACATAATAGTCACACTATGAAGAATTCACATTTATATAAGCTGAAAAATGAATGAGCAAAATCTCATATATTAATGCATTATTATTTATCTATTCTTTGGGTATATTATTTGTCAGTAATCAGAAATGAAGTACAGTGGTATGCTATGTTGGTGAGTTTTGTGAATAGCATACTAAGGAAAAGAAGCCAAAATTCTGAAAGTATAATATATGTAGTCTGCATTGATTAATAGTCACTGAATGAATGAACATATGGTAATATCTCTAGAGAAAGAGAGAACAGTGGGATCCAGGTTGGATAAAGCTAAAGACAACTGCTCAAAAGAAATGTAAGATTGTTCAATCACTTTGGAAAGTAGTCTGGAGGTTCCTCAAAAGACTCCACATAGAGATCCCCTATGCCCAGCAATCCCACTTTTGGGCATTTACCCGAATGATCACAAACAAGACCATACTAAAGCTCCCAGCACAACTATGTTTATTGCAGCATTATTTACCATAGCTAAGATATGGAACCAAGCCAGATGCTCCTCAGTAGATGAATGGATCAAGAAAATGAGGTGTGTGTGTTTGTGTGTGTGTGTGTGTGTGTGTGTGTGTGTGTGTGTGTCTCTCTCTCTCTCTCTCTCTATATATATATATATATATATAGACAGACAGACACACACACACACACACACACACACACACACACACACACACACACACACACACAATGGAATTCTATGCCTCCATCAGAAAGAATGACATTAGCCCATTTGTTAGGAAATGGAAAGACTTGGAAAAATTACATTAAGTGAAGTAAGCCAGGCCCAAAGAAACATAGGTCCAATGGTTTCCCTTATTTGCAATAACTAGTATATGTCTGGGACAATCAGAAAAGGTCAGATAAGAGGATGTTAAGCGAAATGAACCCCAAGATAGGGACACAAGTGTTTTTTTTTCTTCCTTGCTTTTGTTTCGAATATATTTATAAGGTACCACGTGTTTTTTTTGTTGCTTTGTATGTCCTTCTCCCACGGTATAACCCCTGTTTTCACTGTGTTTGATGTTGGCATAATTTGGAGAGGGGAAGTGAAAAACAAATTGTTTAAATAGGGATACAGGTGGAACCATTGCAACAATGAGATGTACAAGATGCTATGTCGAAAAATGAACTTTACAACTTTGGCAGGGGTTGGGGGAGTGTAGTCCTGGAGATGGGAGGACAGGGATGGTAGGGGAAAAAACAAAGGAGGAAGCAACAATGCTTGATAAGAAATGTACTCATTACCTTGCTCATGTAACTGTAACCCTTCTGTACAGTATTTTTACAATAAAAACATTAAAAATAAATAAATCCATTACAATCTTACAAAAAAAGAATGGGTAACAACTGCCTGTGAAATATTTCAATTGTCAGGGAAAATGTACGCCTTTAAGAAATTGCTATAAAATGTAAATGTTCAAATTATATTTCTACCTACTTTCATTTTCCCCTGGTTTCTCTTCTTTACTACTTGGCATAATACAAAGTGCCCAAGTCTCTGCTAATAATAGTGTAAAAATATGCAGTACTGTGAATTGCATCACAAACAAAAGACTTCATCACTAGGGATTGAAATGAGAAGAGCTCAACAGATTCAGTTCCAGTACTTTTCCTACCAAATTAATGTTGATAAATAAATGCTATAGTGGAAACAAACAAACAAACAAAAACAGTTGAAGTGATCTAATCTTTCAAAAAGGTTCCCCTAAGTCTCCTTAGTCATCATCATAACCATGTTTATCTTCTGGAAAGAGCTCCATAAGTAATTTAAGCGATGGGAAAAGACACTGCAGGAGTGAACACTGGTTTTTTCAGGGATATTTTCCATATGGTTTCAATGTTTGATGGCACAACTGACACCTGCAATCAAGTTATCTTCTGCTTTGATCTCAGTATCACCAATAAATAAGATAAAACAGCAAAGCTCCTCAATCTCACATGGGTAGATTATCAATTATTTCCTTCATCATGCATTTAATAAGGTGCATGTGATATTTCCAAACTTGCAAACTACTGAGTAGTTTAATGCATCCTTATCGTCAACGATGGTAGACTGGCTAAAGGCTAATCTACATTGGGTGTCTCCTGTCATTGGGTAAGCACCAATTTATGTACTACTATTAACTGTGAGGTAAGTTTATTATTACTTTAATTTTTCATATGAGAATAACAAGTATGAAGTTTAGTACCTTAGTCAAGGCCAGTAGCAAGTGGTAGAATCTAGAGTACTGTTATATTTCCTAGAATCTAGCAAATACTTCCATTAGAAATCTAAAAAATAGGGTGGGGGCGGGGGGAGGATGGGAAGGGATGGGAAGGGGAAACAAATGAGGAGGCTACAATGCTTGATAAGAAATGTACTCATTATCTTGCCCATGTAATTGTAACCCCTCTGTATTTATTTATTTCACAATAAAAAAGAAATCTAAAACATATGTATTGAATATTAAAAGTAAACAAATGAGTAGTATAAACAAATATCTTAAAGATAAATTTGGTAACATAAAAATAGGTAATACTTGTTTTATGACTACTAGTGCCATTGCTTTCTAAAACTATCTACAAAAGTTCTCTATTTAATCATCATGCTAATGTTATAGGGTTTGTACTGCTTTGATGTATTTATACAGACCAGTTCATTAAAACTTAAAACCAGCTTGCCCACTTGCCAAATGGATCATGATTAATATAGAGATGAGCCAAGATTCAATCCAAGTTAACTCAAAATCCTTTATTCTCAAATGATAAAATGGTATGTCTGTATTATTATGGAGAAACTGCCATAAGTCATCCAACCAACTGTGGAATAAAATAATAGTTTATATTAATAATATTTTTGCTCTCTTGACATAATCATTTCTAGGAAAAGCCAGTGTTTCTAAAAAAATGTGATGAAAAAAAACGATACTATTTTATGTATTTCTTTAAATATCAAAGGACCTAGCTACTACAGAGAAGTCTGTTTTAGATTTGAAGTTAAAATTCAAATTTCTGTATTTTCAATATTGTTTTAAGCACATCAATTGGGGCTTTGGGTTCTTCAGGCTCATATTTTATAACAGAAAACAGCAACCAATTTAGATATTTCTAGAATTCATGAGCACATGAGTTTTATTAAGTATGCAAAATTAGGCATTACTCTTTAACAAGCAATTGGTTTTCATATATTTTGAAGCTATCCTTTGCATTATAATTGCTCAAAATTCTTTGGTCTTGTAAGTTGAAAGATCCATTTTTGATCTAATAGAGTGCCATAGTCATCATGTACAGAAAAAAACATTCCCACACAATTGGATCAATATCTGTTGTAGAAAGTCTAGACTAGATTAATTGGGTTAGTATGTGTTTGGATTTTAGCCATTTTATCAGGTGTCTTGAATTGGCTTCTAAAAATCAATATGTCCTTTGTCACTTTCAAGGTTGGCAGTGTGTCAGAGATATTCACCAGAACAGTCCAAGGCAAAAGGTAACTTTTTCTTAAGCAATCATACACTTTGTGGTAAAGGTAAAACAGATGGGTCCAAAGAGAATGCAGAATTGATCACTGGGTTTATTAACCAAACCTGCACATGTTACTTTATTTAAGATAACTATAATATTCAATCTTTATCCCTGATATATTGCCTTCCCTCATGCTATAATATCCAAAAGTAAGGCTTCATTCATTAGTGAAAACAAACAACATAACAATAATAAAAGATCAATATTATTTTCATGAATTTCAAACTGTTTTTTTTTATTTAAATTTTATTTTATTTTATTTGAGAACATACTGTACAGAGGGGTTACAATTACATTGGCAGGATAATGCATACATTTCTTACCAAGCATTGCAGCCTCCTCCTTTGTTTACCCTTCACCTCCCTTCCCAGCCTCCCCCCTACCCCCCACCCAATCATACCCCCCTCCCCCCCACACCGACATTGTAAAGCTTGCTTTGACATGACATTTTGTAATTCTCCTTGTTGCAACAGGTCCACCTGAATCCTTAAACGACTTGTTTGTCCCCATCTCCTCCACATGTTATACTGACATCAAATAAAGTGAAAGCGGGGGTTAAACTGTTTTAACAGCTGTTATAAAGTTGCTGTCACAAAGTCATAGGTGGTACAGAAAAAGACTAAGATCATTTTATAATTTTTTTCATATGTGTTTGTATTGATCTTGGTGCTGGGCCTGGATGTTGTCCCTGAGCTTTTGCTCAAGGCTATTAGTGCTTTACCACCTGAACCACAGCTACACTTCTTTCATTGATTTTTGCTGATCACCTGAAGACAAGAGTCTCACAAACTTTCCTGTATAGACTGGCTTCAAACCACAACCCTCAGATATCAGCATCCTGAGCAGTTAGGATTACAAGTGTGAGCTACTAGATCACAGCTCCTAATTTGATTTTTAACTTTTCTTTATATGTTATGGCTATACTGTAAGATTAAAAATATCAAGCAGAAAGAGTATTTAACCAAGAAATGGAAAAAAATACAGCTATACAAAATGTCTACAGTAGTCACCTAGGAGTGACAAAAATTACGTATTTTCAAAATTTGACTATACACAAAAACACATTCTACTTGTATATTTCAGAAACAACCAAAGTCAACATTAGTATGTAAATCTGTTGGGAATAAAATATGTCTCTATATAAATGTTAATAGTTAATAGATTAAGTTTAACTAAATAATAGGTTAGTTTGATTTATTTTAAATCTGAAACAGATATATATTGAGGATAACTGTGAATATATCATCAGGGTACCTTGCTTAGAGCTGGAAACTCATTATCACAAGTATCATCCTGAAAAAGAAAAGAACTCGGGGCACTTAGGCCTTTTGCTCAAAACAAAAATACAAACGAGAAGGTAGTGAAACCTTCCAGTCCTCAAAAATGGACAGGTGTCTGAATAATGGGAAGTCAAGCTTCAGTTTGAACAAGAACATGAAAAATAATATCCAGTCCAAGAAATTAAATATGTAGTACGCTAAATCAGATGTTGGATCATGTGCTGGGAGAAATTAAATGTAAAAGTGAAGATGGAAAAAAATATATATTCATTATAACTTAGGTTTTTCACATAAGAGGAAACAGCTGCTACAATTTCTTTCTAAGAGATTAGCATAAACTGGCAACTGGTAAACTCTCACCAGTAATACTCACTACTCAGGAAGCTGAGGTTTAAGGATCACAGTCAAAGCCAGCCTTGGCAGGAAAGTTGATGAGACTCTTATCTCCAAATAACTGTCCCAAAGCTGGAAGTGACGTGGCTTACAGGGTAGAGGACCAGACTAGAGCAGAAAGGCTAAGAAAATGCCCCATTCTGCACTAAATAAATAAATAAATAAAGTTATTAGTGTAGTTGTGGAAGTTGTGTGAAAATAGCTTTCCACTGTCTAGGAGAGAATTCGTTTCTGCCTACACTGTGCCTCCACCTGTCTCTCTCAATTCTTTTCTTGCAATTCTTTCCACCCTCACGGTGTGGAGTGATCTATCCATACATGACAATTTTACAATTCTATGTCTTACCTCTGCTCTGAATTCTTGTCTCCAATTTGTTTATATTGTCTCTAATTTGTTTATCTCCAGTTTGTTTATTAGAGCTCAGGGAAGGGACACCTGTTGCTTTGTATAACCTTCCTCTACATATTAGGTGGACCATAACTCACTCCTTGGTACTAATTGCTTCTTTGTTTTTATTAAGATGAATTGAGAATTGCATTCTGTGATGGAATGGACAAATTTCGGGGAGGGGGAGTTACCTTCTTATTCTACAAGAGCCTTCTAAGAGAAAACAAAAGCAGAATATGTTTATTGAATTTTCTACCCAGGGAGGATAGCTTAAGGATTACATTTTTTCATCTTATTAGTGATATTTCCTCTAGTAATATTGAATTGGACTTAGTCAAAATATGTGAAGTCCCAGGACATCCTTATGATGAAAGAATCAAATTGAACATAAGCAACTAAGAAATATTTCTGCCTGAAAGCAAATCTAAAAAAGAATTGAGGATTCATGGAAGAGCAGGAAGCAAAGTTGAAGCTAATTGCAATCAAAGCAAGGAGCTTTCTTATCTAGTTCCTCATTGATCACTCAGTAACAAAAGCACATTGGCTGCTACACACAGATATACAAAAGGAGATTTTTTTTTCTCCCCACTTTCACCATTTTTCATGATGTTCTTCATTTAGGTGGTTAGTTCTGTAAAAGTTACTTGAGATACTGCTGAGTTTATACAACATGGATTATACTTCATTATATTGATTTTTTTCTTTTCCTTGTTTATTATTTATTGTCAAGGTGATATACAGAGGAGTTACATAAGTAAGGTATTAAGTACATGTCTTGTCAAACTTGTTACCCCTTCCCTCATTTTTTCCCCACTTTTCCTCCCTCCAATCCCCTGAGTTGTACAGATCATGTCCAACATATTGTCCTGTGATTATCGCTGTTGCATTGGTTCCCCCTTGTCCTTTGTCTCACTATTCTGTTGTTCCCCTTGCCTTCCCTAATTCAAATAAATGTATATACAATACCAAGGTGCCAAAATCAAATTTGGTGACAACAGGGGATATACCAGAGGGGGAACAACATACCAAAGAACCAAGAAATCACATAGTACATTAAAAACAGTAACAACAAAGAAAAACCTTTCATTGAGCATTCACTAACTGAATGATGGGTACTTGAAATGTACCAGATATCTGTCTTCACTTACAGTGTGATTTAATCAAAGAAATTATACCATTTCTTGAAAATGATAAGGTAGAGTCTTTTAATATTACCAAGTGTCCTATGATTTAGAAATTACTGTCTTCCCTTTACAGGTCTAAATATTTGTATATAATATTGAAATTGAAAAGCACTATATCAAAATTCCCAGAGACTGAATTCCTATAAAAGACATTAAAAATGGTAATCCAAAGTGATGTATTACAAAATTTTTACTGACTTAACTGTAAATTAAGATTAGGAAAACTTCCATGGATAAAAACCATTTTTTTGTGTGTTTGAGTCATAGAAGAATTAGCACTTTTTTGTCAATAGAGCTTCATTTTGTTAACTTTAGTTAAGTTTATAAACACTAATAATATCAAAATATATTTCTTAGAATTATTATAAATTGGAATATTTTTCTTTGGAGCAAAATTTCACTAAATTAATGAGAAGACTTTTGCATTTTCTTACTTATATTTCCAAGCTTTATGAAAATTTCAAACAGTACTAAAAATCATATGGTTAAATCCTCTCTTAATAGTTTCTCAAATTGAGCTTCAAGTGCATTTTCTTTAATACTTACAATTTCTCATAGTTGAAGAATGCTGACCTTATGGTAGGTGAAGTAAATCTTGCCTTCATTATTGGGAAATACTGTGAGCTCAAAGAAGACTCTCAACATTAATTTAATCTGCTTCTCCTGAACTGTCTGTTTGATCCTTTAATGACCTACTTAGGTCTGGGATCATGCCTATAAACTGATTAATTTATACCAATGTGGGTCACCAACTCATTTTGCTTAATATTACACAGGAATTGTCCATGATTTCTAACACTGAATCTTGTTCACTCATCATACTCAATATATTCCTCCATAACAAAGTCACATTACATTGCCAATGTTCAACTCTTCCTATTCATTAACTGGATCCCTTTCACTGAATTTTATAAAATAATTTTATATTTGAAATGACTCCTTAATGTGAGCATTATGTGATATAAAACAAGTAATGTAACAAGAAAGAAAGCAAGACAAGTGAGAAAGAAAAACACTTCACTACTTTACCTTTGACATGTACTATGATCATGTCACATTGTTTCATGTTCTAAGCCATAATTTGCTCATCTGGTATAATTAACCCCCCATATTTTCCAAAGGTTTGATGTGACAGAATAACAAACACAGAAGTGTAATATCTCTGTTGTAATATCAGCACAGGATAATCTTAACAATTTACTGGCTGTGGAAGATGAGGGAGAACAATGAAGGGGTGACACTGAGCAAGCTGCAATGTATTCATAAACTGACATGTTGCGTTAACACCCCTTTGTAAACTACTTAAACCCATACTTAAAAAAGTTAAGAACTTACTATGTGGTTTTTGGCTGAGGACATATGAACTTGGAGATATCTAAAGTGGAATCACAGTACCATTATCCATTTCATTTTGGGGGATCTGCACACTACCTAACCTTAGATTCTTCAAACAAAAATGAGATTAATTATATTCATAGGACTACTTTAAATATTTCATAAGGTGATATATACACACTCTTACCCTGTTAAATGCTCAAAAGTAGTAGCAATTTCCAAAAATGACAGGAGTTTAGAGTATGTACTTTTATTGCTATTGGTTGTAATTCATTTAGAGAAATGACAGCTTTTATGCCTCAGGAACTTAAAATACTAAGAGAGAGTCCTAATCCAAATTCCTAATGAAGTTCTTGAACTTCAGCAGGAAAAAAACAGCCTCCGGAACATACTATTTGAGGATGTTTAGATAAATGAATCTATTTCTTCTCTCAGTTCTGTAACCCAGAGATATAAAATGAACTGAGACACCTCAGTTCACATCTTTCCATCAATTAATAAGCAATGATCACAGCTGGGAAAGCTTGTGGCAGCTATGAAAATGCAGGTGGAGATGTCTCTTCTCTTTCATTACAGTCTTGAGAGTTGTGGCTAGGAAAATGGTAAGTAAATAAGAAAATAAAGGACAGCTACCGAACCACAAAGAATCACAGACTTTCCCCAGAAGAGCATATTATGCATGGTGGTTGAACGTATCAGCACCATATCCATATTTAATGTGGGTTAAGGCAGAAGGGAAACCTCAGAGACTACTACTAAAGATGCTGCAGAAATTACTGAAAGTTCAGTTTACAGCTTCCCTTCAAATCTATGCTTTCAACTCATTCTGGGGGAAAGGCAAAGATGTTTTGTCTGTGAGCTACATTCTCTTCATAGATGCTCATTCATATTTTCTCATGAAGTCAGTTTGCCTGAGGGACTCAGACATTCTGTTCCAGCTTAGTAAAAATTCAAATGAACTGTAGACAAATATAATTTGCCTCTTGGCCTCAATTAGCCAGTGCATCATCCCCAAATCAAAGCAAACACTCATGAAAAAGCATGAAAACACCCATGAACTGAGAGCAATGAGGGAGATAGAGCTGGTTCAGTTTCCATCAGTTTCCAGCAACTCTGTCTCTGCTTCTTTCATTTCATGGGCCCAAGATGCTTTTCATTTTCTCCTACTTACCAAGGGCTTTGTTTCATCTTCATCTTTGAAATAATAGAGCTGATCTCCCTTAAGCACAAACCAGCGGGTATGCCATGTCTTGACAAAGCCTCCTTGCTTTCTCAGCCACCCACACTTCATGGCATTCTGCCGCCCTTGGCCTTGTTGGGGGTTCTCCATGGAGTCATTGTTCTCCTCCATTATCAAGCAAATGGATGTTCCTAGTTAGAAGACAAAAGCAAATGGAAAGAATAAAGTACTCCATCATTGTTCCTCCTCTCCTATATCGTCCCTGTTTCTTTTTTTCCCCTCAAGGTTGGCCCTCTACCACTTGAGCGACACCTCCACTTCTGCCTTTTTGCTGGCTAACTGGAGATAGTTTCACAGACTTTTCTTCCCAGGCTGCTTTGAACTAGGATCCTCACATCCCAGCCTCCTAGGTAGATAAGATTACAGACATGAGCCACCAGTAACTCTATTCTTAAAGAAAAAAAAAGAAAAGGCAAGGGGAAAGGATAGAAAATGTTTATCAACTCATTAGCTAAATTTCTGGAAGCAAAACCACAGATCCACCAACAGTATGCCCAGATGAAATTTGGAGAAAGCTTGTGCTTTCCTACTTTTTTCAATGAGCTTTTATCCTCTATAGAATTAAAGAACAAACAGGGAAGTTCCAGAGGTCCTGTGTCAGAAGCACATTTTGAAAGCAAAACCACCAACAAAATCCTATGTACATGTGCTGCACATAGGCAAATCTGTGATTGCCAGAGCAAGCACTAGCCCCACACATGTTAAAAGTTAAAAGGGACTATTTTTAAAAGCTCAATGGAAGACATTTGGTTTGCATATGTGAAATTTTCTCAAAATGTAGCTACCTTCTTCCTTCACAGTATCTCCTTGCAAGTTTCTCTGGCTCTTCAGTACAGCTGAAAAAAAAAAAATAAGAGAAACAGAAAAAAAGCCTTACATGGCTAATTGAGGTTCTGTCTCCTGACATCCATCATCAAACTGTAAGTAATACTGATGCTCCTAGCCCAGAACAGGTTATATGTGAAGGAGTTTAAGCCACATACCCTACACATAATAAGAACATGTGTTCACTGTAGAGCAAATAGTCATCAATAGTTGGAAAGCTCAATGGTTTCGGTAGGAACACAGGATGTGGGCTTTCTGAGAGAGCTAAAGATAAGCATTCAGAATGAAAGGGAACATTCACTGGTGGCTCACACTTATAAGCCTTACTATTCAGGAGGCTAAGATCTGAAAATCATAGTTTGAAGCCACCTGGTATAGAAAATTCTGTGAGATGCATATCTCCAAGTAACCATCCAAAAGCCAGAAATAAAGCTGTAGCTCAACTGATAAGAGTACCAGCCTTGTGCAAAAAAGCTAAGGAAGAGTGCATGGATCTTCAGTGCATACAATATACATGTATTTGCACTGAGGAAGTGAAATTACACAGTTATCTTTCTGTCTTTGATGAAGGTTCAGAGATTAACTGGTGAAACAGAAAATTTCCTCTAGACATATTAATACACAAACCTCCTATTTTATTGTTTTCTAGGAAATCCCAGAAGATAAGCTATCTTTTTGACTAGATTTTGTTTTCATCACTAAGTTTCTAACCAATTTCTATGCTCCCAGTTCTCTGAAGTTTCTATGATGAGCGCTTATCTACATTTCTTCATTAGAACTCTAACCCTGCATTAGTAAGCCTTGTCCAGTTCCTCGAATATAATCCTGCCACCTATAGGTACAGTGATAAAGCCAAACTTCAGTTTTTATTGCTTTGTATTCTCATCATTTCAACCTTTTTTTTCTGAGTTTCTTCCTCCCCTGGAATACATATTAATTTCTTTACGACTTGTCTTTATCTTCTCTTGAAACTACTTTTGGACTTCAAATTTGATCATTTCAGGTGTTTTAAGTGTTATGTCCCTGGGGCAAGAACTTTCAACTATTTTCATAGAACTTGACCTAATATGAAGAGCCAAATAAAAGCCACTTTAAATAAGCAATAAATATTGTAATATAATTTAGATAATAAATATGCTTGTTTAGACCACCCAAAATATTCTCTTTTTGCCTTTTTTGACCTTGTTCACTTTTTTTTTTTTTTTTGCCAGTCCTAGGGCTTGAACTCAGGGCCTGGGCACTGTCCCTGAGTTTCTTTTGCTCAAGGCTAGCACTATTCCACTTGAGCCACAGCACCACTTCCAGCTTTTTCTGTATATGTGGTACTGAGGAATCGAACCCAGGGCTTCATGCATGCTAGGCAAGCACTCTACCGCTAAGCCACATTCCCAGCCCTTTGTTCAATTTATTTTATCATATTTATCTACCCTTTGACCAGCATTTTAATTTAGAAAGTTAAATAGGATCATGAAACAAGCATGCAAACACACACACACACACACACACACACACACACACACACACACACACACACACACACACTAGAATACGTTATAGAAAGACAATTCTTGTGGACATTTTTTCTTTCTTCTCAAGCTCATGTTTTTAATTAAGTTTAAAAATATTTCTCTAAAGGAATTCAAAGTAATTAGTAACCATCAATAATATAGAAATACAAGTGAGCAGCTCCCCCTTTTCTCTACTATTAATACCTTAGTGAAAACTTAGTGAAAACATTAGAAAATAGTTCATAATTTTTGTTTATGCTTATGTCTGACTGAAACCAAGAGATCATTGCCTACTGCACTCCTCCTGAACTACTTTTATGTTCAAGATTTCATAACATATCCAAAAGTATTTTTTTGGCAGTTCTTGGGCTTGACCTCAGGGCCTGATCACTGTTCCTGAGTTTCTCTTTGCTCAAGGCTTGAGCCACTTGAGCCACAGCACCAGTGTATGTGGTACTGAGGAATCAAACCCAGGGCTTCATGCATCCTAGGCAATCGTTCTACCACTAAGCCACACTCCCAGTCCCCAAAACTATTTTAATAATACTAATTATAACAATTTGCTAAAACATAATTCAAGTATGTTTATCATATCCCTGAAGAGAATAATGTCACAACTATTGCCAGATGCCTAAAATTGTTTTACAACAATAACTATGATTTTATACTAAGCAGTTTTCATATTTTTAGAAAAATTGAATGCTTCAAATGCTGGTTTTGTCATTAAAATAAGGATTCTGGATTAGATTATTTTGAACTATGGTTCCTTCTAACAGTCTGAAATCCTTCATTAATAATCCTGTAATTGTAGGGACACCAGATGGCCTCCATGTGTCATACAGTGTCTGGTATATGATGAAGGTCAATTAGTGTTTGGTTAATTATTCAGTTTTGCAATTGGTTTCACACTAATGTCTACAAGTGAATAGGTTTACTTCTAAAACCTGATTCTGCTCTAAACTTTATTAATAAATGATACAATCATACATTCATTTGTAGATAATTTACTATTTATTCTCACTCAGCATATTAAATCAGTCAATTGAAAAGATAACATATTCAAAGTATTAAAATCTGTCTAAGTAGATTCCTCTCCATTATTAGGTCTGAAAGAGTCCAAACCCTGTGGGCCTGGCCATCTTTTGAAGGAGAGAATTCTGATAGCATTCCAATGGGTGTTTGCAGCTTCTACTTTTAGTCACAAATGAAAACACACAGGTACAAACACATATTTTATTCCCCAAAATGCAACCAAAGTGAACTTTTAAAAATTCATATCAGACAATGATACTCTACACTGAAATTTTTATAGGCTACTCATTGTACTTATTTCAAAACCCAGAGCCTTCCAAAGCCTCTAGTCTCTGAATCATCTGGTGCTAATTTACCTGCCACCTCCTGGCCCATCTCCAACCACCAACCTACCCATATTCACCCCACCCCACCAGACTCCTTTCAGCTCTTGAAAAGCCCAGGCTCCTTTATGTTTGGAGTTTTAATGTTGGCTAATCTCTTTTCCCTGACTCTTTGCATAGCCTGTACCTATTCATCAAAGACTCAACCTAAAACCTGCCTTCTCCGTGTCATGCTTACATTGTTCATTCTCTCTGTGTCTTTTTGTTTTAATTTCTGGTTTTGTGTTACCTCCTTATGAAGAGACTTTAAACTTCATGAAGCTCAAGAATGTAGTCTTCCTCCCTACAACCTCCACAGTGCCTCCTCCATGCTCAATAAGCAACTACTAAGTCCATAAATGAAGCTACCTAATAACTATGATCAAATTCCTATACATAATATGTTGATGATTCTATGAGGGCAAGTCTAAGTCTTTAATGAGGGCCTAATCACTGCTTCTGAGCTTTAGTCCTTAAGGATAGTACTCTACCAGTTAAGCCACAGCTCCACTTTCAACTTTTTGGTGGTTAACTGACTTAGCTGGCTTTGAATCTAGATCCTCAGGTCCCAGCCACCTCAGTAACTAGGATTACAAGTGTGAGCTACCAGCACCCTGCTGGAGGGCTCTTTTTAATTGCAGTTAAATGTCTTACAGAAAATTGTATAATTAAAAATCTTTGGATTCCTTACTTCTGATGTAGGAGAGCTTACTTGGTATGGAAAGTGTTCTTAAACACAAAATTATCACATCTGAACAAGTCCCAAACTGCTCTTTATGAAAAATATAACCTTTAAAATGTTTACTTTTTAGTCTTTAAAGTAACTATGTTTACCCATTGTGGTTGAACACCAAGAAAAGTAATCCATTCAGTTCAAATTCCCAGGGAATGATTTCACTAACTGTCCACTTGGAAAATACATTTTCTACCATCAGAAAGTCCCAGCTGAGTTGTTCATGAGATTACAAAGTAAAATTACTCATAGCATTATCAACTCAATAGCAATGAAAATATAAAAATAATGTAAATGCATGACTATTACATATTGCAACTAAAACAATTGATAAAGTAACCTATATTTTTCTACCACTCTTAGGCAAAAAGCCTTTATGATAGCTAACATGCCATGCTAACATAAAGAAAACTGACAGCTAAGAACTGTAGCTTGGATGCTGATTTAAAAAAAAATGCATCATGGCATACTGATCTTAGCTGGCCAACTTGTGATATACAAGAAGACCTCATTGATCTGCAGTTTTTGAGGCTAGTCTAAGCAAAATGTTTATGAGACCCCATATGAATCACACCTCCATGCCACACATCTGTCATCCTAGCTATGGTGGAAATAAATAGGAGAATTTCAGCTCAAGCCAGTCTGAGAAAAAACTATCAAGACTTTATCTCAAAAATAACCAGAGCAAAAACTAGAGATGAGATATCATGTAGTAGATTACTTGCTTAGCAAGCAAGACACCCTAAGTTCAAACTTTAGAACCACCAATTTTTTAAATTAAGTTTGAGTAACTAAAAGAAGTTACTCATTCCTCGGCCTGCCCACTTTTTCCTCTCATATGTACTTTTATTTAATTTTCACTTTGCTTTGCATTAACCAAAAACTTCTCCTACAAAGTCCTTCTGTGTCTATCTTCAGTTGATGAGACCAAGAACATTCTGACACTGTGACCTGAATCCTGTAACAATACAGGGCACAGGAAGTTCCCATTATTCAATGGGCTTTGAATTGTTTTTCAGCTGAAGAACGAGTTTCACCCACTTGTGATTCTACCCAGAACTAGCAACATGATATTGTAAAGTATGATGAGAGTGATATTCATACTCATAACAGTTTTCTCAACTCAAACGTTGCACATTTAGGTATTTAGATTAGCGACTTGATCTTAATAAAAAATACACACAGTAAATAGAATTCTGGATGCTACAGAGTTGCAATAGATTTGAACTTTGCTTATATACATTCAACTATATGTGTTTAGCAAACATGTGAACAGAAACCAGTCAATCACTGACCTAAAAGAGGAGAGTAAAATTCCACCACCCTGCCTCCATGTAATGAGTGCTCACACAGCTTGTGAGACATGCAGATGCTGTGTGTATTAGGCTTTTCTGCCACTGGGGGATGGATATCTTGCTGTGTAAATGTGATCGCAGAGTTTAGGCACCTATGAATTCACACCTTATGGATCTTCAAGACTAAAAACTTGCTCCAGTGGTCCAAACAAAGTGATCTGTTACAGGGCTAGGAAACTTGGCTACATTGCCATTTATGAAAGATTTATGATGCTTTCAATACTGGCATTAGAAGCAAGTTTCTTTGTAAGATATGCTTCGAATGTTCATTAAATAGTTAAAATAGCTAATACTTATGGCAAATTTTATTTTCTATATTTTAAAACCTGCTTTGTTCTATAGCTGTTGATGACATGCTAGTTTATCAAGCAGTAGGATTGGCTGTATGTCTAAATCCTAACGTGAATCCTTTCTATTCAAAATAGTTCACAGTCTAAAAATGTACATAAAAGCTATGCACCAGTGTCTTGAAACTTTAATCCTAGCTAATCACAAGGCTGTGATCTGGAGAATAATAGTTCTAAGGCATCCCAGGCAGAAAGTCCTTGAACCAGCAAAAAGCCATACTGGAGGTGTGGCTCAAGTGGTAAAGTGCCAGGCCAACTTAACCAAGCTGAAGAAGTGTCAGACTCTGAGTTCAAACCTCTGAAACACCAAAAGAAACACCTCACATAAAGAATGATGTGTCATGTGCATGCATATATGTGTCATATATGTCCATAAATGTGTGCATAACATGTGCTGATAGTGGTTGAGGGGTATACACATTGTCCATGGCTTCCTCTGAAAAATAAACTTCCTTAAGGGAAAACATTTATTGTTCTTTTTTCTAATTTTTAAAATACTAAGTGCCATGCCACAAGAAGACATGTATATACATATACATCTGTAGATAAGATGATAAGAACATGAGATGAAAATATTTCAGGAAGGTTTAAGGGGAAACACTTGGAGTTTCACACCCTGAGTTCACTAAAGGACCTGGCTCTGCTATTATTATAGTTAATCTATGAAATTATGTATTTACTTTTATAATTTTACAGAGCATTTCTTCATAACTAACCACACATCTAATTTAGCACTTAGCATTCTTTTAACACACTAAGCATTAAATAATTTCAGGCTAAATAATATAAGCATATTTTCCTGAGAGTCAATCACAGTTAATTTAAAATACTCACCCTTCTACTGCAGCTGGGCATGAATACTTTCTCCATCCTCTCACTCCATCTGGATTTTCCCTTCTCTCTCTCTCATAGTCCAGTCTATCTCTTCTAACTCTCTCTACTTATAGCAGAAGTTGTTCTCCACATGGAACTCTCTGACCTGCTGTGACTGACTGATTGTTTCTGCTACAAGTTAATTAATCTGACATCTTAATCTCCAGTGTGATTTGGAGGATAAGACTTTTGGGCCAGGTAATTAGGGTTCACTGAAGTCATGAGGGTGGGCCCTTGTCTGATAGGATGAGTGCCCTTGCAAAAGGAGACATCGGAGAACTTGTTCATTCTGTTTCTTTCTGTGCTGCATAAAGAAAATCTCACGTGATCATCTTAAGAAGGTGGCAGCTGATCAGCTAAGGGAAGAGTCTTTAGGGAGAATCTACCTTGTCAGTTTATGTCTCCAGACTGAGACAGAATAATTTTTGCCGTTTAAACAACCAGTCTATGCTATTGCATTATGGTAGCTTGAGAAGAAAAAGATACCTACCAAATTATCTACTAACCCTACCACAGAGTCTAAATATGAATTGTCACATTCAGCTATTCCCGTTCCTGGAACAGGGTCTTCACAAAACAGAAGGGTTCTGGGAGATTCTTTCTCTCTCCACTTCTCTCCAATCCTTAGTCAATAACTAATGTTTCCCATCCTGGAAAGGGGTGAAATATATCTTATAAAGAACTCATTTTAGAGCACAGAGTTTCCGCACTGGATTAGTTAAAGGTAATTTACACACTGAGTGTTATTTCCCTGTCCTACATGTTTCCTTCACTTCCCTTCTTTTAAGAGTGCTACAGTATTTCCAAGAACTCTGGCCCTCAAAGATCCAGAGTTGCAGGTGCCTCAGCTTTGATCATTCTTACTTCCTTTCCCAACCTCACTTATGATAGCAATAGATCAACATTAACTTCACAGTGTTCTTTCTGCCCACCCTTGATAGAACCCACTGAAGTTGCCTGTACAACTTTCCATCTCCCAGCCAAGCCAGCTGCATGCTCAGCTTCCCAGATCCGGGGAGTTCAGGAATAGGAGAATACATTTGTCAGCAGAATCTATTACTTTATGTAAGGTTAACTAAAAGTTTAAGTATGGAGGAAGATGCTACAAAGGAATTTGAGTATGAATGGGAGGAAAGCAAATTGAAGGTAGAAGGTGGTGGTTGAGACAATGGGTGAAAAATGTTCTCTGCAGTGTCATAAATTAAACTAGGTGTGCCATAATTTCTGAATGACATGAGTGTGTCCCCTAGAGGTTCATGTGCTGAAAACTTAGTCCCCAATATGCATGCTGGGAGATGTCAGAACCCTTAAGAGACAGGTTTCTAATACTATGCAGTTAAGTCATTGGGAGTGTTGCCTGCAGAAGGAATTAATATATCTCTCCAGAAATCCAAGTTACTTCTCATGAGAGCTTTTATTTTAAAAAGCGAACCAGGGCCCAGACATCTCTCCAGTTACCTGGTCACACACATTCCCTCTACACACATTTCCTCCAGTGTATTGCTTCCTGCCATGAGAACCTCACCAGAAGCTAATACATGGTGCTGTATGATCTTGGACTTTCTGCCTCCAACACTGTGTTAAATACTAAGACTATATAAGCAGAAAACCAACTAACACACAATGTGGCTATGGAGTTCAAGGCCAAATAAAATCACCTCTCTCTCTCTTTTCTACTCTCTCTGTCTCTGTCTCTGTCTCTCTCTGTCTCTGTCTCTCTCTGTCTCTCTCTGTCTCTCTCTCTCTCTCTCTCTCTCTCTCTCTCTCTCTCTCTCTCTCACACACACACACACACACACACACACACATATTCAAGTAGATATACGTATTATGAGACAGGGCAATACTCTGAATTTATGCAGTGCACATTCTGGACAAGACACTATACAAACCCAGGCCTATCATATTTTTTCTTGATTACTATACTAGCTGTCTATGTATTTTGTTTTTGGTCAGTCATGGGGTTTGAACTCTGGGCCTGAGTGCTATCCCTCAGCTCTTCAGCTCAAGGCAAGGGCTCTACTACTTGGGCCACAGTGCCACTTCTGGTTTTCTGATGGTTAATTGGAGATAAGAGTATCACAGACTTTCTTGTCCAAGCTGGCTTTGAACCACGATCCTCAGATCTCAGCCTCCCAAGTAGATAGGATTAAGGTGTGAGTGACCGGCACCCAGCCTGCTAGCTATTGCTTAAGTCCATCCTTACCACAAAGGTAATAGCAGAATTTCCTTTCAGAAAGAAAATCAGGCTTTAGCAAATGATGTTATAAGGTCTCCAGAATTACTCATGTATCTGTCCTCATATCTTTGAATGGCTAGCTCTTCCTTACTCTATGCTTCATTTAAATGTTACTTTATCATGTAAGATCAATTTGAGTGTCCTTGCTAGCACACCATCATTCCTCATCTTACTCTATCATATTGACTTATTTTACCCTTTTCCCTGAACACAAGAAACTCTTTGGCTTGTTTTTATGTTTATCTGTGTCTCTCTCTCAGGTATGAACACCATGAGGTTGGTGGCTACACAGTGCTATGTATAGCAGAGGTGGCACAGAGTGCCCATTGCATAAACTGCTATGTGTTGAATGCATGAACATATGCTGAAACATGGGCCTAAAACTATAGAATGGCAAAAACACTTCACCTGACTGAAAAATGATATAAAATCTTGCATGAATAGAAGGCATTGTAAATATGTATATTTACAAAAAAATACATGATCAGAAAATACTTAAATATTAGATAGTAAATGTGTAAAAAAAGAGAAAAGCAATTACTACTAACTAAGGGGAACTACACACAGAAAATAGCTTGTTTTCTGGCTCTTACTTTCTATAACACCACCTGTTTGCATGAGAAACAAATTGTAAACAGTGGTGTCTACAAGGGAATCAGCACTATATATCGAATACCGTGAAGGACTCAACTGGGATTGTTTTAGTCCTAAAATAAACTCCAAGCGCCTAAATCTGCAATTGCATTTGCAATTACAATTGCATTTCTTCTGGTAACTTGACAGAGCCTTGGATTTCACATGTGGGCTCCACAGGGCTTGCACTTTATGGTTAATTCCTAGTTTTCCTGAAGGACTTCCAAAAAGGCTTCTTCACCCTTTCTGCTCCTAGTTTAGAGGTTCTCTTCCAAAGTTCTCCCCTTCTGGGCAAGACCTCCAATCACACGTGGGGTGTTTCTTCATTGCTCTTCCATTTTCCATAACATCATTCCTTACAGGTATACTCCTTGCAACATACATTAATCAGTATACAATGAATAAGCAAAGATTTGTTTATTAAATGATAAATGACTCAATACATGAATGAAAGTTTCAGTCCGTCTTCATGATCTACTAGAATTGTTTCCAGAGGCTTCAAGGATCCTAACATGCATAAAAACCTGAAAGTAGAATTTCCTATGCCCCAAGGCATGAATATCACATCAGATTCTCCCAACTGAAACAAATTCAAATTCAGTGGCTCCATGTAAGCTGAACTTCAGAAACTATTAAGGAAGAAAAGAAAACTGCTGTTTGTCTCACTGGGTATTTCTTTTCATACTGATATGTTTAAAATAAAGCATTTCTAGTCGGGTGCCAGTGGCTCACGCCTATAATCCTAGCTACTCAGGAGGCTGAAATATGAGGATTGCAGTTCAAAGCCAGCCTGGGCAGGAAAAGCCCTGAGACTCTTATCTTCAATAAACTACCAGAAAACTGGAAGTGGCGCTATGGTTCAAGTTGTAGAGCACTAGCCTTGAGCTGAATTGCTGAGGGACAACGCTTAGGCCCAGAGTTCAAGCTCCATGACCAACTAAAGCTAAATAAATAAATAAAGCATTTCTTTTAAAAAATCATGAGTAATTTTTGGGAAGAAAGTAAGACTTGAATAAAGTACAACAGTTATGCATATAAATTTTAAAATAAACATCCAAAGGACATGCCCAGGGGAACTCTATTAATCTTGTAAATACGCAACTCTTTTCCTGGGGAAATACTATAAATCCTATTATATGATTCACTGTCCAAAATATCAGACAACAGAGAATAGTAAACAGTTACAAATATGTTAAGGTGGATCAGTAACATCAATGTGTATTTTATGTTTTATTCATCAACATTTCCATAAATATTTAGTAAGAAGCAAAAATGACTTAGTAGAACAGACCACACAAAACCTATGTATTTACTGTGCTCTTGTTTTATATTTAATAGCTCATATTTTGCTGAACAAACATTCTGCTTTTCAGAAGGCTGTGGTTCAACAAAGAAGGGAAGTACTTTAATACACTCTCCAACGTGTGCCCAACACAGCTCTATTTGAAGGAAAATGGAAAAATAAACAACCATTGGAATTCCCATTGCTTCTTACCCAGTAGAAAAAAAAAACTAATCAGGCACCAATGGCTCATGCCTGCAATCCTAGCTACTCAGGAGGTGAGATCTGAGGATCACAATTCAAAGCCATCCCAAGCAAGAAAGTGAGACTTTTATCTCCAATTAAGCACCAAAATAGAAGTAGAGTTGTGGTTCAAGTGGTAGTGCTAGCCTTGAGCAAAGAAACACAGGAACAGTACCCAGGCCTAGGAGTGGCACACATACACACAATGAATGGACAGGTGCACAGGAAATTGTACTGCTGTTCTTTATGCTCATGGGAGATATCAGTAATGAACACAGCCCCAGATGTCCTGTTAGTATTCATTCTAGGCAGTCATAACCAACCATTATAGGAGAGAGAGGACTCAGTTGTTTTGAATCTGAAAACTATACAAGAACTGAAAAATTATTTATACACTAAATGGAAACTCTGATGTTCCCCAGAGAGGAATGCCACTTGAAATGAGGAAAGAGAAAGTCAACTTGTTTTAGCAAAAAGACCCAAATTCAAAGATGAGAAATATCATTACATTCAATGGTCACAAGGAAACAAAAAAAATTTAAAGCAGAAGGAAAAGTAGCTGATATTTGTCATCGTGTATTAAGACACTTTCAAGAGTATCAGAAATTTGGTTATATAAACATAGTAATTTAAATCTTTCCTATACCCCTTGGTTTTCTGATTTGTAATAAACTTTTATTTCAAAGAAAAGAGGATTTCAACACCTAACTTTGAAAAGCAATGGAATTATGCTATCTAAAGAAAGGGAAATATGGGCGGCAAGAACAAAGAGCTTTTTCACACATAGTGGAAAGAGTGGAGAGAGGAAAGCTGAGGCTGGGGGGATCTGAGACAGACTGTCAGGTCCAGCTGGGAAGAATCACCTCAGCTGAGTCCTCTCATAACAGGGAAACAACCTTTGTGCCCATCATTCATGGAGTCCCTCCAGCTCTGTCCCCCTGCTGCTCATATTTTAAGCTGGATAAAAGCTTTTCAGAAACACTACTTTAATATCAGGCTTTTTCAGAGGGTCTAACATAGAGAAATCACTTGTTGTCAATTGCATGATCATTTCAAGCCTCTCTATGGGGCCAGTCTTTTATTTCACTACACTTCAAAGAACATAGAAGTGAGGAACTTTTGGCCAATAGTTATTAGTCTACAGTGAACTTTCAGACTTTCTCCTTCACATAAAAGCTCCCAGGTCCTTAATGATTTCTGATAGGAATGCTTCCTGGCAATTAATCCTGTGGGATGAACATCACCAGGCTTGGTTTATAAGCCCAAGAAAATTATTAGATTACTTAAGTATATCAATCTTGACCTCATCACTGAACCACATTTAATTTTCCAGTGACTCATTATATTGAGGTGCTAATAATACAACTTTTTTTTTCATTAGAATTTGAAAAAGGTTGGAGAGACAATGTTGAAGTAGAAAAGAAGGATCTATTGCTACTCCATTTTATTCACTATTGTTCATATTATAGCAGACTGATACGTCTGGGTCTGATCTTTGGTCAAGTATCATTGTCACATAATTTGAACATATTTCCCTGAGCTTTTTTGTTCAAGTCTAGTGCTCTACCACTTAGAGCCACTTCTGGTTTTCTGGTGGTTAATTGGAGATAAGGTGGTTTTGAACTGTGATCCTCAGATCTCAGATTCCTGAGTAGCAAGAGTTACATGAGAGCCACTGGTGCTTGGCTATTTGGCTTTGATTTTGATTAGCAATTTGGAAAATACCTTCTCTGTATTCCACATTGAGCAAATAATCATATATATTGAATATGATGGGAACTTAGTTTTTTTTTCATTGCTGGAAACTGGTGTGGCAAGTGCAGAAATATAACTTTGATTTTTGAGGAGAAAATTGAAGGTATCCATATAAAATAAATTTTTAGAAGATAGAGAAATAGACAGACATAGCTTCTCACTGAGAAGACCTAGAAATATGAGACTCTAATAGCCATGAGTGCAACAAGGGTCCAGATACTGACTTCTAAATGCCATTCCGTTCTAATTCCATTTAGTTCTAAGTGGAGTCAGAGACACCTGGATAGAGAACTGATTTCAGGGCTTGGGTAAGGAAAGCACAGAATGATCCTGAAAATGTTCCAGAAGGTAAAACAATATTCAAGAGTCATGAGCAAATATTTAAAACTGGAAATGACAGTAATGGATTTATACCCATAGAATGAAACTTTACACACACACACACCACACACACACACATTGTACCATCTTACATAGAGGACTTGACTATCCTCAGATTTAAGGGTTGGCTGAGTATGCTTGAGTGTACATATTTGTATATGTACTCATTCTTTTATAGTAACTCTATGAAATATGTGCTCTTATATTTTTATTTTACTAATGAAGAAAGTTTAGTACAGAAATGTACCTATGATCCTACTGATAATAAGGACTGTTTCACAACAACCAGACATCTGATTCTAAGTGAGGAGGAGAAAGAGACTGTGTTCTTAACAAATATTCTACCATTTTCTTTCAAATCATGTGTAAAAGCAAACTCAAGTATAGAATAATTCCATACATTCAAAAGTTCCATGAGAAAAGGCAAACTGAATTATAAACTATTCACTCTATACTGAAATCTAGTGCCTAGGTTTTGATCTGTATTTACATATACATATATCTGTGTGAATAGCAGCATATTCTGGATCTATTGCTGGTATTTGTCATGATATTTACACATGTGTATTTAATTTTTATCTGTTACTATTACATTTCTTGAGACTTGGCAGACTCTTCCTTGTAAAACAATCTGCTGTTGACTGCCCTATGGAAGCAGTCAGGTGACAGAGCTGTTGAGTTGTGTTTTTGGGGGGGACGTTGTCTTTTTGTTCCCAGTACTGAATACTATAAATAAACTCCCATGGACTTCCATGCCCAGTCCAGCTTTGAATTGTAATCCTTTGGGTCTCAGCCTCCCCAGTAGCTAAGATGTGAGCCACCTATATGTGGCTTTTTGCCTATCCTTTACAGAAGCCAGCAAATAAAACATTCATGGTGTAAGACCCCTAATGCTGCATTTCATCAGCAAAAGAATGATGCTCCGTAACTATCCATTTTTTGGGGGGGGGATCCAGTCGTGGGGCCTGAACTCTGGGCCTGGGTGATGTCCCTCAGCTCTTCAGCTCAAGGCTAGCGCTCTACCACTTGAGCCACAGAGTCACTTCCAGCTTTTTTCTTTTTTGCTTATGTGGTGCTGAGGAATCGAACCCAGTGCCTCATGCATGCAAGGCAAGCACTTTACCACTGAGCCACCTTCCCAGCCCCCCTTAACTATCTTTTATGGATGGAAAACTAGTAGTGAACAAGACAAGTTCCTCTTAGTTCAAAATAAGGAGGAAAAAGAAGGAAGGAGGGAAAGGAAGGAAGGAGGAAAAGAAAAGAAGGAAGGTGGAAAAGGCAGGCAGGCAGCAGGAAGGAAGGAAGGAAGGAAAAAAGGAAGGAAGGAAGGAAGGAAGGACGGAAGGAAGGAAGGAAGGGTAAAGAAGAAAAAAGGAAAAAGGAGGAGAAAGAGAGGGGGAAGGAAAGGGATATATATATATATATATATATATATATATATATATATATATATATATAGAGAGAGAGAGAGAGAGAGAGAGAGAGAGAGAAACCCTAAAGTTCTATGTCATTCAGCAGGAAAAGTGCAAAGACCCAAGTCTTAAAACTTTCATTTCAGTGTGACTAACATGCTCACTTACTCTCCTTGCTTACATCAGCAGTCACCTTTCCAGCTGAGTAGGGTGCCCTAGACACTAGGAAATTACTGGTGCAAACACCAAAGTCAACTTTCATGGATTGAGGAAAATCAAGGGTGCAATGGAATTACCTGAGCATGTCAGGGAAATATAACAAGAATTACAGTCAATTCTATTTTTCCAAGTTTGTGACACTGGGTGGCAGGAATAATCATTCTCACGAACCTACCCCCATCCCCATCATGACTTCTCACCAATTCTATATGTACTGACAAAAGCTTTGTAAAAGTAAGACTCACATCACTGCTGTATATAGGATCCAAGACACTAAAGTGACTCACTCAAGTTAATGAACCTAGCTATTATCTTAGAAGTGATATGAAAGTTCTTTCGACTTTGGAACCTGAAAATTACCTTTTTTCCTATTAAATTCCTCTGCTTCATAGTTACGCTTACACAGGTTTCCCCACAAGAAAGAAATAATAGAATAGAGATTAGAAGCTGAATATTTATTCTATCAGAGCTTCACATTGTTATAAAAATGTATTAAGTGAAATTAATAGAGCATTGACAAAATTCTCTAACAATATTGACTTTTCATAGAGTAGCTTTAAACTTTCAATAATTTAAACATAAAAGAGTCATTAAATGAACAGTCATTTCCAAAGAGTCAAGTATTAGTGCAACTTACATGAAATGAAAATTATAGGAAACCATTTTAATTTTCATTCCTAAGAAAAATCTTGTCTTGTGCTTGTTGCTTTACTGTGTACATAAAAAAATTTTCTTATCTTTCTACTGTGTCAAACTCTTTATTCAAAGGCAAGCACGTTCTCATTTTTTAAATAAAAAAGTTTTGATATATTTTCCATTTCCCATATTGCCCACAAACTCAATGATTACAACAAACAGTTAAATATTCATTAGAACTGATATGTGAAAAGTGGAAGCAAAATCTCCCCAAAATCTATTGGGACTCAAAAGTGCTTAATAACATAAAGCACACTGGATCACTAATATGTACAATCCTGGTTCTTCATCTATACAGTAAACTTATCTTTCCATTATCAGTCAAGAAACTATCAAAAACTCATATAAATCTTTATTGGTGGGAACCAGGTATTCTTACAATTATACTGGTACATATAATTCAGTACTGAGAACGTGTTTCTAAATACTTCATTAAGTTATAATAGCTATATCCTCAAACTTAAAGTCACAAGCAGAAATGAATTTGCAGAGTTCATTTAGGTTTACTCTTTTTTCAGTAGGATTGCTAATGTCCGTAAGTCATAAACTAGCTCAAAATATTTTTACAATGCTAATTCAGTTATAAATCAATTGACACAACTTTGCCAGATGAGGAGGCAGGCCCGTGGATGGGGCTTTACTATCCTCTGCTTTAGGGATACCATCTACCATAGGATAATTGACTCCTCTAAATTGCCTTCTAATTAGTCTGAACTAGACCAAATTGCAGATATCTGATAGATTTTACCTGAAAATGGCAATAGCACATGATTTCACCTAATATAAAATCAAACCCTGAAGATAGCAATTATGTATTATTTAACTCAATATAGAATCAACCAAAATCACACTATTTAACCCAATACAAACTCAAAATAGTATCTCAAAGATATCAAGATAGACTACATTGTATTTAAGGTACATTTTTCTTTCTTTCTTTCTTTTTTTCTTTTTCTGGCAGTCATGGGCTTGAACTCTGGGCCTGGGAGCTGGCTCTGAGCTCTTCAGATCAAGGGAAGCATTATTCCTGTTTTCTGGTGGTTAATTGGAGATGAGTCTCAAGGACATTCCTACCAGGGCTGGCTTTGAACCATGGTCCTCAGATCTCAGCCTCCTGAGTAGCTAGGATTACAGGTGTAAGCCTCCAGTGCCCAACTTCTTCTAAGTTTTTTGACAGGTTTATTTATTCTAAAGAGATAGAAATTTTCTACTTCTTTTCTTGAGCCCTGATAAAGCTTGAGCAAATACTTCAGACCTGAGTGCTTAAATTATCTAGGTTTCCCCAGTTGCTTTATACCTCAGTCTTAGAAAGGTAAGATCTTTGAGAGCATTAATTAGTGAAACACATGGTAATAAATGATTACTCTATTTATTTCCCTGATATATATCTTCTCTAAACTATCTACTCATATTTCAAACATGATATATTTATTCATGCCTTTAAAGAAGTGCTTTTCCATCAGAATTAGTAGAGGTCAAACAATGACACCGAAACACAAATAAATCTAAGAAATGGCTGATACACACCCATTCTCTGCTTTCCTTGAATACTACTATAACCATACCAACTTTTAAAAAGTATGTCAGTCTTCAGGGGAAAACCTTTAATAATTAAAATATTTTCTCTCAGGGACATACTGTCTATTAATGGCTTCTAGGATTGCAGTTTTTAACAAAGCATACTTACTGAAGCCAAGCATTAATTACAGTCCTTAAGGAAGCTTTCTGCAAGTGTATATATCAACAGTGAGCAAGAGGGAAAAACAGAATTTGAAAAAGCCAAATAAACAACACTTTCTCTAGATGTCAGAAGGCAGAGGGAATACTTTGGCAAAATAAATAAATAAATAAATTTGGCAAAAGGACTTTTTTTTGTTGTTTTTGGTTTTGTTTTTTCCATTACAGGATTCTCAGCTGTATATGAATATTTATAGTTAAATTGTTTTTTATCTCATATAATTTTATAAAAAGTCCTATATTTCTATTGCTCAAAATAAGGAACTTTTCCCTAAGATCTGAGTCACTATCCAAAAGAGAAAGAAAGAATGTTGGAGTAAATGATTGGGCACAGAAAAGGGAGAACTTTAATCAATAATTGATGCGGTTTTTTAAATCAAATTCTGTCTTAGGTCTCAGCCTTATCTTATCAACCAGCTGAAAAACTTCTCAAGGTTAAGAATCATGTCTTATAATCCCAATCATGCACAACTCAGGTATAACATGAGCTCTTTGAAAGTAATTACCATGTCCTTTTATAGTGTCGGAATAAGAGATGTGGTTACATCAATATTAACAGAGCCTAATACATAATAGACAGCAAAAACTGCTGTCAAATTTGTTGAATGAATGGAACATAGGTGGAAGGGGAGAACTAGGGATATTTACTAGGGTTGTAAACTAATTCTTGACACACCTATCACAAGTAACATCATGAGATCGAGGCAGTCACCAATGGTAAAAAGTCAAACAGAGCCTCCAGGTTTCAGCATAAAGAGGAAAACAGTGGGAACATGCAGGGAAGGGATGGACATGTGCTGTCAGAGCAGCCAGAGTAAAGGCAGGAAAGACTGTAATGGGTCAAGGAGAAAAGGGCTGTAAAGAATGCCAGGTGTACAGAACGCAAAAAGAACATCAGAGTTGACAGAGTGAATTGACTGGGAAGTATAAAATACAGGGCCAGTGGATACAGAATAGCAAGTCTACTCTTCCACAGAAAGCATGTCATATGAAAATACTTAGGAATTTGGGATTTTGAAAATGAGTCCTAAATCATAAACATACATACGCATAATAAAACCATATTGTAGAAGCTTTTTGCAGCCTCCACTTTCACCGTGGTTTTGAGGACATAATAGGGCAAGGAGATTGTGAGGAATGCAATGTAAAGTTTGAAGGGAAATGCACTCCAGAGGTGACAAGTTTTTGCTTCTTCTGATTTTTACGTGTTCCTTAGATTTAATGATAACTAGAATTAATAAATTAAGTGATCTAATGGTTCATTTCTATCTCTACTTCTCCTCTGAGACCTTCTTCACTTACACTCAAATTTTTATGCCATCAAGAGCACAGTTATGGTCAATTTCAACATTGTTAAATATTTACAATATGTTATAGTTTGGATTTTACACATCCCTAATCGATCATATAGTAAAGGATTGATCAGCAGCCTGTTGGCTCTATGGGGAGGTGGCAGACACTTTAGGTGATAGAGCCTAGGGAGAGAAAGTTAGGAGATACTCCCCTAAGTGGACATTGGAACCTCAGTCTCTTTATCTAAGTGCTATCTATTGAAAAATATTTTCAAATTAATGCACAGAACTCTCATCTCTCTATATATCATTGTGCTTCTAAAAAACAAAGTGGTATGTATATACAATGGAATTCTACACTTCCATCAGAAACAATAATAGTGTGCCATTCATAAGGGTATGAAAAAACTTGGAAAAAATAAAATAAGCAACGTCAGCCAGACCCGAAGAAACATAAGTTGCATTGTTTTCCTAAATTTCTTGTAACTAGAATGTGCCTATAAAAGTACGTATAAACACACTGGATGGTAAAAGCCAAAAAAATACTCTTGGACATAATAAATTATACAGGACTCTATATTCACACAGTGAGATCAAAGGAGGATAGTGTTAGAAGAAGATCACAAAGGCTCAATAGCTATGGGAATATGATCATATAAAACAATGTTTATCATTTTATATGAACACCAAGAAATAAAAACAATAGGGTTTTTATTTGTTTTGTTTTGTTTTATTTTTCTCCTTTGTTGCTGCTTTTTTTTTCAGTACCCTTTGTCTTACATATGAGTTCATCTGTTTGGGGTAAGGGGAAGCAGAGAAATGGTGAGACAAAGGGTGAACAAATACAGCAGTGGTACTC
Source organism: Dipodomys merriami (assembly GCF_024711535.1). Classification (NCBI taxonomy): domain Eukaryota; kingdom Metazoa; phylum Chordata; class Mammalia; order Rodentia; family Heteromyidae; genus Dipodomys; species Dipodomys merriami. The sequence goes on from NW_027206512.1 coordinate 12,530,506, forward strand.
ACTAGACACTGTGTTGAAAATGAACGATGCAACGTGTGGGAAGGGAAACCATAGAAAACAAGGGAAGAGATGACACTGATCATTACCTGATCTATCTAACTGTAACCCCACTGTACATCACCTTTACAATAATATTTTTAAAAAGCAATGGAAAATTAATTAGCACCTAAAATAGAGCAATTTCATAATTATATTTGTAAGGAAATAAAGTATTTGGGGTTTGAGTTGAATTGTACATGATCTACATACGTTAATGTTTTTTTCTTGGGAGACATTTAGTCACGGTTAAACAAATACAACCTTTAGGGGGTTACTTTCTTTGATTTATAAATGTAGTCAAGAGAAAGCCAGCAGATCCTAGCCAGGGGTGTTGGCTCTGGAACAGAAACATGTTTTCATCATTAGTAGCTTTCACTAATGCTCTGAGGCCACTGCTAGGTACTTTGATTACACTAGAGAAGCATAATGAGAGACTAAATATACAACTGAAATTGGGACACTGAGACTTTGTACAGTAATCTTATGAACAAGAAAGAATTGGGACAATATGGGGGACAACTGACATATTCCTCCCTCAGCTGATCTTGGTTCTAAAATTCTTCACTAATTTTGCCTTATCATACTTTCAACCACACATAGTTCCAACTCACTTAGTCTTCTCCAATTGCTTTTTTTTTTGCCAACCAACAGACTAACAGCCTCTACTGTAACCAGACAAACCTGTTACCATATGGGCTTCTACATTATGTACAGGCACATTCCTTCCTCTAGATAAAGTATGCAGAGGACAAACATTGGTTATCCCAACACATCCATCTCCAACTTCTTCCTACTCTTTTTGACATTATATGATCCTTTAGTTAGTAAAATCATGTCTATTATTGTGCATTTTACATAAACAGAGCATCAAGTGCCAAATGAATACAAGGCAAATAATAATCCTGCTTTTTATTTTTCCTCTAGTTTCTTTATTAAGACAAATATATCATTATTTTCTGGCAATACATTTAATTTCTATATCTAAAGATATATCTATACTTTATCTAATCTATATCTATATCTATCTATATCTATATAGATATAGCTATATCAAATCTATATATATAGATGCAGATATAGCTATAATATCTACATGTAGCTATCTATATCTAATTTGATATGGATATACAAAATCTATATCTATCTATAAATATATAGATAGATATCAATAGCCATAGATATCTTCTGCTTTAACCTCTCTTCTGCTTTAACCTTTCTCCTAGTTTGTTTCATCTGAATTAGATCATTTCTTCACTCAAAATATAAACATTTCTAATTTCCAACACATTTCTAATTTCCTGTACTGAATCCAAGGTATGGGTGTTGTGAAGTTTGACAAGGTATTAGGAAAAATGTGTCTATAATATTTCTATAATCTGGGCTGGGAAGGTGGCTCAGTGGTAGATCGCTTGCCTTGCATGCATGAGGCCCTGGGTACGATTCCTCAGCACCACATAAACAAAAAGAAAAAAAGCTGGAAGTGGCACTGTGGCTCAAGTAGTAGAGTGCTAGCCTTGAGCTGAAGAGCTGAGGGACAGCACCCAGGCCCAGAGTTCAGGCCCCACGACTGGACCCCCCCAAAAAATATTTTTATAATCTTCCTCTCTTCTCTTAGAAGACTCTTATTAAGTAAGAGTTTTGTAATTTGTGACTATAATAATGTATTTTATCATGTTTAGTAGGCTTTACATAAATATGTACTGATTATTTATATATACTATAAGATTTATTATAATCATATCCCAAATAAAACAAAATTTGCTACTGGTATCATCTCTCTGTTATTGTATTTGATAACTGAGACAGAGTTTGAGAGATGTAGTTGAGATTGCATAAGAAGTACACTAGAATCATTGAGTTGTGAAGGAGGATTCTCCTGATACTATAGTATAATCCATGCAGAATTCTTTAGCCTGTGAAATTAATGAAGTACTGACAGCTACATTCCTCAACATGTGGAACATGAAGGCATTCATTTTAGGGAATATTTTTGTTCATGCTTCAATTGCTGAATGCATTTTAAATAAAATAGACAAGACAATACAAATTGATAGAATAATCTAAATTTGAGGTCCACAGTAAACATAATTATAAAGAAAATGTAGAAAACAATATTGGATGCATGGTACCAAAATATATTTAACCTAAACTGAAAATGAAGTGTTAGTTTAGTTTAGCTTAGTTTTGTTTTGTTTGCTGATACTGGGCTTGAACTCAGCCTCACACGTTTGGTCATTTATTTCACTCAAGGCTGATACTTTGCCACTTGTGACATGCCTCCAGCTCTGGCTTTTTGCTGTATATAAGAGTTCTTCAGACTTCTGCCCAGGCTGATTTAAAACCATGATCTTCAGTCTAAGCCTTTTGACTAGCTAGGAGCCACCAGTGCCTGACTAGGAAATTTCCTAATGGATAAAGTTAATGATAGCAGCAAGAAGACAAAACTGTGCCTTCCTTTAAGGTAGTCTCTCAAAGTTTAAATGGCAATGTGGATTAATAGGAGCAATTTCCTCAAAGATTTGCATTACAAGCCTCCACAGTTAAACCATGTAAGCTTCTTGTCTTTTTAAATTCTTCCCAAACACTCTCATATATTTTCTTCATTTCAGAACAGCTCTGCAAACATTGTTTTTAGGCACTTACAACTCTCAGATGTTGAAAGCAGAAAAGCCATGTCCTCGAAGGTGACATTGTTCCATGTGTCACCCCACAGTTTTCACAGTGAGATTTTCTCTCCCAAGTCAGCACAATTTGTAGACAGAATTGGCTTTGCCTATTGGGAGTTGTCACTGATCAATGAACAGAATGAGCTCAGGAACTCAGGGGCTCTCCATCACTGACAGAAGGCAGTGGGCAGGATAAAAATAGCTTCATACAATGAGGAGGAGACAGGGTTAGAATGGTCATAGCAGTTTGTTTTCATGCAGCAAGATCATGAAATGGCAGAATGCTCATGAAAACACTAGGGTGATAGGAATAAATGTCAGATGCCAACTCATGCTCAAATGTTCATGGGATGATAACAGCTTTGTATTTCCTATTTTCAGAGATCACAAAGCTTACTATCATTGGTATGAAATGTTATATTGTCTTACACGATCAGCTTAAATTATGGAGGGCCAAATTGTGGACAAAGAATGAGGGCTTTAATATATCACATCACTCTCCTTATCCAAAAAGAATTTATGTAATTACAGACATGGGCAGAGATAATGTTCTGAAATTAATTACACAATCTGCAGCAGTCCTTGTGTGTATTAATTATTCTTCAATTGATATCCACACAATTGATATCCACAGCTCTCACTTCTGTAAGATAATTCTCTGTCTTTCTCTGTCTTGATATATAATTCATTCCGGAATATTTCTTCATTTGAGCCATTGAGAGTGAAGTCTATTTTCCCTCTAGAACTATAGGTGAAATACTGTCACTCACAAAGAGACAGCAGAGGAGCCAAGGAAAAGTCCTGCCATGCAGCTGTGCTGGACTAGAACAATGTTTGCTTCACATTCTGACTTTAACACAAATTCCTCAAAACAATGGCAGTTTTTATTTCCATATCCATCATGCATGACTGAATTGCTACTACACCCTGAAGAACATTGTGCTTGGAGATATGGAAAGATAGAGATAGATAGATAGATAGATAGATAGATAGATAGATAGATAGATAGATAGATAGATAGATAGACAGACAGACAATATGCTATATTTATTTATCTATTTATTTATTTATTTATTTAAAGTAGTTGTACAAAGAGGTTTCAACTCAACAAGTCAGATTATGAGCATAATGCATCTTGATCAGTTTCACTCCTTTCATTGTTCTCACCAATCTTCCACAAATGCATCTATTCCAAGTTTATGGTTCCATTTTCACATATAGAGATAGAACATAATGATTGCATTTTCCCACCCTTCCTCTCTCTATTCATCTACTCCTTTCCCCTGCCATAAAACGTTTCAGCTTCCTAGTGCTCATTTTGTTAAACTGTTCATTAGTTGTTCAGAAGGGTTATTATTCAGTAGTTCCACCTAACCTTCAGTTTTACTAGAGAGGCTAAATGACTCAGACACATGGACTGTATAGTTGATAGATGCTAATTATGAAGATAAATATGGAAAGCTGATAGATGATAAATACAAAAGATATACATGGGAACTAAGTACTGTGAGGATAGACCTGGGAAATAAGTATATGTTGAAATAAGAAACTTGAAGATGAAGCCCCAGCACTAGTGCGTGTTATCTTGAATATGTGATTGTACAGACAATTCCACTTACTTAACTTTTACTTCTTCACTTGTTAATGGCAACCCAAATTAGAGAATTGTTATTAAAATAGAAATAAACCAGGAATGAGAATTTTATGAAAATACAATCATAACTGCTATTACCTGCTTTAATGCCCAAACTGCTGAAATGCTGATTTTATAGATTTAATGAGAAAAATGACAAGATACTAGGTCCTAAGCTGTTTCTTTTTCCCACCCAGTGATCAGCTTAAAGTCAAGATGATTTGAAGATTATCTCTGAAAAGTCTCATAATTAGGAAGAAAAAAATCATTTTCCTTCCAACACACTCAACAATGGTGAAGTCCTGTGCTTAGAGAATTCTCATTCTTCTATGGCAATCTTCTACTCATTTGCTAAGCAAATACTCATTTGGATTCCCTATACTCCAGGGACTGTTGTAAGTATTGAGGAGAGATGTATGAACAAAATCCATACATCCATTGTCAATTTGTTTCAGCAACAATAATGTTCTCTCCCACAATTTGGTGCACATGTATTTCTGTTTTGTTTTGTTTCATAATCTTCATTTCATCCTCTGTAGGCCAACAGCGGGTATGGGATTTGTACAGAGGTTAGGTGAGGATTCTAGCCAAAGTATAAGCAGACAGAATCTAATAGTAATGAAATATTATGGAACTTTACCTCTAAAATGGGGCATGTGGTGGGGGGGGGCACCCAATCAGAGAAACCTTATTCAAATGGAAGCTGGGAGCCTCTGCCAATAAGTTGTTTTTCCCCCTTTCTCCCATCATTTCTTTCTCTTTTTTTCTTTTAAAAATATTTTCCTAGGAGTACCTACAAATCTGTGTGGGTCCTGAATAATATCAAGCTGCATGAGAGAAATTCTTACCTTGTATGACTTTATTTATGGAAAATAGTTCCTTCACATTACACAGACTTAAATTCACTCAATTTTTGGACAAAATGAGATAAGTGCCTACTCTGTCTCAGTTTTTGCAATAATTTTTCTGTGGTTTCTCACTTAAATACAATCATCCAGAAAGAGAAACAAGATTTTCCAAGTGACTCCTTTTTTATTTGTTTCTCAAATTATGGAATATCCAAAAATGTGAGGCAGAATTTCCGACTGTATAATGCCTACAAACTATTTAGGAATCTGAGATACCACCTATGAGATGGTTTAAAAACAAGGATTAAATATATCAGCATTGTATTTTCTCAATGAAGTGTACTTTGGGGTTTTATTGGAAAATCTCTGTCCAAAGTGTCTTTGTCCTGAAAACTAAGGATTTCAAAAGTATATGGGGGAGGGCAGGTGTAGGTAGCTCACAACTGTAATCCTGGCTACATAAGAGTCTCAGATCCAAAAAATAGTATTTCAAAGCCATCCTGAGAAGAAAAGTCCATGAATCTCCATTTCCAACTAACCAGCAAAAGCATGGTTTACGTGTAAAGCTACAGCCAAGGAAATTGAGCAAGCATGAAAACTTGAGTTCAAATCCTCTGTTACTTGTATTTCAAAAAAGAGAATACAAGAGAGACAACCAAAATATTGTGTTCTTTGAGATCTCCAAAATCATAAGCCATTTGAACTAGTGAAGGAGGTGAAGAAAGCATTCCTATGACTGTGAAATATCACAATTAAACTCTCTAGACAGATATAATGTGAATTAACAGTTTGTCATGATTCTGCCCTTTATTGTAAAATGAATTATGTACTTGTAAACTTAAAAGGCTTCATATCTAGAGGCTGGGAAGGTGGCTCAGTGGTAGAGTGCTTGTCTTGCATGCATGAGGCCCTGGGTTTGATTCCTTAGCACCAGATGAACAGAAAAAGCCAGAAATGGGTCTGTGGCTCAAGTGGTAGTGTGCTAGCCTTGAACTGAAGAGCTGAGGGAGAGCACCCAGGCCCAGAGTTCAGGCCCCACAACCGACAAAAAAAGGCTTCATATCTAATGCTCCTTCATTAATTTTGATAAGAGTGAAAGTACTCTGGCCATGTTTACTTGCTGAATAGGCTTGGGGAAGTATAATAGCATTTTTCCTTCACAGTAGATTTGCTAGAGACTGAGGTACATTTATTTTTGTGGCTTCATGTATTAAATAAACATTAACTGAGTGCCACCCTGGTACTTCATATTATCACTGTAATAGGAATTGGCTTGAACTAACCAACTCTTAACAAAAGACTAGAGATTTATTCATATGATTGAATGTAGAAATGTAAAATTAGCTTCAGAGAAAATCAGGTGGCACAGTAAATTTTATTTTGTAGAAAACTTCCAAATGGAATATGTAAGCCAGGTGCTGGTGGCTCATGCCTATAATCTTAGCAACGCAGGAGGCTGAGGCCTGAGGCTCTTGATTCGAAGCCATGTGGGTCAGTATAGTCAATGAGACTTTATCTCCAGTTAGCCAACAAAAGTATGGATTGGAAGCAGGGTTCATGCAGTAGAGTATCAGCTGTGAGAAAACCAGCCAAGTGAAAACCCAAAGCCCTGAGCTCAAGCCCCAGTACCAGTAGAAAACATAGGAAAAAATGAAACACCTATAACTTTAGGAAGTCAACAGAATTATTTTGCATAACTTTCTTGCCTGGAAGCTAGTGAAAGAACTGAAATTGATGAGATGAACCATGAAAAAAATAGATGTTTAAATGTATGATTCAGGGAAATTACATCTTTTCACTGTGTATTAGACATAATAAAGAACAGTAATTCTCAATTTGGGTGATATGGCCACGCTTTCCTCCCCCAGGGAACATTAACTGTATCAGGAGATATTTTGGGTTGCCACACTGGGAAGGGAGATTTTACTGGCAACTAATAAATAGAGACCAAAAATTTTACTAAACATCTTGAAATGTCCAAGTCAGCCCCTCACAACAAAGAATTATTTCACCAAAAGTATAAATATATCTGAGATTCAGAAACCCTAATTCAGACTACCTAAATGATAATGAAAAAACAAGGGAAACTGGCCCAAGAATTTTAGGCCAGCTGAGCTTCAGTAGATCATTTGACAGGTTTTACCAGTATTTTATTCTCTATCATTAAAACAATTCCCTTTACATGAGATTCGGCCTAGTGAGAACAAGTAACTTTGTGTCTAAAATGAAACAAATTCAATTATAAATAGATGTTTTCTTAAGCTAGACTTAGAGTGGCAGTTTACAAAATTATGCATCTTGATCTATCTGCCAACAGCTGTGATTTGATTTATGACTGGTTTGTCTAGAACAGTGTAATTCATTATCTCCTCATTGGAAGAAACTTGAGGTTTAATAGAATCCTTGATAAAACAACAAAATTATGGTTTATATGTACATAACCTTTAAGCTATTTGTACTTCTGTTGTCCAATAGAGACATGACATGCATAGGAAGGATTTTGCTGCCAGAAAACAATTAGCTGAAGAATAATCAAGGAATGAGGTTTCTGATTTAGAAACTAAGTCTCATTCTATGAGAAAGACAAATATCAAATAAGCAGTATTGTAATAATAATCAATCAAAAAAGAACAGTTCATTATTAATGTCTATGCAGAGTATGTTACACTGAGATCGTGTCAAATTACAGAAATTTTGAATCAAGCAAACACTGAAGATAGACAAACAACATTCATATTTAAAGTCTATTTAACATATTCATAGTGTTTACTAACACAAGGTTCTGCTAAAACAGCTTTGAGAAATGTTGACATTTAATACTCTTGTCACTCTGATAGGTTTGGTGGTATTGTAACCTTGATATTTATAGATAAGGAAATGATTTGCAAAAAGGATCCTTTTTATACTCATGACACCAGGGCCTAACAGTGTCTTGTCTACAATATTTTACAATTATCATTTGATCTTTCATCCACATCACACACATAGTCTTTCCATATTTCAATATAGAAATCCATCTATATTCCAATCCATATTCTAAACCAATGCCAGAATAGTTTTTTTTCCGCAAGCTAGCTATTAATTAATTTCTTCTAAAAATGGATGGTTTCTCATTTTTATGATTGTGATTAAAAATAATAATACTTTAGCAATAATAATTGACTTTTGTTGACTTCTACATATAAATTAGCCCTGCATTAAACGTATTACATATGTTATCTTGTTCATACCCAGCTGCCACGGTATGGGCTATAGAGCCTGCCACAATATAGCCCAAATCCATGTCTTTTTCCATGTTTCCTTGTCTTTGTATGGACTAGTTACTGTCTTGACTGACTTTCTGTCTCTTCCCTTTCTAGTACAATTCCACTTGTTATCTCCCTCAGAGACAGGTGTTCTGTGTGTTGCCATTACAAACTATCTTAAACATAACTCCACAAGCATAGCATTGACTATACCAAATTGTAATCAATTGTTTATATGCTTGTCTCCTTTATCAACATACAGGAAATTCCAGATTTCTGTGTTCCTTGCATATAACTAAGCCAAATTTATGATGATATGTCTTAGGAAATGATTGAAGATATTGGGTATTTGTTGTCAAAATTGAACCGAAAGAAAATCCAGACCTATTTCTTTGAACAAACCAGAAGACTTTGTGCATGAGATAAAGTCTCAGCAGACATTTAAAGTATAGAAGGTAAATAAATACTTGGAAGGTGTAAGAGACAGCATTTCCTATGTCTGGAGAATAAAATGAGAATAAGAGTACAAAAGAGAGCATTAACTTACCTTTTCATGAAAAACAAAAAAGGTAAAGATAAAAGCAGAGAAGATATATGAAACAGGCCAAAGCACGCATATAAAACACTTTGCATATACAAAAGAAACAGCTCTGAGAAAAAGGGATAAGCAATGAGGAGACATTCATGACTTCAAGAATTGGAAGAGATCATGCTATTCTTGAACTTCTATAACAAATCAATGGCTCACAACTTTCACTCTTGCCTCTAAATTGCCAATACACAAACTTTCTTTTCTAGCTAGGAACTATTTCTCTTATCAGAACACAATGGATTCTTCCTGTACTTGACACATGCAAACCTGTGTTAAGTATCAGTCATGTCTAAAACAGATTTGATAACCAAGTAAAAATCATAAATGAAGCTTACAAAGAGATCCTATGAAGTACACTGGCACTATATTGAATGCAGGAAACACAAACTTGCTACTAAGTCATAACAAACTGTGAACAGAAATGGCAGTGTTGTCCCATGGACTCTCGTAGCATTAGCCTTCCCCACAGTAATGTCATTATTATTATAATATGTCATTCATTGCCATGGTCCCCTGGGAGAACCAGCTGTGAAAGATACTTCTGATTCAACAAAAGCAAAGCAGTAAGTAAACTTATACAAGTCAAGGAAAAAAATACTGTCTAAACTCTCCCCAAAATAAACTACGTAAAAATCAAATAGATCTGGAGTGATTATCCTAAATGTAAAATACTGATAACATGTACTAGAATTGTTGCAACTAGATAGATAAGTGGATAGAGAGAGAGAGAGAGAGAGAGAGGGAGAGAGAGAGAAAGAGAGAGAGAGAGAGAGAGAGAGAGAGAGAGAGAGAGAGAGAGAGAGAGAGAGATACTTAAACACTGTTGTCTTTAAGATATTTTCCTATGTACCTATTCTCCCTAAGAGATTCATAATGTTAATACTGAGATTCTGGGGTTCAGTAATTGAAGTGGTGTTTGCTTTCAGAATTATTAGTGGTTATTCAAAGTAATATCTAGTAAAATCTATCCTCAGGAAAGAGATGAGATAAAAGCTTATTAGATAAATAGTAACAACTACTTGTCATTCTATAAATAGGGAAAATGATCCTATAAATTGTCCTTTACTCTGACTCTGTCAGAATCTCTGTAGTGTTCAACAGATGACTCTAAGATCGACCACATAACATTAGTTTCTCACACTTAAACCATTATAGTTCCCCAGGCTACAACTTTTTATCTTACAATCTGATTTTTAGAAAGCTGCATTGAGATATAAAAACAAAATCTTTAAAACATATTTCATGCTCTGTCCAGTCAAGTTAGTGTTCATCAATTACAGGCATGTGAAAAAAAAACTGAATTCATTAACTCCGCAATGGAAATGGAACAAAAGGATGCAAAGCATACACCTCTGAGAACACACCCCTAGGGAAGAACAAAGCCCCCTACAGAAACCTGATTCGATTTTGCTAATATAAAGTATAGAGCAAAATAAAAGGGTGACCTTCTAAGAAAAGAGCTACCCAGGAAACAAATACCTACTACAGCTTTCCACGAATGTAAACTGCCTCATCTTTCAGGCAACCACCTCGCCGATGGCTTAATATTGCAATATTTAGTGAGACTCTCTTTTCTAGCAAAGATGGCACTTCCGTTCTGCAGCAGCCGTATTACATCATCTCCTAGACTGACTGTGCTAATTAAATTGAATAAGCTAGACACATGGAGGACGGGAGCTGACACACAGGAGATGTGTGATATTGCTTGTTTATAAACATCCTTGGCTCAAGCAGCAGGATGTTCTGAAGATTTAACTATAGTTTTATGGCCGAGAAATTGACGGCTTTCCAAATTTACTTTTTAAAAGAAAATATATCAGAATTATAGAGGCTGAACTTTAAAAAAAAGTAGAATGGTTAAAATTCTTTTGGTTTTATGAAATTAGTCCTGATGGATAAAAGAAAGAAAGCAGAAAAGGAAAGAAGCTTGCATTCGATGTAGTAAGATTTGTATAGATGAGCTATACAGAGTGTGAAAATGATGCACATGAACCACAAATATGGGCTGTAGGCAAAAAAATACCCACCAATATGTATGTGAGACTATTAACAAAAATGTTGCTATCAGGGAAAGTCTGATTACGTTTTGAATATTTTATAAACATTAATGTAGTTTGGATCGAAGATGTAGCATGAGTATTAATAAAACATAAAACAGTGGATACCACAGAGATACAGATGAAACCAAGTCAGATTATGCTAGAGTCTAGCTAAAAGGTTAGGCATCCTCCATCACTCTTACTCCTCATCATAGAAGAGGAATGTAAAGCCACTCCATCTCAAAAGAACCCCACAGGCAATCCAAATAAATCAGCAGAGTTGAGCAATCAAGATGTCTCCTAACTCTCCACTCACTCGATCTCTACTTCATTTACTGGAATTTAATTTGCTGCTGAACATGTTTTATATTTTGTAGGACTGTGTCTGTATTACAGTGCCTTAGAACTTACATGCTAAAGCATCATCTAGGCTATTCCTATAGTAATACAAGTTGCTCACTGTACACATACATGTAATGAAAACAATGGAGAGGAAAAAATCTACCCAGTGCTCTGTTCATGCCCCAGCATGGGTTGCATCTTTCCCATAGATGAAGAGCCCTTTTCTACTATATATAAAGACATTATATGGACTAGCAAGATACCTGTGTATTGCTATAGATTCATACATTCGTTAATGGTTACTCTGCTACCATGATCTAGTACAGTCTTCTTATATCCTAATTAAGAATGATTTAAATCCTTAAATTTAAGCAAATATGAATTATCTTCTTTTTGTAAATGGAGCTTTTTCCAAGTTACTTATCTATTCTGTTTTTTTTCTCCATATATATATATATATATATATATATATATATATATAATGCTAGGTATAATATCACTCAGCAGTGTTATTGTGAAAAATGAATATCCACAGATTATCATGTTACATTTAGTATGTGAATGCTATTAGTATTACTACCATTATTAACTTCAGAGATATGTGACAGAAACTTTAAATTATTATCCATTAAATGGTTAAAATTTGTAGATAATTTTTTTTTCTTTTTGCTGGTCCTGGGCTTGAACTCTGGGCCTGGGTGCTGTCTCTCAGCTCTTCAGCTCAAGGCTAGCACTCTACCACTTGAGCCACAGTGCTACTTCCAGTTTTCTGAGTGGTTTAATGTAGGTAAGTGTCTCACAAATTTTAGTGTGCAGGCTGCTTTGAAACGTGGTCCTCAGATCTCAGCCTCCTGAGTAGCTGTACAGACATGAGCCACCAGTGCCTGGCTTAGATAATGTTTAATGTTTAGCAGTTGTAGACTAATAATGGAAACAGTATTAAAATAATAGAACAAGATTATTAAGTACCAGATACTTAAGAGCACCTTGAAAATGTGATGACAGTTAAAAATTCAGATTCAATGTTCCAGTATGGAAGCAAGGAAGAATGCTGTAGAATTCTTCAAGTAACTCTGATATGGTAAATCACACATTGCAAAACCTTGCTTATCAAATAAGCTTGTAATTACTCATCTAACCTCCAAACAACTGGCTCAATATGCAAATGTAAACCATGGACACAGACTTGAAATGTCCACACTAACTTCTGTAGAAAGTGACAGATATACACATGTAAGCACCACTCTACAGTGAAATTGTCAAGAACACAAGTTCAAGGTTTAAAGTTGGAAACAAATGTCTTTGAAGATAGGCCTGCTTCCTATAAAATTTCAGTTCTGGTCTGAAGAAGTTAATGGAACCATTTCTTTTAATATTTTATCTCATTTTTTTTTACCATGCAAGATTGGGGGAAAATAACCTTGCTTCTTGCCAATTCATCTGGAAGGCATTTATATAGCTATAAGCTAAGTGGCTCTTCTGCTAACTACTTTTATATATTACAGGTGAAAATCCACTTAGAAATTTAACATGCTCCTTTAAACCTACTAATGACCCAACAATAGCATTTTCAACTTCATGCCTGTAACTTGCTTCAAGTTACACAATTACCTTTGACTGACAAGGTGTAAAATTTTAATAATTATAACTTTTTTCACCATTTACCTTTAACTTGAGGGCAAAAAGGGGCTCCTGAATTATATTGTGTTTTGTTTATCTAAAACTACTTTGAAATCTTTTTTATTGTTGTTGTTGTTGCTTCTGCTGTTGTTCTGGTCTTGGGACTTGAATTCGGGGCCTAGGTGCTGTCCCTGAGCATTTTTGTGTTCAAGGCTAGCACCCTACCACTTGAGCCCTGGTTCCACTTTGGCTTTTTGGGTAGATAATTGGAAGAGTTTCATGGATTTTCCTGTCAGGACTGGCTTTGAACCTCAATCCATACATCCCAGCTTCCTGAGTAGCTAGGATTACAGGCTTGAACTACCAGTTCCCAGCCGGCTTGAAAGATAAAGAGAGTAGGATATCTTAGATGAGGTGGATAGTGAGTGATAATTACAGCTTGGTTTGAAAATATCACCTCTTCAAAAAGTAAATCATGAGGGGGCCAAGTGAATGAAAAGAAGAAGGGGAGGAATGTAGTCATAAAATCTAATGCATATCCTCCAAAGTAAGAAAATTGAGGTAAGGATTAAGATTGGAGAATTGGGGGGTAATGAGGAAAGGGGTGACATTGATGAAGATTCACTGTATTTATAAACAGATTTATTAAATGGTAATTCCTTTGTACAACTACTACTTAAATATAATGAGAATACAATTTTTGAACGTAAATTATGTCAGCAGCATTTAAGTACCAAGCTAACATGTTATTCTTGCTGGGAAATGGTGGCTCATGCTTGTAATCCTACAAATTTCAGTTCAAAGCTAGTCTAAGCAACAAATCGGTAAGACTCTTATCTCCAATTAACCACCAAAAAGTCAGAAATGGAGCTGGAATACAAGTGTTAGATCATCTTGAATGAAAAAGGCTAAGGGACAACTATTAGGACCTAGTTCAACTCACAGCACCAGCACGTGCACGCACACATGCAAGTGTACACACACACACACACACACACACACACACACACACACACACACACACATCACAACCATTCTTTATTTCCTGTCTTGGCTTTCTTATATTGTATAATAATGATAGAAATATCACATTGTGTATGAGTTCAGTGATTCCTACAAAGATTTTTACTGAGTCCAACTGCCCAGCATATATAACTATTGGCTCTTCAAGAACCCATCACTGGTTTCCAACACAGCCTATAATCTGTGGAAGCCCTTAATACTTCATACCATGGCTGCAGAGAAATTGGTACATTATTAGTGAAGAGTAGAAGAGAAATAGTTGAGGCTTAATACTATTAAGAAATCTCATTTATGCTGATGAGGCTGGCAATAGTGCAAGTAATAAACATTTTTATTTGTTTAAGAATACTTAGTTTTTTTAATCTTTTAGAACTGCTCTCTGAATCACACAATGAGTCATGTCTAAAACTGACTTAACACTCTGGGAGAATTTTCACTGGATGCCAGTGTGGAAGTGTTCTGTGGCCTGTGGAGGTGCAAGCTATAACTACAATTTACCTTGGGAGACAGTGAATCCAAGACACTCACCATTCCCAATTATGGACTTCAGTTCTCCAGGGAAGCAAGCATAAGTTTTAAAATGTATTTTTTTTCCTGCTACTATTATGGTGAAATGATACGACAGAGGATAAAGTGCTAGACGTGTAGTAAGCATTACTTAAATAGCAGAGTTCTTCTTTACTCTCTGAGAAAAGAATGTGGTTTCCATTTCTGTATGGACCTTTGTTCTTGTGAGTGAATAGCTAACATTATCGGAATGCATCAGATACCATTCTACCATGTGGAAGACTGGCAGAGCCACCTGGATGTATGTCAGCCACCACAGGGCCAATGACCAGCCCATCCGGCATGTGGCATGTGACTAGCAAGCTATTTACAAACACATATCAGACAGAAAAGACATTAAAATAATCAATTGCTTAAATAAAGGGGGAAAACCAACATATGGCAAAGTAAAAGACTATAGATCTATCAAATCTAAGTTGGCCCCAAGGGAGTTGGGAGAGATCCATCATGCTATTATATATAATTCAGTTACTTTAAAACATGTGAATAAACTGAGACAACACCCAGACCTCTAGTGAGAAGTGAAACACTTGTCAAACCTGAGATCTGAGTTTGAATCCTGTCTCTACTATCAGGCATCAGATCTTTTAGTATGTCTCCATTTTGGAAAATTGAGATACCATTAGTAACCTTGTGAGACTACAGAGCTCTTAGAGATAATGCTAATGTTGTATTCAGGAAAGCATTTGAGGGTCAGGTGATACTAACCAGTGGTAGTATGAAGAGTAGCACAAGAAATGACAACAAATTACCTTCAGTAAGACAACCACTACCAACAACACCAATTTCCATGGTCAACATATGGATGGTATGTTGTAAAGATCATTTATAGTAAGATATATAGTTGCTATTTTGCTGTTTTATTGGCTAACTTTGTCACCCAGTTAAAAATATGAAAATAAAAATAAAACTGAGAACAAGAGGGTTTTTTTTGTCATTGTTTTTGTTTATGTTTTTTAATGTATTGTGTGAAGTTATTTCTGTTTTCTTTCATTTTTTCCCCTTTGGTTATCTGCTGTTGTCACCATTTTTGATTTGTTGCCCTTTGTCTTATATATTTGTTTATCTGATTTGGAGGAGGGAGGGGAATAAAAAAATGATGAAGCCAAGGGCAAAGGGTGAATCAATGCAATAGCAATACTCACAAGACACAAACAAATTTTGGGAAACAAACTTTATAACTTGCGGGGGGGCGGGGGAGGGGGTTTGGGAGGGAGTGCCAGTAGCGTGGTGGGGGAGGGAAAGTGGGAGAAAATGAGGGGGGGAGCAACACTGTTGGACAAGAAAACCTTGTTGGGCAAAAAATGCACTCATTACTTACGGAATTGTAACACCTCTGTACATCATCCTTACAATAAAATAAAGTAAAATTAAAATAAAATAGAATTAAAAACTCTGGGATGTTTTTGTTTCCCTTGTATGTTCTTCCCCCACGGTATAACCCCTGTTTTCACTGTATTTGACATCGGTGCCCTGCATCTTGTATATACACTTTTCTGATTTGGGGAGGGGAAGGGAAATAACAAAATGCTGAAGCAAGGATACAGGTTGACCCATTGTAACAATGAGATGTACAAGACACTATGTAGAAAATGAACTTTACAACTTGGGGGGGGGGGTGTTTGGGAGGTGGGAAGGAAGGTATAGGAGGGGAAAAACAAAGGAGGAGGTAACAATGCTCGATAGGAAATGTACTCATTACCTTACTCATGTAACTATAACTGCTCTTTTTACAATATAAAAATTTTTTTAAAAAACCCTCTGGGATTGTGGTTAGGTTCTACTATACTTGGTAGTTTCAATCTGTATAAATGTGCTTTTTGAAAATATAATACATCTTCAGAAAGGTCATGAACAAATCGAAGTTCAGTTGAGCATCTTTATTTTCTTTTGCAGGTTTAGTCTACACTTAGGAGGTAGTGAAATGGAGGCTTTAGTGCTTTTCTATTGAGAAGTTTCAAGTGAATATTTGCCAGCAAAGTTCACATCATGCTTACTTTTCTTACTTTCTTTTCTTAAGTGGAAGCTCATTTGAAAACCAACTCTATGAGGCCAAAAATGCAGGTGGCTCAGGGTTGTAACCCTAGCTATTCAGGAGATTGAGATCTGAGGACTACGATTCCAAGCAAGCACTGGCAGGAAGGACCGTGTGAGCCTTATCTCCAATTATCCACCAAAAAGCCATAAGGTGAGGTGTGCTCCAGTCATAGAGTGCTAACCTTGAATGAAAAAGCTAACCTAGACCCTGAGTTCAAGCTCCCCATGCTCACGCAAAAATATAGGCAGAGAGGAGGGGGAAGTTTACCTTAACTTGATCTCATTAGCACTTGATTAGTGCCCTTGATTGCCTTTAGTGAATAATAACTACACTGGCCTGAAATGGAGAGAACTATCTCTAATAAGGATGATGTTAGGAAGGTTCTTATGGGACTCAAGAAGTAATGCTCTAAACAGGGGGGAAGAAAACTACTTAAAATGAATATCCATGGTAGAAATAATTAACTGAATATCCAGCCCACTAGGACCAGCACTAGCAGAGATTCTGAAAGCAAAAAGCAGTGATGCACTGTTTGGAACGGTAAGAAGGGTGAGCATTTGGTCTAGGAAGGATGTACAATGGAGATGAGGAGGAGCTGGGCACAGCTTCCGGTGGGAAGCTTGCCATGGGAATGGAGGTGGGCACTATGAGGTAGAGGATGGTAGTGAGCACGTGTGACGATGTGAGGTAGAGGATGGTAGTGGGTGCCACTAGGACCATTTGTCAGCACCTGGCCCCTCCCTATATGTGATAACCCAGCTTTCAATGCTTCTTGTCAACACTACTAGAAAATTTCAAAGGTTAGAATTGGAATTAGATGGATAAGCAGATCATCAGCCCATAAAATTAAATAATAGTCCTGTTGCTTACGAGTCAAGCTAAGTGTCATTCTGAGAGTCAGTGTATTGAGGTCATTGTTGAAGAGCTTGGTAAAAAGACCATTAACTTATAATGAGGTTCATTCACACTCCCTCCTGGAAACTCATCTGCATAATTTCTCATGAACTACTTTGTTGTAGTAAAGCTGTGCTTCTGTCACTAACCTGTCTAAAAAGTTGAGTGACCTTCCTGCTGCAAATAAAATAACTTTGAAACTATAAATGTAGTACTATTTTTCTGAGCTTCTCTGCCTTTATATCTCTCTCTAAACTCTTTCCCTGCTCATCTCTCTCAGAGTTTCCAAAGTACAACGCACACTTTCTCTAAAGTCACTGGTCAAGCCATTAATTTTTACTAAGATTTTTTTCCTTTCTGTGGTTTAACCATCAACATCCAATAAATGCTAACTCATGTCTGCAACTTCAAATTTTCTTCAGCATGCATTAGACATGCTCATTTTAACTGAAAAATTAATAGCTAAGGTTTAATGTATCCTAGGTAAAAGGAAAGATAAAGCCTACTTGTAGCACAAACTAGAAGTTAGAATATGAAGAGATGGAGAGATCTCTCTCATTGCTGTCGATTTCAAAAATGTTTATTATTGACTAAATACCTGCTGAATTCTTAGCACTACATGAAGGATTTTTGGACAGATGTGTGACAGTAGTTTTAATAGGGACTATTTTCTATGCCTATCCACCCCCCACATTGAGAGAGAGAAAATTTAACTCAGACTGGGCAGTTGCAATGTTCAATTCAACAATAGGGTTGTATCCTGAGAACTCCATTTGTATCTTTACATCACCTGAACACTCAAAGTAATAAACCTCTTTAGAAGACCCTGTTGATCTTTTCACCTTTGCCTCTCAAAAATACACAAATCTTGTATATTCTCCTACCCTGGATGTAGAAATTCAAATCTTTTTCATATGCATTTGGGGGTACAAAGCTTCTGAACAGTGAAAAAGAACAGGGGATTACATTTTTTTTGTCGGTCATGGGGCTTGAACTCTGGGCCTGGGCGCGGTCCCTCAGCTCTTCAGCTCAAGGCGAGCGCTCTACCACTTGAGCTACAGCACCACTTCCATGAAGATTACATTTTTGAAGCAACAATTTCTCAGCTTCAGCTCACCAACCAAGTAGGTTTTTACGTCATCACCAACATGAAAAATTGAAGAACAATAATAGAATAAATAGAACAAGTATAAAATTTGCAAAATTCATCACCTCCCTGAAAATATTTTTACCAGATAGAATGTGAAAAGTTGCCCAGGCATTCTGAATTCCTTCTTTTCATTTCTGCACCTATTCAAAGTCTTGACATCCACTTCTTTCTTTTTTCTTTTTTTTAAATACACTTTTATTGTAAATATAGTGTAGAGAGGGGTCACAGTTACATGAGTGAGGTAATGAGTACATTTCCTGTAGAGCATTGTTACCTCCTCCTTTGTTTATCCCCACCATCCCTTCCCACCCCACCTCCCCAACTCCTCCCTCTCCCCCCAAGTTATAAAGTTCATTTTCAACATAGTGTCTTGTATATCTCATTGTTACAATGGGTCAACCTGTATCTCTGTTTAAGCATTTTGTGTGATTTTAAATGCACTATCTATCTATCTATCTATCATCTATCTATCTATCTATCTATCTATCTATCTATCTATCTATCTATCTATCTATCTATCTATCTATCTATATCTATATCTATATCTATATCTGTATCTACATCTATATCTATATATACAATGGAATTCTGGCAAGTCACAGAGCTAAATGATCAGCTGCCCCAAACTTTAATTCAACTCATTACCCATGACCCTTTAGCACTAAGTTAACCTAGTAGGGAACCACACTAAATTTCAAAAAACAATCCCAAAAGGCCTGATAAATTAAATGACATTTACATACAACTTAGTAAAAAATTCCTAAGCATATCTAAAACTACAATACTACAATGGGACAGATACTAAGTCTGAGTGCCTCTAGCTTCAGAAGCACTACAAATAAAATATAAGTAACAACTTCCTAATATCTAATATGTATTTGTAACTTCTTCTACACCAGTCATTTTGCTAAGCATTACTTTCTTTAATCTTCACAACATGATGCAGAAATACACGTCAGCTGAGGCTTAGAGAAGCTAAGTAATTTGCTAATGGTCAAATGACTGCATGATGGAGGACTTGAATTCAGAATACCATTATGAGTTGAAATGTGTTCCTTCAGAGAGGATGCACAGAAGTCTAAACTCATGCTACCTCAGACTCATCTTAACTAATTAAAGACAAATGTATTTTTATTTGGAAATACATTTGTCTTTAATTAGTTAAGATGAGTCTCTAATGGAAAAGGATAATCTCTAATCCAGTATGACTGATGTTTTTGTAAGAAGAAAGCAACATGGTAACAAAGATACCTAGAGAGAATCCCCCCGAAACAACAGAGGCAGAAATGGTACTAGATGGCCTATGCAGCTGTAAGCCCAGGAACATCAGAGATGGCCAAGCAGCCATCAGCAGCCAGGAAAAGGCGAGGAAAGGTCCCCTGCAGGGTTAAGAGGAAGAAGACCCCTCTGTCTCACATTTTTACTTTGGACTTATAGCCTGAAACCTGAGAAAATCAATTCCTGTTGCTTTCTATGATACCCAGTTCATGTTACTGGAAACTAATATGGAGTCTGACATCAAAAACCTACAGAATGGGAGCTGGGAAGGTGGCTCAGTGGTAGAGTGCTTGCCTTGCATTCATGAGGCCCTGGGTTTGATTCCTCAGCACTATATAAGCAAAAAGAGAAAAGCTGGAAGTGGTGCTGTCCTCAAGTGGTAGAGTGCTAGCCTTGAGCTGAAGAGCTGAGGGACAGCGCCCAGGCCCAGAGTTCAGGCCCCAGGACTGAACCCCCCCCCCCCAAAAAAAAAACCCTACAGAATGGAAGGCTTGAAGTCTTAACCTCAAGTTAGCTTTCAGTCTTTCCCAGATGAGTAAAGAAAAATTTGATAGCCAGTAGCCTCTGGCTCTTACCTGTAATCCCAGCTACTCAAGAACCTCATATCTGGTGGATCACAGTTCAAAGCCAGCTCAGGCAGAAAAGTCTGGAAAATTCTATCTACAAGTAACTAGCACATCCTGGACTGGATGTGTGGCTTACTTGGTAGAGTCGCAGTCTAGCAAACAAAATTAGTGTGAGGCTTATACTACTGAACGACCAAAAAAAGAAAAATAAAAGAAAGCTGGGTGCCAGTAGTCCATGCCTGTAATCCTAACTATTCAGGAGGCTGAGATCTAAGGATCGAGGTTCAGAGCCAGCCTGGGCAGGAAAGACCATGAGACTCTTATCTCCAATAAACCACTCACAAAACCGGAAGTGGCACTGTGGCTCAAGTGGTAGAGCGCTAGCCTTGAGCTGAAGAGCTGAGGGACTGTGACCAGGCCCAGAGTTCAAGCCCCACATCTTGTATATACACTTCTCTAGCTTGGGGAGGGGAAGGGAAAAAAACAAAATGCTTAAATAGGGATATAGGTTGACCCATTGTAACAATGAGATATAAAAGACACTATGTTGAAAAACAAACTTTACAATTTAGGCAGAGAGGAGGGGAGGGGAGGGGAAGAGGGTAGTTGTGGAGGTGGGAGGGAAGGAAGGGGAGGGGAAAAACAAAGGAGGAGATAACAATTCTTGATAGAAAATGTACTCATTACCTTGTTCATGTAACTGTAACCCCTCTGTACAGTATTTTTACAATAAAAACGTATTTAAAAAATAAAATAAAATTTAAAAAAGGAAAAAGAAAAGAAAAAGAATAAACAGACATTTGATACATGTAAAAGAGAACTTTTCAATTTTATTAAATTCTAATTATATGAGATCCATATAAGATAGATATTTTTGGGGGGGAGGGGGTCCGGTTGTGGGGCCTGAACTCTGGGCCTGGGCTCTGTCCCTCAGCTCTTCAGCTCAAGGCTAGAGCTCTACCACTTGAGCCACAGTACCACTTCCGGCTTTTTTCTTTTTGCTATGTAATGCTGAGAAATCGAACCCAGGGCCTCATGCATGCAAGGCAAGTGCTCTACCACTGAGCCACCTTCCCAGCCCCAAGATAGATTTTTTTAAATAAAATAAAAAAAATCTTATTTTTTGCTTTAGCTGTGATAACAATTTTGTTATCTTAAACATAAAATAGCTGACAGATTTGTCTTGAAGTAATTTTTTATCTTCTACAGCGATTCTTTGTATTTATGAATGACTATGAGACTGTCATATTGAAATTGTCACACAGTAAGATCTCATTTAGAAAAAAAACAAAGTAGGAACAACAAATAAGGTAAGCATACACAAAACCCACTTCCTAGACATCCAGCATTTTACTAGAACAAGTATGTGAATGTTTTCCAAAGAAAACAAGGAAAAGAATCAACACTCTGTAGGAAGAGAGAAGGAACGATATATTGAAGATATACTGTCATATAAGTCATTTTTGAAAATAAATAGCCATAGGTAGAGTAAAAGGGTGATAGGAAAGTGAACCTGGAAAAAGGGGAGCTAGTGAAGAAGTAGGAAGACAATGAATGGAAAAGGAAGAGAGGGAGAAGGTAAGTGACAGGGCAAAGGAGAGTGGGAAGAAGGGAAAAGAGAGAATATACACATAGACTTGAGAGATAGAGGCAGAAGAAAGTGTAAGAGAAACAGAGAGAGAAAAAAATGAAAAGAAAGAGGGGATTCCCTTCTGTCCACATCCCCTCCAGCATCCGTTGTTATTAGAGTTCTTGATTTTAGCTATTTTAACTGGGGTGAGGTGGTATCTCAATGTTGTTTTGATTTGCATTTCTTTTATGGCTAGGGAGGTTGAGCATTTCTTCATGTGTCTATTGGCCATCCTTCTTTCCTCTTCAGAGAAGTTTATCTTTAAGTTTTTAGCCTACTTGTTTATTGGGCAGTTGTTTCTTTGAGGATTTGTTGTTGGGGATTTAATTTTTTGAGTTCCAGGTATATTTTAGATAGGAGACCCTTGTCCGTTGTATGGCTAGTGAAGATCTTCTCCCAACCCGTGAGCTTTCTATTGATCTTGCTAGCTATATCCTTTGCCATGCAGAAGCTCTGCAATTTCATGCAATCCCATTTGCCCAACCTTTCTTTGATTTGTTGTGTTTCTGGGTCTCTATTAAGAAAATTTCAGCCTGTGCCAAATAGGAATACAGGTGGACCCATTGCAACAATGAGATGTACAAGTCGTTATGTGGAAAAAGAACTTTACAACTTTGGTGTGGGGGGGGGATGGGGAGGCAGGGAGGATTGGGGGGGGAGGATGGGAAGGGGAAACAAAGGAGGAGGCTACAATGCTTGATAAGAAATGTACTCATTACCTTGCTCATGTAACTGTAACCCCTCTGTACAGTATTTTTACAATAAAAACTTATTTAAAAAAAAGAAAAAGGGGAAAAGATAAAGAGAAAAGAGGAGAGAGAAATGGGGAGGAAAATGAGAGAAAACATATTCTGAGTCTGCGGAAAGGTATGAAATTCTGTTATTCTTTATGGTCTTAGTACAGCTTAAACAGAGTGAAGTGGAACTTTCTCATGAGAGGTTTCTAGTAATAAACAAGGGAGCTGTACACCTGTGGCTCATACCTGTAATTCCAACTATCCCAAAGGCTTAGATCAGGAGGATTGCTCTATGATCCCAAGCAGAAAAGTTTACTGGACTCCATCTCCAAATTAACAAGCAAAAACAGGGCTGTAGACATGGCTCATCTGGTAGAGTACCAGACTACCAAGCACAAGACCCTTAGTTCAAACTCCAATAATATCTGGATCCTTATTAAGAAAGTTTTGACCTGTGCCAAGGAGCCCTAGTGTTTCTCTTATTTCTTCTTGTAGTATTTTCAAGGTATCTGCTTCTGCCATCTTCCTGGAACTCCCTCCACCTCAAGGTCTTTTGATTCATTTGGAGTTGATTCTGGTGCAGAGTGGCAAATAAGAGATCTAACTTTAGTTTTCTCTATTCTGCCAGTACCATTTATTGAAGAGGCTTTCTTCCATTCTATTTTTTTTTGCTCCCTTGTCAAAGATTAGCTGGCCACAGGTCTGCAGGTTCATTTCTGAATCTTCGAATCTATTCCATTGGTCCTCTGGCCTGTTCTTGTGGCAATACCAAGCTGTTTTGAGTACTAGGGCTTTATAGTAGAGTTTAAGGTTCAGTATTGAAATTCTTCCAGCACTGTTCTTCCTGCTAAAGATTGTTTTGCTATTTGGGGTGTTGTGTTGTTCTATATGAATTTTTGGATTGCTTCTTCTATTTCATTTAAGAAAGAAGTTGGGATATTGATGGATATTGCATTGAGTTTGTATATAGCCTTTGGTAATATTGCCATTTTTTACTGTGTTAATCCTCCCAATCCAGGAACATAGAAGGTTATTCCACTTCCTGAAGTCTGCTTTAATTTCCTTTTTCAGATTTGTGAACTTTTCATTGTAGAGGTCCTTTACTTCTTTTGTTAAGTTGATTCCTAGGTATTTTTTGAGGATATTGCAAATGGAGTCACTTTCCTAATTTCAGCCTCTCTCTTCTCATTATTAGCATAGAGAAAAGCTACTGATGTTTGTGGATTGATTTTATACTCTGCTACTTTGCCAAAGTTTTGAATCAGCTCAAGTAACTTGGGAGTGGAGCCTATGGGATTCTGTAGATACGGGATCATGTCATCTGCAAAGAGGGAGAGTTTTACTTCTTTTCCTACTTGCATCCCCTTTTTGTTTGCCTCTTGCCTTATTGCTCTAGCTAGGAATTCTAATACTATATTGAAGAGGAGTAGAAAGATTGGACAAACTGTAAAGCTTCTGCACAGCAAAGGACATAGCTAGCAAAATATATCAAAACCTCACAGACTGGGAGAAGATCTTCATCACCCATACAACAGTCAAAGGTCTCATATCTAAAATATACCAATAGCTCAAGAAATTAAATTCCCCCAAACAAACACCCATTAAAATGTGGGCTAAAGACCTTAAGAGAGACCTCCCTGAAGAAGAAATACAAATGGCCAAGAAAGACATAAAGAATCACTCAATATCTCTGGCTATAAAAGAAATGCATCTCATTGTTGCAATGGGTCCATCTATTTAACAATGAGATGTACAAGATGTTATGTCGAAAATGAACTTTACAACTTTGGCTGGGGGGGGCATGAGAGGGGGAGATGGGAAGGGATGGGAAGGGGGAAGGGGAAACAAAGGAGGAGGCAACAACGCTTGATAAGAAATGTACTCATTACCTTGCCCATGTAATTGTAACCCCTCTGTATGGTATTTTCATAATGAAAAAAAAAACCAACAAAAACAAATAAATACTTTAACACTATTAAAAAATAAAATAAAAATGCAAAGTGAGTAAAAAAATAAATGCACTCATTACCTTGCCCATATTACATGTAACCTTTCTGTACGGTATTTTCACAATAAATACATAATACATAAATAAATAAGAAATGCAAATTGAAATGACACTACACCTTACACCAGTTAGAATGTCCATAATCAAGAAATCTAATAGCAGATGCTGGAAGAGGTGTGACCAAAGGGGAAGGTTACTACACTGTTGGTGGGAGTGCAAACTTGTTCAACCACTCTGGAAAGTAGTGTAGAAGTTCTTCAAAAGACTACACTTAGAGCTCCCCTATGACCCAGCAATCCCACTTCTGGGAATCTACCCAAATGATCACAAACAAGGCCACATTAAACCCACCAGTACGACGATGTTCATCCCAGCATTATTTACCATAGCCAAGATATGGAACCAACCCAAATGCCGTCGGTAGATGAATGGATCAAGAAAAAGTGGAATGTAATTCTGTGCTTCCAACAGAAAGAATAAAATTGTTTCATTCATAAGTAAATGGAAAGACCTGGAAATAATTACATTAAGTGAAGTAAGCCAGACCCAAAGAAAAGCAGGTCACATGATCTCCCTCATTTGAAGAACTAGTATATGTATATGATATTCGTAACAGGGGAGTTCAATAACCCAAGTCCTTATTGCAAAGGATTATATATAATGAATCATATTAACATGAACTCCAACTTATGGAAACAAGAGGCTCTCATTAGACCCTGTATATCGTTTGCTCTTTTTTCTCTATTGTTTTTTTCTTTCTTCATTTCTCTTAGCTTTTTGTAGTTCGTGTTTTGCATAATAGACAATGCAATATGTAAAAAGGAAAGAGAATCACAGAAACAGCAGAACAATGGATGAACCACAGCAACATTGCTACTAACTTGACACTGTTGGATATGAACATTACAACTGGGAGGGACAAGGAGGAGGAAGTGGGAGATAAAGAGGGATGAGGTAATGATGATTAAAAACAAATGTATTTATTGGCTTACCTACGTAACTTTAACTCTCCAGCTCACCAGCTTTTCAATTAAAAAATAAAAATTAAGAAAATCTCTAATAGTAAAAGAAATCACTAAGAACTCTCTATAGTATATGCAGGAGTGAAATGACAGATTGAACCCTTTAAACAATTAACAGAGTGTTCAACAAAAATGAGTATCAGAAGCCTAAAATAAGATTTGAATGGGGGAAGGAGGTTAGTTGAAGCTGGGAAGGGGGGAATGGAAAAGAGACAAAGGCAGTCAACATACTCAATGTACATATATGACAACAGAAGAGGGAGAGAGGATGAATCTGAGGAAAGGGACACACAGGATGGGAGAGAATGAGGGGTGACTCTGATTTAGAAGCACTGGACACATGAGTGAACATATTAAATTGTAATCCCTTTGTACAACCATTTAAAGGTTTAATTTTAAAAAGGAACTTCAAAGGAGCCAATCAAAACACGGTATACATATGGAAATTTCACAGTGAAATTCATTAATTTGTGCAGCTAATCTGCATCAATAAATACAATGCAAAGAATAAATTGTATGAAATAAATGATATGACAGTAATAGAGCTCAATTAAAATATTAAACACAATGCAAATATTAATAATATACTAATAATTATTAGTATTTTATTTACCAGCCAAATAATATATTATTTGAAATCAAACAAAATTAAACATCTTTAGAGAATAAGACAAAAAAATCAAAACACAAAGGAGGAAGTTTTTAAGAACTTTCTTTTTTTATCCTGTGTGTTCAAATCACTTTATTTGAAGTCTTTTCTATGAGCTAACCTACCACATGCAATACCTGATCACCATCAAAGCCCAAATACCAAAGCCATGTATGCTGTAGTCTGATTTTGAGAAATACTTCTGAGTAGTAAAGATCAAAGGCAATAAACATGGTGGTACTACTTGTCAGCACTGTCTTTGTGCTGTTAGGATATCAAATTTATGAGCTTGAAATGTAGCTAAATTGTCAAGTTGTCCAGAATTGGCAAGGTTTGGGGTCTGATCCCCCCCCAAAAAACCTCATATTTATTAGGAATAAAGCTTCCCAGTGATAATACAATTATATTATCTTGTAATACAAAAGCAAACTTAGTCCATGTAATATTCTAAACAACTAATATGTAACCATAATCTAAATTTCTAGTATGTATTACTATGATAAGTAAATACATAATTAAGCAACAGAAAAAGCTTCAGGATTCATACAAGTAAAACCTTCCTTCAACATAAACAACCAAAACAGGTGCCATATAAAAGCAAAATAAAAGTCTAAATGAACTAAATGAACAAACCCCAAATCAGATTTCCATTGTACTTTGAGAATAAACATGACCCATTGTTAGATCATATAAGAACTTCAAAATTCAAGAGAAAAAAAGTTCTTCAGAGGTAAAAGTGGTTATCAGGTATCACTCAAAAGTTGAAGCCAGGAAATATTGTTAAGATATCGAGTATTTTCTTTCTGTAA
Source organism: Dipodomys merriami (assembly GCF_024711535.1). Lineage (NCBI taxonomy): Eukaryota > Metazoa > Chordata > Mammalia > Rodentia > Heteromyidae > Dipodomys > Dipodomys merriami. Next base: position 12,557,901 of record NW_027206512.1, read on the forward strand.
TATATCACATGTTTATCTCCTTAGCGTGTGGGCTCCTTTCTAGAATCTAGATATTCCTTTTAACAAAAAGGAATATAACAACTTAGGATCGCAAAATAAAACAATCAGATTTATTAAGCTCAATTAAGACATTTCTAGTTAGGATATACGGACAAGAACTAATACAGCTAGCCTCCTGCTTATATGGTTCAATCAAGATTTTTTTCTGATTTATGATGGTGTTAAAGCAACACACATACTAAATTCATTGAGTTTTCATATTTTTTCCAGGCTCATGATACCATGCTTTGTGATGCTGAGCAGGTACAGTGAGCACAGCTAGCAATCAGCCACAAGATCACTCAGGGAGCCCAATGACACTTAAGCCTGCACGCTCTAAATTGAGATGTTTGGTAGGTTAAATGTATTTTGGGCTTACAATATTTTCAATTTATGGTGGGTTTGTCAGGAGGTGAGCTCAACACAAACTGAAAGAGGGCTTGTACACCAGGTGCCAGTGGCTCTCACCTGTACCCCTAGCAACTCAGGAGGCTGAGATCTGAGGATAGCAATTCCAAGGCAGGCAGGAAAGTCCACTAGACTCTTCTCTACAACTCACCCTCCAAGAAAGCTGCAAGTAGAGCTAGGGTTCAAGTAGTAATGCTCAATATATTAACTACATTAATTTGTCCTGGCTTCAAAATTTGAATGATGCCTAAAAACCACCTTTTAAAAAAAAAAAAAAAGAACTCTGTTTTTGTTGTTTTTTGAAGAATTCTTTTGTTCTTCATCTGTTTTAAAGTACTCATCTTATCAAACCTGGTGTCATGTTTACTGACTGGCGAGAAAAAAAAAGCTAAGGGACAGTGCCCAGGCCTTGAAATCAAGTCCCAATGCAGGCGCCCAGGCGCGCGCGCGCACACACACACACACACACACACACACACACACACACACACACACACACACACACACACACACACACACACACACACACACACACACACACACACACACACACACACACACACACACACACACACACACACACACACACACACAGAGCAGCTGAGCATTTGTACTTGAAAGTGAAGTTTTAGAAATGGTGAATCCATTTTAAAGCGTAGGATGTTCTCTAAACATGGAGTGATGACTTTTGCAGGGCAAAGTAAAGGAAGACTTCCTGGACATTTAGGACCATAGCCAGGCCTGAAAATACAGACAAGGAAAGAGGAGAGATGGCCACGCAGGGCAGAAACAGGGATTTAGAAGGAGGAAGTGGAAAGGCCAGACCCCCTAAGGTTCAATGTGTCCGTGGGCCTGCCATAGGAATACCACCATAGATTCATGGGAAAGGGAGGATTTGGAGTGAAAGCAGTGCTTTATTAGGACTGATTTTGATAAGTTTATATATAAGACAAAGGGTACAGAAATCCAAAACAGTGACAAATGGGAATTAATCAAAGGAAAGAAAAAAATTGCAAAGAGTATAATAAAAAAACCTCTTGTTACCATTTTTTGGAGTTCATTTTGATAAGCAGTTTATATGATTATATGTACATAGCTATTGAGTCCTTGTGATTCTCTCCTAAGAATATCCTCCTTTGTTCTCATTGTGTGAATGTTTAGAGTGCTGTTTAATTAATTACATCCAAGTATACTTGTCTTTTACTATCCATTGGATTTACTTGTAGATTGATAGACACATTCTAATTATTACAAATGCTGGAAACCATGTTTCTTTGGGTCAGGCTTACTTTGTTTAATATAATTTTTCCAAGTCTCCTCATTTCCTTATGAATGGGTAATACCATTCCTTCTGATGGAAGCAGAGAATTACATTGTGTGTGTGTGTGTGTGTGTGTGTGTGTGTGTGTGTGTGTGTGTGTGTGTGTGTGTGTGTGTGTGTGTGTGTGTGTATACCACAGTTTCTTGATCCAGTCACCCACCAGTGACCATCTGAGTTGATTTGGGGAGGGGAAGAAGAAGCACAGAAACAATGAGACAAAGGTGAATCAACTCAGCAGTGATACTCACTAGACACTATGTTGGAAATGAAATTTACAACTTGAGGAGGAGGCATGTCAAGAGGGGAAAAACTGGGAAAAACAAGGGAAGGGTTGACACTGTTCAAAAAGAAATGTATAGGCTGGGAAGGTGGCTCAGTGGTAGAATGCTTGCCTTGCATGCATGAAGCTCTGGGTTCAACTCCTCAGCACCACATAAGCAGAAAAGGCCAGAAGTGGAGCTATGGCTCAAGTGGTAGCGTGCTAGCCTTGAGCTGAAGAGTTGAGGGACAGTGTTCAGGCCCAGAGTTCAGGACCCATGACTGACAAAAATAAAGAAGAAATGTTATTCATGACCTGACTTATGTAACTGTAATCTTTCTCTTCAACTCCTTTGCAATAAAATTTTTGAAAGGAAAAAAACCTAAAAGGCTGATCTAGAACCAAGATGACAGTTGGAATATCAGTGTACAAAGGCCAAAGATTATACTAATTCCCAAACTACAATAATCCATACATGAAGTGGCCAGGGACTGGAGAAAGGTGAGAGCAATAGGAATAGAAGGAAGGATATTACAGGAACATTCTCTTTCTCTAAAAACAGGATGCCAAAGTTTTATGTTTAGGATCTGTACTCCATTTCTGTTTGGGCTGAGGTCAAAGGTTTAGACAGCAGATAGAGAAACACTGTGAAAGGTATGATTTAGGACTGGAAGATGAACTCTTCTAATCTTCAAAATAAATCACTCCCTCCTGCACATTTCTTACCTAAGGCAGTATTTCCCTTTTATAATGTTAGCATTTTTAATGTGCTGCTTTCTCTAGTGGCAATCTTGCTATCTTTCATCCAAATTATTTCCTGTGGGTATTTTTAAATCAGAATTTTAAATTTTATTTTTGGTCTGCTTCAAGTTAGAGGACTTGCCTGATGAATGTGAAAGTATATTTTAATTGAAATGCCTCATTTTTACTTTCTAGAAAGACAGTGGAAAATTCAGTATGGAAGCTATATCTGAATTTCAAATTTCAGAATCATACTAATTACCTCAGAATAAGATAGATGAGAGATAAATGGATGGACAGATGGAAAGATGATAAACAGATAGGCACAACAACTTTATTCATAAGCTTCAAGATTCTCAAAGTTTAATCATATTTTAGACTCTTTTCTAGTAAAAAATGGTTATATGCATTTTCAGGAAAACAAAAATAAAACAAAAATATAGAAAGTTATAAAGAGTAGGATGCTAAATGAAACAATTTATTCTGGATATCAGTTTATATAGATTGACATTTACAATGATGAATGAAAACCTAGACCTAAGCAAAAACTTGAGTCCACCTGATACACCATCATTTATCATACAAACACCTCCACCAAGCCTGTGAGACATCAAGAATAATTTTCATGGCTTGGTGCTGGTGGCTCACACCTGTAATTCTAAATACTCAGGAGATTGAGATCTGAGGATTGTGGTCCAAAGCTATCCAAGGTAGAAAAGTCTATGAGATTCTTATCTCCAATTAACCAGCAACAAGCTGAAAGTGGAGCTGTGGTTCAAGTGGTAGAGCACTAGCCTTCAATTAAAAAAAAACTTGGGACAGCACTCAGACACAGAGTTTAGGCCCCAAGAACAGGAAAGAAAGAAAGAAAGAAAGAAAGAAAGAAAGAAAGAAAGAAAGAAAGAAAGAAAGAAAGAAAGAAAGAAAGAAAGAAAGAAAGAAAGAAAGAAAGAAAGAAAGAAAGAAAGAGAGAGAGAGAGAAAGAAAGAGAGGAAGGAAGGAAGGAAGGAAGGAAAGAAAGAGAGAAAGAAAGAGAGAAAGAAAGAAAGAAAGAAAGAAAGAAAGAAAGAAAGAAAGAAAGAAAGAAAGAAAGAAAGAAAGAAAGAAAGAAAGAGAGGAAGGAAGGAAGGAAGGAAGGAAGGAAGGAAGGAAGGAAGGAGCAAGGAAGGAAGGAAGGAAGGAAGGAGCAAGGAAGGAAGGAAGGAAAGAAAGAAAGAAAGAAAGAAAGAAAGAAAGAAAGAAAGAAAGAAAGAAAGAAAGAAAGAAAGAAAGAAAGAAAGAAAGAAAGGAAGGAAGGAAGGAAGGAAGGAAGGAAGGAAGGAAGGAAGGAAGGAAGGAAGGAAATAAGGAGAAAGGAAAGACAAGAAATAGAGAAAGAAGGAAGGAAGGAAGGGTGAATAATTTTCAAGTTTATATTAGGAAGCAGAATAGAAGGTCTACTGCTAGTCACATCATTTGAAGTCCAAGCTTATCACCATTTCATTGATCATTTTCTATTTTCTAATGACAAAGTTGCAGTTATTCATTCAGATACTGATTGCAATAGCTACTGCTTTTCTACTACAAGTCAGACCCTAAATGCTCAGGTTAGGTAAAATGAAATAAGTAACATCAGAACTTTCAAGGAATCCACATTCTGGAGAGGAAAGAGACAAGCAAACAGAAAAGTGATCAAAGGACCAAAAGAAGGCCTTGGGAATCTGTGCAGATCTTAGGGAATGCCCTTCCTAAATCCATGGAAATCCAACTACCCAAGCTGTAATTTCAACTCTACTACACAGATTTTGTCTACAATCTATGTTCATGTTTACTTGACCTTTCCTAAGTTTCTGAACAATGAGAATCTGTCAAATTTAGTCTTTAGTATACATGTTGTTTTATATTTCTCTGTGTGTGTGCACTTTAAGATGGTATTTAACACTTCTTTTTCATAGTTTGCTGAAGAAAAAACAGGGAGTATTTTATACTTACAGCACATTTCAGTTTGGATGCTAAATTTTTACCTATCACCTATCATTGATGTCCCTTCTAAACTCTTAGAAGAATATACATTCATGTTATAGTACTGCCATAACCAAATGGCTGCTGACACACTTGCAAATATTGGCCCATGTTTTTACTCTAAACAATAGATCTGGTGTAAGTCAGCAGTCATTCTGAACAAGTTCTAGAAAGTAAGTACCAGCATCTTGGTAAGAACAAGTAGGCAACCACAGCAGGCTGGTTATCAATAATAAGCTGTAAACCACAATGAGGGGTTAACTGCAAGGTTTCATCTCTGATCCCACAAATAGCAGGAAATTGTGGCTAATGCAGTGAAAATATAAGTTGTCTGAATTAAGTGAAAATAACACACTTCTAAAGATTGTTTTTCCTTTACTCAAGAGCAACCTTTTATTTTCTTGGTGATGTGACTAAGTCCTTGTTAGTTATTAAGAGCTATTTTCATTTTTAATAAAAGGATTAGATAAATGTTGTGAAATATTTGGTAAATATTCTTGAGCTTTACTGTATAAAAGACTCACTTGAGAAATGTGTAAATGTGTTAGAAAGTGGATTCTAGGGACCTGTTCCCAAATATTCTAAATCTTCTCTAGACTTTAAGAGAGAAAAACACCTTCTACTCTCACCACTGTATTGTGTTCCAGATGGTATAACAAAACTGTGGATTTCCCCTCTTTGGTACAGGAGCTCTCACTCTCTGAAAGATTCAACATAAGCCCAGAATCAAGGCCTAGAGAACAATTGTTTAGGTGAAACTACCTTTTTCCAATAGTATAATTGAAGACTGGTGATTAATATTCGTTGTACTCATAGACTGATATTTTGAGTTAAAGTCCCATTGTACAGCTACTTAAAGGTAATTTAAATTTTTTTTAAAAACTGAGTACACTGATATCAAATTGAGCTAGTCACAGAAACAATAATCACATAAGCCATCAGGCCACTTTCTGTGTATTATTGAGTTAAAGGAATAAGGGAATAGGATGCCTGCAAGTTGTAATTATGACCAGGGTACAAGCCACATGTTGATTCTGAACTAAGTGCCAACCCAGATATACCAATAATCATTCATTTACGGTGTCCTTCACTCCTCTGTAGTAGGTGTCTAGGTGAGAGTCAAGATGTTGGTGACATCTGACACATTAACACTGATTCTTTGCAAACAAGTGCTTTATTTTCTCCCCCAAATCTTCTTGTTTCTGTACCAAAAGAAAGAAAATAAACTACTAGCCTGCCTTGTGGTTTACTTGGGTAAAAGGCAATACTCTTCATTATCCAAGTTAAGAGAAAAAGGAATCTAATCATAATGGCTCCCATTTCTTTAGATCAGAAATTGAAATGATGGAGAAGGTGCTTGGATACTCAGAGAGACACAAAACAGGTAACATAGTGGTGGGCCCAAAGACAGTTAAGATTGTTTATGGGAGAGAGGGAAAGTACGAGAAAATTAAGGGAAGGGCTAAAGTTTGACAATAAACGTACTCTTTACCTCTGTACATCACCTTGACAATTAAAAAATGATGTATACAAAAGCTAAGGATGGGATGCTGAATTTATTATTGTAGCCTAGAGGAGCTTATACCATTCTTTATGTAGATAATTTGTAACACTAGGGAGCAAAATAACAATTTTGTATTGATAAAGTATTTCAAGGTGATTTCTCTCCTACAATTAATCTTCGCAGAAGTCTCTTGAGAAATAACTATTCTTATCCACATGTTGAACTTAAACCTTACAGATGATATTTTGCCAAATCTACATGTGACTCTGACAGAATTGAGACATGAAACCATACTTTTAGGCTTCACCACAGGGTGCCATTTAATGTTCTGATTGGGCTAGCCAGCATGGATAGGACCTGAGGGGACTTAGTCACCAACATCTGTGACTTGACTAATGAACTCAGTTGGTTAGGGTCTTTCCAGTCTTCTTTCTACATCCTTCTGTAATTAGTCACTAAGTTGAGTCATATTAACTACCACATTTCTTGACTCCATTCCATCCTTTCTTCACCAGCAGTGTCCAAGTTCATACTATAACCTGGCCATTTACCAAATATCTCATAATCCTGTTTCTGTCAAGAAACAATCCCTGTCTGAAATGATTTCTTCTTTTCCTGTTCACTTGTAAATTTTGCAAAGTCCATCCATAAATTCCAAGTTCATTTCTTAATGTTTTATAGTGGGAGAAAACAAGGAAACATTCACCAAAAGGAAGTTTCACAGAAAGATATTTGGGTAATATTAAATTCATGAAAGATTTTTGGGCTGTGTGAGTGCTAGTTTCCACATCTTGACATCTGTAAAACTCACATGAAAATGTGATTTGAACCAAATGGCATACAGAACCTAAGGTTTTGCTTTTTATTTTTTATTTATTTATTTATTTATTTATTTATTTATTTATTTATTTATTTATATTTGGTTGTAGGGCTTGAACTTTGTAGCTGTCCCTGTGCTCTTCAGCTCAAGGCGAGCATTCTACCACTTAAGCCACAGTGCCACTTCCTGTTTTCTGGCGGTTTATTGGAGATAAGAGTCTCATGGACTTTCCTGCTTGGGCTGGCTTTGAACCATGATTCTCAGATCTCAGCCTCCTGAGTAGCTAGGATTTCAGGCGTGAGCCACCAGCACCTGGCTGCTTTTCATTTTTAAGACTGAATATACTCTAGTCTGTACAGTTCTACATGCTCATTTTAATTAACATAACTTATTAGATTTCTTCTTGTGATTAAAACCTATCCAATATGACATTGTACATACTTGTGGTCAAGGTTGATGAGCAAACCATACAAAAGATAAAAGTCGCTGGGTGCCGGTGATTCACGCCTTTAATCCTAGGTACTTAGGAGGCTGAGATCTGAGGATCACGGTTCAAAGCCAGCCTGGGCAGGAAAGTCCATGAGAATCTTATCTCCAATAAACCACTAGAAAACCGGAAGTAGCACTGTGGTTCAAGTGGTAGAGCATTCATCTTGAGCTGAAGAGCTAAGGGACAGGGCCCAGGCCCAGAGTTCAAGCCCCATGACCAACCAAAAAAAAAAAAAAAAAAAAAAGATAAAAGTCTTCAAATTCAGAGAAGAAAAACACTTTTCCTTGGAAAGAGGTTTTTAATCTTAGTTATAAAAAGTAGACAAACATCCCCACCATATCATGGATATGTGTGTGTATTTAGTCATTTAGAAAATGCACGAATCCTGATAAGATCCAAAGTAAAGCAGGAACCACAAATAACAACAGTTTTTCAGGAGTCCTTGCTCCATGTCAGGGATCCATAAACACTATCTACTGTCTCATTAAACTCTACAATAATAATGTAAATATTTTTTGGTTCTCAATCTGCAGAAGGAGGAACTGAGATCAAGAGAGATTAGTGAGACCAAAAGTCACATAGATAATAAATATTAAAATTCCAATAAATAACCTACAACCTTTATACTCTGACAAATTTTAGCACATAGCTTCCACTGGAAGCAAGACTTGAAAATGCCTTACATTAAGAAAATAGAAAGTTGGTTCTTTGAAAAATTAACAAAATGGATAGATCCTTAGCAAACCTGACCAAAAAAAGAAGAGAAAGAAGAGAACACATCTAAAAAACTAAAAGTAGAAAAGAAACTGGGAACATCACAACAGAAAAAAATCAAGATTCAAATAATTGTAAGGGAATACTTTGCAAACCTTTATACTAAAAAGTTGGAGAATCTGGATGTACTGGAAGAATTTCTAGAGAATATTGATATACCCAAACTAAATGAAGCAGATTTAAACCAATTAAGTAGACCCATAACAAGTGATGAAACAGAAATAGCAATAAAAACTCCCATCGGAAAAAAAAAAAAAGCCCAGCACCGGATGGATTTACAGCCAAAATTTATAAGGCCTTCAGAAGAAAACTCATTCCCATACTCCTCAAACTCATCAATGAAGTAGGAAGGGAAAGAAAGCTCACTACCAAACTCATTCTATGAACCAGAATAACCCTCATCCCCAAACCAGACAGGTACTCATCAAAGAAAGAACTTGGACCCATCTCTTTGATGAACATCGATACAAAACTTCTCAATAGAATTCTGGCCAACCAAATTCAACAACTAACAAAAAAAAAACTCATACACTATATCTAGGGTTGGAAAGCTAGTTCAATATACACAAGTCAATTAATGTAATTCAACACATCAGGAGAAGCAAGGACATGATCATTTCAATTGATGCAGAAAAAAACATTTGACAAGATCCAACACCCCTTTATAATAAAAGCTCTGGAGAAGCTAGGCATCCATGGAACATCCCTCAATATAATGAAGGTTCTATATGACAAACCTAAAGCCAGCATTATACTTAATGATGAAATGTCTAAACAATCATGAAGGAGACTGGGATGTACACTCTCTCCACTTCTCTTCAATATGGTGCTGAAATTCCTAGCTAGAGCAGTAAGGCAAAAAACAAGCAAATGGGATCAAAGTAGGAAAAGAAGAAGTAAAATTCTCCCCCTTTGAAGATATGATCCTGTAATTAAGGAACCCTATAGATTCCTCTCCCAAGTTACTTGAGCTGATTTGAAACTTTGGCAAAATAGCAAGGCATAAAATTAATCCACAAAATCAGTAGCTTTTCTGTATGTCAATGATGAGAAGAGCAAGACTGAAATCAGGAAGGCAGCTCCATTTGTAATAGCCTAAAAAACTCTAGGAATTAACTTAACCAAAGATGTGAAGGACCTCTTTGATAAAAGCCTTAATAAGCTGAAAAAAAAAAAGAAATTAAAGCCCATTTAAGGAAATGGAAAATATTTTCATGCTCCTGGATTGGAAAGATTAACATCATGAAAACGGCAATCCTTCCCAAAGCTATCTACAAATTCAATGCAATACCCATCAAAATCAATGATACAGAGGAAGCAATAAAAAAAAAAATCCATATGGGTTCTTGTTTCCTTCCTGTCTACTCTCCAGCCGCCATGAGGGACACAAGAGATGGTTTTCGAAGAAAAAGTTTCTACTCTTCCCATTATTCAAGGGACCGTTCTCCCCATAATAGGGAGCCTCCATTTTTCAGAGTCACCTAGAGGTCGAAAGGACTGCACACAGCCGATCTGGCTCCAGTGTCAGCAGCAAGGGCTACTCTCCAGAACGGAGCAAAACGTACTCATTCCACCAGTCTCAGCATAGAAGTAACGGGAGATCTGTTCAGTCTTTCAAAATATCACGAGACACTTCATCTTCAAGCTCTTCAGCAGTTCCTTCATCAAAGGTGTTAGACAAACCCACTAGGTTCACTGAAGAGGAACTGGCTGAGACTGCAAGCAAGTGAGCTGCAGAAAAGTTAGAGAAGTCGGATGAGAGTAACTTGCCTGAAATTTCTGAGTTCGAGACAGTACCTGCTGCACCATTATTCATTGACCAGCCAGAGGAACCTGAGTCGAATACAACGGACGGGATAGAATTATTTGAAGACAGTCAGCTAGACAGTTGCTCTAAAGCAATAGCATCAAAAACCAAAGAGATTGAACAGGTTTATCGGCAAGACTGTGAAACTTTCGGGATGGTGGTGAAAAATGCTGATTGAAAAAGATCCTTCACTAGAATAATCAATACAGTTTGCACTGAGGCAGAATTTACATGAAATAGGTGAGTGGTGTGTTGAAGAATTGAAGCTTTTCATTTCAGAGTATGATAATTCTGCTCAAGATTTTGGACAGCATTTTTAGAAAAATCAGTGTTCAGGCAAATTAAATATATAAAAAATGTTTCTAGATATAACCTCCTCCACCTCTAAAACTGTGTAAATCCTTAAAGTATAGAACTTTTTTGATGAAGAGCAATACTTTAATTGGCCATATTCCAATTCAGGTAAATGTCTAAAATAGTGTTTGAAAGATACTTTAATTATAATTTTTTCTAAACATAAAGTCACTTAATCCACACTCCCCCAGCCACTCCCCCCCCAAATGATGGTTAATTTGCTAAGCAAATCCTGGAGAGCAACTCTTTGTACTTACTCCTATTCTACTGTCTTCCATGACATATGGTGATTTAGTCATTTGAGTGTAATTTGATAGGTAGAGATCATTCTACTTAAATAAGTATAGTCTTGCATTCTTGTAGCAGAGATCATCATGTGAAAACCATTAGCATTCTGAGTTGTGATTTTTTTATTGTGAAAATTCCATACAGAGGAGTTACAGTTACACAGGCAAGGTAACGAGTACATTTCTTATCAAGCATTGTTGACTCCTCCTTTGTTTTCCCTTCCCATCCCTTCCTATCTCCACCCTCCCCCAGATTCCCTCCCTTCCCCTCCCCACCCCCTGCCAAAGTTGTAAAATTCGTTTTTCAACATAACTATTTGTATATCTCATTGTTGCAATGGGTCCACCTGTATCCCTACTTAAATGATTTGTTTTTTCCCTTCCCCTCCACAAATTATACCAACATCAAATACAGTGAAAGCAGGGGTTATACCATGGGGGAGGGACATACAAAGCAACAAAGAAATCATCTTATAAATATGTTAGAAACAATTGCATGAAAGCTAAAACATTTGAATACATACCTTAGGGTTCATTTCACCTAACATCAACTTATCTGACCTTTTCTGCTTGACTCAGACATATACTAGTTATTGCAAATAAGGGAAACCATGGGACCTATGTTTCTTTGGACCTGGCTTACTTCACTTAATATAATTTTTTCCAAGTCTTTCCATTTCCTAACAAATGGGGCAATGCCATTCTTTCTGATGGAGGCATAGAATTCCATTGTGTATATATACCACATTTTTTGATCCATTCATCTACTGAGGGCATCTGGGTTGGTTCTATATCTTAGCTATGGTAAATATGCTGCAATAAACATAGTTGTGCTGGTAGCTTTAGTATGGTCTTGTTTGTGATCATTCGGGTAAATGCCCAAATGTGGGATTTTTTTTTACGGACTCTTCTGTTAGTTCTTTACCAAGTTGAGGATACTATCCTAATAAGTACCCTGATATCTTAGTGCGTGTTTGCTTTGAAAACAGTTCTTATTCAGCAACAAAACAAATTTAAAACCTCTAAAACATACCTTCAAAAAATTTTTCTCAAATAACTTAGTGTTTTTTCTTAAAATATTCATGGAAGTTTGGAGTACTCTAGCTGATCCAACTTTAAACATCATCTAGTAAGAATAAAAGAAAGCAATTTGAGACGGAAGATGAGTATTTTAAAGATGTAATTACTGGGGCTGGGAAGGTGGCTCAGTGGTAGAGCGCTTGCCTTGCATGCCTGAGGCCCTGGGTTCGATTCCTCAGCACCACATAAGCAAAAAGAAAAAAAAGCCGGAAGTGGCGCTGTGACTCAAGTGGTAGAGCGCTAGCCTTGAGCTGAAGAGCTGAGGGACAGCGCCCAGGCCCAGAGTTCAGGCCCCACGACTGGACCCAAAAAAAAAAAAAAGATGTAATTACTGAAATAACTTTCTGCGGAAAAAGCTCAGCATATATAGGAGATTGGAGTTTAATATTTTCATAGGCCCATACTTTTAAAAAAGTGATCACATATTCATGTTTAAACCATTTGCAAATTATTCTTTTATTAGTCTCTATAATCTGAGTGTTTTGTTCTGTTGACTCTTAAATGTCTCTTAACCTTCAAAAATGTTCTTGAAAAAAACAAAGGAGAATTAGTAAGCTAGCAAGCAGTCTGTGTGTGTACCCAGTTCTTCATGAGTGAGCCAACCAAATCACGAGTTAGTTAAGAATTTAATTGGGACCATTAGAATATTCCACCCATTTCCTGGCCATTTTCAGCAGTCCTGTGCATTGAGCCAAAATAAAAATTTGTAGTATTAGTTAGTACGGAAACTTTTAACAATCATGTTTGTTATTACTGCCCAATTGCTTATCCTCCCATCCTTTTTCCATTTCTACCACATGCTCACTTCAGTTCTGGCCTTATTTCTATGCCCTTTATTGTTGCCCTCATCTAAAAGTACCTAAAGTTTATACTGAAAGTGGAAATAGCAGTATAAATAATTTTAATGGAGCTTATGATGGGTGTTTCAAAATATGTTAGACCATTTTATAAGTTTTGATGAAGGCCATAGAAGTTTCTAAGCCCATCTTAATTTTCTTCTCATTGAGATCTAACTTCTTGACTTATCCAACATTTATAAAATATAAGCCCAATAAAAGTCACTTTAGAAAGGCACTGATGTTGATTTTATTTTATCCTCTCAGTGTTTTTTCTTTCCTTTAAGTGTTCTATTCCCAGAATTCAGTTCCTTTAATCAAGATTTTTTTACAAGATTTTTAAAAGTAAAATTTGAGACACTACCATAGGCAGAGTAGTTGTTCACTTTATTGAAATTAATTAAATGTTTACTAACATATATTTCAGTGCAGGCACAAGCATTTAAAGCTGTTTATAGCTTGCCATTGGCAGCATTCTGATAGGCTTGTCAGTGTTAAACAGCTTATTTGGTTTTTGCTTTATGATGCCCTTTAAAGTCTAATTTTAGGATAAATATATTGAGATGTGTTCTACAGTGTATTTTGCTAAGTGTTCTTATTTGTAGATTGTCTGTTGTTTTTGAGTAATGCCCAACTGATGTGACATAACTTTTATTGTCTTACCATAAAGCCTTGAGGATCAACAGGGAAAACAGATATTGTAAAGCTTTTTGTGAACTTAAAAAAAATCCATATGGAATAATAAAGGACCCAGAATAGCAAAAATGATCCTTAGCAGGAAGACAGTGCTGGTGGAATATCAATACCAAACTTCAAACTCTATAACTCTATTACAAAGCTATAATAATAAAAAAAACAGTTTGGTACTGGCACAAGAATAGACCTGAAGAACAATGGAATTGGACTGGAAGATCTATAAATGAACCCACAGACTTATATTTGATAAAGGAGCCAAAAATGCAGGAGGGAAGAAAGATAGCCTCTTCAACAAATGGTACTGGCAGAACAGGCTATGCACATGCAGAAAACTGAAGCCAGATCCTTTTATATCACCCTGCACCTAAATCAATTTCAAATGGATCAAAGACCTCATCTTGAAAGTGTTGCAGGGAGGAATATGGGAAACAAGAGGGCTCCTTGGCAGAGGAGGGTCTTCTTGGGGAGGAAGTTGCTAATATCAAGTGTTACTGGCACCTCAACCATGAAGGTTTGGCTGACTAATAATTGATGTGGTTCCCTGAATGTCGGTTCTTTTGGCTTGCTTTGTTTTATGTTTGTCCTTATGTTTTGCTTGTTTGTCTAGTTTATTTTTTCTATCAAATATGAATGAAGCACACACACATACATAATAAAAAATATACTATGATAGAAATAAGTTCCTTTTTGTTTTGGAACATCTCCTATTCAGAATAAGTTGAGAAAAATCATATTATTTTAGTAACATCAGAACTGTGGCGTGACCCCAGCATCAGTGACTCACACCTGTAATGTATCTACTTAGGAGGCTGAGACCTAGAGGATCAAGGTTCAAAGCTGGTCATAACAGCTGGTGATACTCCATCACCAAAATGCCCGGTTGGATGTGTGGGTTAAATAGTAAAACATTAACCATGAACAAGAAAACCAAAATCCTGAGTTCAAGCTCTGGTGTAGGCACAAAAAGAAGAAACCAAAAGTGAGCATATAAAATTATACATAATTTCTGTCCTTGTAACCTGAGGCTGCTTTAGTCTTCAGTCTAGACTTTAAAAGATAAAACCAGGGGGATGAATGGGAAAATGGAAACTAGAAACAACAATGAGAAGGAGAGATAAATAGAGACTTGAAAAAAAATAACAAAAATAGATTATTAGGTATATTAGGTCTTAAGCTAATTTTTGTAGATTTATCTTTTTAAGGACAGTTAAAATTTTCTAGTAGAATGATATGTAGTTTCTATTTATATTTTTCAAATTATACACAACATACTTGCTCAAGTTGTACAGTAGCTGGCAAATATATTAGAAATATGAGGCTTTAGCCAGGCACCAGTGGCTCATGCCTATAATGCTAGCTACTCAGGAGGCTGAGATCTGAGAATCGTGGTTCAAAGCCAGTCCAGGCAGGAAAGTCCATGAGACTCTTATCTCCAATAAACCACTAGAAAACTGGAAGTGGCGCTGTGGCTCAAGCGGTAGAGCACTTGCCTTGAACTGAAGAGCACAGGGACAGCACCCTAGCCCAGAGTTCAAGCCCCACAACCGACCAAAAAAAAAAAAAAAAAGAAAAGAAAAGAAAAGAAAACTACATCTTAGAGAAGAATTAGAACTAACAAACGTAGATGGAATGACAAAAAATAAAATTTACCATTTGACACAAACCAAAGTGACAATGGTTTTAATGGAGAATGGAGGATGGAGCACAGAAACTTGTGGTTGAAAGTATTATGAGAAACTGATCATTTAAATGCAGACTCTAAGTAACCTTCCACATGATGCTTACTAACTGCCAAAAGGAAATGAGCGATTTTATAGAAATTTGGCAGACCGCAACTGAGGAACTGAAGACAACACCACTGGAATGACACAACTTGTCTCTCATACTTTCTGATAAAATGCATTGAAGGGTGTAGTATTACTCTATGGCACTTTTGTCAAGATATGCCCAAGATGAACTTAGTCAGAAGACAGTAGAAAGCCCCAGTGAAAGACATTCATCAAAGTTACTACTCATCGCCCTTTACAAGTGTCAAGATCTTATAAAAAAGAGGAACTATCTCAAACTGGAGAAAGCAAGAGACACAAGAACTAAATCCCTTGTTATGATTTTTGTTTGTCATATAGACTAGAAGAAAAGAGCACTGATAGGAGAAATGACAGAATTTGAATAGGAAATATAAAGCATCTACTATGAATCTCCTGATTGTAATCATCTTAAGGTGCTAACATTTTAATGTTTCTTTTTTCCTCTTTTAATTTTACTTCTTTGCTTTATTTTTTGTTTATATGGTACTTAGGAATCAAACCCAAGGTTTCATACATCTAGGCAAACACTCTACCACTAAGCCACATTCCCAGCCCCAGATGCTAATATTTTTAAAGCCCATAAATAAATGCCATTGTGAACATTTTTATAATTCAAATTATTGTACTAAAAAGCTAAAAGGTAAAATACAAATTTAAAGTGTCTTATCATCCTGAAAGATGACCCTCAACAATAAATCTCAGTGACAATAATTAACATTCGCACTATGAAATGTTTAACCCTATTTGTGGTAATATTTAAATGGATGTCAAAACAGAAGTGACTCTCAAATGTAAAAATTTCCGAATCTATAACAAATGGGTTTATTTTCCAAATCAGTTTTTGAAAGAGCTTTATGAGGATAGAAAAAGAAGGGAGCAGGTAATAACAATATCCAACAGTTCAAGCAATTAAAGTAGAATACTTAGCAGCTTTGGAGGATCCTAACAAACCAAAACTAATGAATAGTCTTTGAAGTACATCCAGGAAATGTGTCACTGGATCAGAGGAGGGACCATGTGAACACCATGGCCAATAATAATGAGAAGGAACACAGGACAAAAAAGATTATATGAAAGTTTGGTACTTATAGGAAATGAAAATGATAATGTTTCTGAGTAAAATAAAGCAAGAAACTAAGACAGTAATGAAGGTAAAATGCAGGGAGGAAAATGGAAAGAAAAAAGTGGTTAGAGAAAGTGGTTAGAAACCAGACACTGAACTTTAAATAGGAAGAGGCCTAATATTTGCATTAGAGCAGAAGTGAGTGAGCGGTGGATATGGTTCCTGGCTCACAGCTGTCACCTACCTACTCAGTACAGCTTAAGCTTCATTACAATTCATGAAGCAGCTGAAACTTCTGGGGAAACTTGAAGCTATACTTTAAGACAGTATCACTGAAACCCAGAGTCAGTAGAGGTTCTTATCAAAAGACAAGGGCCTTGGATTTCTGGTTGGCAGTGTGTACTGGCCAGACAACCTTCCTTGGGCCAAGGAACAAGTTGAGATTCAGGACAAAAGTCTAGATGAAAAATATCAATTCTAGGCCCCAGGAGGTATCCAGCCCCCTATGAACCTCTCTTAGGACCACATTCTGCATCATCTTTCCCTTCAGCTTGATTTCTACGTGGCTATGTTGGTCTGAGTAGCCCCTAACAGTCCTGGATTTCTAGATAACATCTGTTATGAAATAGAATCTAGCTGATTTATTAAGAAAAATGAGTAAACAGGTCACAGAACAGTAAGTGGCAATTAATAGCAGAAGAAGCTACTTTCTATAACTTATTTTTGTAATCAGACTTTCTGAAATGGATATTTAAAGTTAAACAAAAATTAGCAGAGAAAATGAGAGAAAACAAAAGTTATTTTCTCAGGGCTTATTTTAAATGGAAGAATTTACCAAGCTTTCTTTCAATGAGTTAAACAAAAATATAATTTAAACCCAGACATTAATTATAAAAAACATATTACTTTAAAGTTGGTCTAAGAAAACATTAAATTATGTGATAAATTATACGACATTTAATATCATGCCTGACAGTCAAAGCTTTCAAGAGGATGAAGAACAATTCTAAAATAATTGAGGTTTTTACTAACCTGTATAAATACAAGTCACAGGAAGAAACTAAGAGTTAATCTTGCTTGCATAAGAAGAATGTATTAAACTAAATGCACCTATTAACAAAAGATAAATTGGGGCTTTCAGAAGATGGCACTTTAGTTGGTCTATACACATTCAGATTTAAAAATCTGAAATTTTAAAAAATTGTATTGGTTGGTCACTAGGGAGAAAAATTCACTGATGATTGATAGAATTATCAAGACTTTTATGATGCCATGAAATATAATATCTGGGGTTTTAGTCTGTTTGCTTTGAGAAGAAAAGATAAAACTTTTTTCAAATAAGGTATTGGACTTTAATGGACATCTACCACAACAAAATATGCCACATGTAAATTTATTGTTCTATTGGAGCCAAGGCTATTATTAACAACAGCTTCCCTAATGCTCCCAAACATTATTTTATAGTTAGACTGCTGACATACAGCAGTTAAATGTAAAAGCCTCATGTAGTTCCATAATTTGTTTTAGAATACAAATATGTGGTATTTAAATTGCTATTATTGTCTTCAAGGAGTTGTACAGAGTGATTCAATTCAACATACAAGTTTATGATTATATATACTATATCTTGATTAATATCACTCCTTTCATTCATCCCAGTCTTTCTCAACCCTACCCATCCCCTCAATTTTCCCAGTTCCAGTTTAATATATATATATATATATATATATATACATATATATGTATATATATGTATATTTATATATGCTGACTACCTTCATTCATCCTTCCTCTCTCTATTCTATGATTCATACTAAGATCAGTTATAGCATAAAATCCAATCTCTCGGAAACAATACAAATTTGCTCGCACATGACCACATGCTAAAGAGAATGACCTGGAAATTCAATAAGGTAAAGATACACCAGCTCAAATTAAGCATCTAACAGACTGTTATTTCAGATCAGAACCTAGAACCTGATCCGTTGGGATCAATTGCTCAGAAACCTTCCCAATCTGCTGAAAGTCTGTAAACAGCCTGTTACATTCTATGAGTCAACATTAGTATCAGGAATCAATCTTCAATTTCTCAAGCAGTCACAGAATCTCCACCCTGACAACCTTGACAAATAGCATCACTCACAGTAATTCAGTACGTCCAGGCTAATTTGTACTATCACCCATAATTTCATCACATTCTACCTGAACATACCCATGCATATTTCCTCTCTCTCTCTCCCTTCTCTCTAGCTCCCACTCCTCCAGGTACACAGTGCTATGATCTTTACATATCATTTACTCTTTCTGGACTATTTCAACACTTTGTATTAATAATACAGCTCATAAATATTACCGTATACTAATTGCTTGGCATTTCCACAAAACAGTGCCATATAATTTTATTTTCCTGGTATCTATTTCTAAGAGAGTAAGAAAATCCTTATACATCAAATTAGTAGAAAACAGCACTAAGAATTAAACCACCCTGATGATTGCTATCTATTTAGTCAGAGTGCTATTTGCTGAACATTTAAGTACTAACCCTCAGGAGCCACCAGTGTCCTGTTCAGACCTGAAAATCCACCTCAGGAGCAGGGTGCCAGATGCAGCACCCCTGAGCCATGAGCAAATATCTGAGGAAGTTTCTGTAACCTCCTCCCGCACATTTTCTAAGCTGTGATCCCAGATGTGTGGAACCATGCCCTTGGCAATCTCCAACTATGGAGCCCTCACCCAGGCTCAGATTTACAAAGGACTTACCTTACTCTGGAGGAAGTCTGTCTCCCTACACCTTTGGACCATTGACCACACAGCCAACTTTATTTGTCCTGCCCTGTGTCAAAAAGCAGTTCCCCTGAGTCTTCAAGCCCCAGTCACAGGCCTATGTCAGGGAAACTAAGGAGACTCCCTGGAATGTTGCTAAATTAAACAGCTGAGGATGAAATGGCAAACAGAGAGATAATAAAAGCACTGCACAGAAAGAGCTCTCGCTGTTCCTCAGATTTACCCAGTGGCCACCATGAGCAGAATCCTCTTCTTCCCTCCTCTGTCTTCTCATGATTAAATGCTGATCAAAGCAGTGCTTAAGGAGTATTTCCATCTTTTTTTCTGCTTTTACATTTTGCATGAAATTTCTCAAGGGTTAATATCAAACTTACTTCTTTATATTTTTACAGAATATGAAGAGTCAAAAAAGAAGCTGGAGAGAACAGTGTATAATTATTGTGTACTGCATTGAAGGACAATCTACAGTTCATTGAGGACTATTAATTTAAATTAAATGGATTAAATATCATTCATATTATTGAAAGCAATGTCAAAGGTATTAGCTTAAAAAAGTAACTCAAACTATAAAATAATGCAAGTTGAAGCTTGATATTAACAGCATACTTAAGGACATTAATGGAGTTTACTACTTCCTTTCCTTTAGGTACATGATAAATTTTCTTTGTTTTTCTTACAAAAGTTAAATAGGAAGATAGTAAAGAAATGGAAAGACTTGGATAAAATTATATTAAGTGAAATAAGCCAGGCCCAAAGAAACATAGGTCCCATGGTTTCCCTAATTTGCAATAACTAGTATATGTCTGAGTCAAGCAGAAAAGGTCAGATAAGTTGATGTTAGGGAAATGAACCCCAGGATAATTATTCAAATGTTGGTATAATTTGTGCAAGGGAAGGGAAAAAACAAATCGTTTAACTAGGGATACAAGTGGACCCATTGCAACAATGAAATGTACAAGTCGTTATGTCAAAAAACGAACTTTACAACTTTGGTGGGAGTAGGGGGAGTATCGGGTGGGAAGAGGGGATGGGGTGGGGAGAGAGGATGAGTATAGAAAGGGATGGAAAGGGGAAACAAAGAGGAGACAACAATGCTTGATAAGAAATGTACTCGTTATCTTGCCCATGTAATTGTAACTCCTCTGTAGGGTATTCGCACAAAAAAAAAAAAAAAGGTTTTCTTGCTTTGTTAAAAATTACACTTGGGGGCTGTAATGTAGATCAAGTGATAGGTCACTTATCTAGCATGTGCAAGGAGTTGAGTTCAATCCCCAGTATTATAAAAAGTTATATATCATCCTATAAATACAATTATATGTGTACTGTTAGCGAAATGAGCTCCCTTCCCATAGCTTACTCCACTCTTTCCCCTTTCCATTGCTTAGCAAGCTCCCTTCCTAGGCAACACTAGGCCCATATAGTAAAGACAGTAAATAATCAGCCTCCAACCCCTTGGGATGGCACTTCTCTGGGGCAGCTACCTACCACCATATAAGGCAACAAGAGCCCCTTAGAGTGACCTTCAGGTCTGGGCAGCTGCAGGACCCTTATTTACTATTTGAACAACAGCCATAAATCCTATTGCACCATGATGAAGTCCCTGGCCCACACATCCACACCAGGGTCTCCACCTCCTAGCCCCTTCTAGTTCCTCCTAAATCTCCTAAACCCCCTAGGTCACCTCAGACAATAGCCAGTGCTTCTTCTCACTTCTCCCTGGTGAGAAGTAGTCTTACTGGCCCCCTTTCCTGACAATAAACCTTTCTTTGTTCTCTGTATCTGGATGTCTGCAAACCTTTCTTTGTTCTCTGTACCTGGGTGTCTGTGTGGTTCTCTGGCAAAGCCTAATAATCTTTATTATTGGCCAGAAACTAGTTCCTCTCTTGTTGAACTTGCTCTTCCCCTCTCTTAGCTGCCCTCCTTAGAGGCCTCGTTCTCCACAGTCTCTGAAGTAGTTGTTCTCTCATTCCTAAATCACGACCCCAGTGGCCTGGACTTTTGCCAAAGGGACCCAACCACCACAAGCCTCCTTCTGCCCCTGAGCGCTCTCCCACATCCAATTCACCAGCCTTCATCTGCAAGAGGTAAGTGGACGTGAGATTCCGATGGTGACCATCTGTCCTTTTAGTCCATCTCCCAATGCCACCTTTCCTTTGAGTTGTGAAAAGTCCCGGTACCAGGCCGCTGTGAGAGGGAGTCTTGCTGGCCCCCTTTCCTGGCAATAAACCTTTCTTTGTTCTCTGTACCTGGATGTCTGAATGGTTCTCTGGCAAAGTCTAATAATCTTTCATTTAATCTTTCATGTACAGTAAAAATAAGTTTTAGACCAGGTCTAGTGGCTCTCACCTGTAATCCTAGCTATTCAGGGTGCTGAGAGGTGGAGTACAGTGGTTCAAAGACAGCTCAGGCAGAAAGGTTCATGGGACAATAGCTCCAATTAACTAGAAAAAAGCTGAGCTGCAGGCATGACTCAAATAGCAGAGCACCAGCTGTAAGCAAGAAAGCCAGATTTCCAGGCCCTGACTTCATGGCCTATACCAGCACACCCAAACAAAATAGTTTTGGAAAAGTAATGATCCAAGAAATATAAAATAAAGTAAGTAGATTTTGAATAAATTCTTTAGAATTAGATATATTCTTCCCACAAAATAAATTGTTTGGAAAACTATTTCATACTCAACAATCACTTCTATTAGTGTGACTTATGAATTGAAGATGGCATTTAGTCTTCCCTATGTACAAAATCTATACTTATGATAATATATTTTCATGAACTATTTGTAAAATAGTTCATGCAGTAAAACAATTTCCCACCCTACCAAATTTAAATACATACTGAGGTGACAAATTTTTAAGGTCTAATTTATATTTTAAAATTGCCTGTTGTCAGTGGTTCATGCCTATAACCCTAATATTCACAAGGCTAAAATCTGAGGATCATAGTTCAAAGCCAGACCAAGCAGGCAGGAAAAGTCTGTGACTCTTTAACAACAAAAAGCCAGTACTATAGCTGTGGCTCAAGTGATAGAGTGCTAACCCTGAGCATGAAAACTCAGGGATAGCACCCAGGCCCTGAGTTCAAGCACAAGGAAAGGCACCAAAAATAAAATTCCACCAACTTAGTAACACAAAGACTTAAAGATTTAATCAAAGATTTAATCTAATGTATTTGTAGATTAAATAAGTCCTGACATAACAATAAAAAGTTGAAACTTGTATACTCCTTGAGTATTATTAAGAAAAATAATGCACAGTGCCTTATTTAGGATAAAAATCTTAACTTTAATTGAAAAATCAAAATGAAAGAAGTCTGAATTCAGTATGATTCTCAGGATGAATGGTCTATACATTCAAAGACTGTAAAAACAGCAGTATATTTTTTGAAAAGAAACAATGTAGACGGGGAAGGCAGCTCAGTGGTAGAGTACTTGCCTTGCATGCATGAGGCCCTGGGTTCGATTCCTCAGCACCACATAAGCAGAAAAAGTCGGAAGTGGCACTGTGGCTCAAGTGATAGAATACTGGCCTTGAGCTGAAGAGCTGAGGAACAGTGCCCAGGCCCAGAGTTCAGGCCACATAACTGATTAAAAAAAAGAAAACAGGGGCTGGGAAGGTGGCTCAGTGGTAGAGTGCTTGCCTTGCATGCATGAGCCCCTGGGTTCGATTCCTCAGTACCACATACACAGAAAAAGCTGGAAGTGGGTGCTATGGCTCAAGTGGTAAAGTGCTAGCCTTGAGCTGAAGAGCTCAGAACAGTGCCCAGGCCCAGAGTTCAAGCTCCATGACCAGCAAAAAGAAAACAGAAGAAGAAAAGAAACAATGTAAAGTTAGCTGCTATTGGGCTATTTGCCCTCAGAGAATGACAGGTGTCCTATTTCTTATTAAGAAAAAAATGGGGGGCTGGGAAGGTGGCTCAGTGCTAGAGTAATTGCCCTGCATGCATGAGGCCCTGGGTTCAATTCCCCAGCACCACATGAGCAAAAAGAAAAAAAGCCGGAAGTGGTGCTGTGGCTCAAGTGGTAGAGCACTAGCCTTGAGCTGAAGAGCTGAGGGACAGCACCCAGGCCCAGAGTTCAGTCCCCATGAACAGACAAAAAAAAATGGAATCAATTTAATAAGAGAAAGGAGGGAAAAGGTAATATTCCCAAACATATGGGGTAGATGACAGAGTTAAGCTGAAGCCAATTTTGCAAGTGTTCTGTTGAACTTCTAAGGATAGAAGGGTAAATTATAGAATATCAAGGAACCCAGAAAATCATATAAGTGACTTTTCTCAATCCTACCACAGATAGTAATTAATTGGTACCCTTCGAGATTCCCACTGGAGGAGATGATTTATAATAAGCACCAGGATGTGCTTATAAGAGAACATTTAGTTTAATTGTCTCAGGAGACTCCAAGCAAGAGAAGTTATAAAATACAAGCCAGAAGCCTTGCCTGGGACTTGTCTTCCTTATTGAGATTGTGGTGAGATGGCCATAGCTTTTTTTTCCTGAACAGATTTTGATTCTGTAGTCCAAACAGTCACTACATAGAAAACATGACATGCAACTTTAATATGGAGCTATTGTTTAGGCTTAAGATGGACAATGAACAATTTCTAATTCTATCATTTCAACCTAATCTGATCTAAATTTTTACCAAATGTATAAGAAAACAATAGGTATCTCCATCACACTTCCCTTGCCTGAAGAGGTTTTCAGACCCAGATAATCCCCCAAACAAGCATATAAAAATGAGTGCCAGTGGCTCACACAAGTAATACTAGCTGCTCAAGAAGCTGAGATATGAGGATCATCATTAGAATCCAACCACAGGGCAGGAAATGTTGTAAGACTCTTTTTATTTAAATATAATTTTATGATATTTAAGTAGTAGTACAAAGTAATTGCCATTCAATAAATGGGTTTATAAGTACAATGCATATTAATGTCATTTCTCTTTCATTATTCTCCCCAATCCATCCCTCCTAACCCAAACCAATGCCATCCCTCAGTTTTCTTAGATTCACAGGATATGCCTTGAATATCATGACTTCATTTCCCTCACACCTTTCTCTCTTCATTTTTAGTCCCCTCCTTTGACTCACCTTTCCTTTCATGTCCCACTTTCCTAGTATTCATTTCATTGACTGTAAATTAGTTTTATTAAGGAATTATACCATTTGAATACTTACATTAATATATGTAGGTTAATACATTTGTGTACACTTGCATATAATCCTGTATATGTTTATTTGTACATTTATACATTAGTTCTAGCTTACATATGTGAGAGAAGACATTCATGAGACTCTTGTTGTCAATTAACCAGCAAAATCCCAGAAGCCGAGATGTGGCTAAGTGGTAGAGTGCCAGCCTTCAGTAAAAAGCAAAAGCAAACTAGAGTTCCTGGTCCCAAAATAAAACCTTAATACTAGTGCACATGCACAAACACACACATACACGCACACACATGTGAATGCATGCTGCAAGGATTCCCTTTCATTCCTGGAAAATATCCAGTTGGGGTTCTGTTTACTAGACCTTGGTTTATCTTAACAAAACCTTTTATGCTCCCAGTGTCAGAAAGCTCCATAGATTCAATAGTCCAAGAATTCATATACTAGTAAACCACACAGTGAGAGAAAAGAATGTGAAGAAAAATATATAATTTCAGTGATTATAAAGAAAAGTCCACTTCAGATTTACAAAAGCTCTTTGCTGAATGGTTGTTATCCTTAAGCCTGCCTGACCCAGACTGCTCAAGGCCATACAGAGAAGAAGGAGGCCAAGGAGGGATAGGAAGCATTCATATTACTTAGAATTCTGCAAGGAGCTGTTACACATATGGTATTTCTTATTGATGAGAAGAGAATCTGTGTATTTTATGCTTTCATCATAGTATCTATTTGCACACACAGGAAGTCTAGTTACATTGGATGTAAATTTCTGTAATCCATTTCATTAAAAATATTGCTTTCATCAAGAAACCAGTTACTTTTACAAGGGATTATTCTTGTGATGTTTTCAAATTATACTTGCTCCCTGGACTAACAGGGCTAAGTTTGTCCACTACTTTTCTCATTGCAACTCAACATATAGTGCAGAGATCTGGAAGGCAGCACTCCCAGGAATCATGAATACCAGTTGTCATCTAAGAATAGATATTGTTTGCATTTTGGTAATGGAAATTGCAGGAAGAATATGCCTTCATTGCCAGATTCTCAGATGGTTTTATGAAGTTAAAACTCAATCTTTTAATCTAGTTAACCAGTTTGGGGGGAAGGGAAATTCTTTGTAGTACAGGATCACCACACCACCCATTGCAGGACATAGGCTATTTTTTATCCCTAAGCATGAAATGCCAGTGACTTTACCCACTCATTGTGATGAACAGAAATACACAAACTTTTTCAGATTCTGTCCTGTGAGTGGCATCATTCAGCCCTCCAATCCTACAGCTGATGAACACCAGTCCGTGAGCACATGAGAGATGTCAATGCAAGGTAGCACTCAATTTTATTCTTTCACATATACAACTTCCAGATCATTAGTCCTTTATAAAAATCAAATATCATTTTTTTCAGGACCCTGTTAAGTGCATACATATAGTTACACTCATCAAAATTACTCAACAAGAACATATTACCATTTGAGCAACAGAGGTTTTTACTGGTGAAAACAACTTAGAAAGTAGTTATTCCAACTCCCTTCTCTAACAAGAAAACTAAAGTCCAGAACAATCAAGTGATTTGTCTGAATTTACAGATACTAATTAATGCCACAAGGAATATTAGCATGCATATCCTTCATGCTCTTTTCTGGAGCCTTTCTCACCTCTCCAACCACAAAATACAAAATAAGGAGGACCTATGGAACAACTCTGAAGTGACTATTAAAGATGAAATTTTATTGCTGATGAGCCATAAAATAGATATGTGTATACTTGAAATGTGTTTCTCCTGATTCTTTTATACTTAAAAAATTGTTTATACACCTCTAAGAACTAACTTTTAGAGGTAGTAATACACACCTAATTTCTGTTTTTAAAAAATTAAAGTAATTTTAATTAAAAACATAAAACTTCAAGTTATTTCTAGACAATCTGGATGTTATATCTTCAAACCGGATACTTTAAGTGTTAAGCTAAACATATCTGTCAACTGTAAACCAAATAAAACAATAAAGGCCACAACATGCAACAAAGCAGGCCCAGATGTTATATGCCCTCTTTAAACTAAAAGCACATCTCAATAAATAGCTTAAACACATTCATTATTTTCTTTGAGTGGAAAATCTTTCAATATAAAAATTTACATCACTTCACTTTTGCCAAAAAGATTTTATCATCCATATTATCACATTAACTAGAGTGCTAACATCCTGTCTGTAGAGGCTTTTCAAAAATACTGAACATAATTTTTATGAGTTCTTAATTTTACAGCTCTTCAGACATTAGATCTATTATTATTTAAATGTTGCAAATTGACAATAATTTTATATCCAGGGCTCAAAATAAAGATTGTTATTATAATTTTGTGCTTCTAGAAGAAAATACAGAATCTACTTATTTTTAGGGGGTGGGGCCCTAGGGTTTAAACTTAGGGTGTGGTTGCTGTTACTGAGCTCTTTTGTTTAAGGCTAGCACTCTAACGTTTGAACCAGAGCTCACTTATCGGTTTTATGTTAGTTTATTACAGAAATGAGGCTCAAGCTGGACACATGGCTCATGCCTGTAATCCTAGCTATTCAGGAAGCTGAGATCTGACAACTGTGGTTTGAAGTCACTCTGGGAGGAAAGTCACAAGACACTTTTATCCAATAAACCACCCCCTCCAAAAAAAATGCCCCCTAAAAAAGACTGCTAGCCCTGAGCAAAAAAGCCCAGAGATAGTGCCCAGGTTCTGATTTCAAGCCCCAGGATCAGCACAGAAGAAAGGAAAAATGTCTCACAGCCTTTCTACACAGGCTAAATTTGAACTGCGATCTTCAGATCTCCACCTTCTGAGTAGCTAGGAATACAGGCATGAGTCACTGGCACCTGGCTTTCCTACTCAATCTTCTACAAACAAACTAATCCAATTCTGTAGCATTTCTCCACAGGAACTGTAAATATGAAGCACAGAAAAACCGAAAAGCATGTAAAGTGAAAATCATACAAACACTTATTCACATCCTGTATTTTCCGTCTTTAGCCAATATCATATCAACATGTAATTTATACCATTCTTAAGCATAAGACATGTGCTTATATAAATTTTGTATGATTTCCCATAAATGGTCCCCATTTTACCTCTCTACTTATTGTCTAAGAACCTACTCATTCTCACATATTTATAACCAAAATTAAAATATATGAAATAGTGTTCCTTCTTATTTACATATAATGAATCCTAATTATTTTCTATGTTTTTCCATTTCATCTAATTCTATTTCTTTTCTTTCAAAAAGAAATGTTGGTCATGAAGTACTAATTTGATTTTATGACTATTGGTAAATTGATCCTTATAATGAGGAAAAATACTTAAGACTCTCTCTGATCAACAATTAATTTATAATAAATTAATTGACAGTTAATTTGCATTGAGTTTTATTGCTGTTCACCATGCTTTTCTCACTTCATAAATTAAAGATTTATAATAGCAATATGAAATAGGTATTGATAAATGTCTCTATTTACAGAGAAGAAAGCGACAGTTAAAATTAGTAAACAGTACTTGCCCAATGTCAAAAGGCATTAATATTTGTATGAAAGCCAAGTTGGAATAGTATCCTAATTCCACAGCACAACAGGAAAGTTGCTTATGAGGAATGAGTTTCAGAGCTACTATGTGATAACTGTGTGATTTGTGAGACATTACTAAGACTCAGTCTTTTCACCTATAAAGCACATAAAAATATCTGAGTCCTGGAGGAGAAAAAGGAGATAAACCAGGTCAAATACTGAGCATAACTTGAACATAGTAGGGCTTCAATAATTGTTATCTATTAATAGACTGTGACTAAACTTTTCATTGTCACATCCCACATTGCCTCCATACTCCCTTTTCCTTTCTTTCTTAGTTCTTATCCCAAAAGAATTCATCCTTTTCAGCTCCAGTCATACATCAGAGGACCACTTGTACATTTCTCCATCTTTCTATGTGTGTGTGTGTGTGTGTCTGTCTGTCTGTCTGTCTATCTGTCTCTTCTCACTTCTTCTTACCCATCCCCTTCCCTTTTCTCTTTCTCTTCTTCCTCTCCCTCCTCTTTCTCCTTTTCCTCCTCCTCTCCATTTCCTTCTCCTCCTGCTCCTCTTTCTCCATCATCTTCTCCTTCACTCCTTCACATTTTTTTCTCTCTCTGCCTCTCCTCATATGCCCCTGTTTCCTCCCCACCCCCGACCAGAACTGAGGTTTAAACTCAGGGCTTCTCACTTGCTAGGCTGGCATGAAACCATTGAGTCACACCTCCATCCCTGTTTTTCACTAGTTAGTTTTAGGATAGGCTCTTGCTTCCCATTCAAGTGTGGGCCCAAGCTATGATCTGTCTACCTTTAGGCTTCCTAGTGTCAGTAGGATCACAGGTGCATGTCATTACATCCAGTTCCTCTTGTGTGGAGACAGTCTTACACAGTCTTTTTCTCCAGGCAGATCTGGCACCAGATCCTCCCAGGCTCAGCTTCCCATGTACGGATGCTAGGTTCATACAACTGTGCCTGGTAGTTAGCATTACTGCATCTGGCTCTTGCAGCCTCTTAGCTCACATCCCTTTGGTGCTTTGGGATCTTCTGGAAGCATTTGTCTCCACGTGTGGGAGTTAAGTAACATGTTTAAATCATTGGATCCCCACAAAACAGAATTTTGATATTTAAGTCTCATCATAACATGACATTTAATTAGCTTGATCATTACAGATAAATTCGGTTAGTAGTCTGGTGAATGAAGCCTACTTTTCACAAGAGAATTTAATGGTGGCAATCCAACACCAGAGTCCCAACTCAGCATTGCAAGAATTCTGACATCTAAAAGATGGACTCTTTCCCTAAGCTTCTATTTGATCAAGGAAAGTGCTCGACCACTTGAGCCATAGTCTCACAGAGTTTCTTGCCCAGTGGCCTCAAACCAAGATCCACAGATCTCAGCTTCCTGAGTAGCTAGGATTACAGGTATGAGCCACCCACTCCAGCTGATGTACTTTATTTTTAGGGAAAATATTTCTCTTCTATTTGTCAGAGACATCTTCAAGGGTATTCTTGTATGAATTTGTTAAATATAGAATTAAAAGAACTCATATGTTCAACATTATCTCTCTACTTTCAACATTCCTAAGACCTGGTTTTCCTTCTAAGATCTTTAAGAAATATAACACTTTGGGGGTAGAGCATTTTTTCTTTATTGAAAGACTATAAAGCATACCTAAAATGTTTTAAGAAAGCACATAAAATGACTTAGAAAAAATACTGACCTTAAAATATGAAAAGCCACATATTAGAAATGTATGAATCTTTATCTAGATGTCATAAAAGAGTTAAAAATAATAACAAAGTGAGCCAGGCACCTGTGGCTCATGCCTATAGTCATAGCTACTCGGGAGGCTGGGATCTGAGTACTGCAGTTCAAAGCCAGGCAGAGCAGGAAAGTCTGTGAGACTCTTATCTCCAATAAATTACTCAGAAAAAGCCAGAAGTGGTGCTGTGGTTCAATTGGTAGAGTGCTAGTCTTGAGCACAAAGTAGCTCAGGGACAGCACCTAGGCCCTGAGTTCATACCTCAGAACTATATATATATATATATATATATATATATATATATATATATATATATATATATATATATATATATGCAATTTAACCTATTTGTGTAGTGGAAAGTTAACCTAGTTAAATGATATTGATGCCATAGTGCATTAGAAGACCTTCACTAGGGTTCAAGTGAGCATCAGATTTATTTTTCATCTTCCTGGACAATAAACCAAAAGAAGGAACAAGATAATTTTGTAGCCTCTTTTCTTTTAACAAAAGACACATTAATTACTCAGAGAAGATATGTATTTTAAAACTCCTTGCAGAAAAGGTCAGGATGAATTCATCAGGTAAGTCCCTAAGTAAAGATTATGAAGGCCCAATGATTTTTGCTCTCATTTATAAATCACAGCTAGCTAAGAGTCTGAGATCTGCAGGATCATAGTTTGAAGCAGGAAAAAAAATTCCATAAGACTCCATCTATAAGATAAAGCAAAAACCTGGGCTGGCGGCATGACTCAAGTGGTAAAATGTTGGCTGAGCAAGTAAGTTGGGAGAGAGCACAAGGTACTAAGTTTAAATCCTAGTATAAAATATTAAACTGTGTAATACAAGTGCTAAAATGTTTTATGTGTATCTCATTTCTCTTATATTGACTCAGTCTAAAAAGATACAGTCTCATGTTAAAATACAGTGCCATGAAGGTATTTTAGCAAAAAGGCTTTGTAATATGAGTCGTCTGGACAAATTTCATACAGATAGAAAGCCTGGAAATTTTAGAGAAGTTAGCAGCTGGACTATCACACTTAAATATTCATGTTTGTTCTCCCGTGCTTCCCAGAGACAGAGGAATAATTTGAGCTTCACTTCCTTCACTAGTACCTGAAACACAAGTGTTATGCATTCCTGATTGAAATATTAGCCACATGTTAAAAAGTAGATAGGTAAGCAACAAAAGTAGCATTGCTTTAAGAAGGAAATTCACCCATTTGTGTTTTAGATCAAATAGAATGCAGCTCCCTTTCCAAATTTTTTTGCTTTTTTTTTCTAAACCAAGTATGTGTATCTTTGATTATACATACCATTATTGATATTTATAATATTGAAATTGTAATAGTTTAATTTATACATGAAAAATTAAACATTATATAACTTTCACATAATGATTTAACAGAGAAAATTTAATTTAATATTCATGTAGTAGACATTGGCTAAATGAATTGTTTTTTATGTAGTTTAAGAAATTATAAAATAGCAGAAATAATTCTAAACAAAGAAAAAGTATTTCAGGAAGAAACTGAATTTTCTTAGAACTCAGAGGCAATAAAATGAAAATCAATATAACAAAGAATCAGGAGCATGAAAGATGTCTAGCTAAATCTCTTTATATCTGACTCTACATTCTCACTTAATTAGATCTTACTTCCCTCTAGCACTCAAGGCAATTATGACAAAAATTAGTAACTTAATTTTGTTTGATTCATTATGAGTATGGCCTATTCCATGCAGTATACCCAGATTTAGCTTCATTATTAGCATTCATAGCTAAATCCAGAACCTCCCACTGGGATTTGATAGATCACAGACTTTATACACAATATAAAAAACTGTTTATTATCTTGAAACTTAAATGAATTTGTGACTTGGAAAAGAAAAAAGATGATTCTAAAGTAGTGTTTGTTTTGCAAAAGCCCTGTATTTCCTCTATTATGGGAATCACATAGGCTTGTGTGAGCTGATCAACATGGTGAATGATGATTTATTGTTGTTCCAAAGGTAATGTATAGAAGGGCTATAGTTTCATAAGTCAGTAATGAGTATATTTCTTTTTGGACAATGTCACCCCTTCCTTCATTCTCTCCCATGTTTTTCTTCCTGTCCCTAAGCACAGTTGTATAATTCATTTTTAACATAGCATTTAGTGAATATCACTGCTGCATTTGTGCACCCTTTGTCCCTCCATTTCTGTTCTCCCCGCCCCCCCGTAATTACTCTCCTAAAGACAGATAAAAGAACAAACAAGACAAAAGGAAAAGAAAAGCAACAACTAAGAAAAAAACTTCTTATTCCCATTTCCTGGAGTTTGTTTTAATAAATATTATTTTATATAATCAGAGGCATATAGGCACTGAGCCTTGTGTTCCTCCCCTAAGACTGCTTCCTTTGGGCTCACTGTGTGTGTTGTTAATTTGGAAAATAGAGCAAATAGACATATAGAGAGCAAATAGCCGTATTTTAAATGAACTGTTGGGATATAACTATTGACATAAATTGGAGTCTAATAATACGCACTTCATTTATGGTCATATATTAAAGAAATATTATCTATTATATTTCAAACATTGAATTGGGCAATTGAATACATGTGGTTACCTTATGACCAATGTACCCACTGAGGAACTCACAATCATTGGGAGTATGTCATGTGCCACGAAACATTTTTGTCCATAAGTGACGCACATATTACAGCAGTAGTGCAAAAGTGTATAATCCCATATGCCTAGTAGTTCCTATCATCTAGTTTGTGTAAGCTCGCCCTGAAATGTTACCATAATGATGAAATCATAAAATTAAACATTTCTCAGAATATGTCTCCAATGTTAAATGATACATGATTGTCATTATTCAAAAGTATGAGCAATGTACATGGAGTGAGACAAGAAGGAATCATTAACTCTTCCTGAGTGGAATTGGCAAACTTTCCCAAGGAAGTTCCAATTGAAGGGGGACAATAAGAATCAGCAGGGACTCCATTAAAACTAAATATAAAAACAGGAGACCAGAAGTGAAGAGAGAGGAAGCTAGATATGCTGCTTAAAAGGACCCAGGTTTTCAATAACTTCAGAAGCTGAATCTTTTCTGACTCTTCCTCACAATCCTTCCCTTTCCAAATGTGCTTTGACTTAGCTGCCTCAACTAGCAGAATTATGTACAGTTCAAGTTCAAAGAGCAGACAGATGGGTTATGACTGGGGGATTCAATGACAGAAGTGTCTTCTGGCTCTTTGCATGAAGAGTATTAACTTCATAGCTTAATCGACTATTTACAATTTTATTTTTAAGTACGTTTCTCCATCTGGGAAAAATCTTAATCCTTTAGCTATGGCTTTAAATATAAACAGGCAGCTTTTCATTGAAAATCTCTTCCGCTTTCTTCTGTAGTACAGTGTGATCAGTGTAGAATTAAGGCCTGAGGTTCTGGTTATCATCACCGTCCTCTACACCCACGCATGACCAATTATATGACTGCCCCTTCCTACTGCGCTCTAGGCTGGGTCTCCACTTAGTTTTCCAAAGCATACACCTTTTATCAACACTCAAGGCATGTCAGAATGAAAGAATCAGCATAACATAAGCTCCATTCATGGGAGATTCGTTTTTCACCACCAACGCAAAAATACCAGAAGGAATAATAGCTGGTAACTAAGATGGTGTCAGCATTGCTCACATCAAGAACAGGAAACAAATGCCTAGCCTGAAAATTAGAGTAACTGTGCCAGGGGCTTTCAGCCCTGGGAAGCCAACCCAGACATGACCAGAGCCAGAAAGAAAATACTCTTCAGTGGGTCTCTAGGTCATGGTGGTATTCTTTGGGACACTGTTGGTAAATATTACATAGGCTTTGCTAAGAAGGCAAAGTAATCAGACTCAAACTGTTCCACTGTTCACTACCACCTGCTGTACATTCCTCACTCTGCCCCCCTCCCCTCCCCCAACTGGGAGGACCCATGATCACATAGGAAATACAGCCTTGGTCATGGAAGTTATTAGAGCTCTGGCCATCGCTAACCAGAACAAGAGCTGAGCAAATTTCACCGAGGATTTCTGCCAAGGTTTCTATGCTCTCCTATGGAAAGATGCATTGCTTCTTCCTGCCCCCCCCCCACATTTACTATTAGATTTATATTTTCAAGGTATTTCAGACTTAAGGTATGTAGAATTCAAAAGAACATTACAAAGAAAATGTTAGCACCTCAAATTCATAGTAAAGACAAGTGTAGTAATACAGTTGAATGTCAAGGACATTCTGAATCACATGCAGAAAGAGTTACAGCTTCTCCTTCCTAATATCATGTTAGTTATGTGCTCTTTCCATACACCTAGATCCGAAAATTCAGTTCAGCCCTTTTTTCCACATAAAAGCCTTTCTCCAAGAACACATCCCCACTGTAGGGTAGCAGATGGTATTTATTTTAGAATTTTTTCTCACCTTGGTCCACTAAGATACCAAAGGAGAAAATGCTAAGAACTCAGTAATGGCTCCAGGGAGAACAGATTTCCTGACTTGTACCTGAAAGTTGGGCACTCAGAGAAGAGATAAAGGGGAGTTTCTTTATTGGGTTGTCTAGAAGTTGAACTATCCCTAGAGAAGAGGAAATACTTTGAAATTTGAAAAGGGGAATGAGATCTTAACAAGTCTAAGGGAGCTTCACATTAGCTTTCTGGCTTTTTCTAACATTCATTCTGTGTGTCTTATATTTTATGATACCCAGTTAATACCAACATCTCTTTTTGCCCTCCAGGGCTGGTTTTGAGTTCTGATTAGCACTAGAGAACAGATTGTATTGACTCTGTCTTTTCTGTAATTGAATAAAGTCATTAAACTCTACTTCCATTGTTCCTGGATTTCAATTAATTTCTCTTATTTAGCAGACACAGCAACACAAATGGTTACTTACAGATAAACAAATGGTTTACCACTTTTATGTCTCAAGCACATAGAGTCATTTGTTTCTTCTTTTTAGAGTGAGAAAATGGTGACAACTTGGAAGGGTAAAAAATATACACATAAAATCTGATGGAAATAGGAGTTGTTTGGAGATGACATTTAATTTGAAGGAAGTAGACGTAAACTAGGAAGGGCACAGGTATTCTTATCACCAGTTGATATTAAAAATCTAGTATCTCTAAGGAATTCAGAGCAACACAACCTCCCTTCTAGTTGAGGACTTAGGAAAGAGAAGCAATCTGAAGTATTTTTTTTTTACTGAGAACATAGTTCATGTGTGCCCGTAAGAATGGATACTTCCTTTAAAAACTATTATTAAAAAATCTAGACAAAGCTTTTTGAGGGGTTCCAGGGTCCCCAGAGATTTCCTAATAGTTCGTGTTTATTACCAATGGGCATGCCCTGATGTCTAGGAAACTGGCAAGACACTGGTGGAAACAGAAAGCCAGGAATAGGCAGAGGGTGAGTAGTAGTAAGAGGAAGATGAATTTCACAAAGGGTCGTGATTCATTCCAACTATTTTTTGTAAGCCAGAAACACAACAGACTGGCCTGTGCCCTTTCCTAAGCGTGCCCACAACCCATGCCCACATTCGCACCCATGCATGTGAATACACACACATGCTGAGACCCCGGGGGGGCCCCCTCCCGCCAGGCCTCTGCGCACACCCCCGGGGGGACCGCGTCACCTACCTGTCTCTGGAGCGCAGGACAGAGGCGGGATCACCGGTGACTGCTCAGAGGGACTGGGCGCCCAGGACTCCCCCCGAAAGAAAGAAAAGGGGGCGGCTCTGCTCCTTCACTTCCCACCCAGAGGGGAAGTGTGGAGCCCCATTCACTCCCCGGCCCCACGGCCGCTGGCTTCAGAAGAAAGCGGCTGCGGCCCAACCAGCTGCTGCGACCGCGGTGGGTGGAAAGTTGGGGTGGGGAGGGGGGGCAGGTGCCCCGGGTCGGCGGTCCTCCCCGGTGCCCGCGGCAGCCCCAGGCAGCTCCGAGCGCCGCCAAGACCCAACCTCGCCCGGCCGATGCTCTCCGGAGCTGGGCTGCGTTGCCACATGCACTTGAGAAATCCAAGCAGTTGCGCAAAGAAGAGTCTCAGAAGTTCGACGGAGCGATGGTGTGTGGATGTGTACACAGACCGGAGGAGGAGGAGAGGCTGGAACAACTGAGCGCAGCCAGCCCTCCCGTGGCCTCGGGTTTCACGTTTCACTTGGCAGCTGGCAGCTTCTGAAGACTCGGTCAGCAGGAAGGGGAGCCCCGCCCTCCAGCGTCCGGTGATCTCCCACCCTGGCCACCGGCCACCGCGCTCCTGACCCGCTGCACAGCACCTGCCAGGGTCTCTCTGCCTACAGGACTCCCTCATTTCAGCTCCTGTGCAGCGTACCTACGTCCTGGACACTGATCAGAGACTCTGTGTGTGTGTGTGTGTGTGTGTGTGTGTGTGTGTGTGTGTGTGTGTGTGTGTGTCACAGGCAAAGCCACCTGTGCCTTCTGCCCCTTCAGGGAGTTCTGCATTTCTTCCCCAACCGCCCCCCCCCCCCACACACACCAGTTGTACTTGCTTCCACCAACTGGGTCCTGGTAAAAAAACGGAGCTCTCGCATCAAAACCTTTGCTCCTAGAAATGCATGTTTAGGTAAATGTCCTCTATCTAGATTCTTGGAGGGAATTTTAAGTCTAATACTGCCCCGTAGTGGGTTTAGGGTTCTCAGAATCACACCTTATGAGCTGGGTGCCTGTAATCCTAGCTCCTCAGGAACTGAGGAAGGCAGTTCCAGGCCAGGCAGGGCAGGAAAGTCTGTGAGACTCATCTGCTATTAACCACCCCAAAAGCTGGAAGTGGAGGTGTAACTCAAGTGGTAGAGCACCATCCTTGAGCAAAAATCCTAAGGGGAGCACACAGGCCCTGAGTTCAAGCCCCCAGTATTGGCACATGCACACACACAAACACATGCAAAATAATAATATTATTATTATTATTATTATTATTATTATTATTAAAAGTAATTAACACAGTAAGAAACTGAGCAGTAAACATTTTCCTCATGTAGATCCCATTTCTCTTCACCATACAAAAACACTTGTATTTCAAATTGAGATTTTACAGTTCTGGTTATTTTGGCATATCAAATCAAATTGCTTCCAACATTTTCTAAAGATCTGTGTTTTTGTTTATTTGAAAATCATCACAAAATGACACAAACCAAACACAAATGAGAGCATTTCCATGAGGATTTCCAGACACGGGGAAAGGAGATCTGTGTTCAGATTGAGAAGTTCAAATAACAAAAGCATGCTTTTCCTCTTTCTCCTCTTTCTCTGGTTTCTTGGGGGGGGGGGGGAGGGTTTGAAATCTTTCTCATGCCAGGCTGAGGCCCTACTCGAAAACTGATTTTCTGGCAGGAAAATTCTCAGCCCATTAATGAATCAAATTAAGTTCTGTGGGCTAAAAATAATAACCTCTTTTAGTATTTCCTTTTTCAAAATGTGCATAGAATTCCTAGCCAGAAGCAACATATCCTATTTTGTAATTGGTGGAAATAAATGGTGTTCATCTATTCACATCTTCTAAGGGGACCCTGGCAGGTGAATCTGATGAAAGCAAGGAAACAATGAAATTTGCCAGAATGAAATCTGCTCACACTTGCTGGCCAGGAAAGCCTCAGGAAGATGTGTCAATAGGAATGATTCAAGATTGTGACATTTAAAGAGGACAGGTTAAACTTATTTCATGGTCTAACAAATAGTACCATAGCAATTTGATTTCAGGCAATACGAAATTGAACTCACGGTGGTTCTTGAATAGTCTCTGGTCTAGAAAATTAAGACACACCTCTAAGAAACCTATGTCCAAAGCCTTTTTCCTTCCACACCTCTGGCTGTGTTTCCACCTTTCCCACTTGAGCATCATTTCATAGATGAGTGTGAGGTAGGTTGTTTTCTTAAGCTAGCAAATACACAGGAGAGGAAGGTTGTCATGGAGATTGGGCAGATAGAGTGGAGAATACATACATCCATCAGTGTGAGGCACATTTCCTACACACACACACACACACACACACACACACACACACACACACACACACACACACACACACACAGATTTTTCTACAGAAAGGGCAGGACCACTGAGTTGCTCTGCAATAGTTCAATGACAAAAGCATATCACCTTGAATTAGTGCATTCACTGGGACAGGGAGACATCTTTCATAGGTATCATAGCAACTTGAAAGCAGAGAATAAGATGGACCCAGAAGTTTCACATTTTATTCTCACCAGAGGAGACAATCAGGGAACTAGCATCTGTCATTCGGCTCCCAGGGAGGGGCTTTGCTGATAGCATGCCCAAGGGACAATTTGAAACTGAGTTTTCCAAGTCAATTTCAAGGCTGAGTAGAAGGCATGTTTCCCACAAACTCTATAAAATCTAGTAACAACTCAAAGGTGAGGGATTTCTAGCTATTCTACACCTAGACACCTTCAGAGAATGGCCTAGGAAATAAATAAAGCTGTAAGTGGAAGGTGGAATTTGAGGGCACATGGGGATGAACAAGGTCTTTAGAGCCAGAGATGCTCCAGAGATCCAGAAATGAAACAGAAACAGGAGGAAAGAAAGAGGATAATGGTTTCACTCCACCTGACAAGTTTGAGTGTTGCACAGGACAACCTTCTAAACACTTGGTCCCCAGGATTCTGTGTCTAATCTGGCAGTTCTTTACTTGGAATTTAGTGAAGGGAAACCCAACACGTAATTGTATAATCACTTTGTGTAATATTTCAAATAGATGGGTCAAATGTTACCATTAAACCTGTAGGGATTAAGAATGTCTCTCAATGTGTTTACTAATTCAAAAATTGCAAAATTTTCTAGTAGATTCCTTACCAGATTCTTTGAAGTCCTCAACATAAAGGTATTCATTGTCACTCACCCAATTGTTCATTAATACCAGATACTGGGACTCTTGAATTATGTTTACTTTTAAGAAAACATAAATTCCTAAGAGGGCAAAACACACAAAACACAATAGTCAGGAATTGCCAAAGTCCTAACATTTCCTACAGGCTTTCACCAACAATGCAGAATTTGTGTGGGTCTTGCAATATGCCAAGATCTGATTTCAGGATTAAGATAGAAGGCTATGTTTAAAGAATGTCTGTTTCTAAATGTCTGTTTTTGTTTTTTTCTTTTTATTTCCCATTGGAAGTTCCTTTGCAACAAAGTCCAGCTTTGTCTTTGCTCAGTAAAGTGGGAAAAGATTAAGGGAGTTCTGTGCTTGCCCTTCTCCTAGACTGGATCATGTGATTAGAGAAAGGGGATGGTCTTCTGTGGTCACCAAGGGTGGGTCAAAACTTAATGTAGCTGAATCCCTGCAAGAGAGCCAATAAAGAAGAGAAGGAGGAGAAAATGAGTGTAGAAAATTATCCTGTGGCCATGGTTCCTTTCTGGCTTTATAATATAACCTCAGATTCCTTCTTACACTATAGCTTTAAATACCAGGCATATTGTCCACAGAGATCTTGAGAAGGCCATGGTATCGGCCATCATCACACTGTTTTTTGAATTAAGACATTCTTGGTGCAGAGTAAGTCAAACTCCATTATTCCCCAGGTCCACAGAGTAATGGAATCAAAACATTCATTATTAAATTGATGTTCAAAATGGTGTTTGTTGAGTTTTGTGGAGTTACAAAATTAGCTAGCTCAACCCATTAACATTGGAAAATGGAATTTAAAGTTCCCCAGGACTTCACTACTTATAGATAACTGAAGTTAACATCATTTCAAGTAATTTTACTTTTTCTAACTTCTGGGTGCGTCCTGTCTTATATAACGGTTCAGATGATACAGTCTACTGCAGCAAGATGCTTTTGCTTAGACCTCAAATTCCATGTTCAGCTTCCAATTAAAATGGTTCCCTTCCAGTGAAAATGGTTAGATGCAGTCTAAACCTAAATTTTGGAGCTTCCTGGGTTCCATTCAAAATCAGATCTTTGGGCTGGGAAGGTGGCCCAGTGGTATAGTGCTTGCCTTGCATGCATGAGGCCCTGGTTGCAATTCCTCAGCACCACATAAGCAGAAAAAGCCTAAAGTGGCGCTGTGGCTCAAGTGGTAGAACGTTAGCTTGCGCTGAAGAGCTGAGGGACAGCACCCAGGCCCAGATTTCAGGCCCCACGACTGACCAAAAAAAAAAGTCAAACCTGTGCCTTCCAAGATGAGCACCTTTCCCTTGATGGGGGTCCCACAATAAGTCTTTGCTTTATACCTGCATGCCATTTCTAAATCCTTCGTTATTCTAGAATTTACTTCTGTGTTCAGATTCACAAATTTCTATTATTTTATCAATGTGCATTCATTGCTGAGTAGTTTCTTTTAATATTGTTGAACATGTATATAATGTAATTTGATCAAATTCAACTTCTCTATTATTCTTCCTGATACTCTCTCCATTAAAAAATAATTTTAATTGGCTTCATGTTTCTATTTCCATGTGTTCATTAGAAGTACTTTAATTGAATTTACTCTCCCTTATCTTCTTTTTTAAATATATATTTTTATTGTAAAGATACTGTACAGACGGGTTACAGTTACATGAGTAACTCTCCCCTGCAAAAGTTGTAAAGTTTGTTTTCAACATAGTGTCTTGTACATCAAACAAGCCCCTAATAAAGCAACCAGCACAACTCTGTTTATCGCAGCATTATTTACTATAGCTAAGATATGGAACCAACCCAGAGGCCCCCCAGTAGATGAATGGATCAAGAAAAAATATATATACATATATATATGACACTGCCCCATTTGTTAGGAAATGGAAAGACTTGGAAAAAATTATATTAAGTGAAGTAAGCCAGGCCCAAAGAAACATAGGTCCCATATAGGATTCCCTTATCTGCAATAACTAGTATATGTCTAAGACAAGCAGAAAAGGTCAAAAGCTATGTACATATGACCATATAAGATGATGCTAAGCAAAATGAACCCCACGATAGGGACACAAGAGGTTTTATCTTTCTTGCTGTTGTTTCTAATGTACTATGTGATTTTTTTTGTTTCTTTTGTATATTCTTCCACCATGGTATAACCCGTTTTCACTGTATTTGATTCTGGTGCCCCGCATCTTGTATATGCATTTTTCTAATTTGGGGAGGGAAAGGGAAATAACAAAATGCTGAAATAAGGATAAAGGTTGATCTATTGTAACAATGAGATGTACAAGACACTAGGTTGAGAACGAACTTTACAACTTTGTGGGGGGTAGAGGAGTGGAGAGGAGGGAGGGAAGGGATGGTAGGGGCAAAACAAAGGAGGAGCTGACAATGAGCAATAGGAAATGTACTCATTACCTTACTCATATAACTGTAACCCCTCTGTACAGTATCTTTGCACTAAAAAATATACACTAAAAAAAGGATACAGGTTGACCCTTATCTTCTTTTTAACCACCCCATACACACTTTCTCCAACTCCTTGACATTATCCATATACAATATTTTATACTATTGTCATCCAAGACAGCCTTTATTTCCTCATCATTCACATTTCAGATTAGCACATCCTCTCTTTTTTCTCCTTCCCATGAATAAATGCGTGGATAAGAACTCTCACACACAAACCCCACACACATTCATCTCACACATGAATATCTATAACTATAATAAATCATTTTGTAGATTTTAAGATTACTCTCATATTAGAATCTTCTCATTAAGGTTTATAAATAATAAATGCTTCCATGGTGACAAAAGCCTTTTTTTTTTCTCCCAAGAATTATTTACTCATATTCTACCTAAATTTAATGTGCCTTTTTAAAGTTTCCTATTGTCTTAAGTAGGCAGGAATTAAATTAGCAATTTGTTCTTCTTATTCTTAAACCATGTACCTGTGTATTGTTCATATATATATATATTTACATACATATATACACACATATATATGAATGTATGTATTTTTTATCACCTGCACAGCTAATGCTGAAGTCATTCTATCTCCA
Organism: Dipodomys merriami; assembly: GCF_024711535.1. Classification (NCBI taxonomy): domain Eukaryota; kingdom Metazoa; phylum Chordata; class Mammalia; order Rodentia; family Heteromyidae; genus Dipodomys; species Dipodomys merriami. Next base: position 12,599,394 of record NW_027206512.1, read on the forward strand.
TCACATGGCAAGTTCTTTAAATAATGGATGTTTCTTTTGCCTTCATTGCTGTTCTCTGCCTTCTGTATCACCTGCTTTATTTATTGTTAGAGAACTTGAAAGAAGGAAAAAAGCTGTACCTTTTTGAGAATTCTTAGCCCACTGGTAGATAATATAGAGTAGAAGGTACGTATCAATGCTAATGGATCCACATGCTATGCATAACTGAATCAAATGCTATTTTTTTGATTTGCTGTACTAACTAACTTGGGGCCCTAAAGTCCTCTAAACTCAATACAACTGTTAAGGAGATAGATAATGTTACAGAATGCAGACATAACCATAAAGTTAGGAAACAAATTTTCAACGAAAACTATATAAGAAGATATAAATGAAAACTGTAATTCATTCAAACACATAAACAATGATAATAAAATAATAGAAACAGTCCTTATATATGTTTTATATAAAATATGTGATATATAAAGATAGAACTAGAGATAGACAGGTATAAAGATAGGTAGGTAGGCAAATAGATAAAAAAAAAAAAATTAGCCAGTGCCAGTGGTTGGTTCATGCCTGTAATCCTAGCTATTCAGGAGGCTGAGATCTGAGGATCGTGGTTCAAAGCCAGCCTGTGCAAGGAAAATCCGTGAGACTCTTCTCTCCAATAAACCACCAGAAAGCTGGAATTGGCGCTGTGGCTCAAGTGGTAGAGCACTCGCCTTGAGCTGAAGAACTGAGGGACAACGCCCAGGCCCAGATTTCAAGCCTCATGACGGACAAAAATAAAATAAAATAAAAAATTAGACAGGGTCTTACTATTAACTCACTCTGTAGCTCATCAAGGCCTCTGACACATGGTTCTTCTGTGTCAGCAGTCTCCAGTGCTAGGATTACACATATACACCAACAATTCCAACACTTTCTTATGTTTTTTTGCTTTCTTCTTGTTTACTTTTAGGTCTGAGACCAGGACTCAAACTCAGTACCTGACATTTTTGCTCATTGTTTAGTACTCTGCCAACTGAGCCATGTCTCCAAACCCTTTCTTAGTTTTTAAAATGCCTTCTCATATATAATGTCTTCTGATTGCAGCAATTCTGAAAACTCTAGCATAATTTACATTTTACGAGAGTATAAAGAGAATTATTATGTTCACCTTAATCACAATTGTATCTACCAGTGGAAGGTTAGAACTAAGAATTGAACCCCAGCTATTAGAATACACGCTTGCATCTTTTATTATTAATGTGTCACTGATATCATATCTCTCTGCAAAGGACAATATAATTTCCATTTTCTGTATCACGTATGCTGTCCAAATGTTTGACAACAATGTTTAGGTTCTTTTGTAAGGATGCATTTTTCATCTTTATATATACCAATTCTAAATCCCATTAAGATGTTAATTTTAATGTCTTTCTTCCTAGGCTTTGATTCAATAGTTCCACAAATAGTAAATCAACTGTTCTCCTTGGTTTATTTCTGTGTTTACCATATGTTATAGGTGTTAATGAATAAGTGAAAGGCACGTGGAAATACCAGCAAGTAGAAGAGTGATTTATATAATTCACAAGCTTGAAAATTAGTCTCTGAAAAATGTTATATTCAAAAATCTTATAACAAACATCTGCAAGTGAACCTAATGGAAAAGATTGTAATCATTAACTTGTTTTTTAAGACTCAGAAAACAGATAGTGATTATTTAAGGAATAGACTCGGGGGTTATTAGCTTCTCAAAAAATTATCCAGCACAAACTTTCTGGGAAATCAATGGAAAATAATGTAACTTTGATAGATTTTCAAAACAAACTAGGAAGATATTCCATGAAGACAATCATAACAAAAAGACAATAACAAAAAATTCTAGCAAGCAAGCTTTGTAAAGGCTTATTTTGCAAGAATAGAGAGGTTAATCTGGCAAGTATGATGAAAATCAGCTGTGGTTCAGACCGAACTGGCAAATGCCACTCTTTATAAATGCTAAACAACCAATCCTAAACATCTTCCAAGGAAGACTTTTTCTCTTGTGTGTTCTATTCATGAACAGATCTGTAAGACTTCTCAGAGACAATGATGGAGGTTAGTCCCAAGGGACGGAAACTGAGGCAACATGATGTCAGTTTGAGGCATTTTCAAAAGGAAAGATGCTTTTGAATGGGACATTAGATGATTTCATTCAAATCAAAGTCACTCAAACTCATGGAAAATGATTCCAAGGGTAATCAAGGAAAGGACTTGTAGAAACAAACAAGAACAAGATGAGCATGGCAAGACAATGTGAAAATAAGTTGTCTCCTACCTTGGGTGGAGCTGTGATGGTGTCAGTGTCTATAAGAGCAATCAGCAGTACTAGCAAGATGGAGCCCAACTTTGTTTCTCACATTCAACTCTGGGGCAAAACAAAGCCACCAGGAAAAAAAATATATATATAGGCAAGTGAATGAACAATAGCTCTAAGATCTTTGGTAGCAAAATTTTAGTGATTCCCAAAGAGAGGATGTAAGTTCAAAACCATAGGAGGAATTGATAAGAGGCTTTCTGGGGTGGGGACTCCCATAGGTCCTACAAGTTACGGAATTTCAGCTTAAATCTGAAGCTTAGACTTTAAATCATATAAAGCACTCCTAATACTTTCATTCATTTAAATGGTACCCATGTCCCTAAATTATTTTAAAGTATTGTGGATATTCAAGTCCAACAATGGTAATTTCATAAAAATTACATAAGGAAATCCTGTCTCAAAAAAATGGCCCCCCTAAAGAGTGATTTCCAATATTAAAGAAGTCAAAAATAGTAAAAATGACCATGGACTTCTGTCTGTCTTAGACCTTCACATTTTCATTAGAGGCACCATTGGGCTGTGAAGGTGGGAGTTGTCTTGATGACATCTGCTAATTGTAATTCCTCTTTTCCAACAATGTACACAGAACCAGTCATTACAGAGTTCCCTGCAGAGCCATCAGAATCTACAGAATTTCTACAGCCTACTGTCTCAATAGTATGCTTTTACCAACAGAACATGAGAGACAGGTACCTAATAAATTCCTAATTTAAAAAAAACATAGAGCTTGTTTTAAAATAGTTTAATCATTATTGCGACCAATAATGGCACTCATTATCATAGCTGTCATGAGTCTATTTATATGGTTCCACTATAATTCAATTTTAATTAATTTGGTCACTATTTAACAATGCTGCTAAAAACCTTATTTCTAACCTTGCATCATTCAGCACAGAATTAGAAATTTAAACTTTTAATTTTCTGCTATAAAATTTGTTTTGGTGATACTGATTAAATTACAGTATTTAAATCCAACAATCCCTGATTTCATGAAATACTTATGTGTGTGAGAGACAGACAGAGAGAGACAGAGAGAGAGAGAGAGAGAGAGAGAGAGAGAGAGAGAGAGAGAGAGAGAGAGAGAGAGAGAGAGAGAGAGAGCTGGTTTGGCTTGCCTGTTTAGCTGGCACTCAAGCAGTATATGGCTAAACATACTTCAATAGTTGCATGTCTAAAAGTGACCTCCTACCAAACCAAGGCATGAACTGTATATACATTGGCTTTTACATATTATAAGTACAGAGGTTCAAATGTTTTATTAGGTATTCACAAATGTCAAACATTTGAGATCCTAAATCAAAAGTGTTCAAATATCACTGTACAATATTCAATGCAATCAGGATATTATCATAAATATTATGAGGACCAGAAACTATCCATACCAGAATCTTTATAGTCACATAGTCACACAGTTGAGGTAAAGGGAAGGGCCAAGAAGTGAGTATAAAACACTGCAAGAATGTGATCAGCGCAGAATGACTTCCTTGACATTTCTCACAACATGATGAACAACCCCCCCAAATTCTAAAATCCATGGATTAGCCTTGATAATTTGTCTTTTGACTTTCATTTTTGTTTGTTTTTGGCATTTTGTCTATTCTTCATTTGTTAACATGTATACATGTACACACACATATCATGTCGAACATTGCAATGCTTTGGCAAACCACATATACAACCATATATATATACTACATATACCATATGGCCTGTGTATTAGGTGATACTAACTAGAATTATATAAGTATACTCTGTGATACTCGGTCATGAACCAGATCACCTAATGACTTATTTCTCATGGTTAAGGAATAATGATTGTATACACATATGCTTATGCATATATATTCTATTCTGTACATAGTCCATTCTAGACATCATTTACAAATGTAATAATGGACACATCTTGTTTTATCATTCTTAGCCAGTGTTCTTCACAGGAGATTTGGTCTCCCATTAATGGCACAATTGTATCAGAGTAGTCATTAGTATCGTGGTGTCACCTCAATAAATTGTTTGAAGATAAACTTTGTAATAACATGTGAATTGAGAAAGTCAGAGCCCGAGCAGATTTAAATGGTATCCCATACAATTCCTACCATTAAACTCTAGGACATCCTTCATAAAATCTCCATCATCCTAATGCATAGAAAGCTTCCATTTCATTCATTATGTAAATGTTTACTAAGAACTTGACTTTCATGAGTTCCCAAGATATGACATTGGTTATACTCAGGATAAGTGCAGTCAATACAAACATCTGTGACAAAATAGAGAGTTATAACACAATATTCAGGGCTGTGCTTTGAAAAGCTACAAATACAGCCAGGTGTCAGTTCTATGCAATTCAAGAAAGCAAAAATGCTGCCCAACTCTCCAAATGTATTGCTGTCTAACCAAATGACTGAATTTTCTATCCTATCTTTGAAATTCATCTACTTTCTTATTTATTTTTTGTTTTCAACTCATCCTTTTTTATATACTAGTCCAAAAAGTCACAGGGTTATTTTCACAGAATTAGGGCAGGATTGCTGAGCGTAATTAGAGAAAGCAATGGTGGTTGTTCCTCTCAAACTTGTCCTATCTTAACTCCTTGTGCATCTCAGTCAATTGTCTTTGTGGTGAACACTCCCCTTTTAACTTTGTGACAGAATGCCCAGGATGTGTTTCTTATAAAAACTGATGGTAATTCTCTCTTTTTTTGGGGGGGGGGGTCGGTCGTGGGACTTGAACTCTGGGCTTGGGCACTGTCCCTGCGCTCTTCAGCTCAAGGCAAGTGTTCTACCACTTGAGCCACAGCACCACTTCTGGTTTTCTAGTGGTTTATTGGAGATAAGAGTCTCACGGACTTTTTCCTGCCTGGGCTGGCTTTGAACCGCGATCCTCAGATCTCAGCCTCCTAGGATTATAGGCATGAGCCTGGTAATTCTCTCTTAGATAGAGGTAAATCTCAGTAGTGCTATGTGCCTAAATCCTAGGATTTACAGGCATGAGCCTGGTAATTCTCTCTTAGATAGAGGTAAATCTCAGTAGTGCTATGTGCCTAAATCCTAGTGTGAGTGACGGGAGAGGATGCGACTCAGATGTGTATAATTTTAGAGGTGAGTCACTCATTAAGACTGGAACACAAATTCTTCTGAGACTAATCAATGACATAACCAGAATTAGATCTAAAAAGTAATTTTCTCTTGCTTATTTCTCATGTCTCAAACAACAACAACAAAACTATCAACTAACTTCAGGGACAGAGGATAAAGGCCAAGGCTATAGAGAATTTGTCACTGTCAACAGAGAAGATACAACCTTTGCTGAAAGGGAAAAGAAATGGCTGTAATGGTTACAAAGGAAAGGAGGGGCTCCCGCGAGAGTAGTAAGAAACAGTGGGAAAGACCATAATGGCAAGTTATCTCTGCAGTTACACTATCCAGGATGTCCCATCTGCTCCTCTGCCAGTTCAGGACCAGGAGATGTGGTCCAGTCTCTTGTCATCATGGGAAAAGGATGATGAAAGCAATGGCCCTGGTGGTAAACGTAAAGCAGCAGTCAATGCAGTCCTGATAACATAATTGAAATGCAGAGTACATTTCCTCATATAAATTTTATCACATGGCAAATAGATCCTGGAATAATTCTGTGTGATGAGATTATACTTATGTGACATGATATTATCATCGAAATATTAAACAATGCATTTCTTTGTTTTGTCTTTTGTCTTTTCTTTTTTGGTAGTAGGGATCAAACCTATGACATTGCATTTGCTAGGCAAGTGCTTTGCCACTTAGCTACATCCCAGCCCCCAATGAATTTCTGAGTCTTGGTATTCCTATCTTCTCCATTTCTCCAATCTATGACTTCATTTGCTGCAAAACAGGGATTGTGCCAGAGGCACAGGACCAACAATGAAGCAACCAGAAAGGCAATAGGTTCAAATTCCTTCGACTTGGAGTAATAGAAAGATTAGTAGAAAGAAACAGAAGAATGTTTGTTTTTGTGGGCAAGGTGTGTCTCTTGAAGGCAGAAGATGAAAGGATCTTGCTTTTTAATCCAACTAGACAGTCTATGTCGCTTAATTGGAGAGTCAAGTCCATTAATATTGAGAGTTAGGACTGAGGGGTGTTTGGTAGTTCCTGTCACGTTATCCACCTTCTTAGGGGCTGTGCCAACTGGATTCTTCCTATGATTCTCAGATTCATGGTTTGGGAGCCGTTTCTTGGCCTTTATCATGCTCTTGGTTTTCTATGTGTAGGACATCCTTAAGTATCTTTTGTAATAATGCTGGTTTGGTGGAGATATATTGTTTCAATTTTTCTTTGCTGTTGGAAGGTTTTTATTTATTCCTCCATTATAAAGGAGAGTTTAGCTGGGTACAGTATTCTGGTTGATAGTTGTTTGTCTTTAGGGCATGGAATACATCATTCCAGACTCAAAGAAACATAGGTCCATAGTTTCCCTTATTTACAATAACTGGTATAAAACTAGGATAATCCTACCAGACAAGCAGAAAAGGTCAAAAGCTATGGACAAAAACGAGCTTTACAACGTCGGTGCGGGGGGGGGGGGGGGAAAGGGGGGGGAATGAGAAGGATTGGGATTGGGGGGAAGCGGGGAGGCTGGGAAGGGATATGAAGGGTAAACCAAAGGAGGAGGTTGCAATGCTTGGTAAGAAATGTACGCATTATCCTGCCCATGTAATTGTAACCCCTCTGTACAGTATGTTCACAAATAAAATTAAATTAAATTTAAAAAAAGTAAAAAAAAAAAAAGCTATGGACATATGACCCGTAATGAACCCCAAGATAGGGACACAAGAGGTTTCTCTTTGTTCTTATTGTTTTTAATGTACTATGTGATTTTTAGATTTCTTTTGTATGTTCTTCCCTCTATGGTATAACCCCTGTTGTCACTGTATTTGATTCTGATGCCCTGTAGCTTGTATATACATTTTTCTAAATTGGGGAGGGGAAGGGAAATAACAAAGTGCTGAAACAAGGATATAGGTTGACCTATTGTAACAATGAGATGTATAGGACACTGTTGAAAACAAACTTTACAACTTGGGGCAGGGGAGGAGTCGGGGAAGTGGGGAGGAAAGGATTGTAGGGGAAAAACAAAGGAAGGGGTAACAATGTTCAATAGCAAATGTACTTATTACCTTATTCATGTAACTATAACCCCTCTGTACAGTATCTTTACAATAAAAAATTTTTAAGGAAACAAAAGATGAGGAGAATTGTGATTTAGAGACATATTTTAACTCAATTCTAGAATGGATTTTTTTCTGTCCATCATGGGGCTTGAACTCAGGGCCTGGGGGCTGTCCCTGAGCTCTTTTGGCTCAAGGGTAGTGCTCTACAGTGGCAGTCCACAGTGCCACATACAGTTTTCTGTTGGTTAATAGGAGATAAGAGTCTCAAGAGTCTCATGATCTTTCTTGCTTGAGCTGGCTTTGAACTGCAATCTCCAGATCTCAGCCTCTTGAGTAGCTAGAATTACATGCATGAACCACCAGTATCCAGCTAGAATGGATTTCTCAATATGAAAGAAAAAGGGTAAATAAAGAACTTGAGGGGCAAAGCTGGCCTGTCATTGTCCTAAGGTGAGTGAGCCAGATGCAGTGCATGCATGATAATCCTGCCCAGGAATTGTGTGGGAATAAGGCATTCACAGGCCCAATTGCATCCTTTATAAGCAGTGGATCCTGTATGTTCAATCAGCTTCCTCTAGTTTCTCCCTTTGAGATCATTGGAGACCTTCTTTCAACAGTTCCTTTGCCTCCTACCCATCCAGCAAAACATCTGCCCAATAGTTCAACATTCAGTTCCATAAGAACTGAGTTATCTGAATGACCATGATATTTTCCTCACAGAAAAATCTTCCTTTTACATGGAAGCTTAAAAATTGGTGGTAAAGGTAGCAGGACAAGGCAAATGTGTTGTTCTAGAAACCTAAATGTGTGTGGTAGGTAGGAGGAAATGTCCATCATATTTTAGGTACATTAATAGGAAAAAAGTCAGATACCATGGCCTCATGAGGATGTTTAGCCTCATTCTGTGAGTCTTTTCCTTTATTCTAACATATTGAACTGTTGAGGAAACTAGTAATAAAGTTGGCGTGCAAAACAGAGGCAGCAGAATATAGAATACAAAGTTGGATGACAGAGGACATAGTTGCTGATATTTACTAAGCAACCACTTTTGTCTTTGCCTTATGCTAGTCTTATATACTGTCTCATTTAATCATTTTGTCAACAATATGAAGTTTGGAAGAAGTAAATTCACATATGTTGAGTGACATGTCTGTCCAAAGTTTCCTACTGGGTAAGCAATAGAACCTATATCTATCTAACACCTACAACAGTGCTTTTTCTTTTGATCAATATTGTCTTCACAATTTCCCCAAATCTAATTTACAAACAGCCATTAACATTACAACCTTTTCCCAAATTAGAATCTGGACTCCAGTTACATTACACACTGGTACTAATGCCTACAGAAATCCTGTAAGCACTATGCTAATTACATGTAATGACCTAATCAGTAATGAAATCTTGAATGGCAATTACTTTTTGTTTTCATAGCAAAATGAAAAACTTTTTGTTCACTATTTGTGAAGTAGACATATGAAGACTGATGTTCACATGAGAGAATTTAATGAGCCACAATAGAAAGGCACAGTAGCTATGGCCACAGGAAAAGCATAAGGCTAGTAAGGATATTCTTTTAAAGGACATTCATTTCAAGCAAACAATTGTGACATCATCACTTGAAAAGCAACTTGCATTCTATACTTGTAAGAGAAAGTAGATCAAGAGCTAGAACTTTATGACTAAGAAGCAGTTTGTGTATGAACAAGAAAAGTGAGCATATGTGAATCCAAATCCAGGTAGGCAAATATGTAAAATCAGAAAGTGACAAGAAGGTCAAAGTCTATGGCAAGCAATAATTACTCATGAGATCTTATGAATAGAATTGGCAATTAGCCCTGTGGTAGTTCTGAAATGGTCAACCATAAAGGGCTCTGTTACATTTTATAAGAGAGAAATAGATGGAAGTGATGCCTAGCAACAGTCTCAGGAAAGGTACAGTTCTCTGTTATATAATAAAAATATCCTCCCCCCACGAAAAAACTCATGTGTTAAAGTCTTGATCCTCAATGAAGTGGTGCTTAGAAGTCAGGCCTTTGAAGGAGGTGATTGGCTTATGAGTTTACTGACCTCAATAATGGATTCATGCACTGATGGATTCCTAACTTGGTAGCATTAATGGGAGGTGGTAGAAACATGAGCAGATGATTCCTGGTTGAATACAAACGCACATGCCTCTGCAGATATGTCGCCATAGCCTCTTTCTTGCATGTTCTCTGCTTCCTGGCTGCGATGAAATTCTATCCCACTACAAGCCAAGAAACAACATAGCCAAATAACCATGGACTGAAATCTCTTAAATAGTAAATTAAATCTTTGCTCCTGTAAGTTCATTTTCTTAGGCATTGTGTCACATTGCTGACAAACACACACACTCTCTTTGCTCTGAAACTCTGAGTAAGCTAGGAACAGTGATTTGGGACTTGAGTTCCTTAAGGTAGAGAAGCACTGTAGCAAAAATATTTACTGATTAGTGTAGGAGCAATGAAAAAATGGTCTATATAGAAAAATGGGTTAGGGGGCTGGGAAGTTGGCTCAGTGGTAGAGCGCTTGCCTTGCATGCATGAGGCCCTGGGTTCTATTCCTCAGCACCACATAAGCAAAAAGAAAAAAGCCGGAAGTGGTGCTGTGGCTCAAGTGGTAGAGTGCTAGCCTTGAGCTGAAGAGCTGAGGGACAGCACCCAGGCCCAGAGTTCAGGCCCCACGACCAGACCCTCCCCCCCCCCCCAAAAAAAAAGAAAAATGGGTTAGTAGCTACTCAACTTGTAAATAGCCAATCAAAGTTAGATTATCTGTTCCTAAATCCTGAATGATTATCTATCTATATAAGAAAATTTCAATAGTCATAAACACTACAGATTGCATATTTTTGTGGTGAGTTCTATACCAAATAAAAAATTTTACCTTTTTTGTCTTTTTTTTGGAGAGACAAGATTGAGACTCCAGCAAATGGTAAAGTATCATTTAATTCTCACTGTGTTATGAAAGTGGATAAGACCTTCTCAAGGGAAATTTAAAGTGAATTACTACTTGTACCTAGACGTGCTTAGAAAGCTTAAAACCAGGAAAGGGTTGATTTTATTAGTTGTCCCTCTTTCCTTGCATAATATTGTTTATGTTGATGAGTTCTGAGTGGCTAAAAGTTAAAATGAAGTGTATGTCCAAAAGAAGGAGGGAAGAAGAAAAGATTTAAAACATGCAGTATTCCAGACTAATATTTCTGTGGCAAGGATTACTCTGGGATGTGGATATTTTAACTTATATTATGTCTTTTCTTCTTTTTCTAATATTGTTTGAATTGGAATTTTTTGCTTTTTCTTTGAGGGCTCAGAAGAACATAAGAAAGAATTGTCCTTTAGCAATGGTAAGTCATTCATGACTAACAAGCCTTGTCATGAATTTGTTCTATAAAAGTCTTTAACTTCTCCTCCTCATATAGGCACCACCATCATTAGAAAACTATACAATAAGATGTTGGAATTTATTGTTGCTATCTTAATGATTTATTTTACCTACTATTAAAAAGCACATTTGGAGGATGAAAGTCTATTTCTAATTGCTGAGGTAAATGGTGACCTAACACAAAACAAAGTGACAGATGGAATATACGAGAAACAACCTCAGATAATAAAATGTCAGTCTTAATGAATTGCAATACCTTCCATTGGAACATCTTTGGGGAGATTTTTCTTTCTCCACTTTTTTACAAGAACAGTTTACTCACATAAACCTATCTTTTGTTTCAACAGTGCCATATAACAGGCTTGTTCAAACCAGCCACACTAAATATTTTTCTTGTAAATCCTCAGATTTATATCCCAATCCATAATTATGATTACACACACTTACATGTTTTTCATTGACTCTCTAATATTAATTTGTTTGCTGATTGATGTCACACATAACTATAGTCTATAACTAAAAGATAGTGTAATTGTTGACACTGTTGAACATAAAAAGTTCATGCATGCTGTAGTGACTAAAATAGAATGACTCAGAAATGCCATTTGGAGTATTATTGTTTTCACTTGTGACCCTTTTAAAGGACCAGGGATGAATATTTATTCTCTTCCAGGGAATTTTAAGAATTTCTTCCCTTCCTGGGAAAAAAACAATTTGGAACAGGGGAAGGCTCAAAATGCAGGAATACTGAGCCAAGAAGTTATATGATGGCAAAGCCAGTGGTGAGTGAGCCAACAATACAGAATCCCACAAGATAGAACAGCCACAGCAGGCCTGAGTAACACTGAAGCAGGTCAGACCTTTGGGAATTTGGTGAAGCCAAGTACCGAAGTTGAGTAATGAGAAGCAAGAATGGAGCCAAAAGCCAAATGGGAGTAAACAATGTCACAGGGCAGAGTTAGGTAATAACCTTGTGAGATCTTATCTGATTACAAAGTTGGTAGAGAATTACATTTTTTTAAATGGGAAAGAAGTTATTTTTCTATTTTGTAAGATGGTAGTACTTTCCAGAGGCTACCTTCAGGTTAATTTTGACAATTGCCTATGAGCTTTTCCAGTTAATAGGAAATATTTGACTATCTTCATTTTTTTATTGTGAAAATACCATATAGAGGAGTTACAATTACATGGGCAAGGTAATGAGTACATTTCTTATCAAGCATTGTTGCCTCCTCCTTTGTTTCCCCTTCCCATCCCTTCCTGTCTCCATCTCCCCTGCCAAAGTTGTAAAGTTCGCTTTTCAACATAACCTCTTGTACATCTCATTGTTGCAACGGGTCCACCTGTAGCTCTATTTAAACAATTTGTTTTTTCCCTTCCCCTCCACAAATTATACCTACATCAAATACAGTTCTTTGTCTATATTCTAATCCCTACTTTCCTGTTATTTATTTTCATTCTATCTGTTCTTCCTCCACCAACATTATTTTTAGTGAGTCCAACATCTTTTATGTCAAAAATATATAAATCCTAAGATTATTTTTCCCTAAAGTTATGGTTCTGAAATGCTTTATTGTTAGTTTTTTCCATGACTAGGAGTTAAAACTGCATGTTTTAAATATAATTCCTTGATATAGTAATTGCTCCTTATCCATGAAAGATTCCAAACTTCTCAATGGATGGGCACCAAACCTTAAATATATTATTTTTTTCCTAGATATACAAACCTTCAATAAATCATAATGTACACATTAGGTACACTCAGAGATTAAAAATAATAACTAATTTTTATATAGAAAAAATATAACAAAATACTGTAACAAATTTGTCAGTGTCACTACTCTTATATCTCAGGGCCATTATTAAGTAATGCAACATCATGACAACTGATCTGACCATTGAGAAGGCTACTAGATGACTGACATATAGCATGGATATACTGGGCAAAGAAATGATTTATGTCCCTGGGTTATAGAACAGATGGCATGAGAGTTCATCATGCTACTTGAAAGGTGCTTGATTTAAAATTTACTAGTTTGCTTCTGGAATTTTCCATTTAATATTTTCAGCCTGAGATTGACTATGCATAGCTAAAACAATGGGAAGTAAAATTAGGAGAGGAGACTATTGACTATGTTGCATGCATTTAATATAGGTAAAGTCATTCTCCAAACCAAATCTATAAGTAGAATGATGAAGGGTCATATTTTATAACATTTTTAATTAATCAAGTAAAAGATATTATTTATTCATAAGCCAATAGGTTGAAAATATCACATGAATTCACTCCCTTCCCATCATCATATTGATGAGCAGATGTGGACCATACTGTCTTCAGTTCCCTGTAAGGAGCAGTGACTAATACAGGCTCTCAGTCTAGCTTTTGTCTAAATACAAAATTGAACACAATAAAACAAAACACAACCAAGTTACAAAATATAGTAATAACAAAATAGGCCTAAGAAAATATTCAAGATAAAATAAATATTAAACAAATAAAAATTTCACATGAAACTAAAGAAGGAGAAATTTTAGATAATTCATAATCCTCATGCCATATTTTACCAGTTAACAAGTGAAAGTAACTACATGAAGAATAAAGATTATTAAAAAGGATGATTGTCATTTAGAAAAACTAACATCAAAAACAATGCAACACTCCATTTCTCTATTGTTATTAGCATATATTAATTGTATGAAAGTCTTTCATTGTGAAATGCATGCATATAATGTACTTTGATCAAATCTATCCTCCTTGTTACTTTGTCTGATCGCTTCTTTTTGTAAAACAAGTTTATTCTATTTTCATACATGGCTATGGAATACTTCAATCATATTAAATCCCATTTACCCTTCTCCCTGGAAATTAATATCTGGATATCTAAGCAGAGAAGAGAGTATTTGTACAAATAAAGAAAGAAATATGTGTCCTGAAGTAGGTTCTCCATGTTGATTGGGATCCACAGAGCCAGAATAGCTCTGTAAATTCTGAGTGTCTGGTTGCTATTTTGAACTTTTGGAATTTTTAATGGAAATCAATAAGGATAGGATCCCTGGAGTTCACATCTTCCTCCTTTTCTTTGCTTAAAAACACCATCTATAAAAACAAATAGATAAACAAACCAAGTGCTCCTTTCTAAGGTAAAAAGCCAGTGTGTGGAAAGGATCATAGGAAACATATATACTTATCTATTCTGTTTGGGGAACCTTGACATTTAGAAAGATTCATGTTCCATTGCTCACAAAGAATCATCAACCCAGGGATGCTTCTGCTCTATCAATCATTGTCTAATATTTCTATTAACTTTCTCTACAAAGAGAAGGCCTAGGTCGCTTACATCCTTGCTAATGTACTTCTTTCTCCTCTGTGATCAAGGGCATAGACCCTGGGAATGCTTTTTAGACCATAGTACTCAAACAAGTAGAGCCCGTCTGTTTTAAATGAAGCCATTTACTGCACTAAGGAAAACCATAGAACATGAGAGGAGATATTCCAAATTGATCAAGAAAGGCATGTTTTAAAGAATAGGATTTCAGGTTTCCCCTGCCCCAGCACATACATACATCTTTTCTTTTTTGGGCGGTGGGGGTCTGGTCGTGGGGCCTGAACTCTGGGCCTGGGCGCTGTCCCTCATCTCTTCAGCTCAAGGCTAGTGCTCTACCACTTGAGCCACAGCGCCACTTCTGGCTTTTTTCTTTTTTTTGCTTATGTGGTGCTGAGGAATTGAACCCAGGGCCTCAGGCATGCAAGGCAAGCACTCTACCACTGAGCCACCTTCCCAGCCCCCATACATACATCTTATATGCTGGAACATTAGTATTTGGGGAATCATTAGAAATGCATGGACAAGAGACCTTGTGCTGCAGGTGATCCCTGTTATCCCTGCCCAGATCTACTCAGGTGAGGAAAATGCTCTACTCTACGCTTTCTTGGAAGTTTGAGATTGTTGCCAGATTTCAAAAGAACAGAAAAAGGCTACTACAGCACAAGAGCTTATACCATGTTCCTAATCACCCAATGAGAGCCCTGACAAATATACTTAACACATAATATTTGCATGAATATTTCTTCATCAGCAGGAGATTAGAGGTGGCAAACTAAAGGGTGTGAGGGAAAAGAGAGAGGAGAAGGAGGAAGTAACTTAGAGAAGATTTGTAAAAGCCTATTTGAAGAAGGTAAAAAGAAAAACTACATCTTAGAGCCAAGTTTTATGACTATGAACCCCAAGAAAGGGACACAAGAGGTTTTATCTTTGCTGTTGTTTTTAATATACTATGTGATTTTTTTTGTTTCTTTTGTATACCCCCATGGCATAACCCCTGTTGTTACTGTATTTGATTCTGGTGCCCTGCATATTGTATATACATTTTTCTAATTTGGGGAGGGGAAGGGAAATAACAAAATGCTGAAACAAGGATACAGGTTGACCCACTGCAACAATGAGATGTACAAGACATTATGTTGAAAATAAAATTTACAACTTGGGGAGGGAGGGAGGAGTTGGGGAGGTAGGGAGAAAAGGAATGGAAGGGCAAAATCAAAGGAGGGGGTAACAATGCTCAATAGGAAATGCACTCATTACCTTATTCATATAACTGTAACCCCTCTGTATAGTATCTTTACAAAAAATATATATTAAAATTTTTAAAAATAACACAAGCACATATATGTATATATCTGTATTATTTTATACATATATTAATATACTATGTATGCACATATACATATATGTATATATGTGTGTATACATATATGTACATTTGCTTATATATGTATTTATAGACATATATCTATATATACACATGTATATGTATATGTATGTATATGCAATAGTACTACTGTACTATACCAGTAATAATCAGTATTTTTAATATTACAAACATCAGAAATAAATATAGTGTTGTCCTTTGAGAAGTTAGAAAATTTCTCTAAAAAAATGGGTTCATGGGCTAAACAGAAGAATTCAGAATAAATGAAGCATCATTAAACACCAGTGAGCAATCTCTATTGTTAAACCTTGTTTTCTATAAGCCTGGAAAAGACACCTTCATCCTAGAATGATAGAATTACACTACTCAAATGCCCTTTGGTACTAAAATTTTTCAGTGGCATAATTTCATTTCTGCTATCCAATTTCACCGTAAAGTTATTTCTAAATGCATTGCAAGTTTGAGCTGAACAGCTGAAGTTTCTGTGCATCCTGATCTAAGGCGCTATCTCTGTCCAAGAATTCTGACAAAGCCTTTCAACTGAAATTTCCAAAAAGCTCTTTATCTGCCACTAAATAGCTGTCTACAAGTAGCCCCCAAAGACATATGCAACGTTATCCATGAAAGAGGAAAATAAAAAATAGTCTTTATACAAGCTAAAAGTATTAAAGGATGAGAGATTCGAAAGCCAAAGCTATTTCCAGAGAGAGATGAAGACAGCAGGTATATGAATATGCTGTGGCACAGTCATGGTTTTAAAATGTGTCCTGAGACACTATTCCTTCTCTTCCTGCAAGGAACAAAGGATTTTTCTGCTAACAAATCCAGGAATAGCTGTGGGCTGATGCCTGTAATATCAGCTACTTGGGAGGCTGATATGTAAAGATTGTGGTTCAAAGCCAGCCCAAGCAGTAAAGTCTGTGGGGTTCTGCAAAAAGCCATAAGTGGAGACATGGATCAAGTGGTAAAGTACCAGCCTTGAGTGAAAAAGACAAGGAGAGAGTGTGAAGCCCTGATTTCAAGCCTTACTACTCTTTCTCCCTCCAAAAAAAGAATCTAGGGATGGTTAGTTCTCTAATTCATAGCAATAATACAGTTTTGTGGCAAATCCAGAAATACCAAAGTTACAGAAATTTTTAAACCCCAAAGTGACAGGAAGTTATTATGAAGGATGGGGATCTGCCTCTACGTAGAAGGCTAGAATGCAAGTAAATACCTTGGGTGATATGTAAGTATATATAAATTTATTAATTGAAATATGATAAATTTAGGGCCAAACTCAAGCAATGTAATTCCTTAGGAAGGCCAAAAATAGTCCAACAAAATAAATGCCAGGCAATGGGTACTTGAAAGAGTGGGATATAATCAAAGGGAGGGGGTAGAAAAGTGAAAAGAAGGGTGGAAGAATGCAATCCAATATTCAATGTATAGCCTACAAAATTTAAGAAAAGTGAGGAAAGATTGGTTGGAATGCTGAAAGGGAAGACATTAATCAAGACCCATTGAATTCATATACTGCTTTGTTGAATGGTAACTCCCTGTACAACTGCTTAAAGATAATAAAAAATATTTTAAAAATAAAACAGCCAGATGCTCATGGCTCATGCCTGTAATCCTGGCTATTCAGGAGGCTGAGATCTGAGGATTGTGGTTCAAAGGCAGACTAGGCAGGAAAGTCCATGAGACTCTGATCTCCAATAAGCTACTCAAAA
Organism: Dipodomys merriami; assembly: GCF_024711535.1. Lineage (NCBI taxonomy): Eukaryota > Metazoa > Chordata > Mammalia > Rodentia > Heteromyidae > Dipodomys > Dipodomys merriami. The sequence continues at coordinate 12,616,684 of NW_027206512.1, forward strand.
AAGCCAAAAATGGCACTGTGGCTGAGGTGGTATAGTGCCCAGACCCAGAGTTAAGGCCCCAAGACTTGCAAAAAAAATAATAAATAAATAATAAACTTTAAAAAAAACTTTAAAAACAGTCAGGAAAATATTGCCCAAGAATTGCTCTCAATGTCAGTGGAGCACAACAAGGTGAGAAAATTATGACTAATTTTGTGAAATGAGGATACTTTATAAACATGACTGACACAAGTTGAGTCTGAATGGAAGGCATGTGTTTTGGCAGTCAATAAAAAATTAGAGCTTGTATCATAGAGAAATTTACTTGGCAAGAAAAATTGAAACAAAAGCCAGGAAATTTTCAACAGGTTTAAGTAAGCTGATGTACACAGTCCAGAAAGTAGAAGAGAAAGGAAAATTACACAACTGAGGAGACCCAGCATATTGTTTCCCCATGAAGAAGTTGCAGTAGGGATAGATGTCTATGATAACAGGAGAAGTGGAAAAGAAAACGATGAGAAAATCTGAGTGAAGGCAATTTCTTGAGAGAACTATCGTATTTTTACACTAGTGAGATAGGCTTGTTTGTAGGAAAGCAGTTATAACAAGATCCTTAAAGCAGCTATCCTCTACAAAGATATTCAAGAAGAAGGACTGCAGTCCCTTCTGACTAATCCTGAACATTTGTTATCATTGTTGCATGACAAAAAGTTGCTCTGGAAGACATTATGGTTTTACAGCTCTATTCCCAACTCCTTATGAAAACAATTTTCTGTCTATACTGCTATTAACCCATCTCCTCTTTGTAGATACAGAAATGGGATGGTGTACAGATGTAGAAGGTACTAGGACCTTTTAGGAACGTGTGAGAGGAAGACTGCGGTGGCTGCCTATGAGCCAGGACAATGTGATGGATTAAAGACTTCTACTACCATGATCAGGATCATCTTGACAAACTGTTAGAGCATCCTAGTCTTTTCTATTTCCCCTTTCTAGGCGTGGCCGTCATAGCTCCCAGCCTGCTGAGACTGAATTGTACAGGGGAATGGTGGTGTCAACGTAAGAAATGCTAATACATTGATCGCACACATTTCAGCCAGCTTTTACTGTGATAGATGATAAAATAAAACCACCATCTAGCAAGATAGCAATATATCTGAGAAGGGGAAAAAAATCTCAACCTTCAGTGATTTTGACTGCAGGAATAGACATTTCAGGCATGATACAATTTTAATATGGTAACGCTGACAGATAAAGAAATGTTGGAGAGCTCAAGATAATTAAGTTATAAAAATGTTCTCGGATTCATTTTTCAGAACCCCCAAGCTCAACTGTCTGCCTCAACTGTCCAAAGGTTAGCCATTCAACTATCCATCAAGTCCCTCCTGAGAAGACACAAGGAAAATTATACAATCAGAGGATTTTATGCAATACTCTAGCTTTTAGGTACATTTGTGAGGTAGAATAATTTGGTGCTGCAAATTTGGTTCTCGGGAACTGTAATAGTATCCTTTTGATTCTAAAGATCACATTGGCTGGTTTTACGTTCTATCTAACAATAAAGTAAATTTTCTATTTTATGTTTTTGTGTCAGTATTGGGGCTTGAACTCAGTACTTTCTGGTTTTGCCTGGCATTTTTGCTTAAAACCAGTGGTGTCCTACTTTGGCCACACATCTGCTCCCAGCTTTTTACTGACTAATTGGAGATAACAGTCTCATATTTGTCTGCCCAGATTTGTTTTCAACAAGAAGCTTCAGAATCTCAAAATTCTGAGTAGTTTGTATTGTAGATGTAAGCCTTCAGCATCCAGCTGTTTTCTAAAATATTTTGGCCACAGACTCAGGTCCATAGACTCAGAGATTCATGAAAACTAATACTCCAGGGAGTGTCCATGATTTTCTTTAATGTCCTTATGTGACTTCCTGTCCTGATCAAACACCATCTCTGGCTCATCTCCTCTTGAATCATGGCCAGAAGCACACACTACTTAACTCAACAAAGTACAATAATGTAAGTATAGGCCCTCTCCAGCAAACCTGTTATGTTCTTTTTATTCAAACACGAGTTCTTCACTGTGTTTCCCTGGATATTGTTCTAAGAAAATCCTATTTCTCAGGAAAACTGATACAGCAGAAGCAGCCTTTACCACACTCGATACACTGAGCCATACTGACAGCCCTAAGAAGACAACATTGATGTCAGGCTCCAGCTAGAGCTTTTGAACTTCTGTGTATTAATGATGTAACATCAACTGTGTAACTACCTAAAAGCTTGACCTCAATGGAAACAAGTGATTACCAAGTTTTAAAGGGGCTGGCCAACAAGGACTATTGATGTCTTTTAAAATGATGCCTGTAGGAACTACATAAAATTCAATTTAACTAGCTTGTAGGAAAATGTATCTTGCATTACATTTAAACGGAAAGTTCAATCGCCTTAGAGGTCCCTTTTCTCCCAGTGACAAATGTAATGCATGACACAGGCCAGGTACTTGGTTGAATATTTTTCAAGATTTTGTCACACAGCCCTCATGATAACACTATATTATAGACTTTTTATTAATTATTACTATTGTTCAGTTCAAGATGAACAAACAGGTTCGATGTGCTCAGCAACTTTCCTCAGGTTGCCATTGTTCATTGTAGAAGATGTCAAATTCTGAAAGAGAAGATGAATTGAATTCACCCCAAACCTTAACTTCTAAACTCAACCACTGTGGACCAATGCAGATATATAAATTCATCCTTTAATGACAAACTCAACTTATTAAATTATTTGCCTATTATATTTGAATATGGAGTATCTCTTTAAGTGTGCATGCTAAAAGCTTAGGTACTAGCTGGATGTTTTTGAGATTTGATCAGATCACAATGGCTTTCATCTTAGCCACTGATTAATCCATTGAGGAACTCATAGCTGAATGGTCTATTACAAGGCACAGCCTGGTTAGACAGACTAAGTTGTGATAGCATGCATTTGAAAGGTTTATCTTTGTGTGTTTGTGTGTGTGTGTGTGTGTGTGTGTGTCTGTCTGTCTGTCTGTGTCTATGTGTCTGGGTGTCTGGGTGTCTGTATGTGTGTTCTGGTACTGAAGCTTGAACTTAGGGCTCAGGTTACTGTCCCTGAGCTTTGTATGCTTAAGGCTCATATTCTACCACTTGAGCCATAGCTCCATTTCCCACTTTTTGGTTTAGTTGGAGATAAGTGTCCTCAGATTAAATCCTCGGTTTAAATCACAATCCTCAGATCTCATCCACCAGAGTCCAGTTTTGAAGGGTACATCTTATCCCTGAAGTCCTCCACCATGTCTGTCTCAGTCTCCTAGCCATCATAAGTTGAGCTTTGTGCTTTACTACACACTCCCAACACAGATGTTCAGCCTCACCATGCACATACTCAGAAACAAGGAGCCAAGTGACAGGGACTGAAGCTTCCAAAATCATGAGCCAAAATAGAGCCTTCCTCCATTAGGTATGCTTCTCAACAGTTTTAATTGCTACTATTGTATTATGGAACTATACCTTAGTGTATTTCCAGTAGCTTTTCTTGGATGTGCAGGATTATGCACAAATTTTTTAGAGCTCAAAAAAGAAGAACCTGAGCTCCAGTTCTGATGTGTCCAAACCATGTGTGATGTGCGTGAAAATATGAGCTTTTGCCACATAGCTTCTCGGTCTGACTCAATGTTGGGCCCTAGTCAAGTCACTTAACAGGCTTCTGTCAGCAAATGAGATTGTTATTGAAAGGATTAGAGATAATCTATGCAAAGTCCCTGACTGAGTGCCTGACAAAGAGCCTGCATTCACCAAGTAGCTTTTCCTAACCTCTCCTTTCTGGGCCTACGTGTGTGGGAAGAGGGTTACAATTAGTTCATCATGATAGATGGCAGACTATGTGATTTTAAGATTATGTTTAGATCTTAGAAATTTTTTAATCCAGTCTCATGATATTGAAGTCCAACTTAGAAAGGTGTATCCATGGATAAACATACATATAAACAATTCTTTTAGCCCTCTAAATTCTTGGGAACTCTGACTAGTACCTACATGAAAGCCATAATATTTATATCTTATACAGCTTGTATTTCTGGCTTCAAATTGTATTAACTAGCATAGTACTAAATTTTAATTTAAAAACATGTGACCTGAACATGTACTAATCTTGTGAATGAGAAACATGGCAAAACTCAAATGGTTGAGTGGGCCACGGGGGGATCATTGTTTTCAGCCAGCTGTAAGACAGTGGGGAGGAGGAGGTGAAATAAGTGGGTATTTCTGTTCTTATAAATTTGTGATCTTTCTAGAACTGTAGTTCAAGGATAACAAAATTATAGCAATACTAGTATTCCCAGATGCAGACCAACATTCTTGATTGGTAAAGGGACAATGACAAGAAGAAGGTGGACTTTTGGAAGGACTTTGATGAGGTCCAGCTGATGGGATTCTATCCATGCATCTGTAGGGAAGGGAAATGTGTAGACCCCCAACTCACACCTGCAGTTCATTTCCTGTGACCCTGGCAGAATGTTCCAGCATGCTTTAATGAAAACATGTTCATGCCAGAAGAATGTGTTGCAAGGCTGATGAAAATCTGATGGGCATTCTGCCTGAGAAGATTGGAAGGAAAACAAATGTTTTCCACTGTGATTGTCAACTGCGCAAAGTTCTAATTTGGGTTAAGGAGAAGGAATTCATTGAATCACAATTGGCCATTTGTAGGCTATTGCATTAAGTCAATTATCTTTCAAGGTAAATGTCTCAAAATAACATTAGACTTTGTGGCAATAAAAACAAAATAGAGACGATCCTCTTCCAGTTCAGAAGCATGATGACTGGGTTCTCACACGCTTGGATGACACGTGCCTCCCTCAAACCTTGTTGCCACATGGGCATATTACCCATCTGATGTTAAAATAAATAGAGGTTATCATGGGAGATAGAGGATGGACACTATTCTGGTGTAGTATCAACATCTTTTGTTAATATGGATTTTGGTGTTTATTGCAATCTAAATCAAATCCCTGACCTTTTGGGTTTTTTTTTCTATTTTCTTTAGCTTTGACTTTAGGAAGAATTGTGAAAGAAAAGACCCATTCTGTTGAGAGTTCTTCATTTGTCATAATTTCATTTTCTAGTGCTATTTATTTACTCTAGTATTCCATGTAGATTTCCTGACATTTTTCACAGAGAAACAAAACACAGTAACTTTTGTTATATGTCCTCAAAGTGTCAATGTTTTCTTCTTTGAAATTATTCCTCTCTTCCATTACCCATATTAGGTAGATTTTTCTCTCAGCCTATCAATTTTTTCATATTAAATTGTCCCTTTAGTCACCAGAGGAGATATTGATAAAAGATAATGGTATATCATCACATCACACTGTGACTACTGAGTACCAGTAGGTGCTCATTAAATATTTATTTCATCTCCTTGATAGCTAAGATATGAACCTAAAGTGTGACACATTCAGTGGTATTCTTTAATCTTATCCAAAGAAATGAAATTGTTACCATGAAATGGCAAAGGGCGAGAATAATAATTTGAGCAAGAGGCAACAGCTTCTGAATGAATAACTATTGGTACTATTCCCAGCCCTCTTGTGCCAGCCAGAGAACCACTTCCCCAGCTGTAGTAAGTCTAGATGCTATGGCTCCCAGATGTCTCTATTTTCCAGGGAATGGCCCCAACTCAAACCTGACTGTTAACCAGGGTGCAAAAGCCCAGCCCTTTTCACTCAGAGGGACAAATTCTGTGTTGTTTACACTTGCAAATTTTCTGTAGAATCAGACTGAAGCCAAGTACCTCTGAGATTCTAGCCTTATTGAGCTTCATCTTTTTGATCTGAAAGCTGACTTCTGCTTCTCTCTTTGTCCTTCAAGACATATAACCTGACACAAAAAGTAATGCGTCCCAAGTCTACAGGCCTGCAGGACATGTATATGCTCTTCTTGCTTACCAGTTAATAAAAATAAACAAAATAGGTAGATGCTGGTGACTCACACCTGTAATCCTAGCTACTCAGGAGGCTGAGATCTGAGGATCACTGTTTGAAGCCAGCCCAGGCAGAACAACAAATGCTGGAGGGGATGTGGAGAAAGAGGAACCCTATTACACTGCTGGTGGGAATGTACACTTATACAACCACTTTGGAAAGCAGTCTGGAGGGCCCTTAGAAAGCTAAAGATTGACCTCCCTTAGGATCCAGTCATACCACTTCTAGGCATCTACCCTGAACAACAGGAACCAATATACAAGGACACATGCACCTCCATGTTTATTGCAGCACTGTTCACAATAGCTAGGATATGGAAACAACCCAGATGCCCCACCACAGATGAATGGATCCAAAAATTGTGGTATCTATACACATTGGAATATTATGCAGCCATTAGAAATGACAAAATAATGGCATTTGCAGGGAAATGGATGGAGCTAGAAGGAATCATGTTGAGCGAGGTAAGCCAAGAACGAAGAGACAAACAGTACATGGTCTCCCTGATAAGTGGATGCTAAATCCAAAATGTTAGGTGATATGACAAAACTAACAGGACTTAAGAAACAAAGAACTCCCACTCATCTGGTTGAACCACTACCAAATATCCCCATGCTGCTGATCACATATATGGTATATAACATGTGAGCACCCTTATATATTACAGACTGTGATAGACAATTTGCTCCAGGAAAGTTAGAATGAACTTGTGACTTTAAATGAGCATCATTATTCCACAATACTGTGAATTTCCGGAAATTATGTAATCACTTAATCACAATCAAAAAAAAAAAAAAAAGAACCTCGGGGAAGGGAGGGAGGGAGGGGAAGGGAAAACAATGGAGGGGGTAACAATGTTCAAGAGGAAGTGTACTCATTACCTCACTCATATAACTGTAACCCTCTGTATAGTATCTTTACAATAAAAAAATTAAAAAAAAAAGAAACAAAGAACTCCCACTCATCTGGTGGAACCACTACTAAATCTCTCCATGCTGCTGATCACATGTATGATGTATATGTTATAGACCGTGATAGACAATTTGCTCCAGGAAAGTTAGAATGAGCTTGTGACTTTAAATGAGCAGCATTATTCCACAATATTGTGAAATTTGGGGAAATTTTGTAATCACTTAATCACAATTTGAAAAAAAAGAACTTCGGGGAAGGTAGGGAGGGAAGGGAAGGTAGGGAGAAAACAATGGAGGTGGTAACAATGCTCAATAGGAAGTATACTCATTACCTTGCTCATGTAACTGTAACCCTCTGTATAGTATCTTTACAATAAAAAATTAAAAAAAAAGAAAATGACGCTTTAATAGTAGATGTGGGATTGAGTGTTGTCTATCAGCCACAAAAATGTTCATATTGTGGATTTCCCAGGCAAGGTTAGTAAAAGAATTTGACAAGACCAGTTAGTAGAAGAAGTTTGTAAAAGTTTTGTTACGATGTTGCTCAAGGAGAGCACTGTGCAGTTGAGTATCCAAGGAGAACTGCTGTTATGTGGATAGGGGATTAGGGAAGGCTTTTATGGGATAAATTTGGATTTTCCTGATTGGTTGTCTAGTTTCATCATCGGTCTTATTGATTGGCTGTTGTTTCCTTTTTCTGGTTGATTGCCTCCTTTTACCATGGAACTTGATGATTGGTTGTTTCTTGGATGATAGTTGAATTTGTACATAAGAGAATATTTCCCACACTTAGCCCCTACTCCTCATTCCAGCATATCACCCTGCTCAGCCCTTGCTCCCCCATCCTGATACTTTGTCCTGCCATGCTTCCTTAAAAGGATGAGAGGAGGCTTCCCTCCAGGAATGTTGATTATGGAGAATGAAAGGATGTTTCTTTGAACTCTGGATGCTTTGCTTGTGAAAACCTTGAACTTTAGCATCCTTTTTGCCTCCTTCAGAGCTAGTCCTGCTAGAGTAAATCCATCATTCATCTTTTCCCTGAGTGTACAGAGTGCTGAGCCCCAACCAATACTACTATTCTCCCAGGTTCAAGATCAGGGTTCCTTAAATATTTTTGTGCTGCAGACACGTTGGCAATGTGGCTAAGCCTATGGACATATTTTCAGATCCTCTGAGATAATAGGATTATACAAGAAACCACTACATTAAAAAAATAGTTGTACCTCATGGCTCTTATTGTGAATTCCCCATAAAATATAACCATGGCTTCCATTGCATTGGCAATAATACAATCTATACATTCTTTCTTAGAGTTATAATGCTCTAAACACATTATGTGAACTACTGTATATTACCTCCTAGGAAGAAAGAAACCCCTTGCCGGCTCAAATATTTACCATTCCAGGTTTGAGTACCATTTCCCTTACGATAACAGAGAATTCTGTCCCCACTATAGGATGGGGGGGTATGTTGTGATTTGCATCCTAATAGAATGGTCATATCAAAGGCTTATTTCCTTAATAAGTGCTGGTTATATGATTGATTCTTAAGAGAAAGCCTAGGGTGACTCTTAGATAAATAGCATTCCATTTAACACAGTACTTAGCATTTCATGTTTCCTTTCCCTTAGGATATGAACATTATTGTTTCAGTGACTTGCATCACTATCACAGACACAATTCAACTGACTTAGGCAGAAAAACCAACATTGGCTGTAGATTTAGACTGTGAGGTCCCCCAAGGTTTAGATATTTATGAGAACTCATAGGTTTATATAAAACAGCGCATTTTTCTTTTTTATTATACATTTTTGTTCCTAAGCTTTTCCCAACTATTCTTGGAAACCATGAAGAAGATTTCCTGGAACATTTTGGAAACTAATGACAAGAAATAAAAGTTTTTCATGATAATTACTATATATAGTAAATATATATAATATAATAGTATATTATATGCAATCATATGTAGTATATTTTATATGATATATAATTATGTAATTATATATTATTGTATCTTCCTTTCTAACCTAGTAATAGATATTACCTATTATTAATATAATAATAAATATCTATTTTGAGGATAGAAACTATGATTTTTCCCCTCTAATTGGTGTTCACAGAGCAAGTAACAGTCATCTACTGTGCTGATAATTTCTGAATAATTTGCTCAATTATTTATCAAAATATTCATTGAGAAATACTTTTTGCTACAGTCACCATTCATCTAGAAGAAAAAGTTTAATCTGTAAAACGCTTAAGAAAGCATCCCTTAGAGGTGGGCGGCACTGGAAAGACGCAGCTCACAGTCGCTGTGGCCATCTCCCACCGCCGAGTGTATGGCGCCTGGCCCTTGGCCAGAGTCTCGAATCCACCTGCTATGTAACTTGCTTAGGGGACTGGTGCGACATGAATGCATTGAGACACCGTGGGCGCGCATGGATGAGAGGGGCTATGCCACCAAGCTCATCAACTATGGAAAGCTGGGAGACCCCCAATGAATGGCCCATGCGCAGGGCTGACTTCTGACTCACAGAGAAGGCCTGGATACCAAAGCTCTTTCAAGTATTGGCTCCTCGGTACCGAGATCAGAATGGAGGCTAGAAAAGAATGCTTCAGATCCCAAATCGGAATAAGCAGGATCGAGCCAAGATGGCAGTGATCGAATATAAAGGGAACTGCCTTCCACCCCTACCTATGCCTTTCAGAGACAGCAACGTTACACTCCTAAACCAGCTACTGCTGGTCCTGTTGCAACAGGACCTCCACCCAAACGAGGAAGCCAGCCTCCACAGCTCCCATACAACTGAAACACCAAGGATTTTAACTGGAGTTGAAGGGTTTATGACGCTTCAATAAACAGGATCATAGTTCTTTGGAACTCTTTGAATATCTAAAAGAAATGGAGCTACTATTGTAAAATGTGTAGTCTTAATGGGGTCCAGGACAGGGGGCCAGACAACCCTCTCTATATACAATACATAAAATTTCTTACACTCCCCCCCCCAAAAAAAGAAAGCATCTCTTTGGATTATTTGCCTTTTTAGTAACTGCCTGTAAGTTTTCCTCAGGAAATGTAAGGTCAAAATTACCAAAATAATGCTGTTAACATCTGCCTTAAATAATATAAAAGTAATATTTTGTATAATGAGGCCATAGGATTGTATAATAATCATTTCTTGCCCATAGTGTTTTGGGGATTACCTTTATTCACATGAACAAATTTTAGGCAGTTAAAAAAAATAAAATAACCATTTTACCTGTGTTAATATAAATGAAACTTCTCTTCAATGGCTTATTTCTATTACAGTTTCTCATACTTTGTAATTTCTCTCCTGGGAACCATGCCAAATTTTTACCCATAATTTGACTTGACAATGGAATAAGTTTGAAATGCTATAACAAAGACAATCCAAATGCCACAGCTTAAATAAGAAAGTTGTTTAGGTTTTGTTCAATGAGTCCCTCCAATCCAGGAATGAAGCAACTCCATGAGTTTAATAGAGATGATTCTGCTATCCTTACCCATAGCTTCCATGTTTGTCCTGAATGTCACAGGATCCAGAGGGAAAGGTAAGAGAATTGCCCTGAAAGAGGGCTCCATTCCTGCTCACAGTTCATTGGCAGACACATTGTCATGTGCTGGCTGGGATCCAGCTAAGATGTTAATGATCCAAGCGAGGAAAAAAGACTTAAGGAGGCAACTTTTCATTTACCATCGCTGAATCTGCATTTCTGCTTACAAATTCTGTTTTCAATTTACAGAAAGATGCCAGAGTAGCATTTATGACATATAGATGGCGCCCTGCTTATTATAGTTAGACGAAAAGTTTTTGTTTTTGTTGTTTTTTTATTTTTTTTTCTTTTTGATTTAACAATGGTTTGAAAGGTTTATACATTCAGTAGCAACTTCTCAATGTTTGGATTTTGATCTTCATCCAGGATAAAGATAAGTAGTACAATACCTCCTTGTGGTGCCGGTTAGTGGCAGAGAGCTATAGCTTCCAGCAAGCTACATCATCTCATGGTAAAGATCCATACCCCACAGTTTCTGAGGTCGCAAATCTCTGATGCTTTGTACCTTAGGGGTAGTAAATACATTTTCACCTTCAACAGGTTTATAGGGCCTAACTTATCAGAAGTCCAAGAATATGTCTTATAGCTCATTCTGCCAATAAGTTGTCATAACTCTTCCATTTATTGGGTTTAAGTTTACTGAGAATTGCATACAAATAATGTATTAAATGTTTAGATGTTGAAAAAATTCTTTTGCTATGACAAAGTTTAGGGAGAAGCATCCTGATTTTGTTTGTTGGTTTATTTATTTGATATCAATTAGTTTCATTTCAGTCAGGCCATTAATAGATGCAATGCTACTTGATTATAATCACCTTTCTTTTCTTTTCTTTTTTTTTTGTGGGGCTTAAACTCTGGGCCTTGGCACTGTCCCTCAGCTCTTCAGCTCAAGGCAAGTGCTCTACCACTTTAGCCACAGTGTCCCTTCCGGTTTTCTGGTGGTTTATTGGAAATAAGAGTCTCATGGACTTTCCTGCCTGGGCTGGCTTTGAACCGTGATCCTCAGATCTCAGCCTCCTGAGTAGCTAGGATTACAGGTGTGAGCCACCAGCACCGGCTTTATAATCACCTTTCTAACAATCTTTCTTTTCCCCCTTTTAAAATCAGTCTCAAGTCTCCTTGTTTTGCTTTTAAACATGTAGAGAAAGTATTTTAATTATATTCATCCTCCCTTCTTTCTCATTTGTCTGACTCCCTCCTACTAATGCCTATACCACAGACAGGTCTCAGCTTCCTAATACTCTTTTTATGATTAGAAGTCATGTTAATATTCAAAGGAATTTCACCATGGTCTTATATATGTGAATGTGTATGTTTGTATATGTGTGTGTATGCATTCCACATTTTAGCCAGATTTACCTATACACACAATCTAGTATGTGCTTATGTTGACATGGTTGATAACTATACAGGACCACATGTGTAATGTGTTTTAAATTATAAAAATATACTAACTGCCACGATCTAGGAAGTGATTTTATTCTAGAGTTTGGCTCACATTTTTCACATGTTATTGTAAAGCAAGTATGATTCATGAAATTCCGAGTGTCATTACATTTAGGTACAAATTGTTAAGTGGTACAATAGGGATGTAAAATCAGATCAGACACCAAAGCATTTTCTATTCATCATCTCACTTAATCCTCTTAACGTTCCTTTAATGCAGCTTGTCTTTACCTCATTTAACAGAACATAAAAGCAAAGATCAAAAAGTGTAACTGATTTGCTAAGGAAATAGAATTAGTAAGTAATGAGCTGACACTGGTAGATTCTAAAAGTCTATGCTCTTTGAATGTAACTGTTGTTGAATTATACTTGCACTACAGTTATAATCAGCAGATCTGGTCTCTCAGTTTCTCTCTGCTTCCTGGCATAAGTAATGTGCCTTCTTATTCCAGGGTGTATACCCACCATTGCCATCTGTCATCATCAAAGGCCCAAACCAATAGAGATATCCAGTATTGGATTTGAAATTCTAAATATGACCTTTCATCTTTATAAGTAGCTCATGTCAGGTATTTCATTATAGTGACACAAAACTGATTAATACAACAGTCACAGGAATAACATTTATTTAGCACTCTTCTAAATAGATTAAAATAGTTCTGATACAATATCTATTATCATTAGTTAAGTGTTAATATCTATTATTACTCTTATTATCTCCATTGTGCAGATGGAACAAATGAAGTGCAGAAAAATTAAACAATGTGATCTTCTATCTATTATTGAAAGACATAAAGTAAGATTTCAAATCCTGCAATAAAGCACCTACATATCATGATAAGCTCATAATAATGAGATAAAATAGTCTTTCTTAAGAAAGACAAAGGGGCCTCAAAAAATTCAAGGAACTCGTCTTAAAATATTTCTTTCTGGTAGAGAATTAAGATATTCTGTACCAGAGGAAAAACTATATTCTTTTTTCCTAGTTCTTATATTAGAGAATCAAATTGATTTCTTTGTAAAATTTTTCAAGACATCAAAAACTAACTTAAATATTTATGAGCCTTTACACATTTAATTTCACCTCACTTTTTTTATGCTATAATATAGTTAAATTTCAACCTTATTCTTCTTTCTTGTCACCAAATAGAGACTGTCAAGAGTGACATTTCCCATTTGTTATAATAAGCAAGCTTGGCCTGACAATGCTGAATTCTGACAGTTTTAGAAAGTAAATATTAATAATTATACAAGATGTTCCTTGCTATAGAGTAATTTCTCTTTCATAATATGTAAGCATAGAGATTAAAAAAAGTTTGTTAGCCATCTGGTCTTTACCTTATACTACTAGTGATTCTTTCCCTCATATGGTCAGAGCATAGATATTTAAGTCCATGCGGACCACAAAGGCTGATGTGGGATCTTGCAGAGGGACAGAGATGGCCTCCAAGTGACTTGTGTTCATGGTATTCATGCATGGTGCCTTTCTTTCTAAACTGCTTAGCCAAACTTAATCTGTACTTTCTTACAACCCAAGTCCTCCCAAATCCAGATTAACAACTTTGCTTTGAGTTTTACCGATTTTCTCCAAAATCACTATCATTGTTTTAGAAAGGTTAGTAGGATGATTGGATCAAAAGCTCCACATATATATTAATACATTAGGTCTGTGGCACATGGGCATGAATAGAGAATATGATTGCACATTCTCCATAATTTTAGTCTGTCAGAATTGTAGCAAATGTCAACTGGAGGCAAATTTGAAACTTTTCAGATATAATAACACTCTCAAAAGTTTTTCAGGCCTAATGCTTTCACTGATTGCAACTGTGGGGAAAATTTATTAATTGATACCATGAAATCAAGCTTGTTTTATTGTTTTCAAGAAGAGAAGGCCAATATAGTTGTAGGGTATCCATATAGCTGTTTATTCCCTTACTTTCCTTATTTTTATGTGTATACTGTATTGCTTGAAAATATGCCAAACTCTAACGCATTTATAAGATTATTTCTTTGTTGCTTTGTATGTCCCTCCCCCACAGTATAACCCCTGCTTTCACTATATTTGATGTCAGTATAACTTGTGGAGGAGATGGGGAAAAACAAGTCGTTTAAGGATACAGGTGGACCTGTTGCAACAATGAGAAGTACAAGTTGTCATGTCGAAAACGAGCTTTACAATGTTGGTGCGAGGGGGGGGAGGATTGGGTGGGGGGTGGGTGGGGAGGCTGGGAAGGGATGTGAAGGGTAAACAAAGGAGGAGGCTGCAATGCTTGATAAGAAATGTACACATTATCCTGACCATGTAATTTTAACCCCTCTGTAAGTATGTTCACAAAAAATAAATAAATTTTAAAAAATAAATAAATAAAATGGTGAACATTAAAAAAAAAGAAAATATGCCAAACTGTAACCTATTTATTACCTGTATTGTCTTCCTCACTTATTAGAAGGAAAGCTCCATGAAGACATTCTCTACTTTGCTAACTGCTATATTCCTAGGGCTTTTTGCTGTTACAAGCATGGCTGAAATAAATGAACATATATATGAATGTACATATGCAAGTATATGTATTCATATATATACATATATATATGAATGTGTGCTATGCCAGTGATTATTTAACACACATGTTTAGGGGAGGTGAGTTACATACACAAAATAAGGATAGTTAAAAAGACAGAGTCCATGTGGACATTGAACTTTGCTGTCATTGGAAATGGAGGGAAGGCCAATAGCTTTGGCTGTGTTGAACTATCTTCAGTACCCTCAAAATTAAACATAAGGAACTAGAAGAAAATGTTGGCTCCTTTGACATTGGGTATTGGCAGCTGTGCAAGAGTAATAGACCTTCAATCAGCAGCAATGGAACATTTGCTACATTGGGCAAGCAGGCATCTCTATGATGAGCCAGAAGAAGCAAGGGAAAATGAAAAGCGTGGATGCTGGACTTCCAACTCCCAGATTTCTATGAGCCCATCTAGAGAGGGTTCAAGATGCCACAACTTCAGAGGGTATGGATTAGAGCCACAGAAATACTATGTTGCTTTTTTGTGATTATTATAACCCTAATCTTAAAATGAGACTGCCTGGTAACCCAGCAATTATAATAATATGGTATTTAATAGGAGGAGAGTATTAAGGGACAAAGTAAGCAGAAATTACTCTAAGGGGAAGAGGGCCAAATGAGGCCAAACAGTGATGGAGTAGGTCAGGATTGCAGTGGAATCACACAACAAAAGTGAAGAGGAAAGATGGTAATGGTACCATGAAGTTGGTACCATGAAGCCTTGAGTCTGGAAAAATATGCAGTTCTTACTGACTCCTAATGTGCCCTTTTTTCTTCAAGAGAGTACCCCAGGTCAAAATATGGCTGCTGTCTCAGAAGCTACTAAGACACCAGGAAGAAGAAAGAGGTTTCTAGAATGTAATAAGAATATGGAATTAAAATTTATGTCAGGGAAGAGGCACTGGGTAGCTCAGAGAAGAGCTGTGTACCTGTGGCTATTCCTGTAATCCAGAACTCAAGAAACCGAGACTGGAGGATGACAGTTCAAAGTCCGCAAGATTCCATTCCCAATTAACCAGAAAAAAATGTTTGGTTGGAGGCATAGCCCAAGTATTAAAGCACAAAATAAGCACTTAAGCTCTGACCACAACAAAACAATAAAAATGAAAGAAAATCAAAAATAAAAAGACAGTCTGAGGGGGCTGGGAAGGTGGCTCAGTGGTAGAGTGCTTGCCTTGCATGCATGAGGCGCTGGGTTCGATTCCTCAGCACCACATAAGCAGAAAAAGCTGGAAGTGGCACTGTGGCTCAAGTGGTAGCGTGCTAGCCTTGAGTTGAAGAGCTCAAGTATAGTGCCCAGACCCAGAGTTCGGGGCCCATGACCAACAATAACAACAAAAAAAGACAGTCTGAATATTATGCAATATGTTGAACAGAAGAGGCTGAGAGGAAATTTATTGAAAGATCAAGCCACAGGTATAAGAGAATAGTTTACAGAGAGAAAGACCAGAAAGAAGCAAAAGTACATTCACTAAGCATTACCATATTCCCATGTTTGAGACCAGGAATAAAAGCCTGAAACCACAGAGTTAAATTCTTAGGAAAAAATATACTTTTAAGCATATTTAACCTCTCATATTTATTTTTGTGATAAAGATTTAAAATCTGTTTTTTATAAATTTTTGAATACATGTCATTCTCTATATTCCAATATGATGAACAATACATATGTTGGAAATTATTGTTCCTAATTACATTACATACCACTGCCAACAACTCCTCAATTCCCCAAAACCTTATAGAAGAGTAACTACCATTTATTTTGTTTCTGTGAGTTTGACATTAAAAAAAAAGTTTTTGTTATTATATTAGTTATGGGGGAGGGAACTCATTATTACATTTCCACATATGTTTAAAAATAATATTTTGATAACATTATTAGAGTCTCAGAATAAAGTGATAATGGAAGTTATCCTTACATTGTTTTCTGGCTGCCACCTCATAATTCTGTTTTTGCACCTTAAAAAGCTTAAATTATATTTTCTGTATTCTGCTGTTTCAAAAATCCTGACATAATAATGATATTAAGATCTAAGCTAATATCATTTAGCAGTAGACACTCCTAAGGAAACTTACTTTTGAAGTAGGATATAAGGAAGTATGCATCCATTAATCTAGTTGAATAAATCTAATTAACATTCATTTGGCAGTTATCATATTAAATACTTGGTTTCATCTCCTTTACAAGTTTTACTTCATTTGCTCTTCCCAACAAACCTATGAAGCAAACACTATTATCATCATTGTTAATTCCATTTTTACAAGCAAGAACACTAAGAGAGATAAAGAAACCTGCCCAGTTACACAGCAAGCAAATGACTGGAGTGGAACCACAGAAGTTGTCCACAAATTCAAAGAAGAATTTATTCTTTACAGATAGCTGCTAAATAATTCATTCATTTCTCCTCAGTATAATAAGGCCATCAGGTACATAGTATTTTATATAAAAAAAATAAATGTTGGCTTCCAGGTAACTTAGCTGTCTTAAGATTTTACATGTTACTTCAATTTTAGTAAAATGGGGTGAAAAACAAAAGAATCTCCCATGTCTCATTAATTTCAAACAGATATTAGAATAAAATTCCAAAGCATGGCAGGAAAGAATTTTCATTTTTGGTTCCACAAAGCTATTTGCTCTAAAGGATACCAAGGATGCAATGTTTCTCCAATTTGTAATGTGTATGATGTTTCCGTGGTTTATAATGAAAAAAATTCATAGAAACCATGGTCTTTCCAGGCATATTTGGGGGGTTTTGTTTCTGTTTTCATTTGAAACACTCACATAGAAATCATTTTAATAGAAATTTCAAGAAACTCTCCAGAAGCCCAGAGTATTTCTCTAACTCTTTCCACCTAAATCTATTTTCATGTTTCAACTTGCTTATAGAATGGAACTAAACTTGCATGTGTCATTCAGTTCCACAAAATTATAAAAAAAACTTTGTTTGACTTTTAGTTAAAAATATTTTCCCCAGAGACTGCACAAGATTGATATGAAGGAATTCAGCTTGAACTGCAGTTCATGGTCAATTAGTCAGTGTGCTTATTAGTCTGGGTGAAAACAGCTTTGATGTTTATGAATTTATTTTGCCAAGGCTCAGAAAGTATGCCCTTTGCTTTAAGTTGCCTTAGGGCACATATACACATAAAACTTCACTAATTAAAATAGTAAGCTACCTAGGTCATAAATAAAGAGCTGGTCATTAAATAAATTATAAAATGTCGGCAACACAGAACTCAAGGCTTCTAAGAAGGACTCTATTTGTTAAGAAGGAAAGTAAAATTTTTTTAAAAATACTTTTTCTACTCCAACCCTCCTCAAAGAAAAAGTTTGGGAAAGATAGGAAAACAAGGGAGAAATGAAAGAACATTCCATCCTCAGAAGTGAAAAGTATTTCCATGATGAAATCTACAGGCAAACTTGGGTTTAGTAGCCAATACATGGCTGCTTCTCTAGGTTCCAAACTTGTTTATCACCGTATTGCTAAAATTTCTGAATATGTGACATATCAGTTTGAAGAATGATAAAAGGGTCTGGGCTTGTCTAAGATCTATCAGAATATGTGTAGTATGTGGAACTGAGTAAGACCATGTACAAGGACAATAGGGTAGAAATGAACCTTGAAAATGAGAAAGAAAAAAGCAAATGGGAGTTAGACAGCCAATGAAATTATCACGGTAGACAGTTCAATGATGTCTGTTCATTTTAAATAAACTTTAAATTTCATTCAGATTTTCTAAAGTAACCTACTTGGTGTTTTAAATGACAGTATTGACTGTAACAGCATCATTTCAAAACAATTTGTGGTTTAAGTGAATGTAACTATTCTTCAGGTCATTTAGAATGCATTGATGACCATGCTAACATTCACAGCAGGCAAAAGCCCTGCAAAGATCAAGAAATATCTTCTGTTTGTGCTCTAAACTTATACACCAATTGCTTAATTTATTTGCCTCTTAGATTGTTCCTGGAATATAGCAGAGCCAATGTTCATTATATATTTTTTCTATTAAACAAATAAACTTGAATTAGATCAGCCTCATTCTCACATCAGAGATCCAAATTCAAGCCCTGCTCCCATGTGAGGTTAATAACTACCAGTTAGTCTTTTGAATCAAAGCACGAAGAAAAATAAAAAATGAGTTCCTGTATGCCTATTATCTAAACTATTTTGTATATCATTATCCTACACTGAAATGTGTCTGGAAAACATTGTAGTTGCAGTTGTTTTCTTAATATAGCTTGGACACTTATTCCCTGCTCATTCTTTCTCTTTATTCTCCCTTGGCATTTAGTGTCCCACACAAGCTAATTTCAGTTTTAGAGTCTAGAAATCACTTAATCCTTCTTCTTCTTTTCATCCTCACTAATGCTACTTCCTTTTTCCAGTGTAGTCTTTTTAAATTGATGTATAATTCATGAGGAAAAACAAAGTTCAGGTATTAATTGCACATTTGGGAAGTTTTGATAGATGCAACTACATCTATCAATGGCCCTGTTCCAGACCCAATCACAATACTGAACATTTCCATCACACCACGAGCTTCTCTCCCACCCACCCAACTAATTTCACGCTCAGGCTTCTTGGGGCAACAGTCTTCAGACTTTTAAAATCATAATTAGCTTTACCTGCCTCAAAAAATTGGAACTACATAGCATTTATTTCTCTGTGATGTGTTTCATTTGACAACATTTTTGAGGTCCAGTCATCTTCTGCTAAGATTAAGAATTCATTCTTTATGTCACAAAATGTTTTTCCATTTGAAACAAAGGAGCACAATTTGTTTATCCATTCTACTGATGGACCCTTGCCTTTTGTTGTTGTTGTGGTTCGGGTCTGTGATACACGAAGCTGCTTTCAGTGATTTGGTGGACATGTACCCACCTCTTCAGTAAACATCTCACAGATCAATTATAGCAGCTCTTCACAACTAGTAATGTGGATTAGAGAAAGATTTACCAAATAGTTTCACGTTCCTATTCTCCAGAACGTGGAGATGGCAAAACAAAAAAGTGGTGGGGGGGATCATCTTTGAAGATGTGATTAAATTTAGATCTTGACATAAGGAGTGACTTTTGGGTTATTCAGATGAACCCAAATTAATCACAAAGGCACTTATAAGTAGTGTGTGTGTGTGTGTGTGTGAGAGAGAGAGAGAGAGAGAGAGAGAGAGAGAGAGAGAGAGAGAGAGAGAGAGAGAGAGAGAGAGAGAGAGAGGGGAGAGGGAGAGGGAGAGAGAGAGGGAGAGGAAGAGAGGGAGGAAGGGAGAGAGGGAGGGAGAGAGAAAATTGAAAGTGTTACTCTATCAGGGAAAACAAAGGAAGGGGCCCTAAGTCCTGGACAGCCTCTGGGAGCTGGAAGTGGCCAGGAATGGAGTCTCTCCAGATGGAACACAGTTCTAAGAAGACTTATTTTTTGGACTTCTGTTTTCCAAAATGGCAAGGTAATAAATTTGTGGTTTATTTAACCAGCAAATTGTATAGTCATTTATTATAACAGTAATAGGAAACTAATTCACACTCCCTAAGCCTTTCCAATGCATTCTCTCAGCCATCAGAAAGATCGTTTTAACTTGCAAATTGGATTTTCCTTTTGCCTCATTTTAAATGTTTTCTCCAGTACTAAATCAAAACCTTGTCATGTTACATAACTCTCAGCCCCACGTGCCTAACCACACTCCTTGATCACCACTATCCCGTAATACAGAACATTCAGCATACCATCCTCCACTTCCTAACTTTCCACATCTTTCCAGAATCCAGGCCCTCCTCCAATCACCCCTCTATTATTCAATAGGTAACTGTCTATTTTTAAAGTATTAGAGCTATCATTTTCTATTTTATAAAGCTTTCCCAAATCTTTCTTTCTTCTATCCTTTCCTCTCTTGGTAGTACTGGGGTTTGAACTCGAGGCCTTATGCTAGCTAAGCAGGTGATTTACCACTTAAGCCATGCTCTCAGGCCTTTTTTTGCTTTTAGATTATTTTTTCAGATAAGGTCTCTTGTTTTAGCTCAAACCAGCTTCAGACATGATCCTCCTATTTATGCTTCCAGCATAGCTGGGATCAAAAGCATGTGCCACCATGCTTTTACTGGTTCAGATGGAATCTCACTAAATTTTTCCTCTGAATGGCCTAGAATTTTAATCATCCTGGTATTTGCCTACCAAATAACTGAAATTATAGCATGTGCCACCTTGTCTAACCCCTTCCCTGAAATTTTCAGTCAGGACCACACTTTCTTTTTCAGGACCACACAGAATCTGCATTGTGCATTTTCTCATAGTACATAGCAATCATTGCCTTGTAATTAATCTGTCTTCATCTCATGTGTGAGCTTCTTGAGTGTACAAGCCAATTTTTTCATGGGTAGACCTACCTACTGCATAGTCAGTGCTAACATATAGAAGGCATAGTGAGTCAGCATTAGTGAATATAATTTAATATTACTGCAACCATAATATAATACATTTCCAACTAGTTTTATATGAATATCATCATTTTAAAAGGAAAAAAATCTCCTTGCAACTCTATGTTCCTTTAATGTAGTCTTACATATTTAAAATGAATTATTATTGTTTTAATAGTCAATAAATTGCTGACAAAATGATTTTTCTGGAAAAGTACTTTTTTTTTCTATCACCAGGCTTGAACTTGGGGCCTAAGTGCTGTACTTGAGTTTTTTTGTTAAGTCTAGCACTCTATCTCCTTGAGCCATAGCTCCACTTCTGGTTTTTTGGTGGCTAATTAGAGATGAGTCTCACAGACTTTCCTGCGTGGGCTGGCTTTGAACCATGATACTCAGATCTCAGCCTCCTGAGTAGCTAGGATTACAGACATAACAGACCAGCACTTGGCTGAAATTACAATTTATTAAAGGACTCTCTACCAAAGCTTTAAAAATAAAAACACCTCCCAAGTGAAAAATGCAACAGTACAGACATTCTTCATAGCGCGTGCGCACGCATGCATGTGCACGCACACACACACACACACACACACACACACACACACACACACACACACACACACACTAACCTTTTGTGTCATAATCTGAAGGCTTTGTAAGGTTTGATCTCTAGTTACAGATGTTCACCTCATTTCTACTGGGAGCTTTGGTTGGACAATGGCCACTCTCGGTTCTATTGATAAGTTTGAGTCTATGAATAATTCATTACTCTGGACCAAGCTGATGAGCAGGAGGGGGAGTCTACTGCCTAAGATGGAAGTTTAGAGTTGCACCTTCCATTTGATACTGGGTTCAGAAAGGCCATACATGTGGGGCTTTCCACCTGTCACTCCTCACTGGTATGTGCTAACTACCTCCCTGAAGCTCAATGAGGAAGATGGAGTTATCTACATATGCTGCCAAGCTAGAATTCACAATAAGCACACAATCTCTAATGCTTGATTTTAGGATTTTTAATATTCCAAAACATTCCTAAGGTTTTCTTCCTTGGCAGTCATCACTAACCAGTTACTACCCTTATTTTTCTCATTTGAAAATCTCAATGAAGATGAATTATTTTTTTTGCCACAGTGAATTGTCTATTTCCCATCTATGCCTGTAAGAATCACAGAGGTCCTAGCTCCTTGGTTATTTTTAAATCATAATTAGAAAAAATACTGACAGAAAGAGAAATGGATCAAAGAGAGTAAAAAGGAAAGAAGGAAAACATGTTAATCTACTGCTACTCCCAGCCCATTTTCAGATACACACCCCACTCTCAGGCCCTTTTGACTCTTCTTTCCATAGTTGCCTGTCCTCCATCGTACCCGGCCACCTGTGTGGTGTGAAGAAGCTCCAGCCAGTCAGCCTCCAGGATGGCCCTCTTCCTGGGGTACCCACTGCATGCTGTACACGTGCTTTTGAAGCATTTCTGACTCACTGTAGTGAGTAACTTGCCAGCATTAGTCAGTATTGACATTCTGTCCCCAGCTGACCCTCCAAGAACACTGTTTGGAGAGAAGTTGGTAAGAGCTGAGTACATCCCATGACTCTTTCATTCACACACAGCAGAGTCCTATTGGTGGCACCTGAGAACAGAAATTTCCAGAGACTGGGTGGGACCTTAGGTCCTTAAAGACATACCTTTTTAATCTCTCAATACTGCATACTTGAAGTGTCCCCCCCTTCAGGAAATTTTATTTCATTTTTCATAATTCTAGACTAGACATAGCATTTCAAAAAAAACATTTTAATAACATACTCGTTTTCTATTCTTTCATTAATTTTTTAAGCAAAACCTTCCACGTTGTCCAGGCTGGCCTCAAACTCCTAGAATAAAGTGATCCTCCTATCTCATCCTCCTGAGTATCTGGGATTACAGATTGGTCCTACCTCTCCCAGTTTATTATGACTTTGATTTTGATTTTTTTTTGTTTTTTTTTTTTTTGGTCTGGTTGTGGGGCCTGAACTCTGGGCCTGAGCACTGTCCCTCAGCTCTTCAGCTCAAGGCTAGTGCCCTACCACCTGAGCCACAGCGCCACTTCCATGACTTTGATTTTGAAATGCACAAAACAATACAAATATCTTAAGGCAGCAAGGTCTTTTTATAGTCTTTTGATCTGTTATGAATGGATACACTTGGAAGATATTTAGCAACTAATTTATCAAAGAATAAATCCAAAAAATGGGATATGGTTTATAAATTTTAATCAGCATCCAAATGAGCATCTGCTTGCTGCTGATATTCTGCCAAGTCTCCTATCTATTCCAGGTTATGCCTGGCATGGCAAATAAGTCCAGATATCTTAATAACAGAAAGTATTGGCAGCTTTACTTTCTCCTCAATCTTACCAGCAGTCCCTTAAAATCACAGCACAACACACAGCACAAATGCTCTCCCTCACTGATAAACTGCTTTACCTACAGGCAATTTAATGAATACTACAGGGTGAAGATTATAATGATTAAAATTTATTAAACAAATACAGAAGTCCTCCAGAGCTCCAGCACTGGTGCACTGGCCTGGAGCTCTTCAAATCTCCTCAGAGCACACCAAGCCTACTGCTCTGATTCCACAGGGATTGTCAAAACAATCAGGAAATGATGACACAAACCTCCCTTCCATTTCCATTGGCCAGGATCTAATGGTATTACTATATAAAATAAAACTATCATTTTTGCTTGTGGCCTCTGGGAGATTACAATAAAGGACTTTCAGTATAAAAAACAAACAAGCAACAACAAAACAGTTCTTAAATCAGGTAGAATTTTCCAGGTCTGTGTTCCCATTGAAATGCTCCCAGTCCATACAGCTTTGGCACAGCAGATTCCAGTGCTAATGCACTGGCCAAATGTAGCTACTCCTAGAAGACCACAATTCTGTCAGAGTCTCAGATCCTAAAATTTTCGCTGTCCTGGTCCAGCACATGGACTCCTCTGACACATCTTTGGAATCTAAAAGTTAAATGAAACATTTGATTATAGGAACCTAGCTCTATTTTCTGTATCAGTTTCCTGAAGATCTGAAGAGACTTGCTGCAAAAAAAAATATTCACAGGGAAACAGTTCCCCCCCCACACACACACACACTCAGACCCTATCACCTCCTGATTCTAACAGTTCACCATCCCTGGCCAGATCTGCAACTGACCAGGAGGTAGGACCCAAACATACACCTGGCCCCAGCTCTCCTCCCACATAAACTTAACCACCACTCTTCCAGGTTTCTTCAGTTAAAAATGTATCTTTTTATTTGATCCATCCCTTTTCTTCTTTTTTATGCATTTTTTCTTGTGAAAATACCATACAGGGGGTTACAATTACATGGGCAAGGTAATGCGTACATTTCTTATCAAGCATTGTTGCCTCCTCCTTTGTTTCCCCTTCCCATCCCTTCCCATCACAACCTCCCCCCAAAGTTGTAAAGTTTGTTTGCGACATATATCTCAGTTGCAATAGGTCTACCTGTATCCCTATTTAAACAATTTGTTTTTTCCCATCCCCTCCACAAATTATACCAACATTAAATACAGTGAAAACAGGGGTTATACAAACAAACAAAGAAATCATCTTATAAATATGTTAGAAACAATCACAAGAAAGAAAAAAAATTTGCGTCTTTATCTTGGGGTTCATTTTGCCTAACATCAACTTATCTGATTGTTTCTGCTTGTCTCAGACATATACTAGTAATTGCAAATAAGGGAAACCATGGGACCTATGTTTCTTTGGGCCTGGCTTACTTCACTTAATCCAATGCAAATCAAAATGACATTGAGATATCACCTCACCCCAGTTAGAATGACTAGAATAAAAAACTCTAATAACAACAGATGCTGGAGGGGATGTGGACAGAAGGGAACCCTACTGCATTGTTGGTGGGCGTATAAACTTGTTCAACCACTTTGGAAAGTATATGGAGGATCCTCAAAAGACTCCACATAGAGCTCCCCTATGACCCAGCAATTCCACTTTTGGGCATTTACCCAAATGATCACAAACAAGACCATACTAAAGCTACCAGCACTACTATGTTTATTGCAGCATTATTTACCATAGCTAAGATATGGAACCAACCCAGATGCCCCTCAGTAGATGAATGGATCAAGAAAATGCGGCATATATACACAATGGAATACTATGCCTCCATCAGAAAGAATAACATTGGCCCATTTGTTAGGAAATGGAAAGACTTGACCCATCCCTTTTCTTACAAATTCTCCCAGGCATAACCTTATAAGGTATAAATAACAACTTTCTGTTGTTTAAAACCAACTACTACCAGGCAGACCTCGAGTAAAATCCAGATTCACTCACTTCGTTTACAATGTAAGACTCTATCACTTCATTCACTGGCTCTCAGTTACATTCTATGCACGTGAATGCATATGAGCACTAACACATAATACCAACATATAACACTCTCTCTCTCTCTCTCTCTCTCTCTCTCTCTCTCTCTCTCTCTCTCTCTCTCTCTCTCTCTCTCTCTCTCTCTCTCTCTCTCTCTCACTCTCTCTCTTTCATACAAAGACACATACATAACCCTCCAAAAAACTGACTTCTCCTATTTTTAAAGCTTTGCTTCTTAATGTCACTACTTAGAGAACCTTATGGGAGACAGAATAATGGTTTCCCAAAGATTTCTACATCCTAATGTCTGAACCTGTGAATATATTTGATTAAATGGCAAAGGGAATTGTAATCATTTACATTGCTAATCAGATTACTTTAATGTTCTAGTGTTCAAGGAAATCACAAGAGCCTTTGAAATTGGAAGAGAAAGATATGACTATGCAAGTGATCCAGAGACAGCATAGAAAGGATTGCATATTTTGAAGATGGAGGGAAAGGGTGAGGACACAAGGAATACACTTGTGTGAAACTCAAAGGTGAGGAAATGGATTCTCTTCTAGAGGATCTAGAAAGCTTGCAGCCTTCTTGACAGCTCATTATTAGCTGCTAGAGGCCCACTTCATAATTCTCAACTACATATCTGTAGGTTATCAACTTTGTGTTCAATGAAGTCATGAAGTTCATGGGAATTTATTACAGCAGCAATAAGATACCAATACTGGCTATGTAACTTGAGGATAGGGATGGGCCGGGCCGGGGGTGGAATTGGAGGAAAATGAAGTAAGGGGTGACATTGATCAAGAAGCGTCGTACACATAAACTGACTTATGAAATTATAGCCCCTTTGTACAACTATTTAATAACAAACAATAAACTGATAGCTTGAGCTTCGTACAAAATGCAGAGCCCTTCTCACTAAAAGAAACCTTCCTGTTATTTGCCAGACTTATTCATCAAATTTTCATTGAACAGCTCCCATGATGTCACAGCCTATTCTTGTTTCTGAATATATATTCACTGAACAAAATACACAAAAATCCCTTTCTCTTAGCTTACATATTAGACTCCCACTCAGTTTCTTCATTATAATCCTCCTAATTTTGTGGGGATGGTTTTCCATAAGTTCTTTAATATTTGGTTTATTGTCTGGAGATCCTGTTTTATTATTTTAGAGCTATCATGTGTCTGTGTAGTTTATCATTGTATAAGTGCAATGTAGGGTCTGTCACTGTTAGTTTGAATATGACCTATCTTCCATAAGCTAATGTGTTAAATGCTTGCTTGGCCTTGGTGGAAACTTTGGGGGGTGGGGCCTGGCTGGAGGAGGTGTGTCATTGGAGGTATGCCTTGTCCCTGCTTCCTTCCTTCCTCATTTTTGTTCAGTACAAAATAAATGGTGGATATATATATATATATGTATAATTTAATATAATAATGAGTATATGTAATATGAAGTTTCATATTAAAAACTTAACTTTCCCCTATTCAGATGAACACTTTGACTTGCTGCATTGAACAAGATTTTCTAGAAAAGTAAGTAGATAGTTGTATAGTAGTGCCTAATCTTTGGTTTTGGATGCAGCATTGGTGAGAATATGGGGTAATGATCTATTTTTATTTATGGAAATGATCCTTGGAATCAAGTGTTTCTTGAAAAATTCGTTCACAGCTCTTTTTGAATTATTTTTGTTTGTTTGTGTTGCAGAGCTGCAGACTGAAATCAGGGCCTTGCACTTACCAGGCAAGTGCTCTTCCACTGAGCTAAACCCGTAGCCCCTCACAGCTCTTTTTAAAATGGTCTATATCCTGCCATCTATGAAAAGGCTACCTACCAAGTTTATTTCCTACCCAAGTTGATTTCAATTTGCCCTATAAATACTTCAACCCTGGTCCCAGGGACATGTAGGTAGCAAATGAGACTGAGGGAAAGTCATATCAAAGGTGGTAGGTGGGGTGGGGGTGGGGAGAGAAGTTGGGGAGGTGGGGAGAGAAGGGATGGTAGGGGAAAAACAAAGTAGGGGGTAAGAATGCTTGATAGGAAAAGTACTCATTACCTTACTCATGTAACTAACTCCTCTGGTCAGTATCTTTACAATAAAAAATATATATTAAAAAAAAGGTGGTAGGCAGAGGACCAAAACCAATAGCATAGAGAAGGCATTAGCAAAAGATTAAGATATAGTATTTTTTGTAATGTCTGTAACTTTAAAAATCGTTCAAATACAGTGAAAACAGGGGTTATACCGTGGAGGGAGGGACATACAAAGCAACAAAGAAATCATTTTATAATTATGTTAGAAACTATTGCAAGAAAGAAAAAACATTTGAATCCTTATCTTGGGGTTCATTTCGCGTAACATCAACTTATCTGAACTTTTCTGCTTGACTCAGACATATTCTAGTTATTGCAAATAAGGGAAACCATGGGACTTATGTTTCTTTGGGCCTGGCTTACTTCACTTAATATAATTTTTGTACAGGTCTTTCTATTTCCTAACAAATGGGGCAATGTCATTTTTTCTGATAGAGGCATAGAATTCCATTGTGTATATATACCGTTGGTATACTTTGTGGAGGGGGAGGGAAAAAACTAATTGTTTAAAAAGGGATACAGGTGGACCCATTGCAACAATGAGATGTACAAGACGTTATGTTGAAAATGAACTTTACAACTTTGGCTGGGCGGGGGGAGGTGTAGAGGGGGAGCGGCTGCAATGCTTGATAAGAAATGTACTCATTATCTTGCCCATGTAATTGTAACCCCTCTGTACGGTATTATCACAATAAAAAAAATCATTCAAAATGTAGGTGTTGGTGGCTCATGCCTGTAACCCTAGTTATTCAGGGGGCTAAGATCTGAGGATTACAGTACAAAGCTAACTGGGGCATGCAAAATCATAAAACTCTTATCTCCAATTAATCACCAAAAAGCCAGGAGTGTATCTGTGGCTCAAGTGGTAGAGCACTAGCTTTGAGCACTAAAGTTCAGGGACAGTGTCCAGATCAAGTTGAAGTCCCAGGACACATACAAAACACACACACACACACACACACACACACACACACACACACACACACACACACACACACACACATCTCCCAACATGATCAAAAGTGGACTTTTTGGGTGCCCATATCTTCATGAATAAATTCAAATTATATCTTTTTTCACTTGTGATAGTCATATCTAAGAGAGATATATTGAAATCACCCAGAATAATTTGGTCTGTACCAATTAATCTTTTGCTTTATATACTTTGTGGTTGTGTTGTTTGATCCATAAAATTACATTTTGGTAGATTACAACTTTCATATTGATAAAAGTAGATTTCTTTTCTTATGAGTAAGCATCCAAGAAAGACTGTTTTCAAATGAGAAACTGTTTTTTGCATTTGGGAGACCTACTCAGTCTTTTGTGACCCTTTATAACTTTGTTGTTTTTTAAAGGATAAAATAATAAAAACAGAATTATAAAGTAAATTGAGTATTTAGTAGGATATTATTTCTTTTTATTAAACTGCCTCACTTTATTTCTACTATATGTAAGAGTACTATTTCTCTAACTTCATCTCCCCCCCTTCTGGGTCCACAAACACCTTCAACTTGTAACACATTTTCTATCTTTTAGAAAATACTTAAACCATCTAATTACTATTAAATCATCAAGTCTGAAATTTTCTTCAGACTCATTGATCCTAGCTGTTAAGTTCTCACATTATAACTTAACAACAATACCTAGTTAGGTTAAAAGAAACTGCCACATTTCAAAATGCCTAACCAAAACAAGTAAAAATTAAGATGCAAAGGAAATAAATCTGCCAAGAATACAGATAACTCCTTATCTCTTGGTACCAAGATTCATATTATAGATTTAAGAAGCCTGACTTTTGTCTAGCTTATTTAGTGTTGCTTTGAGTCCATAGCATTTAAGAAACATTGATGCCTAGAGCTATTTTCTAGAATAGTGAACTTTTAAGAAGGATATCCAATTTTTTCTCTTACCTCATTGAAGCTCTTGAGTCTCAACACACTTTGGGGCAATCGTTTAGAGATAAATTTAGCTTCACACTTCTCTATGAAGAAAAATCTGTCACTGCTAAATGGTGTAGCAGTGAGTAGTGGTGATTGTAGGGAATGAAGGAGTGATTACTCAGGACAGCGGGTCCTGCTGGAGCTCACATCAGGTGAATGATGAAGTTCTTGGACAAGGAGGGGGAAGAGATCCTACTCACCGAGTCATAGACACAACTTCCTCTGCGAAAGTGCATGTCTAACAATGCTGTTATTTTACTGAATAAACATGCTTCTACAAGAGAATATATAGCATACTAAATTATAGTCTTCCTATACAATTTTTCTTTTTTAATTGAATTTTCAGAATATAATTCTTAATAAGGATTACTAAAATCTGGAAGCTGATGGTTATTCAATTCAAAGAGATTCTGTAGAGAATGAGTTACAGAATATTTAGGCTCAGTTGTCTAAAAGGTGCATTAATAAAGACAATGCCATTGACCCTATGGAATCATTTGGTGTCACACAGAAGAAGTTGCTAATGAAGGAATCTTTTTTTTTTTTTTGTAAGTCATGGGGCTTGACCTCTGGGCCTGGGTGCTGTGCGTCAGTTCTTCAGCTTAAGGCTAGTGCTCTACCACTTGAGCCACAGCACCACTTCTAGTTTTCTGATGGTTAATTGGAGCTGAGTCTCACATACTTTCTTGCCCAGGCTGGCTTTGAACTGCGATTCTCAGATCTCAGCCTCCTGAGTAGCTAGGATTATAGGCATGAGCCACTGGTGCCCGACTTAATGAAGGAATCTTGAGTCATTGGTCCTAATGTTGAAAGATCATTGGTGCTCACAAATTAGACACTGTAAATATTTTAACGAATTCCTAAAAAGAAGCGATTCAGATGAATTATTGAAAATCAATAGCATTATTTGTGACAGCATACAAAGAAGAGGAAGCAGCTTTATAAAGTATATATAAACAGGAGAATCTAGCTTATTATATGAGCCAGTAGTAACTTTTAAGCACAAAATTCTTAGAGTGTGACTTTTAATCCAAACTATGACAATGATTACTTAGGTACCATTCGGCAAGTATTTGTCTTCTCTCTCCATGTAACACTCCCTGCATACACACACACACACACACACACACACACACACACACACACACACACACACACACACACACACACACACATACAGATTATTATGAGCTCTAAATAGTGTTTTGGTGAAAGCATATGGTACATAGTAGCTACTTAGTTAAAGCATCACTATTTATATTGCTTACTTTCTACCAGTAATTGCAGCCCCTTGAAAAGAAGGACATTTGAATCATCCTTTATTTGCCTTAACCAGAAAACCCAATTCAGTCCAATTCAATGAGTACTATTTCTGTTCTTATACTGAAGTAAGTGTGTTGTCATATATAGAGGTCATGAAAATTGATAGGACAGATAGGTATTTGATGCCATTCCTGAGGAGCTCAGTTCAAAGTAAAAAAAAAAAAGAAAAGATTCTCAGATGGTAAAAATTTCTCATCTTAAACAGTATAAATGCTTCTTGGACTAACAAATGTATAACCATAAATTGACAGCTAGTAGCTAATCATGTGATTATATAACATTTCAACCCTTGTTCTCTAAACACAAAATATAAAACTAAAATATATTTATGATCTTTGTTATTGACATTTATAGCCATAATTGCAAGTTAATCCATCAACTCATGAATTGAATTCAATGTGATTAGTTATTGGTCTTCTTTAAAAAATATTTTGGGAGGGGTAACAATGCTCTACAAGAAATGTACTCATTACCTTACTGATGTAACTGTAATGTCTCTGGATAACATCTTTACAAGGAAATAAAATTTAAAAAATATTTTTGTACAAAGAACTTGATATTCAACAAAGCAGTTTATGAATATAGTGCATCTTGATCAACATTTCCCCTTTCAACAATCTCATCCACCTCTACGAACCTACTCTTTCCCTCAATTTTCTTAATTTTTAGGACATGTACTGATTTTTTTGGCCATTTATGCATAAAATGCATCTTGATGTATGCCATTCCTTCAACATTTTTATCCTCATTTTATTCACTCCTTAGCATATTTTTCTCATTTGTGTGGTATATATTCTTATCTCAATGGATGAATGGATCAAGAATAGAATTCTACTCATCCATCAGAAAGAATGATATTGTACCATTAATAAGGAAATGGAAAGACCTGGAAAGAATTATATTAAATGAAGTAAGCCAGACCCAGAGAAACACAAGTTGCATGCTTTCCTTCATTTATGGTAGCTAGAATGTACCTATAAATCTATAAGTAAATACACTGGGTGATATGCAAGTGGTTGCAAATGAATTAACTGAAATAGACTCTAAATAGTATATTCTTTAGAAAGACTAAATCAAAGACTGACAAAATAAGTGCCAGGAAATGGGTACTTGCAAGGGAGGAGAGATGGTGCCAAGGAGAGAGGGGTAGAAGAATGAATCTGGAAAGGTGGGAGAACGCAGGAAAGTTGTTGGTCTTATGTCTTTCATTCCACAATGACTATAATGACAAATTCATAAACCAAAATACAACAAGACAGGAAGGTATTTACACTGAAAGGAACTGAACCTGCTCAGATACTGAGTAGTTTTTCTTATTCTTCTATTCTTAGCAGAATTTTAAAGAAAGAGCAACACCAAATTATGAATTAGTATGTTGAGAGTAAACCAAATAAACTTATCTTTAGCAGTAAAAACTATTGTAATGTCTAATAAAAGAGGTAACATTGATCAAGAGTCATTGTACTCATATAACACTTTATTGAATGGCAACTCCCTTCTACAACTACTTAAAGATAAAAACAATTGTAAAGAGAAAGATACTGTATGTCTGGATAATCTAATTTTTAATATCTTATTATTGCATAATGAAAATAAGCAGCAAAATTATGTTATGAAACCTAAAATAGTAAAACTTAACTATTGCTATTTTTATCTTTGTCCTTTTTTCTATTATTTAGAGAGTCTGTGGAGTTCTCATTACATTGTATTTAAAATGTGTATTCTGATTTTTCTAATACATATTTCCATAATAAGAATCTAGAATTGATATCAAAAGAGAAAACAAGACCAGTTTCTTTGACTGGATAAAGCTATAAATTGTTTTTATTAATATGAAAAATAATCAATGATATATATAGAGATACACACACGTTTATACATATTATAATGGTTTGAATATGAGGTATTACCCTCAAAAGGATTACGTGTTGAAGACTTGGTCCTAGTTGGGGGTAATATAGTAATATAGAGAGGTAATTAAGACACATAATATTGAGGCCAAGAAAAATGTGGCTACTGAAAAGATCAGTGTCACTAAAAAGAAGCCACATAAACAGGGCACTGTAAGAAAGAGTCCATGAAGTCAGCTCAAGAATTGATTAAACTACATCTTTAGCAGGCTCTAGGGAATATAGAACTTTTTTGAAAGATTTTGCCTTCAGAAGAGATCTCTGGGGAACCTGGCTGGCATATGGCTACTGAGGAACGTGTTTCATGGTGTTTAGACATCAAGAAACTCAGAAGCTGCTGCTGCCCTGATCAACACCAAAAGCCACCTAAGAAAGTCCTATAACAACACATGGAGGCTGAACAACACACTGCTGAACCACCAGTGGGTCATGGAAGAGATTAGAAAGGAAATTCAAATGTTCATGATATTTAACAAAAATGAACACACAAATTACCAGCTCCTCTGGGACAAAGCAAAGGCAGTATTCAGAGACCAGTTTATAGCTCTGAGTTCCTACATCAACAAATTGAAGAGATCTGATACCAACAATTTAATGAAAAAGAGCAACAGCTAAACCCCAATCCAGGAGATGGAAAGAAATAATTAAAATTAAATCATAATTAAATGAATTAGAGTTTAAAAAAACCATAGAATCAACAAAACAAAGAGTTGGTTCTTCAACAAAATTAACAAAATTGACAGACCCTTAGCAAATCTTATCAGAAAAAGAACAACACCCAAATAAATTCAGAGATGAGAATGGAAACATCATCACAGAAACAACCAAGATTCAGAACATTATAAGGGAATACTTCTCAAATCTTTATGCTAATAAGTTTGAGACTCTGGAAGAAATGGATGATTTCTTAGCAAATATTGACATGCCAAAACTAAACCAAGATGAGTTGAACCAACTTAACAGACCCATATCAAGCACTGAAATATAAACAGCAACAAGAGACCTCCCATCTAAGAAAAGCCCAGGACCAGATGGATTTACAGCAGAATTCTACAAGGCTTTCAAAGCAGAACTCACATCAATACTCCTCCAACTCTTCAAAGAAATTGAAAGAGAAAGTTCACTACCAAACTCTTTCTATGAAGCCATCATAACCGTCATCCTAAAACCAGTCAGGGACTAATTAAAGAAAGAGAACTATAGACCCATTTCTTTGATGAACATCCATGCAAATCTTCTCAACAAAACTTTTGCCAATTGACCTCAATAACCCATCAAAAAAAAATCACACCAGGATCAAACAGGATGTAGTTCAGGGATGCAAAACTGGTTCACTATATACAAATCAATTAATATAATTGATCACATCAAGAGCAAGGATAAGAACCACATGATTATCTCAATAGATGCAGAAAAAGCATTTGACAAGATCCAACACCCCTTTATGATGAAGGCTCTGGAAAAAACTAGGAATCCAAGGAACATTTTTCAATACAATAATGGCTGTGTATGAAACCTATAGCCAGCATTATACTTAATGGCAAAAAGCTAAAGCCTCTAAACTCAGGAACAAAACAAAGATGTCCACTCTCTCCACTCCTCTTCAATTTAGTATTAGAATGCCTAGCTACAGCAATAAGAAAAGATGCAGCAGAGAGGCCAAGATGGCCACGGAACAATAGGGAACCACCACAGCTCTCTCCAACCAAATAGAGAGTTCGGGTTTCAACCTCCATTTCTTCAAAAGGCCAACAACAACAAAAAGGCAATTACCCAGAGAAACACAGGAAGTGAAAAAAAGACAAAGGAAAAACCCAAAACCTACACAAAGACGGTAAAGTAGGAAGACCCTTTCCTCACCCCTTGCTGCCTGCGGGGCTCCATGCTAAGCTGTTCAAGCGGCCTGGCTCAGGACCACCAGGGATCACAGAACCACGAGTGTCCCAAGGTTCCCAGAAGAATCCCAAGAGCTGGTGCCAACCCAGAGAATACAGACAGAAAACTCGGAACACAGAACCCTCATGAAGACCCCCAGCAGCGCAGCGCCTCTGCCCCAGCTGGCATAAACAGCCCAGCCCAGCCCAGAGTGGTAGCTGGCAGTGGTGGTGGCAGTCAGTGATAAACCACTGTAGACAGGCAATGCACTGCCTCTACACATGGGCCTGCGGGAACAATCCAGCCCAATCTCTGCACCAGTCCATGGGAATTGCCCAGCCCAGACCTGGGCAGGGAAGGACTCCAATCTCTGCACTGGCCTGTGGAACAGGCTCACAGCATGGTGCAGCGCCTTTCTGCACCTGCCCTCATAAGCCCAGGACAACCCAGGCTCGCTACGGGGCACAGGGCCTCTCTGCACCAGCCTGCAAAAGTGGCCCAACTCAGCCTAGGGTGCTGGAGGCAGCCACAGAGGGGTGGCAGCACCAGCAGCAAACGACCCTAGTAGGCCCCTGGCACTTTTTCTCCCCTTCCCCCGCCCCTCTCCCCCAGCCTGCAGAAGCAACCCAACACAGCTCTAGGTATGGGTGACTACAGAGGTGACAAGCAAACTACCCCAGACTCACAGTGTTGTGTGGTACCTTCTACACAGACCGTGTAAGCAACCCAGCCTGGATCAGCAGCGGCAGCAATAGCAAAGGACCCCAGACTGGCAGCACGACCCTGTGCCTCCCTGCTCTGGTCCGTGGAAGCAGTGCAGCCCAGAGCAGGGCGGCAATGGTGAGGAACCCCAGACCTGTGACACCAAATAGGACAGCATCAACAGTGGTAAAGGCTGTGAAACACAGACCCAGCCTGCACCCCCACCAAGCATAGCACACAATCATCTTAATACATGTGGAAAACGGTGTTGACCAGCAACCTACACACACAAAAACAGCGATCTGCCATAGCACCAATGGACAGCTCCCAACCAGTACCAGGATTAGTGAGTATCCCACAGGGGACAACCCCCAGTTAACTCCTCCTGCCACGGGAGACCAACACTGCTGGTAACTCCACAGAACTTGACTTGGTCCCCCACACACACCTGGACTACAGGTCCTAAGAAAGCTGGGAGCTGTGCAAGTCACCAGCAACCAGTGGGCACACCCAGCCAACCAGGCTTGACCAAGAGCACCCCTGGAGGGAACACAAGCAGTCTAGGTGATTATTCCTTGACTAAAGGCAGGAACTGCTTAGGATATCTAGTAGGCAGTTGAAAGAACCCTACCTGTGTCCCAGGCAGGAACCCTAGCTATCTTAACTACCTGCCTTTGTCTGGTCAGGATCTGAATGCACACCCCAGCAGAGGGTGGAGTGTGTTTGCCCACCACACACTAACAGGAGTAGGCCCTACCTGAGTCAGACCAGCAGTTGGACAACAGCCCCTCCCACAACAGCGCCTCGACCAGGTAAAATACTCTCAACAGGCCCAGTGCTGAGAGCAAGCTACATCAATTAATCAGGAACAAGTCCAGAACCAAGCAAAAGTAGCCATCCAGTGGCCAAAACAATCAGAGCCTAGAATTGGTCTCCAATAATCCCTGAATCCACGTGTGACATCATAGTGAAAAATTACAAAATTCATTAACGGCCAAGATAGTAAACCAGACTCAAAGGCCAGCAACCACACAGGGGAGAACAGCAGTGGAAGTGAAAAAGAAATGAAAGACCAATGATACATCCAAGAGATGATAGAGGCAATGACTCAAGAATAAAAATGAGAAATAGAAACTTAAAGAACAAAGGAATGAGTTATCAATACAGATCCAGTCCTTCAAACAAAAAATACACTAAAAAATAGATGCAATACACACCTCGCTAAAAGATGAGATTAATACTATAAGGAATGATGTAGAAATTCTAAATGGCTCAATCTCCTCCATACAAGATTCAATTTCCTCCACACAAACCACAATGGAAGCCACCTAAAAGAAAAATGGAATGGAAAATAGAATATCAGATACTAAAGACAAAATGGAGGCACTGAACAAAAACTTACAGATATGGAAAAAACACTCAAAACATGCCAAAGGAAACCCAAGAACAAGAAGAAAGTGCCAAGAAATTTAACCTTTATACAATTGGGGTAGGAATACCAGAATAAAGGAATGCAACACTTACTCAGTAAGACCATCTCTGAAAATTTCCCCAGTCTTAAAAGAGAAAATCTTACCTACATAACAGAAGCCTACAGAACACCTAACAAGCAAGATCCTAGGAGGAACACTGCTAGACACATTGTAGTAAAAATGCTAGGCTTTAGCAATAAAGAGGCAATCTTGCACACAGAAAAAGCAAAGAAGGAGCTATACTACAATGGAAAAAAATTAGAATCACTGCCGATCTCTTCATAGACAGAGGAAAGCCTGGGAAAGTACCATCTGAACCCTGAGAATCAACAACTGCCAGCCCAGACTGATATATCCAGCAAAGCTAGCATTCACATTCAAGGGAGAAACTAAAATTTTTAATAGTAAAGAAAAACTAAATGAATTCATAAACAATAACCCAGTATTACAAAGAATATTAAGAGTGGAATTACAATCTGAAGAAAGCATTCAAGAATAGGAATCTAGACCAGATATATATTGTTAGGAGACCAACTTAATAAACACAGGAGGAAAGGAAAGAAGAAAAACTTAGGAAAGTAGAAAATGACAGGAAATATAATATACCTCTCTATAATAACCATAAATATTTTTATACCATACTTTAGATTGTTAGTGTGTGA
Organism: Dipodomys merriami; assembly: GCF_024711535.1. Taxonomy (NCBI): domain Eukaryota; kingdom Metazoa; phylum Chordata; class Mammalia; order Rodentia; family Heteromyidae; genus Dipodomys; species Dipodomys merriami. The sequence goes on from NW_027206512.1 coordinate 12,653,933, forward strand.
ATTTTTTTTATTCTTTTTTTTTGTGAACATACTGTACAGAGGGGTTACTATTACATGGGCAAGATAATGAGTAGATTTCCTATCAAGCATTGCAGCCTCCTCTTTTGTTTACCCTTCACATCCCTTCCCAGCCTCTCCCCGACCCTCCACCCAATCCTCCCACCCCCCCACACCAAAATTGTAAAATTCGTTTTTGACATGACAACTTGTACTTCTCATTGCTGCAACGGGTCCACCTGTATCCTTATTTAAACGACTTGTTTTTCCCTTCCCCTCCACAAATTATACCGACATCAAATACAGTGAAAGCAGGGGTTATACTGTGGGGGAGGGACATACAAAGCAACAAAGAAATAATCTTATTAATGCGTTATAAACAAATGCATGAAAGAAAAAAACATTTAAAAATATCTTAGGGTTCATTTTCCTAACATCACATTATCTGACCTTTTCTGCTTGACTCAGACATAGACTAGATATTGCAAATAAGGGAAACCATGGGACCTATGTTTCTTTGGGCTTGGCTTACTTCACTTAATATAATTTTTTCCAAGTCTTTCCATTTCCTAACAAATGGAGCAATGTCATTCTTTCTGATGGAGGCATCGAATTCCATTGTGTATATATACCACATTTTCTTGATCCATTCATCTACTGAGGGGCATCTGGGTTGGTTCCATATCTTAACTATGGTAAATAATGCTTCAATAAACATAGTTGTGCTGGTAGCTTTAGTGTGGTCTTGTTTGTAAACATTTGGGTAAATGCTCAAAAGTGGGACTGCTGGGTCATAGGGGAGCTCTATGTGGAGTCTTTTGAGGAACCTCATACTACTTTCCAAAGTAATAACCATAAATATTAATGGATTAAATTCACCAATCAAAAGAAAAAGAACTGCATATTGGATCAGAAAACAAGACCCATCAATTTTCCATCTTCAAGAGACCCACCTCACAGCCAAAAATAAAAGCAAACTCTGAGTGAAAGGATGGAGGAAGATCTACCATGCAATGCCCCCAGCAAGAAGGCAGGAGTTGCCATTATGATATATGATGAAATAAACTTTACACTAAAATCACTATGAAAAGACAAAGAAAGACACTACATAATAATACATGGAACAATCTAAGAAGAGGATATTACCATTGTCGCTCTATACGCCCCAAACATCAGTGCACTCAAATATGTTAAGCAAATACTCAGATTTACAGGAAAAGATGGATCCAAAATACAATAATATTCAGAGACTTTAATACTCCACTCTCACCAAAGGACAGATCTACCAACCAAAGAATTGGCAAAGACTTCTCCGAATTGAGTGGTGACCTATGTCAAACAGATTTAACTGACATATTCTGAGTTTTCCACCCAGCAACAACCCAGTACACATTCTTCTCAGCAGCCCATGGAACTTCTAAAATAGATAATATCTTAGTTCATACAAAGAGTTTAAGCAAATGCAAGAGGATTGATATAATCCACTGTATTCTATCTGAGCACAGTGGAATCAAACTAATTCTCAATAACAAGGCATACAGTAGAAAAAATTCATGCATGTGGAAATTAAACAGCACACTTCTGAGCAACACATGGGTCACATAAGAAATTAAAAAAGAAATTAAAATGTTCCTACAATTCAATGAAAATGAAGACACATCACAAAGAAACCTATGGGACACAGCAAAAGCAGTCCTGATGGGCAAATTTATTGCTCTCAGTGCACACGTCAAGAAAACAGACAGACCAAATAAACAATCTCATGATGTAACTAATACTGCTAGAGAAACAAGAAAAAGTTGAACCTAATGTTACTAGACAGAGAGAGATAACCAAAATAAGAGTTGAAATTAATGAGAGAGAGACAAAAAACTATAAATAAAATTAATAAAACAAAAGGCTAGTTTTGGGGAAAACATCAATAAAATTCACAGACCACTGGCAAGATTAACTAAAAAAAGAAGAGAGGAGAACCAAATCAATAAGATCAGAGATTCCACAGGAAAAATTACAATAAATATCTAAGACATCCAAACAATTATTAAGAAATATTTCCAGACCCTATACTCACAAAAGAAGGAAAACCTAGCAGAAATCGATGAATTTCTAGAGAAATATAAATTGCCCAACAAACCAATCATAAATGGGCAAGGGAACTAAACAGAGACTTCACAGAAGAAGAGCTAAAAATGACTACGAAACACATGAGGAAATGTTCATCATCCCTGGCTGTAAAGGAAATGCAAATAAAAACAACACTGAGATACCACCTTACCCCAGTCAGAATGGCTCACATCCTAAAGTCAGCCAACTACAAATGCTGGAAGGGATGCGGAGAAAGAGGAACACTACTACATTGTTTGTGGGAATGTATACTAATACAACACTTTGGAAAACAGTCTGGAGGTACCTCAGAAAGCTGAATATAGACCTCCCCTATGACCCAGCCATACCACTCATAGGCATCTACCCTGAACAACAGGAACCAGTACGCAAGCACACACTCACTTCCATGTTTTTTGCAGCACAGTTCACAGTGCTGATTTGGAAACAACGCAGATGCCCCACTACTGATGAGTGGATCCAAAAATTGTGGTACTAATATACAATGGAATATTATGCAGCCATTAGAAAAGACAAAATAATGGCATTTGCACAGAAATGATGGAACCGGAGAAGATTATTTTGAGTGAAGTAAGCCAAGAACAAAGAGACAAATGGTACATTGTCTCCCTGATAGGTGGATGCTAAAGTCAAACTACAAGATGATATGACAAAGTAACAGGACTCAAGAAACAAAGGACAGCCACTCATTTTGTCATATCATTGCTAAATGACTCCATGTTCTTGACCATATATATGGTAGATATATGTACTCAAAGGAGGGAAGCCAGGAGGAGGAACTGAATAAGTGAGAACAGCCTACACTGAGCAAAAGGAAAGAAATATAAACATCACCTGATGTGGAAAAAATAACTCCAAGCTCATAGAATTCACAAACTGTATAGACCATAACAATGACAATTTGCCTTGTGAAAGTTAAGATGTGTTTGTGACTTTAACTAAGTATCTATTCTGTGAAATATGTGAAATTTATGTAATCACCTAATTCAATCAAAGAAAAAAAGTGAGAGAAGGGATAAGTTAGGAGAGATGGGTGACAATGTCAGACACTTTGTATTCATATACTGTTTTGTAGAATGGGAACTTCTTTGTACAACTACTTAAAGATAATAATTTTTTTAAAGTAAACATCCATGGAATGATCTGACAAAATCTAATGCTTTAGGTAAGTGCCATTCACCTTTCAGAAGCAGCATCCCAAAGGTTATTTATCATCTGATAGGCTTAGATTTTTTTCAGAGCATGGGAACAGAAAACATAAGAGAGGAAATTGTGTGATAACCCAAGCTAGCTCATTCAGGTGAGAATAAGAAGGTGTGGACAGTTAACTCTGCTGTGTGGAGGAAGTCATAACTTTTCATTAAGCATACAAAAAGATATTACTATTTCAATATGAGACAGGAAAGAGAATTCCAGTTTTACTTTCAGAAAATGCACTTTACATATCAAGAGCACAGAAAAAACAACATGCTATTGGTAGTCAGAGGCAAGCTGGAGGCAACCAAAAAAAGATCCTTGATTATTCTTGGTCTTAAAAAGTAAAGGATGTTGGGGTTGGGAAGGTGGCTCAGTGGTACAGTGCTTGCCCTGCATGCATGGGTCCCTGGATTCGATTCCTCAGACCACCACAGCAGAAAAAAACAGAAGTGGTGCTGTGGCTCAAGTGGTAGAATGATAGCCTTGAGCTGAAGAGCTGAGGGACAGTGCCCAGAGTTCAGGCCCCACAACTGACCAAAAAAAAAAAAAAAAGTAAAGGATGTTTTTAAGAAATGGTTCTTGGCAAAATGTGATACACACACAAACACACACACACACACACACACACACACACACACACACACACACACACACACACAACGCACACACACAATGGAATTCTATGCCTCCATCAGAAAGAATGACACTACCCCATTTGTTAGGAAATGGAAAGACTTGGAAAAAATTATATTAAGTGAAGTAAGCCAGGCCCAAAGAAACATAGGTCCCATGATTTCCCTTATTTGCAATAACTAGTATACACCTAGGATAAAAAGTTCAAAAGCTATCTACGGACATATGAAGATATAAGTTAATGCTAAGCAAAATGAGCCCCAAGTTAGGGACACAAGAGGTTTCTTCTTTGTCTCTGTTGTTTTTAATGTGCTATGTGATTTTTTTTTGTTTCTTTTGTATGTGCTTACACCATAGTATAACCCTATTGTCACTGTATTTGATTCTGGTGCCTGGCATCTTGTATATACATTTTTCTAATTTGGGGAGAGGAAGGGAAATAACAAAATGCTGAAACAAGGATACAGGTTGACCCATTGTAACAATGAGATGTACAGACACTATGTTAAAAATGAACTTTACAACTGGGAGGGAAGAGGAGTTGGTAAGGTGGGGAGGGAAGGGATAGTAGAGGAAAACCAAAGGAGGGGGTAACAATACTTGATAGGAAATGGACTTATTTCCTTGCCCATGTAACTGTAACCCCTCTGTACAGTATCTTTACAATAAAAAAAAGACCAGATGCAAACAAATAGGTAAAGATGAAGTAAAACATTCCCTCTTTTCAGATGACATGATCTTGTATTTAAAGCACCCTACAGACTACACTCCCAAATAACTCAAGCTGATCTGAAACTTAAGCAAAGTAGCAGGGAATAAATTAACCCTCAGAAATCAATGGCTTTCCTGTATGCCAATAACAAGAAGAGCACAGCTGAAATCAGGAAAGCAACTCCTTTTCTAATAGCCCCACACAAAATAAAATACCTAAGAGTTAACTAAAGAAATGAAGAACCTCTACAATGAAAACTTTAAAAGCCCGAAAAAGGGAAATAAAGCAGACTAAGGAAGTGGAAAAACCTCCTATTCTCCTAGATTGGGAGGATTAACATCGTAAAAATAGCAATACTGCCAAAGGCTATCTACAAATTCAATGCGATACCTATCAATATTCCAACATCATTCTTCAATGAAATAGAAGAAGCAATCCAAAAATTCATATGGAACAATTAAAAACCCCAAAGAGCAAAAACAATCCTTAACAGAAAGAACAGTGCTAGATGAATATCAATACCAAATTTCAAACTCTACTTCAAATCCATTGTAATCAAACAGCTTGGTAGTGGCACAAGAACAGACCTGAGGACCAATGGAATAAAACTGAAGACCCAGAAATGAACTCACAGACCTATAGCCACCTAATCTTTGATAAGGGGGCCAAAAAAATAGAATGGAAGAAAGACAGCCTCTTCAGTAAATGGTGCTGGCAAAATTGGTTAATCACCTGTAGAAAACTAAAATTAGATCCTTATATATCACCCTGCACCAGAATCAACTACAAATGGACCAAAGACCTTGAAGTCAAAGCAGACACCCTGAAAACATTATAGGAAGGAATAGGAGAAACTCTAGGTCTCCTTGGCACAGGCATAAATTTTCTTAATAGAGACCCAGAAACACAGCAAATCAAAGAAAGGTTGGACAAATGGGATTGCATGAAGTTGCAGAGCTTCTGCATGGCAAAGGACATAGCTTAGCAAGATATATATGAAAGCACATGGATTGGGAAATGATCTTCACTAGCTATACAATGGACAAGGGCCTCATATCTAAAATGTACTTGGAACTCAGAAAATTAAATCCCCCAAGAACAAATACTCAAACAACTGCCCAATAAATAAATGGGCTAAAGACTTAAAGAGAAACTTCTCTGAAGAGGAAATAAGAACAGCCAATAGACACAAGAAGAAATGCTCAACTTCTCTAGCCATAAAAGAAACGCAAATCAAAACATTGAGATTCCATCTTACCCCAGTTAGAATGGCTATAATCAAGATAGATAGATAGATAGATAGATAGATAGATAGATAGATAGATAGATAGATAGATAGATAGATAGATAGATTTGTAGCCAGTAAACTAGTCTGTTGTGTCAGGATAGACCAAATCACACCAAAAAGATAATAGGATGAGACAACTAGATAGAATCAAAATCGAAACAAATATAAGCAAACCAACAGACAAACAATAAGAAACAAAGGAATAAAGAAAAGCAAAAAAGGGAAAGACCAGGAAAAGGAAAACAAAAGTAAAATTAAAATAAATAGAAAGAAAAATAAGGAAAAATAAAGGAAGTAAATAAAGAATATGAGAATTTAAAAAAGGAAAAGAAGGAAAGAACCCCTAAAAAAATAATAAAAAATAAAAAATTAGAAATTGGTAAAAAAAATACTGCTATCTATCTATCTATCTATGCTATATATCTAAGGCAAAACAAAAAACCCAGGGGGGAAATCCAAAACAATAAAAATGACTTCTCCAATTTGTTTGGGCACCTTGTGTCTCCTGATGTCCAATATGCAGTATCTTAGCGGAGTCTCCATTTTAGTTGCTGAGATCTCCATCTGTCTTTGTAGCCAAGATCTGGGCTGCACCAATAGGAGCTGACTCTGATATTGGCAGTTGGGATCCACGGGACTTTGGTACAGGAGGCTTGGGTGTAACTGAATTCTGAAGCCTTCTTCATGTGGGGGTGTGGCTGTTACCTAGAATTCCACTCAGTACAACTGGGAAACAGCTAGGTTTTAAAGGTCTATCTGTAGCTTATAAATCAAAAAGACGAATTCTCTAATAAGTTCGCTGAGTGACCAGATGATTGGAGTTTCTGCAGCTCACTTCCCAGCCCAGGTTAGGCGCCCATGCTGGGGTAGGGCGTGACTCCTCAGTTCACAGGTAGGAGATGGCTCTTAACTGTAGTCTAAGCTCTGCAGAGTGCTTGGGTGTGGGCGGAGCTGAGGTATATCTGCAATCCAGTTATGGAGGGGTGGCTAGTACCTGCATTCCTACTCTCAGCACACCCTGGGAACACACTCAGCTTTTAAGACTTAACTGTTGGGTTTGGTTTGGTTTTCAGTGAAATTTTAGAGAACTTCTGTCTTGTAATTCCAAATACTGGAGCATCCAACTTCACCAAACAAATACTACTTAACCTAAAAATACAAATGGATCCAAACACATTGACAGTTGGTCATGGTTTTTCAATACCCCGGCAAAAACTCAGCAGAGAAACCTCAGAAACCTCAGCAGAAACCTCATTAATTGCCTGACCAATTAATCTTAACAGTTGACATCTACAAGTGGTGCTGTGGCTCAAGAGGTAGAGTGCTTGCCTTGAGCTGAAGAGCACAGGGACAGCGCCCAGGCCCCAGAGTTCAAGCCCCACGACTGACCCCCCCCCAAAAAAAAAACAAAACAGTTGACATCTACAGAACATTTCACCCAGCAGCATCAGAATACACGTTCTTCTCAGAAGCACATAGAACATTCTCCAAAATAGATCATCTTTTAGGTCACAAAGAAAATCTATGTAAATTCAGAAAAATTAAAATTATTCCCTGCATCTCGTCAGACTACCATGGAAGAAAATTAGAGCTCAACACCAAAATCCATCACAGAAAATTTTCTAACACACAGAGATTGAATGAATGATTGTTACAAGACCATTGGACCACTGAAGAGATCAGAACAGAAATTCCAACAGTTATGGAATTTAACAAAAATGAACACACAAAATATCAGCTCCTCTGGGATACAGCAAAGGCAGTACTCAGAGGAAATTTTATAGCTCTGGGTGCCAACATCAACAAATTGGAAAAATCTCAAATGAACATTTTAATAATGTACCGTACGTTTCTTGAGAAAGAGGAACAAGCCAAAACCCAAACCAGTAGACGGAAACAAAATTAAACCAGAAATCAATGAATTAGAGACCAGAAAACCATAGAAAGAAGCAACAAAGCAAAGAGTTGGTTCATTGCATGCATGACCCAGATAGTTTTCCTTTACTCACCAATCTTTTTACTCTATGTCATGCAAACATGAAGTAATATGCTACATGAGTATTATCTGAAATTCTAATAAACCCTTCAAAATAAATGTGAAAAAGAAGAAAGAAAAACCAAAATAAATGTGACAAAATCTGATGTATGTACTGTGATTTATCTCGATTAAGGTGTTGATATTGTAACCCCAAGTGTTCCAGAATATGACTATATTTGGAGATTGGGCCTCTACAGAAGTAATTAGGTAAACATGGATGTGATTAAGTGAGTGCCTTAATGGTTTCTTTAGAAGATCAAAGTATTAAAACAATGATAACACAGGAAATAAGATGACCATGAGAAGATGAGAAGGAAACAATTGGGAGTTTTTGAAAGAGACTTCTGAATTCATCAGACCTGCCAGAAGCTACGCAGTCTGTAATACTTCCTTATTCCATACATGCAAATCAATGCATGTGTGGATTTTCTATTAGAAATAGATCACAAAAACAAAAATTATAACTTAGAATTATGCATTGGGAGGATTCCAGAGATTTGAGTTAGAAAGTAACAACAGGAATCTTTGACTTAGAGGAGACGCTGGAGTGGTGAGCAGCTAACTTCTATTAAGGGTACATGGTACTCTGGGAAAGAAGATGAACATGTGTGGCCAACAGACACACTTTAGATATGAATAGGACAAGTGTGAAATAAAGGGAACCACAGGCACAATCATAGGATGATGCTAAGAGTTAGGCGGAAAGATCTCTACTTGTGACTCAAAACTTATAGAGTAGAGCTTATCTATTTATGCATATGGACAATAGAGTAGAGCTTATCTATTTATGCATATGGACAAACGAGTCTGGCTCCAAAAAATAGGATTTGAAAATCTTAGAATAATAATAGGTCCAATCAAATGCATGTATGCACACACACACACACACACACACACACACACACACACACACACACACACACACACACACACACACACACACACACACACAGAACTTCCACTTGCCTATGAGAAGCAGGGAGTGAGGATTGACCTTAAGGGCATGATCAGCTCTATACCTCTACTTGCTGGGAGACTGGAGATGTGACTGACCTAATCTGCAAGGCTGGTCTTGCTAGGGCTCATCCAGGACCTGTACTGAGCTGAGCTTGTCAGAGCCAGGACACAAAAATGTCTATTGCTAAATAAGATTGTAACAATGTCTACTGGAAAGATGAAAACATGGTATAGAAACAGCAAGGTGATTCTAGATGAAGAATTTCATTAGTGTCCAAATTGTCCTTTTTTACATAGTAAAAAGGGATTTTTAAATGTTATTTCACACTTTTACATCCATGATACTATCTAAAGCAACAGGACTCCAACTTTATGTCCAAATCCAAAGCTTTACCTTGTGACTAACTACACCATGAAAAAAATGTGTGCAAGGAAAAAGAAAAGAGAAATTCAAATAAACTGTCTTGGATTACTCTATGGCTAAGCATAGGAATACTTCTTAAAACACAAATCTTATTTCAAAAAACCTTAATAATTATTAAGATGAGGCAGAATTAATATCAACACATCCTTTTCTTTTCTTTTTTTGTTATTTTTTTTAATTTAATTTTATTTTATTTGTGAACATACTGTACAGAGGGGTTACAATTGCATGGGCAGGATAATGCGTACATTTCTTACCAAGCACTGCAGCCTCCTCCTTTGTTTACCCTTCACATCACTTCCCAGCCTCCCCCCTCCCTCCCAATCCCCATCCTTCTCCTTCCCCTCTTCCCCCCTTCCCCCCTCCCCCGCACCGACATTGTAAAGCTCATTTTGGACATGACAACTTGTACTTCTCATTGTTGCAACAGGTCCACCTGTATCCTTAAACAACTGGTTTTTCCCCATCTCCTCCACAAGTTATACTGACATCAAATATAGTGAAAGCAGGGGTTATACTGTGGGAGAGGGACATACAAAGCAACAAAGAGATAATCTTATAGATGCATTAGAAACACATGCATGAAAGAAAAAAACATTAAAATACATATCTAAGGGTTCATTTTCCTGACATCACATTATCTGATCAACACATCCTTTTCTATATGTCTCTTATTAAATGTTGGATAATTTATAAACTTCATTGGAATAGTAAATTCAGAAAACGAAATATGTGTGATAGTTCAATTAACATTCTGTAATGATCGCGTGAATGTATAACCTCAGTGGTTCCTGGAAACATTTAGTTCTTTCTTCTGAGTCTGTAGATTGGCCAGGATAGGTCTACTTCAGGCTTCAGGTCAAGCTCAGGTTCACATCTTTTCCACATGTCTCTTGGATTCTCAGAGCATGCTATTCTCAGTGTTATTACTTTGGAGAGTTTTGTTGGTTTAACATCTGCTGGAATTTTATCAGCTAAAAGTCACATCAACAAAACTGAAGTCAAAGGACTGGGGAGTTATATCCCACCTATTATACCAGGAGGGAATGCAAAGGCTCTAAATGCATAACACCATTATGGAAGGAGTGTGAAACTGGAAATAGTACAATCCAATTGAATAGTTTGTCAGTAATTGTAGTTAAGGGATCATTAAGATTACTGCACATAAATAGTGAATAGCCTACCTTGCTGCCCTGGTCTTCTAGAAAAATTGATGACAAAAGACCACTACTAGAAACACAGATTTGTACCTCTTAGGAAATTCTGTGTTTATAATGGGCTCTATAATTCTTCAAAGGATGCTTGAAGTTTTTGTTTTTTAGGTGATTGAACTCAAACATAAAATTATTCTTTTGACTCTTAGTAGAGTTTTTATTAAGTTAATAAAAGTAATTATGTAGGTTGGTTTGACCATTAATATATCACCTACCAGTCAAATAAACTTTATAACAGAAATTGAACAAAAAAAAATCTATAGGGCCATTATCATATTCTAGTAACCCACTATATCTATTTAGATGTGTCTATTATGAAAAGGTTGGAAAATTCTGTGGGTTTTTGTTTTGTTTTTTTTTTTTGTCAGTCATGGGGATTGAACTCTAGGCCTGGGCACTGTTCCTGAGCTCTTCAGCTCAAAGTTAGCATACTACCACTTGAGCCACAGCACCACTTCTGACTTTTTCTGTTTATGTGGTGCTAAGGAATTGAACCCAGGGCTTCACGCATGCAAGACAAGCATTCTACCACTGAGCCACCTTCACAGCCCCAGGATTGGAAAATTCTTAAATCTCGCTGGACACTAAATTCAGAAAAGCAAGTGACAAAATTTGATTTGACTAAACATAATCAAATTTTTATTAGTTTTAAATTTTAAATTTAGTAAAATTTTATTATTTTATTATTATTTTAAAAATAATAAAAGATCACAGTAAGCCCTTGATACGAATATACCCTTGGTACTTGGCATGGATTTGGCACTATTATAAATGCCAGGCTCCTAGCTTTTCTAGGGAAAGGTTTCCCACAACACAGGGCAAGCAGCACTACCTGCTGGTATCTGGAGAGACCTTTGTGAAAAGGTGGGAAACATCAGATCATTTTGTCCACTTGCCTGGCTGTCCTGTGGTAGTATCGATCACCTAGCTAGTTGCTTGGCTGCTGGTTAACCCAAGTGAAAGCCACCTTGCAGCATGTGTAGTAGTCATTCTCACTAGTAGTCTTCATACTGAACTTTTTTGTGTTTTTTCCTGGCGCTTGCATTCAGGGCCTGGTGCCTTCCCTTAGGTTTTTTTTCAGTCAAGACTGCAGCTCTACCACTTGATCAGTACTTCCCTCCTGGCTTTTTGATGATTAACTGGTGGCAAGAGTCTCACAGATATGTCTCTAAGGCTGACTTCAAACCACACTCCTCAAATGTCAGCCTCCTGAGTAGGTAGGATTACAGGTATGAGCCACCAGCACCTGGCTTACTCAATGTTCATTTTGAAATAGGCTGCTTCTTAGCAATTGACTAATTAAAATTAATGTAGGAGTATAATGTAGGAGTATAAAAAGTAAAAATACCAAAAACTCTTCATGATATTAGAGGTAGGGTACTTACAGTTTGTACTTTTGGGTGATGAACCTCACTAACAGGAGGTATACAAATACAAATGGAACCATAAAATTCTGTTATAAAGTACATATATGTTATTGGATCACACATTTTTTTCAGGAACCCAGTTTCTGATCCTGCATCAACAACTATTATTGATCACATTCCTTCAGAAAATTTGTTTCCATTCTTATTTCTTTGTGGTTGTTGTCATTGTTGTAGGTAGAGGATTTAACTGGAATAGTCTATAGATGTCTTTATGGAACAATAGAATCCTACTTTATTGAAAGCCACTTCATGAATGACTTTTTTCTTTATAATGTGCATTCAAACATAAATAGGGAATTCAAAACATGTGTGTTTGATATTCTTCCTGAGAATTCTGACTTGAATGCAGTTTAGGCATACTGCAGTTGGAATTTAAAGATACAGTGCTGGGATAGCAACTTCTGGAGAGTTCCAGAGTCCTGGGAAAAAATTTCTGAAGACTTGGCACATTCACAGAGTCAGACATACCACTACGTTTCTCATCATTTATAGACAGGGCAGAAACTAGCTAGAGGAAAGGTAGTGAATGCTAAGAAACAGAAAGGCAAGGCCTTTTAGTGGGCTAATCTATGTGGGAGATTTGATTATCTTATTTGTATTTGGCATCACACACTCATAGACCCACAGCCTTTCTGAACCAATCTACACTTTTCCTACCAGAATTGTCAGGTTTTTCTGCTTTCCCTCTAACAGCAAATATCTGACTGGCTGTCTGAGATTTGTGCAATCTTGAAGGAAGGGTAATTTGTGGTTTTGTTTTCCTCTCAAAACAACAGTCTTATAAAATAGCAGCAAGACTTGTTCACCACCTTGGGCCCCACTCTTGGCCTGGATTATCTTGCATTTCCTTTTCTCTTATTATTGTTCTCCTGCCTTTCAGTTCTTTCTTGCTCCCACAATTATTGTTGTTTCATTCCATTCTACTTTTCTTTTTTGCCAATTGTGGAACTTGAGCACTGGGCCTGGGTTCTGTCCCTATGCTTCTTTTTTTCCAGGCTAGTGCTCTACCACTTGAGCTACAGTGCCACTGCTGGCTTTTTCTGAGTAGTTTATTGGAGGTAAGAGTCCCATGGACATTCTTGCCTGGCCTGGTTTCCAATGGCAATCCTCAGATCTCAGCCTGCTGAGTAGCTGGGATTACAGATTTGAGTCACCAGGCTTCCATTCTATTTTTCTTTGTGCCTATAAATTGATTTTCTTTACTGAAGTTTTCTTTAGGGTTGTGAAGGAATCCTAGAAATCCTCTAGACAAAGGCACTCATTTTAAAACAAGAAAACTGGCATCCAGAGAGACTTAGGGGTCTTCCACTCCTAACCAAGTGATAGTTTTCTCCATTATTCTAACAACAGAACCTATTTGTTGGCAGATGATCTTGCTCAACATGATGTGAGCCTGAGATATTTCTACTAGCTCCAAATCAGAACCAAATAATACCATGTCACCAAAATTCATTCCCAGAGACTGCCTTCTTCCCATGACTCCTGTATGTTACTGTGCCTGAGCTCTGACATTCTTTTCTCCAGGCACTAGGATCAATCCTGTGCAGATTGTTGTGAAGCAGAGTGAAAAAGTGAGTTAGGCAGATACAGTGACAAGCCCAGACCAGGCATCCCAGGAGTACAGGATATCTTGCAGTAGGCAAAGCTCCCCACCCCCAACACACTTCATAGCTGGATAGACTATCTCCTGCCAAACCTTGAAGGTTTCAAATCATTGGTCTTTCTGTTGTTGCTAGGCTGCTTGCTTTCTTGCTTCAGTTATTGGCCAGGTCAGGTTTTCCAAAATAAAAATGAGAGCGGAAAATATTCCCCAAATTTGTTTCCACTACATGGCATTGCATTTTCTCATATTTTTCTCTCTTTAATAAGTAAAAGGGGGAATAGTGAAAGTTCAAGACACTGCAGGCTTATATTCTGAGTCACTGTGCTTAGTCTTACATGGATTATTTCATTTATCTATAAATTAGGTATCATTCTTAGCCACGCACTACAGATCAAACAAATAACTGCTAGTAGAAGCAGCCAGGATTGGCAGGGGTAGTGAGGAGGACGCTTCAGACCTGGCTTTCTCCAGGCACTTCCACAGGGAGTGGATTCATCCCTGTTGCTGTTTCCAATTCAGCTCACCCCTTGGAACGGAGAATTTATATTTTGCAGCATTTTGAGTCTCTGGGCTGCAGAAAAATAGTGTCTCCTTTTTCTACTATCCCAGCATGTACTTTCAGGCTAGCAATACCCTCACAATAAAAACAACAACAAAGGATTATCATTGTTTCTGTTAGCATTATAAATCTGATCCTGTACTGGTCCAGTGAGTGTGCCCAAAATCTGTTTAGCCATTATTGGAAAAGCAATTTTAATTTGCACTTCATCTCTCACAGTTGGTCTATTAAATAAGTCATTTGTAACTTATCCTTGTCAAACAGATTAAATTTATCTAGTCTCATACAAATGCATATATTGCTTTTAAAATCTCCAAAAATTAACAACTAAGCAAAAGTCAATTTTTTTCCAACATGTCTTCATCCTATACCAGAAGCCTTCCCATGAATGGATAATTTTCATGCATCAGAATTTCAAAACTAAAACATAAATTCATAATACATCTTTTGCATTTTCAAATACATACTACCTCATTTTGCAAATAAAGGGTATATCCTTTCCAAAAGAAAATCTTCTATTTGGAAATAGAAATGAGCAGGCCCGAGGACCAATGGAATAGAATTGAAGACCAAGAAATAATCCCACAGCCCTATGGCCACCTAATCTTTGACAAGGGAGCCAAAATCATTAGATGGAAGCAATACAACCTCTTCAACAAATGGCGCTGGCAGAATTGGCTTTACAAATGTAGAAAACTAAGTTAGAACCTTATATATCACTCTACACCAGAATCAACTACAAATGGATCGAAGACCTTGAGGTAAGAGCAGATACCTGAAAATATTACAGAAAGGCATGGGGGTACGCTAGGGCTGTTCAGTAGAGAGGAAGATTGTGGCTCTGCCTTGTTTGCTGAGTGAAGGGTATGTTCTACTGTTTAGATGACTCCAATGGCCACAGTTTCTTAGGCTAGGTCCTAGAAGCAAGGGCAGTAATTTTTTAATCTAAAATTAATGGGTTGTGTGTCTCTAGGTGTAGAGAGACAACCCACAGCAGACCTCCAACAGCAGTAACATAAAAGGAAATAGGAATAGAAAAAGAGAATGAGTTTGGTATTTTATCAAAAGGTGTCCTTGGAGAATGTAAGTTATGTTTTGAAAGAACTTTGTTGGTGTGGAATGTTTGGTATATAGTGTAAGATATTAGCCAGTAAAAAAATTTATTCAGATGATTGGAACATTATCACAAACTGGTATAGCCAACACATTTCATATTGCATGACAAGGGGTAGTAACTTCGCTGTAAATAATACTGAATGAAAATCAATCCTATAAAAAAAATTTCTGTAAAGAAGAGTAAATATTCATGTTGCAACTTTGCCAACAGAATAACTCTCAAGAAACATCATCCCTCTTCACAAGAAAAAAAATAATTAAGAATAACAACAGAATGGCCCATCATATGGGTGATATTTGCTAGTCATTACAGAAAGAAGAGCATAGTCATTACAGAAAGAAGATCAGACATCCACCCACTAGACCAGAGATTCATTAAATATCTCCTGACAGACCTAACTCAAATTCTTCTGATATTACTCAGCACAAGATGATGAGAGTGAATTCAGTGGGAACTGAAAATTTGTCTAAACTGGACTTGAGAGAGTTGGAAAAATCAATTGTCTCAATCCAGTTTTCTGAGTACTTTCAGAAAGTTTAAACAAAGTTGCCACTGAACCTCAAGACTAATTAAATTTACCAGTTCCCTTAAACTATCAGTTTTAGAGTTAATCCTTCATTTAATGGGAGAGTACTAAGTCCTTTGCTGCCCCAGGCACTCTAGATGTAACACTAAATGTTGGTATGGATAAAAATAGGGGTGTGGGCTTCAAAGTCATGGACCAATTCTTTGAGAATCTAGTTCCGCTGAGAAAGCAAATTATATTTAAAGTGAAACAAGACAAGCTAATTATAATTTATCAGAACCTTGTTTTGTACTTTCTGTGGAAGATCTCTATAATATCATAAACACTTCATTTCACACACCATAATGCAAATGAGTGTTCATAAAAATTATTTTATATACATGAAACATGCCAAGTAGTAGCCATGATAGATGAATCCTTTTGAGACAAATACATTAATGTTTGCTAATTTTTGTCCTTCCTGTTCAATACTGTGCCCAATTTCTTTTTGAAGGTCTCACATCATGTAAAATAGAACAGTTTCCTCATCAAAAATGCAGTATATTCAAGAATGAAAAATTGGATAATATTTATTAAAATAAAGCTGATGTCCTTTTAAGGTTCTGCTGTCTTTATATCCACTGAGAACTGGTGAATAATATAAACATGGTATTAAAGCATAACCAGTTATTGGGTTAATAAGTAAACTGAGCTTTTCCAAAACAATTGGTTTGAGTAGAATTTTATGAATACAGGAACATTTTAAGTTATCTAGTTTGAATTGCATCTAAAAATCAAAGTTGCTATGCAGTGCATCTCCCTGTGATAGCAAGTATGCTAGTCTAAGGATGCAAGCAAATTCTGATTCCTAATTGCCCTCTTCTATCCCGTGTCCAATGGCATGGCTTCTGCTACCCAGAATGCCACTGTGGATCTCTCTTACTCTCCATTCTCTCAGATTTCACTAAAGTGCCATACTATTATTCAGTATTTGAGACACAATTCATTCCTGACAAGTGGTCATTCATACCAGCACCATTGCTAAAAATGCTGCTGAGAGAGAGACTAGTTTCTCTCCATTTCATCTTTACTATGTGACATTGAATTTTAACATAATAGATATTTCTTTAAATGTGAACATTAAAAATGTTGTATGACTTTTAGATTTGAGCAGGGAGCTGTGAACAAAGGTAACATTAAGGAACAGCAAAGATATTTGACACTGTCAAATGAGCTAGAGTAAACCAAGGCCATCTATGAGGGCTGTTATAGACTGTAAGATTAGAAGAAAACTCTACAAACTGTAAAATCCTTGACTGTGGGACACATACACACACACACATACACACACACACACTTCTGCCATTTAATCTATCTCTGACAATGAATGGATGATTTGTACTAATAGTTCACTTGGGAACACAGATCTTAATACCCACTCTATTAATTTTTGTGGTTCATTTTTACTCCATTTTGAATTTTTTAGTTTTAAATTGAAATGTAGTTTGCATATGGCTCTGAAACGATCAATAATTTGGGAAAGCATATGTTGAATGACAGGATCACCTCATGGCTGTGTAACTTCTGCAGATGAGGCACACAGGAGCTGCATTTGCAAAGGCTCTGCACTTGCTTTTAACACTTTTGAAAGTTTCAATCACTTTTAAATCAGGAGCCTCATATTTTTATTTTTCAGTGAACCCTATAAATTAGGTAGTGGTCTTTTTTATAATTCACACCTCTATCTACATATAGAACATGTAATCATACCAGAAGCTCTCTTCCTTCCCTTTCCTCATAGATCACTTTCATACTTCTGGAATTTCTAGAATAGGTTGTGTGTGTGTGTTTATTTTAAAGGGTTCTTTTTATGCAGAGTTCAGTAGAAGAACCAGCCTAGAAATATAGTTTCTACATTATAGGTTAATTATCAATATTTTTAATAATCTCTGTTCCATGTGGAACATAACAAGAGCTTAGTAATTTGCATGGCAAGCTCAATAAATTAGTGATATTTCATGTTTTCCTGAACACTAAAATCTTCCTACTCCAAGGTCAATGCTTTGATTGTTTTCTCTAGGAAATCTAGAGGGAAAATTAGGAAAAATGTATGTATTTATAATTTGTCTCTACCTATATAAATTTACCATAAATAAAAATTGACAATTATATTTTTTAAATAAACAATCACCAGTACATTTTATTTTAATGGCTCTTATAATATTATTTCATCTATGAAATCCACATGGCCACATTTGCTTAATTCCAGAGGCAATTTATTTGTTTATTAATTCTAGGGTAGAGGTTGGCAAGTAAATTAACAATAATGGCAAAAATAAATAAGTTCAGCAGTTAATATTTATCAAATACTTATTACCAAGCAATGTGCCACAGGCTAACTTGTGGGTGGGTGTGAGGCATGGGCAGGGACTCAGCATCTTCATTTGAAAATTAGAATAATGACTACAACTTCACTAGGTTTATTGTTAAGATTATTGAAGTAATTTCCATAAAATCTTTAGCATAGTACCAATCCAATATAAGCATTCAGTGAGCTTTAACCCCTATTATCATTAGGTTATGATCTAATCAAAATACCACCCACTTTACATTTTTTATTATCTTTAAGTAGTTGTACAAAAGAGATGCATTTAACAAAGCAGCTTATAAATACAATGCATCTTGACCAGTGTCACACCACCTACTTTAAAATATGAAGAAATCATAACTTCCAGAGACCAGTGCACTGCCCATATTGGGGCTACTCTGTGAGGCCACAGGACTAACCCAAGTCTTATGGCCTCTAGATTATTGCTTTTACTCTAAATTACAGCTTTTCTAGAATAGCAAAATATGTATTTCACAGATCCAAACATGAGCAACAGTTACATATTGTTTCTTTAAGTAGAACAGGAAATTATTCTTTATTAAAATATTTTACCTATGCCTTAAATTTCATCTTGTGTTTTTGCCTTCTAGCACTATGATTTTTCTGCAAGTCCAGTCAAGTAACTTTTTGCATACTTTTCAAACAGCAGTAAACAATACATAGCAATATTCTTTGTGCTTTTTGTTGAGCAGTACTCAGATGAAACCTATCTTGCGAGTGATTTGGCTGTTTACATGAACAAAGTTGGGTAAAGTCTTCATATGACTCAAATTCTGCCTAGAGCAGTCTTTTCTGAATTGATGAAAGTTTCAGAGATTCTTTGCCTTTAAGTTAGGAAGTTTCAAGTTGAGATTTTAGTTTTTGTGCTGGATATTTTCTCTTACCCCTCAGAGTTACTCTCTTCTTGCCCATCCTGAGTTAATGACCTTTGGGAATAGTACTAGGAATTACCTGCTGTTTGAAAGTGACCCATTGCAATAATGAGATTCATGAGGCACTATGTTGGAAATGAACTTCATAACTTTGGAGGAGGGAGGAATGAGAAAGGTAGGGGAGGGAGGGGAGAGTAGGAGAAAAACAAAGGAGGGGGTAACAATGCTTGACAAGAAAAGAACTCATTACCTTGCTCATGTAACTGTAACCCCTCTGTACAGCATCTTTACAATAAAATTAAATTTACAAAAAGAAAGTGAATGATGGGGTGGAGGCACCATTAAGATTAATGGAGTGGAGAGGGGCTAGGGATATAGTGTGGAGGCCTTGGAATAGATCTTTAGCAGGGGACATGGGCCCAGTCACTTATTCCCTTCTGTCCATATTTGGTCGCCTTATGTAGACTGCATCTTTCTCCCAGAAGCCGTCTCTTTGTAAACAGCTGTATCTCTGTAGTTTTAGTATCCTGGAAGTAGTAATGATTTTCTGGCATCACTGCTCAGGTATCTCACTCCCTTCTGTCCCTTTATCTCAGTCAAATCCCCCTGGCAAATAATCCCTTTATTAAAATCTCTCTATAAGATATCTTTCATGCGATTGTTTCTAACATATTTATAAGATTATGTCTTTGTTGTCTTGTATGTCCCTCCCCCATGGTACAACCCCTGCTTTCACTATATATGATGTTGGTATATGTGAAGGGGAAGGGAAAAAACAAATTGTTAAAACAGGGATACAGGAGGACCCATTGCAACAATGAGATGTACACGTCGTTATGTTGAAAAACGAACTTTACAACTTTGGGAGGGGGGGACAGGAGAGGGGGAGGATACAAAGGGATGGGAAGGGGAAACAAAGCAGGAGGCTACAATGCTTGATAAGAAATGTGCTCATTATCTTACCCATGCAATTGTAATCCCTCTGTACAGCATTTTCACAATAAATATATATAAAAATAAATAAATAAAATCTCTCTATAGTACCTACCTCTAATTAATATAGATGACTCCACCTAATCTGCTCTGGAAGATGATCCTGAGACAGAAATAAAAAGATTCCAGGATCAAATTAGTTTCACAAACTGAGTTAAGCAAAATTAAGTGGATTTCTTAGTTTTAAGTATCCTACATTTTGGAGGTGTAGATAGTCACCAATAATCTCCAAGAGAAAAAAATGTGAGAAGCATTTCCTAAATTTTATTTCTTCTCAAAAGTAGCTTCTTAAGCTATCAGGAGAGAAACGAGACAGGGCTTCGGAAGAGGGAAGGGGAAGGATTTTTTGCAAGAGTTTGAAGGAAGTAAGCTGCTGGCAACCAGAATGCCTTATTTGGTATGCCTCAAATAAAACCTGGGAAGGTGTCACTAGAGGCTGAGCTATGCTTGCCAACACAGTAATGATCGCTGGCCACTGGATTCTGCTAATTGGTATATTTCTTGCCTCCTCCCTAGTGGGGATTTCTCTTACTGCTGTCACTTCTCATCACAATCCTGCACATGTATTCATTACTTTCATCTATTCCTTTGGCTGCATGGCACTAGCCAGTTGTCTCTCTGAAATGAACTGCTATACAGATATTTCAAAATATTCTGTCAATGATCTTTTCACTCTGCACCCTGTTATTTCTCCAGGGCCTCTGGGCTTTAGTACCCAATGAGAACTGAGACAATGAGACAATGTTTTTCCTTTCAGCTAGGAAATGATCTCAAATATGCTATGAACTATTTTTATTGTTTTGGATTAATAGGCTTTTTTCCCCTTATTTTCATGCTCAAATTTGTTTGGAAAATGAATAGTGCCAGACATCTGAAAGTCAGATCACCACCCAGCTGTATGTGCTATTTTTATTTTCCTTATTCTGTTTGACTCAGTTCAGTTCATTTCACTAATATGCAGCTCTCTATCAAAATATGTTGACACTCTAATTAGTTTTGAATAGCACTAAACACTTTCAGCAGGCAGTGGTTTTTATTTCTATTTGTACATGGATACATCTTTTTACATGGGACATACAAATTTTTCAGCTTGAAACCTACACAAAGCAATGATTCTCTGTCCTAAACCTTTAATTCTCATTTTTTTGCAGGCTTTAAACAAAAAAAAAAGATTCCTTCAAAGCCTATAAATAGAGCCAGTCTTAGACTAAAATGTGGGAGATCGGATGTTTGCCTCTAATTTTGTACTAACCCAAAAAATGGTGGAAAATTCACCCTTGCCTTGTTCTTTCTGAAAGGATATCTTCCTTTTCCTCATACTGCAATGGCTAAACCTCAGTTTTCAAAGGCAGGTATAGTAAAGCAGCATCCTAGAGACATATCCTAAGAAGCAGTTACAGTGAAGACTTTGAAGTCCTCTCTTCCCACACTGCTAGATGTTCCTGCTACAGTTGGCTTATTTGTCAAACAGAGTACTAATTGTTTCCTCCTAATAGAATTGCTGACAGGCTTAAAATAGCACATAGGATATAGGCACTGGTGGCTCATGCTTGCAATTCTAGCTATTCATGAGATCTGAGGATCAGGTTCAAAGCCAGCCTGGGTAGACAAATCTGTAATACTCCTATCTCCAATTAGCCAACAAAAAGCCAGAAGTGGAGATTTGACTCAAGTGGTAGAGCACCAACCTTGAGTGAAAAAGTCAAGGAAGAGCATGAGGCACTACTGGCACTAAAAATAAAATAAAAAATAAAAAAAATTAAGAACACTACATAGGAATAACTGAATACATTATTATCCTAGGTCTTTGAGGTTAAGATAGTATTTTATTTCTCCAGAAAGAAAAAAATATAATATCTATCTTCTTCCTTTATATTATTTAAAGCAACAGCAGAACAAGAGACAGAGAACAACTAAAAAGTTTCAGAAGATTTGATTTTTTTAAAAAAAAACTGCTACAATTACTATTAGAGTTAAGAGAATCACTAAGGAACGTAGAGTTACCTAAACACTAAGAATCACAGTTAATAATTTCCCTTCAGCCTTGATATTCTAGAATCCAGTGAGAATTGGAGATATAAAGGACTGTCTGATAGGAGCTAGATCTATTCTGACAGAGGAAAGAACCATTGCGATTACCATGATCTAAGTCTTAGTGGTGCCTTTCATTGCAAGCCTCCTGGCAAGGGATTATGGGCAAAGAAGTTCATAGGACAGATTGAGAGCAGATACAATCTGAAGATGATCAAAAATAACTCTAAGTTTCAGATTAAGCAGAAAACAACTAGAAAGACAGTCCTTGTTGAATTCTCTTCCAGTTCAATTGCAGAAAACAACTAGAAAGACAGTCTTTGTGGAATTCTCTTTCAGTTCAATTCCTTGAACTAAATTACATCTGTCATAGTTTTCAATGCCCAGCTGCCTTCTGGACTCAGCTGTCCAGAAATCAGCCTAGGTCCATGTTCTGGCCATTCTGGACAAGCTTTATCTGAACTGATCTTCACTGTTCAACTTTCATACCTGGGTTTTGAGGGCAAACTTCTTCATAGGTTATTCCTCATGGGATGGTTGTTTTCATAAACTTTAATGAATAATTTCTTAATAAATGATCAGGTTAATAGCAAAGCTGGTCCACACTGAACATTAAGCCTATTGAAGTAATGAATTAGACAGTTTTCTCTCTGTTGGTCCATAGTACAATATGATAAGATAGCAGGGGTGGAATGGGAAAATGGAAAACAGAGAAATAAACTTTTGAAAGATAATTCTGAGCTTCTTACAGTACTGCACATCTAAAGCAAAGCAAAGATAGCTCTACTTTTTAAAATAAGTTTTTCATTGTAAAAATACTGTACGGAGGGATTACAGTTACATGATCAAGGTAATGAATACATTTCTTATCAAGCATTGTTGCTGCCTCCTTTGTTTTTCCGCTATCATCCCTTCCCTCCCACCTCCACAACTACACTCCCCCTTGCCTCCCCACCTAAATTGTAAAGTTCATTTTTTTCCTCATTACTATTTTTTCAATTTTTTTATTGTGAAAATACTGTACGGAGGGGTTACAATTACATTAGCAAGATAATGAGTACATTTCTTATCAAGCATTGTAGGCTCCTCCTTTGTTTCCCCTTCCCATCCCTTCCCATCCTCCCCCCCACCCCCTCACCCAATCCCACTCCCCTCCCCCCCCCCCCCCCCCCCGCACCAAAGTTGTAAAGTTCGTTTTCAACATAACGACTTGTATATCTCACTGTTGCAATGGGTCCACCTGTATCCCTATTTAAACGATTTGTTTTTCCCCTTCCCCTCCACAAATTATACCGACATCAAATACAGTCAAAGCAGGGGTTATACTGTGGGGGAGGGACATACAAAGCAACAAAGAAATAAACATAAATGTGTTAGAAATAATCACATGAAAGAAAAAAAAACATTTGAATACATATCTTAGGGTTCATTTCCCTAACATCACCTTATCTGACCTTTTCTGCTTGACTCAGACATAGACTAGATATTGCAAATAAGGGAAACCATAGGTCCTATGTTTCTTTGGGCCTGGCTTACTTCACTTAATATAATTTTTTCCAAGATTTTCCATTTCCTAACAAATGGAGCAATGTCATTCTTTCTGATGGACGCATAGAATTCCATTGTGTATATATACCACATTTTCTTGATCCATTCATCTACTGAAGAGCATCTGGGTTGGTTCCATATCTTAGCTATAGTAAATAATGCTGCAATAAACATAGTTGTGCTGGTAGCTTTAGTGTGGTCTTGTTTGTAAACATTTGGGTAAATGCCCCAAAGTGGGATTGCTGGGTCATAGGGGAGCTCTATGTGGAGTCTTTTGAGGAACCTCCATACTACTTTATGATGGCATTTTTAGATGGAACCTTTGGGAGATGATTAAGATAAGAGCATACTAGAGATATCACATGTATGGTATTAGTATCTGTCATGAGTTGATGAAAATCTCATCTTCAATGCAAACTTGTCAGGAGGTAGGATCTAATGAGTGATATTTAGATAATGAATGCTTTATCCTTATGAGTGATTTAATTCTGATTATTAAAGGACTTTGAGGCTATAGATTCCATCTTTTGTTCTCTCTCTCTCTCTCTCTCTCTCTCTCTCTCTCTCTCTCTCTCTCTCTCACCTTATCATTTCCTTTCTGTTAAGAAATGAATCAAGAAAATGTGGTATATACACAAAATATAGTTTTGTTCATCTTTTAGGATAAATAATATCACTTTACTTGCAAAGAAATTGATAGACCTGAAAAATAAATTATGTTGAATGAAGTAAGTAAGGCCCAGAAAGACAAAGGACCCATGTTTTTTCTCACTTGTGGAAGTTAGAACTAATTTATAAATATATCCACATATACAGAAATGTATTAACTGAAGTATGGTACATTCAGGGGAGAATTCCAATGGTGTAACTCCTTACAACAACTAGCACAGTCTAACAAAATAAATACCAGTAAGTTGGTACTTGAGGTCAAAGGGTAGATTAATGAAGAGAGTAAGCAGTGAAAGAATTCAGTCATAATACTCAATGTGTATCCTATGAAACCAGGAGAATTGAGAGGATGTTTCGGGTTGGGAGGGACAAGGGAGAATGATATATTGATTACAATGCATTGTACTCATATACTGACATGCATGTACAACTAATTAAAGATAATAAAAATGGAACTTTAAAAGATACATTGACTAAAAGGTTATAGTGGTAGCTCATGCCTGTAATCTTAGCTACTCAAGAGGCTGAGATCTAAGGATCTCAGTCCCGGTAGAAAAGTCTGTGAGACTTATGCTCAAGGAACTGCCAAAAGCTGAAAGTGGAGCTTTGGTTCAAGTGATAAAGCACCAGCTTTGAGCAAAAAAGTAAGGGATAGCCACTAAGCCCTGGATTCTTTCACTAGCTAACTTCTTGATCACATGTATCATTGCAGCTTTTACTATTTGAGGTCCTACACTGATAAATTCCTGTACTTTATGAATTACCTAGTCTGTTGAATTCTGTTACAGCAATATGAAATGTGTCATGGGGGGATAAAGAGGCCACGTTCTTTCTCTTTCTACCATATAAAAAATATAGCCAGGCCAGACACCGGTGGCTCATGCCTGTAATCCTAGCTACTCAAGAGGCTGAGATCTGAGGATCATGGTTCAAAGCAAAAAAGTCCAGGAGACTTATCTCTAATAAAACCACTAGAAAACCGGAAGTGGTGCTGTGGTTCAAGCAGTAGAGTGCTCACCTTGAGCTGAAGAACACAGGGACAGCGCCCAGGCCCAGAGCTCAAGCCCCATAACTGACAAAAAAAAAGAAAAGAAAAAGAAAAATTATAGCAAGGACTTGTCCATCTGTAAATCAATTGAGAAGAAGGCTCCTATTAGGAAATAGATCAATTGGAAACTTTACCTTGAACTTTCAGTCCTCAAAACTCTGAGAAATGCACAGCAGCCAGAACTAAGACACACCAATGAAGCCAGGGCAGGTTAACTCATTAGAGTAGAAATAAGGTAAAAATCCCACATACTCATAATTCTTGGCAGGAATTTGGACTTAGTTTAATAACATAAATTTCTATAGATAATGGCTGGTATTTAAGCCATGAAAAAAGGAACATTGAGTTTTTTGAGAAGTTTTGTTAGCTGTTTCCAGTTTTTAGTCAGTTCCCACTCTGACAAATTTAAAAAAATGTTAATAGAAAATATTTTACCCAAAGGGTTTTAGATTTTTATTATATTAAGGAGTTGTACAAAGTAGTTATGATTTAACAAATCAGTTTATAATGCATCTTGATGAATTTTACAACTGTCATCATTCTCCCTCATACCTAAAGGGGTTTTTTTTTGGGGGGGGAGTCCAGTCGTGGGGCCTGAACTCTGGGCCTGGGCACTGTCCCTCAGCTCTTCAGCTCAAGGTTAGTGTTCTACTACTTGAGCCACAGCGCCACTTCCGGCTTTTTTTTTTTTTTTGCTTATGTGGTGCTGAGGAATCAAACCCAGGGCCTCATGCATGCAAGGCAAGCACTCTACCACTGAGCCACCTTTGCAGCCCCCCATACCTAAAGGGTTTTAAAAGCTTTTGTAAAATCTGAAGATATTTTATTTCTGAGCTAACACATCAGCTTTAGCCATTGTACCATTTCTGGTAGATCTAGAAAAAGACCATCCTAAGACACACACACACACACACACACACACACACACACACACACACACACACACACACACACACACACACACACACACACACACACACACACACACACACACACACACACACACACACACAAAAGCACATTATATTTTGTAACTAATTGTCCAGGAAACACAATCTATTAAAATGCCTCTAGAATGGGTAGATTTGATCCAAGTACAGTATTACATATATGGAAATAGCACAGTGATAAACCTTTGTACAATCTGTATAGGCTAGTATAAAAAAAGAGGGTAAAACATGGGTTATGGTGTAACTCAGTGATTGACAGCTTGTATCGCATGTTACCATAACATGCAATACATGGGTTTAATCCCAAGCACCACAATGAACAATAAATAAATTCCTAATTCCTAAATAAAGCTTTACCCTTCTCAATATATTTCCTAGTCACTTCACCAGGCAACACCCCTTGAAGTCCAAATTCTCCATATCAAATTTTCTTTCAATTTTACTTCTTTCTTTATGAACTTTCACATGTTATACATTACTAAAAATCTCTATTTCCTTATAAAAGAGAAAGAGAGAGAGAGAGAAAGGAAGGAATAAAGAAAGAAAGGAAGGAGGGAGAAGAAAGAGAGAAGCAAGAAAAGAAAGCAAACGGTAGTTCCAAAAAGTAGCAGTGAATGTGACATTTCTCTCAGCAAAATGTCCCTCAATGTGAGATGCTCTAAGAAGAAACATAAGGTGTAAAAACTCGGATTTGATTTCATTCTTGGAGTGATTTTTCTGGCTCACATCACTTCAGCAGCCCTTGGAACAGAAACTCAATCTCTGAGCTCTAAAGAAATTTTTATTCAAGATGGATTTCTGGATTTTGCACAACTAGATTTGGCAAGTATCCAATTTGCTGTTGCAATAGTGAGTTGTGTGAGTATAGTAAAAAGATTTCATATTTCAGCTTTCTAGACAAGCCTGTTCCCTTGTAGTGAACTTTGTGTGAAAAGAGTTAGTCAAGTGTTTCAGGCAAGATGCTGCTTCCTCCCAAACCTTAGCCAAAGTTCACTTTGCTCACTTTGTTCACAATGCATATTCTCTATCTTCTTTCAACAAAATTATTATAAATATTTCCAACCCAGAAGAAAAATAGTCTAATAACATGATACATGTGAGTGTTCAAATGAAGAAAATAAAACCAGGTAGTTAATGACTTAATAGTCATTGAAGTTAAAATAGTGCATTCCTTCCCACTGTTCTTAAAAATGACTTAACCAAGAAAGCAGCAAAATGTGATTTATAAAAACAAAGAAGCTAAGTTGTTTTTTTTTTTTTTGGAGTTAGAAAAGCAAGCTTCCCAGTTTGCCTTCCCACTTTTTAGTTGTGTGATCTTAACCAAGATAATCTCTGTTAGATCTAGTTTCTTAATCCATAAAAAAAAGAGAGTTCTGGGGAAACGTTAAGGAAGGGGTGACATTGTTCAAACAAAGTAATATACTCATTACCTGACTTAGAAAATGGTAGCCTTTCCATACAACACCTTAATACTAACAATAAAACTATTTTGTGAAAGGGAAAGCTTCTGAAAATATCTACTAGAATGTACTATTTGGAAACATAAGATGTTTAAATTCATCATATTCTGGAAATATCAGCTGATTTCATCATTATTGTTTGTTTTTACTATCTTGCCTCTTATGGTACATTATCCATTTCCTCAAATAAATCAAGCTTAAGATACGATTGACTATAAAAACAGATTCTTTACATTTGGATGTGTATTTTTAGCCAGAAGAAAGTAACAGCAAGCAACAGTTAGAGAAGTCTCTTCTTGTGTGGTTACAAATGTGGGAGAGATAAAAGAAGCATGCATGCAAAAAGTATCTTCAATATGCCTCTGAATTAATTTAAAAATAGTTTGGGCATTAAAGTATGACAGAAATTATTTTGGAGGCTGGGAGTTTGCAGAAGGTAAAGGAGGAATTTGTTATCCACATTGCAGGTGTAAAGCAGATTAAAAACAAACTTAGAGAACATATATAAGTCTTCAAACTAGAAATTGTTCATTTCCACTGTCTTCATCAAGACATATAAGCATTCTATTTATCTGTATTGTTTTCTCCTTTCACACAAATGACTGACAGATTAACTACTCAAGTATGAAGAAAGCCTGCATATTTCTTGGGTCCAAAGTCATGTATACTTTCCAGGTAAAAGGTCACCTCCAGGCCAGACCCTCCTGGAAAATTCTCCTGACTATCCCCGCATATCAATCTGTGGCTCAGCTTACTTTGTTAAATTTCTCATATCTGGTCATAAGGGTTGCAATTCTTCTTTCATCACAAACATCCTATAGGGTTGTGGAAGACCATCATCCTAGATGTGACAAATTTTGGAGATTGACTTGTAAACTATACCTTTCCAATTGATTCACACGTTGTAGGCCAGTTAATGTTCCTATGGGGGTTTGTTGGGAGAGAAGTTTGTTCTCCCTCAGATAGTCTGTTAGCACTCATGAAGCAGATATCCTTAAGGCAGGGCCAATGAGCTCACACAAAAGTATGAAATGACTCATTAATGAAGCCCATGCACAGATTCCTCTGATATGCTGCAACACTCTGACTTTGAGGGCTAATTCATGGATATTTGGGGTTTTTTTGTTGTTTGTACATATGTGTGGGGTGTTGTTTCTGGGGCCTGAAATTAGGGCCTATACACTGTTTCTAAGCTTTTTCACTCAAGGCTGGTACTCTACCATTTGAACCACAGCTCTACTTGCCAGCCTATCAGTGCTTAATTAGAAATCAGAGTCTTATGGCCTTTCCTGCATGGACTGGCTTTGAATTTTGATACTCAGATATCAGCCTATTAAATGGCTAGGGTTACATGCATAAGCCATGGGTACCCAACTTTAATTTTTGTTTTAATATGTTTCTAGTTACCCTCAGATTAGCCTTTACCCAAATATTGGGATCTGCAAACTATTAATTTCAAATATAAAGCAAAACCCTAGAAAAGAATAGACAACAAAACATATCCTTTAAGTTACATAAAGAAGCAAACATCCCCTCCAGGAAATTAATACTCTTAATTCTAAACTTACTGGCTGAGAAAGTTTTGAAAAGCTTTGTTTCTTTCCTGAAATCAAAAGTCAGTTTGGCTTCATTTCATTTTTCCCATTCAGAACATATGGGAATATTCCCCAAACATCAGGACAGCTGGTCTTTTTGAAATCTGGGGGAAAAAAAGAATGAAAAAACTGATGCTTACTCGCACTATAGAAAAAGAATCCTCACTGCTGGCAAAACAGCTGTTGTGATTTCTGACGGGTATGGTAATGGTTAAAGCAACACAATTTCCTGTTTAAATGACAATTTTGGAAAAGAGAGAGATCAATCATTGTTTACAAATTGAGTTGTAATAATATCAGTCTCCTGCTTTTAACTCAGTCCGTTTAGAATGTTTCCAAACATAGAGAAGACTATCACACAGTCCAACAGATCCTATTTTGACTGACTTTCTCAGTTTACATTTATTTAAATAGCTGAGATCTTCTGGTAGGCCTACATTTTCTGGAAGTTATTATTCTGCATTTTCTTCTAAGATAACTAGTTGTACCTGAAAGTCATCAGTAAATGCTCAAGGAAGAAAAAAAGTCAATTTATCAAGTCAAAAAGATGTCTTTAGAGTTTAAACTGTAGCTTAAATCATATATGCACTCAGGGGCAAGACAGAATTTCATGTTCTTGTGTAGGGTACTTGGTCCAGTGGCCAGACAACCTTATCAAATCTCAAATATTCTCTTAAAAATCTTTTCTGAGCAAAAGTGACAGAATTTCTTACAATGTCCACCATTTGAAACTGAATCTATAAAACTATTCCTCTATCCTCTCTGTTTTAATTTTTAAAAAAGAACTTTTTTGTAAATGTTAGAAGGAAATAGCTTCCCTGGATTTAAAATGATGAATTCTAACTAAAATCTTGGCAGATATTTAGTTAAGAAAATAGTTGAAGATTAAAAATAGAATAAGTCCCCATGTGCACCTCTGGCCAAACAGCTGGCAAGAGCAGCATTATATGCATTATATACTAGATGGCCATCTCATTGAAATGACCTTCATGCTCACTACTGATGGACAAGTGGTTTGGCAACAAAACTGAGGTTGTTTTCTTTGTTAAGCTCTTAATTCATATCACCTGGCAATGATTTTCACTGCCAGGTGATATGTATTAAGCTCCTGCTATGTGCCATAAGAAATGGAGCTCAAAGTTTTACAAATACGATTCACCTTAATCCTTTCATTATACACACAGTCTTGAAGAAATTACTCCATTTGAGTGAACCTAGGCAGTTTTAAATTATCCATCATTTATCTTACAGTCCTTCAGCATGGGCAGTTTTAGTTTTACCATATTCCCTGGAGTAGTCAGTAATCTCAGAAGTATATCATGGAGAAAACACACCAGACAGAGCTACGCAGAAGTTTGAAAGAATAATCAAGATATGCAATCCAGAAACTGATCTTCTGAATTTTCCATTTATCTTTGTTTCTGAACCAAATCAGAGATTTCATAATTTAGAATGTTGTGGGGTATTTGCATTAATAACAACAACAAAAATCACAAGGGAACAAGTTGTTTAGGGGTCAACTCACAAGATTGCCAGTTATTTGATATGCCCACATGATTCCAACATGAGTTTCTGTAACTTAGATACTCTGGATTTGAACTATTACGTTTAATGGCCTCCTCTGATTTCATCCTCCATGGGCATATGACTTAGTTTAGTTAATCCTTGATTGTTAAGCGGATATCAGACAAGAGAAGAAAAACGGGGAGAGGGGAAGACAAGATCTTCCAAGATGATCACACACCTGACACCACCAGAATCCTTACCTTGGTAAGCCAGGGCTTTATCGTACCCTATCTATTCTCCCAGATTTGATATCTGTATTAGTTTGCTAAAACTACATCAACAAAATACCACAGGTAGGGTAGCTTATTCAACAGAAAGTTATTTTCTCACCATTCTAAAGACTGAAAGTCAAGGACAAGGTGTGAACAGGCATGAATTCTCCGGGGGCCTCTCATCTTAACTTGCACATTGATCCTTTGTACCATGTACTTTCCTGTGTCACGTGGTCTTTCCTCTGCACACAAGCAATCCTGGGGTCTTCCTGTGCCCTCTTATCTTTGTTTCATAAGCATACTGTAGATTGGATAGGGGCTCACCTGAATGGAATCATTCCAAACTAATGACACTATTTCCAGAGTACCACGTTCTGAAGTTCTGGAGTTAGGCTTTACTATATGACTTTGGGAAGGACAATTCAGTCCATTGAAAGCATCTCATCAATTCTAATTGCAAGACATTTTGTCACCTATGCCTCTTTATTGGCATTTTTGCTCCTTTTTTTTAAGTCCTCAAGTTCAAGCTCTACCTGGAATGTCAGTCTCCACATATACTTCCTTCAGATTTCATACATCCAAGTGTTCTTCATATCACTGCCCAGCTCGGCATTTTTGAATGCATCTCTTTTTCTGAGAAGGAAACTGTACAGTTGGATTTATGAAAATAAATGCTTGCAATTTTCATTAATATTTTTCATATTCAAATTTAATTATTGGTTTACTTGGTTGATGACATGATCATCTTAAATTTTTTTGACAGCTCCTAAGGCTGAGAACCACTGCAGAATGAAACCTCTATCTAGGTCCCTAGAAAAGATGTACAATTATTTCTAGTAATACACCAAGAGATGGGAAAACCAAGTCTTCAGAATTAGGGTTCACTCTTCTCTTCTTGCAGAAGCCTGGGATTCACATGCAGTTTGGAGAATAGTGTGGAGGCTCCACACACACACACCAGTAAAAAAAAGTGTCCCTAACTTTTTTTGTTGTTGTTGTTCAGTCATGGGGCTTGTTCTGGGCCTGGGCGCTGTCCCTCAGCTCTTCAACTCAAGGCTAGTGCTCTACCACTTGAGCCACAGCATCACTTCCAGTTTTCTGAGTGGTTTATTGGAAATAAAAGTCTCACAGACTTTTCCTGCGCGAGCTGGCTTTGAACCGTGATCCTCAGATCTCAGCCTCCTGAGTGGCTAGGATTACAGGCATGAGCCATGGACTCCCCCAGCTGTCCCTTACTCTTAAGGCAGAGAGGAGGTGTTTATGGCAATCAGTCATAAGATATAACAGGTATCTCTGAATTTTGAGAAGATTACATAGTGTGAGATACTGAAATAAGATCAGCCTTCAGAGTGAGTATGTGTGTGAGTGAGAAAGGGGTGATAGAGGGGAAGAGGAGAGAGGAAATAGAGGGAAGGAGAGAGAAGAGGGACAAAGAGAGAGAGGGAGGGAGGGGAGAGGGAAGAAGAAGGAGGGGAGAAAAAGGAAAGAGAAGGTAAGAAAGAAGGTAGGAGGAGGGAGATAGGGAGATTATTTCTCTGGTCATAGCTTGCAATTTGAGGAGATGAAAACAAATGTTCACATTGTCCACCTTGGACAGATTTGACCTGGAGACTTCCTAAAAGAGTATCCATCTAAAAGGACTAAACAAACCCCTGGGGATACATGGTTTGAACTCACCTGTGTGGTTGCTAGGCAGACAGGCAACCAATAAGCCATGGCCTTAACTCTTTTGGCTTCACCTTTTGTTATTTTTTTCTGTTTTCTTTTCTTTTTGTTTCTTTTCTTTTCATGAGTGTGTGTGCGTGCCATGTGCCAGTCATGGGACTTGAACTCAGGACCTGAGCACTGTCCCTGAACATTTTTTGAATTGCTGCTGTTGTTGTTGTTTGCTCAACACTTGTACTCTATAACTTGAGCCACAGCTCTACTTCCAACTTTTTTTGGTAGTTAAGTGGACATAAGAATCTTGTGGCCTTTCCTGCTCAGGCTGTCTTTGAACCACAATCCACAGATGTCAGTCTCCAGAATAGCTAGGATTATAGGCATAATCCTGGAATCTGGCAAGCTTTTGTTGTTTTTCTAATAGGAAACAATTGCGTTTTGTTTGGATTGGCCTGAACGATGATCTTCCTATTTGTAATTCCCGCATGAAAGATGACAGGTACATAACACTATGCCAGCTTTTATTGTGTCTTGCAAACTTAAGTAATACTATTAATCTAGCTTCTCAAGTTGTTAGCATTCCAGGTATGAACCACTCTGCCTTGCTGAGGCTATAGATTTTTTTCTAGTATTATTTAACAAACTACTTACTATATTATGTTCTAAAAGACATTTGTCTACCATGGAATTAAATGTGTATCCTAAAAGATAAATTGTTAGAGTGAAATTTGTACATGTTAGGTGATTTTTTTAAAAATTATATTGCTATAATAATGAAGCAACTATTCAGACTAAAGGGTTTTAAGAAAAATTTACAGATCTAGGGCCATATTTTTAAACCAGTCATTTCATAATTTACAAATACTACAATAAAACAAAAATCTAGAAACATACAGAATGTTCTCAAAATCTTGATAGAATTCATTTTTAAAAGGTCTTTAAAATATAAATGCAACCTACAATACTTCAGTAATGATATAAGTAGTGAACAAGAGTTTCATAGTCCAGAAATGTACCAAATTGTGCATCAAATATTAAAGAACTGTTGAATTAAGAGTGAGTGCTACATCTGGGGGAAGATGGGGGGAGGGCACAGAATCAGTAGAAAGCAGGTGAAAAATACCACAGTAGGGGTCCAGAGGAAGATGGCCAAGGAGAAGCTGGCGGCTAAACAAGCTCTCCTATAGTAGCACTTTTGGTGTTTCAATGAACAGTCCTAGGCTAGAGAATCACCAAGAGTGCCATCAGAGTTTGGCCAGAGAGGAGAAATCAAGGCAACTTGGTTAAGGAGAGAAATCTGAGCACTTACCAGTGTCTGCAGTGATGGCAGCGGTGGCTGCTGTCGCAGCCGCCATATCAACAAAGAGAGCCCAGGCCAAAGGCACCAGATGCAGTATGTGAATGGATTCTACTCACCGCCAGTAAGATCTGACAAGGAAAAGAAATCTTCATCCTGCTGACCACAGACCATGGATGGCTCAGAAACCAAGAGACCTCACTCCTTCTCACAGAGCAGCAGTGGGAAGGTAGCTCCTCCCCCGCCACTGGAGAAGAACCCCATGTTTGATACTGACAAAGACCAGGCCAGAGCAGCTAGCTCCAACTCAGGCCTTGGAAAAAAATAATAGGAGCCATTCAACAAGTCACAGGAACCTGACCTGCCAGGCTCAGCTCCATCCAGGGGAAAGTTGCCCTTCCCAAGCAGAGAAGTTCCGCCCCCAGAGGAGTGACTTTCTTCACTGGGTAAACAGAGCTAGAGACTGCCCCTCCTCACTGCAGCCTAGGCAGCAGACTCAGCAGCAGGTGGGGTAAAAGAAAAACAATTGAAACTCAGTAAACAAATCCTGAGAATGGCTCCAGGCTGGGCTCTGTGAGTGTCTCCAGAGGTAGCTCCTCAGGGAAAAGGTACTGATTGCTGATAGGCCTCAACACTACTCAGAAACTGGCCTCATCACAGCAACCCAAACTAGAGGAAATAGCCATCTCTCTCTTTCGTGAAACTCAAAGCAGATCTCCCTCCCACTGAACTAGCCTGGGAGGAGGGTCACAAAGTCCTGGGTAAGGCAGAGTGTCTTTCTGCCTACTCAAACAAACTGACTTAAGAAACCAATCAAGCCACAGAAAAACCAAACACCAGAAGCAAACCAGAGATTCTACCAAGAGACACAGGGGAGATAAAAGATCTTTCCCCCACACCCCCAAAAATATCAAAGAATTCTTTTTTCTACCTATTTTTTTAAGTTTGAAAAAAAAGTTTTCTATTCTTTTCTTTCATAATTTTAATTTTAGGTGTGTGAGTGTGTGTGTGTGTGTGTGTGTGTGTGTGTGTGTGTGTGTGTGTGTGTGTGGTATGTGTGTGTTTAAACTCGTTTCCATTTGGGCCTTTTTTTTTTTTTGCATGACTTAATTACTGTTCTGCTCATCCCCAGATATATACCCATCGTTGATTATTAGACTTTATTGTGTGCATACTTAATTCAGAAATTTATTACTCAATTCACAACCTCTTAGGCTTAACTCCCTTAATAGTAGTATTATTTATTTATACTTATATAATTTTTAAGTGTTCCATTTTTCAATTTTTATTTTTTCATATTTCCTTTTTTATCTCTCTCCTCCTGTCCTTCTATTCTTATATCAGTATTATTTCTTTATACTCATATAATTTTTAAGTATTTCATTTTTTAAATTTAAATTTTTACTTTTTTCATTTTTTCTATTTATCTCTCTCCTCCTTCCATTTTGTTCTATCCATTTCCTCTCTGAAATTAGGGAGTGGTTAATTCCCCCTTTCTTTTACTTCTCCACATTCCTCTAATCCTATTTTTCCCCACAATTCTCCCTAAACCTATTAATTTCTGCTCTTCTGAATCCCTCTTTGTCATTCTTAGCCCATTATCTATAGTTGTTTGATATTGAATTAGATTGCATCTGTTGAACTAGATTGTATCTTCATCCATTTTCATTGTGTCAATCAATCTGTGCAACTACAGGACTCTGGTTGATGCTTGCCTTAAAATAGTGTTCTAGTATGAAATTGGTGTTGGTTTCATACCAAATGGGCAAAACAAGCTGGACAAACAGAAGAAAAATGGCAAGTCCAGGTATTTCAACTCCAACTCATGATAATCAGGAGGCAGAACAGTTAATGAATAACCCAGTTAAAGCAAGAAGATTGTGGTGTATATTTGATGAGTTGTTGAAATCGATTGGCCAAGATTTTGTTGAGAAGTTATGCATCATATTCATCAAAGAAATGGGTCTATAGTTCTCTTTCTTTGATGAGTCCCTGCTTGGTTTTGGGATAAGGGTTATCCTGGCTTCATAAAAATTGTGGCAGTGAATTTTTGCTTTCAATTTCATTGAAGAGATGGAGTAGTATTGGTGTGAGTTCCGCTTTGAAGAAGGCCTTGTAGAATTCAGCTGTAAATCCATCTGATCCTAGACTTTTCTTGGGTGGGAGGTCTTTTATTGCTTCTATTTTGATGCTTGATATGGGTCGGTTAAGTTGGCTCAAATCATATTGGTTTAGTTTGGGCATGTCAATATTTGCTAGAAATTTGTCCATATCTTTCAGATTCTCAAACTAATTAGCATAAAGGTTTGAGAAGTATCCCCTGATTATATTCTGAATCTTGGCTGTTTCTGTAGTGATGTTTCCATTCTCATCTGTGAGTTTGTTTATTTGGGTGTGTTCTCTTTTTTCTCATAAGATTTGCTAAGGGTCTGTCAATTTTATTAATTTTTTTAAGAACAAACTCTTTGTTTTGTTCATTCTTTTTATAGTTTTTTTGGACTCTAATTCATTTAATTTGGATTTAATTTTAATTATTTATTTCCATCTACTGGATTGGGGTTTAGCTTGTTGTTATTTTCAAGAAGCTTTAGGTGCCTCATTAACTTGTTAGTTTCAGATCTTTCCAATTTGTTAATGTAAGAGCTAAGAGCTATCAACTTGCCTCTGAGTACTGCCTTTGCTGTGTCCCAGAGGAGCTGATAGTTTGGGTTTTCATTTTTGTTAAATAGCATGAACATTTGAATTTCCTTTCTAGTCTCTCCCATGACCCACTTGTGGTTCAACAGTATGTTGTTCAGGCTCTATGTGTTACAGTATTTCCTTTGGTGGCTTTTGGTGTTGAATTGCAAGTTTATTCCCTTGTGGTCTGAGAGAATGCAGGGCATAATTTCAATATTTCTGAAATTGGACAGATTTGTTTTGTGGCCTAGAATGTGGTCTATTTTGTAGAATGTTCCATGTGCTGCTGAGAAGAAGGTGTAATCTGATGCTGCTGGGTGAAATATTAGGAAAATGTCTATTAAGTCTAGTTGATCTATGCAGATTTTGAGAAACGAGGTTTCTCTGTTGAGTTTTTCCTGAGTTGATCTATCTAGTGGGGATAGTGGTGTGTTAAAATCCCCAACAATTAATGTCTTTGGATCTATGTAAGATTTGAGGGAAAATAGTGTTTCTTGGATAAATTTGGATGCTCCGTTATTTGGTGAGTAGATATTTAGAATGGTAATATCCTGCTGAAAGAGAGATCCCTTAATTAGTATGTAGTGACCTTCTTTATCAGTTCTTATTGATTTAAATATGAAGTCTATTTTATCTGATATTAGGATTGCAACGCCCACTGTTTATGTGGGCCATTTGCTTGATATATTTTATTCCAGTTTCAGAATGTTTATTTTTGTCAGCAAATAAAAGAAAAAAGACAGCAAATAGAAGGATCTTGTTTTTTAATCCAACTGGACAGTCTATGTCACTTAATTGGAGAGGTAAGATGCTTCATATTGAGGATTAGGAGTGAGAGTTTTTGTCTGTCCCTACATTTTTATCCATATTGGGGAGGGGAGGGGAGCTGTGCCTTGGCTGTTCCTGTTGTGATTATGTATTTCTCTGTTTGTGGACTGCTTCATTGCCTATATTCTGTTCTTGTTGGTTTTCTATATGTAGAATGTCTTTGAGGATTTTTTTTGAAGAGCTGGTTTGGTAGTGATATATTGCTTCAGATTTTTCTTGCATACACCACTATCAAACCGGATTCATTTCAGGGATGCAAAGCTGGTTTAATATACAAAAAAACAAATAATATCATTCATCACATCAACAAGAGAAGGGATAAGAACCACATGATTATCTCAATAGATGCAGGAAAAACATTTGACAAGATCCAACACACCTTTATGATGAAAGCTCTGGAAAATTAGGAATCCATGGAATATTCCTCAATATAATAAAGGCTGTATATGACAAACTGACAGCCACCATTATACTTAATGCCAAAAAGTTAAAGCCATTTCCTCTAAATTCAGGAACAAGACAGGGATGTCCACTCTCTCCACTCCTCTACAATTTAATATTAAAATGCCTAGCTACAGCAGTAAGACAAGATGCAGACATCTTTCCCAAATAGGGAAAATTGAAGTAAATCTCTTCCTGTTTGCAGATGACATTATCTTGTATTAAAAGAATCACATGGACTCCACTACCAAATTATGCAAGCTGATTCAAGACTTTGGCAAAGTAGCAGGGTATAAAATTAACCCTCAGAAATCAATGGCTTTCCTGTATGCCAATAATGAGAAGAGCACAGCTGAAATTAGGAAAGCAACACCTTTCGTAATAGCCCAACAAAAAACAAAATACTGAGGAGTTATCTTAAAAAAAGAGGTGAAGGACCTGCATGAAGAAAACTTTAAAAACCTGAGAAAGGAAATTAAACCAGAACTAAGCAAGTGGAAAAACCTCCCATGCACCTGTATTGGAGGATTAACATCATGAAAATGGAAATGCTGCCAAAGACTATCTACAAACTCAATGTGATGCCTATCAATATCCCAAACTCATTCTTTAATAAAATAGAAGGAGCAATCCAAAAATTCATATGGAGCAATAAAAAAACCCAAATAGCAAACAAACAAACAAACAAACAAACAAAAACAGTAGAAAGAACAGCGCTGGAGGAATATCAATTCCAAATTTCAAACTCTACTACAAAGTTGTAGTAATCAAAACAGCTTGGTACTGGCACAAGAACAGACCTGAGGACCAAGAGAATAGAACTTCAGACCCAGAAATGAACCCACAAACCTACAGCCACCTAATCTTTGACAAGGGAGCTAAAGAAATAGAATTGTAGAAAAGCAGCCTTTTCAGTAAATGGTGCTGGCAAAATTGGTTAAACACTTGTAGAAAAATAAAGCTAAATTTGTATATATCACACTGCACCAGACTCAATTCCAAATG
The DNA here is from genome assembly GCF_024711535.1 of Dipodomys merriami. Taxonomy (NCBI): domain Eukaryota; kingdom Metazoa; phylum Chordata; class Mammalia; order Rodentia; family Heteromyidae; genus Dipodomys; species Dipodomys merriami. Next base: position 12,692,973 of record NW_027206512.1, read on the forward strand.
GATCAAAGACGTCAAAGTCAAAGCAGATTCCATGAAAACATTACAGGAAGGAATAAGAGAAACTCTAGGGCTTCTTGGCACAGGCTGAAATTTTCTTAATAGAGACCCAGAAGTACAACAAATCAAAGAAAAATTGCACTAATGGGATTGCAAGAAACGGCAGTGCTTCTGTAAGGCAAAGAACATAGCTAGCAAGATCAATAGAAAGCCCACGGACTGGGAGAAGATCTTCACTAGCCGTACAACAGACAAGAGTCTCATATCTAAAAGATGCATAGAACTCAAAAAACTAAATCCCCCAAAAACAAATCCTCAAAGAAACAACTGCCTGATAAATAAATGGGCTAAGACTTAAAGAGAAACATCTCTGAGGAGGAAATAAGAATGGCCAATGGATACATGAAGAAATGCTCAACTTCGCTAGCCATAAAAGATATGCAAATCAAAACAACATTGAGATTCCACCTCACCCCAGTTAGAATGGCTTTAATCAAGACATCTAATAACAACAGATGTTGGAGGGGATCTGGCTAGAAGGGAACACTACTACATTGTCGATGGGAGTGTAAACTTGTTCAACCACTTTGGAAAGCAGTATGGAGGTTCCTTAAAAGACTCCACATAGAGCTCCCCTATGACCCAGCAATCCCACTTTTGGGCATTTACCCAAATGATCACAAAGAAGGTCATACCAAAGATACCCACACAACTGTGTTTATTGCAGCATTATTTACCATAGCTAAGATATGGAACCAGCCCAGATGCCCCTCAGTAGATAAATGGATCAAAAAAAGTGATATATATATATATATATATATATATATATATATATATATATATACATATAATGGTATTCTATGCCTCCATCAGAAAGAATGACATTGCCTCATTTGTTAGGAAATGGAAAGAATTGGAAAAAATTAAATTAAGTGAAGTATGACAGGCCCAAAGAAACATAGGTCCCATGGTTTCCCTTGTTTCCAAAGACTAGTACATGTCTAGGACAAGCAGAGATGGTCAAAGGCTATGTACATATGTGCACATGAGATAATGTTAAGCAAAATGTACCCCAAACAGAGATGAAAGTGTTTTTTTTCTTTCTTGTTAGTGTTTTTATTGTACTTATAATGCACTATGCGATTCTTTTGTTTCTTTTGTATGTTCTCCCCCCACAGTAGAACCCCTGGTCTCACTGGATTTGATGGCTGTGTTCTGCACCTTATATACATTTTTGTAATTTGGGTAGGGGAAGGGATATTGGGGAATGCTTAAATGGGTATGTAGGCTGACCCATTGTGACAATGAGATGTACAGGACACTATGTTGAAAATGAACTTCACAATGTTGGGGGTGGGGAGGAGTTGGGATGGTGGGGAGAGAAGTGATAGTAGGGGATATAAAAGGAGAAGGTAAAAAATTCTCATTATGAAATGTACTCATTACCCTACTTATGTAACTGTAACCACTATGTACAACATTTTTAGAATAAGTATATTAAGAAAATAAGAGGAGCATGGAATAATGTATGTTACGCCCTAAAGACAAACAATTATGAACCAAGAATAGTGTACCCAGCTAAACTCTCCTTCATAATGGAAGGTCAAGTAGAAACCTTCCATAGCAAAGAAAAACTGAAGCAATATATCTCCACCAAACCAGCCAGACAAAAGATACGTAAACATGTCCTACACATAGAAGACCAACAAGAGCACAATAAAGGCCAAGAAACCACACCCAAACTGAGAATCCAAGAACCATAGAAAGAACTCAGTTGTCACAGCCCCCAAGAAGGTGGATAACATGACAAGAACTACCAAACACCTCTCAGTCCTCTCAATATTAATGGACTTAGCTCTCCAATTAAGCGACATAGAGTGTCAACTTGGATTAAAAAGTAACATCCTTCTATCTGTTGCCTTCCAGAGTCACACCTTGCCCATAAAAGCAAACATATTCTGAAATTGAAAGGCTGGAATGAAATATACCAAGCAAATGGCCCCATAAATAGTCGGGAGTTGCAATCCTAATATCAGATAAAATAGACTTCAAATTAAAATTAGTGAGAAGAGATAAAGAAGGTTGCTACATACTAATTAAGGGATCTCTCCTTCAGGAGGATATTACAATTCTAAATATCTATTCACAAAACAATGGAGCAATCAAATTTATCCAAGAAACACTACTTTCCCTCAAATCTCACATAGTTCCAAAGACATTAATTGTTGGGGACTTTGACACACCACTAATCCCAACTATATAGATCAACCTGGCAAAAACTCAACAGAGATAACACAGATCTAAACAACTACATAGATCAACAAGATTTAACAGACATCTACCGAATATTTCATCCAGCAGCAACAGAATACACATTCTTCTCAGCAGCACATGGAACATTTTCCAAAGTAGACCACACTTTAGGTCACAAAGCAAATTTGTCCAAATTCAGAAACATTGAAGTTATGCACTGCATTCTCTCAGACTACAAGGGAATAAAATTAGAACTCAACACCAAAAGCCCCAAAGAAAGACCTGTAACACATGGAGGCTGAACAACACACTATTGAAGCACCAGTGGGTCATGGAAGAGATTAGAAAGGAAATTCAAATGTTCATGATATTCAACAAAAATGAACACACAAAGTACCAGCTCCTCTGGGACACAGTAAAGGCAGTATGCAGAGGCAAGTTTCTACATCAACAAATTGGAGAGATCTGAAACCCACAATTTAATAAGTGTAGAGAGCTGCGAGAGGCCACACCTAAAAGATGGCGGCGGCTTCTGTCTTCCGCCCTCCCGATGGCGAGTGCTCTCTGTGGTAAACAACTCCTTATATGGCTAAGGCAAAAAATCTGGCTTGCTTCCGTACACCTGAGCCTATTGGTGGTTCCCACGTGGCGTATCAGGGTTGGCTATCCAGCAGATACTTAAGGCCATGTGGAACCCTCCCGGGGAGAAGAAGATGTTGTAAAAAGGTCCTGAATAAACTGCCTGAGAGAAGAATCAGCTGTTGTGTCTACTTTGCCGGTCAGGGTAGACGCAACAAGTGGCACCCAACGTGGGGCTCCAAAGCAGTAGCGAGGATTCAGAACTCCAGACAGTCAGGGTAGAGGCACCGGTAAGTTCCCAGAAAAGGAGGGAATCCACGACAAGAGCAGGGGAAAGTTCCCAGGTAAGAGGGGACTCCGTGGCAAGAGCGGGGGGGGGGGGGGGGGGGGGGAGGGGATTTTTGCTCTTCTCTGTAGACAAAGAGAGAGCGGCAACCCGGGGCTAGTTTATTTACTAGCTAAAAGCTAAAGTAAAAGATTATTTGAGAAACATGGGCGCTTCCTCTTCACACCCAGTTTTGCTGGCTCTTGAGGAGCTGTTATACTCAAAAAGGTTAAAGTTAAAGACAGGTACTCTAGAAAGATTTTTAAATGAATGCGATTCTGTTGCTCCATGGTTTGCGGTCTCAGGGAGCTTCACGGTAGCCTCGTGGGAGAAGTTGGGAGAGGACTTAGATATTGCTTATGAACAAGGAACACTTAAGAGTGGGGTAAGACCAATTTGGAAGTTAGTGAGAAGTTGCCTGGAGGATCAACGCTGCAGCGAGGTAGTGGAGAATGGGCAAGCAGCTTTAGAGAGACTGCAGGAAGAAAGATCAGAGAGAGGCAGTGTTGCTAGCGATACTGCAAAAGGGCCAAGGTCAAAATTATACCCCGATTTTACAGAGCTCGATTCCCTTGAGGAATCTGACTTCGAGGAGGTTCAAGCAATCATAGAACAAATTGAAAGGACAAAGATATCAGATAAAGGAAAAGAAGAGGAAAAGGAGTTAGGGAAAGATAGAGGGTGCTGCTGTGGGACTTCCAGACGCCCCAGAACACCGACAGTTCCCCCCCCCTTATAGGGAAGGTTTCAAGGTCTCGGGCTGGTCCTTCTACCCAGGGGCATGGAGAGAGGCACGAAGTGAGTTGCCCCAGACTTTTCCAGTATTTGTGGACACTAATCAGCAGAGATACCATAAGCCTTTAGACTTCAAGGTGATTAAGTCTCTAGCTGAGTCCGTACGTACATACGGAGTAACTGCATCCTTTACTGTTGGACAAGTCGAGGCATTAGAAAGGCATTGTATGACCCCCGGAGACTGGGCTAGTCTCCTGAAATCCTGCTTGAGCCCTGGACAATACTTGGATTGGAAAGCTTATTTAGTTAAATTTGCACATGAAGAAGCCGCAGCAAACCAAGCTGCTGGCAATCCTGCTTGGGATAGAGACATGCTTCTAGGTATAGGAAGGTTTGCCAACCAACAGATAGGATATCCAGTAGAAGTATATCAACAGATTAACAAGATGGGGATTAAAGCATGGAAAGCCTTGCCTAATAAAGGAGAAGTAAGTGGGAACTTAACAAAAATCATACAGGGGTCTACTGAACCCTTCTCGGACTTTGTAGCAAGGATGGTTGAGGCAGCAGGAAGAATCTTTGGGGACCCTGATGCGGCAATGCCCCTAATTAAACAACTAGTATTTGAGCAATGCACTAAAGAGTGTAGGTCTGCCATTACCCCTTACAAAAATCGGGGATTGGAGGCTTGGATGAAAATTTGCAGAGAACTTGGAGGGCCTTTAACCAATGCCAGATTAGCCGCTGCAGTCTTGCAGTTAACACACAAAAAGGGAGGAAGGACAGGGGCGTGCTATCACTGTGGGAAAGATGGACATATGAAGCGTAATTGTCCCCATAGAGGAGAGGGAGGTAGCAAGCTCCCGGGACCACAAAAACAGCCTGGCCTCTGTCCGCGCTGCAAAAAGGGGAAGCATTGGGCAAATGAATGCAGATCCGTTAAGGACATCAACGGCCAACCCCTAGAGCAGACAAAAAATGGGAAGTGGGGCCCTTGTCCCCAGGGCCCACAAATATATGGGGCAGTGGAGCAAGGACAATCAAAACTGGAACAGTGGCCAACATTACGGCACCCACAGAACCGCGAAGAGCCACTGCGGGCTCCGCAGGACTGGACCTCCACGCCACCACCAGACTCGTACTAACCCCCCAATTGTGCGTTCAATTAGTGGATACAGATTTCAAAGGACCCTTAGAACCAGGAACAGTAGGGCTGCTTTTGGGCAGGTCATCTGTTACTCTACGGGGTCTTAAAATACACCCTGGAGTAATAGACCCTGATTATACTGGAACTATTAAAATCATGGTTGAGTCACCAAAAGGAATTTTTGCTATATCTCCTGGTGACCGCATTGCACAGCTGCTTATTTTACCTAGCCTCCATGAGCATTTTGAAGCACAGCAACAGACTAGGGCAGAAAAGGGTTTCGGATCCACAGGAGTAGATCTGACATTTATATCTCTTGATTTGGACCAAAGACCAGTGCTAGAACTAAAAATAGACAATAAAAAGATATTAGGTCTTCTAGATACTGGGGCAGACAAAAGTATAATTGTAAAAAAGGATTGGCCGTTGGGATGGCCTATACAGACCTCTCCTCAAGTATTACAAGGCCTAGGATACGCAAAAACTCCTGAAATGAGTGCAAGACAACTCTCCTGGAAGGACGATGAAGGCCACTCAGGCACTATTCAGCCTTACGTGCTAGAGCTGCCAGTATCATTGTGGGGAACAGATCTGTTAAAAGAGATGGGGTTTACTCTGAGCAATGAATATTCAGCTGTTTCCCAAGATATGATGACTCACATGGGGTATCATTCTGGCTTTGGCCTAGGGAAATTTCTACAAGGCAATAAAGAGCCCATCCAAGTAAAACAAAAGTTAGGCAAACAGGGACTGGGTTTTTCATAGCGGCCACTGGGGCAGGCATTCCCATAGTTTGGAAGACGGGGGATCCAGTATGGGTGCCTCAGTGGCCACTGCCCTCGGAAAAGCTTGCTGCTCCTCAAACTCTAGTACAAGAACAGTTAGAACTGGGGCACCTTAAGCCTTCTGTTTCTCCTTGGAATACTCCTATTTTTGTAATAAAAAAGAAATCTGGAAAGTGGAGATTGCTACATGACTTGCGTGCAATCAATGGACAAATGCAAATTATGGGTCCAGTTCAGAGGGGCTTACCGCTTCTTTCTTCCCTACCTGAAAATTGGCCTGTTATAGTCATTGACATAAAGGATTGTTTCTTTTCTGTTCCATTATTTGCTGGGGACACTGAACGTTTTGCTTTTACCCTCCCTTCCTGTAATCATGAGGAACCGGACAAACGGTATGAATGGGTTGTACTTCCCCAGGGCATGGCAAACAGTCCAACCATGTGTCAGTTATTTGTGGCCAAGGCTCTTAAGCCGCTTAGACAAAAATATCCCAAGGTGCGCTGCATTCATTATATGGATGATATTTTGTTGGCCTCTAAATCAGAGCAATTACTACACAAAGCTTATGAGGAACTTACCAAGCTGTTAAATGCTAAAAGCTTGTTTATTGCCCCTGAGAAAGTACAACAACACTCTGTTGTTGAATATTTAGGGGCTACCATACATAAATCTCATATTGTACCCCAAAAGGTAGAATTGAGGAAGGATCATTTGAAAACCCTGAATGATTATCAAAAGTTATTGGGAGACATTAATTGGATCCGATGTTATTTAAAGCTGCCAAATTATGAACTTAAGCCCTTATATAACATGCTACAAGGAGACTCTGCATTAGATTCTCCAAGACAGCTTACGGATGAGGCACATGATTCACCACGAAAGGTAGAGCATGAGTTACAAAGGGCATGTTTAAAAAGAGTTAAGGAAGGTGAGCCAATTACTTTGTGTATTCTCCCTACATGTGTTCAACCTTCAGGGCTTTTATGGCAAGATGGCCCATTGCTTTGGATTTACCCAAAAGTTTCTCCGGCAAAATCCATTGAGTATTACCCTGCTGCCGTAGCCAGTCTGGAGTTGTCGGGGGTTCAGCAGTATGTCCAATATTTTGGCAATGCTCCATGCTTCATTATTGTTCCATATACTAATCATCAAGTACAAACATTATGTGCTACTGTAGATGATTGGGCAGTCTTACAATGTAGTTTTAAAGGACAGATAGATAACCATTTTCCAAAATATCCCATTAAATTTTCTAAAAGAACATCCTGTAGTTTTTCCTAAAGTTACCTCCTAAATCCCCTTGCTAGAGCTTGCAATATTTTTACCGATGGCTCTAAAACGGGATGCGGCGTGTACATGGTGGAAGGCCATGACCCAGTCCGCCACCAGTTTCAAGCCGGTGCTCCACAATTAGTGGAACTACTAATTGTTGTAAAAGTGTTTCAAACCTGTCCTTTTTCCTTTTAATTTAATTTCAGACTTTGCTTATGTTATAAATGCTTTAAGAGTCTTGGAGGCCGCAGGGCCAATAAAACAGGCCTCTCCTGTTGGATATTTGTTTTGTTGCTTACAACGATTGCTTTGGCAACGACAACACCCTTTCTATCCCTTACATATTTGCACCCATACTGGTCTGCCTGGCCCTTTAAGCGAAGGCAATGATATTGTTGATTGCTACACCCATCAAGATTGGATTTTTTTTAGTTCAAATTTGGATAGAGCAAAAACTTTTCATAATAACTTTCATGTTAACTCAAAAGCTTTACAAAAACAATTTTGACTTTCCTGTGTGGATGCCCGACAAATAGTTTTAGATTGCCCTCATTGTGTAATTTATCACCACTTACCTAGTGTTGGTGTTAATCCTTGAGGCCTTTTGCCTCTTAAAATATGGCAAATGGATGTTACTCATGTACCTGAATTTGGATGCCAGAAATTTGTACATGTTTCTGTAGACACATGCTCTGGCACTATATATGCCTCCCCTATGACTCGAGAAAAGGCACATCAGGTTATTACCCACTGCCTAGAGGCGTGGGCAGCTTGGGCAAACCAAAACAGCTCAAAACTGATAATGGTCCTGCATATGCAGGAAATCAATTTTTCTCCTTTTGCAAAGCAATGGATGTTCATCTTCTTCATGGGTTGCCCTATAACCCTCAAGGTCAAGGCATCATAGAACGTGCCCATCGCACGCTAAAGGAGACTTTACAAAAACAAAAAGGGGGAATTGGCCATGGCCGTACCCCTAAGGAAAGGCTTTCTCTTGCTTTATTCACTATTAATTTTTTAAATTTGGATGCTCAAGGCCTGTCTGCGGCGGACAGGCATAACAAGTCTCAAGATCTAACAAAAGGAATGGTAAAATGGAAAGATATTTTGACAGGGCTCTGGCGCGGGCCTGATCCCGTGCTAACATGGGCACGAGGTTCTGTTTGTGTTTTTCCACAGGACCAACAGGATCCGGTTTGGGTACCTGAACGATGCGTTAAGAGGGTCCAAGGAGAAGAAGCACAAGATGCAAGGGGTGGTGATGATTCTTCTGATCACCCTCACAACGATACAGCCTGTAAGACCAGTGCCGAGATGGGGGATCCTGTCCGTGTTCCCGAGACCGATGCCCTTATCTTTTAGGCAATTGGACTGGAGAGTTTGACGGTTTGATGGATCGGCTCCGAGTTGCCATCTTTACAGTGAATTCGACCCGAGTAGATGCCGGCCTGGTGGAGGGATTGTCGTCATGGATTTCTGCGGCTATGAACCACTTTAAGGAATGGGCGGGTTTGGGAGCCCTAACTGGCCTCCTGGTTTTAGCCACCCTGGTATTCCTGTAGTGCATTTGCAAAATTAGGGGTTCTCAGCATCACAATGCAGCCATGATTATCCAAGCCTTTACAGCCATTGAGGCGGGTCAGTCCCCCCAAGCGTGGCTTGCCACCCTAAAACAGTGAACATAGATTGCAAAGCCAAAGTACTGCAGTCGAGAGGCATGAGTTTTGCCCTCGAGGAGAGCATGTTTGATTGCACATGGGTTCGATTCACCTTTTCCCGTCATTGTGAAAAACAAATCGATGGACAGGCTGAGTCATCCCTAGAGAAGGCGCCCTCTGGGAGAAGGTTTGTATGCAGTCCTTGCATTGCACAACAGGGATCAGACCTCTGTTCTCATCTGTGTTCTTTAAACAAAAAAGGGGGAACTGTAGAGAGCTGCGAGAGGCCGCACCTAAAAGATGGTGGCTTCCGCCCTCCCGATGGCGAGTGCTCTCTGTGGTAAACAACTCCTTATGTGGCTAAGGCAAAAAATCTGGCTTGCTTCCGCACACCTGAGCCTATTGGTGGTTCCCACGTGGCGTATCAGGGTTGGCTATCCAGCAGATACTTAAGGCCGTGTGGAACCCTCCCGGGGAGAAGAAGATGTTATAAAAAGGTCCTGAATAAACTGCCTGAGAGAAGAATCAGCTGTTGTGTCTTCCTTGCCGGTCAGGGTAGATGCGACAAATAAGACATCTGAACATCCTTGAAAAGAGCAGCAAGCTAAACCTCAATCCAGTAGATGGAAAGAAATAATTAAAATTAAATCAGAATTAAATGTATTAGAATCCAAAAAAGCCACAGAAACAATCAACAAAACAAAGAGTTGGTTCTTTGAAAAAATTAACAAATTGACAGACCCTTAGCAAATCTTATGAGAAAAAGAAGAGAACACACCCAAATAAACAAACTCTGAAATGAGAATGAAAACATCACCACAGGAAAAAACAACAACAACAACAACAAGATTCAGCATCCCAGAAGTCATCCTAGAATGCTTACAACAGGTCCATCTGTGTCCTCCAGCTCCAGTAATGGTACCACGTTCATCTCAAGGGATATTCCATAATCATCTACTCATGTCCTAGAATCATTACCACATGACCTTGGAATAGTCTCTACATCCCTCTGCATTAAATCCAATATTGCTACCAACAAAGTCTAAGTAGCATTGTTTGAGGGCATGCACTTTTGCAAGTCAATATCCATGGTTTAACTCCCACAATCATGTTCATGTGCTTCTACAGTCAAGATTTACTGAAGTGTTCATAGACACTGCTCATCTCAGCTGTGGTGTTAAGTGCACTCATAATCAAAGGAAAGCACCTACCTAATTGACACCTCCATCAAGCCATCCTACCTAAAGGGAAAAAATACTTTTCCTATGGAACCCATGCTCTAAAAATCAAAAGTGCACAGATATCAATGTAGGAATGTGGGAAAAATGAAAAAACAAGTCAAAACCACAGTGAGATATTATCTGGCCCTAGTTAGAATGGCTATTATTAAAAAAAATAATGATCAATGTTAGTTTATATGTAGGAGTATGGAAAGATCTCTTTCTATACTGTCCCTGGGAATACACATTAGTATAGCCTTTATGGCAAACAGTATATAGATTACTTTTCTTTTTATTTATTATTTTTGGTCCAAGACTGGGACTCGAACTTGGTTCTTGATGCTTTCACTCATTGGCTGGCACTCTACTAATTTAGCCACCCCTCCAGCCCCAGGAAATTCTTGAAAAAAACTAGAGAATTTTCATATGATCCAGCAATCTCACTACCTGTTATATATCAAAAGGAAATCGAGTCATTGAATTCGTGTTATATCTACAATCCTATGTTAATTATAGGACTATTCACAAACAAAAGCCAAAATATAAAATCAATTAAGGTGTCCTGAAACTGATGAGTTGGGTAATGAAAAATGTTCTATGTGTACAGAACAGAATATTTTCACTCATGAAAAGAATAAAGTCCTAAATGGGTGCCAGTAGCTCACACCTGTAATCTTACTTACTCAGGAAGCTGATATTTGTGAAGATTGAGGATTGAGGTCAAAGCCAGCCCAGGAAGGACAGTCCATAAGACTGTTATCTCCAATTAATCAACAAACATCAGGAAGTTCATGTGTGGCTCAAGTGGAAGAGGGTCAGCTTTGATCAAAAATGTTAAGGAACAGTGGTTAGGCCCTGAGTTCAAGCCCTAGTAAAAAGAAGAATGTATTCCTGTCATGTGCAGTAGTATATTATATAAAGGCAATAATAATGAAAGAAGCTAGATGGCACATATTCTCATCAGCAGAAACTTAGAAGTCAATATCATAGGGAGGAGTAGATGAATGGCTACTAGAAACTGGGAGGGCAGAGGGAAGGGGGAAAATGCAATTAGATAAGAGTCAGTGAAACAGACGGAAGAAAACAGTTCTTGTTTTCTACAGCATGGTAGGTTAACTATGAGTTTAAATAATTTATGACATGCCAAAATAACTGGACAAGAAGAATATGACAGTTCACAACACATAGAATGTTTAATGTTTGAGGAGATGAAGGAGCTTGTTGATCTAATTTGTTCATCACACATTGTACACATTGTACATGTTGTCAATCCTTTATGCATAAAAATATATACATAAGCATGTACAAATAATATGTCTTCTTTTTTAATGGTTTAGTGGTAAAAGATTCTTTCCACTTAATGTGAAGATGAAGTTCTAATAATGCATGATAAAGAAATTACATTTTAAAGTGATGAGAAGTATTCAAGATAACTGTTTTTGAGTTCTCCCTTGTGTACCATATTTCAGTTAATATAGTTGTATACACTTGGATACTACTCCAATGTGTATATTTATATTACATATGCTTTTCTTCCTCTGGGCCTGAATTGCTTCACTTTACCTGATTTTTTTCCATTTCTTTGCAAATGACTCAATATTATTCTTTATAGTAGATGAATAAATTTTATTTTGTATATATACTACACTTTTTTATCCATTGGTTCACTGAGGGGCTTCTGGACTGATTTGATAAATTGGCTATGGTAAAGACTAGCTCACAGTCCAACAAAATAAAAACTAGAAATTGGGTACTTGAAAAGTGTGGTGGGATGAAGGGGAAAGATAAACAAATGAAAACAGGAAGTGGGGGAAATATCATAAAATTCAATGAATACAAAAGCAAGAAAATTGAGGTAATGGGGAAGATGAAAATGATGAAAGGTGTGTCATTGAGTAAGATTCATTATATTCACACACTACTTTGTTGAAGGGCCACTCCTTTATATAGCTACTTAAAGATAAAATATTTAATTAATTTTTTATTGTGAAAATACCGTACAGATGGGTTACAATTACATGAGCAAGGTAATGAGTACATTTCTTATCAAGCATTGTTGCCTCCTCCATTGTTTCCCCTTACCATCTTCCCCCTCCTACCCCTCCCCCACCAAATTTGTAAAGTTCATTTTTCGACATAATGTCTTGTACATCTCATTGTTATAATGGGTCCACCTGTATCCCTATTTAAACAATGTGTGTTTTCCCTTTCCCTCCACAAATTATACTAACATCAAATACAGTGAAAACAGGGGTTATACCATGGGGGAGAAACATACAAAGTGACAAAAAAAATCATCTTATAAATATGTCAGAAACAATAGCAAGAAAGAAAAAAAATTGAGTCCTTATCTTGGGAATCATTTCGCCTAACATCAACTCATCTGATTGTTTCTGCTTGTCTCAGACATACACTAGTTATTGCAAAAAGGGAAACCATGGGACCTATGTTTCTTTGGGTCTGAAACTTACAGAGAAACTTCTCTAAAGAGGAAAGGATGGCCAATAGATGCTGGAGGGGATGTGGACAGAAGGGAACCTTATTGCATTGTTGGTGGGAGTGTAAACTTGTTCAACCACTTTGGAAAGTAGTATGGAGGTTCCTCAAAAGACTCCACATAGAACTCCCCTATGACCCAGCAATCCCACTTTGGGGCATTTACCCAAATGTTTACAAACAAGACCACACTAAAGCTACCAGCACAACTATGTTTATTGCAGCATTATTTACCATCGCTAGGATATGGAACCAACCCAGATGCTCCTCAGTAGATGAATGGATCAAGAAAATGTGGTATAGATACACAATGGAATTCTATGCCTCCATCAGAAGGAATGACATTGTCCCATTTGTTAGGAAATGGAAAGACTTGGAAAAAATTATATTAAGTGAAGATAAAGTATTTTAATGCCTGTTTTAAATGTTTCTATTATCTACATGAGTAATAAGATTGAGGCATTAGTCACCAGGTGCCTGGCTTTGCATCAGGTTGTCTGTGAGGGATCTTTTTAATATATGACAGAAATTTAACAAAATTTCAAAATAAAGTATGAAAATAAAGTGGACCAGATTTTCAAATCTTTGAATAAAACACTATAATCCAAGAGTTAAAACCACTAAGAAGGGCTGGGAAGGTGGCTCAGTGGTAGAGCGCTTGCCTTGCATGCATGAGGCCCTGGGTTCGATTCCTCAGCACCACATAAGCAAAAAGAAAAAAGCTGGAAGTGGTGCTGTGGCTCAAGTGGTAGAGCGCTAGCCTTGAGCTAAAGAGCTGAGGGACAGCACCCAGGCCCAGAGTTCAGGCCCCATGACCAAAACACAACAACAGCAACCAAAAAAAACCACCCTAATAAGTTATTTGATCATATACTCACACTAATACTCATTTCTGATTCCATTTATAAATGACAAATAGTTGGGCATAGTATCTCATGCTTATTACTTTCAGATACTTGAGAGTCAAAGGTTGAGAAAATTGCAGTTCCAGAGCAGCCCATGTAAAATACTAGCTATACCTGATCACAACCAATAAAGCTGGTCATGGTGGCATGCAACTATCATCCTACCTATTCTACAGGAATGAAATAAGAGCATCATGATCCAGCCTTCTTTATGGGGGGGGGGATTCTAGATCTTATTTTAAAAGTATTAATTCTTAAGTGATAGAGTGCCTGCCTAGCAAGTACAAGACCCTAAGCCCAAATCCCAGTAGGGCAAAATAAATCAAGAAATAAATCTCAAATGAAAAGTAGCATACTAGTTAATTATATTTGAGCTTCATCACAGTCATATCAATTTCTCTGTGTGTGAATGTTTTAGAATATATCTACTACTTAAAATACTTTTGGCTCTCATACTCAAAATATTTCACACTTGTTATTCAATCACAAATCCGGAGCCCCTCATCTGGGCTGCCAGCTAATGGGATCTCACAGGGGCATCCCTGATGTTGGGTCTGATGTTCTTCCCACTTCTTTTGCCAGCCTCTCTTTCATTATGAGCTCTTCCATAACCACATGCACAAAACACAAATAGTTTACTTTTATTCAGATATTATATATTTGGTCTTAATTATCAATATTTTATTAAATAGTTAACTTGATTTGATCCTTTTTTAAAAAGGCAAAACACAGGTAGAAAGGTAAATTGTTCAGAATACAAAATAAATACAATATATGAGGATGGAGACCACATAAGTTTATAATCAAACAAATATTTTGGAGATTAATAGTAGATTCTAGTAAGTATGTCTGGACCACAGGTATAAACTGGGGTTGTCTCAGAGAAGCCTTCCCATGAGCCAATACAGCTCCATACCACATACAAATCTTTCAAAGTAGCTTAGCTCTGCCAGGACTCACATTCAAACTGTACACTTTAGCATTGTATCATCTTGTCCTACATAGTTAACTTATGTGTGCCTCAGTCCTATGAAATGGAAATATAACAGTGCCAATATTTGTTGAGATTTCATGACTTAATTCACATAAAACACACAGATCAATGTTTGGCTCCATAAAGACTCAACAAATATTCTCTGGTTGTGAAAACATACTGCCCACTTTAGTATAGGCACAATGAGTACCACACCCCTATATTACACTCCAGAGAGCTATAGTATGCACACTGTGGAGATATGCAAACACTTTCCCTCTAAGTACATGAAAACAAAGAACGGCAATTCTGTGTGCCTTGTTACTTTCTAATATCTTATGACATCCCAATGCCCGACAAGCAATAAGATCATTAAAATAAAGAGATTTTGTTTCTAATTTCTAAAGGTCTTGGAAAAGGTTTTATATAGAAAAATGGAGAGAAAAACATTCTGACATAGAATGTGTACCTTTGAAAATACTCAATGAATATTTGTTGAATTGAATGGGTAGGAGAAATGAGTGGCATTCAAGTAGTCATTCAACACTGTTGTAGGCACTATGAGTAGAACAATAAAACAAAAAGTTGTCTTTATGGAACTTACATTCCTCTTAGAGTCAAAAACAACCAAAAGGATGAATAAGTTAAAATGGGATATAGTAGAAAGGACAAAGGGGAGAATAGATTATTTCCAATTATTAAAATGAAACAATAAAAGTAGGTTATAGAAAAAAGATGAAAATAAGGGCACTTTGTTATAGAGACTTCTTGATAGGGTGAGGTAAGGTGAGTAGATATCCTGTTTTTTTTTTAGGAAAAATTAAGTTTGTGTTCATTATCCAGGATAATTCTTCCTAGTTCATCTTTTATTCTCTAAAGTGACAAAATGTTAATATGTCATGGTCATTCTAAAGACATTGTGATGATTTTCCTTTTACCCTGAAGTTGGAGGATGTTTTTTTGTGATTTTACTGAACATAGATGGAGTGGGACAAGTTCAGACATAAGAAGGCCAGGGAGGAGGCTATGGCAGCCATCCATAAAACAGACTGGATTTTAGTGGTATATCAATGAACTGTTGCTAAGTAGTCAAATATTTGTTCAAATATATATGCATGTGTGTGTGTGTTCAAGATTGAGCTACTAGAATTTGCTGCTGGATCAGGTAAATATTTAGAAGGAAAGAAAGAAGAGAATCGAGATTAGCTACAATGGCTTTGGCTAGGAATCATGGACACTCAGATTGGCACTTGCTGAGATGTGGAAAGCTATGAGTAAAGTAAATTTGGAGAGATTCGGGATAATTTTGTGACATATTACATCAGAAAGACTTGACAGAATTCCAAATGGTGATGCAAAACAGGCATTGGAGATATAAATATGGAATTCCTATGAGGTTTGCAAGTTTTGTTTGTAAGTCAGAAAGACAGCAACATCCAAGTTTATTTAAGATGAAAAGACTAAATGAGCTTATTAACAAAGAGATCATAGACAGAATAAAAGCAAACCCATGACTGCTTCCTAAAATACCCCAAGCAGGAGCTGGTCAGATGAGGGGAAATCATAAAACCCTTGAGAAAAGTTGCTTCAAAATGAGAACTAGGAATCAGTAGTGTCCTGAATAGGATATAGAAAGATAACTTCCAGGGTACTGACAGGTCAAGGAAGATGAGGGCTAGGAATCATTAATAGTATTGGCAGGAATTGTGTTAAAGAAAATGATAGTGCACCAAGATCCAAAAATCTTTGGGGCATGAAGAGAAATAAAGAGGAAGGTAGGCCGGGAGCCTATGATGCATGCCTGTAATCCTAGCTACTCAGGAAAGATCTGAGGATCACAGTTCAAAACCAGCCAGGGCAGGAAAGTCTGTGAGATTCTTATCTCCAATTAACCACCAGAAAACCAGAAGTGTTGCTGTGAGTCATATAGTAGAGAGTGAGCCTTGAGCTGAAGAACAGAGGGACAGCACTCGGGTCCAGAGTTCAAGCCCCACGATGGACCAACATGCCCCCCCCCAAAAAAGGAAGGTAATTAACCATGATGACATAATCCTGATGCGTAGAGTCTCTTTGGAAGTTGAAAACTTAAACAAGAGCATTAAGAAGTATTTGGCGCTAGGTGCCAGTGGCTCACACTCATAATCCCAGCTACTCAGGAAGAAGAGATTTGAGGATTATGGTTCAAAGCCAGCCCAGGCAAGAAAGTCCATGAGACTCTTATCTCCAAGTCCCCATCAGAAAACCAGAAGTGGTGCTGTGGCTTAAGTGGTAGAGTGGTAGCCTTGAGCTGAAGAGCTCAGGGACAGTGCCCAGGCTGAGTTCAACCCCACAACCAACCAACAAATAAATAAATAAATAACCAGTTAATTCACCTCTTTACAGAGCCTTTGTTTCTCTCCTTGGTATGATTTCTGCTTATTTATATTTAATGACTAATAATTAATTGCAATGCTTTATTACTGGCTAATCTGTATGATGTAGCTATGCCTGTTTTTCATTTTTCAGACACTCTGTATATCTCCTCCTTCAGTACAATGGACCAATGAAATAAGTATTATAATCCTTCAAAAACAGTCAATAGTTTACAAAATTTAGACAGTGATTGACATATCTGGTTTTGTTTTTTGCTAGTGATTAGTAGCAAAGGTTAAGAAAGAAGTATAAGCCAACAGAACTTCAAATGGGCTTATATCTCTCTTTTTCAAACAAATGAAACTTCATGCTCCCCAGGAATGTACAGAACAGAAATCAAAGTGACATCTTTGGCTGAGTTATACAGATAGACAAAAGGGAATTTTAAGTAGACCCAAATGCCATATTTAGGAAGGTTTGTGTGTGTGTGTGTGTGTGGTCCTGAGGAATTGAACTCAGGACTTCATGTATGGTAAGCAAGCACTCTTTTTTTTTTTTTTTTTTGTCAGTCGTGGGGCTTGAACTCTGGGCCTGGGCGCTGTCCCTCAGCTCTTCAGCTCAAGGCTAGCGCTCTACCACTTGAGCTACAGCGCCACTTCCGGTTTTCTGGTGATTTATTGGAGATAGGAGTCTCATGGTCTCTCCTGCCCGGGCTGGCTTTGAACCGCGATCCTCAGATCTCAGCCTCCTGAGTAGCTAGGATTACAGGCGTGAGCCACCAGCGCCCGGCTCTTTAGGAAAGTTTTTAAGTAAATCACATCTAAATCCCAGACCTGAACTTAAAATCATTACCCTTGTTCAGCTTTGGCATTTCTAAAAAGATTGTAGGGTACCGAGACAACAGAAGAAACTCCGGGGTTCTCTGTTTTCACTGATGAAATCATTATTTAACAGAAGAGGAATGATGTGTCAAAGCAACACTCCACATTCCCAGAGCAATTAATTTTCATTCCCATCATTGAGCCTGAAGAATTAGAAAGTACATGAAGCAGAGAATTATAAATGTTCCTGGTGAAAATTAAGAAGCAGTTGACAGTATTGGTATTAACACTCACTGACCATCAGAAGTGGGCGGGGCACCATGAGAACAATGTGCGAATACCCAACAGTATTGGCAACTGCCACGAGAACTGGAGCCCTTCAGTTTCCTCAGTAATACTACCTGTCAGTCTGAATTAAATAGCCATTTAAATTCTGGTGATTGTTGAGGAATGCTTGGTTACACAATTTCCCTACTTCTACTGCCTACCACAAAGCAAACTCAGCAGTTGTTTGATTGATTATGTGCCTAGTAAGGTTATCTCCACTTTGATTCATGAAACCAGCATTCTATGGGCTCAAGAGGAACATGATTCACAATTTCCACATTTGAAAGCCAGTTTACTGCCTCCTCTTCCCAACTCCATCTTGCTCAAACTACTGAAGAAATGTTTAATGGTATTTCTTTTATTTAAAGAAGAGAAGAAAACATGCATAAATTTTTGTAGGTGAAGATATAAGACATATTTACCCTTATTAAATTCCTATTCCTTATATTCACATGCATTCCCCATGCATGCTATGCCATGTTGATTGGCTCTGTTTTCACTGGAAAGTCAAAAATAATCAATAATCATTTAAATTATCATCTAAGTTTGGACTCCTAGTTCTATGCAAAAAAGTTTCAGCAACAGTTTAAATGGTAAAGCATAACTTAGATTGCTTATGAAAGAGACATTAAAAGATAAGATGTTGTAAATAATGAAAATACTGTATTTAAAAATAGCTATAGCTAGCATGCACAATCTTACCCAAGGGAGAAAGGACAGAAATAGTATATGCTTAGGATTCCTTTCTAGAATTCCAGAGAAAGACAAGGATTTCCTAGTATGTGATTTCTGTGTAGTTACAGAATTGTCAAGTAGAAAGGGAAACTTTCTTTTACCTGTGTCACCTTTTTCCCAAGAACTAACATGATTCAGACAAAACATAGCTACAGGACATCCCACCCCCAATATAATAGAGACCAGTATGCCACTTTTAAGCAGGAATTTAATAAATGCAAATTAAAGCCCTTCAATCATTATGCTTTTCTCCATCTACAAGGCATTCCTTTTTATGCATAATCATCATAATAATTTCTAGTTGCCTGGGGCTTGAACTCAGGGCATGGGCACTGTCCTAGAGCTTCTTTTGCTCAAGGGTAGCACTCTACCACATGAGCCACAGAGCCCCTTATCTTAAAATGTGGATTACTGGCTAAAGAATAATTCTAAAAAGGCATCATACTATTTTTCTAAGTATTCAACCACAGAAAGTAAGTTTGCTTGAGTTCCACTCACATTATCTGCAACATTTCTTTGGCAGAGGTGTGTTATGAATTGGATACAGAATGTCCCCAAAGGTTCCTTTGTTGAAAGTTTGGTCCTAGCTGGTGGTTCCCGTGGAGAAGTGGCTGATTGGTATAGCTGAAAGGCCTTTCAAGAAGTGAGCCTAGTCAGGCCTTTGAAGGAGATCTTCTGTAGGAGATTTCCTCTTTATTCCTCTTCCCCATCCTTCTCCTACCTCCCTCCTCCTTGTCCTCCTCTCCTTCCCCTCTCCCTCTTATCCCCCTTTACTCCTCCCCTCTCCCTCCTAACCCTACTACCCGCCTCCTCCTTCCTCTATTCCTCCTCCCCTTCTTTTCCCCCACCTTCCCTCCATTTTTCCCTTCCTCTCCTTCTCCCTGCCCCTTCCTGGTGATCTGCCAAATAGTATTGCTATGATTATCCACCTCATTTCTGGCCCAAAACAGTGGTGTAATAGGATCATTGACTGAGACAAAATGAATCTTCCTTTCTCCTTTTTTTCATGTTACTTATAGTAAATATTTTGTCACAGTAATGGAAAACTGATTAACACAAAATCTACTTATGAAACATTGGCCTATATTTGTTTTCATAATATTAAACCCATTCAATGTCTGTCTAATCAAATAATTAATCATTGCCCATGCCCAAGGTCCCACTTTTTGTATTCTATTTATACCAAGTTCAAAGTTATATAGATTCAGTTTACATGCTGATCATAGGTATATGATGGCATTTTAGGTGGTTTTACTAATGTAAAAATTAGCCCAAATTTAAACTTTTTCCAAATTTAAACTTTTTAGGAACATTTAAATACTATGTCACCATAGAAAGTGGCTACAGGAAACGGTGTTGAATGTAAGTAAATAGTATGAAGAAAATCACTCCAAACAAATTCTCTCACTGAGATAATTTATCCTACATTGTCACAAGTGACTAAAATGAATTGCTTCTTCTTAGCAAAAGAGTAAAGCAGAAAGTAACTCAACCACTGTCAACCAGAAACTTTAGTCCACCAGTGAGCTCTCATGATGACACAAATAATGTTTTGTAACTTCCTGAAATTATTTTCAGAGCATATTCCTACTTTTCATCTCATTACAGTTTCACTAGCACCTTATAATATGTACTTTAATTACATTTGATAGAAAAAATTGAGACAAAGATTAATCCAGACCCTTCGCTTTGATTTAAGAGATTAGGGTCAGGTCATTTTTCTAATACTCACAAGGTTAGTATCAATTTGATATTTGATGGATGAGCTCTGCAATCTCTCAACCACAGCCCTGTGACATTTTGACATTTTCCTGTTCTCAGTATCCAGGAAAGACAATTGGCTGGAATACTTTTCCATCTAGCAGGAAGTAGATGCTCAGCCCATAGTATAGGAGATGGTATAGAAGGTGGCCCACCTGCCCATACTGATAATTTTGTATGGCCTGTGAATGATGTTACAAACATCCAAACAGTCCTTGCCAGAAAAACATACCTGCCTCTGAAGCATAAGAAAGGTGCCCAGCACTGTTGGGTCATGCCTATAACCCTGGCTACTCAGGAGACTGAAATCTGAGGATCAGGGTTCAAAGCCAGTCCAAGCAGGGAGTTTATTTCAATAAACTACCAAAAAGAAACTAAGAGTAGAACTTGGCTCAAGTGATAGAGTGCCAGCCTTGAGCAAATGAAACTCAAATGACAATGCCCATGTCCTGAGTTCAAGCCTTAGTCCAGGCACAAAATAAATAAACAAATAAAAAGAGAAAGGGCTACAGAAGATTCTCATTAAACATAATTCAAAATTCATGGCACATGTCAGGAATAAGAATTCAACATCACTTACCATAAAGTTGTTAATAAACAACCAGACCTTACCCAGTGACCTTGCTGGAGAGGGGTATCATCTTCCTTACCTCTGAGAGTTCTGGTGTATGCTCAAAAACTCAGGACTGGTATGGATGGTCACAGTGATTGCATCCTTTACAACAGCACCAACTGAGGTTACAAATGAGGACAGAAGTACAACTCATGCACCAGATCAAGGTGTGAGATCTGGTCCAAGGCTCCATACCACAAAAAAAAAGGAATCATTTTCCAATTCACTTCAAACCATTATTTGCGCTAGTAGTACTTCGAGGAAATTATCACAGGATAAAAAAAGAGAAATAGGGAGTGATAAATGGGTGTTTCAAAGGAATATCAACACTGTCACACTCTGCCATGGGAGCACATGCATCCAGATGACTCCTCCATGAGGTCAAATGCAGGGGCAGCCACTCTCACTTGCTAGATGTTAAGACTTCTGCAGCAAGCACTTGTGGGGCAAAGTTGGGTAAAGGGAGGTTGGGTAGAATGGATCTAGTATAAAATACAGTTGTGAGCGATGAACAACCTGCACTCATACATATAGGAACTACTGGAAGACTTGATGTTGAACAGAGATGAATCACAGTAGGATTCAAACCTGACCATTATCACAGCCAACTCACTGTAAACTGTCTTGTAAGGAAATACCCTCTTCTATCTCCTCCTTGTCTCCAAACTAAAGATTGTATGTGCAAGGAATAAATGTAGGACTGTGAGGAGGTCCCTTGAATCTGAGATACTGGAACTAAAAGACATTTGAATTTACATCAGAATGCATTTTGAGTTAAATATGCCAGGGAGTTTAAATAAACAGGAGTATACAGTACTTCAAAATGAAGGTAAGACTATTCGATTAGTTCCAATGTGATGTTAAAATAAGATGCCACTGGGGAGCTAAGAAAGGAGGCTCATAGGTTGGCAGAGTATTGTTCTTAACCCTTTTGGGGAAAGTAAACTATACTATATTTTTATCTCATGAGTCAAGTCACTACAACTGACTTGTTACATTGAAAAATGAGCTATGTATCAATGGCTCATACCTATATTCCTAGCTACTCAAGAGGCTGAGATCTGAGGATCATGGTTTGAAGTCATCCTGGGGCAGAAAAGTCTTCATAAGACTCATCTCCAATTAACCACTCAAAAACCTGGAAATGGAGCTGTGGATCAAAGTGGTAGAGTTCAGGAACAGTGCCAAGACCCACAACCAACAAAAAAAGAAAAAACAATATATATATGTATGTGTGTATATATATATATATATATATATATATATATATATATATATATAAACATCTGCTTTTGTTTAATCCTAAGAAACTGATCTTTCTACTTTTACTTTTATTCTTTATAACAATTACTCAAAATTTCTCTAGTAATCAAGGGCTTTTTGTCATTGAAAGGGTATTTGCTCTCTCCAGGAATTTGAGTAAATCAATTGTCAGTGTTTATTATTATTTCAGAATTTGAAAAGTTATATATTGTACAATCACTAAATTTTCATTGTTTTTTTTCCAGAACTAAGGACTGAATTCAGGGCGTTATATATTGTACAATCACTAAATTTTCATTGTTTTTTTTTTTTTTTTTTTCCAGAACTAAGGACTGAATTCAGGGCCTTGCACTTTTCAGGCAAGTGCTCTTCCCCTGAGCTAAATCCCCAACTCCAATTACTAAATTTTTGACAAATAGTAGTCCTCCAAATTAAAACTGTGAACCAGGCTTACTTTAGAGATCATGACAATTACAAGTTCCCTAAAAAGCGGCTTTATGTTTTAGGTCCATATAGTTCATGCAATGCTATAGGTAGAAATCCAGGTATTTTTAAACATGGCCAATCAAGCAAGATTTACAATTTTCTTCCCACAGAGCTCTTTCATAGTCAACAATAAGAAAGTATGAACTCCCAGAAGACACGTATTTCCTATTTTTTAATGAGGCATAGCCTTAATAACCTTGACAGAGAAGCTCAGTTCCTAAGCAACTCCAGCTGTTCTCTAATTCCCTGTAATTCTTCCTTGAGAAGTAATGTTTAACAACCTGATTACAAAACTCAGTATTTTATTCATCTGGCCCCTTTCCTGCTAGCCCACCATCAGTGTATTTGCCATACAAGTGGGCAAATAAATAAGTTCCAAAAATTAGTGACATTTTCTAAAAGTTATAACAATTCAAATCAAGAATGTTTTTATTTATACTGTATTTGACCTATTTTCAATTTTATACAGAGCTAATAACAAAAGTATCCAGTAACCTGAATGAAAAGGCCTAAAGGATCCAATCATAGGCTTTGGAATATCAGCGAAAGATTAGTGTCTATCTCAGATTCTTTGAAGTACATAAGTCTGTACATGTCCCTCTTCCCATTCAGGGCTGCCAAATGACAATTTTTCTATTTCTTCATAAAGACACTTACCAAACCATTACTTATCTGCTTATTTATCCTTATCCAGGAAAAGGAGATTTTTGCCAATTGCCTGCTGTTTGTCCTTGCTTCTTTTCGTCCTTCCTTCCTTTACTCTCTTTCTTTCCTTCCTTCCTTCTTATTTCCTTCCTTCCTTCCTTCCATTCCTTATTCCTTCCTTCCTTCTTCCTTAGAAAGACATTATAATCTTGTTTGAAGTGTGTGGTAATATCAACTGAAAATCCACATTTCCCAGAATCCCCTGTGTTCAGTATGACCAAGTGGCCACTGAGGTAGCATCATTGTTAGTGGACAGAACTTCCAGAATGGGAACCTCTTTAAGACATGACAGGAGGATCCTTCTTGGTTGCTATTTTTTTAAGTTTCAGTGGCATCCTTGGACAATCAGAAATCTTGAAGATATAAGATATTATCTGGGTGAGAAGACCAGACAGAGTAAATTCAGGGTGTCTAAACACTATGGAACCATTGCAGTCCTTAACTTCTAAACTTTTACACATATTTACACATTACAGGTTTTCTCTTATGTGCAACTGAACCTAATCATCACTGATCTCAAGGTAACATCAGGGAAATAGGTACCATTAAAGTGATTATAGTTATGGTTGAAAATACCCACAATTCTCCAGAGGTAATAAGAGAAAAAAAAGATGAGACCAAAAAATAATTATACTTTCATTAGACTAAGGAGACACAGCAATGATATCACAAGGCAACCTAATTATATCTAGGATTTCCCTAAGTAGGAAAACAGGCAAAATTAAAGAAAACATAGTATAGTGGTACCATTGTCTTAGATTTGAGGAATGTACAATGGTTAATGTCAGATGGTACCAATAAAGAAGTTAGATGAAGAGTATATAAGATCTCTTTTTATTATCTTTGAAACTTTTGTATACATTTACAATTATTCAAAAATAAGGAAATTTTAAACCTTACATAATTATAGTGAACCTCAATTACAAGATGCAAGTTAACAGACTAATAAGTCAAACACAGGTAAAAGAATATTTATCTCCTCTTCTTAAGAACCCGGAGAGATGAGTAAGTTTCTGAGTCAATTTGGTTTTAAGCCATTTGAGGAAAGTATAATTAAGTATTCCTTTCTGCATACACAACAGCTTTGCTTTATCCTGATGCATAATCAGTGCTTAATTTCTGTTTAGTAAAGTAAAATAAAGTAAATGGAAGAATAACTTGTTTTTCTAGTAAAGGAGGGAAAGTAATGCAAAGGAGAAATCAAGAATTTGTAGGATTCTGCTACTGTTTCCTTTTCTGTTTATCCAAAATCTAATTTTATCATCACCCCAGGTTTCTACACCTGACCCTCTTCTGGGTTAGTTTCCCTTAAGAGTTCCAGCTCTGGAAAAACCTAAGGATTTTACTTCTCTACTTCTTATCTATATTCTTAAGCACTGGTCAGACCACAATTTTATGATGTAAGTGAAATATAATCTCAACCTGTTTTTCCAGATGCAGCCAAAGAGTTGCTTCATTTACTCACTGCATTCCATTGCTAGTTATTGGATTTACTTAATGTAACCATGTAGCTTGATTGTACACATCTAGTCTTTGTTTAGTCTTTCTGGCATTAGCAACCATTGTAATCTCCCCTCCACAAGTTCAAGAAGCTTGAATATCGGGTTAGGTGTCTTGCCTCTGGATTCACTAGAGAATCTACGAATACATCTATGCTAACACTTTGCACACTGTTGTGTAATGGATGGATTTGCACTACTGACTCCCATAATACAAGGCACACTTCTTAAAGACAATGACAATCATGATGCCTATATAAATATAGATTATAAAATAATAAAAATAATTCATGAAAGAAGAAAAACAGGCATTATGAAGATATCTGGAAACCTATTTAGGGATAGGTGTGTTTTAGCTAATCCCAAACTTGAGCTCTGCAATCTCCATGGCTGCCAAATCTCCTGTCTCTGCCATCATCTCAGTTTCTCCTCTTATGTTCCAAAGAATTCCTTGCTGAAAGGTATCTATATGGATGAAATATACAAGATCATAAAATCTAGAAGTAGCATATTCTGTTTCTAACATGTCTTTAGTCAGACACCAGTTTCATTTGACTTGGTAGTTTGTCTTTTTCTACCTTTCTCTACAAATCTGCTACTGAGTCCCTAGGGCTGAACCAGAACAGAAGTTAATTCAAGTGACAAATCAATGCAATACCAAAAAGTTATCTCCAGTCATTTATCCTCAATGAGAGATATTCTTACAACTTGAATGACTAGACATGAAGTCATGACACAAGCAGAGATATTAAGGTGTAGGACCTGTTTTCTGATCTCTTTGATGTTGCAAGTGGAGGCAACAACTATTAGGCTTAAGTGTGTCTTTCTGTTTCACACGATTTTCCAGGATATTCAGGTAAACAGAACTCTAAATAGGTAACTCATCAGTTCTTACAAGCTACAACATGCTTGTTTTCAAGCTTTAGACTCTTGCTCTTCTGCTCTTGCTCTATTAAAAACTTAGATAGGGGCTTAGGTTAGCAAACTTTTACAAAGGTTCGCTTGGTGAAGAAGTACTATACATTTCTATGTCAGAGTGAAAGTAAAGGTCCAAAGCCTTCATGTTCCTATAGTACAATTCTCTCATTAGAGTATGAAGGAGTTCATTATTAACTTGTATGCATGAAGAAGGAATGCAAACAAATTTATTTTTGTTCAAAATCCGTGTGAAGTCTTCAAATCCTTTTATAAAAAATATTGATAGAAACAAAAATATCTAGAGATAATTACTTTAGCCATTGTTCAATTAATAGTTGTCATGCTATAGAAAATTTAACTTTAATCACAAAGGAAACTAATTTTTTTGCTATTATTCATATCTCTATATTTTCTCCAAGTTGGATTTAAGATAATGGTGGATATTTTAAGAGAAGATATTTTGTAAATAATTATAATAAATAATTAGAACAGAGTTCAGAAATCATAATCAGAAAAGGATCTAAGAGAAATTACAGTGGGTATAACTGATTGCAAACAACAAGGAAGCAAGGCTTTGGAAAACATTAGCTACTGACAACAGCAACAAAAAAAAATTTAGAAAAAGAATTCACCATTGAAAAGAAGTTTGGAGAATAAGGAAGTGTCTTGTCACCAGATTAAAAACCTGAAAATTACTACTTTTAAATAAATAAGTTGATGCCAACTCTATACCTTAATTATTGTTCAATTTCTATTAATTATCCATATGTGTTTTCTTGATCAATTTGATGCTCTGTATGTCTGTTAAATAAATTACTTGCTTACTGACTTACATAGTATAGTGGAGATTATTGAGTTGTGTAAATGAATTAAAATTGTCCAAGCATATTTTGATGTAGAAAAAGAAAACAGTAAACAAACAAACTAGGATATTTTTATTCCTGATATTCTTTTTGTGTACATTTTCTTTTATTGTAATGGTGATGTACAGAGGGGTTCCAGTTACATAGGTAATGAATACCTTTCTTTTTGAATAGTGTCACCTCTTCCCTTGTTTCCTGATATTCTGATTGCTTATCACAGTAAATTCTTTGTAAATAGTATATATTTATGTTCATGTCTGTTTATGAAGGAGGAGGAGGGTAAGTTCTTTGTTAATATATGATATTTTAATAATCACATTCTAATTTTATTTTGCTAATGGAAGATAAAAATTAATTTAAAAATTATAATGTCTTCCATCAGAAATATTTTTACTCATGTAAAATCTCAAATGTGTATTCCTGATTAATTAGTTTCTGCTCAGATTGATATAAATTAGATCTCTTTTTATCCAATGGCTTTTCCATCTGATACCAGGCTTTTCCATCTAATACCTGGCTTTCGAGATGTTAGAACCTGTGGCTGTGCTCATCAAGCTACCAAAATGGAGAGTATAGAATTCATTCTTCCTCGTGTTCCATTGGTTAGAACCAATTTCCTTGGACCCAGATAGATGCAAGAGGAGTTGGATGGGAATTTCTGTCACACAACTACACTAGAAGGAAACACATAACTTTTGGTTGGGTAATAATTATCTTTGAAATGAGTTTGAGGATGTTTCTGCTTATTTTCTTTATATAATAGCTCAAATTAAAATAATTATATTGGTTTGGAGTGTTGTCAGGAGAGATGAAAGCAGAGATGCTACAGATTTGAATGAACACTTTAAAAAGAACTACATTCTAGGACATGACATACCAATGAAATGGCATAATAACGATTTCTTAGCCTTTCCTTATTGAATTACTGAAGTAAAACTTTTTAGTTTTTAATAACAGTGGTATTAATAAAAACAAAACTTCATCTTTTTAAGTAGAGTTTTCAGTTCACTGAATCTATTAACATGCTAAAAGTGGTTATTTTCTAGTCTAATTAGATAGGAATGTTTACCCTAGGGAGAAGGAGGTTAATTATCAGCATATAATTAAAACATTTTGGTGTTCAGACAGGGGAAGTTGCAGGATACAGAGTGCTATAATGGAAAGAACACTGTACTACTTTTTTTTAAATCTCCTAATAGGAAGACAAGGAAATAAAATTGTTTTTCATTTGAGTTCAATTTAGTTATAGAATTCAGTTGTTATTGATCAAGCTAAAAAGAAATCCAATATTGAAATATTGACAAGGCCACTGTCCCAAAATCAAGGGAAGAAAATCCATAAATACTGTGTTCAAGGAATCAATATACTAAAGCAAACTGAAGGTGGCTGGATTTCAAAGATTCTCCTCAAATAAATGCCACAAACAGAATAGTGTTTGAAGTTTGAAAATAAAAGAAAAAGAAAGTTTCAATAAGAGGATTTAGCATCAGCTTTAAATATTTCAATGATGCATGGAAAAGGCTTCATATATAAAATATACCTGGAGCTCAAAAAATTAAATCCTGTGAAAACAAATCCTCAAAGAAACAACAACCTCATTAAAAATGGGCTAAAGACTTAAAAAGAGACTTCTCTGAAGAGGAAATAAGAATGGAAAGATGCTCAACATCTTTCCCATAAAAGAAATGTAAATCAAAACCAAATTGAGATTCTCCCTTACCCCAGTTAGAATAGCCATTATCAAGAAATCTAATGACAACAGATACTGGAGGAGATGGGGCCAAAAGGGAACACTACTACACTGTGGGTGGGGGTGTAAACTGGTTCAACCACTCTGGAAAGCAGTAGGGAGGTTCCTCAAAAGATTAAACATAGAGCTTCCCACTCCTGGGCATTTTACCCAAATCACCACAATCTACGCAATACTAAAGCTACCAGCACAAGCATATTCATTGCAGCATTACTTATCACAGATAAGTTATGGAACCAATGCAGATGCCCTTAGTACATGAATGGATTAAGAAAATGTAGTACATATACACAATGGAATTCTATGCTTCCATGAGAAAGAATGACCACCCCATTTGTAAGGAAATCGACAACTTTTTTTGTGGGGGGGAAGGGGTCCGGTCATGGGGCCTGAACTCTGGGCCTGGGCACTGTCCCTCAGCTCTTCAGCTCAAGGCTAGCGCTCTACCACTTAAGCCACAGTGCCACTTCCGGCTTTTTTCTTTTTGCTTATGTGGTGCTGAGGAATCAAACACAGGGCCTCATGCATGCAAGGCAAGCGCTCTACCACTGAGCCACGTTCCCAGCCCTGTAAGGAAATCGAAAGACTTGGAAACGATCATATTAAATGAAGTAAGCTAGACCCAAAGAAACATAGGCTTGGGGCGGAGGGGGGTGGGGGAGGAGTGTGGTTGTGTTGTGGAGGTGGGAGGGAAGGGATGGTAGAAGAAAAACAAAGGAGGAGGCAACAATGCTTGATAAGAAATGTACTCATTACCTTGCTCATGTGACTGTAATCTGTACAATATTTTCACAATAAAAAAACTTATTAAAAAAGAAACATAGGCTCTATGGTTTCCTTCACTTGTAATAATTAGTATGTGTGTAGGATAGTCCTAGCTGAGATAGGCTTGCAATAGCTCAATAGCTATGTACATATGACCTTATAAGATAAAGCTAAGCAAAATGAACTCTAAGATATGGAAACAAGAGGTTTTTCTTTGTTGTAGTTGTTTTTGAATGCACTTGTTGAAGTACTTTTTCTTTCATTTTCCCCCTTTAGTTTATCCCCTGTTGTCAGTGTATTTGATTTTGGTGCTCTGTGTCTTGTACATTTGTCTGATTTGAGAAAGGGAAGGGGAACAAAAAAAATGATGAGCCAAAGGACAAATGGTAACCTATGCAACAGCTACACTCACAGGACACTAGACTGGAAATCAACTTTACAACTTGCGAGGGAAGGAGTTGGGGGGAGGGAAAAGTGGGAGAAAAACAAGGAAGAGAGTAACAATGTTGGACAAGAAATGTACTCATTATTTTATATATGCAACTTTAAGCCCTCTGTACATCATCTTGATAATAAAATTAAATTTAAAAAAATGATACTTGTTGGAAGTGGCGTTGTGGCTCAAGCAGTAGAGTGCTCGCCTTGAGCTAAAGAGCTGAGGGACAGCACCCAAGCCCCATGACCGACAAAAAAATAAAAATAAAAATAAAAATGCTACTTGTAAAATAAATTCAATGAAATTTAGAAACAATTTTAATAAATTTGAGAAAATGTTGAAATTAAGTGTAGAAATTAGAAATGGAATGTTAGCCTTTAAAAACCATAGAAATATTGAATGAGACTTAAAAATAATACTATTTTTTACCTAAACAAGGAAATTAAAGCAGAACTTAGGAAGTGGATAAACCTCCCATGCTCCTGGATTGGGAGGAGCAAAATCGTGAAAATGGCAATGCTCCCAAAGGCTATCTACAAGTTCAATGAGATACCTATCAATATTCCAACCTCACTCTTCAATGAAATAGAAGAAGCAATCTAAAAATTCATATGGAGAAATAAAAGACTGAATAGCAAAAACAATCCTTAACAGAGAGAATAGTGCTGGAGGAATATCAATACCAAATTGCGCCGAGGTTCTGAGTGCTCTATATAGTCTTTTTTTTTTTTTTTTTTTTTTTTTTTTGGTCCTGGGGCTTAAACTCTGGGCCTGGGCGTTGTCCCTCAGCTCTTCAACTCAAGGCGAGCACTCTACCACTTGAGCTACAGCGCCACTTCCCAATACCAAATTTTGAACTCTACTACATAGCCATAGTGATCAAAACAGCTTGGTACTGGCACAAGAACAGACCTCAGGACCAATAGAATAGAATTGAAGACCCAGAAATGAACCCACTAACCTATAGCCACCTAATCTTCAATAAGGGAGCTAAAAAAAAATAGAATGGAAGAAAGACAGCCTTTTCAGTAAATGGTGCTGGCAAAATTGGTTAATCAACTGTAGAAAACTAAAGCTAGATCCTTATATATCACCCTGCACCAGAATCAACTCCAAATGGATCAAAGACCTGAAAATCAAAGCACACACCCTGAAATCATTACAGGATGAAATAGGAGAAACCCTAGGTCTCCTTGACACAGGTTGAAATTTTCTTAATAGAGACTCAGAAACACAACAAATCAAAGAATGGTTGGAGAATGGGATTGCATGAAACTGCAGAGCTTCTGCATGGCAAAGGACATAGCTAGCAAGATCAATAGAAAGCCCATGGATTGGGAGAAGATCTTCACTAGCCATACAACAGACATGGGTCTCATATCTAAAATACATTTAGAACTCAAAAAATTAAATCCCCCAACAACAAATCCTGAAAGAAACAACTGCCCGATAAATAAGTGGGCTAAAGACTTAAAGAGAAACTTCTCTGAAGAGGAAAGAAGGATGCCCAACAGACACATGAAGAAATGCTCAACCTCTCTAACCATAAAAGAAATGCAAATCAAAACAACATTGAGATACCACCTCACCCCAGTTAGAATGGCAAAAATCAAGAACTCTAATAACAACAGATGCTGGAGGGGATGTGGCCAGAAGGGAATCCTACTGCACTGTTGGTGGGAGTGTAAACTTGTTCAACCACTTTGGAAAGCAATATGGAGGTTCCTCAAAAGACTCCACATAGAGCTTCCCTATGACCCAGCAATCCCACTTTTGGGCATTTACTCAAACAATGACAAACAAGGCCATACTAAAGCTACCAGCCCAACTATGTTTATCGCAGCATTATTCACCATAGCTAAGATATGGAACCAACCCAGATGTCCCTCTGTAGATGAATGGAGGAGAAAATGTGGTGTATATATATATATATACAATGGAATTCTATGTCTCCATCAAAAAGAATGATATTGCTCCATTTGTTAGGAAATGGAAAGACTTGAAAAAAAATTAAGTGAAATACGCCAGGCCCAAAGAAACATAGGTCCCATGGTTTCCCTTATTTGCAATAACTAGTATATGTCTGAGACAAGCAGAAACAGTCAGATAAGTTGATGTTAGGCGAAATAAACCCCAAGATAAGGACTCAAATGGTTTTTTCTTTCTTGCTATTGTTTCTAACATATTTAAAAGATGATTTTTTTGTTCCTTTGTATTTCCCCTCCCACGCTATAACCCCTGTTTTCACTGTATTTCATGTTGGGATAATTTGAGGAGGGGAAGGGAAAAAAACAAATTGTTTAAATAGGGATACAGATGGACCCATTGCAACAATGAGATGTACAAGACGTTATGTCGAAAAACGAACTTACTACTTTGGTGAGGGATAGAGGGTCTGGAGGGGGAAGATGGGAAAGGATGGGAAGATGAAACAAAGGAGGAGGCAACAATGCTTGAAAAGAAATGTACTATTACCTTGCTCATGCAATTGTAACCTCTCTGTATGGTATTTTCACAATTAAAAAAAAAAGAAAAAGAAAACAGTGTATCCTTTCATGAATACCACTAAATTTTGTCCCTCTACACATGGAATGCCCTGTGTCATCAAAATCAAGGGATGAGCATAACAAAAGATGAGAAGTAGGAGCTATCAGAACAACATGTGCCTTATCAAAAGCTTATCTCTTGTACTTCTGAAATTTTGCTACTACAGCTCTTCTGACTTTGATTTTTTCTTATCATGTTAGGTCCTTCCCAAAGTCGTACTCTGTCTACACTAAACATAATGTCTGTTAATAGATCACACAAGATTTAAGTAGAAACCAAGAAAAAAAATGAAACAACAAATACTAAATAACCTTTTTATCCTTTGTTTCATTGAAGCTTAGAAATGCAATAATGAAAAATAAAAGAAATGCAATAATGGCCTTTTTATGTGTAGGCTACCCTTCCATAGCAACAACCAAGTCAATGAATTATTTGTATCCTTCAGTTAAACAATTTGGCTCGAGCATTTATTGTGTCTTTGGACAATAACTTAATGTCTTTATGCTTCAGTTGTAAATTGGAAATGATAATAATAATAACAGTTACTTCATAGGGTTAAAATGTTTACATGAAGTAAAACATGTACATAGTGACTAATGAATGAAATGGTACATAATTAGTATGGCATATATATTGTTGCATTTACTGAGGCCTACGTAAATGCTCCATATATCTCTAGCTACCTAAAAGTACCACGTAATATTAGCCATTACAAAAAAAAATTAAAGCCAAATAATTACTAAGAGTCCTAGGAACAGGAGAATTGCCCCATGGTTATTGTCTTCCAAATTACCAACTTCACAGCAATACATTAATAAATGTTTTGTTGTTGTTGTGCTAGTCTTGGGACTTGATCTCAGGGTCTGAGTGCTGTCCCTTAGCTTCTTTTGCTCAAGGTTTGAACTCTATTGCTTGAGCCACAGCTCCACTTTCAGCTTTTTTTTTTTTTTTTGGAGGGAGGGCTGGGAAGGTAGATTTTTGAAGATAAGAGTCTCATGGACTTTTCTGCCCAGGCTTAGAAGCACAATCTCCAGGCTTCTGGTGGCTTTGAACCCCAATTTTCAGATATCTGCCTTCTCAGTAGCTAGAATTACAAGCATGAGCCACCAGCTTCCACTGATAAATGTTAAATCAATAGTGCATTGTATGATTTGATAAGAGTTTAAATTTGGCAAAAAAAAAACTGAGTGTGGTCTAAACATGCATGATAGTTCAAAAGAAAAAAAACAAACACAGATTAAAGAACTTTTGCTTGGTACCCTGAAATTCAGAAACATATGACTGTGCCAAATAAGAAAAATCATAGATTCTCCTGTTGTTAGTCATGTCTAGTGGGCATGTCAAGGTGAGTCACACTGGGGAAATAACAAGTAATAACCTCACACAGTATAGTTGCAAGCAATATAAAAGCTGTCTGAATTCTGCCCAGATGTTACACATGTTGACTGATGATCCAGTGATGTTAGAGACGCTATCTGAATCTCTCAATTAATTACAGTTGTAAACTCTCTCCAGCATTCATCTCTCCTATGTAAACTTCCTTAGTAATTTCTGAAAATGGAGTTCGCTATGGTATATAATCATTTTTACATAAACAAAGTATAAACTAGCAACTAATTCATGTTCTACCATATTTCCTAGCTTATAGAGGCCAATGTTGCTTACTAACTTAAAAACTTTAATGCTTAAAGAGAGGAAGGGGTGTGTGTTGGGGGGGATGCAGTCATAAAATTCAGTGTATATGTGACAAAGTTAAGAAAACTGAGGGAAGGGACAGGGTTAGGAAGGAGGGTAAGAATGGCAAAAGGAGTAACACTGATCAAGATGCATTGTATTGAGAAATCCTTTGTTGAATGGCAACTCCATTGAAAAACTACTTAAGGATAATTTTAAAAATTGTGCTAAGAACAAGAGAATAACTACTGATTTTTAAATTTGCACAATTGTCTGTATGCTGCTGTGATGCAGAAAAGTGAAAATAGTATTGAAAAATTTTTATCATTTGATGTATTTATTCTAGTATAGTATGGATATAGTTTCCTGATCCTGAGATTTCATAGCCATCTCAAATTTTGTCCCCATAAATTAAAAAAAAACTCAAGTTTTTTTGTATTTTATCTTTAAACACTAGAACTTCAGTTAGTGATGGTCCTTGTCTTTAGATCAGCACTTTAAAATCATTGTTGCAAGAACTGATGTTCAACCAACAACCATCCTGAGCCTAAGAAAAACTTGAAATACCCCAGGAAGAAGGCCTTAATAACCTATAATCCAAAACTTCACATTAGTCCAGAAACCAGAGAATCTGAGTGTGCTTCACAGAGCTTTAGATCTCAGAAAGATGGCTAGCATGAACCAATTTACAGACTATAAATTTCTTAATCGTTCTTGTAACATATGTTCTTCCCAGCATTTTGTCCTTACCCTTCCATTTCAGGAAGCCTGGAGAACATGTGAATTTTATAACAGGAAGTAGGATCTTGTAAGGATATAGTACCTATTTGGAGAGGTCAGTGTTCTTCCAGACACTCAAAAACCACTTGCTCAGACTTTTTGCAGAGATATTCATGCATTGATTTCATCTTCCCACCCAGTGAACATCACCAGTTCTGACTTCAATTTATGAACCAAGAGAAATTGATATGCCAAAATAACTCCTAAAACAGAAGCACATATATTATACATATTCTTGAAATGTAACCTCAAAAGAGCAGGAAACTAAGCAAACTTTAGCATCTGTCCTAACTCCAGCAAGAAGAGAATTGTTAAGAATGCCACAATCATAAACTATACAGGGCAAGAAAAAAGTCAATTACAAATGTTCTACTTGCTTCTATTCTTTATAGATACCCAATATTCTTTAGTTTCTGTATTCCTAAGGAGAGGAAAAGACAGAAGAAAGAACGAGAGAAAGAGAGAAACAGGTTTATATATGATATATGCACATGTATATGCATTGATCTCCTGTGAACTCAGAACCTTCCTTGCTACATTGCACACTTAGCTATACAGACTTTTAGACTTGTTGGCAAGATCCCATGTTCTATATAAATTCTGTAAAATTCAGGAAATATGATTTCAACACTGATGGATTAACACACAGGTGTTCAGAATGCATGTGAATTTTTATTTCCAGCAGAAATTGAGGAGTTACATCATCAAATTAATTATAACCTGAATCTGAACTCAGAAAATTTATTAATTTCATATGTGTTTATCTCCTCATTTTCCCCTCTCCCCAGTTTATCCTGAGGGCCAGGAATAAGCAAAGCAAAGGTGAGTTCAGGCTTCCTGATGTACAGTATTATAAGAACCCTATGACTAAATTACTCTTGGTGTAAATTTTTGATACACTGTATGGATTAAACTGAAACAAAGAACACATGATATTATTCATACACACATAAGAAGACCTAATGTGGAACACAAAATAATTTTAACTATTATATTCATGAAACATAACACATTGTATTATGTTTTGTGTTTTGTGGCCTTTGTGGGGCACAAAGTAGAGCTTATGTAAAGTGCAAAGGTATGTTTGCTTAAATCTATGACATTTAAATTAAGTACACTTGGTTTTGTGGTTTAAGTATTTGTTTAAAATTGCCCTTTCTAAACTTGTAACAGGAATTATCAGTTTATGTTACAAAACAATAATGGAAAAAGAAGACTATCTGAAATAGAATCATCTATAATAGCACTTTCTGAGTCAAAGGAGATGAAAGGCAAGATGAATAGAATGAAAATAAGAGGTCTGGAGGAAGATGGAGAGAAGAAGCTGGAGGCTAAACAAGCTCTCATATAGAAAGAAGTTTTAGTATTCCAGTGAAAGTCCTAGGCTAGAGAATCAAACCAAGTGTGTCATCATAGTCCAGAGATTTGGGCCAGAGAGGGAAAATCCAGGCAGCTTAGTCAAGGAGACAGATATGAGCACTTGCCAGTGTCCGCAGCTGTGGTGGTGGCAGTGGTGGCAGTGGCTGTTACCTGGGTCACCATAACAGAAAGAGTCCAGGACAAAGGCGCCAGACCATTTGTACAAGTGGATTCTACTTACCACCAGCAAGAACTGACAAGGAGCAGAAATCTTCATCCTGCTGATAACAGACCATGGATGGCTCAGAAACCAAGAGGCTGGCATGAGTAGATCAAAGACATCCTCACTTCTTCTGAAGGAGCAGCAGTGGGAGGTAGACCCTCCCCCACATGAGAAGATCTCCATCATTGATATTGACAAAGGCCTTGCTGGAGCAGCTTGTTCCAACTCAGGCCTTGGAAGAAAACAATAGGAGCCATTCACCAGGTAACAGCAACCAGACCTACCAGGCCCAGCTCCACCCAGGGGAAAATCACCCTGCAAGGGCAGAAGAAGCTCCATTCCCTGAGGAGTGACTTTCTTCACTGGGTAAACAAAGCCAGAGGCTGTCCCTCCCCACTGCAGCCTAAGCCTACAATCTCAGCAGTGGGATGGGTAAATGACAAATAATTGAAACTCAGTAAACATAGATCCTGAGAATGGCTCTAGGCTGAGCTCTATGAGTGTTTCAGGAGCTAACCCCTCAGGGAAAAGCTACTGATTGCTGATAGGTCTCAACACTACCCAGAAACTAGCCTCATCACAGCAACTCCAAGCTAGAGGAAACAGCCATCTCTCTCTTTTGTTATACTCAAAGCAGATCTCCCTTCCACTGAACTAGCCTGGGAGGGGGGTCACAAAGTCCTGGGTAAGGAAAGCTTTTTCCTGCCTTAAGAAACCAATCAAGCCACAGGAAAACCAAACACAAGCAAACCAGAGATTCCACCAAGAGACTGGTCACGGACAAAGGAGAGATACAAGTTCTCCCCTACCCCACCCCCAAAGGACTCTTTCTTCCTACCAATTTTTAAAAAAATTTTTAAAGTGTTTTTATATTTTCTTTCATACTTTTTATTTCAGGGGTGTGTCTGTGTATGTGTGTGTGTGTGTGTTCTTTTTTTAAAAAAAACTCTTTTAAGCTTTTGGTCTTTTTTCTTTTTTTTTTGCGTGACTTAATTGCTGTTCTGCTCACCCCCAGATATGTACCCCTCATAGATGATTAGACCTTATCCCTCATTGTGTACATACTTAATTCAGAAATTTATTACTCAGTTCACAACCTCTTGGGCATAACTTCTTTAATAGTAGTATTATTTATTTATACCTATATGATTTTTAAGTATTCCATTTTTTTAATTTTTAATTTTTTCATTTTTCCTTTTTATCTCGCTCCTCTCATCCTATCTTTTTCTTCTCTCAATATTATTTCTTTACACTTATATAATTCTAAAGTGTTTCATTTTTTTAATTTAAATTTTTGTTTTTCAATTTTTCTTGTTTCTTCATCTTTCTTCTTTCATTCTGTTCTATCCATTTCCTCTCTGAGAATAGGACTTTGTTAAATTCACTCTTTCCTTTTACCACTCCACATCTCTCTAATCTTATTTCTCAACACAATTCTCCCTAAACCTATTAATTTCTGGTCTGCTGAATCCCTCTTTGATGTTCTTAGCCCATTAAACTATAGTTGTTTGATGTTGAATAGATTGTATCTGTTGAACTAGATTGTACCTGCAGCCATGTTGACTGTGCAACTACAGGACTCTGGTTGATGCTTGCCTTAAAATAGTGTACTAGCATGATATTGGTGTTAGTTTCATACCAAATAGGCAGAACAAGCTGGAGAAACACAAGAAAAATGGCAAGTCCAGGTATCTCAGTTCCCACTCATGATAATCAGGTGTCAGAACAGTTAAGGAATAATCTAGAAAAGAATTCCCAAAAAGCTCTACAAACACTACTGGTAAATATGGTGAATGAAAGGATTGAAAACCTGCAAAGGAATCAGTGTGAGAGAGATAGGAAGCAAGAGGAGGCTAACCAAAGATTAATACAGGAACTGCACGAGCATGATGAGACTAACCAGAAATTACTATAGGAATCTCATGAATTTGAGGAAGCTAATCAAAGATTAATGCAGGAATTGTGTGAGCAGGCCAAGAACAGGCAAAGAGAAATACAAGAATTGTTTGAACGTGATGAAGCTAATCAAAGAGTAATAGAGTAATTGTGTGAGCAGGATGAGTATAGACAAAGATCAATAAAGGCACTCATGGAATCCATAAACAAACAGCTGAAGAAATCCAGAGAGACCACAAAGGGAATGCTGAATTTAGCCCATCAAAAGGAAATGGAGTCTAATGAAACCCATAGCCAAACAACTAAGTGATTTGAGAATAAACACCAAATTAAGGAAGTAAAGAAGTCCATACAAGATCTGAAACAAAGATCCAACAAAGATTTGAAGCCATCAAAGGTGACCAATCAAAAGGAAAGGAAATAAACAACAAAGTAGAAAGTCTTTTTTTTTTTAATTGTATTTTATTTTATTTGAGAACATACTGTACAGAGGGGCTACAATTACATGGGCAGGATAATGCATACAGTTCTTACCAAGCATTGCAGCCTCCTCCTTTGTTTACCCTTCACTTCCCTTCCCCGCCTCCCCCCTCCCCCCACCCAATTTTACCCCCCTGCCCCAACCCAATTATACCGCCCTCCCCCCCCCACACCGACATTGTAAAGCTGGTTTTGACATGACATTTTGTACTTCTCATTGTTGCAACAGGTCCACCTGAATCCTTAAACGACATGTTTGTCCCCATCTCCTCCACATGTTATACTGACATCAAATATAGTGAAAGCGGGGGTTACACTGTGGGGGAGGGACATACAAAGCAACAAAGAAATAATCTTATAAATGCGTTAGAAACACATGCATGAAAGAAACGAAAGCATTAAAATACATATTTAAGGGTTCATTTTCCTAACATCACATTATCTGACCTTTTCCGCTTGACTCATACCTATACTAGATATTGCAAATAAGGGAAACCATGGGACCTATGCTTCTTTGGGCCTGGCTTACTTCACTTAATATAATTTTTTCCAAACCTTTCCATTTCCTAACAAATGGGGAAATGTCATTCTTTCTGATGGAGGCATAGAATTCCATTGTGTATATATACCACATTTTCTTGATCCATTCATCTACTGAGGGG
The DNA here is from genome assembly GCF_024711535.1 of Dipodomys merriami. NCBI lineage: Eukaryota > Metazoa > Chordata > Mammalia > Rodentia > Heteromyidae > Dipodomys > Dipodomys merriami. Next base: position 12,732,233 of record NW_027206512.1, read on the forward strand.
CATCTGGGTTGGTTCCATATCTTAGCTATGGTAAATAATGCTGCAATAAACATAGTTGGCTGGTAGCTTTAGTGTGGTCTTGTTTGTAAACATTTGGGTAAATGTCCAAAAGTGGGATTGCTGGATCATAGGGGAGATCTATGTGAAGTCTTTTGAGGAACCTCCATACTGCTTTCCAAAGTGGTTGAACAAGTTTACATTCCCACCAACAATGAAGTAAGGTTCCTTTCTGTCCACATCCCCTCCAGCATCTGTTGTTGTTAGAGTTCTTGATTTTTGCTGTTCTAACTGGAGTGAGGTGATATCTTAATGTTGTTTTGATTTGCATTTCTTTTATGGCTAGGGATGTTGAACATTTCTTCATGTGTCTATTGGCCATCCTTCTTTCTTCTTCAGAGAAGCTTCTCTTTAAGTCTTTCGCCCACTTATTTATTGGGCAGTTGTTTCTTTGAGGATTTGTTGTTGGGTGGTTTAATTTTTTGAGTTCCAAGTATATTTTAGATATGAGACCCTTGTCCGTTGTATGGCTAGTAAAGATCTTCTCCCAATCGATGGGCTTTCTATTGATCTTGCCAGCTATGTCATTTGCCCTGCAGAAGCTCTGCAATCTTATGCAATCCCATTTGTCCAACCTTTCTTTGATTTGTTGTGCTTCCGGGTCTCTATTCAGAAAATTTCGACCTGAGCCAAGGAGACCTAGGGTTTCTCCTATTCCATCCTGTAATGTTTTCAGAGTGTCTGCTTTGAGTTCAAGGTCTTTGATCCATTTGGAGTTGATTCTGGTGCAGGGTGATATATAAGGATCTAGCTTTAGTTTTCTACATGTAGTTAACCAATTTTGCCAGCACCATTTACTGAAGAGGCTGTCTTTCTTCCATTCTATTGTTTTAGCTTCCTTATCGAAGATTAGATGGCTATAGGTCTGTAGGTTCATTTCTGGGTTTTCAATTCTATTCCATTGGTCCTGAGGTCTGTTCTTATGCCAATACCAAGCTGTTTTGATTACTATGGCTTTATAGTAGAGTTTGAAATTTGGTATTGATATTCCTCCAGCAGTGTTCTTTCCGTTGAGGAGCGTTTTTGCTATTCGGGGTCTTTTATTGTTCCATATGAATTTTTGGATTGCCTCCTCTATTTCCTTGAAGAATGAGGGTGGAATTTTGATAGGTATCGCGTTGAATTTGTAGATAGCCTTGGGAAGTATTGCCATTTTCACGATGTTAATCTTGCCAATCCAGGAGCATGGGAGGTTTTGCCATTTTTTAAGTTCTGTGTTGATTTCCTTTTTCAAGATTTTAAAGTTTTCATCATAGAGGTCCTTCACTTCTTTGGTTAAGTTAATTCCTAGGTATTTTATTTTTTGTGGGGCTATTACAAATGGAGTTGCTTTCCTAATTTCAGCCACACTTTTCTCATTGTTGGCATATAGAAAAGCCATTGATTTTTGGGGGTTAATTTTATAACCTGCTACTTTGCCAAAGTTTTGAATCAGCTTGAGTAATTTGTGAGTGGAGTCTATGGGATTCTTTAAATACAAGATCATGTCATCTGCAAAGAGGGAGAGTTTTATTTCTTCTTTCCCTATTTGGATCCCCTTTACGTCTGCATCTTGTCTTATTGCTGTAGCTAGGCATTCTAATACTAGATTGAAGAGAAGTGGAGAGAGTGGGCATCCTTGTCTTGTTCCTGAGTTAAGAGGAAATGGCTTTAGTTTTTCACCATTGAGTATAATGCTGGCTGTAGGTTTGTCATATACAGCCTTTATTGTATTGAGGAATGTTCCATGGATTCCTAATTTTTCCAGAACCTTCATCATAAAGGGGTGTTGGATCTTTTCAAATGCTTTTTCTGCATCTATTGAGATAACCATGTGGTTCTTATTCTTGCTCCTGTTGATGTGATGAATAATATTAATTGATTTGCGTATATTGAACCAGCTTTGCATCCCTGAAATGAATCCTGTTTGATCATGGTGTATGATTTTTTGGATGAATTGTTGAAGTCGATTGGCCAAAATTTTGTTGAGAAGTTTTGCATCAATGTTCATCAAAGAAATGGGTCTATAGTTCTCTTTCTTTGATGAGTCCCTGCCTGGTTTTGGGATGAGGGTTATGATGGCTTCATAGAATGTGTTCGGTAGTGAGCTTTCTCTTTCAATTTCATTGAAGAATTGGAGGAGTATTGGTGTGAGATCTGCTTTGAAGGCCTTGTAAAATTCCGCTGTAAAACCATCTGGTCCTGGACTTTTCTTAGCTGGGAGGTCTCTTATTGCTGTTTCTATTTCAGTGCTTGATATGGGCCTGTTAAGATAATTTAACTCATCTTGGTTTAGTTTTGGCATGTCAATATTTGCTAGGAAAAGGTCCATTTCTGTCAAGTTCTCAAACTTATTAGCATAAAGTTTTGAGAAGTATTCCCTTATAATGTTCTGAATCTTGGTTGTTTCCGTGGTGATGTTTCCATTCTCATCTCTGAGTTTATTAATTTGGGTGTGTTCTCTCCTTTTTCTGATAAGGTTTGCTAAGGGTCTGTCAATTTTGTTAAGTTTTTCGAAGAACCAACTCTTTGTTTTGTTGATTCTTTCTATAGTTTTTTTGGATTCTAATTCATTTAATTCTGATTTAATTTTGATTATTTCTTTCCATGTACTGGATTGGGGTTTATCTTGCTGCTCTTTTTCAAGGAGGTTTAGATGTGTCATTAAATTGTTAGTTTCAGATCTCTCCAATTTGTTGATGTAGGAGCTCAGAGCTATAAACTTGCCTCTGAGTACTGCCTTTGCTGTGTCCCAGAGGAGCTGGTAATTTGTGTGTTCATTTTTGTTGAATAGCATGAACATTTGAATTTCCTTTCTAATCTCTTCCATGACCCACTCATGATTCAGCAGTGTGTTGTTCAGCCTCCATGTGATACCGGACTTTCTTTTGTGGCTTTTGGTGTTGAGTTCTAATTTTATTCCCTTGTGGTCAGAGAGAATGCAAGGTATAACTTCAATGTTTCTGAATTTAGACAAGTTTGCTTTGTGGCCTAAAATGTGGTCTATTTTAGAAAACGTTCCATGTGCTGCTGAGAAGAACGTGTATTCTGATGCTGCTGGGTGAAATGTTCGGTAAATGTCTGTTAAGTCTAGTTGATCTATGCAGCTGTTTAGATCTGCGGTTTCTCTGTTGAGTTTTTGCCGAGTTGATCTATCTAGTGGGGAGAGTGGTGTGTTAAAATCCCCAACAATTAATGTCTTTGGATCTATATGGGATTTGAGGGAAAGTAGTGTTTCTTTGATAAATTTGGGTGCTCCATTGTTTGGCGAATAGATATTTAGAATTGTAATAGCCTCCTGATAGAGAGATCCTTTAATTAGTATGTAGCGACCTTCTTTATCTCTTTTCACGAATTTTAATTTGAAGTCTATTTTATCTGATATTAGGATTGCAACTCCCACCTGTTTATGGGGGCCGTTTGCTTGGTAGATTTTGTTCCAGCCTTTAACCTTGAAAATATGTTTGTTTTTACGGGCAAGATGTGACTCCTGCAGGCAGCAGATAGAAGGGTCTTGTTTTTTAATCCAACTAGACAGTCTATGTCGCTTAATTGGAGAGTTCAGTCCTTTAACGCTAAGAGATAGGACTGAGAGGTATTTGGGAGTTCCTGCCATGTTATCCGCCTTCTTGGGGGCTGTGAAAACTGGGTTCTTCCTAAGGTTCTTGGATTCTCAGTTTGGGTGCAGTTTCTTGGCCTTTGTTGCGTTCTTGTTGGTTTTCTATGTGTAGGACATCTTTAAGAATCTTTTGCAGGGCTGGTTTGGTGGAGATGTATTGTTTCAATTTTTCTTTGCTATGGAAGGTTTTTATTTGGCCTTCAGTTATGAAGGAGAGTTTAGCTGGGTACAGTATTCTTGGTTGATAGTTGTTTGTTTTTAGGGCATGGCATACCTCATTCCAGGCTCTTCTTGCTTTGATTGTCTCTGCTGAGAAATCTGAGGTGATTCTAATTGGTTTCCCTTTATAGGTGATTACCCATTTCTCCTTGACAGCTTTAAGGATCTTTTCCTTGGTCTGGGTTGATCCTGTGTGGATTATAATGTGATGGTGGGATGTCCTATTCTGGTCTGGTCTATTTGGGGTTCTAAAAGCTTCTTGTATCTGAATAGGCCTATCTTTTTGTATGTTTGGGAAGTTCTCTGCTAGGATCCTGTTAAACAAATTTCCTAGACCATTAACTTCTGTTTCTAGGTGCTCCTCTACACCCATTATCCTTAGATTGGGCCTTCTGATGGTGTCTTCCAGGTGTTGGATAGATCTATCATATTTCTTGGACTTGTCTTGGATGGTTGTATGTTCTTTCTCTATAATATCTAGGCTGTCTTCAATCCCTGGGATTCGATCTTCTGCATGGTCTAACCTGCTGTCAAGACTCTCTACTTTGTTTTTTATCTCTTTTCCTTCTAATTGGTCAGCTTTGATGGCTTCAAGTTCTTTGTTGAAGCTCTGTTTTAGGTCTTGTATGAATTTCTTTACTTCCTTAATTTGGTGTTCAGTGTTTGTTCTCAAATCACTTAGTTGATTGGTTATGGTTTCTTTGGACTCCCATTCCTTCTGTTGGGTTCCATTCAGCATTCCCTTTGTGGTCTCCCTGACTTCCTTCAGCTCTTTGTTAATGGATTCCATGAATGCCTTTAGTGATCTTTGTGTATTCTCTACCTGGTCTCTTAATTCGTGAATTACTCTTTGATTAGTTTCCTCCCTTCTGTGGGATTCCTGCAGTTCTCTTTGAGTGTTCTCAGCCTGCTCACGCCATTCCTCCCTTTCTCTTTGAGTATTCTCAAGTTGTTCACACAAATCCTGTATCAGTTTTTGAGAAGCTTCCTCACGCTTATGATATTCCTGTATAAACTTCTGGGATGCCTCTTCTCTCTCCCTATCACGCTCATACAGAGTCCTTTGTTAGTTGTCAAATTTCTCATTTATCATGTTTGCTATTAGTGTTTGTAGAGCTATTTGGGAACTCTCCTCTGGATTATTCTTTATCTGTTCTGACCCCTGATTATCAAGATTGGGAATTGAGATATCCGGATTTGCCATTTTTCTTGTGTTTTTCCGGCTTACTCTGCCCATTTGAGATGAAGATAGCACCAGTTTTGTGCTAGAACACTATCTTAAGGCAACCATCAACCAAAGTTTGCATTTGTACAGTCAATAGTCTACAGATACAATCTAGTTCAACAGATACATCTATTCAACATCAAACGACTATATGTTAAAGGACTTCGAACCGCAGAAAAGAATTTGGAAAACCAGAAATTATTAGGATTAGGGAGAGATGTGGGTAAAAAATAGGAATAGATTGGTGTGGGGAGGCACAGGGAGAGTTAACTATGTCCTAATCACAGTGCAGGAAATGGGTTGGGTAGGATGCAAGTAGAGAGAGAGAGAAAAGAAGAGACGGAAAGGGGAATAAAGAGAGACCAGAAAAAGAATAGAAACGTAAAAATTGGTTAAAAGACCGTCTATTTAGAGAGGAATGTGAATATGTTCACAGAAGGGGAGGGACATAGAGGAGATGTGAAAAGCTTTAAGGATGGGAAAGGGAGAAGAAAAGATCAGAAGTTCAGTAGAGCTAGATAAAAAACAAAAAGATAATTAAGAAAGAAAGAAAAAGAGAAAGAAGACAAGAAAAGAAAGGAAAACTCTCATTCACGTATTCCTAAAATAAAAATTATAAGATGAGCAAAAAAAAAATTACTGGAAAACAATTATTTTTTCAGAAGAGGCAAAAATTAAAGATTAATAAAAGTTTTAGAAGGGAAAAAATTTATATATATATACATATATATATATATATATATATATATATATATATATAAGGTTACAAAAAAACAAAAAACAAGCAAAAAAAAAGAACAGAAGAAGAAGTAGAAAAAAAAAAAGAAAAAAAAGTCTTTGATTTTTTTTTGGGGGGGGAGGAGTGGGAAGAATCCCGTATCTCCCTTTTGTCTGCAACCAGTCTCTTGTTGGAGTCTCTGGTCAGCTTGAGGTCCTGTGGCTTGATTGGTTTCTTAAGTCGGTTGGTTGGAAGAGGCAGAAAAATGCTCTGCTTTACCCAAGATTTTGAGATCCCCCTCCCACGTTAGTTTTCTGGGAGGGTGGTCTGCTTTGAGAGTCACAAAAGAGGGGGATGTGGTGATGAGGCTAGGTTCTGGGTAGAGTTGAGGCCTTTCAACAAACAGTAGCTTTTCCCTGGGGCTATTTTGTGATAAAGCTCACAGCGCCCAGCCTGGAGCCATTCTCAGGGTTTCTGTTTTTCAATTGATTGTGGTGGCTGCTAGAGGGAGGGGCAGCCTCTGGCTCTGGTTACCCAGTGAGGCAAGGCACTCCGATGGCTGGCGCCTGAGCTGGGTGACTTTTCCCTGGATGGAGCTGAGTCTGGCAGGTCACTTCACCGTTAAGTTCTTGTGACCTGCTAAATGACTCATTTTATTCCAAGGCCTGAGCTGGAGCTAGCAGCTCCTCCGAGCTTTGTCGGTATCCAAGATGGAGATCACCGGTGCTGGGGGGGAGGGGTGGCCTTCCCTCCTCTGCTCCCTGAGGAATGAGGACGCCAGGCTTGTACTCACGCCGAGTCTTGGATCCTGGGTCGTCTCTGATCTGCAAACAGCAGGATGGAGATGTTCGCTCCTTGTCGGTTCTTGTTGGTGTTGAGTAGAATCCGCTCGTCCGCTGCGTCTGGCTCCTTCGTCCCCGACTCTCTGTGTCTCAGGTATGACTCCGCTGCGGTGGTCGCTGCCGCGACCCCGCCGCCGGAGCGGCAGCTGATGCATTTCCTTGGCTTCCCCTCTCTTGTCTAACTCTCTGTCCTGTGATGGCACACTTGGTGTGATTCTCTGGCTTAGGACTGTTCACTGGAACTCTAAAACTACTTTCTATGCGAGAGCTTGTTCAGATTCCAGCTTCTCCTCTGCCATCTTCCCGGAACTCCTCCCAAAGTAGAAAGTCTTGACAGTAGGTTAGACCATGCAGAAGATCAAATCTTGGGGACTGAAGACAGCCTAGATATTATAGAGAAAGTACATACAACTATCTAATACAAATCCAAGAAATACGATAGATCTATTCAACATTTGGAAAACACTATCAGAAGGCTTAATCTGAGGATAATGGGGGTAGAGGAGCACCCAGAGATAGAAGTTAATGGTCTAGGAAATTCATTTAACAAGATCCTAGCAGAGAACTTCCCAAACATACAAAAACATAGGCCTATTCAGACACAAGAAGCTTTTAGAACCCGAAATAGACCGGACCAGAAAAGGACATCCCATGGTCTCATTACAATCTGCACAGGATCAATTCACACCAAAGAAAAGATCCTTAAAGCTGTCAAGGAGAAAAGATCAATCACTTATAAAGGGAAACCAATAAGAATAAGCTCAGATTTCTCAACAGAGACAATTAAAACAAGAAAAGCATGGAATGATGTATGCCAAACTGTAAAGACAATAATCAACAAAGAACTCTGTACCCAGCTAAACTCTCCTCCATAATGGAAGGTCAAATAAAAACCTTCCATAGCAAAGAAAAACTGAAGCAATATATTTCCACCCACCAGCCCTACAAAAGAGACTTTAAAATGTCCTACATATAGAAGACCAACAAGAGCACAATAAAGGCCAAGAAACCACACCCAAACTGAGAATCCAAGAACCACAGGAAGAACCCAGTTATAAGGCCCCCCCAATAAGTTGGATAACATGGTAGGAACTACCAGACACCTCTCAATCTTAACTCTTCATATTAATGGACTTAACACTTCAATTAAGCGACACAGAATGTCTACTTGGATTAAAAAGCAAGATACTTCTATCTGCTGCCTTCACGAGTAATAACGTACCATAAAAACAAACATACTCTGAAAAGGACAGGCTGGAATGAAATATACCAAGCAAATGACCCTCATAAACAGGCGGGAGTTGCAATCCTAATATCAGATAAAATAGACTTCAAATTACAATTAGTGAGAAGAGATAAAGAAGGTTGCTACATACTAATTAAGGGATCTCTCATTCAGGAGAATATTACAATTCTAAATATGTATTCACAAAACAACAGAGCACCCACAAAACTCTTTTTATCCAAGAAACACTATTTTCCCTCACATAGAACCAAAGACATTAATTGTTGGGAATTTTTAATTGTTGGGAACTTTAACACACCACTATCCCCACTAGATAGATCAACCCACAAAAACTCAACAGAGATACCGCAGATCTAAACAAATGCATAGGTCAACTAGATTTAACAGACATATACTGAATATTTCACCAAGCCGCATCAGAACACACGATTTTTCTCAGAAGCACAGGAAACATTTTCCAAAGTAGACCACACTTTAGGTAACAAAGCAACCTCGTACAAATTCAGAAACATTGAAGTTATGCACTGCATTCTCTCAGACCACAAGGAAATAAAATTCGAACTCAACACCAAAAGCCACCAAAGAAAGTCCTGTAACACATGGAGCCTGAACAACACACTGTTGAATCATGATAGGGTCAAGGAAGACATTAGAAAGGAAATTCAAATGTTCCTGATATTCAACAAAAATCAACACACAAATTATCAGCTCTTCTGGGACACAGCAAAGGCAGTACTCAGAAGCAAGTTTACAATTCTGAGTTCCTACATCAACAAATTGGATCTATGTGAAACCCATAATTTAATGAGACATCTGAACCTCCTTGAAAAAGAGCAGCAAGCTAAACCCCAATCCAGTAGACAGAAAGAAATAATTAAAATTGAATCAGAATTAAATTAATTAGAATCCAAAAAAGCCATAGAAAGAATCAACAAAACAAAGAGTTGGTTCTTTGAAAAAAATAACAAAACTGACAGACCCTTGGAAAATCTTATCAGAAAAAGAAGAGAATACACCCAAATAAACAAACTCAGAGGTGAGAATGGAAACATCACCAAAGAAACAACCAAGATTCAGAACATTATAAGGGAATACTTCTCAAACCTTTATGCTAATAAGTTTCAGAATCTGGAAGAAATGGACTATTTTCTCGCAAATATCAACATGCCAAAACTAAACCAAAATGATTTAAACAAACTTCATAGACCCATATCAAGCATGGAAATAGAGACAGCAATAAAAGATCTCCGATCTAAGAAAAGCCCAGGACCTGACAGATTTACAGCTGAATTCTACAAGGCCTTCAAAGCAGAGCTCACACCAATACTCCTCCAACTCTTCAATGAAATTGAACAAGAAAGTTCACTACCAAACTCCTTCTATGAAGCCACTGTAACCCCCATCCCAAAACCAGGCAGGGACTTATCAAAGAAAGAGAACTATAGACCAATTTCTTTGATAAACATCGATGTAAAACTTATCAACAAAATTTTGGCCAATCAACTTAAACAATTCATCCAAAAAAAATCATACACCATGGTCAAACGATGCATTTAAGGGATGCAAAGCTGGTTCAATATATGCAAATCAATTAAAATAATTCACCACATCAACAAGAGCAAGGATAAGAACCACATGATTATCTCAATAGATGCAAAAAAAGCATTTCACAAGATCCAACACCCCTTTACGACGAAGGCTCTGGAAAAACCAGTAATCTATGGAATATTCCTCAATACAATAAAGGCTGTATATGACAAACCTACAGCCAGCATTATACTTAATGGTGAAAAGTTAAAGCCATTTCTTCTCTTTTTTTTATTTTATTGATTTTTTTTATTTGTGAACATACTGTACAGAGGGGTTACAATTACATGGGCAGGATAATGCGTACATTTCTTACCAAGCATTGCAGCCTCCTCCTTTTGTTTACCCTTCACATCCCTTCCCAGCCTCCCCCCTCCCCCCAATCCCAATCCTTCTCCTTCCTCCCCTTCCCCCCCTCCCCACCGACATTGTAAAGCTCGTTTTGGACATCAAAACAACATTGAGATATCACCTCACCCCAGTTAGAACGGCAAAAATCAAGAACTCTAACAACAACAGATGCTGGAGGGGATGTGGACAGAAAGGAACCTTACTTCATTGTTGGTGGGAATGTAAACTTGTTCAACCACTTTGGAAAGCAGTATGGAGGTTCCTCAAAAGACTTCACATAGAACTCCCCTATGACCCAGCAATCCCACTTTTGGGCATTTACCCAAATGTTTACAAACAAGACCACACTAAAGCTACCAGCACAACAATGTTTATTGCAGCATTATTTACCATAGCTAAGATATGGAACCAACTCAGATGCCCCTCAGTAGATGAATGGATCAAGAAAATGTGGTATATATACACAATGGAATTCTAAAGCCATTTCTTCTAAACTCAGGAATGAGACAAGGATGTCCACTCTCTCCACTTCTCTTCAATTTAGTATTAGAATGTCTAGCTACAGCAATAAGATAAGATGCAAATATAAAGAGGATCCAAATAAGGAAAGATGAAGTAAAACTCTCCCTCTTTGCAGATGACATGATCCTGTATTTAAAGAACCCCATGGACTCCACTCCCAAATTACTTGAGCATATTTGAAACTTTGGCAAAGTAGCAGGGTATAAAATTAACCCTCAAAAATCAATGGCTTTTCTGTATGCCAATAATGAAAAGAGTGCACCTGAATTCAGGAAAGCACCTCCTTTTCTAATATCCCCACAAGAAATAAAATACTTAGGAATTAACCAAAGAAGTGAAGGACCTCTATGATGAAAACTTTAAAAACCTAAAAAAGGAAATCAAAACAGATTTTCCAAATGGAAAATCCTCCCATGCTTCTGGGTTGGGAGGATCAACATTGTGAAAATGGCAATACTTCCCAAGGCTATCTACAAATTCAATGCAATATCTATCAATATTCCAACTCATTCTTCAATGAAATAGAAGAAACAATCCAAAAATTCATATCCAACAATAAAATACCCTTAATAGCAAAAACGATCTTTAACAGAATAGTGCTGGAAGAATATTCACACCAAATTTTGAACTCTATTACAAAGCCATAGTGATCAAAACAGCTTGGTACTGGCACAAGAACAGACCTGAGGACCAATGGAATAGAACTGAAGACCCAGAAATGAACCCACAGACCTATAGCCACCTAATCTTTCATAATGGAGCTAAAAAATTAGAATGTAAAAAAGACAGCCTTTTCAGTAAATGGTGCTACAAAATTGGTTAATCACCTGTAGAAAACTAAACCTAGATCATTATATTGATCCTTATATATCACTCTGCACCAGAATCAACTCCAAATGCATCAAAGACCTGAAAATCAAAGCACACACCCTGAAATCATTACAGGATGAAATAGGAGAAACCCTAGGTCTCCTTGGCACAGGCTGAAATTTCCTTAATAGAGACCCAGAAACACAACAAATCAAAGAATGTTTGGACAAATGGGATTGCATGAAACTGCAGAGCTTCTGCATGGCAAAGGACATAGCAAGATCAATAGAAAGCCCATGGATTGGGAGAAGATCTTCAGTAGCCATACAACAGACCAGGGCCTCATATCTACAATATATTTAGAACTCAAAAAATTAAATCCCCCAACAACAAATTCTCAAAGAAACAACTGCCTGAAAAATAAGTGGGCTAGCTGGGCGCTGGTGGCTCACGCCTGTAATCCTAGCTACTCAGGAGGCTGAGATCTGAGGATCGCGGTTCAAAGCCAGCCCGGGCAGGAGAGACCGTGAGACTCCTATCTCCAATAAACCACCAGAAAACCGGAAGTGGCGCTATAGCTCAAGTGGTAGAGCACTCGCCTTGAGCTGAAGAGCTGAGGGACAGCGCCCAGGCCCAGAGTTCAAGCCCCACGACCGACAAAAAAAAAAAAAAAATAATAAGTGGGCTAAAGATTTAAAGAGAAACTTTGAAGAAGAAAGAAGGATGGCCAATAGACACATGAAGAAATGCTCAACTTCTCTAACCGTAAAAGAAATGCAAATCAAAACAGCGTTGAGATTCTACCTCACCCCAATTAGAATGGCTATAACCAGGAACTCTAGTAACAACAGATGCTGGAGAGAATCTGGCCAGAAGGGAACCCTACTGACTTGTTGGTGGGTGTGTAAACTTGTTCAACCACTTTGGAAAGCAGTATGGAGTTTCCTCAAAAGACTCCACAAAGAGCTCCCCTATGACCCAGCAATCCCAATTTTGGGCGTTTACCTGAATGATAACAAACAAGACCATACTAAAGCTACCAGCACAACTATGTTTATTGTAGCATTATTTACCTTAGCTAAGATACGGAACCAACCCAGATGCCCCTGAGTAGATGAATGGATCAAGAAAATGTGGTATATGGGCTGGGAAGGTGGCTCAGTGGTAGAGTGCTTGCCTTGCATGCCTGAGGCCCTGGGTTAGATTCCTCGGCAACACATAAGCAAAAAGAAAAAAAAAGCCAGAAGTGGTGCTGTGGCTCAAATTGTAGAGTGCTAGCCTTGAGCTGAAGAGCTGAGGGACAGCGCCCAGGCCCAGAGTTCAAGCCCTACAACCAGACCCCCCCCCCAAAAAAATAGAAAATGTGGTATAGATATACAATGGATTTCTATGCTTCCATTTGAAAGAATGGCATTGTCCCATTTTTTTAGGAATTGGAAAGACTGGGAAAAAGTTATATTAAGTGAAGTATGCCAGGCCCAAAAAAACATAGTTCCCATGGTTTCCCTTATTTGCATAACTAATATATGTCTGGGACAAGCCAAAAAGATCAAGAATTATGCACATATGACTAGATAAGATGATGTTAAGCAAAATGAACCCCAAGATAGAGACACAATTTTTTTCCTTCTTTCTATTGTTTCTAACATATTTATATTGTACCACGTGATTTTCTGTTGCTTTGTATGTTCCTCCCACACAGTATAACCCCTGTTTTCACTGTATTTTATGTGGGTCTAATTTTGGAAGGGGAAGGGAAATAACAAAATGTTTAAAAAGGGATACAGGTTGTACCATTGAAACAATAAGATGTACAAGACACTATGTTGAAAAATGAACTTTACCATTTAGGCTAGGGGGGAAGAAGAGGGCAGAATGTAATTGTGGAGGTGGGAGGGAAGGGATGGTAAGGGAAAAACAAAATGCTGAAACGATGATACAGGTTGACCCATTGTAACAGTAAGACGTACAAGACACTATGTTGAAAATGAACTTTACAACTCTTTACAACTTTGGGGGAGGAGGGAAGAGTTGGGGAGGTGGGAAGGAAGGGATAGTAGGGGAAAAACAAAGGAGGGGGTAACAATGCTCGATACAAAATGTACTCATTACCTTACTCATGTAACTGTAACCCCTCTGTATAGTGTCTTTACAATAAAAAATATTAAAAAGAGAAGAAAAACCCCAAGTCACCTGTCAAAGTTCACAAAGCACAAAGCAGAATGAGGTTTTGCTCCTGGATTTCAGATGGTTTCTACGATGCATACTGGACCTGGTCAAATGTATGTGGGAATTTGAGGGCCACTCATGAGATGGGTAGATTTTCCTCTTTATGGTTTCTTCCTTTCTCAATCTCATTCTTGGTGCACCTCAACAGCCACATCTTGAATAAATATTTTCTTTGGTTACTTCTATGCTAAAATCCTGTAGTAGTCATGACTCCACTAGTCACAGACCCAATTTTGTGGGATATCTGGTTTGCTACTTAACTTCTCCAAATGGCTCATCTGTTTGAGCAAGTGATGCACTGCTCACAAAGATTTATTTATCTTAAAGATCTTTAAGGTCTTCTTCCATTGATGGCAAAATATATTTTTCCTACCCTACCAACATGATTACTGTCTCATGTGCTATGTTGAAAACGTTTAAAGCCTGTTTGCTGTCTCAGTAAAAAAAAAAAAAAAGCAATCCTTTAAACTAGTAATTAGAATATTTTTTGGTATGAGTGGAGAATGGGAAGAACAGAGGGTAGATAATGATAGAAAAATAATCACACTCACAGGTGTGGCTGCTAAATCATGCATCCAATAGTACAGTATGTATTTGAATTTAATGCTTTCAATGAAACTAATTTAGATATAATTATAAGTATCGATTAATTGTTTTCTTTTTGTTCAAATTTTGCATGCATAGAAAATGAGGCTTCTTTATTTTGTTCTAACAAATGCTCATCATCCAATATTCCATGAGTTTCCAAGAGAATTAATAGTTCAAACAATACATAGGAAAAATGAACTAAGTAGTTTTTTTAAGATGTAAATAATGACATAATAAAATGTTAAATGGATAGAACTAGAGATCATCATGTTAAATGAGATAAACTAAGCTCAGAAAGATGAATATTTGGATGTTTTCACTCATTTGTGGAGGTTAGACTTGAAGAACATAAATAATTATGGTTATGTACATAGATATAAATATACACATATGGAACTATGTAGATGATGAGCAGAAATGGGGAGATGTATGAAGATGATGTAAGGACTCTCTATGAAAGTTATGAATCAATTGAGGATGAGAGAAAGAAAGAGAGCAAAAGAGATAATGTGATTAAAATATACTGACTTCTAAATACATATCTAAAATCCTTAGTATAATCAATGCACACTAAAAAAAAATTACATTAAGACAAAATGGGCTTTTTTGGGATATGGGTAGCAGTTGGAAGGAGGAGGGCCATGAAAGTGGATATAGTCCAGCTAGTTTATTCATAGATGTGAGAACAGAACAATAAAAACCTGTTGAAATTGTTTTCTAACTAGGAAAGAGGTAAGGAAAATTGATGGGAGAGGTGAGAGTGATTGGAATACATTGTATGCACATATAAAATGTCACAATGAAACACAAATTATGAGAAGGCAGACCTCAACTTTTAATAAGCCCCTTAAATCCATAAACCTCCCATTAGTAGCTGTAATCAATGGAACCAAATTAGGACAAATGCATACAAATATTTTGGTATCTTCTTTTATCCCTATCCTTTTGCAAATTTCTAAAGTAGCCTTAAGAGGAAAAGGGCCTTCTCTTCTTTTCGATATGCCACATTCTCCTCTTATTAGAAGTCTGTCATTGAAGAAAGAGGTTAGAATTTTCCCACTTCTGGAGGAAAGTATCCATCTAATTTTCTTGTCATATGCTAAAAAGAGAAATAATGAATCTAGCCAGCATTCTTTTACCACTATAATAAGATGCATAAGGCTAAGACATGGTATAATTTTATTTGCATGTCAGCAGCTGAATATTAACTATGTCTTTCTCTTTGTTTGCTACACTATCAGTTCCTAGAGTTGTCCCAAGAAATGTCTACCTGTGGGAAACTAGGGCAAAGGTCTTACTTTTAAAAAAGCAAAAGGGAAATGCACATTAATAATTTCAAACCATATTCCCATTATACCTCAATGCAAGAATATACAAAATGAATATGATTGATATATTCAGTAGACCAGCGGTCTAAATAGCTAGTTTTGTCTAGTAATTGTTTTCTAATTATGTATTTTGATTTTTAGGAATCACAATAGTGTAAAGGAGTTGAATTGTGAATATTTCATAGATGTGTACAGTGTACCTTGAGTGAGCTCACCCCTTCCATTCTATTCCTGTCTGTCCCCCTCTGCCTTTCAATCAGTATTTGGTGGGTTTCATTATACAGTCTTCATACATATACATGTAATATACTTCTAACTGCTCCAGTCCTGGTACTCCCTCTTCTCTCTCTCCTCCTTCTCACAATAGGGGGACTGTACCTCTTTTAAATTCATGTCCCACTATTGCTATTATTATTAAATTAATAGGCTAAGCTCTAACTCCAAACAATCATTCTATTACTACTTTTCAAATCATGAAAAGGAATAAATTAAGTAGTGTGGGTGAACCATATAAGTGGTTGTCATAATTGTGGATCCTCAGCAGCATCATTACAATTCATAAATGAAATCCATTTTTAAATGTCCCAGAAAATAAAATGCAATATTCCTCTTTGAAGGCCTCAGTTCCTTTAGCTACTAATTTAAGCCTGCTGATAAAAATTATCTAAAATTATCCAAAATAAATGAAATAAGTTGAATAACTAAATTAAAGTACCAAATAACTTAAGAAGTTTATGCATGTTCTATTTCTTAGGGCAAGTAAAAGTGATGGTTAAATAAACCTAATTTGATTTCTATAAAATATGAGCCAGAGTTGCTTTAATCATTTGTAAATAATATTTGGATCTTAGGTAAACAGTTAGCTTTCAGGCATCCCAGGTCTGTTTCTAAATCTTGTGATTTACCCATACTGGTTTCAGATTCAGTGGCTGTCCAGTGGTTGGGGTGAATGGCTGCTTCTTTATGGCCTCCTCGAAGTAAGATGGCACATGTTTTCCTCCAACTACAAAACCAGCCCAATGCTTTCTTCACTCAGGCAGTATTTCATTCACTCCGTCCAAAGGTGAAGGGTAACACACTGTGTGTAACTAAATAGGTTGAAAACAACTAAATGTAGGGTGCAAGACTTCTGCCCCTGGCCATGAGGAAGTAAACGGAAAGGAACTTACCTGTTCTGCAAAAAGCCAGGGTGCTGTTAAAACTCATGCCCAGGCATTAGACCACAAGAAGTGCTGAAAAGCAATAAAAGGAATGAAAAGAAAAGGAAAGAAAAGAAGGAAGGAAGGAAGGAAGGAAGGAAGGAAGGAAGGAAGGAAGGAAGGAAGGAAGGAAAAAGAAAGAAAGAAAGAAAGAAAAAGAAAGAAAGAAAGAAAGGAAGGAAGGAAGGAAGGAAGGAAGGAAGGAAGGAAGGAAGGAAGGAAGGAAGGAAGGAAGGAAGGAAGAAGCATGGCTATTCCTATAATTCTCCCAACATAATTCTTGCTGGAAACATCATTGAGACCATGCCTCAGGAGGGAAGACCTAAAGCAGAACACAGATGCCTCATGCATGAGAAGACACAGCTCAGTGCACTTTAGGCAGTTTCTGGAAATGAAAGAACAGAAGTCCAAAAGGGAAAGCACTGCAGAAAGAATTGCTCCCCAAAGCACACAGCAGGTACCTTTGCTCTTGCTGACAACAAAGCCATAATACAGAGGGCAGAGGAAAAACAACAACAACAAACAAACAAACAAACAAACAAAAACATGATCTGAAATAAGATCAAGACTTTGCATGAGGCAAGGGGATATTTGAGTTTTGACTAGCTATGGTAACTTCCTTTCTGAGCATCTGGGCATTCAGTAAAAACCCCAAAAAGGATTTGCTTTAATACTATTTATAAATTAGGCATAGATAGAAAACTCTAAGTCCAAAAGTCAGAATTAACTGATAACCAAAGCAGATGACCTTCTATGAAAATATATCAGATTATTTTATCACATAAACATAGATGAAAATATCTGTTAAAATGCACATAAAATTATAATAAAAAGGTCAAAGTCATCAGTAAATGGGCATAACCTCAGAAATATAAGGTTAGATTAACAGTGGAAAATCAATTGATGTAATTCAGTATATTAGCAGAAAACATATTTTATGCACATATATAAACTGAATTTAAAACAGATAAACATAATCAATAATAAGCATCTGAAAATATGCTTAATATCATTGATCATCAGAGAAATACAAATTAAAAGCCCACATGCTGTCACCACCTATAATCATAGTGAACATTAAGAATATAGATAGTGACAAAATATTGTGAAGAATGTGAAACTGGAAATAACCACACATTGCTGGAAGTATAAAATGAACAAATCCTCATGAAAAACAACTTTGACAATTTTTTTCACAAAGTTAAGCAAGTGCTTGTCAGATAATACAGCAACTCTATCCTTAGATATTTGTAGAATAAAAATGTAAGCATGTATGCACATGCATGTTCACAGAAGCTTTGTATCAATAAATGTAAAACAACCCAAATATCTTCAAATAGATAACTGGTAAACAAATTTTGGTATATCCATAATGCAGAATATTACCCAGTAAGAAATACAGTCTAATAGTTCACTATTAGTTCACATAACATGGATAGCTCTCAAAAATATTATACTGAGTGAAAAAGCAATATTTAAAAGAATACAAATTCGCTGGGCATTGGTGACTGTAATCCTAGCTACACATAAGGCTGAGATCTGAGGATCATGGTTCAAAGCCAATCCAGGCAGGAAAGTCCCCAAGACTCTTATCTCCAATAAATCACCGGAAAACCAGAAGGGGCACTGTGGCTCCAGTGGTAGAGCGCTGGCCTTGAGCTGAAGAGCTGAGGGACAGCACCCAGCCCAAAGTTCAAGCCCCATGACTGACAAAAAAATATTTAAAAAGAATACAAATTCCATGGGTCAACAGAAAGGAAATCCTAGGAAAAGCAATCTAGTCTACATTGATTAGTTATCAACAATTGGCTAAGTAGGAGCGTGACTGAAAGGCACAAGGCAGAGTGCTTTAGGATGATACAAATGTTTTCTAGATTGACTTTATGCATGTTTTGACTCACACAATTATGAACCTATAATGGATTTTATTGTGCATGTTTTTTATATCAAGCTATACAGCTTTTTATATAAAGCTGTATTTAATCATTATTATATTTAAATAGTTGTACAAATGTCTTTAAATAGTTTATATTTAAATAGTTGTACAAATGTCTTTTAATTCAGCGTGTCAATGCATATGTGCATTGCATCTTGATCACTGACAGCCTGTTCATCATTCTCCCTCAGCTCCAGCTATGTTACACGGTTCTATTTCCACATATGAACTTTGAGTGTGATAACTATCCTTCCTCTTTCCACTTGTCAACTCCTTCCCCTTAGCCTCATCCTTCTCAAGACATGTTTCAGGTTCCTTATATTCATGTTATTATTTATTTTGTCATTCATTGTTCAAAGGGGTTATACCATGGAAATCTACACCTGTATGTACCATAATTAAATCAGTCTGCTCATGTGCATATGCATACTGACCTGCATGTTTTCACATATTTGTTTTCATTTTAGATATAACTTCCATATATATGTCTCTCTGAGCATGATTTATTTCACTCAACATAATTTTTCCATGTCTCTTTTTCTGCAAATGACATGTTGTTGCTGATAGATAAATAAAATACTGTGTGTGTGTGTGTGTGTGTGTGTGTGTGTGTGTGTGTGTGTGTGTGTGTGTGTGTATTCACATTGTCTTGATCCATTTCTCAGTTGTAGGACATCTGGTCTGTTTTCCTAACTTAGCTATGGTTAATAGTGCAGCGATGAACATAGGTATGCATATGATTTATTGTATCTAACACCTCAAAAAAGAAAAAGAAGAGTAATTCACTAAGTGCATTTCCTTTTGAATTTGTATTTTCCAATTCATATTATTCATTAGATCATATTTGCTCAACCTTCACTCACTATAACAGAAATCTATACATGACGTTATTATTCAAAAATGATTTCTTTTAACGCTCTATCAACTGTAGGTAATATTTTCTAACAGGATTATAAGCTTCCTAATTGTTTGGAAACTCCTTTGAAATAATGACATAAGCATTATACAATGAGAGGCACTGATGGATGAGAAAACACCTGAGATTCATCTAAGTGCTCTTTTGTATAGTTGTGGAGGAAGAATGACTGGTTCCAAAGAAAAGATATTGATTTGCCATTAGTAAACCTTAGGGAAAAGGAGGTTTCATAGAAATATAATTAAGTCTAAATCCAAAATCTTGAATCAAATCTGAGATGCTTAGCATGATTTAAAAAAAAAAAAAAACTTCTATAATTCCAGCTACTTGTAAGGAATAGGCAGGAAAATCACAATCTGAGGCTGGCCTGGTAGAAAGTACAAGACTCTATCTGAAAAAGGACTAAAGCAAAAACAAAAAATGTTGGGAGTTGGCAAAAAAAAGTTGGGAGTCTGACTCAAGTGGTAGACTGCTTACCTAGTGAAGGAAAGAGAAAAGAAAGGAAGGAAAGGAAGGAAGGAAGGAAGGAAGGAAGGAAGGAAGGAAGGAAGGAAGGAAGGAAGGAAGGAAGGAAGGAAGGAAGGAAGGAAGGAAGGAGGGAAGGGAGGGAGGGAGGGAGGGAGGAAGGAAGAATGGAGGGAGGGAGGGAGGGAGGGAGGGAGAGAGGGAAGGAAACGTATACCTTAATCTTGCCAAAGAACTTGTGAGATCTTACTAATCAGTTGCCAAAACCAATTGATATAAGAACTGTTAGGTTTTGATACAACCATTGTTAGGAAGGAGATGGATAATTTTTCTTGTGTTATAAAGGATCTAAAAACAGTACTTACTTCCTCTAGAGGAAAAGAAGTAAATGCTTCAAAGTGAAAAGAAACTGATAATTTCCTTTGACTATATCTAACCTTATTTAATTAGCATAATTTTTCAAATTAGCAAGCTACCAAACTTATTTTTCTTACTACTAACCAGAGAAAAAAGGATATGAACTTGCAAATATATAAAAGGATCTGAAGTAATCTTTAAAATGCAGTCTGGGGAAAAATATCCTATCATCCTCGATAGCAATTTCAAAATGAAAATTAGTTTAATATTTGAATACCTTAAATGGCTTAGAAACAGTATAGAGACAACATTGCTTACTTCTCTACATCTAGAATTTGCTTTTTAGAATAAAAATCCTTATTTTAAAAATGAAATGTCTTTGGCTTTTCCATAGCTTAAGGTATAAGCTCCAAATTCCCTGATCAGGTAAAGTAGAGTCATATCTCCTCTCATTCCATACTTCTCCATCAGATGGGTTTTCTGTGATTTTACCTACACTGAAAACTAATTGCCTGCCCTAGAAACTAAATAAGCCCGATTTCTTACCCAGGCAGATTTTTTTTTTTTGCACCTCTATGATTTGTACAAATTCTTCCCTCGTTCCTTTGTTCTTGGTATATGTCATTTCTCATGGCCCAACAGTGGAGATTTAGACTCAATGTACTTTTCTCTCACACTACCTATTATCCAACTCTTTTACAGTGTTATGTAAGCGATGCTGCTAATTTTGTATGACAGCTCCCGATTATACTGCAAGATATTTTTTTTCAGGTCTAGAGTTAGATTCTATGAATCCCGGCTGATTTCTAATTTGTTTTTCTGCCTTCCTTTATGTGTT
Organism: Dipodomys merriami; assembly: GCF_024711535.1. Taxonomy (NCBI): domain Eukaryota; kingdom Metazoa; phylum Chordata; class Mammalia; order Rodentia; family Heteromyidae; genus Dipodomys; species Dipodomys merriami. The sequence continues at coordinate 12,753,264 of NW_027206512.1, forward strand.
ACTTATGCAGAATAGACTCACAGTTCAATTGAATTTCATTGATTATCATCTTGTTTGTGCTTACTTTTGTGGAGGGGGAGGCAGGGAAGTGGTGAAGTTTTTTGGGGTTTGTTTTCGTTTTGTCTGACTCTATTCATTCCTTTATTCCTTTAGTGATACATAAAACCAATAAAAGATAACAAAATATGCTTCATTTGTGGTGGATAGAAAACCTTATTTCTGACAAGGGATTCTTTGGATACTTAGAGCAACACTTTCTGCCACCCAAAATTATCATCACAGGCAGATGGGCACTGGTAGACTATGGGAAACACAGGTGTATTGCTCATCATTTAACACATGATTTCAAGGATCATATTCATCTGAAGACCAAGTGTTCTCTGTACCTTAGAGGAAAATAAACCCTTACTTGAGAAATAGCAAAAGAGGAGCTTGGGTAATTACCACTATTGGAAAACTCTAATTACAGCTATTTTATATGGTTTTTTCATTCTATTGTAAAAATAATGTATTAAGTAAAGGATGTTAAGGGTACAAACTCTCCAATAGCTTTTTCTGACAGCTCAGGTTCTGACACACTCCCCAGATTCTACCCATACCATATTTAAAGGTTGTATTTGTATTTTTGTGGATCCCCTAAATAACTAAACATTCCAACTCCCTAAAGTGAAAAACATTACAATTGAAAAGCAAGACAAAATCCGACTTGGGAAATTCTTAATTTTATTCATAGCACTGTTATTTGGATGGATTACAATTCATTTTCTCAGATCAATTATCCACATGCCAGCAAGTCAATTTAGTTGCTTAATTAATCAAATAATCAATTATAGACTGGTCCAATAAAATCACCTACCCACAATACACTCAATAGACATCAGATTATTCTTTTATTTCCAGCTACATAACTCAGGGCCACTAAGCCAACTGCAAAGACTCAGGATTACCCATTGGTTCCCTTTTGGTCAATTTCTTACTCCATGTGCAGGTGAAGCCTGGTATGAAACTTTATCCTAGGGCACATAACATGTTGGAAAAAAAGCTAAGCTACAGTACAAAATCACAGCTGGCCATTTAAATACAAAACAAAAGAATAAGTATTTATTTCTGTGAATATATGGGAGCCCAAGTTATCCCTCTCAAGTCATTTTCAAACAAATAAGACCCTGGTTTCTTCACTTGATTATATGGAACACTAATTACAGGTGATACTCTGTGCAATTATAAATATTTGTATTCAATATATACTATGTAAAAAATGAGCTCTAACTTGTGGGTAAGGGAGGGAGAGGGAACATGGGGGAATATGAAGGAGTAATATTGTTCAAAAAGCACTGTATTCATAACTGACTTATAGACTTGAAATCCCTTTGTATCATTCTTTAATAATAACAATAAAAATGTAAAAATAATATTTTATCTCTCTATCAAAGCAAAACCCCAGGAGAAAGGGACTATCACTAGTCCTATTATATTAATGAATGTAAGACTGTCACCCAAAGACTAGAATTGAGTCTAGGCAGTAATTATAATTAAAAATCACATTAAATTGACCTAAGCAGAATTTATTTTCTAAATTGCATTTTCAAGATTGTAAGTATCTTTCCTCAATACTTTTTAATCATTTTTAGACTTATAGGTGTGTGGGACATCATTTGTTGTTGTTGTTGTTATTCCAGTAATGGGGCTTGAATTCCAGGCCTGGGCTAGTACCCTACCAATTGAGCCACAGTTTCACTTCTGGATTTTGTGGTTAATTCAAGTTAAACCTCACAGAATTTTTTTCTGCCCAGGCTGGTTTCGAAGCTTAATCTTCAGATCTCAGCCTCTATAGTAGCTAGAATTACAGGCATGAGCCACCAGTGCCTGGCTGACTTCTGTTTCTGAATTCAAAATGACCTCCTTTTGAAAATGCCACATGAATTACTTAAAAATTACTTATTCTTTGAATATGTTATCTAACTTCTAAGAGCTTTTAGAATCCTGACTAGGTGTCCTTTAACCATGGCCTATCCTAAAAATCAGCATTAGCTGCAATCTTGGGATGTCCTGAGGTGGCAGAAATTGTTTAATGAGTTTTCAACAAAATGAGAGCAATGAGTAAAGGGGGAATTTTTAGCTCCTGTATAATGGACCTGGGGTTCACACAAATAAGCAAATTGTCTGATTTTCTGGGAACTAGGATGCCAATTGATAGGAGAAAGAAGCCATCTTGCAATTTATCTTTAAGCTGGGTTTTCTGCCATCTCTGAAAACAGGTAAACTCAATTTGCTAATAGGGTGTTGGAGACTGGTGGTCTTCAGTGCTGATCTTTCAATTCCTAAAGAGACTTCAGTGAGTCAATACATGTCTCAAGATCAGGATGGGGTTAAATGTTTGATCCCAGGAATGCCATCAGGAAAAGAAGGGACCTTGGGGTACAGTGTAGTCCCAATTCACAACTTCAACTTCACTCACAGATGTGTGCAGAAATATAGGTGAACATATCTGTGTTGTCCTAATTATTAAGAAGAGCTAAAAGGGAAGATTTAACAGACACAAAAATATTTCAGGAGGGAGAGTTCCGGGAAGATGGCGGAGGAGAAGCTGGAATCTGAACAAGCTCTCGCATAGAAAGCAGCTTTAGAGTTCCAGTGAACAGTCCTAAGCCAGAGAATCACACCAAGTGTGCCATCACAGGACAGAGAGTTAGACAAGAGAGGGGAAGCCAAGGCAAGTGGTCGCCAGCAGCCGCCACGGCGGCGGCGGCGGCGACAGGGTCGCAAGCGGCAGAGACCACAGCCGGGGGCCATACCTGAGCGCTCACACAGAGAGTCCGGGACGAAGGAGCCAGACGCAGCGGCCGAGCGGATTCTACTCAACACCAGCAAGAACCAACAAAGAGCGGACATCTTCACCCTGCAGCTTGCAGACCAGAGACGAGCCAGGATCCAAGACTCGGCACCAGAGACGACCCAGGACCCAAGACTCAGCGTGAGTACAAGCCCGACATCCTCACTCCTCAGGGAGCAGAGGAAGGAAGGCCACCCCTCCCCCCCCAGCACCGGTGATCTCCATCTTGGATACCGACAAAGCTCGGAGTTGCTGCTAGCTTCAGCTCAGGCCTTGGAATAAAATGAGTCATTTAGCAGGTCACAAGAACTTAACGCCGAAGTGACCTGCCAGACTCAGCTCCATCCAGGGAAAAGTCACCCAGCACAGGCGCCAGCCTAGCCTCACTGGGTAACCAGAGCCAGAGGCTGCCCCTCCCTCTAGCAGCCACCACAATCAATTGAAAAACAGAAACCCTGAGAATGGCTCCAGGCTGGGCGCTGTGAGTTATCACAAAATAGCCCCAGGGAAAAGCTACTGTTTGCTGAAAGGCCTCAACTCCACCCAGAACCTAGCCTCATCACCACATCCCCCTCTTTTGTGACTCTCAAAGCAGACCACCCTCCCAGAAAACTAACCTGGGAGGGGGATCTCAAAATCTTGGGTAAAGCAGAGCATTTCTCTGCCTCTTCCAACCAACTGACTTAAGAAACCAATCAAGCCACAGGACCTCAAGCTGACCAGAGACTCCAAGAGACTGGTTGCAGACAAAAGGGAGATACAGGATTCTTCCCACTCCTCCCCCCCCAAAAACAAAAAAACAAAAAAAAAAAAAAAATCAAAAGACTTTTTTTTTTTTTTTTTTTTTTCTTCTTTTTTTTTTTTTTCTTTTTTTTTTTTTTTCTCTTTTTTTTCTTCTTCTTCTTTTCTTTTTTTTGCTTGTTTTTTGTTTTTTGTTACCTTATATATATATATATATATGTATATAAATTTTTTTCCCTTCTAAAACTTTTATCAATCTTTAATTTTTGCCTCTTCTGAAAAAATAATTGTTTTCCAGTAACTTTTTTTTCTCATCTTATAATTTTTATTTCAGAATTACGTGAATGAGAGTTTTCCTTTCTTTTCTTGTCTTCTTTCTCTTTTTCTTTCTTTCTTAACTATCTTTTTGTTTTTTATCTAGCTCTACTGAACTTCTGATCTTTTCTTCTCCCTTAAAGCTTTTCACATCTCCTCAATGTCCCTCCCCTTCTCTGAACATATTCACATTCCTCTCTAAATAGACGGTCCTTTAACCTCTATAATAACATTAATTTTTACGTTTCTATTCTTTTTCTGGTCTCTCTTTATACCCCTTTCCGTCTCTTCTTTTTCTCTCTCTCTCTACTTGCATCCTACCCAACCCATTTCCTGCACTGTGAGTAGGACATAGTTAACTCTCCTTGTGCCTCCCCACACCAATCTATTCCTATTTTTTACCCACATCTCTCACTAATCCTAATAATTTCTGGTTTTCCAAATTCTTTTCTGCGGTTCGAAGTCCTTTAACATATAGTCGTTTGATGTTGAATAGATGTATCTGTTGAACTAGATTGTATCTGTAGACTATTGACTGTACAAATGCAAACTTTGGTTGATGGTTGCCTTAAGATAGTGTTCTAGCACAAAACTGGTGCAATCTTTATCTCAAATGGGCCGAGTAAGCCGGAAAAACACAAGAAAAATGGCAAATTCGGGTATCTCAATTCCCAACCTTGATAATCAGGGATTAGAACAGATAAAGAATAACCCAGAGGAGAGTTCCCAAATAGCTCTACAAACACTAATAGCAAACATGATAAATGAGAAGTTTGACAATGTACAAAGGACTCTGTATGAGCGTGATAGGGAGAGAGAGGAGGCATCCCAGAAGTTTATACAGGAATATCATAAGCGTGAGGAAGCTTCTCAAAAACTGATACAGGATTTGCATGAACAACTTGAGAATACTCAAAGAGAAAGGGAGGAATGGCGTGAGCAGGCAGAGAACACTCAAAGAGAACTGCAGGAATCCCACAGAAGGGAGGAAACTAATCAAAGAGTAATTCACGAATTAAGAGACCAGGTAGAGAATACACAAAGATCACTAAAGACATTCATGGAATCCATTAACAAAGAGCTGAAGGAAGTCAGGGAGACCACAAAGGGAATGTTGAATGGAACCCAACAGAAGGAATGGGAGTCCAAAGAAACCATAACCAATCAACTAAGTGATTTGAGAACAAACACTGAACACCAAATTAAGGAAGTAAAGAAATTCATACAAGACCTAAAACAGAGCTTCAACAAAGAACTTGAAGCCATCAAAGCTGACCAAGTAGAAGGAAAAGAGATAAAAAACAAAGTAGAGAGTCTTGACAGCAGGTTAGACCATGCAGAAGATCGAATCTCAGGGATTGAAGACAGCCTAGATATTATAGAGAAAGAACATACAACCATCCAAGACAAGTCCAAGAAATATGATAGGTCTATCCAACACCTGGAGGACACCATCAGAAGGCCCAATTTAAGGATAATGGGTGTAGAGGAGCACCTAGAAACAGAAGTTAATGGTCTAGGAAATTTGTTTAACAGGATCCTAGCAGAGAACTTCCCAAACATACAAAAAGATAGGCCTATTCAGATACAAGAAGCTTTTAGAACCCCAAATAGACCAGACCAGAATAGGACATCCCACCGTCACATTATAATCCACACAGGATCAACCCAGACCAAGGAAAAGATCCTTAAAGCTGTCCAGGAGAAAAGATTAATCACCTATAAAGGGAAACCAATTAGAATTACCTCAGATTTCTCAGCAGAGACAATCAAAGCAAGAAGAGCCTGGAATGACGTATGCCATGCCCTAAAAACAAACAACTATCAACCAAGAATACTGTACCCAGCTAAACTCTCCTTCATAACTGAAGGCCAAATAAAAACCTTCCATAGCAAAGAAAAATTGAAACAATACATCTCCACCAAACCAGCCCTGCAAAAGATTCTTAAAGATGTCCTACACATAGAAAACCAACAAGAACGCAACAAAGGCCAAGAAACTGCACACAAACGGAGAATCCAAGAACCTTAGGAAGAACCCAGTTTTCACAGCCCCCAAGAAGGTGGATAACATGGCAGGAACTCCCAAATACCTCTCAGTCCTATCTCTTAACGTTAACGGACTGAACTCTCCAATTAAGCGACATAGACTGTCTAGTTGGATTAAAAAACAAGACCCTTCTATCTGCTGCCTGCAGGAGTCACATCTTGCCCGTAAAAACAAACATATTTTCAAGGTTAAAGGCTGGAACAAAATCTACCAAGCAAACGGCCCTCATAAACAGGCGGGAGTTGCAATCCTAATATCAGATAAAATAGACTTCAAATTAAAATTCGTGAGAAGAGATAAAGAAGGTCGCTACATACTAATTAAAGGATCTCTCCTTCAGGAGGATATTACAATTCTAAATATCTATTCGCCAAACAATGGAGCACCCAAATTTATCAAAGAAACACTACTTTCCCTCAAATCCCAGATAGATCCAAAGACATTAATCGTTGGGGATTTTAACACACCACTCTCCCCACTAGATAGATCAACTCGGCAAAAACTCAACAGAGAAACCGCAGATCTAAACAGCTGCATAGATCAACTAGACTTAACAGACATTTACCGAACATTTCACCCAGCAGCATCAGAATACACGTTCTTCTCAGCAGCACATGGAACGTTTTCTAAAATAGACCACATTTTAGGCCACAAAGCAAACTTGTCTAAATTCAGAAACATTGAAGTTATACCTTGCATTCTCTCTGACCACAAGGGAATAAAATTAGAACTCAACACCAAAAGCCACCAAAGAAAGTCCGGTATCACATGGAGGCTGAACAACACACTACTGAATCATGAGTGGGTCATGGAAGAGATTAGAAAGGAAATTCAAATGTTCATGCTATTCAACAAAAATGAACACACAAATTACCAGCTCCTCTGGGACACAGCAAAGGCAGTACTCAGAGGAAAGTTTATAGCTCTGAGCTCCTACATCAACAAATTGGAGAGATCGGAAACTAACAATTTAATGACACATCTAAACCTCCTTGAAAAAGAGCAGCAAGATAAACCCCAATCCACTAGACGGAAAGAAATAATCAAAATTAAATCAGAATTAAATGAATTAGAATCCAAAAAAACTATAGAAAGAATCAACAAAACAAAGAGTTGGTTCTTCGAAAAACTTAACAAAATCGACAGACCCTTAGCAAACCTTATCAGAAAAAGGAGAGAGCACACCCAAATTAATAAACTCAGAGATGAGAATGGAAACATCACCACGGAAACAACCAAGATTCAGAACATTATAAGGGAATACTTCTCAAAACTTTATGCTAATAAGTTTGAGAACTTGACAGAAATGGACCTTTTCCTAGCAAATATTGACATGCCAAAACTAAACCAAGATGAGTTAAACCAGCTTAACAGGCCCATATCAAGCATTGAAATAGAAACAGCAATAAGAGACCTCCCAGCTAAGAAAAGTCCAGGACCAGATGGTTTTACAGCGGAATTTTACAAGGCCTTCAAAGCAGAGCTCACACCAATACTCCTCCAACTCTTCAATGAAATTGAAAGAGAAAGCTCACTACCAAACACATTCTATGAAGCCATCATAACCCTCATCCCAAAACCAGGCAGGGACTCATCAAAGAAAGAAAACTATAGACCCATTTCTTTGATGAACATTGATGCAAAACTTCTCAACAAAATTTTGGCCAATCGACTTCAACAATTCATCCAAAAAATCATACACCATGATCAAACAGGATTCATTTCAGGGATGCAAAGCTGGTTCAATATACGCAAATCAATTAATATTATTCATCACATCAACAGGAGCAAGAATAAGAACCACATGGTTATCTCAATAGATGCAGAAAAAGCATTTGACAAGATCCAACACCCCTTTATGATGAAGGTTCTGGAAAAATTAGGAATCCATGGAACATTCCTCAATACAATAAAGGCTGTATATGACAAACCTACAGCCAGCATTATACTCAATGGTGAAAAACTAAAGCCATTTCCTCTTAACTCAGGAACAAGACAAGGATGCCCACTCTCTCCACTTCTCTTCAATCTAGTATTAGAATGCCTAGCTACAGCAATAAGGCAAGATGCAGACATAAAGGGGATCCAAATAGGGAAAGAAGAAATAAAACTTTCCCTCTTTGCAGATGACATGATCTTGTATTTAAAGAATCCCATAGACTCCACTCCCAAATTACTCAAGCTGATTCAAAACTTTGGCAAAGTAGCAGGTTATAAAATTAACCCCCAAAAATCAATGGCTTTTCTATATGCCAACAATGAGAAAAGTGTGGCTGAAATTAGGAAAGCAACTCCATTTGTAATAGCCCCACAAAAAATAAAATACCTAGGAATTAACTTAACCAAAGAAGTGAAGGACCTCTATGATGAAAACTTTAAAATCTTGAAAAAGGAAATCAACACAGAACTTAAAAAATGGCAAAACCTCCCATGCTCCTGGATTGGCAAGATTAACATCGTGAAAATGGCAATACTTCCCAAGGCTATCTACAAATTCAACGCGATACCTATCAAAATTCCACCCTCATTCTTCAAGGAAATAGAGGAGGCAATCCAAAAATTCATATGGAACAATAAAAGACCCCGAATAGCAAAAACGCTCCTCAACGGAAAGAACACTGCTGGAGGAATATCAATACCAAATTTCAAACTCTACTATAAAGCCATAGTAATCAAAACAGCTTGGTATTGGCATAAGAACAGACCTCAGGACCAATGGAATAGAATTGAAAACCCAGAAATGAACCTACAGACCTATAGCCATCTAATCTTCGATAAGGAAGCTAAAACAATAGAATGGAAGAAAGACAGCCTCTTCAGTAAATGGTGCTGGCAAAATTGGTTAACTACATGTAGAAAACTAAAGCTAGATCCTTATATATCACCCTGCACCAGAATCAACTCCAAATGGATCAAAGACCTTGAACTCAAAGCAGACACTCTGAAAACATTACAGGATGGAATAGGAGAAACCCTAGGTTTCCTTGGCTCAGGTCGAAATTTTCTGAATAGAGACCCGGAAGCACAACAAATCAAAGAAAGGTTGGACAAATGGGATTGCATAAGATTGCAGAGCTTCTGCAGGGCAAATGACATAGCTGGCAAGATCAATAGAAAGCCCACCGATTGGGAGAAGATCTTTACTAGCCATACAACGGACAAAGGTCTCATATCAAAAATATACTTGGAACTCAAAAAATTAAACCACCCAACAACAAATCCTCAAAGAAACAACTGCCCAATAAATAAGTGGGCGAAAGACTTAAAGAGAAGCTTCTCTGAAGAAGAAAGAAGGATGGCCAATAGACACATGAAGAAATGTTCAACATCCCTAGCCATAAAAGAAATGCAAATCAAAACAACATTGAGATATCACCTCACTCCAGTTAGAACAGCAAAAATCAAGAACTCTAATAACAACAGATGCTGGAGGGGATGTGGAGAGAAAGGAACCTTACTTCATTGTTGGTGGGAATGTAAACTTGTTCAACCACTTTGGAAAGCAGTATGGAGGTTCCTCAAAAGACTTCACATAGATCTCCCCTATGATCCAGCAATCCCACTTTTGGGCATTTACCCAAATGTTTACAAACAAGACCACACTAAAGCTACCAGCACAACCATGTTTATTGCAGCATTATTTACCATAGCTAAGATATGGAACCAACCCAGATGCCCCTCAGTAGATGAATGGATCAAGAAAATGTGGTATATATACACAATGGAATTCTATGCCTCCATCAGAAAGAATGACATTTCCCCATTTGTTAGGAAATGGAAAGGTTTGGAAAAAATTATATTAAGTGAAGTAAGCCAGGCCCAAAGAAGCATAGGTCCCATGGTTTCCCTTATTTGCAATATCTAGTATAGGTATGAGTCAAGCGGAAAAGGCCAGATAATGTGATGTTAGGAAAATGAACCCTTAAATATGTATTTTAATGTTTTCGTTTCTTTCATGCATGTATTTCTAATGCATTTATAAGATTATTCCTTTATTGCTTTGTATGTCCCTCCCCCACAGTGTAACCCCCGCTTTCACTATATTTGATATCAGTATATCATGTGGAGGAGATGGGGACAAACAAATCGTTTAAGGATTCAGGTGGACCTGTTGCAACAATGAGAAGTACAAAATGTCATGTCAAAACCAGCTTTACAATTTCGGTGTGGGGGGGGAGGGGGGTATAATTGGGTGGGGGGAGGGGGGTAAAATTGGGTGGGGGGAGGGGGCAGGCAGGGAAGGGAAGTGAAGGGTAAACAAAGGAGGAGGCTGCAATGCTTGGTAAGAAATGTATGCATTATTCTGCCCATGTAATTGTAGCCCCTCTGTACAGTATGTTCTCAAATAAAATAAAATACAATTTAAAAAAAAAAAAAAAAAAAAAAAAATATTTCAGGAGGTTCCGGGAAGATGGTGGAAGAGAAGCTGGAATCTGAACAAGCTCTCGCATAGAAAGCAGTTTTAGAGTTCCAGTGAACAGTCCTAAGCCAGAGAATCACACCAAGTGTGCCATCACAGGACAGAGTTAGACAAGAGAGGGAAAGCCAAGGCAAGAAGACACATCTGAGAGCTTGCCAGCAGCCGCCGTGGCGGCAGCGGCAGGGTCGTGGCAGAGACCGCAGCCGGGGCCATACCTGAGCGCTCCCACAGAGAGTCTGGGACGAAGGAGCCAGACTCAGCGGGTGAGCAGATTCTACTCAACACCAGCAAGAACCGACAAGGAACAGAAATCTTCGTCCTGCAGTTTGCAGACCAGAGACGACCCAGGATCAAAGACTTGGCGTGAGTACAAGCCCAATGTCCTCACTCCTTCTCAGGGAGCAGAGGAGGGAAGGCCACCCCTCCCCCCCCCCCCAGCACCGGTGATCTCCATCTTGGATACCGACAAAGCTCGGAGGAGCTGCCAGCTCCAACTCAGGCCTTGGAATAAAACGAGTCATTTAGCAGGTCACAACGACGAAGTGACCTGCCAGACTCGGCTCCATCCAGGGAAAAGTCACCCAGCTCAGGCGCCAGCCATTGGAGTGGCTTTCCTCACTGGGTAACCAGAGCCAGAGGCTGCCCCTCCCTCTAGCAGCCACCACAATCAATTGAAAAACAGAAACCCTGAGAATGGCTCCAGGCTGGGCGCTGTGAGTTTTATCACAAAATAGCCCCAGGGAAAAGCTACTGATTGTTGAAAGGCCTCAACTCTACCCAGAACCTAGCCTCACCACTGCATCCCCCTCTTTTGTGATTCTCAAAGCAGATCACCCTCCCATTAAACTAACGTGGGAGGGGGATCTCAAAATCTTGGGTAAAGCAGAGCATTTTTCTTCCTGTTCGAACAAACTGACTTAAGAAACCAATCAAGCCACAGGACCTCAAGCTGACCAGAGACTCCAACAAGAGGCTGGTTACAGACAAAAGGGAGATACAGGATTCTTCCCACCCCTCCCAAAAAAATAAAAAAAAAAAATCAAAGAATTTTTTTTTCTTCTTCTTTTCTTTTTTTTTCTCTTTTTTTTTTTTTTGGTACCTTATATATATAAAAAAAATTTTTTCCTTTCCTAAAAATTTTATTAATCTTTAATTTTTGCCTTTTTTGAAAAAATAATTGTTTTCCAGTAACTTTTTTTTCCTCTTGTAATTTTTATTTTAGCAATATGTGATTGTGCATTTTCCTGTCTTTTCTTGTCTTCTTTCTCTTTTTCTTTCTTTCTTAACTATCTTTTTGTTTTTTGTCTAGCTCTCCTGAACTTCTGATCTTTTTTTCTCCCTTTCTTATCCTTTCCACCTTTTCCTCTCTTTGGATCTTCTTTATGTGACTTAACTCTTGCCCTGCACATCTTCAGATAAACCCGTAGTTAACTAGTAGACCCTATCCCCCATTGTGTACACACTTAATCCACAAATTTATTACACAATTCAAAACCTCTGAGACTTAAATTCCTTAATAGCAGTACTACCTCTTTATACCTATATAATATTTTAAGCATTTTTTTAAGTTTATCACTTCTCTTCTATGTCCCCTCCCTTCTCTTAATATACTCACATTCCTCTCTAAATAGATGGTCTTTTAATCTCCATAAAAATATTAATTTTTACGTTTCTATTTTTTTCTGGTCTCTTTTCATTTCCCTTTCCCTTTCTTCTTTTTCTCTCTCTCTCTACTTGCATCCTACCCAAACTATTTCCTGCATTGGGATTAGGACATAGTTAACTCTCCCTGTGCCTCCCCACACCAATCTATTCCTATTTTTTACCCGCAACTCTCCCTAACCCTAATAATTTCTAGTTTTCCAAATTCTTCTCTGCAGTTCGAAGCCCATTAACATATAGTTGTTTGATGTTGAATAGATGTATCTCTTGAACTAGATTGTATCTGTAGACTATTGACTGTAAAAATGCAAACTTTGATTGATGGTTGCCTTAAGATACTGTTCTACCACAAAACTGGTGCTATCTTCATCTCAAATGGGCAGAGTAAGCCGGAAAAACACAAGAAAAATGGCAAATCCGGATATCTCAATTCCCAATCTTGATAATCAGGGGTCAGAACAGATACTGAATAATCCAGAGGAGAGTTCCCAAATAGCTCTACAAACATTGCTGGCAAACATGATAAATGAGAAGTTTGACAACTTACAAAGGACTCTGTATGAGCGTGAAAGGGAGAGAGAGGAGGCATCCCAAAAGCTTGTACAGGAATATCATAAGCGTGAGGAAGCTACTCAAAAACTGATACAGGATTTGCATGAACAACTTGAGAATACTCAAAGAGAAAGGAAGGAATGGCGTGAGCAGGCAGAGAACACTCAAAGAGAACTGCAGGAATCCCTCGAACGGGAGGAAACTAATCAAAGAGTAATACAGGAATTGAGAGACCAGGTAGAGAATACACAAAGATCACTAAAGGCATTCATGGAATCCATTAACAAAGAGCTGAAGGAAGTCAGGGAGACCACAAAGGGAATGCTGAATGGAACCCAACAGAAGGAATGGGAGTCCAAAGAAACCATAACCAATCAACTAAGTGATTTGAGAACAAACACTGAACACCAAATTAAGGAAGTAAAGAAATTCATACAAGACCTAAAACAGAGCTTCAACAAAGAACTTGAAGCCATCAAAGCTGACCAATTAGAAGGAAAAGAGATAAAAAACAAAGTAGAGAGTCTTGACAGCAGGTTAGACCATGCAGAAGATCGAATCTCAGTGATTGAAGACAGCCTAGATATTATAGAGAAAGAATATACAACCATCCAAGACAAGTCCAAGAAATATGATAGGTCTATCCAACACCTGGAAGACACCATCCGAAGGCCTAATCTAAGGATAATATTTGTAGAGGAGCACCTAGAAACAGAAGTTAATGGTCTAGGAAAATTGTTTAACAAGATCCTAGCAGAGAACTTCCCAAACATACAAAAAGATAGGCCTATTCAGATACAAGAAGCTTTTAGAACCCCAAATAGACCAGACCAGAATAGGACATCCCACCGTCACATTATAATCCACACAGGATCAACTCAGACCAAGGAAAAGATCCTTAAAGCTGTCAAGGAGAAAAGGGTAATCACCTATAAAGGGAAACCAATTAGAATCACCTCAGATTTCTCAGCAGAGACAATCAAAGCAAGAAGAGCCTGGAATGAGGTATGCCATGCCCTAAAAACAAACAACTATCAACCAAGAATACTGTACCCAGCTAAACTCTCCTTCATAACTGAAGGCCAAATAAAAACCTTCCATAGCAAAGAAAAATTGAAACAATACATCTCCACCAAACCAGCCCTACAAAAGATTCTTAAAGATGTCCTACACATAGAAAACCCAACAAGACCGCAATAAAGGCCAAGAAACTGCACCCAAACTGAGAATCCAAGATCCATAGGAAGAACCCAGTTTTCGCAGCCCCCAAAAAGGTGAATAACATGGCAGGAACTCCCAAATACCTCTCAATCCTATCTCTTAACGTTAATGGACTGAACTCTCCAATTAAGCGACATAGACTGTCTAGTTGGATAAAAAACAAGACCCTTCTATCTGCTGCCTGCAGGAGTCACATCTTGCCCGTAAAAACAAACACATTTTCAATGTTAAAGGCTGGAACAAAATCTACCAAGCAAACGGCCCCCATAAACAGGTGGGAGTTGCAATCCTAATATCAGATAAAATAGACTTCAAATTATAATTCGTGAGAAGAGATAAAGAAGGTCGCTACATACTAATTAAAGGATCTCTCTATCAGGAGGCTATTACAATTCTAAATATCTATTCGCCAAACAATGGAACACCCAAATTTATCAAAGAAACACTACTTTCCCTCAAATCCCATATAGATCCAAAGACATTAATTGTTGGGGATTTTAACACACCACTCTCCCCACTAGATAGATCAACTCGGCAAAAACTCAACAGAGAAACCATAGATCTAAACAGCTGCATAGATCAACTAGACTTAACAGACATCTACCGAACATTTCACCCAGCAGCATCAGAATACACGTTTTTCTCAGCAGCACATGGAACGTTTTCTAAAATAGACCACATTTTAGGCCACAAAGCAAACTTGTCTAAATTCGGAAACATTGAAGTTATACCTTGCATCCTCTCTGACCACAAGGGAATAAAATTAGAACTCAACACCAAAAGCCACAAAAGAAAGTCCGGTATCACATGGAGGCTGAACAACACACTGCTGAATCATGAGTGGGTCATGGAAGAGATTAGAAAGGAAATTCAAATGTTCATGCTATTCAACAAAAAATGAACACACAAATTACCAGCTCCTCTGGGACACAGCAAAGGCAGTACTCAGAGGCAAGTTTATAGCTCTAAGCTCCTACATCAACAAATTGGAGAGATCTGAAACTAACAATTTAATGACACATCTAAACCTCCTTGAAAAAGAGCAGCAAGATAAACCCCAATCCAGTACATGGAAAGAAATAATCAAAATTAAATCAGAATTAAATGAATTAGAATCCAAAAAAACTATAGAAAGAATCAACAAAACAAAGAGTTGGTTCTTCGAAAAACTTAACAAAATTGACAGACAATTAGCAAATCTTATCAGAAAAAGAAGAGAACACACCCAAATTAATAAACTCAGAGATGAGAATGGAAACATCACTATGGAAACAACCAAGATTCAGAACATTATAAGGGAATACTTCTCAAAACTTTATGCTAATAAGTTTGAGATCTTGACAGAAATGGACCTTTTCCTAGCAAATATTGACATGCCAAAACTAAACCAAGATGAGTTAAATTATCTTAACAGGCCCATATCAAGCACTGAAATAGAAACAGCAATAAGAGACCTCCCAGCTAAGAAAAGTCCAGGACCATATGGTTTTACAGCGGAATTTTACAAGGCCTTCAAAGCAGAGCTCACACCAATACTCCTCCAACTCTTCAATGAAATTGAAAGAGAAAGTTCACTACCGAACACATTCTATGAAGCCGTCATAACCCTCATCCCAAAACCAGGCAGGGACTCATCAAAGAAAGAGAACTATAGACCCATTTCTTTGATGAATATTGATGCAAAACTTCTCAACAAAATTTTGGCCAATCGACTTCAACAATTCATCCAAAAAATCATACACCACGATCAAACAGGATTCATTTCAGGGATGCAAAGCTGGTTCAATATACGCAAATCAATTAATATTATTCATCACATCAACAGGAGCAAGAATAAGAACCACATGGTTATCTCAATAGATGCAGAAAAAGCATTCGACAAGATCCAACACCCCTACATGATGAAGGTTTTGGAAAAATTAGGAATCCATGGAACATTCCTCAATACAATAAAGGCTGTATATGACAAACCTACAGCCAGCATTATACTCAATGGTGAAAAACTAAAGCCATTTCCTCTTAACTCACGAACAAGACAAGGATGCCCACTCTCTCCACTTCTCTTCAATCTAGTATTAGAATGCCTAGCTACAGAAATAAGACAAGATGCAGACATAAAGGGGATCCAAATAGGGAAAGAAGAAATAAAACTCTCCCTCTTTGCAGATGACATGATCTTGTATTTAAAGAATCCCATAGACTCCACTCCCAAATTACTCAAGCTGATTCAAAACTGGCAAAGTAGCAGGGTATAAAATTAACCCCCTAAAATCAATGGCTTTTCTGTATGTCAACAATCAGAAAAGTGTGGCTGAAATTAGGAAAGCAATTCCATTTGTAATAGCCCCACAAAAAATAAAATACCTAGGAATTAACTTAACTAAAGAAGTGAAGGACCTCTATGATGAAAACTTTAAAATCTTGAAAAAGGAAATCAACACAGAACTAAAAAAATGGCAAAGCCTCCCATGCTCCTGGATTGGAAAGATTAACATCGTGAAAATGGCAATACTTCCCAAGGCTATCTACAAATTCAACACAATACCTATCAAAATTCCAACCTCATTCTTCAAGGAAATAGAAGAGGCAATCCAAAAATTCATATGGAACAATAAAAGACCCCGAATAGCAAAAACGCTCCTCAACGGAAAGAACACTGCTGGAGGAATCAATACCAAATTTCAAACTCTACTATAAAGCCATAGTAATCAAAACAGCTTGGTATTGGCATAAGAACAGACCTCAGGACCAATGGAATAGAATTGAAAACCCAGAAATGAACCTACAGACCTATAGCCATCTAATCTTCGATAAGGGAGCTAAAACAATAGAATGGAAGAAAGACAGCCTCTTCAGTAAATGGTGCTGGCAAAATTGGTTAACTACATGTAGAAAACTAAAGCTAGATCCTTATATATCACCTTGCACCAGAATCAACTCCAAATGGATCAAAGACCTTGAAGTCAAAGCAGACACTCTGAAAATATTACAGGATGGAATAAGAGAAACCCTAGGTCTCCTTGGCTCAGGCCAAAATTTTTTGAATAGAGACCCGGAAACACAACAAATCAAAGAAAGGTTGGACAAATGGGATTGCATAAAGTTGCAGAGCTTCTGCAGGGCAAATGACATAGCTAGCAAGATCAATAGAAAGCCCACGGATTGGGAGAAGATCTTTACTAGCCATACAACGGACAAGGGTCTCATATCTAAAATATACTTGGAACTCAAAAAATTAAACCCCCCAACAACAAATCCTCAAAGAAACAACTGCCCAATAAATAAGTGGGCGAAAGACTTAAAGAGAAACTTCTCTGAAGAAGAAAGAAGGATGGCCAATAGACACATGAAGAAATGTTCAACATCCCTAGCCATAAAAGAAATGCAAATCAAAACAACATTGAGATATCACCTCACCCCAGTTAGAAGGGCAAAAATCAAGAACTCTTAACAACAACAGATGCTGGAGGGGATGTGGACAGAAAGGAACCTTACTTCATTGTTGGTGGGAATGTAAACTTGTTCAACCACTTTGGAAAGCAGTATGGAGGTTCCTCAAAAGACTTCACATAGAACTCCCCTATGACCCAGCAATCCCACTTTTGGGCATTTACCCAAATGTTTACAAACAAGACCACACTAAAGCTACCAGCACAACAATGTTTATTGCAGCATTATTTACCATAGCTAAGATATGGAACCAACCCAGATGCCCCTCAGTAGATGAATGGATCAAGAAAATGTGGTATATATACACAATGGAATTCTATGCCTCCATCAGAAAGAATGACATTGCCCCATTTGTTAGGAAATGGAAAAACTTGGAAAAAATTATATTAAGTGAAGTAAGCCAGGCCCAAAGAAACATAGGTCCCATGGTTTCCCTTATTTGCAATATCTAGTATATGTATGAGTCAAGCGGAAAAGGTCAGATAATGTGATGTCAGGAAAATGAACCCTTAGATATGTATTTTTATGTTTTTTTCTTTCATGCATGTGTTTCTAATGCATTTATAAGATTATCTCTTTGTTGCTTTGTATGTCCCTCCCCCACAGTATAACCCCTGCTTTCACTATATTTGATGTCAGTATAACTTGTGGAGGAGATGGGGAAAAACCAGTTGTTTAAGGATACAGGTGGACCTGTTGCAACAATGAGAAGTACAAGTTGTCATGTCCAAAACGAGCTTTACAACGTCCGTGGGGGGGGGGAAGGGGGGGGAAGGAGAAGGATTGGGATTGGGGGGGAGTGGGGAGGCTGGGAAAGGATGTGAAGGGTAAACCAAAGGAGGAGGCTGCAATGCTTGGTAAGAAATGTATGCATTATCCTGCCCATGTAATTGTAACCCCTCTGTACAGTATTTTCACAAATAAAATAAAATTAAATTAAAAAAAAATATTTCAATGAGGGCTGGGAAGGTGGCTCAGTGGTAGAACACTTGCGTTGCATGCATGAGGCCCTGGGCTCCATTCCTTAGCACCACATAAGCAGAAAGAAAAAAGCCGGAAGTGGTGCTGTGGCTCAAGTGGTAGAGCACTAGCCTTAAGCTGAAGAGCTGGGGACAGCGCCCAGGCCCAGAGCTCAGGCCCTATGACTGGACCCAAAATATATATATACATATTTCAATGAATATTTATCTGAAATAATATCTTAGCACAAAATCCAATGCTAAATACACAACAACCTATGTCACTTCGGAGACCATGTTGCTGCTCTCAAATACATGAAAGGTTGCTATTGAGAGAAGAATTAGACCTATTCTCTGTAACTCCAATGAGCAGAACTAGGATCAAAAAGTAGAAATTAATCGTGATTTAAAAAAGATTCAGCATATGCCGGGCGCTGGTGGCTCACGCCTGTAATCCTAGCTACTCAGGAGGCTGAGATCTGAGGATCGCGGTTCAAAGCCAGCCCGGGCAAGAAAGACCGTGAGACTCCTATCCCCAATAAACCACCAGAAAACCGGAAGTGGCGCTGTAGCTCAAGTGGTAGAGCGCTCGCCTTGAGCTGAAGAGCTGAGGGACAACGCCCAGGCCCAGAGTTCAAGCCCCACGACCGACAAAAAAAAAAAAAAAAAAAAAAGATTCAGCATAATCATCTTCCCTATAATTTTTTTATCTGAGAGCTTACAATTGACTCTACGGTAATTTTTCTTTTCTATGATATATCCATTAATCTCCTTGATATTTCCTATTGCTTGAACTTCATAGAAACTAATTTGGCAAAGTTATAAAAAGAGAAGACTTTGCAGTTTCTGTAGAAATGCAGACGTCTTACAAAAAGTAAAAATGTTTCTGAATATAACAAAGGTCTGATTGATTCGGCAGTGGCTTATAGAATATGTGTTATATATTATTTATTTTCTTTAAGGAAGTACAAATCAGAGTGCTTGTTTTCTGGGTAAATAATCATGACTGCCCTGCATTTCTTTGCAGCCACCATCAGTGTAAGATTTTTATTTTATGGGTGTGGGTCTTGAACTCTGGGCCCGAGTGTTGTCCCTCAGCTCTTCAGCTCAAGGCTAGTGCTCTACCACTTGAGTCACAGTGCCACTTTCAGCATTTTTCTGTTTATGTGGTACTGAGAAATTGAACCCAGGGTCTCATGCACATGAGGCAAGCGCTCTACCACTGAGTGACTTTCGCAGCCCGCAGTGTAAGAATTTTACAGGTCATCCAGAGCAATGCTTCCCACTGGTCCCTGTAGAGAGAATGAATAGCAGAGTTGCCAACAGCCATGTTTCTGGTCATTGAGCTATAATGTAGCCAGAGGTATATTTGCATCTAATTATTGACATCTGTGATATTCTCTGTCCTCTTGCGCGTTTAGAACACCAATATTTACTACGTGGGAAAATACAATTCTGACTAATATCTGGAATTATGTTTCATTCTAGGCTAATAAGTAAAAGAAATATCAAAAAAGATGCACTCTTCGGCGGGTGCTGGTGGCTCATGCCTGTAATACTAGCTACGCAGGAGGCTGAGATCTTAAGATCATGGTTCAAAGCCAGCCCAGGGAGGAAAGTCCATGAGACTCTTATCCCCAATAAACTACCAGAAAACCAGAAGTGCTACTGTGGCTCAAGTGGTAGAGTGCTCACCTTGAGCTGAAGAGCTGAGGGACAGAGCCCAGGCCCAGAGTTCAAGCCCCACGACCGACAAAAAAAAATGCACTAATGACTTATACACTTTGGTGGGCAACAGGGCCCTGGAGACTTGATCCAATTACTTCAGGGACCATATTGCCGCCTGACCTATACACCTCCCCCTCTTCCTCTCATGTCTTCCCATGCAAGATGAGGCAGGAGCATCAACATGTTGTGTTTCATTCAGCTTTCCAAAATTATTCCCCATGTGAAAAAAAAAAGCAATAGTTAAGGTAGCCATCCCATGACACCATTGCTTTCAGGGATCATAAACTCTAATTCCATACAATTCATTGAGGCTTTTTCAGAGATGACTTTAGCCTTGGGTAGATAAGTAGTGAAAATATAACAACATTTAAGTTAGTATTCCAGCATTTATTCAAACACAAGTCATTTCCTCCTTAGTACATGCTATAGCACTTCATCGATCTAATGCTGCATGAAAAACAGCTTAGCAAAAGCATCACATACATTCACCCATGTGTATGCACATATATGCACCTATGTGCAGGTGCATGCATGCATGCATGCATTGATGCATACATCTTTAAACAGTACCAATGAACTACCAACTCCTAGTCTGGGAGTGACATTTTACAGATGCACAAATCCTTCTAGTAACAAAGGCTAAAGCATCAAGACAAGTTAGAAAGTTGGAATAAATGTGTGTCAAGTCTGAATAATAAATATTTGCCGGAACAGGTTTAAATATTTATATTTTTGAGCCAATAAGTCAGAAATCTGCCTTAAGGAGGAAAAACACAAGACTCAGGCAAATATTTATGCCCCCAAATTTTTATTGCAATGTTATTTATAATAGCAAAAAAATAACTAGATGCAACATAAATATCCAACAAAGGAAGAATTGAATAAATTATGAAAACCATCTTTCATTTAGATTGTTACTCATGATTAAAAATTATGTTTGCTAAGAGTACATAATGGAGAAAGACATGTATAATATAGCATCCAGAGAAAAAGCCTTAACATTGAGAATTCCATAGTCAGTAGAAGGCGCATCACATAGAACAAGGCTACATAGCAAAGAAACACACCAGAATGTTGAAGATGTTATTTGCAGAGTGATTTATTGAGTGAATGTGGTTTTTCCCCTTATCTATCTTGATATAAATAAAACATTTTCATAAATGACATATATGGTGTTGATTGGCTAGAAACAGATAAATTTCGGTTGCTAATGAAACTATGGATAAGTATTTTGGAGATGGCCCTCCCTAGACTTTTTATCTCCTAGTGAATTCCTTCCATAATCACATTTCCCCACAATATAATTGGGAATTGTGAAAAGAAGAAAAGAAGTTTAACAAAGGACTCTGACTTCCCCCAACATCATTCCTGTACAGAGAATTTTGATTGACACAATTCAGGGACACTTGACCATCAGGAGGAGAAACTCCTCTCCAGAGCAGTGAACAGTGACCTCAGCCTTTTTCTCTTGGGATCTTACCCCCTTAAAAGCATCAGTCAAGTTCCAAATCAACCCAGTAAAACTGAACCTAAAGCAAACCATTATTAGTTTGTCTTGGCAGCTCTGTTCAACTGTCTGGGAATTAAGAGCAATATGTTGCTAGGCTGTGGCCTCAGATGTGGGACTTGGTTGAACACACAACTGTAAATCCAGCGAAGATGAGGAAGAGGAGGAGGGGGGGAGGAGGAATAGGGAGGCAGGAGGAGGGGGAGGAAGGGGAGGAAGAAGAGGGGAGGAGGGGGGAGGAGGAGGAGGAGGAGGAAGTAGCAGCATCCAATCACCATCATTTCCCATCCACCTGCAGCTACACTGCACTTAAAAATAACAAAGCACTGAGGAAATACACTGACTGGGTTCTTTCTCAACTGCTTCTATTTCTGCCAACACCCACTGAGGAGCTAAAGGATCCTCTATGTGTAAATTTTCATTCTGTCTTTACTGTTTGAATACATCGGAGCTAGTTCAGGTTCTAGGTACAGCATCATTGCAAGTTAGGTGGAACTAAGGAGATAGAAAAGAGATGTGGAATTCTGGGTTATGCTATCAGTGAGGAGATAACCTAGTTCCTCTTTTGTTCAAAAAGTCAGCACAGAAGTCCTACTTGTAAATGTGCAGGGCTCTCCAGAGCCCCGCCCCCTTCCTTCTCACCCAGATACCGAGTCTCAAAACAAAATGGTAGCAAACAAAGTTATTATTCTAGAAGTTAAATATAAATATTTTTTAAATATTGAAAGACTTTTTTGTGGGGGGGGGGGGGGGAGGGGGCGGGGAATCTAGTCGTGTGCCTGAACTCTGGGCCTGGGCGCTGTCCCTCAGCTCTTCAGCTCAAGGCTAGCACTCTACCACTTGAGCCACAGCGCCACTTCCGACTTTTTTCTTTTTTCTTATGTGGTGCTGAGGAATTGAACCCAGGGCCTCAGGCATGCAAGGCAAGCGCTCTACCACTGAGCCACCTTCTCAGTCCTCACTATGACTTTTAAAACAATTAAAGAACATTATCTTTTTTAAGGAGCACAATTGAGCTGACAGCAAAAAAAAAAAAAAAAAAAACAGAAAAAAAGACCAAGAAACAAAAAAGAAGGATAAAGACATCCCAGAAAACAAAATGCTAAGAGATATGAGAGAAAGAGAGAGAGAGAGAGAGAGAGAGAGAGAGAGAGAGAGAGAGAGAGAGAGAGAGAGAGAGAGAGAGTTGGTTGACAATTGTTGCTCATAATGTGGAGAACAGAGCAACTAAAAGAGGGGAGGGATTCAAAATACAGCAAAAGGATTACCAAAACAAAAATTAAACTTGAAGACTGAAATGGCTATGTATCAAGAAAGAAAGGGGGCAGTTATACAAACTAAAATGGGGTCCTAGGAAATCTGATAGGAGATTTTAATATAAAATGATTAACACCAGGGGATCTGTAGGGGAAACCAAAAATCTACAATGATTCTTTAAAATCCTATAAATGATCAAGGATTCTGTCAGAAAAGTCAGGGCATATGCATTTGCCTAAGGAAGAAAGCAAGGGGAAGTATGAGCTTGTCAATTAATGCCATCATCTTTTTTGGAACTGGCTAATCTGGGAAAAAAATAACCTTATCAAATATAAACAAATAAATGGGTGCTCTAAGCTTTATGGAGATTTTTAGCTTTAGGGACATATTTAGAAATTCAAATGACATCTCTGGTGGTAAAGGAACATTTATCAGAGGTCCAGTGTGTCAGATAATTTAGCAATCCTTTTTAATTTCAAAGAAATTCACTCTGTTAAACATAGCTAAAATTAAATTAATGCTTAAGATGAGTTTATAATGTAATCTATTTATTTTTCTGAAAGGATACTTTCAGAACCTATCTGTATGGTCAGATATGGTAGCAAAAATCTAGTCTGCCAGATACATAGAAGGTAGAAATCAGAAAGATCACACTTAACAGCCTGCTTAGGTAAAACAAAGTAACAAAAATAAATAAATAAAATAAAAACATCAATAACAAAAAGCCATGTATGCTGATGCATACCTGTAATCTCAGCTCCACAAGAGACATAGGTAGAATGATTATGGTCTAGTTCAACCCTGGAAAAAAAAAATTCAAGACCCTAACTGAAAAAGCAAAATAGCATTGGAGGTGTTAGTTCAAGTAAGTAAGGACTTACTCCTAAACCCCAAACTGCAAGAATAATAACAAATAACTATCTGAACATGTGGACAGAAAGTTTTTGAAATGATTTATCAATTTTGGTTATTGGATGTGAAATTAAAGCCTTACTTTACTCTGTATGTTTCTGCATTGTTTGAATTTTGTGTAGGAAGATTTTATGAAAATAATACTCATGCCTTAATAAACAAATAAGAGCAGGCAGGAGAGCCTTAATCCCCAGCTCCCTCTTCTAATGACTGAAGTGGCATTTGAAATGCTTTCACTGAGAAGAATAAGCAATTTGCACAGATTTAATGTTCCCAGTATGAGACTCGCATCAGTGTCAGCTGTCAGGGGTCATCCTAACAGGCAATAATTGAAGTGAGATGTCGACACCAAGTATATCATGACAGATGACAAGCAGTCGACAACCAGTGTCAACTCTACAACTGCTAAGATGAGGAGTGAAAGTTTTTGCTGCATCAATGTGCTTAATTATGGTCCTTTTAAGCTATTCATTTATACAGTCCTTGGAGGCAGACCACATAATTTGTCTTTTATTGATATATAGGGAAGTAAAGCTGCCTTAGTAATAATTTTACTCTTATTTGTGCGTGTGTGTGTGTGTGTGTGTGTGTGTGTGTGTGTGTGTATGCACGCATGCGCACATGTGCACACGTGTGCTGTTCTCAGTGCTTGAACTGTCAAGGCCTGGGCACTATCCTTGAGCTTCTTTTGTTCAAGGCTAGTGCTCTACCACTTGAGCCACAGCACCACTTCCAGCCTTCTCTGAGTTGAGTAGTTTGTTGGAGATGAGAGTCTCATAGACTTTCCTGCCCAGGCTGGCTTCAAACCATCATCCTCAGATCTCAGCCTTCTGAGTAGCTAGGATTGCAGGTGTGAGCCACCAGTGCCCAACATCTCCTATTAATTTATACCTGTAGCAAATGCTACAGTGTAGGTTAAAGTACAGGTTAAGGTCAGTGAGTTGTGTGGTTGATGTTGATGGCTGTAATTACAATAATCCTTGTCTAAATCTTCAGCAGTATCTTAGGTAAGGCATTTGGAGCTCTAACCATGACCTACTTGACCTCCTTGCTTTCAATTTTTCTTCCACAGAACCCAATACCCAGCAATCCCCCTACAGTATCCCTTTGCACAGTGATTTCCCAAAGCCCAGTTTGTTTCCTTTCATTTTACTCTTAAAAAATACTTAGTCAATACTCACTGCCTTTCCTCTAAAGTTTAAATCCAGTTATGTCATCCAAGGTTCATCTGGCCCCTACCTCCCCTGCCAAATCAGTTTTTGAGAATGACAATTTCCTACTCTGTGTCTACATGAGGAAGTCATTCCTCAGTCCTTAGCCTAAGCCTGGCTTCCTTCCACCATTTAACAATTCTGGGTGACCCAGAGACCAGATAGGAAAAATTGGGAAGAGTAAAGAGAACAGGTAATGCAAGTAACCTCTTTCTCAAGGGCAAAGTTTGCTCAGAGATAGCACAATTTCTTATTTCTGCTCCTCTGAGTCTTTACCCACAATTTTACCACTCTGGGTTTCAGAACTAACGAGCTCATTTGGCCACAAATCTGGCCTCTCTATTAGTCAAAAAGAAATATTTGACTCTCATTTCTTATTTCTTTTAATTTTATTAATAGGCTACTATTTTAGAATACAAGGATAGTGTTCACTGGATGCCTTCTCTAAACACACAAAGAAATGTATTATTTTATATTTTTTATTTGTTTGTTTGTTTGTTTTTGGGTCCAGTCGTGGGGCCTGAACTCTGGGCCTGGGTGCTGTCCCTCAGCTCTTCAGCTCAAGGCTAGCACTCTACCACTTGAGCCACAGCGCCACTTCCGGCTTTTTTCTTTTTGCATATGTGGTGCTGAGGAATCCAACCCAGGGCCTCTGGCATGCAAGGCAAGCACTCTACCACTGAGCCACCTTCCCAGCCCTTTATATTTTTTAATGTCATTACAGACATCTACCTCTCAACACCCTGCCTCACTCAGCTCTAGCAGCTGTAAGCTTCCTCCTCCCAAATGTCCACCCTTCGTCCTCCACTTCTATGAGCTTTCCTCTGACCTCAAAGGAAAGAGAACTTTCTATACTTTAATTTGCAAAACCATGATAATCTTCCATTCTCAGGCTAGGTAAAGAACTGATAACACATTGCACTTAGGCTGATTATTTTTACTAAACGTGAGAGGGTCAGACAAGACAGAGAGACCACCTACAAGCTTTGGACTTGGGACCAACTTTTGGAGGTGAGAGCCGCAGGTGTCTCTTGGTGACAAAGTGATGTTTGTGGCCCTAAGACTGGGTTTTGAAACTGAAGACTGAGTTTAGCTGAGCTTCTAGGGGGAGTGTGTAGCCTAAAGTTTCTGCTTGTTTAGAAGCATCACATCCAATCTATTGCCATTTTCTCCATTGCACAGTTAGGCCTGTAGTGAGAATAAATTAAACTCTCCATCATGGTGTAATCCAATTAGAACGTAAACACTGGTAAAGTATCATTATGTGTTTTATTTCAGCTATGCTTTGTGTTTTGTTTTATTTTGTTTTAAATAAACTAAGGACAATATTTTCCTGAACAAATGAGAGGAAAACATTTATCAGTAGAGAAAGACTCTAGGATTCCCTTTAAAAGGAAACTTCATAAAAGTTTTGACTTTTTTATGTAGATGTTAGAAGACAGGTAGGTATTTATTGGTTTGTGTTTTTGAAAGTAATTTTCCTGTCTTGTCACTTTGCTTTGTTTCCAGGAAAAGGAATCTGGATGTTTGTCTTGGATGTTTGTTCTGCTTCTCTTTTAGCATTGCAGACAAAAGAAAAATACATTATCCCATAATCTGTGAGTTACTCTTTGGCCTGTGGCTTGGTGATACAGCCCTTCCCCTCCACATTTCCTCAAACCATTGAGTTCTGCCATCTGCAGCAGGCCCTTCACAAGAGTCCATATTTGCCTATTGTACTGTGGGCCTTCAAGATGGTGGACAACAAAAACTTTTTATTTATTTTTCGATCAAGTTAGCCTATTTCATAGAGTCTGGCATGGTAGTGAAATATAGTCATCACTACAAAAGAACAAGTACATTTACATGGTAATAAGCTGATTCAAATAAGAGTGATGTCAAATAATTTGATGTTTTTGTATCTGTCACATCTTCAAAACACTATTATGATAATATAATAAGAAATAGAAAAGGAAGCTACAGGTGTATATTATCAAATAAAACACTAAAATACATTATATTAATAGCTTAGTATTTTTAAGATGTCAGGGCTTTTCAACATCTCTTACAAGGCTAAAAGCCCCAAATGAAAGGCTTATATTTAATGATTCTGCTAAAGTATATCACAAACCTGAAATTTGAGCATTCTATTTTGTTTTGTTTTTAAAAAATATTTTAATGTACATTGATATACAAAAATTGATTTTCTCCAAAAATCTTGATTGTTAGTACACTAAAATGAAGTTCTTTTTTAAAATTGTTTTTTAGTAGTTGTGCAAAGGAGTTCATTGCCATTTAACAAAGCAGTTTATGAATTCAATATATCTTGATCAATGTCACTTCTTTCAACATTCTCACTCGTTTTCTAATTCTTCTTAATTCTGTAGGCTATTCACTGGATTCTTGACTGCATTTGTTTATCCTTTTCTTGACTATGCACTGGATTCTTGACTGCATTTGTTTATCCTTATTTGTTTATCCTTTTCCCTTGGCCCAGCCCACCCCTTTTTAGTACCCACTTCCTGGTGTTTTTTTAATTTGTTGCATTTTGTCTTTCTCAGACGTTACACTATTTGAGTACTCCCTTGAATCTACCATATTTCAGTTAATACATCTGTATATGCGTGCATATCACCCAGTATATTACTTTTAAGCTGATATACTAAATCTAGCTTCCACATAGTTCACTAATTCTATTTAAAATATTTCGAGAGGAAATTTACAGGTATAACAGACAGCCAAATAATTTCTAATTTGTAATAAGCGAGACAAACTTCTTTCAAGGAAGTACAGTTTCAAAATTGAATCAATATCTCATTTTGGTTAAATTTTTCCATTAAAAATGAAATTAGTTGCAATTGTCAGCCAACAGGGCAATATCTCAACTTCATCTCCCTCTGTCATTTTCCCTGAGTAGAATGTTTGGCAGAAGCCACATTATGGAGTAAGACTTTTCTATTACATTAGGCCTCAACTCAAGGATTGAAGAGATCAGTTATTTCTTCCTGAAGAAATAATATCCTGTAGTAAGAATATAATGTATCACTTAACCTCTAATCAAAGTCAGCAGATTCATCACTGTTGGCCTTAACCTAATTATTGGGAAGTTAATATAAAATGTTCAAACACACACACACACACACACACACACACACACACACACACACACACACACACACACACACACACACACACACACACACACACACACACACACACTACTGCTTTTGTAAAAATGTACTTCTATGCCAGACAGAAATTCTAGATCTGAAATACTTCCAAAACCATTATCCAAGTCATCTCAGCAGACGATTTGGAACTAGGGTGGCAATTGCAAAACTATTAGTCTCTCAATTTGGCTGGACAGACCACAAATAGACTAGCATCCCAAATGCTTGACATTTGGATCAGTACTACTCTCAGTTACAAAGACTAATTCAGGAATAATTGTGTGGACTTTTAACTCATTTGTAATGAACTGTAACTTACATAGTGAATCTAAAGTTCTGAAGTTGGGCTAAAAAATGTTGAGATTTCTTTCATTCCTGTTATTAATCTAATGTCATCTCCCCTAACTTTTATGTCTGTTTTCTGCCAACACATTGCCAAATATTAGTCAGGTTAGGCAGATGATATTTTTCCAACATTGAACCTTGTAAAATGTAAAAGCAATCTATAAAAATCTCAAACAATAGCATTATAATTCATAATATGCCATATA
The DNA here is from genome assembly GCF_024711535.1 of Dipodomys merriami. Taxonomy (NCBI): domain Eukaryota; kingdom Metazoa; phylum Chordata; class Mammalia; order Rodentia; family Heteromyidae; genus Dipodomys; species Dipodomys merriami. The sequence goes on from NW_027206512.1 coordinate 12,781,782, forward strand.
CAGGAGAAATAATATTCTCTGAAATTCTCTGATAGCAAAATAGTTTTCAATGGACTCTAAGAAATTCTTGAATGGGTTTGGGATAGATTTTGACAAATACTTTATAAACAATCCCCAAAAGCCACAGATAATAATTTGCTCTACTAAGTAACAATTTAATTTCTTTTACTTGCTTTTACAGGACATAAACCTATAATTGGCTTTGTGACCTCATGTATTGGCAGGAGGATTCTGTTGATACGAGAGCTTGAAACCGGATCCTCATACTTGTTCAGTTTAGCTCCCCCAGACTTTTCTTCCCAGTCTGCTGGATCTGAACCATGACACTCCAGATCTCAGTTTCCTTAGAAACTAGGATTACAGGCATGAACATGCCATATTTAAACATCTTATTTAATCAATTTATTCATTTAAAAACAACTTTAGTGTTTGAGCACCTTTTCTGTCCCCTACTAATAATTTACTGTAAGCTCTGTTTTAGATGCTACATGATTGGGGCCTGTAACATTTGGAAGTTCAAGGTAAATGGAAAGTCTGGGACCCTTTATAAAATATTAGTGAGACTTTCAAAGCTCATTAACCAAATGTAGAAGCACTTAGAGATGGCATAATTCTGAAGCTGACCGTATGTGTGACTCAGCAGTGACCCTGCTTTACTCCTCAGTGTGAAAAAATTCACAGCGAATATACACAGAGAACATTTAAAAAACTGCAAAACAATAAGATGAGGCCACCAATGCCTTCACTGGCAGGTATAAAAATGAATCTACATTTATATTTATTTACCTATTTCTCTATTGAATTCAGAAGCACAAGTTTCCAGAAAAAGCAAATATTACATTTGCATAATATTGTTACACACTTTATTTTTTTGGTTGTAAAACTAAATACATCAAAGATTAAGATACAGAAATGACCGGGCACCAGTGTCTCATGCCTATAATCCTAGCTACTCATGAGGCTGAGATCTGAGAATTGAGGTTCAAAGCAGGCCTGGGGTAGGAAAGTCCATAAGAATTATCTCCAAAAAGCCAGAAGTACAACTGTGGCTCAGGTGGTAAAATGATAGCTTTGAGTAAATGTGCTCAGGAGCAGAACTCAGGCTCTGAGTTTAAGGCCAGGACCAGCACAAAGCAACAATAATAATAATAATAACAACAATAATATTTCTGAAATAGATAAATAGCTGATTAAACAAACAGCTTACCTAACAGAATAAAGGTACTAAATACAGTGCTGTCTGCTCTAAATAACAACAGAAAAGGCATTTACCTAAAACTCAAATCAGAACAAAAATAATATAAGTGACATTTGATTTATGCAGACTATTGAACACTCTCAATGTATCAGTCATTTCTCTAGAGGGTACAGCTGGGACCAAAATAGATAAAGTTTTCTTTCTTCCTGGAACTCATGTTCTGGTTATTGACTGCACAAGAAATAATGGAAAAGTTAATACCATGTATTGATACATATTCATTCTTTTTTTTATTTTTGCCAGTCGTGGGACCTGAACTCTGGGCCTGGGCACTGTCCCTCAGCTCTTCAGCTCAAGGCTAGTGCTCTACTACTTGAGCCACAGCACCACTTCCGGCTTTTTTTCTTTTTGCTTAAGTGGTACTGGGGAATCGAACCCAGGGCCTCATGCATGCAAGGCAAAGGCTCTACCACTGAGCCACCTTCCCAGCCCCTGCATATTCATTCTTTACCACTTATTTGAAAAGATTCTTTCTTAACAAATAGCAGTAATTAACTATTTGTTAATTAACAAAATTTATCAAATAGTTTTCAAAAGCTAAACACTGTCCTGCAATTTAAAGATGATGGAGCCACAAAATAGATGTGAAGTATCCATGAAAATGTCATGAGACTAATTATTTTGCAAAATAAAACATTTACCAATTGGATCCATGATTATGGAGGTAAAATTGTACCTTGTGGTGTTATTCTAAATGAAAAAACTTCTCCATGTGGGCTTATCTCACAAGTCTCCCAAATCTAAGTCCTTCAATGGCTTCATTGTCCTGCCCAGGGCTTTCAGAGATTTGCAGCCAAATCTCCACCAATATGAGAAAGACTGCCAATGAACTTGGACTCCTTTTTCCACTAACCTTAAATATAGCTAACAACAGACTGTGGAGATGAATGCTTCTGTCTTCCATAATCAATCCAACATCTGTCTAATGAGACAAAGTCCATTTACCCTTTTCACTGAGCTCAGACTTCAAGCATGATATTTAGGAAGAAGTTAAATCTATCAACAACCTGTGTTTTGCAAGGTCAGCTAACTACTATGGCTTAACACTACAAACTTTCATTCTCCATTTACTTCACAGTCCCAGGTTGCATTGTAGGTGTCTAAAGATGAGGACCAGGACTCAACTTAATGTTGTTAAGAAGGGAACCAGTTTGGAATGTGTTTAGTTGTGTGCTTGTTTTCAATCTCATGTCTCCACCAATTCCTGCAGAGATAGGATGGCAATATACTTTGTAAATGTAAGCTTAGTATATTATCAATAAATGCCAGTTTATTACACCAGTCACTTAGTAATATTTTGAATTTGTTTTCCATAACTAATATTTCTAATTATTTGTAAATCTGTGTGAGACTGTGCATTGTCATGCAAGTGCTATTATTAGGTCAATAATTGTTATTAGAGATATTTTGTTTGCCATTATAATACAGTAGTTTGTATACTTATGCAATTATTGGTGGTATAGTGAATTTTGTTGTGTGTGTCCACAAGATGAACTCAACTAATCTCAGAAAATAAAGTTCTGGTACTGAACATATACAGACTTTCTTCTTCTCATTTTTTAAACATAAAGCATGAAAACTATTTGCATAATATTTACACAGTCCATTGTGTGAGCCATAGATGTTGAGCATCTATGGATTTTGGTATTACGTTGAGTCCTGGAACCAATCTCTTGTGATTTATGAACAAATGTACATAAATGCAATAGAATGCTACCTGAGGAGATGAAATTCCATAGAATAAGCCAGTTGCAAGAGGACAAATACTGTATGTATGTAATTTTAGGAGGTATCCAGGTAATCCCACCTTTAGAATTTTGACTGCTAAGAGCTGGGGCAGACATGGAGAGTCAGTATGTAGTTGGGAGTATTTCCATTGAGGAAGATACACTGTTCCTGTTCCAGAGAGCATACAGTTACATATGTAAGGTAGTGAGTACAATTGTTGAACATAGGCTTTTTCTTACAGTAAAGCAAGAAAAGTAACTAAAACTATCGAGGATAAAAAGGAATAAATAAATTATCCCTAGTTATAGCTATTAGCATATCTGTAGAAGGGTTTGTGAAATCTGAAAGTAAGAGTTATCCCTAGTTATAGCTATTAGCATATCTGTAGAAGGGTTTGTGAAATCTGAAAGTAAGAGACTTGACCTTAGCCCAGCGCTGTAGCTTACTTGTGTAATCCTAGCTACTCAGGAGGCTGAGACATGAGGACTGAGGTACAAAGCCAGGAAAGTCCAAGAGACTCATCTCTGATAAACCACTAGAAAACCGAAGTGGCTCTGTGGCTCAAGGGGTAGAGTGCTTGCCTTGAGCTGAAGAGCACAGAGATAGCACCCAGGCCCAGAGTTCAAGCCAAAAAATAGATACTTGATTTTCCTCATGAGTTGAGCTCCTTTCTTCCCCCAAAATCAGCATATGGAAGAGCAATAAACAATAAGTATGGAATTGCTTTAAAGGCCATGTATAATAAAAGCAAAACAAAAGAAATGCAAGCTAGAAGCTTGGCACTAGCAGCTCACATTTATGATTCTAACTACTCCAGAGCCTGAAATGTGAGAATTGTTTAGAAACAGACCAGGCAGACAAATCCATAACACTCTTATTTCCAAATAACCATCAAAAAGACAGAAGTGGAGGTATTTTTTTGTGTGAGAATACCGTACAGAGGAGTTACAATTTCATGGGCAAGATAACAAGTACATTTCTTTTTTTTTGGGGGGGGGGGGTCCGGTTGTGGGGCCTGAACTCGGCCTGGGCGCTGTCCCTCAGCTCTTCAGCTCAAGGCTAGCGTTCTACCACTTGAGCCACAGCTCCCCTTCAGGCTTTTTTCTTTTTGCTTATGTGGTGCTGAGGAATCGAACCCAGGGCCTCAGGCATGCAAGGCAAGTGCTCTACCACTGAGCCAATTTCCCTGCCCAACAAGTACATTTCTTATCAAGCATTGCAGCCTCCTCTTTGTTTCCCCTTCCCAGCCCTTCCCATACTCCCTCCTTCCCCCTACCCATTCCTCCTCCCACCCCCCACCAAAGTTGTAAAGTTCGTTTTCAACATAACGACTTGTACATCTCATTGTTGCAATGGGTCCACCTGTATCCCTAGTTAAATGATTTGTTTTTGCCCTTCCCCTCCACAAATTATACCGACATCAAATACAGTGAAAGCAGGGGTTATACCGTGGGGGAGGGACATACAAAGCAACAAAGAAACCATCTTATAAATATGTTAAAAACAATTGCATGAAAGGAAAACAAAAACAAAAAAAGCATTTGAATACTTATCTTGGGGTTCATTCCCCTAACATCAACTTATCTGATCTTTTCTGCTTGACTCAGACATACACTAGTTATTGCAAATAAGGGAAACCATGGGACCTATGTTTCTTTGGGCCTGGCTTACTTCACTTAATATACTTTTTTTCCAAGTCTTTCCATTTCCTAACAAATGGGGCAATGTCATTCTTTCTGATGGAGGCATAGAATTCCATTGTGTATATACACCACATTTTCTTGATCCATTCATCTACTGAGGGGCATCTAGGTTGGTTTCATATCTTAGCTATGGGAAATAATGCTGCAATAAACATAGTTGTGCTGGTAGCTTTTAGTATGGTCTTGATTGTAATCATTTGGGTAAATACCCAAAAGTGGGATTGTTGGGTCATAGGAGAGCTCTATGTGGAGTCTTTTGAGGAACCTCCACACCGCTTTCCAAAGTGGTTGAACAAGTTTACACTCCCACCAACAATGCAGTAAGTTTCCCTTCTGTCCACATCCCCTCCAGCATCTGCACCAAAACCAACTCCAAATGGAACAAACACCTAGGAGTCAAAGCAGACACTCAAAACATTACAAGATGGAATAGAAGAAACCCTAGGTCTCCTTGGCACAGGCTGAAATTTTCTAAATAGAGACCCAGAATGATCTAGAGCTATTGATCTTGACCTAGCAAGATCAGTAGAAAGCCCACAGATTGGGAGAAGATCTTCACTAGCCATACAACAGACAAGGCTCTCATATCTAAAATATACCTGGAATTTAAAAAATTAAATCCCCCAAAAACAAATCTTCAAAGAAACAACTGCCCAATAAATAAGTGGGCTAAAGACTTAAAGAGAAACTTCTCTGAAGAGGAAAGAAGGACAGCCAATAGACACATGAAGAAATGCTCAACCTCTCTAACCATAAAAGAAATGCAAATCAAAACAACATTGAGATACCACCTCACCCCAGTTAGAATGGCTAGAATCAAGAACTCTAATAACAACAGAAGTGGAGGTATTACCAAGAAGTGCCAGCCACTGAATGGCAGCTTGATGTCCTGTGTTACAGCTTCAGAATCAGAGGGGGTGGCCTGGAGAATGCTAGTCAGCCAGATTCCCAAGGCTCAGGCATGATTTTAAATACTTGGGAAGTTGGTTGTTGAGATTGAGCCTTTCACTGTGCGAGCCTGGGCTGAAAAAGTTAATGAAACCTTCTCAATGAAGAAATAGTCTTGATGCTTCATGCCTACAATCCTAGCTATTGTGGAGCTTAACAAAGATTGATCTCTCACAGACATGCATTGGGCCAAAAAGCAAGAAAGACCTCATGTCAAAAAGTACCAGAAGGAAACAGAGCTGGAAAATAGGGCATGGTGTAGCAGTTAGAGCACAAAGAGGACGGGATTTCAACCCCCAGTATCTCCAAAGAAAAAAAGAAATGCTTAGACATAAATCTGTCAAATGATATGCATTGTACATAGAAAACTAGCAAATGTTGCTGAGAGAAATTAAAGATGAGCTAAACAACTGGGGAGGTATTTTGCCATATTTATGGAACAATAAAACAATATTGATACAATTCCTTAACTTTATAATTTCAATATGATACCAATTTAAATCATGGTGCATTTTCATGGAGAAATTGGTAAAAATGAGGCTAAAACATATGTGCAAAGAGTTAGAAGTGTTACAACAGCTGTAAAGAAAAAGTAGCTGAGACCACACTAAAGCTACCAGCACGACTATGTTTACTGCAGCATTATTTACTATAGCTAAGATATGGAACCAACCCAGATGCCCCTCAGTAGATGAATGGATCAAGAAAATGTGGTATATATACACAATGGAATTCTATGCCTCCATCGTAAAGAATTACATTGCCCTATTTGTTAGGAAATGGAACGACTTAGAGAAAATTATATTAAGTGAAGTAAGCCAGGCCCAAAGAAACAGGTCTCATGGTTTCCCTTATTTGTAATAACTAGTATATGTCTGAGTCAAGCAGAAAAGGTCAGATAAGTTGATGTTAGGGGAATGAACCCCAATATAATATGCTTTTTTGTTTTTGTTTTCCTTTCATGCAATTGTTTTTAACATATTTATAAGATGATTTCTTTGTTGCTTTGTATGTCCCTCCCCCACGGTATAACCCCTGCTTTCACTGTATTTGATGTCGGTATAATTTGTGGAGGGGAAGGGCAAAAACAAATCATTTAACTAGGGATACAGGTGGACCCATTGCAACAATGAGATGTACAAGTCATTATGTCAAAAAACGAACTTTACAACTTTGGTGGGGGGTGGGGGGAGGGAGGGAGTATGAGAAGGGATGGGAAAGGGAAACAAAGAGGAGGCAACAATGCTTGATAAGAAATGTACTCGTTATCTTGCCCATGTAATTGTAACTCCTCTGTACGGTATTCTCACAATAAAAAAAAAGAAAAAGTAGCTGAGGATTTAGATTGGAGGATTTCAAAAATAGCTGTAAAACACTATAATGATTTTAAAAAGGTCATATTAGGAACAAGAAACAGTAAATAACTCCATAACTCAACTCACAGACAAAATTATTTCAATGTATATCACAAATATAAATGTAAGCTCTAAAGGTATAAGATTTCTAGAAAAAGACATATTAAGTAACATTTACATTACAAATAAATAATGGTGAGTTAGGCAAGCCATATAGCTTTAAATTTTATAAGTTACACTTTATAAAAAATACAGACTCTTGCTCTTTAAAATGATTTTAAAAGAAAATGAAAAGACAGCCACAGAGTGAGAAAATATTTGCTGGCCACATATTTAATTGAAGATATATCTAGAATATATAAAGAACATTCAAAACACAATAATAAGGTAGTTATAGAGACAGAGAGACAGAGATAGAGATAACAATACTTTAAAGAGATATCTCATTAACATATAATTTTAAATTACAAATAATGCTAGAAAGGATGTTGGACTGTTGTTCATTAGAAACATGCAAAATATAATGTAAAATATACATTAAAATATAAAATACCAGCCAGGTGCTGGTAGTTCAGGTTTGCAATCTTGGCTCGTTAGGAGGCTGAAATCTGACGATAGCAGTTCAAAGTCAGCCTGAGTAAGAAAGTCTGTGAGATTTTTATCTCCCATCAACTACCAAAAAAGCCAGAAGTGACTATGGCTCAGGTGGTAGAGTTCTAGCCTTGCACACACAAAAAAAGTCCAGGGACAGGTATCAGGCCCTGAGTTCAAGCTCTAGGACTAACACCCAAAAAAGAAAAATAAATTAATTAATTAAATAAACAAAATGAACAAAAACCAAATGAAATGTCAACAAGGTGCTGTGCAGTTGGAGCTCTCTTAAGCTGCTGTTGGGAATGTAAGAATGATAAACCACTCTGGGAAACAGTTTGATAGTCTTCAAAATTAAATATTCACTGACCATGTGGCTTGCCCATACTATTCTGTAATAAGAAAAAGAAAAGCACACATCTGTACAAAGACATGATCATACTAGTTCATAACAGTTTTTCTCTCAAGAGCCTCCAACTGGAATGAAACCAAGTGTCCTTAAGCAAGTAAATAAGTAAACTATCTATTAAATATCTATAACATGGGCTATTAATCAACCAAACAGGAAGGAAGAGGAAGAGGAGGAAGAAGAACAAGAAGAACAAAAAAAAAGAAGAAGAGGAGGAGGAGGAGGAGGAGGAGGAGGAGGAGGAGGAGGAGGAGGAGGAGGAGGAGGAGGAGGAGGAGGAGGAGGAGGAGGAGGAGGAGAAAAATAAGGAGGAGGAGGAGATACAAAATACAAATGAATTTCAAGTAATTATGCTGAGTCAAAGAAGCCAGACTGAAATACATATAATTCCTTTAATATCAAATTGTTGAAAATTCCAGATGACTATAGTATCAGTATGCAGATGAGGAAAGGCCAGCAAAGGGTTCAAGAATGCTTCAGAGGTAAACAGTCCAGATCAGTGCATCATATTGATTATGGTAATGATGTTACAATGCATGCCTATGTCAAAACTTACCAAATTAGGGCAGAAGTTGGGGACTTACGCCTGTAATCTTAGATGCTCAGGAGGCTAAGATCTGAGGATCATAGTTTAAAGCCAGTCCAGGAAGGAAAGCTCATGAGACTCCTCTTATCTCCAGTTAAGTAGAAAAAGGCTGTCAGTGGAGCTGCGGCTGAAATGGCAGGATTCCAGCCTTAAGTGAAACAGCTAAGCTAGAGTGAGAGGCTTTGAGTTCAAATGCCAGTACTAGTGTGTGCATGCATGTTCACACACACCCACACGCCCAAACATACAATCAGTTGATACTTTAAATCTGTGTCATTTGTTGCATGCCAATTATACCACAGTGGAGCTTAATTTAAAAAAAATATTTTTACTACCTTTAAGTAGTTGTACAAAGGAGTTGTCATGCAATAAAGCAGTTTATGAATATAGGGCATCTTGATGAATGTCACCCCTTTCAACATTCTCCTCCTCCATCACTTTTTATAATTTTGTAGGATATGTATTGAATTTTTTCCGTTTAACAAAGCAGCATATAAATATGACACATCAAGAATAATAAATTATACCCAACCTAACAAACTAATCCTGTCAAACTAATCTTATCACAATCCCTTGCTAAAACAAGGCAGAAGTAGACTTCTGCTTCATAGAGAAATACCCAGATTTTCCTCAATTCGTGTAGTATATGATTGCCACCAGAGTGCATACAAGAAGACACACAAATACACAGACATATGAACATGCAGGGTTTTCTTTTCAAGTCACCTAGAAGTTAGAAAGACTGCATAATACTAGGTAAGCCTACCAAGCCTTCATTCAATGCAAAGATTTATTCTTTTTGTTCTTACTTTGACTGCCTCAAAGTAAACACAGGCTACTGGATCTGGGCTCTCATTCATTTTGCTGCTAGTATAGGAGTTCTCAGGCAGTGGCGGCGGCCAGAGAGGGCCAAGATGCCAGCCATCACTTATCATGTTAAACACAAGATGACAGAATTGCCAGACAACTTCAGATTTTCATTCTGCATGCTGTTCAAAGACACAAGATACTAAAGGTGCTAAAGGTGTCCTGGGAGGGGGGGGGTGGATTATATTCATTACAGAACATTCAGGAAATTCTTTTGTTTAAAATAAATGTAAATTTAGGGAAAGATTCCAAAAATAAAATAACCCTATAAAACAGTTTCCTCTGAGGAAGGGATTTTTAAATATTTTATAAGTATATTCTTGGAAGTAATTTATATACAAGTGAAATTTCTAAAGAGAAAATTACATAATACAATTTTTAAAATATTATATTTTTTCTGGCAGGCTTAATATTAAGCAAAATTCTAGCCCCTGGATATTTTCAGCAGTATTTGAATACCAGGATTTGAATACCAGGATTTGCATTATATTCAAAATGAAATACTTAGTGAAGAAAGAAAATTATTAAAGGAGCTCACTAATTGCTTTAGAATATATGGAATTCTTACATGTCACCATAACATTTATTAGTTGTATTTAGTGACCAAAACAAGATATTTACATTTACATTTCTGTATATATTTTTATTGTAAAGATACAAATTTTAAAATAGCTAGGTCCCAGTGTCTCATGCCTGTAATCCAAGCTACCCAAGAGGCTGAGAGTCATATGACAGTGGTTCAAAGCCAGCCTGGGAAGAAAAGTCTTGGAGTTTCCATCTAAAAAAAAAAAAAGCAAACAACAACAACAACAAAAAAAAAAAAACACCACAAAAAGCTGGACTATAGGCATGAGGTTCTAAGTGTTTTGACACTTGCTAGTGTCAAAAAATGTATTTTCAAACACAGTGAGATTGCTAGTTTTAGTTCAATCATGAAGAATGTGTCCATAATTAATATTCTAATAGTCAGATCGTGAAGATCTTCACTAGCTATACAACAGACAAGGGCCTCATATCTAAAATATACTTAGAGCTCAAAATATTAAATCCTCCAAAAACAAATCTTCAAAGAAAGAACCACCTCAATAAGTGGGCTAAAGACTTAAAGAGAGACTGCTCTGAAGAAGAAATAAAAATGGCCAATGGACACAAGAAGAAACGCTCAACTTCTCTAGCAAAGAAATGCAAATCAAAACAACATTGAGATTCCACCTCACCCCAGTTAGAATGGCTAGAATCAAGCACTCTAATAACAACAGATGCTGGAGGGGATGTAGCCAAAAGGGAACCGTACTTCATTGTTGGTGGGAATGTAAACTTGTTAACCACTTTGGGAAACAGTATGGAGGTTCCTCAAAAGACTCCACATAAAGCTCCCCTATGACCCAGCAATCCCACTTTCGGGCATTTTACCCGAACCATCACAAACAAGGCCATACTAAAGCTACCAGCACAACTATGCTTATCACAGCATTGTTTACCATAGCTAAGATATGGAACCAACCCAGAGGCCCCTGAGTAGATGAATGGATCAAGAAAATGTGGCTTCCATCAGGAGGAATGATACCTCCCCATTTGTTAGGAAATGGAAAGACTTGGAAAAAATCATACTAGGTGAAGTAAGCCAGGCCGAAAGAAATATAGGTCCTATGGTTTTCCTCATTTGCAATAATTAGTATGTGTCTAGGATAATTTTATCAGATTAACAGAAAAGGTCAAAAGCTATGTACATATGATTATATAAGTTGATGCTAAGAGAAATGAACCCCAAGATCTATACACAGAGGTCTGTCTTTGTTGTTATTGTTTTAATGTACTATGTGACTTTTTTGTTTCCTTTTTATGTTCTTCCCCCTATGGTATATCCTCTGTTGTCACTGTACTTGATTTTGGTACCCTGCACCTTGCATATACATTTTTTCTAATTTGGAGAGGGGAAGGGGAATAACAAAACACTGAAACAAGGACATAAGATGGCCTATTGCAACAATGATACCCACAAGACAGTATATTGGAAAAGAACTTTACAACTTGGGGGGGGCAGAGAAGTGAGGGCTTTGGGGGCAGGAAGGGATAGTGGGAGAGCAACAAAGGAGAGGGTAACAATTCTTGACAAGAAATGTACTTATTACCTTATTTGTGTAATTTTAACCTCTGTACAGTATCTTTACAATAAAATAAAATTTAAAAAAAGATTCTCCCAGTCAGATAAAACTAATCTTTTAACCTGTTTTTAGGCCTTCAAGTTCTATTTGATATAATTCATGTATTTCTTTGAAATAACTGGGAAATGATGGCTGTCAACTATAATTAGAAATTATGATAAAATATAAACTATTGATACCAATGTGACATACCATAGTTTGTGAAAATATAGATGGACCTGATATATTTTTTACATTTGCTACATGAACATTATTCTCATCTTTTTACACAGTTATGGCTTGTCTACACTCACTTGTCCTCTTCTGAAAACATATTTCATACATGTATGATATTTCTACATATAGTCAATATTAACTGCTTCCCATAAACAAAATATTCATTGTTGCTCATCCTCAGACATATCATTGAATGATATTTTCTTTTTTTATTTTGTAGCTTTATATCCTCTTTTAAGAGCTTCCAAAATGTGTGCAAGCATTCATATCTGGTCAAATATATTTACCCTCAATTATTTAGTTAGACTAGCTGAAGAATGTTCTAAGTGTTTTTCCTATCTGTAGTTTATCTGATGATAGATTCTACTAAAGAAAAAAACTGACTTAGCTCATATTCTTTAAAATACATTTAATTAGATGCTTTAGTTTACGTTGTATATGCACAACACACAAAGCAGTACCAGTGATTAACCTAGTCATTTTAAGCAAAGTAAGCCAGACCCAAAGAAATATAGGGTGCATGTTTTCCCTAATTTGTGGTAATTAGAATGTGCCTATAAATCTACAAGTAAACACAATGGATAATAATTTCTGGTGGAAGCATAGAATTCCATGTGTATATACACCACATTTCCTTGACCCATTCATTCAGCTGCTGAAGAGCATCTGGGTTGATTCCATATATTGGCTATGGTAAACAATGTTTCAATGAACATGGTTGTGCTGGAAGCTTTAGCATGGTCTTGTTTGTGGTCTATTGGGTAAATGCCAGGAGTGGAATTGCTGGGTCATAGAGAAGCTCTATATTTAGTCTTTTGAGGAAACAGCATACTGCTTTCCAGATTGGTTGAACAAGTTAACATTCCCACCAGCAGTGTAGTAGAGTTCCCTTTTGGCCACATTCCCACCAGCATCTGTTATTGTTAGTTTTATGATTGTGGCCATTCTAAGCCAGACTCAAAGAAACATAGGTTTCCCTCATTTGTTATAACTAGAAAGTGCCTATGAATCTACAAGTAAACACATTGGATGGTAAAGGACAAAAAGTACTCTTAGACATGGTAAGTTATACAGAACTCTAGTCATTAACACAATGAGACCCAATAAGTATATTCTTAGGAGAAGAACACAAAGGCTCAATAGCTGTACATATGAACGTGTAACTAATGTTTATTGAAATGAACTACAAGAAATAGACACAAGAAGTTTTGTGTAACTTTGCTTCTGGGTTATTTTTTTTAATCTCCTTTGTTGCTGGTTTTGTTTTCTGTATTTTTTTGTTTTGTATGTAAGTTTATCTGTTTGGGGAAGGTAAGAGGAAGCACAGAAATGGGACCACATATGGGACAAAGGGGAACAAATGCAGCAGTGATTCTCACTAGACACTATGTTGAAAAAGAACTGTACAATGTGGGGGAGGGGAGTTGGGAGCAAAAATCTGGGAGGAAAAAGAGGGAAGAGGTGAAACTGTTAAAAAAGAAATGTACTTATTACCTGACTTATGTAACAGAAACCCCTGTGCACATCACCTTTACAATAACAAAAAATTAGCCTTAGACAAAAACAAAAGTTATCAGTTATCACATCAATACTATAAAGCTCCTTTAGACCCAGACAGTCACTCCAGATCATTCAAACACATTCAGACACTACAGAATTGGTGCTGACAAGTATCTCTGTGATCAATAAGAGACTTGGAATCTTGGTTTATAAGTATCCAAAGGAATGAACTGAAAAACAAGAAAACCTCATTAATACAGATGTTCTGCCAGCCTACTTCATAAAAAATATATCTAATGGTCAAAGGCCATATTTAGAGGGATCGGGGAAAAGGCATGAATACTTGCCAACCTTAAGATTTTAGATTACGAATTTTTTTTATATTTATTGCTTACCAATACCAACTTGGAGGTACTTTATGTATTCATTCATTTGTTTATTTGTTTATTTCTTTGGGGGAATATATTTAGGTATCCATTAATTGTTCAAAGGGTCTCATGTTTACATGCCCATAGATGCATACAATGTACATACAATTGATTAGAGTTACATTCTGTCACTCTCTTATTCCCCTCCCCCAGTCCCAAACAAATCTCAACAAGCCTCCTTGTTCAGTTTTTACACAGGTACCTAAAGTGCTTTGACCATATTCATCTTCATTTCTCCTTTCCACTCACTCTTCTCCCACTAGTGCCTGTACCCCACACAGGACATGTTTCACTTTGCTAACAATCTTTTTTTTAGTTCATGTTAGTTGTGAAAGAGGTTTTACCATAGTATGTCACATCACATAATCATAATTCAGTCACATTAATCAAAAATATGTATATATATATATATGTGTATATGTATATATATTTATTTATTTGTATGATTATCTTTTAGTCTAACATCCATATCTGGGAGAAGAATGTGACTTTTTCCTTCTGAACTTTGCTTAATATTATGGCTTCAGGATCCATTCATTTCCCTGCAGATGACATAACTTCATCCTTCTACATGGCTGAACAATCCACTGTTCATATGTATGATAGAAAGATAGACGTCATATCAGTTTCATATCACACTCTTGGTTCACTCATCAGTTGTAGGGCTTCGGGGCAGTTTTAATAGCTTAGTTATTATGAATAATGCTGCAATAAATGTGGGTGTACAGGAACATTCTTATATTCTGACTTACAGTCCTTTAGATAAATACCCAGGAGTTCTATTCTTAGCTTTTTGAGGAAGCTCCATACTGATTTCATAGTGATTATACAAATTTATATTTCCACCACTAAGATAAAAGAGTTCCTTTCTCCCCTCATCCTTGCCACCATTTGTTGTTGTTTTGTATTTTTCATGGCAGCCATTTTCACTATCATTTTGACTTGCAACTCCTTTATGGCCATTGACCTTTGAACATTTTTTCACATATTTATTGGCCAATGGTACTTCTGTCAAGTATCTGTCTGGTACATTTTCCCAAATTACTTATTTTTGGAGACACTAGGGTTTGAGTTCAGGCACTCTATCACTTAAACCCAATCACTAGTCCATTTTGGGAACTTTAGAACTTTAGAACATACCATTGTCCCAACGAATTCACTTCCCAGTGGCAGAAACTGTCAGACATGTAAACAGAGCATTATGGCAGATAGCAGGAGATACAGTGTTAAGATGCTCATGGCTCTGATTAAATGTGAGGAAGTCTAGACAGACAAGTTTGCCCCAGCACTGACTCCAAAAGACTGAACAGGAGTTAGCATGAAATCAAAGAAAGAGCCCTTTAGTCAAAACACTTTCAGGATGCTGCCTAAATAAAGACCTGGCTTTTGAATGAAATGCTAATGAACCATTTGAAACTCTACCTTATTACTATTACAAAAAAAAGCTTTTCAAGAAGTGTAAGTTTGTTGGAGTTGGCTGGACTATTCCCTTCCCTTCTTAAAATTATAAATATGGACTGCTGGATTATTGATTGTAAATGTCACCCCATGCAATGCAGTCTTCATTAATCCAAAATTGTCAGGTAGCCTATTTCAAGGAGCTGTATCAGCAACCAACAACAACCAATATAAATTAACAAAATCAGAAGATTTACTTCATGGTGAGCAAAGCAGGAAAGTGTGTTTACTGAAGAAAGAGCATGCATTCAAATGAACTCATTAACTGAAACCTAACAGCTGCCAGCTTACTGCGAAGAAATGAAGAGCCTGTTGCAATGTAAGCTGCAGAGAAGAGGTAAAAACACAAGAATGTTTTCTCAAAGACTCCAAAATCATATCAATTGGCATTACTTAATTTAAAAGAATGTTACCTCCCTTAATATGGAAGTTATGTTCACAGGTCCTGTTTTCACTTTTCTTTTCATTCAGTAACCTTATGTATTCTGTATTTTTATGGACTAGATGCTTGACGAATCAGATCTTCAGTCTCAATAAAAGACCCAATCAATGTGGGTATTTTCATATTTTATTTACATAGCTATGTGTTAATTAGATGGAAAATCATGTTATTAGTATACAATGTGAAACTTTTCCTCATCTCTCAGAAAACACCATTGGAACTTAACTAACAAATTCCTGTCTCAAAAAAATATTGGCAGATTTCTCTGCACCTACAAATCACACTCATCTAAATAGCAATCTGCTTTTAGACAATCAAATTGATAGATAGATCCCACAGTGCCCCTGTCATATTTTATAATGCATATTCTGAGCATGTTTTTACCATGTTGAGTCTGCATATTTGTCTTCAATATGCAAGCATTCATCACAGCCACCCTGCAGGAAAAAATTGATGCAGGATATAATACAGCTCTAAATTAATAAATGCTTTCATACTGAATATTGAATATTCTTTCCTATGTCAGCCCAAAGCATTATAAATTTAATTTGTATTCATATTGGCCTGAGTTGAAGAATATATTATAAATGAAAATTTTATGGAAAGGTTAAACCTATGGTGAAAAGTTAGCTTTTGAGTTAAAGAGAAAGAGAGAAGTATATCCATTTCAGCTTGATTTCTTTTTGTGTTCTGAATTTGGTAGCCAAGAGAACACTATAGGAAGTAGGTCCTGATTTGGTTCAGAAACAAAAGAATTATTAATGATAGAACCCTTATGTAAGAAGCAGAGAGATGTTTCTGGTTATGCTAGAACAAGATAAAATATTTCCAGCTATATCATTTGTGAGAATTCATTTTGCTATGTTATAACTCATGCCCATGCTATGACTCCAAAAATTTAAGTAAGACTATGGCTTCTCTTTTCTTTGTCATTCCCCACAATACTTGCAATTGGCAAATGATCTATAACTGCTAATAGTCTGTGGGCTACATTTTTTTTCCTTAAAAGTGTACCAATAACCAGCCTCAGGAGGCATCGAATAGTTGGAAGGAATCCAATGTTCTCCAGGAGGAATTCTCCTGCACTAGTCCTGCTGGACTTGATGTTGACTTATACACCACTGTTAAATATATAATAGAATGGAAACATTTTGTAATTTTTATCTTTCCCAGGACTTTTAGTGGATGACCCTGAAGATCCATGATGTGTAACTTTTCTAAAATATGAAACATAAGTTCTTTGAAACTGTTGCAAATCTTCTAAGAGCTGAGTTTTGTTTTTAGAAGTACCAGGATTTAAACCGAGAGTCTCACACTTGTGAGACAGGTGCTCTACCTCTTGAGCCACAGACATTCTACCTCTTCATTCCTTAGCTGAATTCCTAACTGCAGCTGCTTTCTTTTCGCGTACTCATCTTTCATTTACCTGGGAAGTATTCATGATGTTGAAGTTTGGAGAATATCTTAAGAGCCATCTTTCATGTGAAAGCAGTCCTGCTCTTTTCCCACTACCCTCTTCCAACAACTATATCACATCCCATAGCCATTGTTCAGCCACACATTACCTATTAGATACTTTCCTTTCTCTACCTTCTCAAGACCACATATGTTTATAATAGGAAATTAATTAAGAGACTTAAACAGAGAAATAGCACGAGCAGATAGAGTTTCCATAAAAGCCATCTTGAAAGACTGGTTTCTACTTTTATGCAGTGGAGTACTTCTCTTCTGTGCTTTCATTTCACGATGCCACTGCTTACGATTGCAGGGACAACCTGAAACCCTGATCCTTAAAACTGGAACTTCACCTTTCAGATACTGTGCTTGCTTTACTATTTGGCTTCCAAAGATTCTTTTCCCAAATCACAAGACTCTATTATGCTCAACACTAAGGGGAACTTTTTTTCTAGAAAAAAGTAAAATGAGTGACAGAGGATGAATATACTATCCTTTCTGGAAAAAAGAAAACTTTTTTTTTCCTGGTAGTGGGGTTTGAACTCAGGTCCTGACTGCTGTCTCTTAGCTTTTTCATTTGAGGTTGTCATTCTACTATTTGAGCCACAGCTCCACTTCCAGCTTTTTGGTAGTAAATTGCAAAAACAAATCGTTTAAATAGGAATACAGGTGGACCCATTGTAACAATGAGATGTACAAGTCGTTATGTCGAAAAACAAACTTTACAACTTTGGTGGGGGGGGGGCAGGGGGCCAGGGGGAGGATGGGAAGGGATGGGAAGGGGAAACAAAGGAGGAGGCTACAATGCTTGATAAGAAATGTAACCATTAGCTTGCCCATGTAATTGTAACCCCTTTGTACAGTATTTTAACAATAAAAAATAAATAAAAAAATAAAAAGAATCTTGTGGATTTTTCTGCCTTGACTAGCTTTGATCTATAATCCTCAGATCTCAGCCTCCTGAGCAGTTAAGATAACAAGCATGAGCCACCAGCACCTGGCTTATATTTTGTCTTAATATATGGAATAACAGTACTCTTAATTAAGCACTGGACAATGGAAACCAATGATTGCTAAATGATGGAAGTGAAGAGAACCCTACACCCTACAATTCCCTGTTTAATGCCTAAGAAGAGAAACCACACTTGGTAGGCCCTCAAGATAAGATGATGTTATAGTTCAGGCAGTCAAAGGCAGATACAGTCTAGGGAGGGAAAGATAGTACAGAGTTAGAAAAACAAAGAACCAAAATTTGAGGAAGAAAGCCTCAAGCCTTCAAGTGTGTACTGATTGAAGCATCCACACCAAATTACCATACCAAAGAAGAACAAGAATAGATCTAAGTGTCAGTGGCCTGTACCTATCATCTAACTATTGGGGAGGCTGAAATTTTTGGGATCCTAGTTTGAGGCCAGCCAGGGCAAAGGAAGCTGAGCTCAGTGGCACATGCCTGTTCAATTCTTGTTACCAGGAACTCTAACCAACTCATAGGCAGAGCACTTTCAGGCAAGTGCTAGGGATAGAAGGGCAAATCTATCTTAAAAATAAGCAAAAGACCAAGGCTAGAGGTATGGCTCACTGATAAGAGGGAGAGGAGGGGGAAGGGGAAAGGAAAGAAGGGAGAAGGGAAGGAACATCCAAAGGATTATGCCCATGTTCACACAGGATCACAAATAGTTCCTGATTCCACCAGCCTGAAAACTTCAGATTTCACAGGACATTGAGAATACTCAAACGTGCTTTTTTCCTTAATAGTTGGGTCTAATTCCTCTTAACTGTGCTTAAATAAAGGCAAGACTCAAAAGGATCAAACAGTTTCTAATTAAATTAGTTGTGTCCCACAATAAATAATCACCAACAGTTTCAGGAATGTTAACATATCCTACACGCAGAATGTATGTTATCTAATATATATATATATATATATATATATATATATATATATATATATGGAAATAGAAAGAAGCAGATGCTGCCTTACTCACATAATTGTAACCCCTCTGTACAGCATCTTTACAATAAAATAAAAATTTAAAAGAAGCAGATGCATGTCACTAGTAATGATTAGGGAAGCATCGATCACTTGAGGCAGACATAAACTTGCAGAGGAGATGAGTTGAAACGGCTGTGATTGCTATATCCTATAACCTAGAAAAAGAAATGTGCAAGTAAATTTTAGGCACAAAAGTTTTTTTTAAGTGAATTTAAATCAAAGCTGCAGAGAACCATCACATGATTTTAAAACAGAAATTATGTACACATAGAGATGCAAATTTATTGAAAGACCAATAATTCAGACAAAATTATAACATTTTGAAAGTAACATTTGTTACTTTCATAGCATTTTGCCTTCATCAAGACATAATTTCTTGAAAAGTGTATAACATTTCAACGCCTCACAGTCATGTACCAAATGACTACATTTCAACCAATGACATACCACATTTGTTATAGCGGTCCCTTGAGATTCTAGAGGAAGCAATCCTAACTACTCAGGATACTAGGATTGCAGTTCAAAGCCAGCCTGCGTAGAAAAGTCTGTGAGACTCTCATCCCCAATTTTCACCAAGAAGTTGAAAGTGGTGGTGGCTCACTGGAAACAGCGCAAGCCTTGAGTGTAAAAGCTCAGGCACAGAACCCAAGCACTGAGTTCAAGCCCCAGTACCATCACACACACACACACACACACACACACACACACACACACACACACACACACACACACACACTATAAAAGACCTGAAAAATCCCCATCACCTAGTGATGGTTGCTACTGTGAAATGTAACACAATGTATTACTCACATTTTTATGGTGATCATGTTGGAAACACATATACTGTGCTGCCAGCCATACAGAAGTGTAGCACATACACTTGTTGGGAGTACAATGTCTGATAATGGTAAAAAAAAATCTGTGCACTAGTTTATGTATTTACCATACTGAGTTTATTTGTCATTACTCTAGTGTATTCTAATTATAAAACGTTCATTTGCTCACATAAGAGCATGGTTTGTCATACAAGCAAAAGCTTCAGATATGCCATATTTACTATGACTCCTCATTGCATAAGAGGATCAGATTTCACCATGTAAATTTATGTCAGTGCTTAAAGTGATGGTCCCACAAAGATGACACTGAGAAAGCATACATATCTCAGAACGCGTTCCTCCTCCTTGAGGTAATATATGACTTTAGTAAGTCATTGTTTCTACAATTTTTGCATTTTCAATATTTCAATGCAATGAAACAGTAGAAGTAAATTTATCACCTCATAATCATAGTTTTATTTTCTTTATGATAGATGGACAAATTAAGCATCTGTTAACATCCTATGAAAACATTCAACAACAGAATTCAGTGGAGCCAGGAAACTTAATGTCTCTTCAAAGTATAACTAGTGCAACATTTTAACAGATGCTTTGCAAACTGGATGTACACAAGTGAATAAATTTCCCTTTATATCCATAAATGTTACATAAAACTAGACATTTTATTGTATTCCAATCTTGATTTGTAATTTTGACAAAAAGTACATTAATAGACATAATCATAAACTACTCAATGCAAATTATTAAGTATGCAAAGATGGTATATATTGTTATAGAAAGACATAATTAACATTACTGTCTCCAACAAGAAATATTCAAGTTTATATGAAAGATTGTGAATAATAGAGTATTGTGCTTGATCAGATATTGATCTTTATGGATTTGTGATAACAGATGCACACAGCACCATAATTATTAGTATAAATATAATTATGCACAACTGCTATACAGTTTCTAAATTTATTTTCTTAGAAAGTTTGTAACTGTAAAAAATACTATTTCTCTTTAAAAGTCTTAAGTAAAATTTTTCATTATTATCATCACTACGCTGAGGTAGAAGTTCTTTAAAATAGAAAACCTAAGGCTGGGCACTATTGGCTCACACCTGTAATCCTAGCCGCTCAGTAGGCTGAGATCTGAGAGTCATGATTCAAAGCCAGCCATGAGATTCAGAGCTCCAGCTCTGAGAACAAGCAAAAACAAAACAGAACAACAACAAAAAAAAAAACTTAAGGTACCAATGAATATTGTATTCAAGTTTCCATGAAGATTCCCACAACTAATTTGTTTGTGTGGACATTTAACTATTTACTACAAACTACTGAATACAAGAAACTTAAAATACGAACTACAAAACAATTCAGGAGGGCACAATACTTCCTTCAGAGTTGGCCGTAGAGTGGTTAAATGAGATAAGTGTAAATTTAATCTCAGGCAATTTTATTTTCTCCACTGGTAGTCAGAGCCAAACCTTGTAATTATTTTTTAAACAAAACTCTTATTTTTAATGTTTAGATTTTAATGAAAGATATTGTTTTATTTCTCAATTTTACTGAAACATAATAGGCAAAAACAAATTGTACATATTTGTCTCAATCCCTTGTAGCTGCAATAAACTGGGTGGCTTATCAATAGCAGTATTCTCTTCCTCATAGCTCTGGATACTGGGAAGTACAAGATCAAGACATCACAAACTGCCTGGTGAAAGGCCACTTTCCTGTTCATATGTAGTACCTGCACCTGTGTCTTCTGTGAAGAGCAAGGTAATTCTCAAGGACCTCACTTACAGGAGAACTTAACACTAATTACCCCCTAGAGGCTTTCCCTCATGAGTTCTATCACAGTGGTGACCAAATTTCAATAAATCAATTTGTAGTGACACACATTCAGTGCTATACTCATAGCACTACTAATTACATATGATAATGAAGTTTTGATATATAGGAGAGCATTATAGCAGTCTAGCCAATTAGCATACCTAAACCTCACCTTGCTGCGATTTCCTGTAGTAAGAACAAGTAAGACCCGTGGTCATAGCAAATTTTAAGTACACAATCTTATTAGCACAATCACACTATCCACTACACCTCCAGAAATGACTCAGCCTGCCTACCTGAAATTTCATAGCCTTTGATCAGTATCTCATTTTCTGTAGGTAGGTAAGTAAGTAGGTAGATAGATACATAAACACACACACACACACACACACACACACACACACACACACCTATATATATAAGTACAGATACATAGATTACATTAAATTTCATTTTCTGTGCATTTATATATGAAGTTACTTGGTGTACTTGGAAGCATGGCTTAGGTGGTGGGGTGCCTATGAGTGAAAGTGTCAGACTCTGAGTTTAAGTTTGGGTCCTGGGGAGGTGGGAGGGGGCAGGTAGAGAGGGGAAGATACTTGGGTTGTTTTTAAATGTTTTAAAATCATGGTTATTGTGAATAATGATTCAATGGATATGGGAGTGTGGATATCTCCTAGAAAGACTATATGTTCATGTCCTTTGGGTGTATTCCCAGAAATGATATTGCTGGATCCTACAGCAGTTTTATTTACTTAACATCTATACCAATTTATATTTTCCCTAATACCTTTACCCCAGTTTTGTCAATATTTTTGTCCTTTTAGCCATCCTAGCATTGGTCATGGCTTATAGTAGTGTTGTTTTGTTTTTGTGGTATTATACACCATATATATATGTGTGTATATGTGTATATATACTTATATAGTGTATGATATGCTGTATATATCTGTAATGAAGTGATTACAAAAAGAGAAATTTATCTACCACCCTCCATATTTATCTGTGTGTTCATATATTTGTGTGGCTAGTACCTAAAAATCCACTCTCTTAACAAAATTTCAGTATGCAATACCATATTATTATTCATTAGCCTTTGCATTTGGGGATATGCAATTCCAAAATACACTGTGTTATCACCCCCACAGGACGAATTCCTTAAAAAACAAAAAAAAGGAATACTGGTGAGAGTGTGGAGTGATGGGAAAATGTACATTGGTCCAACCAGGAAACTGTATAGAGATTTCTTAAGCAAGCAAACACTGGCTTACAATATTACTCAGCAATTCTTCTACTAGCTATAGTCAATGAAAACACAACAAGCTTCTTGGAGAGATATCTTTGCTCCTATGTTCATTGCAACATCATTCACAGGAGGTAAGAGATGGAAACAAACAGTCCGTAGTTTAATGCTTAAAGCTTGAGAGGAAAACTTAACATTAATGCCATCTGCTTGTGATCATCTTATTTGTGATCTAAGACATGATCTATTCTGGAGAATGTTCTCCAGAATGTGAGAAGAATGTGTATTATGCTGTTGGGTAAAAGAATGTGTATCTGTACAGATATGTTTGTATCTGTCTGTATCTACTATACACACTTTCTCTATACTGTTGTTCCCTAGACCTGTATCTATGGTGCTCTGGCCTGGCATGAGGTGCCTTGGTCTGCTGAGACTTGACTAGAGTCTAGGTCTATGAATTCTAGCCTGGTACTGAAGGAGGCTCAACTTTGAACCTGACACCTCTGGAATTGCAAGCCAAATCAAACCTTTCTTACATTTAAGATGGCTTTTCCCTGGAGCTTTGTCAGAATCTGAAAACAAATACAACAGTTATTCAAATAGCTATTTCCATAGGGATATGAGTGCTGAAAATTGCCATTGTGCCATCACGCCAACAGGCCAGTCCTCATCATTCTCACTGATTATAAAAAGAACACAGATGAGAACATCAGAAATTGTGATTGGAAGGGAAAGGTTGGTCAAAGGGGCATGAAAATGTTGAAGGGGTGACACTTATCAAGGTGCATTGTGTTAATAGACTGCTTTGTTATGTGGCACTTGCTTTGTGCAACTACTTACAGATAAAAAGAAATTCATTTATCAAACTTAGAAAATACTGAGTGAATGTAAAACACCATAGGACATTTGGATGTTGCAATCATTTGATGACTGATTGTGACAGAGATCATGCCATTGTAATGATTACTAAGGTCACAATAAATATTATCTTTTTTAATGCCAGAAAGAAGAAGAGATGGAAGGTATTGGGGAAGGAGGGTTTTAGAGGGCAAAGATATTGCAATGTTTAAAATAAGGGAAGAGCTCAGTCACATAACTCTTTACTTCAGAGAGACTAGGAAGAAGATGAGCTCTGATTCAAGAATAAAAAGACATCTAAGTATGTGAGATATTCTGCCAATGCCTTGAGTAAAGTCAATTTTATTAATAAATTATTTACCTGAGTTATAGAATTATTAAGCCAGAACATTTCATTTTGTTTACACACAAACATGTCCAACAAGAGGTGTTACTTTATTGCTATGTAGGTAACCTCTAAAGTGTCCATTTCACATTCATCATAAGTTTTCTGAATACTTCACATACATTTCTTTCTCTTTTCTATAAAATTTCCAAGGGCATGAGTTGTTATTTAGAAAAATATGAATTCACTATGCTGCATTACCTTTAGACAAAATAGTTTTGATCTAGCCTTGATTTGGTTATCCATTTTTTCTAATGAAGCTACTGAGTTGAGTAAATGAGCTATTTTTATGTAAAATAGCTCAATGGCATTCATAATAAATGTTCAAAAACCAATATCTTTAAAGTTAGGCTTCTCACCATTTCATGCATTTTTGTTATTGTTTTAATTGTGGCTAAGCCTGAGTAACATATAATTCACTATTTAACCACTTTAAGCACGTGAATAGTTCAGAATTATTTCATGTGTTCACACTGTATGAAGCCATCACCACCAATGTTCAGAAACTCATTCTTTCAGAATGGATGGCTGCATTTATTAAATCACAGAATCCTGTGGCTTTTTCCTCTACATACCTGATCACAATATTCTTTTGTGTTTTGCCTTTGACTATTGTAGCATCCTGATAGATTTTGATATACACTCATTTCCTTTTGTGTGTATTCTATAGATATTCTCTCTGTGGGTACCAAGGGAAATACATGCATCATACCAAAATGCAAACCATCTAATTTGAATTCATACAAACTTAAACTCAATCGAACAAAATATGACTTCTATAAAATCTCATTTTTCTCGCTTTAGCTTATTCGTGTTCTCTGGGTCCAATTACTAATATCAAGACATAGTAAGAATGATTGAATGAAGTTGGGCACTGGTACCTCATGCTTATAATCGTAACTACTCAGGAAGCTGAGAACCTGAGGATCACAATTCAAAGCCAGCACAGGTAGGAGAGTCCATAAGACTCTTATCTCCAGTTAACCACCAGAAAACCAGAAGTGGCACTGTGGCTCAAAGTGGTACAATGCCAGCCTTAAACACAAGAGCTCAGTGATAGCACCCAGGCCCCAAGTTCAAACCCAACAGCACACACACACACACACACACACACACACACACACACACACACACACACATGAAAGATTGACATGATTGATGGGAACCAGGTCCTCATAACAAAGGCATGAACTAATCTCAAGGAGTGTTATGAAAAGCACCTGCACTACATTTTACATAATCACTCCTTATATCAAACCTTCTCAGAGCATCTCCCTCAAAATACCCACTTTTTTAGAGCATGCTTTCACTTTCTCAGTGCTTGTTAAATAAATCTATAATAATTTCTTGCCTTTATACCCTGTCCAGAAATTCCTTTCTGTATTCTAAGACAAATACCTAAATAAAACTGAATAGACGGTGCTTAGCTTTAAGGGGCGCTCTGCAGAACCTTATCGATGATGTGTGAGAATATTTTCTCACTGCCTTTTGGGTTACATGGTTTCTGTTGAGAAATTCACTGATAATCTTATTGATGATTCTTTATACCTGATAAGTTACTTCTGTCTTGCTGCTTTTCACATTATCCCTTTGCCTTCAGCTTTCTTTCTGTCTTTTTGCAGCTTTGGGGTTTAAACTAAGGATCTCACACATACTTGCTTGGCTGGTGCTCTACCAATGGAACTATGTCTCCAGTCCATTTTTGCTAGTTATTCTGCAGAGAGAGTCTATCAAAAGTTTCTGCCCAGCATGGCCTTGAACTTCAGTTCTTCAAATCACAGCCTCCTGATTATCTAGGATCACTGATGTGAAACACTAGCACCCAGCCTGTCTTTGGCTTTTAACTGTGCAATTATAGTGTTTCTCAGTGAGTTCCATAATACTTATCCAAGAGTTCTTAGCGCTCCTTCTATTTGTATACCCATTATTTTTATGATTTTTAGAAAGTTCGCAGCTGGCATTGGTTTCCAATAACACCTCTTCTCTTTTCTCCTTCACTCTGTGGCAAAGGTATACATTATCTGTGATGGTGTCACATAAGATCCTTAAGCTTTACTTTTCTTCAGCCCATTTTATTGTTTTTCATCAGACTCAATCATTTCAATTGTTCTGTCTTCTCTGTGCTCAAGTCTTCTGTTGAATTCTAATGAATTTTCCATTGTTATAGTATTTTTCACATTCATAATTTCCTTTTTACAATTTCTATCTTCTGTTAATATTGTTTGTTAATATCAATAAATTGATTTAGTTTGATTTGATTTAGTTACTTTGTGTATGTTTTCTTTTCTGACTTCAAGTCTGTTTAAGATTGTGCTTTTAAAGTCTTAATCTAGTAAATCCAATGTTTTTCTCAGAGACAATTGCTATCTAACATAATTTGTTTCTTTGAAAGAGCCATAATTCCCTCCTCTTTTGTGTGCCTTGTGAAAAGTTCTTTTTAGAAATGGGCTCTAAAAGAAGCAGCTTAACCTTTTTTGCCTTTGCAGATTGAGTTAGTACCCAGGGATACCCTTCATTTAATAGCAAAACTTGCTGATATTGGAGATCAGTTCTAGGTAAGAGATTCAGGTCTCCCCAGGTTTTTCTGTGAAAGTATTTTCTTGCCTGGGCTTACATGAAGTTAAACAATTCCCCATACACATGGTTGCTTTTTATTTCCCAAGATAGTCACAATCAATACTCTAGCTTCCCCCTGGTTCCTGGGATGGTTTAGTATATGATCCTTCCTTTAATCTCTTGTCTCAGAAGCCTACATGCCTGTAATATTCCTGCAGTTTTCATGAGCACTGCCTGCTGCATTTCTCACCTTGATATTTGAGTTACTAAGACAGTGAGCAGTCCTTCTGACAGTCCCCTAAACAGGTTAGAACTTTGCAAATAAGATCTGTTTACTCCCTCCTGTTCTAAGCAGAGATCTAGCTAGAAATAGGGCTGCCACTCCTCCATATCAAGAACACACTAAACTGAGGAGTCATTGGAAAAAAAGAAGTAAAAATGTCAGTAAATGTCCTGCCATTTTAAAGGTGAGTACTTTTTAATTGAGAACATACCAGTTGCTATAGGTATTTGACTGCTTCTGAGAGCTCCTCCAAAGTTAATTCAGCCAATCTCTGTGTGTTCTTAAAGTTTCCACAATGAAGCTAGAGCCCTGAAG
The DNA here is from genome assembly GCF_024711535.1 of Dipodomys merriami. NCBI lineage: Eukaryota > Metazoa > Chordata > Mammalia > Rodentia > Heteromyidae > Dipodomys > Dipodomys merriami. The sequence continues at coordinate 12,809,177 of NW_027206512.1, forward strand.
TTTTGTAGCTTATCATTTTGCTAGCCTCATTCTTTTGTTTTCCCTCACTCCTTCCCCCACCTCACTTTTCTTCAAAGATTACTGATCAGGTGTTATCTACTTAAGTTAACCTGAAACATTTACAATGAGCAAGATTCACAGTTTTGCTTCTAAATCTCATGATGAGATTAAAAAGCCATTCAATCCACTGTCACACTCTTGTGGGCTGGGGGTGTGTGTCTTTTACTATACTATTCCTAGATTAGAAAAACCTCGAAGTGACATGCTCAAAAATATCAACAAGCTATAACTAGAACTCTTATTTTTCTCTTTATTTGGCTGCCTACAAAAGCTTTCTGGATTTCCTGAGGTTAATAGTCTCTGCTGTGAGAGTCCCTCTGCTGACTCTTTTTTGTATATACATATGCCAGTCCTGTGGCTTGAACTTAAGACCTAAGTGCTATCCCTGAGCTTTTGTACTCAAGGCTAGTGCTCTACCATTTGAGCCACAGCTCCAATTCCATATTTGGGAGGGGAAGTTATTTTGTTTTATGTATTGTAGTGGTGCTGGTGATGGTTTTTGGTTAATTGGAGATAAGAGTTTCACAGACTTTCCTATATTGGGTGGCATCCAACCTCAATCCTCAGATCTCTACCTACTGAGTAGGAAGGATTACAGACTTGAGCCACCGTCATCCGGCTTATGCTGTTGACTTTTATGTCATCTATTGGCATTGCAAATTATGCTTTATTTTATCTAAATCTCCTATATTTTTAAAGTTAAGATGTAATTTAAGCTTAAAGATGAACATTGTCAACTAAAATAACTTACACTATTTTCACTATCATGTTCCACAGAGCATGTAGTTCAAAGCTACATGATGTAGGTATGGACATGGTAGACCACACAGATGGTACTGTAGTAGTTAGTTATGAAGTTGTAACACAAGAAGCTCCTTTTGTCACAGGCTCATGTTCTTTTGATTATTTTATATGTTTTGCTCATTTGTTCCATCAATTACTCTGATTAAATCAAAATTGAAATTTATGGCATAGTCATTTCCAGGAGTGATACTGAAAATGTATAACAACCACAATTTCTGGAAAGGACTCAGGGAGGAGAGCCCATTATTCCATACTCTAACCCTGTGGATATGGAACACACAGGTGAGGCCTGGAGAGACAATGAAATGGCTGGAAATAGGAAACATCCATATCCATCAGTGAGGAGGATATATACCAACAAATACATTTAACATCAGAATTACAACACAGTGGCCTAATGAAAGACCAGATTGTTTTGTCATTTTTTTGTCTTCCTGACGCCACTAGATCATTTGTTTAAATCTAAAAGATATTTGGATAAATCCAGTCCTTCCTGAAAATAAAATACCAGATGATTTACCTAGCAACTACTTCTGCTTTAGGAAGATGATTGGCGACTGGTTGCTTGGCAACCACTAATTTCCTTCTAGCAACAACAAAAAATAATAAGGAACATTTTTCTCAATTAAAAAACAACTAATCTTTAAGTCTATAGATAACCAGCCAAAACCAGGTCAGGAGGCTCTATTGGGGTCTCTTACAAATACCACCCATAATCAGAAAACTAAGACTTTCATTCTTATTCAAGAACACAGAGGAGAAACTGCATTAAAGCTTACATATCACAAATGAGAGAAGCAGACTTCAGACAAGCCTATAAGGGACAGACAGTTAAAATTGTTTTTAAGCACTTCACAAAAGCTCCATCAGAAATGCTATGATATCTGACATAATATAGCATAGTATCTAGATAGTTGATACATATGTAGATAGATAAATATATATCTAGATGATATACTATATATATATATATTACTGCCATATATAGTATGCTATATAAACTACATATACAATTTCTATAGAAATCATAGATATATAATAGGCTATATATACGATATATAGTGTTGACACATATTATGATATATATATCATTGTATAGTATAATACTATAGATACTATGTCTACTAAACTTCTCCTTGAAGAGAATATAAGTATATATATATATATGCACATATATATACTATGTAGGAATATATATAGTATATTATATATAATATACAAACTATACATAATGTAGTATTTATACTATGCTAACATAGTAGCAATATATTTTATTATATATAATATAAAAACTATACATGATAGAATATGTATACTCTACTAACATAGAGTTCATGTTTCCCTGGGATAAATCTATGAAGAGAAAAGGGTTATTTAGCTGATGGCTTTAAAGAATCAAATACCTGGAGCGGATAATTTAGGAAGAGAAAAAGGTTAGCTCACCATCACAGAGGTTGAAAGCCTGGTTCTTGCTGGGCTCATACCTATAGCCCTAGCAACTCAGGAGGTTGAGACTTGGAGGACTAAGGTTCTAAGATATCCCTGGCCAAAAAAAAATGTCTGTGACTTAAATTGGATACTATATTAATTTTTTTTTTATTTTTTGCCAGTCATGGTGCCTGAACTCTGGGCCTGGGCACTGTCCCTCAGCTCTTCAGCTCAAGGCTAGTGCTCTACCACTTGAGCCACAGCACCACTTCCAGCTTTTTCTGCTTATGTGGTGCTGAGGAATCAAACCCAGGGCCTCATGCATGCAAGGCAAGCACTCTACCACTGAGCCACCTTCCCAGCCGATACTATATTAATTAACCAGCAAACCATTATGCTGGAAACATGACTCAAGTGGTAGAGTACCAACTGTGAGCAAATAAGCCAAACATATGTGTGGTCCCTGAATTGAAGCCTTGGTACAGGGGGAAAATACTTAGTGCCTGCATTGTCTTTTTGGTGAGGTGAGTAGATGATGGCACATCAGCACAGAAGCAAAAACATGAGTGAATACGAAGAAGGGTGACTTTCTGTAGTCATTCTTGCCACAACTGACCACAGGGGAATTTCAGTGGGCTACATAAACTCTATTGAGCTCCACATCAGCCACTTGACAAGTCCATAGGAGTAAAAACCATTCACTTAAGTGAAAACGGCACCAATTATTTGGCCTGTAGAAGCTTTCATGCCTCATTTTGTCATCTGCTGGGAGTGAGGTCAATACTGGACAGAGTTGTTTCAGCAAAGATGCTACCTTTAATTAAGCCAAGATCACAAAGAATGTGTGTGGCTACTAAACTTCTCATTGAAGAAAACACAAGTAGAAGGGAAAGTGATTAAGTCTAATTGAATAATGGATCAGAAAAACAATAACATGATAGGTAGAACTTCCAGAGAGTAAGAACTATATAAACTGTGAGTCTGTGTGGGTATCCATGTGTGCATGCATGCATGTGTCCTTTTGTTTTTTCCCAATTAATTAGAAGCAAAGCAAAATCATCCTTCTAAATAGTTTCTAACTTAGAAGACAACTTGTAGAGGGTCTGTGATAACTAAAATTTAGCAAGCCTACTGTCATGACTTTTGTCCCATCATTATATCCTTTCTACTCAGTTGCAGCTGCTTTACCAATAAAGCCCTGGTAAGTACACCAAGCTATGAAAATTGAAATAGAGCAGAAGACCAGGCATATGAACTCATAATCCCAGCACTTTGGGAAGCTGCAATCGAGAGGATTGCTATTCAAGCCTAGTTCAGTCTTGCTTACTAGACGCCATCTCAACAAATAAGCCAAGTGTGTTGATACATGGCTGTAACTTTAGATAAGCAGGAGGCATTGGTAGGAAGATTGTTATCCAGGCTCACCAGAGTTAAAATGCAAGACTCTATCTAAAAACTGAATAAAACCAAAAGGATGAGATTATGGCTCAAGTAGCCATTAGTTCAAACTTGGTATCACCAAAAAAAAATTAAGAGAAAAATATATTATGTAAGAAGATAAATTCAGGAATAGAGGTTTGCTGGACCATTAATGCAAGAAGATCATATTTTCCTAACCCAAAGATATCACAAAGCTTCCTTCTATAGATAGTTTATGGCTTTTCACTTTGTAACATTTGAATCTGTAAATCTAAACCAACAGTGTTTGCATAGCAAGTAGACAGAGCATGGAAAACTGCTATCTTTAATATAAATTATCATAGAATTTCTTCTCACATTGTGGTTTTCTTTATTAATATTTAAGTTACTAGCATGAATATTTTATGGTAATAGCTATCAGAATGACATGTGTGAATCAATCTGCACAACTAAGTTATACATTGCCCCGAAATTTTCTGACCAGAGTCAGCTGTATAGAATAGTGTTTTGGTCTTATTGTGTCCTACAAAGTCTGCATCTGCTTTTGTGAAAAAAATGAGACTAGAAAACTTTATTTTGAAGAGAAATATGAAAAAATATATACAAATATTCTATAAAATGTCTTGGCATTGGGGTGATATAAATGTTAGAAAAGAAAATGAAGGGAGGTTTTGATACCTCTGAAATTATGCAAGATGATAACGTTCAAAATCAAGAACCATTTAGCCATTTATCTACATTCAATCAGAAAGCTAAAGTGGAGAAATTCTTGACACTCAACCAAAGCAGACTTCTCTCCACCACTCACCGCTTTCCCTGTGTGCTGCTTGATTTCTCCATACACAGTCAATCTGGCAGATTCTAAAGCTAATTCAAGTCTGAGTTTTCTTGTTTGAGACTTGACAAAATAGTGACTCTTCCATATCTTAGCTATGGTGAATAACACTGTCATAAACATAGCTGTGCTGGTAGCTTTGGTATGGCCTTATTTGTGACTGTTCGTGTAAATGCCCAAAAGTGGGATTGCTGTGGCATAGGGGAGCTCTATGTGGAGTCTTTTGAGGAACCTCCATACTGCTTTCCAGAGTGGTTGAACAAGTTTTCACTCCTACCAACAATGCAGCAGGGTTCCCTTTTGGACACATGCCCTCTAGTATCTGTTGTTATTAGATTTCTTGAGTATAACCATTCTAACTGGGGTGAGATGGAATCTCAATGTTGTTTTGATTTGCATTTCTTTTATGGCTAGAGAAGTTGAGCATTTCTTCACGTGTCTATTGGCCATTCTTATTTCCTCTTCAGAGAAGTTTCTCTTTAAGTCTTTAGCCCACTTATTAATTGGGCAGATGCCCCTCAATAGATGAATGGATCAAGAAAAAATATATATATATATAAATGGAAAGACTGGAAAAATTATATTAAGTGAAGTAAACCAGGCCCAAAGAAACATAGGTTCCATGGTTTCCCTTATTTGTAATAACTATTATATGTCCAGAACAAGCAAAAAAGGTGTAGAGCTTTGTACATATAACCATATAAGATGATGCTAAGTGAAATGAATCTCAAGATAGAGACACAAGAGGTTTTATCTTTCTTGCTGTTGTTTTTGATGTACTTATAATGTACTATTGAGTTCTTCCTCCACTGTGTTTCATTCCGGTGCCCTACATGTTGTATATACATTTTTCTAATTTGGGGAGGGGAAGGGAAATAACAAAATGCTGAAATAAGGATACAGGTTGAGATATACATGACAGTACGTTGAAAACAAGCTTTACAACTTTGCAGCGGGGGAGGGGGTGGGAGTGGGGGGGAGAGAGCAAAGGTAGGGGGAAAACAAAGGGGATAACAATGCTCAATAGGAAATGTACTCAGTACTCATGTAACTGTAACTCCTCTGTATAGTATCTTTACAATATATATATATATATATATATATATATATATATATATATATATATATTCTCTTACTGAGAACTCTCTGGTGAATGTCACTATCTCAACAATTCCCAAACATTGAAGAATCTTCTAGAGGTTGCATGGTAGACTAAGATACTTTGTCCAAACCTTCCCTCTTGTACTCCTTCACTTGGGTGAGAGCTCACTTTCACAACTTCCTCCCCACTTTCTCTCATACAGTGGCTTTCTTCTAGTAAGTTCTTGACTCTGAATGATGCCTTGATGGCCATCTTTCAAAGGTCCTGAACCAGCACATGCTCCAGAGGTATGAAAAATGTATTCCTATCTTCTTCCCAGTCTGTAATTTTTGGTCTCTGTGTCTCAGACATCAGTCCTTTTACCAGAGCTGTTTCTTTAGTACTTGCTTTGTTATGAGTTCCCAGCACTACCACACCTACCACTACTCATGCTAATAATAGCTGAGGTTTTTCCATCCTGGTACAAACTTTCCAGATAAAACTCTCTGTGAAACTCAGTCTTGGTGCAGTATAGCTCCCTTTCCACTGAGATGTCACTGTAATCTCATTTTGCATCAACATACTTTATGTTATTACCACATTGCCAACTGAATTATAACCAGAGATTCCTTAAACACTTAGACATTGTTCTTCTTAGAAGTTGGATCCCTTAATCAGTAACCTCTATAGGTTATCAATTCCCCAGTGTTTGTCCAGCAATCAGTAGATAAATTCAATAATTCTAAATCCTGTCCTATCTATATGTCTCATCAAATCCCAGAAAATGATAGCAAGAATTCAGTTAAAATTCTTACACAGGATCTGTATTGACTAAATATAAAACCTTATCTAAGAGTGAATGGGGGATGGCATACAGTAAAGTGAAGAGCCATCCTTAACAGGAAACTTGTGCAACAGGGAAATCAGTTATCAGACGTGTGCCTGCTGACCTGAAAACAGATCATTTGAAGACCTGATTTACACAGCTTCTTTCTATTAATTTTTTGTGCAAATAATAACTAAATATATCCCTCATTGATCCAAGTATGCAGTAATAAAATGAAAAGATAAAAGATAAATATAAAACAAAATAATAAAATGAAATGAAATAAGTGCTTATTCCTTATTATAATGTAGGACAGAAATATTTTGGTTTCTTAATACTAAATTGAATTGATTCATGATCTGGCTCACATTTGAACAAAACATGACTTATTGACTGATTTTAACGTGGGACTTTATTTTATTCAGTTCTTGGTCCCATTAAGGAAATCAATAGTGCCTTAGCCTAAGGAAAAAATGCTACAATATCAGCAGTGTTTTTCATCAGTGACTCATTTTTGTGTTAATAATGTTGTACATCTGCCATTGGCAGATATTCAATTTCATGAAAAAAGTCATAATTTTTGAGATTGTAATTTAAGAAAGAGTCTTGGCTAGCTCCAACGCCTTAATAAAGACATCATCATGAATGAAGGAGAATGACTTGCTGGTCGCCATCTTGAATATTATGTGTGGACCATGATGATCTTTAGACTCAAGTGTCTTTTGCCAGTATTCTATGAAGTTACTTTATTCACTGTTTTCTGGGAACAGACTTTAAGAACAAATTTATTTTTTCAGGAGACAGCTATTTTCTTCTATGAACAAAATTTCTTTCAGATCACAACTGTAAATAGAAGACAGACTCCCTCTATTTGTATAATTATAAATAAACATTCCTGAGGAAAAATTGAGCATAACCAAGAAGACACTGATAAACATACACAAAAGGAAATAAATAAAAATAAAGCCACATTTATTGCAGTGAGTACAAAAGAATGTGAATCTATACAAGAAAAGAAAAACTTGAAAATCAAGACCACTGCAAATGTGTTAAGTATTTGATAAATAAAAAGGTTGTAGACAAACTAAATATTGTGCATGATAAATTTCATTAGAAGGTTTTAAAGAACTTATTATTTTCCAGACACTCTTATTTGATGATAAAGTTATTTAATATGAAATAAAATTATAGTTTGTCAAAAAATACTGTTACTTCATTTTTAGTAGTAGAATGCAAATCTTTAGAGTAGTTTGTTCTGTCCAATCATTTTATTGGGAAATTTATACTTTCTCAGATCATCCATTAAATTACCTCTGTAAATGTAAAATTTCTATCTGAAATATGCAGTTTTGATTATGTATACAGTGTTATATACCCAATTGTATATGAAAGCATTGCAAATTCCAATTTTCCTGGGGCTTGAACTCTGGGCCTGAGCACTGTCCCTCAGGTCTTCAGCTCAAGGCTAGTGCTCTACCACTTCTGGTTTTCTAGTGATTAATTGGAGATAAGAGTCCCAAAGAAACATAGGTACCATGGTTTCCCTTATTTGCAATAACTAGTATATGTCTGAGTCAACCAGAAAAGGTCAGATAAGTTGATGTTCCCTTTTGAACACATCCCCTCCAGCATCTGTTGTTATTAGAGTTCTTGATTATAGCTATTCTAACTGGGGTGAGGTGGAATCTCAATGTTGTTTTGATTTGCATTTCTTTTATGGCTAGAGAAGTTGAGCATTTCTTCATGTGTCTATTCTCTTTAAGTCTTTAGCCCACTTATTTATCAGGCAGGTGTTTCTTTGAGAATCTGTTGTTGGGGTATTTAATTTTTTGAGTTCCAAGTATATTTTAGATATGAGACCCTTGTCTGTTGTATGTGAAGATCTTCTCCCAATCTATGGGCTTTCTATTGATCTTGCTAGGTATGTCCTTTGCCATGCAGAAGCGCTCTGCAACTTAATATTTCCTAATTGAATAAACAGGCACAGTTTGACAAAGGATAGGGATACAAGGAACTTTGGCATACTGACCACATTTTATGCAATATAAATCAAATGAAATCATTTCTTAAATATTTTACATTAATTGACTCTCCTCTTTGTTAATGAATATGGAGGCACAACATAATTGTTTTAGAACGAGTCTAAGACAATAAAAGATACAAGAATGGAATTCTTTATATTTTCCATGTTATCATGTCCTGTTCTAAAAGGAAGTTTGAGTTCAGCATTCCATTCACAACTGGTCAGGTTTGATGACCAGTGGTTATACTTTATCAGTAGAGATATCTAAAAAATGGATCTACTTTAAAATAATAAATTACTTATCCTCATTGTCTCATTCCTTAAAACCATATCCATTTTTCACTTGGAATTAGCTATGAAGACAGAAATAGAAATGTGTATGTGTGTGTGTGTGTTGGCATGTGTGCATGCACACACACGTGCACCAGTCTTGGTGTTTGAACTAAGCTTGAGCACAGTGTGTGGTCATTTTCAGTTTAGGCTAGTACTCCACAACTTGATCCACAGCTCCATTTCCAGCTTTTTGGTACTTAATTGGAATAAAAGTCTCACAGGCTTTTCTGCACTAGCTGGCTTCTCAGCCTCCTGAGTAGCTAGGATTGCAGGAGTAAACCACCGGTGCCCTGTGAGAAATAACTTTTGTTAACTGATCTGCTCATGAGCAGTTGAGAAAGTACGGGTGAAACACAAGTATACCAAGGGAGCCCACACAAAGAGCACTGTTCTACTTCTGGGAGCCAAAGACACATAATTGCTTTGTGAACACTGGGTTTCAGTGTCATGGCTTTGAATATTGTTTTCAGTCAGCACTTACACAGAAACATAAATGAAGCCAGTGTGACCAAGGGTATCTTTAATTTGATTTACAAAAAGAAAAAGAAAAAAAAGAAACAATATTCCCTAACATTGTAGGTACCTGGTATATGTAAAACTGAAGCACATGGAGATGTTTGGGTTGAATTCAGGATGAGAAGACCTATGCTTAGTATGCCCCATTCCAGTTTCCAAAGAACAATATTTAAAACTAACATTGGGGCTGGGAATGTGGCTTACTGGTAGAGTGTTTGACTACCATGCATGAAGCCCTGGGTTTGATTCCTCAGTACCACAGACACAGAAAATGCCAGAAGTGGAGCCATGGCACAAGTGGTAGAGCACTAGCCTTGAGCAAAAGAAGCTCAGGGACAGCACTTGGGCCCTGAGTTCAAGCCCCAGGACTGGCAAAAAAAAAAACCCTAACATTTAATGATATTCAATTACCTTTTGTACTTTCTGCTATTGTTTCATATCTTGTTTCATGTTTTAGAGTGCATGTGTATAAAAGCAGATTATATCTGAGTATCAATTAATCACTTTCACAATTTTAGTATGCAAGACACAAATGACTTAACATGCAATTATATCCCAAAATACATACAATCAGAGCTATGATACAAAGGAGATAATTTATGTTGTTACCTCAATGAATTGAAATATTCTCATAAACCCATTATGCTCTAGGTAGACTGTAAAGTCTTCTAAAAGAAACATGTCTTACTTAGATAAATGGAGAAAAAAAATCTTTGACTATAGAAAGCTGCTCAACAATGTTACTCTTATGGTTTCTGGATAAACGCATAATTTACCTTTGGAAGTCAGTGCTTTACACACAAGCACTAATAGAGTGCCAGTAGCTGGCTCAATTAATATGGTTAATTAGTTAGTGTCAATAAAACCTTTATGGTTCCAGACCTCAGTATCCATCCCTCAATGAAGCAAGGGAAACTTATGGTATAGCAATAAAGAAGGGTAAAATTAGAGGAAAAGGAAAAATTGATAGATAAGAGAGAAACTCAGATTATGTTGATGGTGTTCCTCTCAAGTGAGGACAATAGGCCAATATGCCTTATGTCTAGACAAGAAGGTGTAATCAGGGGAAAGGAGGATGGATAGGGAGTTATTAAATAATCACTGCAATTTTGAAACCTCAGTTGTTAAAATAGATTCACTTGACAAAATGATTCATTATCCTTGCTCTATTATTTCTTAAATACTCTTTCCATCTGTCAAATTTTCTTACATATTCATGTTAGATGTTGATGAGTTTAAAATGCTTAAGATACATATTACATAAAAGACTGAAAATGGTGAAGAATGATATTTTTCCTTTACAGTAGATGCTAAATTCTCAAAGGATCTTGCATGGGCAGATGCGGCTTGATTAGATCATATGAACATTCTACCTAGAACAGTTATATCACTATGAATTAAAATCAATGCATGTCTATTGAAGCAGTTTTCTTTTTCATATCAAGCTTTACCTTGTCCTTGAAAATAAGAAACCACACAAAACCTTCATACACTGAGTGCAAGTTATTATCAGAAGAAATGTGGGAAAGGCATGACTGACATGGAATATAGATAGATATATGAAGAAAGAGAGATAGAGAGATCTCACATATATGATTGCTGTGTGAGTTCAGGAAGACTACTATATTCTTTTTTTAATTTTTATTTTTTATTGTGAAAATACTGTACAGAGGGGTTACAATTACATGGGCAAGATAATGAGTACATTTCTTATCAAGCATTGTAGCCTCCTCCTTTGTTTCCCCTTCCCATCCCTTCCCATCCTCCCCCCAAGACTACTAAATTCTATACTTTTATTACATTCATGTCTCTTCATCCAAAATTCCATTGTCTTTGGCTAATAAGTGATTCAACAACCTTCTGGAGAATCTGACTACAACATGAGGTTTGCTAACACTTGATTCTCTAGGATCACAGAATGGTGGCTGTGTGTGAGAACACTGGTTAAGGAGTGCCATGCTCCCAAATGGCTTGTGTGTACCAACTGGATAATGAGTTTATTCAGGCTAAGTTAGGCACAGGCAGGGGTATAGGATCAAAATAAATCCCTTTCCTGTGTAATTTGGCTTGATTCTGATCAGCAGTTCCTGGGTCTATGGTGGATCATTCCTAACATATACCTCCCACAGTGAACACAAATGTCACACCTTGCCCAGCAGCTGTAATGATCACTTTCTAGATTGTGGATGACCTGTGATATAAGAGAAGAAGCAACTTACTTGAGATCAGCCTCCGGTTATAACATATATGCTTAAGATTGATTTACTTGAAAGGAATGAATAATTTGGAATTTCTGAGGAGCTTTCTTGCTCAGAATCCTTAGAGGATCTAATCTAAGATTAAATATGTGCCATAAATTCAGGTTCCTAGGGCTGAATTATCATTTGGGCTTTCCCTACGGTTGTATTTATTTGTTTTTACTGAAATCCACTGTGTGGTTCATAATTACCTAGTCAGTGACAAGTTCTTAGATAATTAACAAGCTTCAAAGCTTGTCTGACTACTGGGAGTTAGAGCTTGATGCCTATCACATCAGGAATCCATCAATGGAAGACTTACAGACTCCTGAGGAGATTAGTTGCCTATCAGTTTTCTATGAGTTTAGGATGTTAAATGTAATCATTGTGACTTGGGCAATGAGGGGAGTGAACTGTGGTTTGAACTTAGTGTCTTGCACTTCTTAGGCAGGACATATGTATCACTTGAACCTCATCCTGAGCCCTGCAAACATAAATCATTCTGGACTTAAATAAGTACCACATCAGAAATATCCATCTCCTTTGCTCAAAGATGTAATAGCCTGATTAATAAATGAGCATGAGAGATAGATACTTCTCAGAAGAAGAAGTATAAATAGCCACTAAATATATCTCTGGACATACAAGAAATGCAAATCCAAACAATATTGAGATTTGATTTTGCTCCGATTAGAATGTCAGTCATCAAGAATGTGAGCAACAAAATACAAATCAAACAACATTGAGATTCCACCTCAAGCCAGTTAGAATGGCTACAATCAAGAACTCTAATAACAACAGATGCTGGAGGGGATGTGGCCAAAAGGGAACCCTACTGCATTGCTGGTGGGAGTGTAAACTTGTTCAATTACTTTGGAAAGAAGTATTGAGATTCCTCAAAAGACTACATATAAAGCTCTTCTATGACACAGCAATCCCACTTTTGGGCCTTTACTCAAACCACCACAAACAAAGCCATATTAAGGCTACCAGCACAGCTATATTTGTCACAGCATAGCTAAGATATGGAACCAACCTAGATACCCCTTAGTAGATGAATGGATCAAGAAAATGTGATATGTATGTATGTGTATATATGTATATGCACATTATATATGCATATATGTATGCACACATACAATGGAATTCTATGCCTTCATCAGAAAGGATGACACCGCCCCCATTTGTTAGGAATTGGAAAGACTTGGAAAAAATTATATTAAGTGAAATAAGCCAGACCCAGAGAAGGTCCCATGGTTTTCCTCATTTGTAATAATTGGTATATGTCTAGGATAATTTTATCAGATGAGCAGAAAAGCTCAAAAGCTATGTACGTATGACCATATAAGATGATGCTAAGTGAAATGAACCTCAAAATAGGGATCCAACAGGTTTTTTTCTTTGTTGCTGTTTTTTGTGTAATTTCTATTGAAAAGATACTGTACAGAGGGGTTACAGTTACAAGAGTAAGGTAATGAGTACATTTCCTATCCAGTGTTTTTACCTCCTCCTTTGTTTCCCCCCCTCCATCCCTTCCCTCCCCACCTCCCCAACTCCTCTGTCTCCCACCAAAGTTGTAAAGTTCATTTTAGATATAATGTCTTGTACATCTCATTGTTCCAATGGGTCAAACTGTATCCTTATTTCAGCATTTTGTTATTTCCCTTTCCCTCCCCAAATTAGAAAAATGTATATACAAGATACAGGGCACCAGAATCAATACATGGGGGAAGAACATACAAAAGAAACAAAAATATCATATGGTGCATTATAAGTACCTTAAAAACAACAGCAAGGCCAAGTGTCAGTGGCTCACACCTGTAATCCTAGCTACTCAGAAGTCTGAGATCTAAGGATCATGGTTCAAAGCCAGCCCAGACAGGAAAGTCCATGAGACTCTCATCTCCAATAAACCGATAGAAAACCAGAAGTGGTGCTGTGACTCAAGCGGTAGAGCACTCACCTTGAGCTGAAGAGCCCAGGGACAGCGCCCAGGCCCAGAGTTCAAGCCACACAACCGATTTTTTTTTTTTTAAATAGCAACAAAGATAAAACCACTTGTGTCTCTATCTGGGGGTTCATTTCACTGAGCATCATCTTGTATGGTTATATGTATGTCGCTTTTTACCTTTTCTGCTTGTCCTAGACATAGACTAGTTATTGCAAATAAGGGAAACCATGCAACCATGGGACCTATGTTTCTTTGGGCCTGGCTTACTTCACTTAATATAATTTGTTCCAAGTCTTTCTATTTCCTAAGAAATGGGGCGATGTCATTCTTTCTGATGGAGGCATAGAATTCCATTTTGTGTGTGTGTGTGTGTGTGTGTGTGTGTGTGTGTGTGTGTGTGTATACATATACATTTATATATGTGTATATATATATATATACACACACGTGTATATATACACACACATATCACATTTTCTTGATCCATTCATCTACTGAGGGGCATCTGAGTTGGTTCCATATCTTAGCTATGGTAAATAATGCTTGCAATAAACATAGTTGTGCTGGTAGCTTTAGTATAGCCTTGTTCGTGATTGTTTGGGTAAATGCCCAAAAGTGAGATTGCTGGTCATAGGGGACCTCTATGTAGAGTCTTTTGAGAAACCTCCATACTGCTTTCCAAAGTGGTTGAACAAGTTTACACTCCCACCAACAATGCAGTTGGGTTTCCTTTTGGCCACATCCCTTCCAGCATCTGTTGTTATTAGAGTTCTTGATTATAGCCATTCTAACTGAGGTGATGTGGAATCTCAATGTGTGCTTTGATTTGCATTTCTTTTATGGCTAGAGAAGTTGAGCATTTCTTCATGTGTCTATTGGCCATTCTTATTTCCTCTTCAGAGAAGTTTTTTTAAGTCTTTAGCCCATTTATTAATCAGACAGTTGTTTCTTTGAGAATTTGTTGTTGGGGGATTTAATTTTTTGAGTTCTAAGTATATTTTAGATATGAGACACTTGTCTGTTGTATGGCTAGTGAAGCTCTTCTCCCAGTCCATGGGCTTTCTATTGATCTTTCTTGCTATGTCCTTTGCCATGCAGAAGCTCTGCAGTTTCATGCAATCTCATTTGTCCAATCTTTCTTTAAGTTGTTGGTGTTTCTGGGTCCTTATTAAGAAAATTTTGGCTTGTCCCAAGGAGCCCTAGTGTTTCCCCTATATCTTACTGTAATATTTTCAGGGTGCTTCCTTTGACTTTGAAGTCTTTGATCCATTCTGGTGCAGGGTGATATATAAAGATCTATCCCTGTTGTTTTTAATGTACTATGTGATTTTTTTTGTTTCTTTTGTATGTTTTCTCCCTTCCCTCCGTGGCATAACCTTGTTGTCACTGTATTTCATTCTGGTGCCCTACATCTTGTATATACATTTTTCAAACAAACTTTACAACTCCAGGGGCGGGTAGAGTTGGGGAGGTAGGGAGAAAAACAAATAAGGGGGTAACAATGCTGGATAGGAAATTAGAAAATAGACTCATTTCCTTACTAATGTAACTGTATCCCTTCTGAACAGTATCTTTACAATAAAAAAAATTTTTTAAAGGATTGTGAACAACAATGAAAGCTTGTGAGGATTTGTGGCAAAAGGACCCTATTACTTTGTTGGTTGAATGTAAACAACCATAATAGAGGACATTATGGAGATTTTTTTAATAAGCTAAAAACAGAACTACCCTATGATTAATCCTGTGATACAACTCATGGACATTTATCAGAAGATTGCATAGGTGAGAATGTTGAAAACAGTGACATTGTTCAAGATGCATTGTATCCAGAAACTGTTTTGCTAAATAGAAATTCCTTTTACAAATACTTCAAGATTTTTTAAAAAGAGAAAACATTGAGTAAAAAAATAGATTACAAATCAGTATACAATAAAGATTCCTATACAGCCATGCTCACTGGTGTACTATTCACCATAGCCAAGTTTGGAAACAGTCTAGATGCCTTACATTGGATGAAGAACATGTTTTTAGGAGCTAGTGGTTCACACTTGTAATGATAGCTACTCAGGAAGCTGAGATCTAAGGATTATGGCTTGAAAGTCTGTGATACTCTTATCTCCAATTAACCATTAAAAAGCTGAAAGTAGAGCAATGGTTCAAGTGGTAGAGTGCTAGCTTTGCACTCAAAAGCTAGGAACAGCACCCAGGTCCCCCGAATTCAAGCAACAGGAAATATATATATATATATATATATGCACACTTACATATGTATCTGTATCTATATCTATATATAGGAGAGAGAAGGAGAAAGCTATATTACTACAGATGTAGTTGTCTCTCTATATAGATATATTTATAGAGATCTAGATATCCATCCAATAACTATAGATATGGAATATATATTAATATGGAGAGATAAATTTATAACAAATCTTTTATTATAAATAAAAAATTTAAGCTTTTTTTCTTTTTATTTATTTTATTTTATTTTATTTGTCAGCCACAGGACTTGAAATCAGGGCCTGGGCACTGTCCCTAAGCTTTTTTGCTGAAGGCTTGTGGTCTACACCTTCGAACCACTTCCAGTTTTCTGGTGGTTAATTGGAGATAAGTCTCATGGACTTATCTGCTGGACCTGGCTTCATCATGTTCCTCAGATCTCAGCCTCCTGGGTAGCTAGGATTATGGACATAAGTCATAAGCACCCAGCCAGATTTTAAGCATTTTTATTCAGACACATGACACCTCACTTACACTGACACACTAAGTTCCTTTGGAAAAATGAGCATATGAGCCTGACTAGAAGATAGGTAGGACAAGCAGCAAGGAAAAGCCTGGACAATATTTGCACTATGCCTAGTACTGCCATAGACTTCTATGCAGAGAACTTTGTAAGTCAACCAACATTTTTCTTTCCTTTCTCTTGCAGCCCAGGTAAACCTTCCAAGCCAGATTCTCACTTACGTCAGACTGCGCATGTGGAAAGTAAGAAGGAAGTGACTATTTCAGCCATGATTTTTTTTTTTTGGGTCAGTCGTGGGGCTTGAACTCTGGGCCTGGACACTGTCCCTCAGCTCTTCAGCTCAAGGCGAGCACTCTACCCCTTGAGCCACAGCACCACTTCCGGTTTTCTAGTGGTTTATTGGAGATAAGAGTCTCATAGACTTTCCTGCCCGGGCTGGCTTTGCACCGCGATCCTCAGATCTCAGCCTCCTGAGTAAGCTAGAATTGATTACAGGCGTGAGCCACTGGCACCTGGCTTTCAGCATGATTTTTTTTTCCTCTTTAGTGTTTGATGGGTGAATTGTAGAGTCATTCTTCTTAGCCCTGAAAGTCTACATATTTTTACACAACCATAAAAGCCCTAGGTAAAAATCAAGTGTTTAACTGGAAGGGAAAAAATAGAGATGAACAGAAATACATGAAACAATGGCATGTGATACACACGATAACTTCAAATTCAAGCACTAATCCTAATCAACGCTCTTCATTTATCATTTACTTAAAACCAAGGCACATAGGAAGGGACTGTGAAGAATATAGAAGTGATTAATATTACTGTCTATATCCCCAAAACTTTTGTAGACAGTAGGAGTCACAAAATAAAAACCAGAAGGGGAAACAATGAACAGATGACATTGATCGAGATGCATTGTATCATGTACTAATATATTGCCTTGAAATCCTTTGTACAACTACTTAAAGTTCATTTTAAAAATTAAAATAAAGGTGCTGGGAAGGTGGCTCAGTGGTAGAGCACTTGCCTAGCATGCATGAGGCCCTGGGTTCAATTCCTCAGCACCATATAAGCAGAAAAAAAAAACACAAGTGACACTGTGGCTCAAGTGGTGGGGCGCTAGCCTTTTGCTAAAGAACTGAGGGATAGTGCCCAGGTCAAGTTCAGCCCCCACGACCAATAAAAAAAAATTAAAATTAAAATACAAATAAATATATGAATATCAACACCCATAAACAGTGATTGAATATAAGTACCAGATACATGAAAAGTGTTCCAATGCTTGAGACAGATTTCTCAGATGAGGAAGAATAATGGGAGTAGAGGAAAAGATGGGACCTATGGAACAGGAAAAGGACAGTCCAAACTAAGAGGAACGTGTGGAAGCAGAAGAAGGTTAATCTCCTTGGACTGAATTACATAATCCAATAGGATGAAGGAATAATTAATAGAATTGAAGACATAGCTAGATGATGAAGGTTTAATACATTATTCCTTAAAAGGACATTCTAACTGATAAAGTCAAGCATATGTATGGCAAATATATTAATATATTAGTAATTAATTGTATACTAATAATATATTAATAATTAATATAATTAACCACCAACCCTATAATTTCTTCTAATTGAGAATAGGAAATGGAGAAAACAAATACAGCATTGCTTAACAACTGAGCACAGAAAGGAGTCTAAGGAATTATTATAAAATACTTGGACCAATGGACGTAGAGGGAGAAAAAAAGCTCTAGACAAAAACTGGTGGCTGCTGTGGACAGCTGTGGGTTGGATGGGAGGCAATCATCACAGAATGATGTCTTTAAAATGCAGGGGAAGATGTCTGTTCCTTAAGGTTGCACTCTTCTGTACCAACTAATTTGCTGGACCCCTACAGACAACTTAGGGGTCATTTAAAATGCCTAGGATATGGACAGCCTAAGGCAAGGACTGTCTCTGGGAGAGTGCAGAGAGGTAAAAAATCACTTCCCACTGTTAGAGTCAGTGCAGGCTGTGAGTTTAGAAGCATTTCAGCTATCAATTAAACCCTGAGTTAGATTTCAGCAGGTAGAGGACAAAAATGGTAGCAGGTAAATGTAGGATATATTTGTGAATAATGGAATTTGCCTCCAGAAGAGACTTTATTTGACCAGATGGAAGAAGATGAGGTTGGAAAGGTCCATCATTATTATCAAGAACATTTCTTCCCCTCTGTTTATTGAGTACTTACCGAGTGCTAGGTACTCACACATATTAACTCATTTAATCTTTACAACAAATATAAGAAACTGGCATCTTGTCAAACTATACACTGAGCCTCAGAGAGACTATATAGCTAATCACAGGTTGTATGCAGGGCTTTTCTAGGGAACGCTGTAACAGCAGGATGGATATGGCTTGGTTTCTGAGTGAGCAAATTAAAAAGGGAAGCAAAGGAGAAAAGAAAGCAAAGAAAGAAAACAAACAAGATAGAGTATAAAATTGCTCTTTCTCTGTATAAGTGTGTATACACATCAAAAACCAGATCTGTGATTAGACACAAATATTATAGTTTAATAAGAAATTGTAGACCTTAATCTTCATAGAAACATTTTTATTCATTGAGTCAACTTTTCTATGTATTTAATCTAGAAATAAATACACTAATAAAAACTTGGCACCACTGGTTCATACAAGTAATCCAAGTTACTCACGAGACTGAGATCTGAGGATTTCAGTTCAAAGCCAGCCTGAGCCGACAAATCCTTGAGACTCCTATTTCAAATTAACCACCAAAATGCCAAAAATAGATGTATGAATGAGATGAAGAGTGCCGGCCTTGAGTGAAAAACCCGGGCAAGAGTGTGTAGCCCTGTGCTCAAGCCCCAGTACTGGCATGTGCACATGTCCATGCACACACACACACACACACACACACACACACACTTGCGCGCGTGTGCACACACACACACACACACAAAGCCTATTGCATTCTCGATCTACAATACAGATGGAAGTCCTTCCCCACTTCCAACAATATGGTAACCAACATCCCCACCAACATAAGCAGTATAACTTGTACTATAGTAATAATAGGGAATAGTTATTTAAATAATTACAAATTAACAGGTTTTCCTTATAATTTCATTTGTGATTATTTCCCTACAAGAGCTATAAATAAACTATCACAGCTAAAATCATACTACATATAGACTGGTAATCAGGGACAGAGAAGGTGGTACAGCATTTGTTTAATTGCCATGTAATCTAATGTCACTGAAATGTGCACTTGAAAATTTGGAGAGCTAATAGATTTATGTAAATATTTGTGAGATGAATTGGTAAATAAGTTAGCAATTTAGGAATTTAACCATATGGTATTCAACATAGCCAAGTACACCAAGTATAGCCAAGTATACCATAATACTGGCAACAAACTAGAGCTCTATGCAGAGACTAGAATACCAATACGCAGATATAAATAAAAGAAAGATTATTCTTACACATAATCTGTGGATACTGTGCTTTATAAGTACATTATCAACTATTACTCTTATGATATCCTGGCTCCCAGAGAATGACATGATTCAATACCTCCCTTGCCAGCCTGGCCTAACAAAGAAGGTTTTACTATCAGTTAAAATTTTCTTTCTTGAGATGTTTGGTTGTTACATCTGTAATTGCAGACTCATTTAAACAAATAATGTAAAGATCCTCCTCCATCAGTCTTCTGAGGGCTGAGACTGAACATATATACCACCACTCTTCACTATAATTCCTCTTCTTTCAGATAACTTTTGGAAATTTATTTTATTCCTTTCATTGGATTATTTCCCTCTTCTTCATTTTCCTAAAATCTTCTGGGTTTTGCATACATTTGAAAAAAATCAGCTATGTTTTTCATAGACTTGTTTTGTAAAGAAAATATTGTGTGTGTATCTATCTGTCTGTCTGTCTGTTTGTCTGTCTGTCTGTCTGTCTGTCTGTCTATGCAGGTCCTGCGGTTTGAACATAGGTCCTTGAACTCAGGACCTGGGTAATGTCTCTGGGTTTTTTTAGCTGAAGGCTGGCATTCTACCACTTGAGTCACAGTTCTATTTCCAGCTTTTTGGTGGTTTATTGAAGGAAAAAGTATCACATACTTTCCTGCTTCAAACCACAATTCTCAGATCTCAGCCTCTGAGTAGCTAGGATTACAGGCTTAAGCCACTGGCATCCCCCAGGAAAAGCTTTTGATAGATCAGCACAGTAAGTGTTTCAAAGCTTCTTAACTTTCTTTGGTGAATGTGGCCATTCTAGACTTAGTTATATAAATTCCTAATTAGAAAAGAGGAATTTAGCAGTTTCTTTTTTTCTTTTTCAATATGTTATAGTTGATTGCTTCCTCTGGTGTCTTTCTGTTGTATGGTGATATTTGAAACAGCAGTATAACACCCAATTCTTGTGTTCTCAGTGACAGGATCATCAGAAGGTTGAGGCAGGAAGATCATGTGTTCAAGGCCAGCCTATGCTACATAAAAGGATCTTATTGCTTTTTTGCTCTAGGCAAGCACTCTACCACTTGAGCCACAGTGTCACTTCAGGCTCTTTTGCATAGTTTGTTGGAGATAAGGGTCTCACAGAGTTTTGTGCCCAGGTTGGCTTTGAACCACAATCTCCAAATCTCAGCCTCCTGAGTAGATAGGCTTACAGGCCTGAGTCACTGGCACCAGCTTGCCAAACTTATTGTATGAAGCCAGCAAGAACCCTGATACCAAAACCTGATCATGACATAATTGAATGTAAGATTATACATCACAGTTTTAGATTAATATCAATGCAAAAGATATCTGAAAAAACACACTCACAAACTTCAATACATTTTTAAAACACGTGAATCATCATCAAGTTGACTTCATTCCATGGATTTGTGAGTGGTTTAATTAATTGTAAATCAATCAACTTAATATAGCACCTAAAGAGAACCAAGGATAAAAATAAAGTCACATGTGCCTTTCAATAGAAATGGTATACATCATTCCTTCAAGATAATAACCCTGGAGAGTCTGTGAATGTATTTGCACCAAAATATAATAATTACTATATTTTTTGAAAACCACTATGGCAAATATTTTATGAAATGAGAAAAATTAAAACCATTTTCTCTCATTAGGAGACCAGAATGTTCATTTTTCTCTTCCGTTTTTATATTATATATATATATATATATTTATTGTAAAAATGTTGTACAGAGGGGTTACAGTTACATGAGTAGGGTAATGAGTTCATTTCATAGCGAGCATTGTTATCTCCTCCTTTGTTTTCCCCCTACCATCACTTCCCTCTCCACATCCCCAACTTCTCTCACCCCACCCCCCCAATATTGTAAAGTTCGTTTTCAGCATAATGTCCTATACATCTAGTCATCACAATGGGTCAGCTTGCATCCCCATTTAAGCATTCCCCAATATCCCTTCCCCTACCCAAATTACAAAAATGTATATACAAGGTGCACAACACCAGCATCAAATCCAGTGAGAACAGGGGTTATACTGTGGGGGAAGAACATACAAAAGAAACAAAAGAATCACATAGTGCATTGTAAGTACATTAAAAACACTAGCAAGAAAGAAAAAACCACTTGTATCTCTGTCTTGGGTGCATTTTGCTTAACATTATCTCATGTGGTTATATGTACATAGCTTTTGGCCTTCTCTGCTTGTCCTATACATGTATGAGTCATTGAAAACAAGGGAAACCATGGGACCTATGTTTCTTTGGGCCTGGCTTACTTCACTTAATATAATTTTTCCAAGTATTTCCATTTCCTAACAAATGAGGCAATGTCATTCTTTCTGATGGAGGCATAGAATTCCATTATATAGATAGATAGATAGATAGATAGATAGATAGATAGATAGATAGATAGATAGATAGATAGATAGATAGATGTATATGTGTGTGTGTGTGTGTGTGTGTATATATATATATATATATATATATATATATATATATATCACATTTTCTTGATCCATTCATCTACTGAGCGACATCTGGGTTGGTTCCATAACTTAGCTATAGTAAATAATGCTGCAACAACCATGGTTGTGCTGCTAGCTTTGGTATGACCTTGTTTGTGATCATTTGGATAAATGCCCAAAAGTGGGATTGCTGGGTCATAAGGGAGCTCTATGTGGAGTCTTTTGAGGAAACTCCATACTGCTTTGCAGAGTGGTTGAACAATTTTACACTCCCAATAACAATGCAGTAGGGTTCCTTTTTGGCCACATCCCTTCCAGCATCTACTATAACACATGGAGTCTGAACCACCAGTGGGTCATGGAAGATTAGAAAGGAAATTCAAATGTTCATGCTATTTAACAAAAATGATCAAACAAACTATCAACTCCTCCAGGACACAGCAAAGGCAGTACTTAGAGGCAAGTTGATAGCTCCTACATTAAGAAATTGGAAAGATCTGAAACAAAGCTCCTTGAAAAAGAACAAGTTAAACCCCAATCCAGTAGACAGAAACAAATAATTAAAATTAAATCCGAATTAAATGAATTAGAATCCAAAAAACTATAGAAAGAATTAACAAAACAAAGAGTTAGTTGGTTCTTCAAAAAAAATTAATAAAATTGACAGACCCTTAGCAAATCTTATGAGAAAAAAAGAGAACACACACCCAAATAACTCAAAGATGAGAATGGAAACATCACTACAGAAACAGCCAAGATTCAGAATATAATCAGAGGACACTTCTCAAACCTTTATGTTAATAAATTTGAGAATCTGGACGAAATGGACAAATTTCTAGCAAATATTGACATGCCCAAACTAAACCAAGATGATTTAAACCAACTTAACAGACCCATATCAAGCATTGAAATAGAAGCAGCAATAAAAGACCTCCCACCCAAGACAAGCACAGGATTGGATGGATTTACAGCTGAATTCTACAAGGCCTTCAAAGCAGAGCTCATACCAATACTCCTCCATCTCTTCAATGAAATTAAAAGAGAAAGTTCACTACCAAACTCATGCTATGAAGCCATCATAACCCTCATCCCAAAACCAGACAGGGACTCATCAAAGAAAAAGAACTACTGACCCATTTCTTTGATGAATATCGATGCAAAACTTCTCAACGAAATCTTGGCCAATCGACTTCAACAACTCATCAAACAAATCATACACCACGATCAAACAGGATTCATTTCAGGGATACAAAGCTGGTTCAATATATGCAAAACAATTAATATAATTCATCACATCAACAAGAGCAAGGATAAGAACCACATGATTATCTCAATAGATGCAGAAAAAGCATTTGACGACATCCAACACCCCTTTATGATGAAAGCTCTGGAAAAACTAGAAATCCATGGAACAATCCTCAATATAATAAAGGCTGTATATGACAAACCTACAGCCAGCATTATACTTAATGACAAAAAGTTAAAGCCATTTCCTCTAAATTCAGGAATGAGACAAGGATGTCCACTCTCTCCATTCTTCTTCAACCTAGTATTAGAATGCCTACCTGGGGCAATAAGACAAGATGCAGACATAAAGGGGATCCAAACAGGGAAGGATGAAGTAAAACTCTCCCTCTGTGCAGATGACATGATCTTGTATTTAAAGAACCCCATGGACTCCACTCCCAAGTTACTTGAGCTGATTGGCAAAGTAGCAGGGTATAAAATTAACCCTCAGAAATCAATGCCTTTCCTGTATGTCAATAATGAGAAGAGCACAGCTGAAATTAGGAAAGCAACACCTTTTGTAATAACCCCACAAAAAAAAAAATACTTAGGAGTTAACAAAAGAGGTGAAGGACCTGTATGACAAAAACTTTAAAAACCTGAAAAAGGAAATTAAAGCAGAACTAACCAAGTGGAAAAACCTCCCATGCTCCTGGATTGGGAGGATTAAAATCGTGAAAATAGCAATATTGCCAAAGGCTATCTATATTTTTCTCTCCTTATACAACATATTTCTTGAATTCTCCAGAGCAAGAAGGAAAGAGAAAGAAATAAAAGGGATACACATAGGAAAATGAGAATTCAAATTATCATTAGTTGAAGATGATACAATCCTGTACATAAAAATCCCCACAGACTCCACAAAAGAAAAATACCTAGAGTTTTCATAAAAACAGTAGGATACAAAATCAATATAAAAAATCATTAGCTTTTCCATACATGAAAAATGAACAGGCTATGAAGGACACAATCATCTGATGGTCAACATACATGCCAAAGACATACATTGAAGAAAAGACAGACTCTTCACCAAATGGTGTTGAGAAACTGTATCTTGATAGATAGATAGATAGATAGATAGATAGATAGATAGATAGATAGATAGATAGATAGATAGATAGATCTATCTTTCACCAAAACCTGATCATGACATCATTGAAAATAAAGTTTATACCTCAACTTTGTTTGATTAATATAGCTGCAAAAGACAACTCAAAAACTAAATCTTTTCTCTCATTCCATACAGAACAAAAGTGGATCAAAGCAAAGATCTTAATTTAAGACCTAAAATTTTTGAAACAACTGCAGAAAATCATAGGGAAAACATTTGAAAATACAGGCAAAGTTAACAACGTTCTGAATAGGACCCCAACTGTTCAGGAAATAAGAACAAGAACTCACAAATGGGATGGCATCAAATTAATAAGTTAAACTAATAAGTTTCTGCAAGACAAGGGAAGCAATCATCAGAATCAGTAGGGAAAATACAGAAAGAGGGAAAATCTTTGCCAGATGTTCCTTGGATAAAGGATTAACATCCAGAATATAGAAAGAGCTCAAATAATTAAATATCTAATAAGAAAAAATCAAATTATTAAATGGGAAAATGAATTCAACAGATACTTATCAAAAGAACAAATACAAATGCCCAATAAATACATATTTTTAAAGTTCAACATCCTTGTCTAGAAAAGAAACAAAAATCAAAACAACTCTGATATTCAATCTCAACCCAATAAAAATGGTGATCATCAAGAACATAAGCAACACATGTTGGCAAGGATGTAGAAGAAACAGAATCTTTACACAATGTTGGCAAGAATGTAAATTATGGAAAACAGCATAGAGGTTCTTCAAAAGACTAGATATTGCTTTGGGGAATGGCAAATCCTCTGTACAACTATAAAAAGATAATAAAAATGTTTTTAAAATAAATGGAAATTCAATTATGGCTTTGCAAGCCATGTCTATAACACTGAAAACAAGAAAGAAAATGAAAGTGGCTGGGAAGGTGGCTCAGTGGTAGAGCACTTGCCTTGCATGCATGAGGCCCGGGGTTCAATTCCTTAGCACCACATAAGGAGAAAAAGCCAGAAATGGCACTGTGGCTCAAGTGGTAGAGCGCTAGCCTTGAGCTGAAGAGCTGAGGGACAGGGCCCAAGCCCAGAGTTCAAACCCAATGTCCAAAAAGTAGTCTGGGGCTGGGAAGGCGGCTCAGTGGTAGAGTGCTTGTTTTGCATGCATGAGGCCCTGGGTTCAATTCCTCAGCACCACATAAACAGAAAAGTCTGGAAGTGGCACTGTGGTTCAAGTGGTAGAGCACTAGCCTTGAGCTGAAAAGCTCAGGGACAGCACCAGGCCTAGAGTTCAAGCCCCACAAAAGACAAAAGGAAGAAAGAAAAGAAAGGAAGGAAGGAGGAAGGAAAGAAAGAAAGAAAGGAAAGAAAGAAAGGAAGGAAGGAAGGAAGGAAGGAAGGAAGGAAGGAAGGAAGGAAGGAAGGAAGGAAGGAAGGAAGGAAGGAAGGGCAAACAAGAAAGAAAACTGAAAGTGAAGGATGAACAAATGTGGCTAACTTTACACTAAACAACCCATCATTCCTTAGACAACAACCTTGGATCATGGTCCAGAATAGAATAAAAAAGCAAAAGACTATAATTCTACAAAGCAATATTCTTGTTTTATAAACCTTTTTTTCTTTTTTTTTTTTGTTTTTATTGTGAAAATACCGTACAGAGGGGTTACAATTACATGAGCACAAGATAATGAGTACATTTCTTATCAAGCACTGTTGCCTCCTCCTTTGTATAAACCTTTTTTTCTAGCACTTAAAAATTTCTTTAGAAAAAGAATCTGGAAACTTACAGGAAAGCAGTACACATTTCAGTTATGTCTTCCTTCTTTAAAAAGTTTTTGAATGAATACTTCAGTATTCTATAATTTCTAACATATGTGATAGCTCAATGAAAGCAATTAACATTGCTCTCTTCCCCCAAATTTCCTCCTACCACAAAAAACCCTGCTTTTTTTTATTTTTGAAGGTCATTCTCTGAGTTAAAGCAAAAGTAAAATAGTGAAGATAAAGGCACTTTCGAAATATAATTTACATTTCAAAAGTCTACATGCAAAGTAGACTTTCATATCCCCCCAAATATGAAGATAGAAACCAGACCTTGTCAGCTTTCATTGCTCTTCCTTTCCTTTGCCCTTCCAACCCTCTCTTCCTTTTTTTCCTTACTAATCTTTCCAGCAGAAGTGCTTTTAAATGGGGCAAAGCAACATATCCATGTTAAAGCTGGGCTTCCTGTAATATGTCAGGCTCCAAACAGTATAGTCCACTTGCTGATCACACAAAGAAGAAAGCTGGAATTCATTACAAAGTGAGTTTGTTTGAGGGGGAAGGAAAGGAAGGATATACCCATAAGTACCTAAAACAGAAGTGCCTAAAACAGAGGTTCTTGCTTTTGATGCTAAAGTTTCCCAAAAAACATTTACTTTGTTAAAACAAAAAACAAACAAAAAAAACAGGAAAAACTGACAATTTTTCATTAGTTGTTTTTCCTGCTTGCTTGTTCCTGAAAGGGAGTGGCAAAGAATGCAGAAAGAAAGAGAAGAAAGGAAGAGAGGTCAACAGGATAAAAAAGGAGAGAAATTCTTCCTGGTGACAAAATAAAGATGACTATTTTTTAAATGGTACTGGTCTGATGACAATTAGAGTCATTTATATCACAGTAATATAAGCTCCTTCAACTGTTCTGTGAAATACTAAGCAACTTTTATTTACTAATCAGTGGTTTAAGGAAATGATTTTTAGGTAAACTAAAGAGAGAAATATCATGTCTATGTTAACATGTGATAACATGTTATAGGAATTCAGGGGAAGATTTTGAAAGCCACTGTTATATAGGATCCCTAAAACTGACCCCATAAATCTAGGCATGGCCTATATTTTCACATAATTTGAGAAAGCTTAGGATTCTGGCATATCAACTTGGTCTTGAACTCCAGTTCAGTTTTTGGTTAACTATGTAAACTTGAATAAGTTAGTTCATTTTTCAAAGCCTCTATCTAATTTTTTCTTATCTGAAACAGACATAATGATAATGTTTGCCCAATTTCCCTATACTCACTAAGAACCCACTAGCTTCAGTTATATAAACTTCAAATGTTTAGCAAGTAAGTGTGCTAAAACCTAAGGTTCTGAAAGAGCTAATACTAAAAAAAGTGAAAAGTGTAAACATTTTATTAAAGGAGGATTCTTTAAATCAATATAAAATATTCTTTGACATAAGAAAGACACACAGACACTATTACAACGGAATTCTACAAGGCCTTCAAAGCAGAGCTCACACCAATACTCCTCCAACTCTTCAATGAAATTGAAAGAGAAAGTTCACTACCGAACACATTCTATGAAGCCATCATAACCCTCATCCCAAAACCAGGCAGGGATTCATCAAAGAAAGAGAACTATAGACCCATTTCTTTGATGAACATTGATGCAAAACTTCTCAACAAAATTTTGGCCAATCGACTTCAACAATTCATCCAAAAAATCATACACCATGATCAAACAGGATTCATTTCAGGGATGCAAAGCTGGTTCAATATACGCAAATCAATTAATATTATTCATCACATCAACAGGAGCAAGAATAAGAACTACATGGTTATCTCAATAGATGCAGAAAAAGCATTTGACAAGATCCAACACCCCTTTATGATGATGGTTTTGGAAAAATTAGGAATCCATGGAACATTCCTCAATACAATAAAGGCTGTATATGACAAACCTACAGCCAGCATTATACTCAATGGTGAAAAACTAAAACCATTTCTTCTTAACTCAGGAACAAGACAAGGATGTCCACTCTCTCCACTTCTCTTCAACCTAGTATTAGAATGCCTAACTACAGCAATAAGACAAGATGCAGACATAAAGGGGATCCAAATATGTTGGAAATGAACTATACAACTTGAGTTCAGGGGTGTTGGGAAGGGAAAAACAGAGAGAATGAGGAAGGGATGACACTGTTCAAAAAGAAATGTACTCATTACCTGATTTATGTATCTGTAACCCCTCTATACATCACCTTTATTTAAAAAAAAAAAAAGCAAGACACCCATTACCTGACTCCAGTGGCTCATATCATTAACCCTAGCTTCTCAGAAGGCTGACATATGAGGATCACTGTTTGAAGCCAGCCAGGTCAGAAAAGTCCTTGAGGCTTTTATCTCCAATTAACCATTAAAAAAAAAGCCTAGGTGGAGTTGTGCCACAAATGGTATAGCAATAGCCTAGAGCACAAACCTCAAGGACAGGGTCCAGGCCTTGAGTTCAAACCCCAGGACTGGCACACACACAAAAAGATACCCAAGTCTGTCTTATGTTGTACAATAGATCCACAGTGACTCTTACAACCACATGGAAGAGGCTATGGTGCTCCTAGGATTCCTGCCTGACAGGACCTGCTATAGAGTTGCAAGGTACTTTTGTAGTTACAAATATTGTAGAAGATTTGCAGGAAATGGTTAATTTGTCTAGTCATGATTGCTCAGAAAGAAAGCTAAAGAAAACAAAATCCAGCTAGAACTGGCATCTAAACCTGATAAATTCCAGTCATTGAGCTGGTGGCCAAGACCATGGTCACCATCGCAGAGATGTCAACAATACACTGGTGTCCTGGTTCCTGATCAAGCCTATTGATATGCTGGTGCTTTTCTTAGCAGATACAGGGATCAAAAAACAGGCCTGAGAACCAAAGATCTAAGCCTGACCCTTTATTGTGCCCAAGTTTAGGCTAGCTCAGAAGCTCACTTTCCCCAAGCAGCCACATAATTAACTTCAGAGACAGGGCCTCTCTCTTGGATTTTGATGCCTACTGATGTAAGATAGTGTTGGTTATCCCAAAGTGCAAATGGATCACTCCTTATTAGCACTACTCTTTTATCTTTGAGTTGCTGTTAATAAACACTGCCTCAAAGAACATGGTATGTATTTGCTGCCTAGTCATTTGTCATTGCTTTCTTACCAGGGTTCCAGGGAGTCCTCTGCTCTTTGAACATGTTTTGATGTCATATTAGCTCTACATTTAACTGAGCATTCTATTTGCTAATCATGAAAAAGAGAACAAGTCTAAGCCCCTGAGAAAGAAAGTATGAAGTTGGAGACTGACAGTTTTCTGGAAAGTTCTGCACAAGAGACTGTCTGATGGGATTGAATTTAAAAGGAAAAGTACCATTACTTTTCCATTACCAGTATCCAGCTTTTGCTTTTTCTGATCCATTTTCATCTCCTGATGGCTCTCAATTTTCTTATCTAAAGAATATGACCATGGGGGGAAGGGAACAGTTGGGGAGGTGGGGAGGAAAGGGATGGTAGGGGAAAATCAAAGGAAGGGGTAAAAATGCTCGATAGGAAATGTACTCATTACCTTACTCATGTAACTGTAACTCCTCTGTAAAATAGCTTTACAATATAAATATATTTTTTTAAAAAGAACATGACTGTGACTTTAATTAGATCCTTTTGGATGATCTTTTCTTATTTTAACAGTCTGTTTTAGCAGTGCATGGTTCTTCTAATATTGCTAAGAGAAAGAGCTGAAAAGATCTATAAGTGTTAGAAACATAAAGTGAAAGAAAACAGAGAAAAATGTGGAGTGAAGGTAATAGTTTTATTAAATCCCTTCTGTATGTGGAAGAATCTTAGATTATTCATAAGGGTGTCTCCTACCCATAATAACATGATAACTAGAGATAGACTGCATATCTTTAGGCATACAAACAGGATTCCTAAAAAGGACATGTAAGTAAAATAAAAAAGATTCGATG
Source organism: Dipodomys merriami (assembly GCF_024711535.1). Taxonomy (NCBI): domain Eukaryota; kingdom Metazoa; phylum Chordata; class Mammalia; order Rodentia; family Heteromyidae; genus Dipodomys; species Dipodomys merriami. The sequence continues at coordinate 12,839,481 of NW_027206512.1, forward strand.
TTAGAGATGACACTTATTTAAGGTCAAAAAGTTTTGATAGAAGTAGAGTCAATACTCTGTTTGAGGTAACCTCAAAAATTAATATTTTTATTATTCCAAAACATGATTTCTTTAATCCACTGAAGGCCAGGTATTATATTATATACTGAGTCTGGTAACATAAAGTTCTTGAACATTCTTATCAGTTTTAAAGTTGACTTACTCCATTTATTCTTTGTTAATATCCTAAACCACTGGATGAATCATGTGGAGGTCTTGTAGGGTCACTACAAATGTTGTGGCAATAATGTCTCCCCATTCTTTTGCTTCTTTAGGATCATGTTTACTTCCCAGCCAACAATAAGCTTACAAATTTATGCCTAATAGAATAAATAGGCAGATAATTCAAAAAATGCAATATGAGTCCCACAGTCCTCTGAGAAGAGACTATTTTCAAAAAAGCTCAAAAGGATATAGGTTGTTTTTCAACCATAAGCCAAAAACCTACCCTGAAATGGATCTGTATGGAAAATTCAGAGAAATTTTGCTTAAAATATATAATGGAAATTATTTGGAATACCTTTAGGTTTTCCTCAATTAAATCAGATGTATAAAACAGATTTGGTGTGTTATCCTGTGCTATAGTGCCATAACTTCAGACAGTACTCAGTTCTAAAGTACTATACTTCTTTCCACTTTTCTTTCTGCTACCCTCCTCACTATCTCCGCCTTCTACTTTTCCCTCAAAACTCTATTTAAAACATTTTGAATACTTTTTTAAAATTCATACTAAATGCCAAACATGCCCAAATAAACTAATAATCTTGAAAGAACAAAGCTTGAGGATTCACACTGCCTGATTTCAAACCATACTCTGAAACTATAATAATCAAAACATTATCATGTTGGTATAAAGACACATGCATAGCCCAATGGAAGGAATAAATACTCCCATAAATTGTTACATGATTTTTAAAAGAGTGCTTAGACTATTTAATGGGAAACGGGCAATCTTTTCAACAAATGATGCTGAAAAATTGTATATCCACATGCAAAAGAATAACGTTGGTTCCTTAGTTAAGGTTGTGCAAAAAAATTAATTCACTATAGACTAAAGAACAAATACAATAGGGCAATTAGAAGAAAATACAAAGCAAAAGCTTCATAACATTGGAACTAGCCACAGTTTCTCAGATATGATATTAAAGGAAGGTGATGAAAGAAACAAAAAGTCAAATTGTGTGAGAAATATTTTGTGCATCCAAAGTTACTATCCACAGAGTAAAGACACAGTAAAAACACAAAGAGTAGCTATAAATCATGCATCTGACAAGAGATTAATTTCTAGAATATGTAAAGAAATTAAAAACTTGCTAAGAACCTGAATTATACTCTGTTCCAAAGAAGGTGTACAATTAACCAAGAAACACACGGAATGATGTTCAACATTGCCAATAAGGTTTTGTCTCACATGTATTAGTATGGCTACAGAAAATAACAAGTATTGTCAAAGATTTGCATACTGTTGGTGGGAATGTAAAATGGTACAACTTCTATGGAAAACAATATTAAAAATCAAATTACCATATGATCCAGCAATTAAACGTCTCGGTATATATCTAAAACAATTATAAGGTCCTAAATAATATCTGTATAAACAAGGCCATACTAAAGCTACCACCACAACCATGTTCATTGCAGTATTATTTACCATAGTTAAGATATGGAACAAACCCAGATGTCCCTCAGTAGATGAACAGATCAAGAAAACATGGTATATATACACAAAGGAATTCTATGTTTCCATCAGAAAGAATGGCATCTCCCTATTCATTAAAAAAACATATTAAATGAAGTAAGCCAGACCCAAGGAAACATAGGCTCCATGGTTTCCCTCATTTATAATAATTAGTATATGCCTAGGATATTCCTAGCAGAGGCTCACAATAGCTCAATAGCCATGTACATAAGATGATGCTAATCAAAATGAACTCCAAGATATGGAAACAAGAATTTTTTTCTTTGTTGCTGTTTTTAATGCACTATATGAAGTTATTTCTTTTTTCTTTCATTTTTTTCCTTTGGTTTAGCCCCTGTTGTCACTGTATTTGATTTTGGTACCCTGTGTCTTGTATATATGTTTATCTGATTTGGGGAATGGGAGGGGAACAACAAAATGGTGAGACAAAGACAAATGGTGAACAAATGCAACAGACAATATGTTGGAAATAAACTTTACAAGTTGGGGGGGCGGAGGAGGAAGGAAAGTGAGAGAACAATGAGGGAGGGAGTAACAATGTTAGGCAAGAAATGTACTCATTACTTTACATATGTAACTGTAACCCCTCTCTACATCACCTTGTCAATAAAATTAATTTTTAATGTTTGTATAGGCATATGTCCAGGTTCAGAGCAGCACTATCCACACTAGGTAAATGTGGAAGAAACACAAAATATCCATTGATAAATAATAGATATGATTTGATATGATATGATAAATAATAAATATTGACAAATAAATAACAAACATATATGTCATGTGCAATCACATACAATGCAACATTACTCAGCCTAATGAGTAAAAGAAACCAATCATAAAAGCCTAGATGATTCTAAGCATATAGAATACTTAGATTTGTCAAAATTTTACAGAGAGAAAGTAAAATGATGGCTTTGTTTATTTTGCCTGTCAGGAGGCTTGAACTCAGGGCCTGGGCAATGTCCCTAGGCTTTGTCTGTTCAAGGCTTACATTCTACAACTTTAAGCCACAGTGCCATTTCTAGCTTTTTGGTACTTAATTGGAGATAAGAATATCAAGACTTTCCTGCCCAGGTTGGCTTTGAACCATGGCAATCCTCAGATCCCAGATCCTAAGTAGCTAGAATTGTAAGTGTGAGTCCCTAATACCCAGCTCAAATGATGGTTTCTAAGGAATGAGAAGTTTTTCTTTCAGTTTTACAAAATGACAAAAGGAGTCAAAAATATTTGGTGACGGTGGCTGCACGACATTACAAATGCATTTAGTGCCAGATTGCAAACTTAAAAATGATTACGATGGTAAAGTTCATTTTAAGCGTATTTTACCATAATAAAAATGTGAAATAAAACATTTCAGAGATAAGAATATAAAGGGTGAAGTAGATGACAAAGTAAGTATTACAGATCAATTGTTTACCATGTCTTGCATGAGTATATCTTCCACACAACTCATAAATGTTCCTATTTCCCAAAGGTTTTCTTACCTCATTGACCTCAACAGCTTCAGCTTTCATGAGATGGATGACTCCCAATCATTAGCTCAGCATCTTCCAATTTCATATATACTCATCTTTATGGTAAATATGTCATTGTCACTTTAAGTTAGTCCGATCCAAAACAAAACTATTTTCCTGAAAAGCTATTGTTCCTTCTACAGTTCCTTTGCTGTGGACTACTACCACAAACCTACCTGTTTAACTAAGAATGTAGATCGTATACCAAAAAGAACAACAACCTCAAGTCTCTTGAAGAGAAACCATGTTCAAGACTCTACTCTGTCTCTCTCCTCTGTTTCCATCATTGTTGCCTTAAGTGTAAAACCTCACACCCATCCTCTGGATATTACAGTTTACCATAACCAAGTAGCCTTCTCCATCTGGCCTGCTTCCAACTCTTCCTCCTAATTATTGCCAGAATGACATTCCTAAAATATAAATATATTTTTCTCTGCTTAAACATTCATTTTCATATTCCTATGATTTCATATTAGAGTTCAAAATTCTTGTACACAAACCTTTTCATGACTAAGCACCTCCTACTTTAACTTACCACACCTCCACAGGCTTTTTTGCCTCTGTCTACATTAATAATTCTTTAAACATATGCATTATTTCAGCCTTCCCTCTACTCAAATCAGTTTTCTTTTCCGTTTCCATCTAATTCATTCTTGTCCATTCCAAATTCAGCTCAAATGCAATCTACTTCTGGACCCATACAGAGCCCTTCTTGCTCCTGTGTGATGTATGTTCTCATTGTGCATATGTCTATCTTACCTCAATTTCACAAGACTATTAGTTGATGTGTTTGTGTGTGTGTGTGTGTGTGTGTGTGTGTGTGTGTGTGTGTGTGTGTGTGTGTGTGTATCCAGTAAGAATGTAAGCTTTCTTTGCACCTTAATCATATGCTATTCACTTTACCTAACCAGGACCTGGAAGAGTGTCTGATAAATTCATTCACTGCAGAGCTGGAGATTTAATTATAGAAAAAAGAGATATAAGCCATGCATCTACCAACTTCAGCAAAACTCTTAACATTTACAAGTAAATACTCCTCCAGGAAAATACCTATGAACGATTTATCCAACAGTTTAGGCCTAGTCCATTTCTCCTAAGAAGATACCCAACCTCTAAGGAACATGAAGAGAAGTTTGACAATTTTTTAAAAATTTAATTATAAATTTTTCCCAACTATTTCTTTATTGAGATTACATCACTACATAAATTTCACAGTACTAGGATCTGGGAAGGTGGCTCAGTGGTACCGTGCTTGCCTTGCATACATGAGGCCCTGGGTTTGAGTCCTCAGTACCACATAAGCAGAAAAAAAAAGGCAGACATGGTGCTATGGCTCAAGTGGTAGAGCGCTAGCCTTGAGCTAAAGAGCTGAGGGACAACACCCAGGCCCAGAGTTCAGGCCCCACGACTGAACCCCCCCCCAAAAAAAATTCACAATACTGTGGCATAGTTATACTCAGTTAAGTCACAAACTATAGAAAGGGTGAAAGAAAAAAAAGGATTTTGTGTATACCCAGTTAGCTAATAAAATTCAGTATAATAGCCCCCCCATATTTTTTAATATTTTTCTGTATATTTATCCTTCTATCACACAAACATATAACACTCTAGAGAATTAGAAACTTAAGCAGTAAAAATATGGAAGTTGCAAGTTGTTACACTATTGGATTTTTAAAAAGTGTTCCCTAAAGAGAACTCTTCAATCCATAAAAGAAAAAAAAAAGTAGAGCAATGGAAATGAACAAAATTCAGTGTAAACTCTGGAACTCACAGAAAAGGGGGGCACTAAATTCACTTCCTCTAGGCCATCTTCTAAACAATAATTAGCATAAGAACCCTTTTTATAGTTTCCAGAGTAAGTAGTGTTTCTTTAGGTAAATAAAGAAGTATTAAGCTTAGAGTTACTAATAAAAAGTAACCCAGGCAACAGATGCTTTCTACAATACCAGAGGCATGATATTCCCAATAGTTGCACAGCAAATTACTTAAACTGAGGCAAGAGGATTTATAGATAGCTAAATTATTTTCTCTTTGTTCACTCATCAAAAAGATAAAGGAATTGCATTGGAATGGAGCAATTTCCTTGAATATGATGGGTATTCTGTTTCAATTCAAAAACAGCCTGATAGATCAGCAAATGACAAACAATATTGAGAGGGTACTGTTATGGTTAAGCCATTCTATGTCCTAAAATGATTACCCACAACGGCATGTAAGTCGAATTTCATCATTATTTGTCATCAGGATGAGGAATGAATGAATATTGGATTTAAAAAGTAAATTATACAGAATACATATAGGTAATTTCTGGGCTTTCCATTCAATGTTGCTATAAACATAAACCTGTCCTAAATAAATCTTATTTTAGAAGGGGAAATTCCCTTGTACATCCAGTTTTGTCTTTTATCACCAAGCTATTTTGTGATGTGTAAAATAAATGTCTTCAATAATGTAAAAATACTAGGATATCAGAGCAATGATTTGGGGAAAATGCAGACAAGAATCCAGTGTATGTATTGATGTTGGTGCCTGTGTTTTGTATATGCATTGATCTAATTTGGGGAGAAGAAGGGGAATAACAAAATGCTGAAACAAGGACACAGGATGACCCATTGCAACAATGATACCCACAGGACACTATGTTGGAAATGAACTTTGGTTGGAGGGAGGAGTTGGGGAGGTGGGGAGGGAAGGGATAGTAGGAGAAAAACAAAGGAGGGGTAACAATGCTTGACAAGAAACGTACTCATTACCTTACTCATGCAACCCCTCTGTACATCATCCTTACAATAAAATAAAAAATAAATAAAAAGAAGAATCCAGTGTAAATCCTACAAAATTAAGAAGAGTGAGGAAAGGGTAGTAGGGGAGGAATGGGTAAGAATATTGAAAGGGGTGACATTGATCAAGATTATTGTACTCATAAACTGCTTTGTTAAGTAGTTGCACAGAGCAATAAGAAGGAAAAAAATTAAAGACTGAATCATTTCTACCTCTATCACTTGTAGTCTTAGGTACTTCCTAAGCTGTAAAGAAAACAAAATATGTCTTTCAAAAAATAATCAAGTTTTCTTACATCTAGATCAGTATATCTTCACTTTCAAACATATTCCCCAGTGTCCCTAGATTTTTTCCAATGTGGCTTAAAGTTAAACCACATAGCTCCCCTGTGTCCGCGTGGAAATGGGCACCTGAGTCTTAGCTACAAGTCTCACTAGCCATGGGTTGACTCAAACTATATATCTTGCTGAGAAAGACAGACAGACAGCAGACAGACAGACAGACAGACAGACAGACAGACAGACACAGACAGACATAGAAAGATTTTAAAGAGAACAGTTGCAACTAGTAAGTATCTATTCTGGATCCCTCCTGGGAATTTGCATTGTATTGCCACAGTGACTATGAACTCTTTGGGGTTTTATGCTTCTCCAAAGATATCCAAAATACAGAACTAAACTGCTGAGGAAACTTCTAGAGTAAACCAAGGACCTCTGACTTGAGGAGGAGTCTTCTACAAAGGTATTCCAACATTCAGAGAAAAGTTGCCCTCCATAGAATGCAACAGTGTATATATAGAATGGAATTCTATGCTTCCATCAAAGACTTGGAAAATTCTATGCTTCCAAAGACTTGGAAAAAAATCATATTAAGAAAAGTACTCCGGGGCTGGGAAGATGGCTCAGCAGTAGAGTGCTTGCCTTGCATGCATGAGGCCCTGGGTTCGATTCCTCAGCACCACATAAGCAAAAAGAAAAAAGCCAGAAGAAGTGCTGTGGCTCAAGTGGTAGAACGCTAGCCTTGAGCTGAAGACCTGAGGGTCAGCGCCCAGGCCCATAGTTCAGGCCCCACAACCCAAAAAAAAGAAAGAAAGAAAGAAAGAAAAGAAAAGTACTCCAGACCCAAAGAAATATAGGTCCCATGGTTTCATTTATTTATAATAATTAGTATATGTCTAAGATAATCTTATCAGATGAGCAGAAGAGCTCAAAAGCTATACACATGACCATATAAGATGATGCTATGCAAAATGAGCCCCCAGATATGGACACAAGAGGTTTTTCCTTGTTGTTGTTGCTTTTAATGTACTGTGTGATTTTTTTCTTTGTTTCTTTTGTATGTTCTTCCCCCTAATGGTGTATCCCTGTTGTTACTGTATTTGATTTTGGTACCTTGCATCTTGTATATACATTTCTCTAATTTGGGGAAGGGAAGGGGAATAACAAAATGCTGAAACAAGGACACAGGATGACCCATTGCAACAACGATACTCACAAGACACGATGTTGAAAATGAACTTTACAACTTTGTGGGGTGGGGGGGAGTAGGGGAGGTGGGAGCGGGAAGGGATAATAGGAGAAAAACAATGAGGGATAACAATGTTCGACAAGAAATGTACTCATTACTTTATTCATGTAATTGTAACCTCTCTGTACAGCATCTTTACAAGAAACTAATTTTTTAAAAAGCTAGCTGATTTACAAATAGCCTTTCAGCAACAGATGTTTGTTTTTAAACAATAATAATATAATCTTATAACTGAATGTTAACTATATGTAGGACTTTTTCCCTAAATGCTTTATTGTATTAATTTATACTTCATATCTATTCTATGAGGTAGGTTCTAGTATTATTTCCCCCATTTTATAAACAATGAGTTATAAATAACAGTGTCACAGTTGACTTTTCTGTGTGTGAGTGTGGGGGGGGGGGTAACTGGGGTTTGAACTCTGGTCCTCTCATTTGCTAGAATGCTATACTACTTGAGCCAACCCATCAGCTCTTTTCCCACTGAGTATTTTTGAGATAGGGTCTGGCTTTATGCCCAGGTCAGTCAGGGTCATGATACCAACATGTGCTTCCCTATGAAGCTAGGATGACAGGTACAAGTAACAGCAACAAATCACTGGTTAACATAGAGTCTCACAATCCCTGAACTGTAATCCTTCAGATCACCACCTCCAAGCAGCGAGGATTACAGGCTTAAACTATCACACTAGCCTACATTTGGCATTATTAAGGGTTCTCCGGTTAACAATTTTTAAAAAATAAAGAAATATGCAACAGCAATAGAACATGTCTCTGAAAGAGAGCATCTCCAATGCCTCTCTTCTAGACAGTGAATAGTCCTAATTTTTACATAGCTTACATTGCATGATAAATCAATGAAATTACCCAAGTTTTAACGTCAAGCCTTGTAAACGTTCACAGCTTTATGTGGTGGTAGTGCACAAAATCAAGTGTTTGATTTTTCAAGGGACACCTTTATGATGGCAGCAGCAGCACCAAAAGGACTTTGTCTTGGGGTGCCAGGAGAAGGTCATCAGGAAAGGAAGCAGCAAAGAAGAGTTCCCAGAAGGTGGGCCCACTGCACTGTCAAGGCATGGTGAGACCCACCCTCCTACCCATTCAGCCTTCAGTCAGAAGATAGAAAAGCTCAAAGCTAGTTTGGATTTTCAACTCATATTCTGGCACGAAAGTGACTTTTTAATAGGAAAAAAGAAAATAAAGCCTTGCTCTTCATCTTACCTTCCAAGAAGAACACAGCTTGGCTGTCAGAACAGAGCGCTGAGGTTAGAAAGGGAGCAGCAAGGCCAAGCAGACAAACTAAACACACAGGAAGGCAGGCTGGGTTTTCAGAGCAGAATACAGAACAGTGTGGCATTCTGTGGAACTGAATTTCTCACGAAAGGGGAGAGTAATGTAAAATAAATGACAGTGTGCTAAATGGCAATCCCCAATACAAGAATACAGCTAAAGCAGAGTAGTGCAGTTGCCAACCAATTTCCTTTGTGCCAATAACAAACCCCAACTTGGGCTAAAAGGCAGGTGGTTGCCATGGGACTGAAATTCTGACCAATCAGAAGCCAACAGCATAGAAGCATTGATCAGGACTCTGGAAGAGCTGATTAAAGGTGGCTGCCTTTCTTGGAAGGAAGGTTATTCATTTTCTTCTACTTCATGATAGCTGGGACTTCAAAACTCTTCCTGGATTCTGAGTTGACCTTAGAAATGGAGACATTTGAGGACTGAAAAACAAATACTTGGAACAAGAAATGCTTAGGTCTCCAGTGGCAATGTAACCACCAATTCTAGCCTGTGCTATCTCATAGTATTCAGCTATCTCATAGTATTCATCACATCTTAAAAACTGCAGCAGCAACCCCAGAACAAAATTTGTAGGAGAGAAACATGAAACACAAGTATGTCACAGGTGAATATAACAAGTAATGTCCCTAGGTGAACAGCAGCCACGTTGGAAAAAGTTAAGGAAAAGAATAGACTAGAAAGAAAATTGATAATTTTGTATATGTTGTTGTTACTAAGAAATAGCCACATAAATGATTGGAACTGCTATTTAATTGCAAATACAATAAATCTATATTAAATTGCATTTAATTTTTGCTCTAGTATGTCCTTCTCAACAAAGCTTTTTGTCACCTTCAAAAACTTTAGAGATAGGAAGTGAAGGGTAAACAAAGGAGGAGGCTGCAATGCTTGGTAAGAAATGTATGCATTATCCTGCCCATGTAATTGTAGCCCCTCTGTACAGTATGTTCTCAAATAAAATAAAATACAATAAAAAAAAAAACTTTAGAGATAGAGAAAATCACAAGAGAATGGGACTCTGCTTGCTTAAGACTATCATATGTCATTTTCATATGTTATGTGTCAGTCATTTTTCAGCCCTAAATAATAATTCCAATTCCAGGAATTGTAAAATTCCAGGGCAGGTCAATGAAACATTTGGTCATATCTAGTCTCACAGCTTTAAATGGTGACCACACACTGATTTCAATCACAAGACCCAACCTCTTCCCCTTAAGTCCAGCTGCCCGCATGATATTTGCACTTAGATATAAAGTGAATGTCTCAAAATTAACTCATCTGAACATATTCTTGCTACAAAGGAATCTTTCTCAGCTAATAGTTCAATAACGCAGCCTTCCAGTTAATAATACAAAAATCACACTGTACTGTCTCTCATATCCCACAGAAAATCCATCAGCAAATCTGATTTATAGTTTATATTTATATTTATATTTGAAAAAATTCTCATCTTAACTTGCATTCTTATCTTACACTTACCTTATACCCTTAACACTTTACTCTTTGAACACACTTAACACTGTTTCCCTTCCTACTTTCTTCCCCTTTCCTCTCCTACTCATTTTTTCCACAACAATCTTTTTGTACATATTTAATTTGTTTTTACTATTTATCTTCATTGACTTCTCCCCTGATATTATTGAATAAGATCCATAGGTCCAAAATCTTATTTCCCTGTATTTAGACTGGTGATGCAAAATGCTCAAAATAGGTTCATCAAATAAAAGAGTTGATCTCATTCCCAACATTTCCTCTTCTTGGCCCAAGACTCCAGATCCCCAGTGAGGAAGCAGTTTAGTTTCTTTTTTTTTTCATTTGTAATCACTTGCATACCATCCAACATGTTTACATATACACTTATAGGTATAAATTTATAGGAGGCTTACATTCTTTATGCACTCTTCCTTCTACTCATCCCTTCCAGCTTCTCCACATAGTGACTAAAGGGAAGGAGGAGAGATTACTAATCTGGGGCAGAGGGCTTCCTATCTAGCAAGTGTTTTCAGTTTTCTTTTGGCTGACTCTACACAGATATCATGCTCTCCTCTAGTGTGAACATTCGAAGGTAGTTGTTTTATGCAATGCTTAGGTGTTCTTTAGAGACTCTCACTGACCTCCAAAAGAACCTCTATAGTGTAATTTTTCTAAGAACACCACCTTCCTCTGATAATTTTTGGTAAAATCTATCAAACTCCTATGCCTGGAGAACACCTCAAGCAGAGCATACAGCTACGGCCACCTTGCAGGAGTTGAGTGGTCCCTCCTCTGCATCCAACATGATCCGTGGCAAGCAACCCCTTCATTGCCCTAATGAAAGCTTCTTTTGCCCATTGTTGGCTATTAACTCCACGTTTGTACTCATCCATTACACTTCAAATTCACCAAAGAAATGAAAACTTTTAGGCTCTATATTCACTTACCTTTCCAAACAACAAGGGAAATTCTTTCAGAAATCCTTTCTTTACCTGATGTCAGTACACTCCAGAGCCCAATCTAGAAATTCTATAGTGTATAGATATTGATGGTTCTTGCCTGTAATCCTAGCTACTCAGGACACTGAGATCTGAGGATCACAGTTCCAAGCCAACTTAGGAAGGAAAATCAGTGAAACTCTTATCTCGAATAAACTACTCAGGTAAAGCCAGAAGTGGTGGAAGTGGCACTGGGGCTAAAGTGGTAGAGTGCTAGCCCTGAGCACAAAGAAGGTCTCAAGGATAGCACCCATGCCTGGGGGTCAATCTCCAGGACTGCTGGGAGGAGAGAAGTGATAGACATCCAGTGTGCACACTTAACTTTGCAACTTTTGTAGAAATTCTAAACTTATAGGAAAAGTCCTATTTCACACTTTTTAATGTAGATATTATCAATGTCCCATTCAGGATAGCAGTAGCTTAGAGTGAGAAGTGGAAAATTTCACAGATATAATGCTGAATAACTAGATAGAGCCTAGATCATAAAGGATTTTTTATGGTATGCTATGAAACTTGGGCTTTATTTTAAAGTCATTTCAAAAACCACTGGAAAAAAACTGAAGCAAGGAAATAAAAGGTCACATTTGCATTTTAACAAATATCATTTGGGGCACATGAGAAAAAAATGAATTAAAGGTGAGCAGCACTGGAATCTGACATAGAAAGCCATGATAACTATCCAGGCAAAACACAATCAAACTTTGAAGTAAAAAATTGAAGTTTTCAAGAAATGATAGTAGACTGAGAGCCTTGGATGGTAGAGAACTTTATATTTACACATTGGTGAAGTAGAATAGAGAGACACAGATAACACCTCTTTGTACAAAATGCTCATTTGCATGATAAGAGCCTGCATCAGGGTAAGAAACCTGGAAGAGTAATAGATTTGGCATAGAAATTGATAAACTTAAACTCTAAGAACACTTTACACTGAATGGCAGTGAATAACATGAAGCAAAGGACTAGTACAGTCCCAGCATTCTAGGATTTCAGAAGGAAGGTAGAATCTGAAGGGCCTTGTGTGCGTAGGCATACTCTAACATCAGGGCCTCTAACATCAGGAAGAAGGTTGCTGCTCAGAGAAGAAGGAATAAGGAAGATGGGTAAACAATGTGAAGTAAGCTCAGAAGCCAAATAACCTGTATATTATGGAATTGCTACCACTCAAATAGATAAGACTAAGATTCTTGAAAAAATAGTACACATTAGCTACCATCCAGATTATAGTAGCAAGCATATTCAAAATCCACAAACTAGTGAATGAAAACAGTAAAGGATTCTACCTCTCTTCTCTGGATCATCACATTCAACCCAAGTTGCACAGGGATAGTCTCATTATATCTTGCCTAAACGTTTCCTTAAAATAAGGTAAATCTCCTTTTCCTATGTAATAGGTTGGATCTATTCAGTATAAGAGAGAACACTAGTGAACACTTAAGCAAGCATAGCTTACTCCCTGGGAAAGCCTACAAAGATTCTTAAAAATATTCATGCTCAGCTAATCTACCATTATTCTTAGAAGGAAGATAGGAAGATAACAAGGAAGAAAAGAAAAATAAAAGAAGAAAGGAAGGAAAGAAGGTAGGCTGCAGATTTATTTTAGTTATTTAGAATTCATAAAGCATAACTGAATAATGGCTTGAGAATTTAAATTAATATGAATTTATGATACAAAAGATACCTTTTATGAATGGAGAACTGACTCAATAATGGAGAAAAGGGCAATTGAAAATGGACATATCTATTTCTAAGTATTGAACTGGTTGACACATTCTCTTAATTTAGTCCATTCATGATCTCCATAGAAGAAGTATTAGTACAATATTTATTAGATTTATGATTAATATGCACATAAAACCTTTAATTCAATCTGAAAAAGATCACATGAACTCTATCAATCAGATAGATTTTGGGGGAGGAAGATAACTTTTAAACCTCATTTATAAATCTGAGATTGTATCTGGAAAAATCTCTGAGTGTTTACCCAAGAACAGGACATGGGTAGAAAGACTACCCAATTCAATCTGGTTCATTTTGACTTGGTCAAGAGGGTTGACCAAGACAAACATTAACTTTTAAAGAATTTCAGCAACATAGAAAAATCAGAACAAAACATTAACTATGAGCATATATATTTTATTTCCTCTTTTGCCTTGAAATTTTCATTAATTCAGTTAATAATAAAACAAAAAAGAACCCAGTGCTGTGGAACCCAGAGAGCAGAGGCCTGTGACACACAGAAAGAAACAGAGAATCAGATCTTCCATAAAGTACCGATATCATAACCCTAGTAAGTCCAATTACTTGAGGCAATTAGTGTCTAAATTACTATGAGGCCTAGCTAGGATTAAGAGTTTGTTGACAAACCAAGTTTTTAATGCTTTTGGTCTAAGTTTCCCTGCAGGGAAGTCTTGCTAATGGAGCTAATCAAACATGTTAGGCCTCGATGACAACTACATTTACCCAAGAGAACTGCATTTCTACTCACAGCCTTCATTTCATCAGAGCTTAATGAAGACAGCAATGCAGCATGAAGGAAATGAAGCTGGACAAATACCATGATGTATGCAGCATATGTGAAGGGTTTGCTGACTTTCTTCCTGATTATACTTAATCAACCGATTCAACCACAGTAGGTTACCTCTTTCCTGTTTGAATATTTTTGAAAAAATCCATAGACTATTAATAACAGTATGTGATACTTCATATGAGTTTAAAAAAAAACTTGGCTCACAAAAACACTAAAGCATATAGAAAAAAACCTTTACCAGGAGAGCATATACCAAAAGGCAAGAAAAGGACCACAAATGCTTTTAAATAACAGGCATGATACGACCTGCTCAAATCTCTGTTCAAACATATTTATATCTAAACAGAATGAAATTATGAAAACTGTGAGCAGCATTTATTGTATTTCACACAATAAGGAAATGTGTCAGCTGCACCCAATCATGACATTTAGAAAAGTCCCTCATTTGTTACCTTCGAGGAATAATCTACCACCCAAAGTCCAAAACTTGGTGCTTTCAAAATATTCTATAATCCTTAAGAGACAATATTTTCCACTAGTTAAGGATCAAGAAAGAACTTAATTCTATTCGTTTTTCTTTGCTGAGTATTTTCTCTCTATTACCAAATGTCAATCTAAATTGAGGCACACAATGTAGCTATATATGGTCTTGATTTTTTTTCTGATGCTATTGACCCATTTAATGACAGTAGCAATTATATTGTGTTGAATGAGTTTACCTGTTATGCCCTTTGTTCCCACTGCACATACCCTTAGTCCTTTCCCCTCCTAAAATTCCTCCAGTGTGGGAATGAATCTGAATTTCTAACAGAAAGAAGGCAGCATTATTCTATAAGATATAGAACCTCAGATTCCCCTCAGTAGAGGAATGGATCAAGAAAATGCATATATATATATATATATATATATATATGTATATATATATATATGTATATATATATATATATATATATATACATACACACAATGGACTTCTCTTTCCATCAGAAAGAATGGCATCACCCCATTTATAAGGAAATGAAGAGATGGGAAAAAATCATATTGAGTAAAGTACGCCAGACCCAAAGAAACATAGACTCCATGGTTTCCCTCATTTGTAATAATTAGTATATGTCTAGGATAGTCCTAGAAGAGGATCACAATAGCTCAATACCTATGTACAAATGACAATATAAAATTATGCTAATCAAAATGTACTGTGAAGTTATTTTTTTTCTTTCATTTTTCCCCCCTTTGGTTTATCCCCTGTTGTCACTGTTTGAGATTTTGGTACCCTGTGTCTTGTATATATGTTTTTCTGATTTGGGGAAGGGAACAAGAATAACAAAATATTGAGATGAAGGACAAAGAGTGAACTAATGCAACAGCAATACACACAGGGCAAAATGTTGGAAATGAACTTTACAACTTGGAAGGTGAGTGGAGTCAAGGGGGAGGGAAAGTGGGAGAAAATAAGAGAAAGGTTAACAATGTTTGACAAGAAATGTACTCATTGCCTTACTTATGTAACTGTAACCCCTCTGTACATAGACCTTACAATAAAATAAAATTGAAAAAAAGGAAAAGGCACAAGAGAATCAAGATATTGTTCAGGAACAAATAGCCCTGCTCATCACTACCTTTTTTGGTTTGCAGTGAGAATAGCAAAGTGTAAGCCAAAACATGCATTATATAGAAGTATATAAAACACTTTTGCATTCTTTGCCTAGTTTCAGCCACTAGAATTTACAAAAATTCTCATTTTACCAATGGGAAAAAAAAGTGAGGATTGGAGTGGTCAAGTACTAGTGTCAAGTACTAATATCCAGCAATCAGTAAGGTCAGGTGTTCGCACATTAAATTTAATCATGCTTTATTTTGTTTTTTACTAAATATAACATTTCCTGTTACAATATAACAAATATAACAAATATAACAAAATAACAAATATAACAAATATAACAAAACCTGTTACAAAAGAAAAGAGATTCATACCCTGAAACAGTGGCCATGGGTAAATAAACCAGAGAAGAAAAAAATGAAAGACAACAGAAATAACTGCAAACAGTACACTAAAAGAAAAAGAAAAAGAAAAAAACAACAGAAACACATTGTGTAGTCCATTTCGATTAGCATCATTTATATGGTCATATGTACATAGCATTGGGGTCTTATGAACCTCTGCTAGGACTATCCTAGGCATATACTAATTATTACAGATGAGGGAAACTATGGAGCCTATGTTTCTTTGGGACTGGCTTACTTCACTTAATGTGATTTTTTTTTTACAAATAGGGCAATGTCATTCTTTCTCATGGAAGTATAGAATTCCAGTGTGTGTATATGTATATAAATATATATATATATATATATATATATATATATCACATTTTCTTGATCCCTTCATCTACTGAGCAACTGGGTTGGTTCATAGCTTTGGTGAATAATTCTGCAATGAACATAGTTGTGTTGGTAGCTTTAGTGTGGCCTTGTTTGTAGTCATTTAGGTAAATGCCTAGGGGTTTATTTCCCATGGTCACATTTTGGTGCCCTTTGTCTTGTATATAAGTTTATCTGACTTAGAGAAGGGAAGAGAAATCACAGAACTGGTAAGACAAAGAATGAACCAAGGTAATAGCTATACTCACTAGTCAATATGTTGTAAATGAACTTTACAACTTTGAGGGAGGGGAGTTGGGGGAAGGAAAGTGAGAGAAAATGAGAGAAGAGTTAACACTGTTCGAAAAGAAGTGTAAACAAAATAGGAGGCAAAAACGCTTTATAAGAAATGTACTCATTACCTTGCTCATGTAATTGTAACCCCTCTGTACAGTATTTTCACAATAAAACACTTATTTTTTTAAAAAGAAGAAATGTACTCATTACCTTGCTCATGCAAATGTAACCCATCTGTGCATCACCTTTACAATAAAATATTTTTTAAATTAGGCATTCATATATCAAGAAGTACCATTAGAAAATGATGCTTTCTTAAGGGTAAGAGAAGAATGATCAAGAATAATTCAATTTTTTTCCATTTTTTTAATTGTTAAAATACTGTACAGAGGAGTTACAATTACATGGGCAAGATAATGAGTACATTTCTTATCAAGCATTGTAGCTTGCTCCTTTGTTTCCCCTTCCCATCCCTTCCCATCCTCCCCCCGGCCTCCCCCTACCCAATCCTCCCCGCCCCCCCACGCTCCACAAGAAAGTTGTGAAGTTTGTTTTCAACATAACGACTTGTACATCTCATTGTTGCAATGGGTCCAGCTGTATCCCTATTTAAACGATTTTTTCCCCTTCCCATCCACAAATTATACCAAAATCACATACAGTTAAAGCAGGGGTTATACTGTGGGGGAGGGACATACAAAGCAACAAAGAAATAATCTTATAAATGTGTTACAAACAATCGCATGAAAGAAAAAAACATTTGAATACTTATCTTGGGGTTCATTTCCCTAACATCACCTTATCTGACCTTTGCTGCTTGACTCAGACATATACTAGATATTGTAAATAAGGGAAACCGTGGGACCTATGTTTCTTTAGGCCTGGCTTACTTCACTTAATATAATTTTTTCCAAGTTTTTCCATTTCCGAACAAATGGGGCAATGCCATTTTTTCTGATGGAGGCATAGAATTCCATTGTGCATATATACCACATTTTCTTGATCCATTCATCTACTGAGGGGCATCTGGGTTGGTTCCATATCTTACCTATGGTAAATAATGCTGCAATAAACACAGTTGTGCTGGTAGCTTTAGTGTGGTCTTGTTTGTAAACATTTGGGTAAATGCCCAAAAGTGGGATTGTTGGGTCATAGGGGAGCTCTATGTGAAGTCTTTTGAGGAACCTCCATACTATTTTCCAAAGTGGTTGAACAAGGTTACACTCCCACCAACAATGCAGTAAGGTTCCCTTCTGTCCACATCCCCTCCGGCATCTGGTGTTATTACAGTTCTTGATTTTAGCCGTTCTAACTGGAGTGAGGTGGTATCATAATGCTGTTTTGATTTGCATTGCTTTTATGGCTAGGGAGGTTGAGAATTTCTTCATGTGTCTATTGGCCATCCTTCTTTCCTCTTCAGAGAAGTTTCTCTTTAAGTCTTTAGCCCACTTATTTATTGGGCAGTTGTCTCTTTGAAGATTTGCTGTTGGGGGATTTAATTTTTTGAGTTCCAAGTATATTTTAGATATGAGACCCTTGTCCGTTGTATGGCTAGTGAAGATCTTCTCCCAATCCGTGGGCTTTCTATTGATCTTGCTAGCTATGTCCTTTGCCATGCAGAAGCTCTGCAACTTCATGCAATACCATTTGTCCAACTTTTTTTGATTTGTTGTGTTTCTGGGTCTCTATTAAGAAAATTTCGGCCTGTGCCAAGGAGACCTAGGGTTTCTCCTATTCCAACCTGTCATGTTTTCAGTGTCTGCTTTGACTGCGAGGTCTTTGATTCATTTGGAGTTGATTCTGGTGCAGGGTGATGTATAAGGATCTAGCTGTAGTTTTCTATAAGTAGTTAACCAATTTTGCCAGCACCATTTGCTGAAGAAGCTGTCGTTCTTCCATTCTATTGTTTTAGCTCCTTTATTGAAGATTAGATGGATATAGGTCTTTAGGTTCATTTCTGGGTTTTCAATTCTATTCCATTGGTCCTGAGGTCTGTTCTTGTGCCAGTACCAAGCTGTTTTGATTACTATGGCTTTATAGTAGAGTTTGAAATTTGTTATTGATATTCCTCCAGCACTGTTCTTTCTGTTGAGGATCGTTTTTGCTATTCGGGGTCTTTTATTGTTCCATATGAATTTTTGGATTGCCTCTTCTATTTCCTTGAAGAATGAGGTTGGAATTTTGATGGGTACCACATTGAATTTGTAGATAGCCTTGGGAAGTATTGCCGTTTTTCTCGATGTTGATCATTCCAATCCAGGAGCGTGGGAATTTTTGCCAATTTCTAAGTTTTTTTTAATTTCCTTTTTCAAGTTTTTAAAGTTTTCATCATAGAGGTCCTTCACTTCTTTGGGTAAGTTAATTCCTAGGTATTTTATTTTTCGTGGGGCTATTACAAATGGAGTTGCTTTCCTAATTTCAGCCACACTTTTCTCATTGTTGGCATACAGAAAAGCCATTCATTTTTGAGGGTTAATTTTATACCCTGCTACTTTGCCAAAGTTTTGAATCAGCTTGAGTAATTTGGGAGTGGAGTCCATGGGATTCTTTAAATACAAGATCATGTCATCTGCAAAGAGGGAGAGTTCTACTTCTTCTTTCCCTATTTGGATCTCCTTTATGTTTGCATCTTGTCTTATTGCTGTAGCTAGGCATTCTAATACTAGATTGAAGAAAAGTGGAGAGAGTGGATGTCCTTGTCTTGTTCCTGAGTAAAGAGGAAATGGCTTTAGTTGTTCACCATTAAGTATAATGCTGGCTGTAGGTTTGTCATATACAGCCTTTATTGTATTGAGGAATGTTCCATGGATTCCTAATTTTTCCAAAACCTTCATCATAAAGGGGTGTTGGATCTTGTCAAATGCTTTTTCTGCATCTATTGAGATAACCATGTGGTTCTTATTCTTGCTCCTGTTGATGTGATGAATAATATTAATTGATTTGCATATAGTGAACCAGCTTTGCATCCCTGAAATGAATCCTGTTTGATCATGGTGTATGATTTTTTGAGTGAATTGTTGAAGTCGATTGGTCAAAATTTTGTTGAGAAGTTTTGCATCAATGTTCATCAAAGAAATGGATCTATAGTTCTCTTTCTTTGATGAGTCCCTGCCTGGTTTTGGGATGAGGAATATGATTGCTTCATAGAATGTGTTCAGTAGTGAACTTTCTCTTTCAATTTCATTGAAGAGTTGAAGGAGTATTGATGTGAGCTCTGCTTTGAAGGCCTTGTAAAATTCTGCTGTAAAACCATCTGGTCCTGGACTTTTCTTAGCTGGGAGGTCTCTTATTGCTGTTTCTATTTCAATGCTTGATATGGGTCAGTTAAGATGGTTTAACTCATCTTGGTTTAGTTTTGGCATGTCAGTATTTGCTAGGAAAAGGTCCATTTCTGCCAAGTTCTCAAACTTATTAGCATAAAGTTTTGAAAGTATTCCCTTATAATGTTCTGAATCTTGGTTGTTTCTGTGGTGATGTTTCCATTCTCATCTCTGAGTTTATTTATTTGGGTGTGTTCTCTTCTTTTTCTGATAAAATTTGCTAAGGGTCTGTCAATTTTGTTAATTTTTTCCAAGAACCAACTCTTTGTTAATAATCCAAATTTTTGACCTCAGCAAATTATTCCCTCTAATTAAAATGAAGAAAGCCAGGAAAGAGCAGTTTAATTGCTTTATTTCTTATTAATGGTGTACTTTATATATCTTATTATGTGGAATATCTGCTGTTACTCATAACATGTAATTAAAATGTGTATGTGTATGTGTAGGTATATTATGTATATACAGACTGAGTTACATGATATTCAAAGTGCTATGGGCCAAGGGTGGAAAGGAAAGGGGGAAGGGGCCAATCAAGAACAACATAGCCGGGCTGGGAAGTTGGCTCAGTGGTAGATTGCTTGCCTTGTATGCCTGAGGCTCTGGGTTCGATTCCTCAGCACCAAATAAGCAAAAAAAAAGCCAGAAGTGGGGCTGTGGCTCAAGTGGTAGAGTGCTAGCCTTGAGCTGAAGAGCTGAGGGACAGCACCCAGGCCCAGAGTTCAGGCCCCACAACCGGACCCCCCCCCAAAAAAGAACAACATAGCCAGCATAAGCCCTAATGTAAACTATTGACTTTAGATGATAATGATATGGCAGTGTAAGTTCTCATTTTAGCAATCTACCACCCCACGGAGGAGGAGTTAATATGTGGAAAAGTGATGCATGCTAAGTATATGGCACAGAAAGAAAGAAAAAGGAGCCATGCCCCAGTGGCTCTAGTGGCTCACGCCTGTAATCTTAACTACTGGGGAGTCTGAGATCTGAAGATGCTCAAGAGACTCTTATCTCCATTGAACCACTCAAAAACAGGAAGTGGTGCTTTGGCTCAATAGAGCTCTAGACTTAAGTACAAAGAGGCTCAGAGACAGAGCCCAGGCCCTGAGTTTAAGCCCTACAACAAATAAAAAATGAAAAAGAAAGAAGAAATAAAAGAAAGAAAGAAAGAGAGAGACAGAGAAAGAAAGAAAGAAAGAAAGAAAGAAAGAAAGAAAGAAAGAAAGAAAGAAAGAAAGAAAGAAAGAAAGAAAGAAAGAAAGAAAGAAAGAGGAAAGAAGGAAAGAAAGAGGAAAGAAGGAAAGAAGAGAGAGAAAGAGAGACAGAGAGACAGAGAAAGAGAAAGAGGAGGGAAGGAAGGAAGAAGGAAGGAAGGAAGGAGGGAGGGAGGGAGAAAGGGAAGGAGAAAAGGAAGGAGGGAGGGGAGGGGGAGAGAAAGAGAGAGAAAAGACACACAAAAGAACTAGATGATAGTTAATAAGCTCTCATTAGTCACTCTCCATCAATAACAACATCAAATGTAAATTGATTTAACTTCCAAATCAAAATACAGGCACTGGTAAAATGGATTTAAAATAAGACCCAAATATATGCTGTCTGAAGAAAAACTCACTTCTGATTTAAGAACACAACTAGATTGATCATTATGAATGGGAAAAGATTCCACACAAACAGTAACCAAAAGAAAGCATGACACAAAATAGATTTTTAAGACAAAACTGTCATAGAAGCAAAGAAAGTTATAATTGATTACAGGTAAAATACAGCAGGAAGGTATAAAAATTGTAAATATATGTGCACTCAACATAGAATTACCTATGTATATTAAATAAACATTGGAAAATCAAAAACAAAAACATAGCAATACAGTAATAGTGGAAGATTTCAATAATCCTCTTTCAAGAATTGATTTATGATCTAGACAGAAAAAAAAGAATTTGAACTACTCTGTAGACTAAATTGACCTAACCAACAACTACTAAACATTCTACCCAGTGATTTTAAGTGCACCAGAAACTTTGTCTATGATAGATGAGATATTAGTTCACAAATGAAGTCTTAACAAATTTAAGAACTTTGTAGCCATAGTAACCATCATTATTGTTCAACAGAGTAAACAGAGAAATCAATAGCAAAAGAAAACAGGGAAGCTCACAAATAATTAAAAGCCAAACAACAACATACTCCCAAACAAGCAATGAAAAGGGTCAGGTATACAACTGTAATCCCAGATACTCAGGAAGCAGAGATCAGAAAGATCAAAAAAAAAGAAAAAAAGTTAGTAAAAATTACATTCACAACAAATGAGTGGGGCTTGATGGATTCTTTATAATCCCAGATATGGGAGAAGTATAGGTAGGAAGAGCATGGTCCAAGGACAACTCAAAGAAAAATGTAAAATCTTATCCAATAAAAAGCTAAAGTGATAATAATAAATGGAGGAATGGCATATATGACAGGTAGTCCACCCAACTTGTAAACACGTGTTCAAACATCAGTACTGGAAAGAAAAAAAGATGACAGAAAGAAAAATAATAAAAAGATTAGAAAATACCTGAAGATAAAAATAATAACTAAACCATCACATAGTTAAATATATAAGATATAACAGTACTACTTGACCTTCCTTAGAATACATTAACAATATCGGGTGGCTTATGTACAGTAAAAAGTTATTTCTCAGAGTTCTAGAAGCTAGGAAGTTGAAAATCAAGGAATTGTCAGAATTTGTTCCCTGATTTGAGACAGCACCTTCTCCCTGTGTCTTTACATAGTGGAACGGAAAGACTCTGGTGTTTCTGTGAAGTCATTAATCCCATTTATAAAGTTTCTGTTCTCATGACCTAACCATCTCCCAATTGCCCTACATGCTAACACAATCAGTGTTGGGTTTCAACATACCACAGGAATAGGAGGGTAGCAGGGACAAAAATATTTAAAATTAGGATGGACAATTCTACTGAAGAACAAGAGAACTACAGTTAATAAAATTATGTTTCTTAAATAGTTTTAACATTCTTAAATGTTATTTTAGCACACATAGAAAAACTGTGAACTGTGTGTGATGATAGAAATGCTAATCTACTTTACTCTAGTGAGCAGTTTACTGTGTAATAAATAAAAATATGAAAACCTGTCAGAACTAACGAATGAACTCAGTAAAATTACAGAACACAAAATCAACATGTGAAGACTCTGTTTTACTTTTATTCACTAACAATAAGCAATCTGAAAGCAAAGTGAGGGGAAAAAAACCTTTTTAGTAGCACCAAAAAATAAAATATTTAGGGATAAACTTTACAAAGGATGTGAGAGACATATACTAAAAACCAAAAAAAAAAATATTGATGAGAGAAAATTTAGAAGAAGATATCCCATTTTCCTAACTGGAAGACTTCCATATTAACCTATTTTTGTTATTGTTATAACAGCACCAAAACCTGATTAAGTTGTAAAAAAAAAAAAAAAGAGTTTATTTTGGTTCACAATTCTAAGGGTACAAAGTCAAGTGGTTGCAACTAGGGATGGCCTTCTAATTACCACAATGCCAAAGCTTCACAATGCATCACATGATAAGAGACAGGAAGTACATATGATATCTGTCTCCTCTGGTCTCTCTCCCTCTTCTTATATAGTCACCAGAAACTAACAAACTTGCTCATCAAATCACTTCCCAAAGACCTCACCTCAAAACATCATACATGATTACCTTTTCATCCTCTTAAAACTTAGTAAGAATTAAACTTGGATTCATGAAATCTTGGAAGACACAATAAACCACAGACATTGCTAAAATGTCTGTAGAACTTAAATCCATTTATGTATTCTATACAATCTCTACAAAATTCTCAATGGCATATTTTAGGGCAAAACAATAAGGATTGTACAATCTAAATGGAACCACAACATACCATGAATACATGAAAAAGCAGTCTTAAGAAAGAGGAACAACACTGGAGGGATCACCCCTCCTGATTCCAAAATCAAACAAAGCTACACTAACCAAAACAGTATGGTGCTGGCACAGCATAGAAATACAAACCAATGAAAGAGAAACAAAGCCTTGTGTTGACAGTTCACTGGTCTTTCACAAAGGTGTCACAAATACACAGGAGGAAAGGATAAACTCTTCAACAAATGGCATTATGAAACTGGACATTGAATGCTAAGAAAAGGAAACTGAACCCTTATTTTATGCCATACACAAAAAATAACAAAGTGGATTAAATCCTTAAGCATAATACCTAAAACTATGAAACTCCTCAGAAGCAAACAAAGGAAAAGTTTCATGTCATTGATTTTGGCAAGGATTTCATGACTATAACATCAAAAACACAGGTAGGAATAAAAAAAATAAATAAATAAGCCAGAAATGAGCAGTAGACTAAAACTCAAGGGAATCAGGAAACAAATATTTAAAATACTCATTGATTCCTAGTCAAAAAAGGAAGACTAGTCAAAAAATAATAACTATTCTTTTAATTAGAGTTTTATTGTAAAGGTGATGTACAGAGGTGTTAGTTACATAAATAAGATGATGAGTACATTTCTTTTTGAACAGTGTCATCCCTTCCTCATTTTCTCCCAGTTTCCCCTCCGTCCCCCAAGTAGTTGTAGAGCTCATTTCCAACATAGTGTCTAGTATCACTGCTGAATTGGTTCACCCTTTGTCCCACCATTTCTGTGATTCCCCATTTCCTTACCCATATCAAATAAACTTACATACAAGACAAAGGGTACAGAAATAAAAAACAGTGAAACAAGGACTAAACCAAGGGGGAAAAAAGAGAAAAAAAGGAGTAACTACAAACAATACACTAAAACACCTCATTTCCATTTATTGGAATTCATTTTAATAAACATCTTTGTGTGTGTGTGTGTGTGTGTGTGTGTGTGTGTGTGTGTGTGTTGGTTGGGGCTGAACTCTGGGCCTGGGAATTGTCCCTCAGCTCTTCAGCTCAAGGCTAGCACCCTACCACTTTAGCCACAGTGCCATTTCTGGCATTTTTTCTCCCTATGTGGTGCTAAGGAATT
Organism: Dipodomys merriami; assembly: GCF_024711535.1. Classification (NCBI taxonomy): domain Eukaryota; kingdom Metazoa; phylum Chordata; class Mammalia; order Rodentia; family Heteromyidae; genus Dipodomys; species Dipodomys merriami. The sequence continues at coordinate 12,864,347 of NW_027206512.1, forward strand.
GAACCCAGGGCCTCATGCATGTTAACCAACTTCCCAGCCCCTCAATAAGCATCATTTTATACAGTCATATGCACATAGCTATTGAGCCATTCTGATCCTCTCCTAAGAATATTCTCACTGTGTGAATGCTTAGAGTGCTGTTTAATTAATCATGTACAAGTGTAATTATTGTCATTTACTATCCATTGGATTAACCTGTAGATTTATAGACATATCCTAGTTATTATAAATAAAGAAAATCAGGCAGCTTATCTTTCCTTGGGTCTGGCTTACTTTGCTTAAGGTCATTTTTTCTATCTTTCCATATTCTTACAAATGGGGCAATGTCAAAGAAACATCAGTCCTATGGTTTCCCTTATTTGCAATAACTATGTCTATGTCCTATGTCTAGGACAAGCAGAAAAGCTCAAAAGCTATGTACATATGACCATATAAGATGATGCTAAGCAAAATGAACTCCAAGATAGAGACACAAGTGGTTTTATCTTTCTTGCTGTTGTTTTTAACGTACTTATAAAGTACCATGTGATTTTTTTGTTTCTTTTGTATGTTCTTCCCTATGGTTTAACCCCTGTTTTCACTGTATTTGATTCCAGTGCCCTGAATCTTGTATATACATTTTTCTAATTTGGTGGGGGGGGGGGTAGAAGGGAAGTAACAAATTGCTGAAATAAGGTTAAGAATGACCCATTGTAACAACGAGATGTACAAGACACTATGTTGAAAATGAACTTTACAACTTCAGGGTGTGAGGAGGGAGTAGTTGGGGAGGTGGGAAGGAAGGGATAGTAGGGAAAAAACAAAGGAGGAGGTAACAATGCTCAATAGGAAATGTCCTCATTATCTTACTCATGTAACTGTAACCCCTCTGTATAGTATTTTTACAATAAAAATATACAAAAAAACAAATGTGGCAATGTCATTCTTTCTGATGGAAGCAGAGCATTCTATTGTGTATATATAATAACTGATTTTTAAAATAAATAGATACTTCTCCAAGAAAGATATGCAAATGTCAGACAGCTACATGAAAAAGTTCTATGCATCCCCAATCACTCAGAACACACACATCAAAGCTAGAACATAATCACTCCGTATCTTTCATAGTGGCTAGTATAAAAAATCATGTTATGAGGTTGTGGGTAAATTGTAATCCTTGCATTTTGTTAGTTGGAATGCAAAATGATGATGACATTACAGAAAACAATATGAAAGTTTTTGATAAATTAATAGAACATCCATCTGATCCTGCAATCTCATTTCAGGGTCTTAAAACCAAAATCTGAAAATAAGATCCTAAAGATATATTGGCATTCTCATACTTCTTTTATGATATATACATATGTAATATAAATAATATACAATTTATTCACATCTACAAATGGATAGAGAAAATGTAGTATATGCATATGATAGAATACTATTTAGTCTTAGAAAAAGAATATAGCCAGGTACCATGGCTTATGCCTGTAATCCTAGCTACTCAGGAGGCTGAGATCTAAAGAGTTCTAAAGACCGGGGCAAGGAAGCCTATGAGACTCATAGCTCCAATTAACTACCAAAAACACCAAACAGGGAGCTGTGGCTCAAGTGGTAGAGCATTTGCCTCGAGCAGAAAGCTCAAAGACAGTGTCCAGGCCCTGAGTTCAAGCCCAGGATCAGCACACACATAGACACAAAAAAAAGAGTGAGTGAGTGAGAGAAACAAAGAAAGAAAAGAAAAGAATTTACAATTCTGCAACATACCACAACATGGATGGCCCTTGGAGATGGTGTATTAAATGATATAACTCAGTCACCGAAAGCCAAATTCCATGTATATAAAGTATCTAAAACAGTCAAATGTATAGAATGGAAGAGTAGAGTGATGGTTGTGCTCCACCACTGGGATACAGACATGCAGTTTCAGGAAGCAAGATGAATAAACACTAGAGAACTTTGTACATCTTACTATAGTCACAAGATGTATTTTACACTTAACATTTAAGAAGGCAGATCTCTTGTTAACTGTTCTTACTACAACAAAATAAAAATTTTAAAGGAGAATTCTCACAGAAAAAAAATATTTACAATTGAAATAAAGAATACTTAAATCTATTTAAAAATCTTATCACAGCTATACTAAAGAAATATGGAACTTATCTAAAAAAAGAGAACTTCATAATCTTCCTACACAATAAATTTAGGAAGATGAAATAAAAGTGGTGTTTTTTTGTTTGTGTTTTCCCCAGTCCTGGGGCTTGAATCCAGTGTCTACATGTTGTCTCTGAGCTTTTATAAACAAAGCTAATGCTCTACTACTTGAACCACAGCTCCATTTCTGGCTTTTTGGTGGTTAATTGGAAATAAGAGTGTCACAGACTTTCCTGCCCTAGCTGGCTTCTAACAGTGATCCTCAGATCTCATCCTCCTGAGTAGCTAGGATCATAGGAGTGAACCACTGGGGCCCAGCAAGAATAAGTTTGTGTTCACACTCATTCCTCATCCATGAAAGTTCACAGTATTTAAATTTTGCATCCATTCAGGTTAGAAGCAATAATAGACAATGTACAAGTGTGTAAGGTTTTAGAACAAGAGATCACATGTGTCAATGATTATGTATAAGACCCACTCACCTAGTATTTATTTTTGAAATTATAGTAAAAAGAAGTACAGGCACCAATTGTCCTTGTTAAAATAAGTGAAGGTAAAATAAGAAAATATCTTTTAAATTCTGAGAGCTCTGGCAAAGGTTGCTGGTGAGTCATAATAGTCCAGTGTGGATATGCTCAAATGATTCATAAATGGTGAAGCGTTCAGAGTGTAGTACCATATGGCCAAATAAGTGGAAAGAAGCAAAACTGGCCTGATCTTAAATAGTAACTTCTTTCATAGGTAAGGCCAGGAGACAGGCTCTTGTTCTGGGATTATAAATTGGTGTACAGCACTCACTTGAGATGTAGACTGTAAGAGAAATTCCATCATCTAATGTTTCAAAGTAGCATTAAAATATATGGGATAACTCAAACTTTAAAAGATCAAATTTATGTAAGAAAAAGCAAGAAAGAATATCTCTCAAGGAAATATTTTATTCCATGCAATTCAAAATTTTTCAAGGACTTTCTCTTAAAAATAAAAAAGTGAAATAGACTCATTGCTATTGCTCTTTTAGCATCACAACATAAACCAAGGAGAAATGTGTTTATTTTAATGGCAACCTTCATGTACTGAGAAGCTGAGCAAAGTGAATATCAATTAAAAACAAAAACAAAACCTAGAGCCCAAGAGACCAAATTCCAGTTTAACAACTTTCAGGTGTTCTAAGTAAGCTCAAGTATAATTTAATAAAAGAACTCAAGCAATGCAAGGGATTTTACAAAGACAACAACCAAAGTTGTGTATGGTTTCAGTCATTCAAAAGAAAATGTCAACCTGCAGTTAGCTATCTAATGCCATCTTTAGTGTACCAAAGCATAAGTAAGGAAATAGATCAGTTCAAAAAAAAAATGAAGAGAAATTATTACATGAAAAATCACCCCTTAAAGCTTGAGAAACAAAACTAAATCATACAATAATAAACTATTATTTCTTTATAGTTGACCAAAAACTGTTAATTTAAGACAGTGTGCTATCACATCAAATACATTATCTTTTTTAAAAATCATAGTATAGCCAGGCACCGGTGGCTCATGCCTGTAATCCTAGCTACTCAGGAGGCTGAGATCTGAGGATTGCGGTTCAAAGCCAGCCTGGGCAGGAGACTCTTATCTCCATGAGACTCTTATCTCCAATAAACCACTAGAAAACTGGAAGTGGCTCTGTGGTTCAAGTGGTAGAGTGCTCGCCTTGAGCTGAAGAGCACAGAGACAGCACCCAAACCCAAAGCTCACCCCACAAACAACCAAACAAAAAATCATAGTGTAATTTATTTACATTAGATTATTTCCTTGAAACATATATATTCTCAAGTATTTGGGGGCAGTATCTTACATAGAATTGGCATTCAATTAATATTTGTTAAATAAATTACTGGATCTTTTTCCACAAAAAGAATTATACATCATTTAGATAATAAACTCATAATTATGCATGGTCAACTTCATTAGGGCTTTTTGAAAATATAGTTCCGTTTTCATACTGTCCAAAATGTTGATACATGTGTCACTGTATGGGTGTTTAGTCACACAATATTCATATTCACTCATTTATATTCAATTATTCATGGACATCCAATAAATAGTTCCTTGTATTAGTCACTTTGTTGTTCTGGAAAAACAGAATAAAAGATGTAGGGCAGGGTTTGGGCACTTTTCTTCTCTGTAGCTCATGTTGTAGTATGAAAGATAGGAGTAATACCTAGAAGAAACAAGAAGGAAACACAGAAAAGGGGGGAAAGAAAAAGGATAAGGAGGAGGGAGAAGAAAAGAAGAAGGGGAAAGGAAGGGGAGGAGACTATCCCTATCAATGATCTTTAGGATTAATTCATTTAAACTTGTAAAAATCCCCTGAGACATTTCAATGGTAATCCCATTTTACAGTTGAGTAGAAAATTTCAGCAGCTTGTCCAAGATCTGATCATAGCAAGAGATATCTACCTCCTAAGGCCAAATACTCCAACACCCAAACAATTACAAAAATACAATGGTGTAAGACTCTAGGCATTCACACACAGTGAGATCTAATGAGGGCACTCTTAGAAGAGGAACACAAAGATGCATAGGTGCAGCTCATCTTATAAAATAACATTTTATCAAAATGAGCTCCAGGAAACTGAAACAAGAGGGTTTTTTTTGTTTTATTTTCTTTTTGTCTTGTTTGTTCATTGATCTGTCTTTGGGAGGGTAAGAGGAGGCACAGAAATGAAGGGACAAAGGGTGAACAAATGCAGCAATGGTACTCACTAGACATTATGTTGAAAATGAGCAACTGTAGATGGGAGGCAAAAGCTGGGAGAGAGTGAGGAAATGAGTGACAGAATCCAAAAGAAGTGAACTCTTAACCTGACCTCTGTAACTGTAACCGTTCTGTACAACACCTCTATAATAACAATTTTTAAGTACAATGGAAGAGTCAATAGATGGTTGAAACTGTGCATGCATCCACATACACACACACACACACACACACACACACACACACACACACACACACACACACACACACACACACACACACACACACACACACACACACCATAAGAAAAATGTCTCAAAGAAAGTGATTGCTGTACTTCGTCTTGAAAACTGCATCAGGTTTACCAGAGATAGAAAACAGGAAGTGGGATAAAACTGTGATGTGGTTTACAATAGAGAGGGCAAGTCTTCATTTATGTACAAACAAAATTAATAACAAGTAAATAACTACAATCTTTCCCTTTCTCCTTACCATCACAAATACTATAAACATATAGTCTATAAGACATTCACAGCTATAAAATACATCTAGACTCTTTACTATTAAATAAGGGGGAGAAATGTACATCTAGAATCAGTAGCATGCAATATACACAGCTTTGCTAACAATATAACTTCACAGAAACATAGGAGCCTCGAAATCTTGCGTACTTATGAAGTTCCAGCTCTGAGCACATAAAAAGAAAGATCTAAGAAAGACTATGATGCCATGAACCAATGACTCATGCCTCTCATCCTAGCTCCTCAGGAGGCTGGGATCTGATGATCATGGTTCAAAGCCAGCCGGGCAAGAAAGTCCATGAGACTCTTGACTCCAATTAACCACTGATAAAAGGTAAAAGTGGCTCAAGTAGTAGAGTGCTAGTCTTAGGCAAAAAAATCTCAGGGGCAGTGCCCACATCCTGAGTTTAAGCCCATTTATATATATATATATATATATATATATATATCCAGTATTGTTCTAAAAAATAATATAAATAAATGTATAAATGCATCTTTTATAGATGTTTCTTAAAGTAAGGCTGGATATAGTGACACAGACCTTTAATCCTGGGCTTGGGAGGGTGAGACAAGAGGATGAAGAGATTCAGAGCAGTCTAAGCTACAGAGTAAGGTTGTTTTAAAAAAAAAAAAAAAGCAACAGTAAAAAGAAGATAAAAATGAAAGTAAGATAAAAATAAACTGAAGGTTTGCTAAAAATTCAAAACGAATTTTACTCTGAGATTTTTTTTTGTTTTTTTGTTCATTTGTTTTTTGGTCTGGTCATGGGGCTTGAACTCTGGACCTGGGCACTGTCCCTCAGCTCTTCAACTCAAGGCGAGTGCTCTACCACTTGAGCCACAGCGCCACTTCCGGCCGTTTTTTTTCTGCTTATGTGGTGCTGAGGAATCGAACCCAGGGCCTCATGCATGCAAGGTAAGCGCTCTACCACTGAACCATCTTCCCAGCCCTACTCTGAGAATTTTAATGACAAATCCAGTAAGAGAAACACAATTATTTATTCAATATACAGTTTTCATTACCAACAACAAAAACAGACCAATAATTGTCAAGAAATAAAACTAGCCCGGCTAAACGTAACAGGAAAATATGCAAAATATGCAAAAGTGTTAACATCTCTATATTGAAAACTATAAAACATCCCTGGCAAAAACAAAAGAATAACCCAATAAGTGGAGACCCAGACTGTGGTTATGCAATAGGAAATTCAAATTAAAAACCATACTAACACTTCACAAATCCAGAGTCAATGTAATTCCAGTCAAAATTCTAGAATTTATGAAATGCATATGCTATAGAAGCGCCAGGTTTGGAAGTTTTACAGTACAAATTATAAGAATGATGAGCTACAGCTCCATCTCACAACTCACACAAAACTTAGTTTGAACAGATTATGATCAAAAACTCAAACACAGCAAGGTACCAGTGGCTTACACCTATAATCCTAACTACTTAGGAGGAGGATCTCTGAAGATAGTGCTTTGAAGCCCGCCCTGGCAGATAAATCTGGCTCAAGTAGTAGAGTTACTAGCACTCAAGGAAAACGCAAAGCAAAAATGAAAGGCCCCATGTTCAAGTGTTAGTACTGGCGCACACACAAAAAATGTAAAACCAAAAGCTTGAAACAATTAACAATAGCTCTTCTAAGAGTCCTACCTCTGTGTCCAAGGTCTTCCGTGCCGACTACTGTCTTCAGGACCTTGCAACCATGAGGTTTCCTCTTCCCAACTTCAATCGCCTTCCAGTCTTCCCTCCAAACATCATTCTCTCCAGTTACCATAACTGGAGTGTTAGCGGTTTTCTTGACCACTTACTTGCTCTCACAGATAATCACTGCTATTTAGATTTGACTAATTTAACTCTTTGCAGGCAATCTAAATTTCTAAATTCCTAGACACTGCTTTAGTAGGCCCCTTATATCCTGCACAAACACTAAATTTGCTGTTTTATACTTTATAAATGAACCATCCATTTATGCTTTGTTACTGTTTCTATGAGTATTAGAAAATAGATTGCATTTACAAAAAAAAGCAGGAACTCTCTTTTCAGAAATTAAACTCCATACCACTTCCTACAGTGCTATTTATGGTCATCAACGAGGAAGAATAAAGCATCTTTATCCATCAATGAAGGCTGCTTTCTGCATCCTTTCTCTGTGTACCTAGAAGGTCACAGCTGGAAGCTGAATACCACTGAATCTGAAAGCAGTTTTCATGTGATGAGGCCTATGGCATGCATGGGGAGTCTTGAAATCATCTCTTACTTGGCTATGGCTGGAAACTTTTCATGAATTGCTTACCGAATTGTATTCATATGGGCAAGCACTTACATTGTACAACCTAATCACTACTCCCTGGTTTGATGGCTCAACAGCCAGACATAGGTAATACATCTCTAATTGCAGCCCGACTGTACTAACTCTGGCTGCCTTCATAGCAGCACTAGGTACAGATTCATCATTTCCCTTTAAGAGGGTTTTCTGCTTGGTTTTGCTGGGATTTTGAACATCTGGTTGTTTGTCACCAGATCAGGAGGACAGATTTGAATTACATTTTTGATAATAAATGACAGGGGAACAGTCCTTAAAAATATGAAAGTTTTGAGCAGAAAAGAAACTGTGCTTTGTCTCCAGATTTGAAAATGTGCATTCCTTTCTGCAACTCTACTTCTTAAGACATGAAGGAAGTGGAAAGTAAAATGAGAGGGCAGCTGTTTTCAACTGAAGCATTAAAGGTTTCTTGAGGTCCTTTCAGGAATAGGTAGGGATAGGGAGGAATTGGTGGATTTCTCAGGGTCTGCTTCAAGCCTCCAATCCTTCTAACATTCCCTCTTCAAGTAGGCCTTTTTGCCTTCAGTGACAGACTTACTTTGAAATGAATAAAGTTAGGCTTCAAAGGACCTCACTTCCACAGACCCTGCTAAGATCCTAGCAAAGTAGTCAGAGGCCTTAAGTTATATGCAACTTATAAAAAGTAAAGAATAAATAAATAAATTATGGGAGCAGTGGCTCATACCTATAATCCTCACTATTTAGGAGATTGAGCTCTGACAATTGTAGTGTGAAGCCAGACAGGAAGAAAATTCTGTGAGATCCTAATCCCCAATTAACCAGAAAGCCAAAAGTAGAGCTGTGGTTCCAGAATGTTAGAGCTCTAGAGTGTTACGCTTGAACACAAATGCTCAGGGAGAGTGTCCAGGCCCTGGGTTCAAGCCCCAGGACTGGCAAAAAATAAATAAACCTTAACCAATTTACAGAAAACAGCTGTCTCCTTGCATTCTAATTTACACTTTGTCATGGTTTGAATACTGATGCTATTGCCTAGAGTTCCATAAAGTAAAAGATTGGTGCTCACAGTGGCACCATTGGGAGGCACTAAAACCTTTAAGCAGTGGGCCATTATGTGAAATCCTCACGTAGTTGGGATCCTGCCCTCAAAAGGGCTTGTCAGGCTCCACTATCTTCTTCCTTGACTGCTGCCTGGCTTGTCAGTATGTGGTTTGTGTACCATTTAGTCCTGCCATGATGGACCAGCCATGACAGAGGCCCAAAAGAATGAAACCCAATGCTGCAGTGGGACTCCAGAAACTCCAGAAACAAAACAGCCTTTACTTTTTAAAAGTTAATTGCTTCAGGCACACTATATTATAGAAATATAGCATTGATTACTATACTTTTATTACATTTTGCTATGTCAGTCCTCATGCCTAGTCTGTTTACCAAGATGAGATTAGAAAGAAATTTGGAGACAGAATTTTTTGGGTTAGCAGGACATATATGTGAAGCTGATGATCATGTCTACCTAGGGATGAGGTATTGTTAGCTATCCCATTTATAAGATAGTCTCATCATTCACTATGACCCACACATCATGACACAGAGCACAGGCCAGGAAGCTAAACATGTCCTACAGAAGGTGCAGAAAGTGCAGAAAGCCAGAAGTTAGTTTGTGTTCGCTAAGTCAAACAGGTGAGAACAGCAGACCTCTCAGTTCTCATCTTTGCTTACTGTAGATTATAAGCTCTGCACTTACAGAAGATGAGGAAAAATAATCAGTGAATAAGTTCATTAACAAATTAATCATATATGATTGAATGGTGATTTTTATTATAAAAAATCAAGGCAGAGAGAGAGAGAGTAAGATCAGACTTCGAAATTTGAATAAAAGTGCTGAAGAAAAGGCTTATTAACTTATTAGTAAGTACATGTTGTGCAAATTTAATTATGTATGTATAGTAAATATATAGTTATATATAAGTATATATGTTTATATAAATATATATAGTTATATATATATAAGTATATATGTTTATATAAGTATATATAGATATATAAGTGTATATACTTGCATATAACTATATATAAACTGTATAATATATAAATGCATGAACACATATATAACTACATATGGTTATATATCATTCTATAATAAATATAATAGTTATATAACTATATCTATTTATTACTTATAATAAATATAAATATGCATGTATTGTTATATATTATATTAATATATGTTTTTTATTAAATAAGCTTTTTATTGTGAAAATACTATACAGAGGGGTTACAGTTACATGAGCAAGGTAATGAGTTCATTTCTTATATAACATTGTTGCCTCCTCTTTTGCTTTTCCCCAACTATCCTGCCCTCCCACCTCCTCAACTACACCCCTTTACCCCCAACCTCCCCACCCCGCCTAAATTGTGAAGTTTGTTTTTCAACATAGTGTCTTGTACATCTCATTATTGCAATGGGTCAATCTGTATCCCTATTTAAACATTTTGGTTTTTTCCTTCCCCTCCCCAAATTATACCAACATCAAATACAGTGAAAACAGGGGTTATACCGTGGGAGAAGGACATACAAAGAAACAAAAAAAATCACATGGTACCTTATAAATACATTAGAAACAACAGCAAGGCAGAAAAAACTACTTGTGTCCCTATCTTGGGGTTCATTTTACTTAACATCATCTTATCTGAGCTTTTCTGCTTGTCCCAGATATATACTAGTTATTGCAAATAAGGGAAACCATGGGACCTATGTTTCTTTGGGCCTGGCTTACTCCAATTAATATAATTTTTCCAGGTCTTTCCATTTCCTAACAAATGGGCGATGTCATTCTTTCTGATGGAGGCATAGATTTCCATAGTGTATGTATATGTGTGTGTATCACATTTTCTTTTTTTTTGGAGGGGGGGTGTTCCGGTCGTGGGGTCTGAACTCTGGGCCTGGACGCTGTCCCTCACCTCTTCAGTTCAAAGCTAGCACTCTACCACTTGAGCCACAGCGCCACTTCTGGCTTTTTTCTTTTTGCTTATGTGGTGCTGAGGAATCGAACCCAGGGCCTCAGGCATGCAAGGCAAGTGCTCTACCACTGAGCCACCTTCCCAGCCCCATGTATCACATTTTCTTGATCCGTTCATCTACTGAGTGGGATCTGGATTGGTTCCATATCTTAGCTATGGTATGCTATATATAATATAATGTATTACATGTGCACATTTATATTTATTAATAATGATATATGCATATTTATATTTGTTATATGTAGTTGTATACATTTATATTAATAAATATATAATTATATATAATGTTTATATATAATAATCTGGTATTAGCTTAAAATATGATAAGGATTTTTATTTCATGCTTTCTTTTTTTATGGTGAGAATACCATACACAGGGGTTACAAGTACATTTCTTTTTTTTTTTTTTTTTTTTTTGGTCGGCCGTGGGGCTTGAACTCTGGGCCTGGGTGCTGTCCCTCAGCTCTTCAGCTCAAGGCGAGCGCTCTACCACTTGAGCTACAGCACCACTTCCAGTTTTCTGGTGGTTTTATTGGAGTTAAGAGTCTCACGGTCTCTCCTGCCCGGGCTGGCTTTGAACCGCGATCCCAGCCTCCTGAGTAGCTAGGAACAAGTACATTTCTTATCAAGGATTTTTATTTCTTGAATTTAACTTGTGAGTTTGAAAATTTTTATTAGAAATCATTATAATTCAATAAACTTTTATAAGAACAATAAAAATAACAAACATTAAACAGAGATGTTTTATTAATGTGCTGAAATAATGGAAAAATATACCTGAAATGTGGCAAATACTGGCAAATATAAAAAGCAGTTGACCATTCCATTCTGCTAGATCAATGGATAGTCTGCTTGATCAGTGATCAATTGACATTATTAACAGAGTAGAAAGATACCCTACAAAATAGAAAAAACTTCTTGCAAATTGTCTAGAGATTAATATTAAGACTATATTTTATTTATTTTTTTACATTTATTTTTTTATTGTGAAAATACTGTACAGAGGGGTTACAATTACATGGGCAAGATAATGAGTACATTTCTTATCAAGCATTATAGCCTCCTCCTTTGTTTCCCCTTCCCATCCTTTCCTATCCTCCCCTCGCCCCCCACCTAATCCTCCTCCCCCCCCCACCAAAGTTGTAAAGTTCATTTTTCCACATAACGACTTATACATCTCATATATTTTAAAAGCTCATATCCCCCCCCCCAAAACCAAACAATCCACTTAAAATAAGCAAAGAGCTCATATTTATCATTCTAGTTACTCAAAAGGCTAAAATCTAGAGGATTGCAGCTCAAACCCAGCCTGGCTAGGAAAGTTTGCAATACTCTATCTCCAAAACAACCATCAAAAAACAGAGCTGGAAGTATGGGTCAAGTACTAGACAGTCAAGTAAGAAAAGCTAAGTGAGCACAAAACTCTGAATTCAAACCTCAGTATCATCTAAAAAAAAAGGCAAAGACAAATGGGATATGAATAGACATTTCTCTAGAGACGGTATACAAATCGCCAATCATCACATGAAAAAGTATTCAACATCATATAATAATTAAGAAAACACAAATGTAAGGCCCCACCTTACATCGGCTAAGAAAGGTATAACCAAAGAACACAAAATGAGTGTTCACAAGGATTTGTGGAAATAAAAAACCTTGCTAGTAGAAATGTGAAATGATTGCAGCCACTACATAAAATGTCATGCTCACTTCTCAAAAACTTAAAGCTAGAATTACTGTATGACCCAGAAATTCCACCTCTGGTATTTAATATAGCCAAATGAATTAAAGCCAAGACTTGACTAGAACATCGATGCTCACAGATTATTATTCACAATTGCCCAATGTAGAAACCACCCAAATGTTCAACAGATGAATGAATAGGCACTATGGGACAGGCACATCCAAAGGCCTATTCCTCTGTGAGGAAAAAAAAGACAGATATTTCTGACACATGTTTTGTGGATGAACCTTACACTAACTGAAATAAGCCACTCAGAAAAGATTCAGAAAAGTCTCCTACAGTACTTAGATTTTTAGAAAATAGAATTGTGGTTGGCAGGGACTGGGGAAAAGAATAATGGGGAGCTAGAGAACAAAAGTACAAAGTTATAATTAGGAAAAACAAAAGAGTTCCAGAGATTGATAGTAGTGATGGTAGCACAATATTGCTAGCATACTTACTATCACAGAACCTAACATTATCCATGGTAAGATGACAAATTTTAGCCAAACACTTGATTCATGACTATATTCCTAGTTATCAACTTCAGGACAGTGGTTTGGAGCCAGCTTGGATGGACAGAAACCATGAGCCAGCCAAAAGAAAAGAAAAAGAAAAAAAGAAGTGGAAGTAGAGTTTAAATTGTAAAGTATCTGCCACGAGCACTTATAAAGTGCTTAATTTTTGCTAATTCTCCCTCTTCTGTACATTTAGATGGTAGAGGGTCATCGGCCAGATGTTCTAGGACAATGAGGCTAGTTGTCAGGAGACAGAAGACAATACCCAGAGGTGCTACAGGAAATGTAAGGTTGATTGAAACATGTTAACAGGGAAGATAACAGGAGAGAGAAACTTACTTGTAAAGTGCTCATGTCTCAAGTCCAGTACCAGTATTTAAAAAAGATGGTAAACATTACCTCATGTATTCTTAGCCATAATTTTAATGAAATACTTATCATCAAAAACATAGCTGAGGGGCTGGGAAGGTGGCTCAGTGGTAGAGCGCTTGCCTTGCATGCCTGAGGCCTTGGGTTTGATTTCCTCAGCACCACATAAGCAAAAAGAAAAAAGTCGGAAGTGGTGCTGTGGCTCAAGTGGTAGAGTGCTAGCCTTGAGCTGAAGAGGTGAGGGACAGCGCCCAGGCCCAGAGTTCAGGCCCCACGACCAGACCTCTCCCCAAAAAATAGCTAAAACATCTGTAAGATTTAAGCCAGATAGATAGATAGATAGATAGATAGATAGATAGATAGATAGATAGATAGATAGATAGATAGATAGATAGATAGATAGATAGATAGATAGATAGATAATGTAGATCTCTATGCCTTCATAAATGATATCACAGGAGCTGTGACAATTTTAAAAATCCATTATTTTATCTCCCTGCATATAAACGCCAATGATAAAATAATCTTAATCTACAATGATGTTTAAAATTAAAAGGAAGCATTTGCCTGGGGCAGTTTGAATTAGTCCTTCAAACCTTTAACATCTTACATACTGTTTTCTACTTCCTTATATACATTTTGACAGCTTCTTTTCCACAAAGTAGATCCATTTCATCTTTACTGGGTGAAGAACTCGCCTTCTTAGCAAAACATTATCAGCACTTCCAGCCTCTCTTTCCACTTTGATGTTGTACAGTTTGCAATAGGCCTGGGATCTACACAACTAGCTGTAACTTGCAGTAATAATCTCCTCCCATTCTCCATGCTTGATTTTAATTCCTCCGACAGACTCCTGCCTTGTGAAGGAATGTGAAGCTGATAAACGTTCAACTTTCATGTCGTTACTCTTGTCTCACTATCAAAGATCCTCAGCATCAACAGTCACTTGTCCTGTTGTGAAGAGCATAGACCCAGCACTTCACACTGTGTACAGATGGCTTCTTCATCTTCTCCCATTGTTCCTACTGTGGAATGACTTATTCCCTACATTCTGTATATACTCTCTATCTGTGCTACTTTTCCCTCTTCTGATGAACACTTAGATAATAAAGGGTCAGGATCCAGCTGTGCTAGGCCAACGAGGCAGGAGACAAAAGACAACACTCAAAGGTGTCACATGAAATATAAGATTGACTGAAAGGTACTAACATGGAAATTAACAGTAGAGAGAAACTCACTAACAAAGAGGGGCCAGTGGGAGTGTGTACAGTCCAGCGGCATGGCTGCTCCAGAGGTCTCAGGTGAAGTAGCAACTAGACTCACACAAGAGGTCCACAAGTGTTTCAGACCCTGGGGTTCCAGGTACTGGCAAGGTGTGAACAAAGGCTCCACAGCCATTGACTCCAAAGCTCCGAGCTGCAAGTCCTTGCCTTTTTCTGGTTTTAGGAAGTGTTCCTATTAGCTTCTGGGCCTAGGGACTTATGTCCTTTAAATGAAGGAGGTTGGTGGACAAAGATTGAGAATGAAGATGGATGAATGGCATCTGCACTTGTTAGTACAGTGAGTCCCTGAACAATATTATGCAAGCATTTGATAAATATAGAAAGTGTATAATGCTAAGGCTTTTGCTGAAATAAACAGAGTTGTGCTGTCAACCTTCTCTCCATCTCTTTCATCGACCTCTGGCTCTCATTGTCCTGCTCGTGCTGCGGGTGGACCAGGGCACGCAAGGAGCTCCAGGGACCAATGATGCAACTCAGAAGGTAGCAAGAAATGTGTGCCAGGAAGTGACGTTGTGGTTCAAGTGGTAGAGTGCTAGCCTTGAGCAAAAGTAGCTCAGGAACAGGGCCCACATCCAGAGTTCAAGCCCTAGGACAAAAACTAGAAGTGTGTGCAAGCCAACCAGCAATGCTGCTTAGAAGTTCCATGGCTGCTTCTTAACAAAGAGTACTGAAAGAGGTGTTTCTGGTGAGGGGCTGTCCGCACTGGCTCATTAGCTGGCTCATTAGCTTGCACAGTTCAGCACTAAGGAAGTTCCTTAGCATGTGTACAGGGAGGCGGATTCCCTTCACAGTTCTTCACGAATACCAATGTCACTTTGTAGAATTCCCATGTGCTTGCAGAGATTAATTTATCTAGACATTCTAGTCTAGTCTTATTTAGATTGTCTTTTATTTAGTGAGAACCTTAGAAAGGGAGATGACAAATGTGGCAAACAGAAATGCCATCCAGGTATGGACATTTTAAAAATACCTAGGCCACCATACCCAACCAATTGCTAGGGCTTACAGCACAAATGAAAAGCTTATGTTCACCTGAAAGCATACAAATTGGGTACAAAAAAAACTGAGCCCAAAATTTGGCAGAATAAAAAGTTCTAAGTCCAGGGATCTCAACTTATAACTAGTGCTCTACAGGAACCAATAACATGTAGACCAGTGCTTGAATCACAGTGGATGACTAACAGAGCAACTTCTTGATGTAAGCAAAGCTAAAACAATTTTCTCTGGAACACAGAGAATATTCTGTTCACACAAAAGAAAATTTTCTCAGGGTGTTCATCTTATTTTCTGTTTCAATTTTCTCTGTTCACACAACAAAGTCTTAAGCTGACCACACATTAAGGATCATTGGAATCATATAACTAACACAAAGAATACCAATTTGAAAAGAAAGACTATTGGTCACTGCAGGAATATGGTAGACATGTTGTAGACAAGTTATTTTTATGTATCTTAGCCTAATATTATTTTTATTGAATATGTTTTTATTACCATTGAACTTATTTTTCTTTTCAGAAAACGTTTGTGCTGCCTATACTCTGTGTCTGATACACCATAGGAACTCAAAAGCAATGTGAATGAATTTGTAAGTGAGTAAATGTACAAAAATCTATGAACATGAAGAAATAATTCCTGAGCTACCAAATTTGTAAATTTTACTCTATTAAGTAAAAGAATTAGCAGTATAATTATAAATATTTCACAATATACCTCCAAGCCTAAATTCTCAACTATATATTTCTATTTCTACTATTCAAATTATATTAGCATTGCAAAACATTGAAATGACTAAATCTCAGATTTAGCACTTTTATCATTTTTAATTTCAGGTTTGTCGCCTTAATTTTTGCAGTAAAAATCAAGTAGGATAAACACACTTATTTTCCACTTGCAGATTAAGTCCTGTGAAAAGTATGCAGGCATTTAAATATGCCATCTGGTACCAAAAAAGCCATATGGAATAATCAGCCTTCACAGCACTTGAAATTCCTATATAGCCCTTAGTTTGAAAGGTAACTAGAGAAAATATAGATAGCAGGCTGAGCATCTACTTTCCATAGGAATAGCTAGTTTACAAACAAGCTTAACACAGAAATTATCCTGGTGAGACAAAACATACAACCAGGAGCTTTTGATGATGGAGATGTGGAATCAGAGATTGAAACAACCCAGAGCTCAGACACACTAGGTGAACAAGACATTAGAAAGTGGATCCACAGAAAAACTTTAAAATCTCACAAATATGCCTCTCCTACATGGAGCTATCAGAAGAGGCTCTTCTCTTCTATACCAATAAGCTCTGTTGTTAACTCAGTAAACATTTGTTGTTTTTATTAAATACTTTTTAATGCAAGGTTCACATCAAATCATTATATTTACTCACTCATGCTGCAGTCTTAAAAACCCAACATCCTTCAGTGAAATCCAAGTTAAGCAGAAAAAGTCATGTTAATACAAGGAACTTAAAACAGAGTATGTTGGAAATGAACTTTATAACTTGGGGGGAGGATTTGGGGGGGAGAAGAAGGAGGGAGGGGTAACAATGTTCAACTAGAAATGATTGTACTCATTATCTCTTGTATGTATCTGTAATCCCTCTGTACATCACCTTGACAATAAAATTAATTAAACAACAGAGAATACCATCTTTAAATATTCAGATTTTCACCTGTTCTTCTTAGAAATATTTTCATCTTCTCTCAAATGTTACATTAGTAGTATGTGCAATCCCTTTGCAATGACTGATTTCGCTTTCTTTTGTTTTTATTGTGAAAATACCGTACAGAGGGGTGACAATTACATGGGCAAGATAATGAGTACATTTCTTATCAAGCATTGTAGCCTCCTCCTTTGTTTTCCCTTCCCATCCCTTCTCATACCCCACCTGCCCCCCTTACCTCATCTTCCCCCCTTCCCCCACCCCTGACCAAAGTTGTAAAGTTCATTTTCAACATAACCACTTGTATATCTCATTGTTGCAATGGGTCCACCTGTATCCCTATTTAAATGATTTGTTTTTTCCCTTCCCCTCCACAAATTATACCAACATCAAATACAGTGAAAGTAGGGGTTATACTGTGGGGAGGGCCATACAAAGCAACAAAAAATTATCTTATAAATATGTTAGAAACAATCACATGAAAGAAAAAAACATTTGAATACTTATCTTGGGGTTCATTTCCCTAACATCAACTTATCTGACCTTTTCTGTTTGACTCAGCCATATACAAATTATTCTAAATAAGGGAAACCATGGGACCTATGTTTCTTTGGGCCTGGCTTACTTCATTTAATATAATTTTTTCCAAGTCTTTCCACTTCCTAATAAATGGGGCAATGTCATTCTTTCTGATGGAGACATAGAATTCTGTTGTGTATACATACCACATTTTCTTGATCCATTCATCTACTGAGGGGCATCTGGGTTGGTTACATAGCTATGGTGAATAATACTGTGGTAAATATAGTTGTGTTGGTAGTGTGTTCTTGTTTGTGATCATTTGGGTAAATGCCCAAAAGTGGGATTGCTGGTCATAGGGGAACTCTATGTGAAGTCTATTGAGCAACCTCCATACTGCTTTCCAAAGTGATTGAACAAGGTTACACTCCCACCAACAATGCAGTAAGGTTCCCTTCTGTCCACATCCCCTCCAGCATCTGTTGCTATTAGAGTTCTTGATTATAGCCATTCTAACTGGAGTGAGGTGGAATCTCAATGTTGTTTTGATTTGCATTTCTTTTATGGCTGGAAAGTTTGGGCATTTCTTCATATGTCTATTGGCCATCCTTCTTTCCTCTTCAGAGAAGTTTCTCTTTAAGTCTTTAGCCCACTTATTTATTGGGCAGTTGTTTCTTTGAAGATTTGTTGTTGGGGGATTTAATTTTTTGAGTTCCAGGTATATTTTAGATATGAGACCCTTGTCCATTGTATGGCTAGTGAAGATCTTCTCCCAATCCATGGGCTTTCTATTGCTCTTGCTAGCTATGTCCTTTGCCATGCAGAAGCTCTGCAACTTCATGCAATCCCACTTGTTCAACCTTTCTTTGATTTGTTGTGTTTCTGGGTCTCTATTAAGAAAATTTTGGCCTGCACCAGGGAGACCTAGGGTTTCTCCTATTCCATCCTGTCATGTTTTCAGAGTGTCTGCTTTGACTCTGAGGTCTTTGATCCGTTTGGAGTTGATTCTGGTGCAGGGTGATATATAAGGATCTAGCTTTAGTTTTCTACAAGTAGTTAACCAATTTTGCCAGCACCATTTACTGAAGAGGCTGTCTTTCTTCCATTCTATCTTTTTAGCTCCCTTATTGAGGATTAGATGGATATAGGTCTTTAGATTCATTTCTGGGTTTTCAATTCTATTCCATTGGTCCTGAGGTCTGTTCTTGTGCCAGTACCAAGCTGTTTTGATTACTATGGCTTTGTAGTAGAGTTTGAAATTTGGTACTGATATTCCTCGAGCACTGTTCTTTCTCTTTCTTTGCTATGTAACTGAGATAAAACCTAAACATGGGCTTGTAGAAATAGTAAAAACTTTCACCCATGAGGATACTATGTTCCTTTAAGAGTGTTTGCTGGTCATGGTAGCAGATTTGTGCAAAGTTATATATACACTTTCAGCTGGACACTTACAATACTATCCAAATAATTTAAGATAAAAGATGCAATCTGTGATCATGCACTTGGAGACATTAAGTCAATACCATGTGATTTATTAGTGTTTGTCAGTGCTCAGGGAAACTGGCCATTTGAGTTATCTTCCCAACCTTCCATCAGAGAAACAAATAAAACTTACACCTACCAGAGATGAATAAGACTAAAGATTTAACCATTTTAAACAAAGCACGAGATCATGAATTACTGATAACATACACTATTTTTAAAGGGCCCCATCTCAACCCAAATGTGATGTTTCTCATCAAAACACAGGGAGTATATCGTATTGGTAGATTTGTTTCTCTTTATATATAGCAGCATTTATTGAGCTGTTTTTCAATTTGACAGCACAAGGAACTGAGACACAGATGACACAGATGTCTAATCTTATAGGGAAAGAGAAGGTGAGAAACAGAGAAACCAAGACAGAATACATTAATGATAGTTCCAGTTCTTCATGTGCAGTATTTTCTATGACAAGTAATCTATCAGAGAAATCTCTAGTTGTGGTCTATAGTGAACTTGCAAACAAAGAAAGTCAAAGCATAAAATTACTGGAGAAAAGACTCAAGTTGTTAAATTAGTGGATAACAAAGACAAAAATGACTCCCTTTGGATTCATTTTTATAATATGTATCACTGTATTTCAAATTTATTTTTCTGTCTAATCTGTTTAGAAAATAGCTTAGCTCTTCTAAAGAAAATCATTTGACGATAGCTTTAAGAAATTACTAGATGAAAATCAAAGAATGGTTGGACAAATGGGATTACATGAAATTGCAGAACTTCTGCATGGCAAAGGACATAGCTAGAAAGAACAATAGAAAGCCCACAGATTGGGAAAAGATCTTCACTAGCCATACAACAGACAAGGGTCTCATATCTAAAATATACTTAGGACTCAAAAAATTAATCCCCCAACAACAAATTCTCAAAGAAACAACTGCCCAATAAATAAGTGATCTAAAGGCTTAAAGAGAAACTTCTCTGAAGAGGAAATAAGAATGGCCAATAAACACATGAAGAAATGCTCAACTTCTCTAGCCCTAAAAGAAATGCAAATCAAAACAACATTGAGATTCCTCCTCACCCCAGTTAGAATGGCTATAATCAAGAGTACAGGTGGACCCATTGCAACAATGAGATGTACAAGACGTGATGTCGAAAAATGAACTATAATATGAACTCTAATATAACTATAAAATGAACTCTAATAACAACAGATGCTGCAGGGGTTGTGGACAGAAGGGAACCTTACTGCATTGTTGGTGGGAGTGTAAACTTGTTCAACTACTTTGGAAAGCAGTATGGAGGTTCCTCAAAAGACTTCACATAGAGCTCCCCTATGACCCAGCAATCCCACTTTTGGGCATTTACCCAAATGTTTACAAACAAGACCACACTAAAGCTACCAGCACAACTATGTTTATTGCAGCATTATTTACCATACCTAAGATATGGAACCAGCCCAGATGCCCTTCAGTAGAGGAATGGATCAAGAAAATGTGGTATATATACACAATGGAATTCTATGCCTCCATCAGAAAGAATGACATTGCCCCATTTGTTAGGAAATGGAAAAACTTGGAAAAAATTATATTAAGTGAAGCAAGCCAGGCCCAAAGAAACATAGGTCCCATGGTTTCCCTTATTTGCAATATCTAGTATATGTATGAGTCAAGCGGAAAAGGTCAGATAATGTGATGTTAGGAAAATGAATCCTTAGATATGTATTTTAACGTTTTTTCCTTTCATGCATTTGTTTCTAATGCATTTATAAGGTTATCTCTTTGTAGCTTTGTATGTCCCTCTCCCACAGTATATCCCCTGCTTTCACTATATTTGATGTCAGTATAACTTGTAGAGGAGATGGGGAAAAACAAGTCGTTTAAGGATACAGGTGGACCTGTTGCAACAATGAGAAGTACAAGTTGTCATATCAAAAAGGAGCTTTATAATGTTGGTGCGGGGTGGGGGGGATGAGGGGGGAATCGGGGAGGATTGGGGGGGGAGGCTGGGAAGGGATGTGAAGGGTAAACAAAGGAGGAGGCTGCAATGCTTGCTAAGAAATGTACGCATTAACCTGCCCATGTAATTGTAACCCCTCTGTACAGTGTGTTCACAAAAAAGAAAAAGAAAAAAAAGAAAAAAAGAAAAATGAACTTTACAACTTTGGCGGGGGTGGGGGAGGGGGGGAGAAGGAGGGAGATGGGAAAGGATGGGAAGGGGAAACAAAGGAGGAGGCAACAAAGCTTGATAAGAAATGTACTTATTACCTTGCCCATGTAATTTAACCCCTTTGTATGGTATTTTTACAATAAAAAAATAAAAAATAACTTAAAATAATTTTTTAAAGATATCTAATAACAACAGATGCTGGAGGGGATGTGGCCAAAAGGGAACCCTACTGCATTGTTGGTAGAAGTGTAAATGTATTCAATCACTTTGGAAAGTATTATTGAGGTTCCTGAAAAGACTACATATAGAGCTTCTTATGACCCAGCAATCCCACTTTTGGTCATTTACCTAAATGATCACAAACAAAGCCATACTAAAGCTACCAGCACAGCTATATTTACCACAGCATTATTCACCATAGCTAAGATATGTAACCAACACAGATGCTCCTCAGTAGATGAATGGATCAAGAAAATGTGTTATATATGTATGTATATGTACACACACACACACACACACACAAAATGGAATTCTAGGTCTCCATCAGAAAGAATGACATCGCCCCATTTGTTAGGAAATGGAAAGACTTGGAAAAAAATTTTATTAAGTGAAATAAGCCAGACCCAAAAAACGTAGGTCCCATGGTTTCCCTTATTTACAATAACTAGCATATGACTAAGACAAGCAGAAAAACTCAAAAGCTATATACATATGACCATATAAGATGGTGCTAAACAAGATGAACCCCAAGATAGAGACATAAGTGGTTTTTCCTTCTTGCTGTTGTTTTTAATGTACTTATAATATTCCATGTGATTTTGTTTCTTTTATATGTTCTTCCCCCATGGTATAAGCCCTGTTTTCACTATATTTGATTCCAGTGCCCTTTATCTTGTATATACATTTTTCTAATTTGGGGAGGGGAAGGGAAATAACAAAATGCTGAAATAAGGGTACAGGTTGACCCACTGTAACAAATGTGATATACAAGAAACTATGTTGAAAATGAACTTTACAACTTTGGTGTGGGGAAAAGTTAGGGAGGTGGGAGGGAAGGGAAGATAGGGGAAAAGCAAAGGAGGAGATAACAATACAATAGGAAATGTACTCATTATCTTACTCATGTAACTGTAACCCCCCTGTACACTATTTTTACAATGAACGCACACACACACACACACACACACACACACACACACACATATATATATATATATATATATATATATATATATATATATATATATATATATTACTAGTTGAATTTGTTTTAATTCCATGAAGAGAAAAGAGTCATTCTTTGGGAATGAGAGAACAGGTCTGGGCTGAAGGGGAGTCTCTGAGATGCCTCCACATGTATGTTGATGTTCTTGCACAGCCAAGGAAAGACCTTTTGGGATAGGTTCCAAGTGAAGATGTAGGTAGAATGTGCCAGAAACTTTGCTGGTCCTACCACTAGATGGGAATCAAAAGTGCCTTACTTTTTTCTTCAAGATCACATGATTAATAGCTCATGAGGATTAACTACTGTAACCCACTAGAGGCCATGGTAGGATGAACAGTGCATAATTTATTGGCTAAGATCCATATAATCAACAAGTGGAGCTTTTTACAAATTTGATGTACTGTAATAAATAACACATGATCTCCCTTTCTATATAAGGCATTTTATATAAGACGTGGCAAGTCAACAGTACAGAAAGCATACTAAATAAATTAACTTTTCCAAAGGTAGATGTTTTCACTATGACCCCCTTATATTTATCTTTATTACTGACTTCATCTGTGAGAGGTTAACTTATCTCCAAGAATGTGAGTGTAAGGAACAATCACTAAGTTGAGGATCAAAACACAAAGACTCAGAAGTAGATACACAGACATATGCCTGACAAAGCTCAAATATACTGCCTTGGAGGTGGATAGACTACATTGTAACAAAAGGTGACACAGAATCTTCATTTTCAAAGACAAAAGTGAATCAATAAACCCAGAGGTACATCTCATATCTCCTACAAAATTTACTCAGCATAGATCATGGACCAATGTGAAACTACAAAACTTCTACCAAAAACTGGAGAAGAAAATCGTTAGTTCTAGACAGAGCTCTTAGCACCAAAATCACCCTCCCTAAAAAGAAAAAAGGATAACTTGAACTTCATCAGAGACAAAAAAATAATCACGGGGGATGGGAAGGTGGCTCAGTGGTAGAGCACTTGCCTTGCAAGCCTGAGGCCCTGGGTTCAATTCCTCAGCACCACATAAGCAAAAAAGAAAAAAGCCGGAAGTGGTGCTGTGGCTCAAGTGGTAGAGCACTAGCCTTGAGCTGAAGAGCTGAGGGACAGCGCCCAGGCCCAGAGTTCAGGCCCCAGGACCGGACCCTCAAAAAAACAATAATAATAATAATAGTCTCAGTAGGCTGAGACCCAGATTGTGGTTTGAGACCAGCCTGGACAAGAAAGTTCATGAGATTCCATCTCCAATTAATCTACAAAAAGCTAGCCCAAAAGGTATAGTTTAAATCATAAAGTAGCAACCAGCCATAAGCAAGAAAAACAAGTGAGAACTGAAGTCTCTGATTGGTGCCAAGCAAGCAAGCAAACAAACAAAACATGCTTAGTGCTGGCATATGGGAAGACAATGAAATGACAGGCTACAAATTGGGAGAAAGCATTCACAAATCACAAATTTGATAGGAGAATACAATCTAAAATATGTAAAAAAAAATTCATAAGACTCAAAAGAAAAAAACTATACTAGAAAAACAAAGGATTTCTGAAAAGTTATTTCCATTTTAAAAGTATACAAATAACAAATAAACAACACTATTAGCCTCTAAGGAAGTACAGAGTAAAATTACAATAAATATCACACTCCCTCTGGTAAAATGTTTTGAGTGAAAAGTGGTGCCAGGTGCTAATGGCTCAAGCCTGTAATCCTAGCTGCTCAGGAGGCTGAAAGGTGAGGATCACAGTTCAAAGCCAACCCAGGCAGGAAAGTCCATGAGACTCCTATCTCCAATAACGTACTAAAAAAAAAAAAGAAGAGGAAGAGGAGGAGGAGAAGGAGGAGGAGGAGGAGGAGGAGGAGGAGGAGGAGGAGGAGGAGGAGGAGGAGGAGGAGGAGGAGGAGGAGGAGGAGGAGGAGGAGGAGGAGGAGGAAGGAGAAGGAGAAGGAGAAGGAGAAGGAGGAGAAGGAGAAGGAGGAGGAGGAGGAGGAGGAGGAGGAGGAGGAGGAGGAGGAGGAGGAGGAGAAGGAGAGGAGGAGGAGAGGAGGAGGAGGAGGAGGAGGAGGAGGAGGAGGAGGAGGAGGAGGAGGAGGAGGAGAAGGAGGAGGAGAAGGAGAAGGAGGAGGAGGAGGAGAAGGAGAAGGAGAAGGAGAAGGAGAAGGAGAAGGAGAAGGAGAAGGAGAAGGAGAAGGAGAAGAAGAAGAAGAAGAAGAAGAAGAAGAAGAAGAAGAAGAAGAAGAAGAAGAAGAAGAAGAAGAAGAAGAAGAAGAAGAAGAAAGAAGAAGAAGAAGAAGAAGCCGCCAGAAGTGAAGCTGTAGCCTTAAGCAAAAGAAACTCAACTACAGAACTCAGACCTTGAGGTCAAGACCCAGGACTAATACCAAAAAAGGAAGGAAGGAAGGAAAGGAGGGAGGGAGGGAGGGAGGGAGGAAGGAAGGAAGGGAGAAAAGAAGGAGAGAGAGAGAAAGGAGAAAAGTAATGATAATACTAAGCACTGGTGAAGATGTGGAGAATTGAATCACTTGCAGATTGCAGTATAGATGTAAAATAATACAGTCCTTCTAACAAAACAAGCAAGCAAAATACAACCCACCCACTGTATACCCCAAGCATGTATCTTAGAAAACTGGAAGCTCATTTTATGCAAAAATTTGTCCATGAGGTGGGCTCCAGTGGCTCACACCTGTAATCCTAGCTACTCAGGAAGCTGAGATCTGAGGATTGTGGTTCCAAGCCAGACCAAGTCAGGCAAGTCTGTTAGACTCTTACCTCCAATAAACCAATAAACTACTCAGAAAAAGCTCTTCAGCTCAAGTTGTAGAGTGCTAGCCTTGACCACAAAAAGGCTCAGGAACAGTGTCCAGGCCCTGAGTTCAAGCCATAGAAGCAGCAAGAAAAAGAAAAAAAAGTTGTTGATGAATTAAATATTCAGCTTTATTTGTAAGAGTGAAAAACTGGTGACAACTGAGATATGCTTCAATGGAAGAATGCCTACAAATGCTGTGGGCTCCATCCACACTGAGATTCTCAACAGTGAATGAAAACAAGCCTGGACAAATCTCCATAGAATTGGGATGTGTGAAAAAATTCCAAAGGCTCAACGCACTCTTGAAAAAAATCAATGCAGAAATTAAAGAGACTAGCAGTGGCCAGTGCTTAAAGAAAGAATGGAGATAATAGGTATATGGGAATGTATTTTTTAAGGCAACATGAGAAACCTTGATAGTGAGACTCTTGTCTCTAATTAACCACAAAAAATAGTTGAAAGTGGAATAGTGGTTCAAGTGGTAGAGCACCAGCCTGAAAAAAAGAGCTAAGTGACAGAGCTCAGTCCCTGAGTTCAATCCCCAGTACACACACACACACACACACACACACACACACACACACACACACACACACACACACACACACACACAGAGTAATAATAATGATAATATAATAATTCTTTAGGCATATGGCAGAAATATTTCAACACCGTTATCAGTTAAATGAAGAGAATAGCCTAAGGTAAGAGAAAATCAGGTCTCAAAAAAGTAGGTCTCAACTGATGCCATCACGTCTATTATATTTGTAAAATTGATTCTGAACTTTGAGCTTCTTTATAGACTCTTTTTTTCACAATTCCCATTCAGAATTACCATTCATATAAATATAAAACCTAGCTCAGAGTCCAAAAAGCACAGATTTAGGAATAGTTACTCTTCTTGACAGCCATGAATTCAAGCAATTCACAAGCTCCCTGGGCTTCAATTTCCTCTGCTATAAAACAAGGATTATGGTAGTGATGTGTGGTTCTAATGAGGTAGCACACTGCAAAACATTTTGTAAGCTACAAAACTTCATAAATGTGGATGATTTTTATATGGTCACCATTAAATGTCAAGCCTTAAATAGAGTCTTTCTAATTTATTCCTGAAATGACCAGCATGGTTAACACACACCAAACATTGTGCCCATGTTTAACAAAATTTCATGTATTGGAAACTTGGATGCAATACACATTACACTTCCCGAGATCCACACTATACACTGCAATATACTATTAGGATACTGCTTTCAACTATAGATATTATTATTCCCTAGATATTATGAGACTGACAGATCAAGAGATGATTGCCACTGAAAATAAAATATGCTGAAAAGAGATAGTCCCTTCAACAAATAGTGCAGGGAAAAGTGAGTATCTACATGTAGAAGACTAAAACCAAATACCTATATCTCATTATGTACAAAAATCAATTCCAAAAGTAGCAAAGAGCTTAATATAACATAAGTATCTTTTAAACTGCTAGATGAAAATATAGGGTTGGGGGAGGAAGAAAAGGGAAGTGGAGCTGTGGCTCATGTGGTAAAGAGCTAGGCTTGAGCAAAAAAGCTCAGGGACAGCAGCTCCCAAGCCCTGAGTTCAAGCTATAGGATCAACACCATAAAACAAAAAAAGAAAAACATTTTGGTAATGCTTCTCTGAATGGGGAACTCCAGTTGTTAAAAAATTAGAACAAGAACGGGGATTTCATCAAATTAAAATTATTCTGCACAGTAAAAGACTTCCCAGAAGAAAAAGAAAACCTACAGAATAATAGACATTTTTTGCTAGCTGTTCATAGGATAAATGACTAATATTCAGAATGCATAGACTCCAAAAGTTAAAACCAAAGAATAAATCATCCAATTCGTAAATGGACAAATGAACAGTTTTCAAAAGAAGTACAAATGGCTAAGAAATACATGAAGAAATTTTCAATATCGTTAGCCATAAAAGAAAATGCAAATTAAATGTCCTTGAGTTGGCAGGTAAAATAGCTGTTATCAAGAAAACAAAAATATGAAATGCTGAGGACTGGGGGGGGGAGGGTAGGGGGTGGGGGTGAGTGGTGAGAAGACTCTCATACACTGTTAGGAATGTAAATTAGTGCAACTACTATGGAAATCAGTATGGAAGTTCCGTGAGAACTACGTATAGAACTACCATGCAATCTTGCATGCAGTCCTTCTGAGGATATGTCTGAAAAAATGTAAGTCACCCTACAGACAAGACACCTGTACACCAATGTTTATAACAGCACTCTTCACAACACCCTAAACGTGGAATCAGCTGAGGTGCCCACCAATGATCAATACAACTCAACAACTCCACACAAGTTGTTTGCCAATAATTTTTAGAATTCGAAACATCAGAAGTATAGAACATTTAAAAGCTTGATTGTTAAAGATGTATAGAGTTTAAATGCTAGAGATCTGAAATGATACTCTATGCAGAATAAATTATGTGAACATAGTTTTGTTGATACTGAACTATCTTGATAATCATGAAAAAGTAACTAATTGTCAAAGAAGTAAAAAAAAAAATTTCCCTGTGTGTAATGGAAATCGAATTAGTGAAAATGGCTCTATGTTTTGGCTTTTTTTTTTTTAACCAAGTATGAAATTACTCAGTTGCATTCCTGGTCAACTACAGTCTTCAGAGTTCAAGTTCCCATTGTCATAGCTTTGGCTTTGGTCTGTTTTCTCTCTGTCCTCAGAGTCTCATATGCTGATGGCTGACAGCATGGACTGCAGACCCTCCCTGTTCCCCATGTCCCTGACTTTATCTGCCCTCCTGTTGATTCCTGATGCTAGTGATTTATATTATCTTTCTTTTATTGCCTGTCATTCTAGGTATGTCAATTTTATTGAAAACGTTTCATTGTTTTTTTTCTCCATCAGATTTTTATTTTTAATTTCAATGGCTTCCACTGTTATCTTTTTTATTCCTCTTGGACTTATTTTTTCCTTCTAATGGGAGCACTTAAATAATGCAATAAATACCTCTTTGAGATTGTTACTTGTGTCCCACAAATGTCAATATGCTGTATTTTATACAAGTATATGTTGTGTACTGTATGAGTAAAATACACTAAAATGGATTTTAATCTCCTTAAAAGTTTCTTTTCAAACAATGAATTATTTAGGAATATGTCATTAAGTTTCCAAATGTTTGGAGATTTTCCTATGATCTTTTTGTTACATACTTCTATTTGGTTTAATTTTGGTTAGAGAAAACAGTGTGCATGATTTCAACTATTTTAAATTTGTTGGGTTTGTTTTATGCCTCTGTATAGGGTATCCTGGAATCGGTCTAGGCACTTGAAAAGAATTTTGCAGTGTAAATGTGAATGAAACCCTTTCCATTCATGGCATCACTGAATTATTCCAGACCTTCGCTGACTTTCTGCCTAGCCATCTTCATCAGTTATGGAGAGATTAAAAGATGGAAACCAAAGTGGTGACATCGTCCATTTATCTTTTCCAGTTTTCCTATTGTCCCTTCACCTTTTTGTTTAATCAGTTCTGTTGTTTGGTACATTGTATGGTAGTTACTTTTCTCATTGCTGTGACAAAATACCTGACAGAATCAACACAAGAGAGGTTACATTTAACTTGGCTCAGGGTTTCAGAAATTTCAGCCCCTAGTCATAGTGTCCATCTGACACAAGGCCAGATGGTGGTACAGGGTCTATTCACCTCATAATGGGCAGGAAATGGAGAGAGGAAGGAAAGGATTAAGGTCCAGGAATAACTTTCCAGGATCTTCAACCAGTGACCCACTTCCTCTAGCTAGGTGTAAAGTTTTCAGAGCCTCCCAAAATAGTACCATCAGCTAGGGACCCAAACATGTGACCCATGAATCTGTGAGGGACACTTCACATGCAATTTCTTTCTGGTAGATATCCCTTTCATTATTATAAACATTCAGCCTTCCACATCTGTCCACAGGTTCTACTTATTTATTATTCTACTTATCTATTATTCAACAAACTGCAGACTGAAAATATCTGAAAAAATAATTGCATCTATACTGAACATATACAGACTTTTCCTAATATTATTCCCTAAGTAGTTCAGTATAACAAATATTTTATAGTATTTACACTGGAATCGACATTATAAGAAATTGGGCTTAATAGAAAGGTATACATAGGTTATATGCAAAGATTATGCCATTATATATAAAGAATTGGGCTTTCATGTACTTTTAATATTCACAGTGGATACTGGAACACACTGTTCATAAACACCAAGCAATGACTTTAATGTATCTCTCTGTTTCTGGTTATTTTATTTCTTCTGAAGTTTAATTTAAATGCTTTTAATGCAGTCAGTCCTACTCTCTTTATTGTTCTCATAATGAAATTCTTTCATCTTTTTATATAATTTTTATTATCTTTAAGTAGATGTACAAAGGAGTTGCCATTAACAAAGTAATTGATGAATACAATAGATCTTGATCAATGTCACCCCTTTCAAAGTTCTCAGCCATCCCTTCCCTAGCTACTCCTGCCCTCACTCTTCTTAATTTTATAGAATATGCATTAGATTCCTCTTCATTTACCTACATCTTTCTGCTTGACCCAACCCACTCCTTTTGCATGCCCATGTCATGATGTTTCATTTTCCTGAACTTTTAATTTAGGCTTTCTAAGGAACCACACTATTTGAGATCTTCCTTGAATCTACCATATTTCAGTTAAGACAGCCTCCTCAGTAAATGGTGCTGGCAAAATTGGTTAATCACCTGTGGAAAACTTATAGATCCTTATATATCACCCTGCATAAGAATCAACTCTAAATGGATCAAAGACCTCAAAGTCAAAGCAGACACCCTGAAAACATTACGGAAAGAATAAGAGAAACTCTAGGAATCCTTGGCACAGGCTGAAATTTTCTTAATAGAGACCCAGAAACAACAAATCAAAGAAAGGTTGGACAAATGGGATTGCATGAAACTGCAGAGCATCTACATGGCAAAGGACATAGCTAGCAAGATCAATATAAAGCCCATGGATTGGGAGAAGATCTTCAGTAGCCATAGAACAGACAAGGGCCTCATATCTAAAATATACTTGGGACTCAAAAAATTAAATTCCCCAACAATAAATCCTCAAAGAAAAAATCCACCCGATAAATAAGTGGGCTAAAGACTTAAAGAGAAACTTCTCTGAAGAGGAAATAAGAATGACCAAGAGCTGGGAAGTTGGCTCAGTGGCAGAGCGCTTGCCTTGCATGCCTGAGGCCCTGGGTTTGATTCCTCAGCACCATATAAGCAAAAAGAAGAAAGCCGGAAGTGGCGCTGTGGCTCAAGTGGTAGAGTGCTAGCTTTGAGATGAAGAGCTCAGGGACAGCGCTCAGGCACAGAGTTCAGGCCCCACGACGTCCCCCCCCCCCCCCCCGCAAAAAAAAGAATGACCGATAGACATATGAAGAAATGCTCAACCTCTCTAGCCATAAAAGAAATGCAATCAAAACAACATTAAGATTCCACCTCACCCCAGTTAGAATGGTTATAATCAAGAACTCTAATAACAACATATGCTGGAGGGGATGTGGACAGAAAGGAACCTTACTGCACTGTTGGTGGGAGTGTAAACTTGTTCAACCACTTTGGAAAGCAGTATGGAGGTTCCTCAAAATACTCCACATAGAGCTCCCCTATGACCTAGCAATCCCGTTTTGGGCATTTACCCAAACAATCACAACCAAGGCTATACTAAAACTACCAGCACAACTTTATTTATTGCAGCATTTTTTTACCATAGCTAAGATATGGAATCAACTCAGATGCCTCTCAGTAGATGAACGGATCAAGAAAATGTGATACACATACACACACACACACACACACACACACACACACACACACACACACACACACACACACACACACACACACACACACACACACTGGAATTCTATGCCTCATCAGAAAGAATGGCATCACTCAATTTGTTAGGAAATGGAAAGACTTGGAAAAAATCATATTAAATGAAGTAAGTCAGGTCCAAAGAAACATAGGTCCCATGGTTTCCCAAGCAGAAAAGGTCAAAAGCTATGTACATATAACCATATAAGATGATGTTAAGCAAAATGAACCCCAAGATAGGGACTCAAATGGGTGTTTCTTTTTCTTTCTTGCTATTATTTTTTTTTTTTTTTGGTCAGTTGAACTCTGGACCTGGATGCTATCCCTCAGCTTTTTAGCTCAAGGCTAGCGCTCTTTTTTTTTTTATTTTTTTATTTTTTGGGTCCAGTCCTAGGGCCTGAATGCTGTCCCTCAGCTCTTCAGCTCAGGGCTAGAGCTCTATCACTTGAGCCACAGCGCCACTTCTGGCTTTTTTCTTTTTGCTTATGTGGTGCTGAGGAATTGAACCCAGGGCCTCATGCATGCAAGGCAAACGCTTTACCACTGAGCCACCTTCCCAGCCCCTGCTATTATTTTTAACGTACCTAAAATGTACTATGTGATTTTTTTGTTTCTTTCGTACGTTCCTCCCTCACGGTCTAACCTTTGTTTTTGCTGTTTTTGATTCCGGTGCCCTGCATCTTGTATATACACTTTTCTAATTTGGGGAGGGTAAGGGAAAAAAATGTTTAACTAGGGATACGGGTGGACCCAGTGTCACAATGAGAGGTACAAGACACTGTTGAAAAATGAACTTTACAACTTTGGTGGGGGCGGGGGGGGGGGGGGGGGGGGGGAGGGAGGGGGACATGTGGAGTAAGTGGGAGGGAAGGGATGGTAGGGGAAAAACAGAAGAGGAGGTAACAATGCTGGATAGGAAATGGACTCATGACCTTACTCGTGTAACTGTAACTCCTCTGTACAGTATCTTTACAATAAAAATGTATAAAAAGTACATTTGAAGACACTTGCATACCACCCAAAATAGGAGTTTGTAAGCTCAGTCTAGCTCCTGCATAGAAGGGAGCGCTAGTCTCTCTGGGCCTGACTGACTTCACTGAATTTGTTCAGGCCTTTCCATTGCTTTACAAATGGTACGATATCATTTTTTCTAATGGATGAGTAAAGTTCCATTGTGTATCTATACCATATTTTCTTGATCCAGTCATCCACTGAGGGGTCTTGGGGCTGAATCTATACCTTGGCAAAAAGACAGCTACAAAATGGGAACTTTTGCCAGCCACACACCAGACAATGGACTACTATTCAGAATATACAGAACACTTAAAAAGCTAAATCATCATAAAATGAACAACTCAAGTAATAAATGGAGTAATGAGCTAATGAGCTAAAGAGAGTATTCTCAGAAAAAGAAGTGAAAATGGCCAATAGGCACATGAAGAAGTGCCCAACAACTTTGGCCATAAAGGAAATGCAAATCAGAGCAACACTGAGATTCTATTTCATGCCAGTTAGAATGGCCATTGTTAAAAAATCAAAATTGGTGAGGGAGGGAAAGGATAGTAGAAAAACACAAGAAGAGGGGCTGGGAAGGTGGCTCAGTGATAGAGCGCTTGCCTTGCATGCTTGAGGCCCTGGGTTTGATTCCTCAGCACCACATAAGCAAAAAGAAAAAAGCCAGAAGTAGCACTGTGTCTCAAGTGGTAGAGTGCTAGCCTTGAGCTGAAGAGCTGAGGGACAGTGCCCAGGCTCAGAGTTCAGGCCCCACAACCAGACTCAAAAAAAGAAAAAGAAAAAGAAAAACATAAGAAGGGGTAACAATGCTGGACAAGAAATGTTCTCTCATTACCTTACTCATGTAACTATAACCCCTCTGTATAGCATCTTTATAAGAAAAAAATCTTTATGAATCATAACAGATTCTAGCAAGGATATGGCCAAAAAGGAACCCTAATACACTGTTGGTGGGAATGTAAACTTGTTCAATCGCTCTTGAAAACTGTGTGGAGGTTCCTCCAAAAAAAATCCCATAGAACTAGCCTATGATCCAACAACTCAAACTCCACCTTTCATCTTTTTACCTCCAACCTCCCTATATATTAATTTCATGTTGATAGCATATAGCTTCATTATTTTAAAATTGTACTCTACTAATACTTGTATTTAGTTGTTATATTTAAGTCACTTAAGTTTAATATAATTATTGATATCTTAGCAATTAAGCCTATCATTAAATCTGTTGAACATTCCCAACTTTTCAATTCTTTCTTATCCGTTACAAAGGATTTTTTACTACTTCGAATATTGCTTTAAAATTCCATTTTATTTATCTATAATGTTTATAAATTAATATATTGATATGTTCTTTTTAGTGGTTGTTCTCAGTCCTGCATTACTTTTAGCCTACCAAAACCTACTGGTATTATCATTTTAGTGATTCAAGTGAAATTCAAAAATCTTACCTATCTGTATGTCCCTATTATTTTTGTTTATAATTATATCAAATACTTCCTCTATATACATTTAGAATCAGATCGGTTATCATTTTAGCTTCAATCATAAGATACAATTTAGAAGCACTCAAAAGGAGAAGCAAAGCCTCTTGTATTTTTATTTATAGTTTTCTTTATTCCTTTCTTGATCTTCCATGTTTCTCCTTTGGTCATTTTCATTCTGCTTGAAGGACTTTTTCAAGCCATTCTTTTTGGGCAGATCTTCTAGTAATAAACGATCTTCATTCCGCTCATTTGAGAATGATGTTTTTCCTTCATTCTTATGACTTTTTTCCAGGTATAAGATTCCATTTGAAAGCTTCTTTCCTTCCACCACTCTTAAGCATTTTCTTGCAAATCAAAACAACATTGAGATTCCTCCTCCTCCCAGTTACAATGTCTATAATCAAGAAATCTAATAACAACAGATGCTGGAGGAGATGTGGCCAAAAGGGCACCCTATTGCATTGCTGGTGGGAGTATAAACTTGTTCAACCAATCTGGAAAAAAAATGGAGTTTCCTCAAAACATCCCACATAGTGCTCCCCTATATCCAGCAATCCCCCTTCTGGGTATTTACCCAAACAATCACAAACAAGGCCATACTAAAGCTACCAGCACAACTGCTTGCTACAGCATAGCTAAGATATGGTACCAACCCTGATATCCCTCAGTAGTTGAATTGATCAAGAAAATGTGATATATATACATATATATGTATAGATAAATACATATATATGTATGTATATATATATATATATAATGACAGGATCACAAAGTGGTACATACCATCTAGACATATACTAGTTATTGCAAATAATGGAAACCATGGGACCTATGTTTCTTTGGGCTTGGCTTACTTCACTTAATATGATTTTTTCCAAGTCTTTCCATTTCCTAACAAATAGGGTTATGTCATTCTTTCTGATGGAGGCATAGAATTCCATCGTGTTCTGTATGCAGTTATTTCTCTCTTTTTTTCTTTCTGTTTTAATATTCTGTATCCTTTGTCTTGTATATAAGTTGATCCAATCCATGGAAGGGAAAGGGAATCACAGAAACAGCAGGACAAAGTATGAACTAATGAGACAATGATACTCACTACACACTATGTTAGAAATGAACTTTATAACTTGTGGGGGAGGGGAGAGTGGTAAGCGGGAGAAAATGAGGGAGGGATAACAGTCTTTAAAAAAGAAATGTACTCATATTATCTTGCCCATGTAATTGTAACCCCTCTGTACAGTATTTTCACAATAATAATAAAAGAAATGTATTCATTACTTTACTTATGTAACTCTAACCCCCTGTTCAATCACCTTTACAATAAAGATTTTTAAAATAAATAAAATAAATAATAAAATAGAATTGCTAGATACTAGAATGCTAAAACCTTAATCAGCAGTCAAATAAAGAGCACTGCCTATTAAGAGAATCTTCTGCTACTTTCTTCATACAATCTTTGTGTAAATAGTCTGATTTGCACAGGATAATGTTGATTATTACACTACTACATCATATAATGTCAATTCTTCCTCCCTAGTATTTCTACCAAAATGCACTCAATTTTGACATTGGCATTATTTAGTAAAATCAAGTACTTCAAATCAATTTTTCTCTTAAACATAGCTACTTCCTAAAATGCTTCTTCGCATGATGTAGAATTAAGCTCAAATGGGGAGAATGTAACATCGGAAATGAAATATATTACCCCAGATATAATTTGAAAATAGATTGACATTTATACATCTATACATTTTATAAGCATATTCTGTAATCTTTGCATTATTGCATGTAGTATAGACTAAGAATATATTTGGTTGTGGGAAGGAGGAAAATAATAGCATACTAAAAAACACCAAGTTTCAGACAGGCCTATTTTTATTAAATTTTATCTTTATAACTTTATAGTAAAGACTCAAATGATATGAACTTATATTGCATGTCATTTGATTAAAAAAACACTTTCACATTTATTTGAGTCACCTGAAAACTTGATGACATAAATTCCTTAAGAGGATGCCCAGGAGGCAAGATCATTTGCATGCTTGGAGCTTACCACAATGCCTGGTGCTATTGGGTGTTCACTACAAATTGAATGGATTAGTTCTTGATTGAATAAATGGGTATCATTTAATATTTAAGTCAATCACGATCCAAGCTCATCTACTTTCCTTACATATCTTTCATTTTCCCTATTTCCCTGTCTCTCTAAATGACTCAATTGTTCTTTCGTATTGTCCTAATTGCAAGCCCTGCAGACATTTTGGATGTTGGCTTTTTCTAACCCACAGCATCTGCCTGATCATTTAGTAAGTCTCTATAATCCTGAATGCATCCGTCTTGCCCCTTCTAGTTTGATGAGGGATGTAATTTCAATCTCTCAATCCCTCATTTGGAAGTGTGACATTAATAGCTTTATTGCTAATGAGACACTTTTCTCATAAGATTATAGAGTGCCTATTATGAATTATGTCCTAAATTACTTAAAATGTGCTCTTTAACGAACATTCTCTTTTCCAGATAAACTATCGCATTGGAGAGTATGTGCATTCCAACAGCTGCTCTCAATAAGACTTGTTATCACAAGAGAACCTGCCCATAATCCTGATACAATTCCATATTTATGAAAAGAACCCAAGCATTATATATAAATAGTCCAAGTGTTTGTGTCTGTTTTTCTACATATGTATCAAATATTGGATATATTCCATGTTCATAAACCAAAGTTAGTTGGACCAGTCATAGTATTGTTTGAAAATTGCAATGAGACATAATTCCTGCCTTCTAATTCGCAGTTCTAAGAGAAAAATAGATGAGGTTGGGCAAGAGAAATCCAATATGTTACATATAGTGATGTCAATAGGCCAAAGCATAAGAAATGTCCAAGTACTATAATTTGGGGATAGAAAATGTGATAAGTATGTGCCAATATAAGTCATATTCTTCTATGTCAGGCTCTCCAATAAGGCTTCTATATTTTGTATTTATATTTTAAACCTAATGGGAAATATATAAATAATTAATGCTTTAAAAATGTCATGATGAATACAAAATAGTCCCAACAACAGAAACAATTGAAAAGGTAGAGCTCGATGACTTCCAATCAAGAGGATATATCACAGTTAGATATATCACTTCTGATCCTAACATGTAGCAATGATAGCTAACATGGAAAGTTACAGACAAAGAAGTTAGTCGGGCTGGGAAGGTGGCTCAGTGGTACAGCGCTTGCTTTGCATGCATGAGGCCCTGGGTTCGATTCCTCAGCACCACATAAGCAAAAAGAAAAAAGCTGGAAGTGGTGCTGTGGCTCAAGTGGTAGAGTGCTAGCCTTGAGCTGAAGAGCTGAGGGACAGCGCCCAGGCCCAGAGTTCAGGCCCCACGACCAGACCAACAAAAAAGAAGTTAGTGCTATAACGACATAAATATCTCTGTTTTACCATAGCCTCCATACAATGACCAGAGCAAAGGCTGACTACTTTATTGGTTTATAAAAATAGAGAAGAAGAAAAAGAGAAGAAGACAACAAAGGAGTAAAGTCAGTAAAAGATATGGGTCACAAATGATTGATCATCTCTAGATGGCCTTCTGAGATGTTATATAAATGACCTCCCCACCCAAGGAAGAAATAAGGCTCATTTCCCATTGGCTAAACATGTGTAACTACACTGGTCTTTCACTCTTTTTGGCAGCACTTCCAGCTGTATACAACTGTGACTATTTTATTACTTGCCTGTATTTTTTTTGGGTGGGGGGTCCGGTCATGGGGCCTGAACTCTGGGCCTGGGCGCTGTCCCTCAGCTCTTTAGCTCAAGGCCAGCGCTCTACCACTTAAGCCACAGTGCCACTTCCTGCTTTTTTCTTTTTGCTTATGTGGTGCTGAGGAATCGAACCCAGGGCCTCATGCATGCAAGGCAAGTACTCTACCACTGCGCCACCTTCCCAGCCCATACTTGCCTGTATTTAACAAAGCTGTGCAGTAAGAGGTAAGAGGTAAGTGCTACTTCATTGTCATTGTGTAAAAGTTGCTAGTTTCTTCAAACACTTTGCCCAACACAGCAGTGCCTTTGGCCAAAACAGTGGCCAAAAAATCCCAGAACAAATGATCATACCTAAACAAGTGTCTTACAATTAAATGCCTAAAGAAGTGTTTTACATCATTTTCATGGACTTGAAATGCAAAGAAATAAACAGAACTAAAGCCACTGTCTACTGATCTGGACCCTAAAAGTGAACAGTAACCTCAAATACACATTATAATGACAACCATGCAACCTAACACAGCGCTTACAATAGGAAGAGAGAAAGAAGGAAAACAGGATGGGGAAGCAGTAGGAATGCAATAGTAATCAATATGTTTTATATTTTTATTACATTATCTTTTGGGTATGTATTTTATAAACTAGTATATACTGATTACACAAAACAATAGGTTACATTATGACATTTTCAAACATGCATATGAGGGGCTGGGAAGGTGGCTCAGTGGTAGAGTGCTTGCCTTGCATGCATGAGGCCTGGGTTCAATTCCCCTGCACCACATAAGCAAAAACAAAACAATCTGGAAGCGGCACTGTGGCTCAAGTGGTAGAGAGCTGGAGAGCTGAGGGACAGCACCCAGAGTTCAGGCCCCATGACCGGACCCCCCCAAAAAAAAACATGCATATGACACTTTTTGATCATAATCCATGCTTTCCTGAGGAGATGAGTAATACTAGGACTTGCGCTCAGAGCCTGGGCACTGTCCCTTACTTTTTTCACTTAAGGCTAAAGCTCTACAACTCAAGGACTTGGTTCTTAATTGGAGGGTAAAAGTCTTACAGGCTTTCCTACCCAGGCTGGCTTTGAACCAAGATCCTAAGATCTCAGACTGCTGAGCAGCTACAATTACTGGTGTGAATTGAGAGCATCCAGTCCATGCTTTCTTTCTTAAAAGAAGTCTGAGGCAAAAATAGCAAAATACTACCATATTTTTTATTTTATTTTCTTGTAAAGATGCTGTACAGAGAGGTTATAGTTACATCAGTAAGGTAATGAGTACATTTATTTTCATGCATTGTTACCCCCTCCTTTGTTTTTCTCCCCACTATCCCTTCCCTCCCCTACCTCCCCCAATCCTCCCCCCAAAAGTTTTAAGATTTATTTCCAACATAATGTCTTGTGAGTATCATTGTCATAGGTCATCCTGTGTCCTTGTTTCAGCATTTTGTTACTCCCCTTCCCCTCCCTAAATTAGATAAATGTATATACAAGATTCAAGGTACCAAAATCAAATAAAGTGACAACAGAGATATACCATAGGAGGAAGAATATACAAAAGAAACAAAGAAAAATCACAGAGTACATTAAAAATAACAACAAAGTAAAACCTCTGAGTCCATATCTTGGGGTTCATTTCACTTAGCATCATCTTATATGGTCATATGTACATTGCTTTTGAGCTTTTCTGCTCATCTGATAAGATTATCCTAGACATATACTAACAAAATACTATAATTGAATATATAAAATATATAAAATTGAATGTTGGATACCTGAGTATTTATTATATTTTTAGACCATTTTGTACCTGGAGAGCATAATAAGTAAAATTCAAGAAATTAAAATATAAAATAATAAAAAATACTATTTCCATTTAGAATTATTCATATTATATTGATATTCCATATTATATTC
The DNA here is from genome assembly GCF_024711535.1 of Dipodomys merriami. Classification (NCBI taxonomy): domain Eukaryota; kingdom Metazoa; phylum Chordata; class Mammalia; order Rodentia; family Heteromyidae; genus Dipodomys; species Dipodomys merriami. The sequence continues at coordinate 12,903,852 of NW_027206512.1, forward strand.
CATTTGGTAATAAGTATTTGAGTCTTAAAGTCCCACTTTAGCTCATAGTATTGTCCTTTACTTTATTTCTGTGAAAAAGAAATCTCATCATAACTAAGATATAGAATCTGCCCACATGCCCCTCAGTGGATGAATGTATCAAGAAAATGTGATACACACACACACACACACACACACACACACACACACACACACACACACACATACATACATACATACATACATACATACATACATACATACATACATACATACAATGGAATGCTGTGCTTCCATCAGAAGGAGTGAAACCGCCCCATTTGAAAGGAATTGGAAGGACTTGGAAAAAATCGTATTAAGTGAAGTAAGCCAGACCCCCAAAAAAGACAGGTCTCATGGTTTCCCTTATTTGTAAAAATTAGTATACAACTGGGAAAATCTTAGCAGATGAGCAGAATATCTCAAGAGCTATGTACATATGACCATATAAGGAGATGATGCTAAGCAAAATGAACTCCAAAACATGGACACAAGAGGTTTTTCTTTGTTGTTGTTCTCAATGTACTACATGATTTCTTTTTTCTTTTGTGTTTTTCCCCCTATGGTTTATCCCCTGTTGTCACTGTATGTGATTTTGGTACCCTGGGTATTGTATATACGTTTATCTGAACTAGGGAAGGGAAGGGAACAACAAAATGGTGAGACAAAGGACAAAGGGGGAACCTATGTAACAGCAATACTAAAAATAATATGTTGGAAATGATCTGTACTACTTGAGGGGTAGGGATGGGAGGGAGAAAGAGGTAGAAAAATGAGGGAGAGGGTAACAAGTTAGGCAAGAAATGTAATCACTATAATCCTACCAAACAAGCAGAAAAGCTCAAAAGCTATGTACATATGACCATATAAGATGATACAGTGAAATGAACCCCAAGATAGGAACACAAAAGGTTTTGTATTGCTGTTGTTTTTAATGTAGTATGTGACCTTTTCTTTGTTTCTTTTGTATATTCTTCTTCCTGTGGTATAATCCCTGTTATCACTGTAAGTTGATTCTGGTGCCCTGAATCTTTTTTTTTAATTTTATTTTATTTTATTTGTGAACATACTGTACAGAGGGGTTACAATTACATGGGCAGGATAATGCGTACATTTCTTACCAAGCATTGCACCCTCCTCCTTTGGTTTACCCTTCACATCCCCTCCCATGGTGCCCTGAATCTTGTATGTATGTTTTTCTCATTTGGGGAGGGGAAGGGAAATAACAAAATGCTGAAACAAGGATACAGGTTGACCCATTGTAACAATGAGATGTACAAGACACTATGCTGAAAATGAACTTTACAACTTGAGGGGGAGTTGGGGAGGGAAGGAGGGAAGGGATAATAGAGGGAAAACCAAAGGAAAGGATAACAATGCTTGATAGGAAATGTACTCATTACCTTACTCATGTAACTGTAACTTCTCTGTACAGTATCTTTACACTAAAAAAAAAAGAGAGATAATCACTACCTTACTAATGTAACTGTAACCCCTCTGTACATCACCCTGACAATAAATTTTTTTAACTTCAAAAGAAAAATCAATCTCAAGACTTCTTGGTGATAAAATCACTAAAAGATATATTGCTGGGCTATATTTCTTTTTTTTTTTGGCGGGGGGGGTGGTCATGGGGCCTGAACTCTGGGCCTGGGCACTGTCTCTCAGCTCTTCAGCTCAAGGCTAGCACTCTACCACTCTTGAGCCACAGCGCCACTTCCAGCTTTTTTCTTTTTTGCTTATGTGGTGCTGAGGAATCGAACCCAGGGCCTCATGCATGCAAGGCAAGCGCTCTACCACTGAGCCACCTTCCCAGCCCTGAGCTATATTTCTAATCAAGTAAACCTTTAAAACATTATTAAAAAGAAATGTGAAAGGTGGCTTGTATATATCCTACTGCCAAATCTCTGTTTCTGTTTGGTTAATATGCAGTTATTCTGTATATCAATACCCTGAGAACCCAGAGTACCAGTTCCAAATCTTCTCTGCCTACATATATTCTGACACCTCTCTCCGAGGATTCTCTGATCTCCTTCTATTTGAAAGCAAAAGTCCAGATGTGCAATTACTGCTTCAATCTCATGCTCTTACTTTCATGTTTTAATACCCTGAATCTAGAAGACCTAGTTTTCCTCTTCTTCAACTGGGTGCCCTCAAAAAGAAATTGTTGGCTTTGCTTACCAAATAAGGAACATTCCGGTGTCTGAACATTCCTGCTAAACAGAACTTCTGGTATAGAGTGGCCATTTTATCCGGTCAATCTCCTTTTGACAGCACAAATCTGATTACCTGCCTCTGCAGAATACTTATCACGCTTCCTTTAAGCATTGGACAAATCAATCTCACTGATTTCTTCAGGTTTGCCTGGGATAATCCTTGACCAGGTCTATAGCAAGATTACAGTAAGCCTCCCTGACACCAATGGAAAACCAGAACTATACATACAATTAGTGACTCTTTTCCACATTTTCTTGAGAAATATTTCCTGCCTGAGGATGCCAGGTATTAAGAGCAAGCAAAGAAGAGAGCAGAAAGAGAAAAAAATGGGGAAAGTGGCACATTAAAGAATGACTTCAGATCTTTGTGAAAGCCACTGAGCTGTGCTGTACTTACAATATTTGACATAGAGCAGCTGTCTACAGCTCTATTCAACAAAGTCAGTGTAATAATCATGAAATGGAATGAACAGTAGCTAGAAAAAAAGGAAGACAGTGGTCATCTCTTATTAAATTTCACATGCAAGATAATCTTGCTAATTTAAAAAAGTGAATTTTAATGAATTGAAACTATCCAAACCTCCTAAAATCATATAGATGCAATGTTTTATTTCCTTGATCAGTTCCCTAGTTTTAAAGGAATTTTAAATATGAAAAATTAAGTGAATGAACAGACAGACATTCTTTGGATTTGATACAGAATTTCTGTAAAAACTAAACCTTACACTTACGGAACAAAAATATTACATCTCCCAGTATGAATTCTGTCCCATTGTTTATATGTAATCACAAATGAAAACTCCAGGGTTGCAAATTGAATGGCAAGACTAAAAGAACTCAAGTTCCAGTTCATGGTTTTCCCTCTCGCTGTGTAGTCATTATTTATACTAAGTATTATTTAGATGTGGAAATGTGTATTATCTTCCAGGTTGGATACAAATCATGCCAACACAAGCTAAACTTTGGAAACAAGAAATGTAGCTGATTTCATGTATGGAAGAAGCTAGAGGAACAAGTGTGGAGAATTCAATACATAATACAATATTCACTAAAGGATAAATTTAAAATGTGATCATTTCAAGTTTTGAACTTAGCCCAAGAAAAGACTGTTTCCAGGAAGAAGTGCTTCTTTTTTAATTAATTTATTTATTTTTATTGTTATTAAGTAGTTGTACCAAGGTATATTTCATCAGCAACTTTTTTGTTGCCAATGTGTAGTGATAATGTTTAAAATCAATTTATAGTTAGTTACTATTATTATCATAGTAAACATTTCTATAGCCCATTTACCCCTCTTAATGCCTGTGTTTAGTAAATTCTATTCCCCTACCTCCACCATAACATATGAATAGATATCTTCAGGCTTTTTGCTTTGTTTTGTTTATTTATAACAGAGAAGAATTAATGCTGCAGTGGAGATCAAGTACCAACAGCTATTCCTTGATCAATTCATCTTAATCTAACATATTTAAAGCACACTGGATATAAATATATGGGACCAACTTGGATTTTTTTTTAGACAGAGTCTTACTGTATAGTCCAGACAGGCTCAAACTCACAGTTGTGAGAAAAAGTAATCTTTTCTCTCAAACTAAAATGTTTCCAATCTTGCAACCAGTTACCATTGTATACTAATATTTCCTGGAATTATTTGTTTCTTGACTTTGTAGCTATCATCTGTGTCATGACCAGCCATGTTAGGTGTATAAATATTTGTCAATGGAGTTCAAGAATAAACCCCCGTGGAATGGAAACTTCAGTGGAGACTTTTCACTGACTTTACCAACCTCCTCCAACTATAACCTTCCCCAGCCCAGTTCTTAGTTCTGTTCCCAATTCTCACCCAGCTGTGATGAGAAAAATGTATACATTTGCCCCCAAAAAAACAATCCTCGTCCCCAGCCAGTGGTGACCTTTTGCTGATGGTTAGAATGTTTTTTAACTTCCTTGTATTACCTCATCATCCTGGTAAGCAATTATTTAAAAAGTTGTGAGCCTGACTTCTTAGAAGAGACAATAGCTCACCTTGGGTTAGAATAAAAATCAAGCAGATCACCCTGCCCAGTGTATCTGCCTCCCTCTGGGGAGAGTGGCAGATCGCTCTACTGTAAAGAAATAAAATGCCTTGGTGAAATCTCCTATATCTTGTGTGTCTATTCATTTTCTGACACCAGAGGGTCATATGTTGCCAACACTATCTTTCTACCTCAGGATCCAGAGTGCTAGGACTTATAAGCATGTTACTATGCCCAATTCTAGCTTGGATTTCTAAACAAATAAACTCATAATAACATTAAACAAGATATTTTATCTGTCTATATTGTCTTTTGCCATTTTATCAATAACATGTTTATTCTCAATATTATATTAATGTACAATCATAATTATAAGAAAAACACACAGGATCTATTTGATTCAGTCCAAACACTTTCTTCCCAATAATTTCCCCTTGGAATTTTGGAGAAATATGGTGATGTTTCTTCCAACATGAAAATTGAGGAGTTTTTCTCTAACTCTTTATTCAGAGTTCCCTAGGTGTTTGAACTCTTCTAAAAGCCACATTACTAACTCTAGGCAGAGGACAGATGTCCTTCCTTCTTATAGTTTATATTAAAATTATATCCTATTAATAGAGATTTATTTTAATTAAGATACCATGAATGTGAAATAATAAATATAATAATAAAAATAAAAATAATAAAAATGTGAAAATAGAAAAGATAAATTGGGTATGGGAAAATTGTGTATGTGATTTTCATCACACACATATACACACACACACAATTTATTATCATCATCAAAAAGCTTGGAGTTAGTGTTAATGACTCACACTTGTAATTCCAGCTACTTGGAAGGCAAAACTTGGGAACATTGTAGTTCTAAGCAACTCAGGAAAAAAATTCAAGGAACTTCCATCTCATTAGAAAAAGCTGAGTGTGGTATTTACCTGTCATCCCATGGATGGTGTAAATCACAGGCCAAGCGGGCCCAGGCATAAATACAAAACCATATTCCAAACATAACCAAAGCAAGAAGAACTGGAGTCATAGCTCAAGCAGTAGAGCTTCTGCCTAGCCAATGCAAAGTCTTAGTACAGTCAATTTATACATACTAAGCTTCTTGAGTAGTTAAGTCTCTCCCAGATGCACATAAGAGTGACTAGTCCAGAGACTGGATATTTACAAAAATGCCCAAGATAACATTTTCCAGGCAGATAACATTTTCAACTGTAACTGGTAACTTTGGATGTATATTGAAGCCACCTGGGGAATTTAAAAATGCTGATGACTCGGTTCTCCCCTAAAATATTCTGTTTTACTAGGTCACAGGTACAGATAGGCCAAAACAAAACCTATCTCCTCACCCTGCCTCTAATGTGCTACCAAGATTAAGATCCAGTGCTCGGAAAATAGCTTTTCTTAAATGCATGCTGAAAAATAGTATCCTTAGTCAGGATTTGGATGACACAAATTGGTGTCTGATACAAAACCCATAAAAGTATGAAATTTTAGTACAAGGCCGGGCATACATAGAAGGTACACACCTGTAGTCCCGGCCAACCAGGAAGCAGAGGTAGGAGAATCACAGTCCGACACTGCTCTGACAAAAGTGTGGACTCTGTCTAAAAAATAAATAAATGAATAACATTTTAAAAGACTGAAAAATCAAAGAGGACTAAGGGCATGGTTCTAGAATTAAAGCTCTGCCTAAAACAAAAACTCCACGTCAAATTCTCTTTATTTACAGTCTTTTAAATATTCTTTTTAGATAATTATTTCTTCAACAGTCTATATAGCATGTGCTTGTGTGTGTGTGTGTGTGTGTGTGTGTGTGAGAGAGAGAGAGAGAGAGAGAGAGAGAGAGAGAGAGAGAGAGAGAGAGAGAGAGAGAGAGAGAGTGTACATGTGTATCAATCCTGAGGGTTGAATCCAGGGCCTGAGCACTGTCCCTGAGCTTTGTTTGCTCAAGTCTAGCAGTCTACCACTTGAACTACAGCTCACTACTGGCATTTCTGGAAATAATAGTCTCATGGACTTTCTCACCTATTCTCACCTGGGCTGGCTTGGACTGCCTTCTAAGTAACAGGCATTACAGACAGGAGTCACTGGGATTTGGCAATATTTTCTTTATGTATTTGATGATGTTTATATAAATTTTATTTCTTCATACTAGATTTTTAACAGAAAGTGGACACCCTGCGACTACTCTTTAATGACTTTTTCACTATCATTTTTATTTTTATTATAAAATGATGTACAAAGGAGTTACAATTACATAAGCCAGGTAAATGAGTAAATTTCTTTTTGAACAGTGTCACTGCGTCCCTCATTTTCTCCCAGGATTTTCCCTCCTTCTCCTCTCCCCCTAAGTTGTATAGTTATTTTAATAATCACAGATTTTTTCATGTCACTTTAGTTAAAGATACTTTGTTTTAAAAAGGAAAAACAACAAAATCACAAAAAAGGCTTCATCCATGACATATAAAGATGTTGGTATAATTTGGGGAGGGGAAGGGAAAAAACAAATTGTTTAAATAGGGATACAGATAGACCCCTTGCAACAATGAGATGTACAAGACACTATGTTGAAAAACGAATGTTACAATTTAGGGGGGGCGTGGGAGGGAAGGGATAGTAGGGGAAAAACAAAGGAGGGGAGACAACAATGCTGGAGAAGAAATGTACTCATTACCTTGCTCATATAACTGTAACCCTTTTGTACAGTATTTTCACAATTAAAAAAACAATTTAAAAGAAAAAGAAAAATAGGATGGTAATGAATAAACATGGTAGCGCAGTTTTATACATCAGAAACAGTTAACAGAATACCTTAATACTATAATAAATATGGCACTTGGACTCAAAAGAGACCTGGAGCTGCAGAAGAATTGCAGCTAAGATGACATGAAATGGTGGAAGAAGGCTATCTGCAGCGGGTCTGAAAGCTCTAATGCCAGATGTGGGAGGGTGTGGCCATACTACATGTGCAGGGGTGAGGTCATGGGTAGACATTTGAGATGTGTGAATGTTTGTGCTGTGAATTGCAATGCAGCTGGATTCAGCTGGCTATAGTTTACTACATTTTCAAATTTGTGTGGAAAGGCAAAATTTGCATCATGTCCAAATTGTTTGCCAATATATCATGTTTTTGCATTATTGCAGAAAATCTCATGTATTGTAAGTTCTAAAAGAAATTTTCTTTCCTGGAAAGAAGGTATTTTATTATGATTTAAGAGAACACATCATTACACTGGCCTTTTAAGCCAAATGGCAAAATAACAAGTTGTTAATTAATCTTCTGGAAGACTATGTATACTAATTTTATGTAGAAGTAGAAAGACCAAAATTGAGCTTTATGGAAACATTGTTTGATTCCATTTGTTTGATTAAATTAGCTGTTATTGATCAAATGATTCCCTAACATTATTGATAATGCAAAAGGGCCAGTTTATTCCTCTTTGGTTCCAAAATATACATCACATTTCTTCCTTTCTTTTCTTTCTTTGTTTACTTATGTATTTACTTATTTATTTATAATATAGAAATATATACCTGATAAATTTATAAGGATACATTAAAATTTAATAAATTTTTGAATAATAAATACATATTTATATTGTATATATAAAGAGATAGTACATACACCACATTTTTCTATGGTCAAGTTGAACTATTTTTTATGTAGTCATTTTGGACATTGTATCAGCTTGTATTCAACATGAATCTAGGCACCCATAAGCTTCTGAGTCTGATAATTTTATGTGTGTGTGTATGTGTGTGTGTTTGTCAGAGAGAGGGAGGAGAGAGAAAGAAGAGAGAAGGAAAGAAAGAAAGAAAGAAAGAAAGAAAGAAAGAAAGAAAGAAAGAAAGAAAGAAAGAAAGAAAGAAAGAAAGAAAGAAAGAAAGAAAGAAAGAAAGAAAGAAAGAAAGGGAGGGAGGGAGGGAGGGAGGGAGGGAGGGAGGGAGGGAGGGAGGGAGGGAGGGAGGGAGGAGAGAGAGGAAGGAAGGAAGGAAGGAAGGAGGGAGGGAGGGAGGGAAAGGAGAAAGGGAGGAAAGAAGGAAGGAGGGAAGGAGGGAGGGAGGGAAGGAAGGAAGGAAAGGAAAAGAGAGAGAGAGAGAGAGAGAGAGAGAGAGAGAGAGAGAGAGAGAGAGAGAGAGATTGTGAGATGGTACTGGGCCTTGAATTCAGAACCAGGACACTGTCCCTTAGCTTTTTACTTAAGGTTGATGCTGTACCATTTGAACCACAGCTCTATTTCTGGATCTTTGCTGGTTAATTAGTAATGAGTCTCGTGGGCTTTCCTGCCTGGGCTGGCTTACCATGATCCTCAGATATCAGTCTCCTGAGTAGCTAGGAGTACAGGCACCTGGATTGAACTTGATCATTAAGATAACTAAACCAACCTCTGGTCCCATTAAGATGATAAATGTATTCTAAAGCTTAGAGAGTTCATTTTATATCTTCAAGAGTTCAATTTCTGTCAGTGAGAATGGAACCAGATTTTTAAATTCTTACCAATATTCTTGTGTAGAAACCCATAGACTCCAAACTGAAGTCCATTTTCACAAAATTTCACAGCTAAAACTTGACCTTCAGATTCTATTTTACAAGTTTGCCAAGTGTTTTCGTAACTGTTACCTCATTTAATATAACTGCAGCCCCTGTACAAATGTATACTATAAATCCTTGTCCAATTCAATCAAGGTTTTATTCCACCCATGATATTTGCCATCTTTTTAGCCTACTTTTGGAAAATGAGATTTAACCAAGCACTTCCAGAAAGTTTTATGGAGAGAATTTGGCGAGATTGGTTACATTTAACACATGTAAAGCACCTGAGAAAACTTTAGCAGCAGAATTGAAATTGATGGCTGAGCCATTTGATGTGAGCTTCTCAATTACTTAGAACACATGAGTCTCTTGAGTGTTTTGTCCAGTTGGTATAGGTGTTTTTCATTCTAGAGAGTGAAAGTGACTTCCAGAACACACTATCAAAAGAAACTACATGGTTGTGCTGGCCACTTTAGTGTGACCTGGTTTGTGGTCTATTGGATAAATGCCCTGAAAATGGAAGCTCTTTTAGCCTTTTAGGAACCTCCATACTGTGTTCCAGAGTGGTGGAACAAGTTTATATTCCCACCAACAGTGTAGTTGCCACATCCTCATCAGAAGTTGTTATTGTTAGCTTTCTTGATTATAGCCATTCTAACTGGGGTGAGGTGGAATCTCAATGTTCTTTGATTTGCATTTCTTTTATGGCCAGAGATATTGAACATTTCTTCATGTGACTATTGGCCATTCTTACTTCTTTTGAGAAGTCTCTAATTTATTAATTGGGTTGTTGTTTCTGTGAGGGTTTATTGGGGGCATTAATTTTTCACCTCTAAGTATATTTTAAATATGAGAGGCCCTTGTAAAAACCTTCTCCCATTCTGGGGGCTTTTTTTATATTTTGTTCATTGCAGCATTGTTTACCATAGCCAAGATATGGAACCAACCCACATGGATGAATGAATCAAGAAAATATGCAGTACGAATACAGGTGGACCCATTGCAACAATGAGATGCACAAGTCGTTATATTGAAAAATGAACTTCACAACTTTGGCGAGACGGGGGGGGGGGGGGAGAGATGGGAAGAGATGGGAAGGGGAAACAAAGGAGGAAGCAACAATTCTTGATAAGAAATGTACTCATTACCTTGCCCATGTAATTGTAACCCCTCTGTATGGCAATGATATTATACCATTCATAAGGAAATGGAAAGATGGGAAAATTATAATATGCAAAGTAAACCAGACCAAAGAAACCTAGGTTGTATGGTTTCCTTCATTTATGGTAACTAGAATGTGCCTATAAATCTACAAGTAAACACACTGGATGGTATAAATCTCTAGGCATTCACACAGAAAGAAACCAAAGGAGAGGATAACAAAGACTCAATAGCTATGAGTTTATGATCATATAAAATAATATTTATTGAAGTAAACTCCAAGGAATGGAAACAAGAGTTTCATTTTCCTTTGTTGCTGTTTTAGTTTTCTTTTAATTTTGTCTTGTTTGTTAGTTTATCTGTCTGGGGGGGCGTGGTAAGGGAGGCACAGAAATGCTGAGATAAAGGGTGAACAGATATGTCCCTCCCCCACAGTATAACCCCTGCTTTCACTATATTTGATGTCAGTATAACTTGTGGAGGAGATGGGGAAAAACCAGTTGTTTAAGGATACAGGCGGACCTGTTGCAACAATGAGAAGTACAAGTTGTCATGTCCAAAACGAGCTTTATAACGTCGGTGCGGGGGGGGGGGGGGGGGGGAGGGAAGGAGAAGGATTGGGATTGCGGGGAGGGGGGAGGCTGGGAAGGGATGTGAAGGGTAAACCAAAGGAGGAGGCTGCAATGCTTGGTAAGAAATGTATGCATTATCCTATCCATGTAATTGTAACCCCTCTGTACAGTATGTTCACAAATAAAATTAAATTAAATTTAAAACAAAAGGGTGAACAGATGCAACAGTGACACTCACGAGACACTATGTTGAAAATAACCTATACAACTTGTGTTAAGTGAGGTAAGCCAGGCCCAAAGAAACATAGGTCCCATGGTTTCCCTTATCTGCCATAATTAGTATATGTCTGAGACAAGCAGAAAAGGTCAGATAAGATGATGTTAAGCAAAATGAACCCCAAGATAAGGACACAAGTGTTTTTTTCTTGCTATTGCTTCTAACGTATTTATAAGGTACCACGTGATTTTGTGTTGCTTTGTATGTCCCTCCCCCATAGTATAACCTCTGTATTTCACTGTATTTGATATTGGTATAATTTGGGGATGGGAAGGGAAAAACAAAATGCTTAAATAGGGATACAGGTTGACCCATTGCAACAATGAGATGTACAAGACGCTATGTGGAAAAACTAACTTTACAATTTAGGCACAGCAGTGGGGGGGGGGGTGGAGTGTAGTTGTGGAGATGGCAGGGGAAAACCAAAGGAGGAAACAACAATGCCTGATAAGAAATGTACTCATTATCTTGCTCATGTAACTGTAACCCCTTCTCTGTACAGTATTCTCACAATAAAAAAAACTTATTTAAAAAATTGTGGGTGGGGACAGGAGGAAAAAGCTAGGATAAAATAAGGGAAGGGGTGACACTGTTCAAAAAGTGTACATATCATCTGACTTATATAACTGTAACCCTTCTTTACATCACTTTTACAATAACTATACATATGTATGTATGTATGTATGTATATATATATATATGGAGAGAGAGAGAGAGAGAGAGAGAGAGAGAGCATAAAGAACAAATCTAATCAAGTCTAGTTAAAAGGGACTAAAATTTCACCTCTCTGCTTTCCATGAGTAGGGACCTGTCCTAAAAATTTCCAGCATCTTGGGCACAAAGATGGAGTGAGTTATCTCACTGGGGAATTTCAGAAATGGGCTAGGCATAAGTATTCTTGTTCTTTTGGCCTTCTGTACCATTATTTTTTTTATATTTTATTTTATTTTATTTGAGAACATACTGTACAGAGGGGTTACAATTACATGGGCAGGATAATGCATACATTTCTTACCAAGCATTGCAGCCTCCTCCTTTGTTTACCCTTCACCTCCCTTCCCAGCCTCCCCCCTCCCCCCCATCCAATCATACCCCCCTCCCCCCCTCACCAATTAACTACAGAATATAGACTTCTACTTTTGTTATTTCAAGATTTTAGACAAGTGACTAATTTTTTAGACTAATTTTAGACAAGGGGCATCTGCCTACCATTTGGAATTTTAATTCAGAAGAGTGTTAGAATATGATACTTTGAGGCAGAAATATTGGTGTGGGTTGAAATTTGGGTGGTAACATTAACACTGAGTCCTGAGAGGCTAGGTGGTTGTCAACTTTGGTAATTTGCAGGAGTTTGTATTGCTCCAGGAAGCTAGGGTTTGCAGTTGTGTGGAATTCTTCTAAACGGTGCATTTCCTGCAGCAACTTTCTACTTAGGTTTTAGAAGGACAGGTCTCTGGAAGAGTTGGATTGGTGGTGAGCTATAGCTTGTGATGGCATTTCTATGGGTGAGTGGCTTTCTTTTTATTAAGTGAGAGGTTGGTCTTTTACAATCGTGTTTTTAAAACCCTTAAACCAAACCACATGGACCACAGAGTGCTTTGGAAGCTGGATGCAACAGCAAAACCTCAAACCCTCTATTGTGTGCAACAATAAGTGAGATACTTTTATTGATTTTTACAATTTCTAAACTATGTGTGCAAACATTGCCTTTAAAGTACACAGACATTTAGGTCCTATGAGTGCTATGAGTGCATCAGAGTAAGCACCCTTCCTCACTGAGCTCCCCAAGGCAACAAATTTCTTTCTTTTTCCTTTTTTTATTGTAAAGATATTGTACAGAGGGGTTACAGTTACATGAGCAAGGTAATGAGTATATTTCCTATAGAGCATTGTTACCTCCTTCTTTGTTTTTCCCCTACCATCCCTTCCCTCCCACCTCCCCAACTCTTCCCCACCCCCGCAATTTGTTAAGTTTGTTTTCAATATAGTGTCTTGTACATCATTGTGACAATGGGTCAACCTGTATCCTTATTTAAGCATTTTGTTATTTCCTTTCCCCTCCTCAAATAAGAAAATGTATCTACAAGATTCAGTGCACCAGAATCAAATACAGTGACTACAGGGGTTATACCATGGGGGAAGAATGTACAAAAAAAATTACATGGTACATTATAAGTACATTAAAAACAACAGCAAGAAAAATAAAACCACTTGTGTCTCTATCTTGGGGTTCATTTCACTTAGCATCATCTTATATCATCATATGTACATAGCTTTTGACCTTTTCTGCTTGTCCTAGACATATACTAGCTATTGCAAATAAGGGAAACCATGAGACCTATGTTTCTTTGGCAAGGCAACAAATTTCAAGAAATAGATTCACTGAATTTGGAATTTACTAAAAAGTTTCTCCAGCTGGACTGAAAATAAGTAGAAAAAAATTCTTGGATCAAAATAATTTTTACCAAAAACACCCACCATACACAAGAGAAAGTAGGAAAGAGTCCACATGTGGACTAAAAAATCCACATTTTATCGTCATTAGGAAATTTGAAACAAATGACTCAATTACATACTAAATAAGAAAACAAAACCAAGTGCAAGCCTTGCTGCTTAGGAGGTGGAGGTAAAAGAATTATGAACCCAGGCAAACCTGGGCAGAAGTATAACATGTTATCTGAAAAACAAACTAGAAATCAAAAGGGCTTGGGGCATGACTCAAGTAGTAGAGCATCCGCCTCATACAACAAAAATAGAATACCTGCCTAGCATGCCAACTATAAAAACTAGTATAATTCAGTTCCCTCTTTGTAGAAGAGGCTGTGCATTCATAGATTCTCCTTTAAGGTCTGTTAATTCCCTACTGCTAAAAGTAGCATCTGTATTTGTAGTTTCTTCTCATTGAATTAAAGTCCTCAAGTTGCAAATGCTGAAAAACATGTGTGGCATTGGGACAGATAAAATCAGAAAATTCACCCCGTTCTCAAGTATCAGAAAATCTCTTCTACGAGTACTCAACACTGAACTAAGTAAGGAACAGAGTTTTCTCTGAGGAAAAAAAAAAAATTTTTTCTAGGGGCTGGGATTGTTTCTCCAAATTTGGTGAAAATAAGCCCTTTACTATAATAATCTTGTAAATCCCTCTGTGTTTTTTGTTTATTTGTTTGTTTTCTCCAGATCCTGCTGCTTGAACTCAGGGCTTTACTGCTGTCCCCACGCTTCTTTTGCTCAAGACTAGCACTCTATCACTTGAGCCACAGCTCCAATTCTGGCTTTTTCTGTGATTAATTGGAGAGATTAGTCTTGTCAGACTTTCCTGCCCAGTGTGACTTTGAATTGCAATCCTCAGATCTCAGCCTGCTGAGTAGCAAAGGTTACAGGCATGAGCCGCCAGTGCCCAGCTTGTAAATCCCTCTTAAAAAAACAAGACACATCAGAAACTTGACATTGAATTAATTCCATTTCTGAGGCTATGAAGGAACTAGTCCTATTCCATGAGAAAGAGCCAGGCTTCAGCTGTCAAAGAAAACTCATTTTCTCAAGAACTCTCTACTAACACAGATCAGAAAAAGAAATTGGAAGGGATGGGGGGTTTTCTTCCGATTAATTTCTTTGAAATCGCAGAGGTAAAACAATTTGAGTCTGAGTTTTCACTCATTTGAACTGTAACATTCAAGAGTTTAAAACTGCACTTTAATTTTTGTGGTGGAATTTAATAATTGACAGAGATTTATGTTTAAATTTATGAACTTTGTTATGGGCCATGTTATTACTGGAATAGCTTCATGTGGTCATTTAATATCATTTCAAACCCTCTAATAAGCTTGGAAAATGAAGCTGGATATAGTTTGGGTTGAAAATAGTGAAGAGAGAGAATTTTCAATTTTATTATACACTGATTCTTTGGGACATTTCTAGCCAGGAAAAATGTGTTTCCATATGTGGTTCCAGGCAGATGCACTAAAAGTCAAACTTCCATGGTAGGACAAAGCCTTTGACGGTGGAACAAAGCTATCTTGAGAGATTGCACATACTCCCTGTAATATAACTGAAGCAACCTGCTTCCCACAAATTTGATGGCTAGGCACTAATGATAAAAGAACTTAGAGAATGCCTGAGGGTCTGGAAGGTTTTATAATTCTTTATTTCCCTTCAGTGTTGTCTAATACCGTTTTTCCAAGAAGCCTCATCCCACCCAGTCTAAATCAGTTACCTGACTGGTGTGTTTAAGAGAGGGCTGCAGAGGCATCGCTCGGCCCCTTTCTCTTCTGGCTTCTGAAGGAATCAGCTATCCTGAGAAGGTACACAGGCTCCACTGTGCTTGGAGGTTTCACAAGGGCACTTCCCACCCAGGAAGCTCCAAGACATTCAGTCTAGTGGAGCATAGTTAGAGCTGTACCTGGGTTTGAGAGACATGTCATTACAGCAAAGGAAACTACAGAACCCACTGCTTCTTCTGAGTTCCCAAATGAGTAAGTATGAGCAAAAAGTGAGCGTTCCAAGTCCAGTGTTTCCAAGTTCACCTTGTTTCCAGGTTTAGAGCTATAGAGGATTCTGTGGAATACTTTGGACATCTAAGCTTAAGAGACCAAGAATATGATGTGTTTTAAAAATAAGAATCATATCATATAAAAGTAATGAAGAAATACAATGCCGAGGTACAGCTATGGGATTGGACATGGGGATCTGTACACTACATGGAAAGATGAATTTCCTTCTCTTATAGCTTCCATTCTCACACCTATATCATCTGCTATCAATCTGAAATATCCTATATGGCCATTTTCAAGACAGCAATGAGAAATTAGGATGTGAATTCAGAATAGTCAAGAAAATAAAAAATTAGGAAAGCAAGGCATTTTCTCAGTCGTTTTTAATCTCAAACAACCTATATAACTATAATTACTTTAATCTCATACAGCGCGCGCGCGTGCGCACACACACACACACACACACACACACATATATTTATATATAAAATTTCAGAGCTAGTGATCAAACCAAGGCCCTCACACATAGTAAGCAAGCACTCTAGCAATGAGAAATTAGGATGAGATGTCAGAATGCCAAAGAAAATCTAGAACTAGGAAGGCAGAGCATTTTCTCAGTTGTGTTTAATTAATCTCATACAATATAAATTATATATACATATTTATATCTATTTCTTAAATCTCTTATAGAGCATATATGTGTGTGTGTGTGTGTGTGTGTGTGTGTGTGTGTGTGTGTGTGTGTGTGCTAGGGATCAAATCCAGAGCCTCACCATATGCTAGACAAGCACTCTACCACTGAGCCACACCCCTAGCCATTATAAAGCCCATTTTGGTGACCATAGTGTCACAAGCCAGGCAACAGACACATTAATGTTAATAGCTTAGGGCAAGTTTTTTGTGAATGTTACTTTCAAAATGTCTGTGATGCAAACAAAGCAGATGCTACAAGCAAAAACTAAACCTTAGTCTCAGGTTTATCCAAGGTTTTCCAAGTAGGAGTAGCAGATCAAAACCAGAGTACTAAATCCCAACATACCTTCCAATTCAATATTATTTTCTGCAGTGCATGCTCTCATACAGAGAGAAAACTAACAGAGATATACTCTCAATGCAACCTCAGGTCAGACTTAATTACTCCCTTTCTGAACAACTGTATAGACTATTTATCTAGCTGTTCTAAATCTGACTATCTTTAATCCCTTAACAATAGCAAGGAGAAACACTTTCTAGTTTATTTCTATCTTCAAGAAGACATAATTTTTAAAAGATATGATCTGCATTAATGAAAAATACAGATGCAAAAAAAAGATTTTTCAAAGTCCAGTGCCACTCATCTGTTGGCCATCTCAAATTCTCTGTACAAGATTTATTGTGGAATTGAAAAACCCCTCAATTCTGAAAAATAACCAGAATGTCCTGACCTTTCCCCTCTATGGCCACCTGTGAATAGCTAACTTGCAAAAGCAATTTTAAAAGACAAACCTATGATCTCAATGAAAACTATAGCTAAATAGAAGGTTGGAGGAATGAGGGAAGAGAAAGTAATAGAGTTTGTATAATATATGCACATCTAAAACACCATGGTGAAAGCCCTTGGTACAACTAATATGCAGAACAAAATGAATGGCAGGAAGGTAAAACAGGCTGTGTAGGTAAGAGCAGGAGGAGGGAGAATGAACAGAAAAGATAAAAAAGGATAAATATGGTCAAAGTAGTTTATTTGTATATATGAGAATAGAAAAATCAAACCTAAAAAATAAAAATAAATAAAACTTGTTGCAATTGTTTTAGAAAGGGGGAAAGGCAAGAGAGAATGGAAAAGGAAATGAATTTGATCTGAATAACTTGGATATATGTATGGAAATGTCACAATGAAACACACCTATGTACAATCAATGTGTGATTATTTAAAAATTAAATAAAAAGATAAACCTACAACCATGCTAAAGAAAGTGGATTGACAATTAAAATAAAGTAAGACAGAGAATGGGAAGCTGCTTCTGACTGACATAAGCTCATAAAATGTTAATTAAGCATAAACACACACACACACACACACACACATACACACACACACACAATCCCAGGACCATAAATTTATTTAATCATTTCCATAGTAAACTAGACTAAATTAGTTACCTTGGCTATGAGAAACTCAAAAGACTTGAGAACTTCCATATAATAGTATGAAACTTTTTTAGTTATTTAACTAATACAAAAAGATCACACACACAAAAAAAAACTCTTTCCAGCCCTGATAATTTGTAAATGATATGTCATAGGATTCTGGTAAAAATAAAAATCCCTCAGGAAGTTAACTCATTTCTCAGGATCAAAAATGAGAATCCAGTTTTTGTATAGTGCACTTTGATCTGAGACTGAAGGTCCTTGTACGGTCTTCCTTGTATTTGTTTCTCTCAATGAACTACTGACAATCTTCTTCCATCTCCATCGTTACCTCATGGTTGGCTGAAAAGACAATAGTTCATCTGCAGAAACCTGACAAAAATCTATGCTGACTATGTTTTCTCCTTAGATAATTGGCTCCACCATGATGCACCTGCCACTGAACATCAGCTTCACACTAAAAGCTGTTATTCATAATTGATGCTGACACTTAATATACAGCTCCTTACTGGCATAAGATCCAGTTTCAAGCCAGAGTAACAAAATCAAAGGTTGTCTACTTAGTTTATTTGCACCTCACCCACCTGAATACATATACATATATATACTTATGAGCTGTAGATCACTGAAATATTATTTTTCAGAGGACAAAAATCATGCAAGACCTTAGTTTTTATCAACCCTTAAAAATAAAAGCCAGCAAAGACAGAGTAAAATCATTATAAGGAAACTTACAACCACAGCTATCCAGTAAAAAACACAGTATGCACACTGAAGCCAGCTTATCTCTCATAAGAAAGTCAGCCTCACAATTTTGTTTGGTAAGAAATATTAACAGCTTTTTCCTACAGAATTGATATAAACCTTTTCTAAGAGAAAATGTCGAGATTTTATTTGGATCAACTTTGGTGGATCACCTAAACTATTGCTATTTACTACTTCCGTCATAAAGGATAAATGAATAAATTGTATGTGTATACTCACAGCAGAGAGCTCAGCTCTAGCCCCTAACGACAGACGTTGCGGCTGCAGACTGAATTCTACTGTAGGGAGGCGCTTTTATTTTCCTTGCAAAGTAGCACCCTCTAGTGGCCTTTCTAAAATCATTATGGAGTGCATGCCAAGCATGTGACATAATTTGTTTACTATCAGACTACGCAGTGTCAAAACACTCAGGTGGGAACAAAAGCTTGATCTGGATCTTCCCATCTCATTGTTTCTCTAGCGTAAGTGGCTTGTAAATGGAGAAATGTTTAAACGTCACTTTTATTTCCTATCTGCGGGGTGCTTGTGAGGAAAATGCAGTAATAGTTTGTCTCATTATCTTCATCATCATTGTCTTTATTACTTTTTACAGTTATTCTATTATTTGCATCATCATTGGTATTATTATCAAATTTCCAAAAATATCCATTTAATGAATATTTACCAGAAAAAAAAAATGTAGTCTCTCAAATTTGTCTGCCTCATCAAACCATGATCCTCAGATCTGTCTCCTGACTAGCTGTGTTTCAGGCATGAGACACAAGCACACCGTTTCTGTTTTGGTTTTCTTTTATTAATTTGCTTTTGCTTTTGTTTTCTGTATCTCTACTGGTTTGGGATTTCATTATAATTACTATTATTGTTGTTGTTGTCATTAAGTAGTTATGCAAAGGAGTTTCAATTCAACGTGTCAAATTTATGACTACACTACAGTTTGATCAGTTTCACTCCTATCATTCCCCTCAATCTATCCCAATCTCACCCATCTCCTCATTACATTATTCCATTTCAATATGTACATTGAATATTATGACTATATTTGCCTACCAATCTTGTAATAGTAAAATCAAAAAACGTAAAATAAGAAAAACCTAGCATATCTGTTATTCTGCTGAGCTATGTTGCAGTAACAAATGTCTCCCCAAATCTGAACTTATAACAGTAG
The DNA here is from genome assembly GCF_024711535.1 of Dipodomys merriami. Classification (NCBI taxonomy): domain Eukaryota; kingdom Metazoa; phylum Chordata; class Mammalia; order Rodentia; family Heteromyidae; genus Dipodomys; species Dipodomys merriami. The sequence goes on from NW_027206512.1 coordinate 12,923,198, forward strand.
TGTTTATTTTCTATTTTTGCATATATCAGCCTCAGGTCACAAGGAATGTCTCCAACCTGGGCCAGGCTAAAGGAACATTAGAAGAACAGAATAATGGTGGAAATACATGATAGCTATTAAAGCTTCTATCAGGAAGTAGACCGTGTTACCTCCACTCACCTTTCAAGTCATTTAACCTAATTGAATGGAGTCACAAAACATTACAGAAAATATTTGAGAAAATAATTGAGAAAAAAATGCATGTATCCATGCCCTCTTGTTGCTTCTGCTCACATATCATGAATCCAGTCATCTATCTAAGCCCAAGTACTACAGGAACTTGAAATGTAGCCCAACTGTGAGCCTAAGATAAAAAGGAAAAGGTTTGTACTTAGTTAGCAGTCTTAGCCACAGGCATATAGACAAAGGCCATAGACCTAGGCAGAAAAAACCTGGCCATTGCCTAATAGATATTCTTTCTTGCTTCTTCATCTAGTATCCTTCAAGCCTTCCATAAATATCAAAAAGATTTTTATCTGCTGAGGATCAGACATGGCATTTGGAATCTAAACACTAAGAAAAATGTGGTGAGAAAGTTATAACAAAGTTAAGAGATAAAGAAGCTGTAATTCAATCACTTAAGAATAAGAGAACCAAAATATCAGAAAAGATATGCTCTTGTTTTATCGCCAACCAAAACACAACTATAATAAAAAGAATTAAATTAAATGATATGAGCTGAATGCAACTTGCAAACTTGAACAGAAATTAGATTTCTGAATCATTTCAAGGTTATCTTAAAAACACACCACAATTGTATATTTTTTAAACTATAAGCAGTAGAGTAGCTGAATGTCAGCATAGAGAACATGTTATTGGATGCACAGAAGAAAGCTGAACATGTGTTTGATGACTCAGAAACAGAGGTGACAGTGGGACAAAGACTGGGGAACATTTTACAAAACATTCCTTATAAAGTCATAGGCAAGCAGGGCCCTGCTGGTCACATCTGTAATCCTAGTGACTCAGGAGGCTGAGAGCTGAGAATCATGGTTCAAAGCCAGCCTTGAGGGAAAAAAAAATTACGGAATTCTTATCTCCAATTAACCAACAAAAAGCTAAAACTGTAGGCATGGCACAAGAGATGGATTCCAGGCCTTCAGCAAAAATGTCAAGTAAGAACATGTCCCTGAGTTGAAGTCCCAATGCAAAAAAAAAGAAGTCAGTCAAGAAAGTCATGGGTTACTTAGAATAACATTTCCTTATCATATAATGCTACCTATATTTTTTAAAGAGAATTGCCTCTTAAAAAGCATGATCCATCTGTCTTAAATTAATGGCTTAATTAAATAGATATATTAATCCAAATCCTTTTCCTCAAATATCTGATCTAATCTGGGCAAATAATAGTCAAACAGAGGTGTTGTCTAATTCTCATCCATCTGTCTCTATTGCATTATAAATGATTTAACTTGAGCATCTCTATCCTAGCTGAAATTATCATGCATATTCTAGCTGTATTGTGTATTTGATGAATAGAATGAAATGAAACAGAAAATACTCCGCTTGCTTTCTATAATTATGTTATGTATATATTTAATATTTAGGGAGTTTTACAGTTAGACTTGGCATCATATGTAATTTGGGATGCAGTAAAACAAACCAATATGACCTATGTACAGTGGACTTATAGAGTAATAAGACAGGAATAAAGATCAACTTCTAATAAGTAGGTAAGAATAGTCAGTGACTCAATATTTGAATTCAAAGGTCATGTGTGCAACACCTACAGATTAATAGCAATAATATTTTCAGTGGTAACATTCACCATCATACACACAAGACTGTGAGAACAAAGATTTAGTGCAGAAGCTGTCATAACAAAAGGGCTAAGTAAGAAATCAACAAAATAAGTGAATGTAAAAATGGATCTATGATTGATTATTTTACATAAATAGTCTTTTGTTAGTCTTCAGAACTTGATGAGTTCACATTAATTAACCTCACTAGTTTCAGACCACCCCTGGAGATGTTTATTGATCTCTGTTTTACTAAGGAAAGAACTAAGGTTAGGAATTAAGATAAGCTGCCTAAGTTTCCAAAACTAGTAAGAAGCAGAATGAATGTAGAAAATAAAGTAGATAATGTCATTTATTCTACCAGAGATAAGTGCTTAATGGTTCCACAAAAGTAGTTTTTCTAGGTTAGTTTAACTAGAGAGCAAGATAGAGGTCACAAAACAGAAAAATTACTTATAAAAATGCAGCCAGTTATTCAATGGGATTTTGTACAGTGAACAACAGCCTGTAGTCCATTTAACTACACAGGAGGCTGTCTGAGCATCGAGGGAAGTTCGAAGCCAGCTCAGGCAGAAGAGTTGGTAACACTTATCTACATAAACTACTAAGAAAACTCGGAAGTGAAACTATGGATCAAATGGTAGAGCATTAGCCTTGAACAAAACGAAGCTCAGGGGCAACATTCCAGCTATGTGTTCAAGCCCCAGGATAGATGCATGTGCATTTGCGTGTGTGCGCACACACACACACACACACACACACACACACACACACACACACACACACAGCCTACAATATTTAAAGATGCTTCTTCAGAGTACAGAGAGATTGTATCATGAATGTCACATGTACCACCCAGCTACAACACACCATACAATGAGAGGATAAGGATCCTTAGCTTTCATGTATATTAGTCTCTAATTTTCTCACCATATTCTGTCACTTCCCTAGCTTGTTAGTACATTTGGGTGGTGGTGGTCCTGGTGGTGGTGGTGGTGGTGGTGGTGGTGGTGGTGGTGGTGGTGGTGGTGTGTGTGTGTGTGTGTGTGTGTGTGTGTGTGTGTGTGCTTAATAAGTGCACACACATGATAATGAAGTAAGTTGAAAAATCAACAATTGCCCTGCCTATGCAATGAGGGAGTGGTTTCAAGATGGTCTAAATGGTGTATTTTACAACATTCTTTATTGATAAGTTTCAGCTAGTAAATACAGAGTGATAAAAGTCATTACTCTTTGCAACTCTAATGAAATAATTTCTCTAGGCAAGGATCATCAGTGGCTGCTAAAACCATTAGGTAAAGTACTGACAAGAAGGTTATAATGATAGATTTGCTTATATCTGAGCCTTCTGATCAAAATTGGCATCCTAAAATGAGACAACCAGCCATTATGGGCTTTTTAATGATTCAAGAAGAAAGTCACAGTGCCACGGATGAACTATGCTTGCCAAAAAGAACAAATTTGAATCTTCTGACACCTTTAGGACTATCTTTTGAGGAAAATGCAGAGGATGAGAGAGCATGCTACATGAAATCTCTTGGAAGGCAATTAGCTAAAACCAGGAGGCAGGAAATTCTAAACACAAGTGACCTGTTTTCTTTAACAAGTAAGTGTTTGTAAATGGGAAAAATAAACAGGAAGGAAGAGTATTATTAAAAATAAATACATAAATAAAAATCTTAGTATGTTCTTTCAGCATAAAAAGAGCCATTACCAAGCACATTATTTGTGACTGACTCAAAAGATGTCAACACCAATTAGACATTTATGAGGAACTCAGGGAAACTGGGATACTGAAAAGCTATTTCATTAAGCAATAATAATAAATGTGAACAGTAAGAGGATGTGAAAAATAACCCGTTATTTTGTACAATGCATACTGATTTTTACCAACAAAATATTTTATCTGAGATTTGTTTCAACACCCATGGGGAGAAAAAGAAAGTAGTATAAGGAGTGTAATTCAAGTAAAATTAGTGAAACATTGGTAATTGCTGAAACTAGGTGCTCAGTTCCTTATACCATTCTTAGTTCTGCTATTTGTTCAAATTTTTCATAATGATTTGAAAATAAATGAGAGAATAATCATCTTATAAGATTTATAAATCACCTGAAATCTCCATATTCTGAACATATTATTAACTTGATTGAACTTTCTACAAGTAAGACATAGTGTTGCAGTGACTTTACATCCTTATTCCTATAAAATAAGACTGAGACTCATGATTTAGCTAGGGGCTATACTTTTAGCAGGGGGGGGCGGTCATGGGGCGTGAACTCTGGAACTGGGCACTGTCCATCAGCTCTTTAACTTAAGGATAGTGCTCTACCACTTGAGCCACAGTGCCACTTCTGGTTTTCTGAGTGGTTTCTTGGGGATAACAGTCACACAGACTTTCTTGCCCCAGCTGGCTTTAAACAATGATCCTCGGATTTCAGTCTCCTGAGTAGTTAGGATTACAGGCATGAGCCACAGACGCCTCGCTTCGTTGTCATTTGTGTCCCAATTCTTCAGATCACCTGTTGATGAACCTAATTTGCCAATGTTAAAAATCACTAAACCAAAAGATGCTTTCAAGCAATCTTCCTCTCGCGGCATGTATGTATGTATGTATACACACATACACACAGAGAGAGAGAGAGAGAGAGAGAGAGAGAGAGAGAGAGAGAGAGAGAGAGAGAGAGAGAGAGAGAGAGAGAGAGATACATATATATATATAAAGGAAATCTAGTCCAGTTTGAAATTAATCTCAAAACATAGCACATAAACATCACACACTCCTAGATCACTATATGAAACAGTCCTCTAAGGAATATAAATGTTTATATGTAAGACTGTGAAATTATATAACAAAATATTCTCTACAATTAGCTAAAATGCACTTGCTAAAGATTATTTGTTGCACAATTCATGTTTCTCCTAAGAATAAAATAGGCAGTACGGTTTTCAACTTGTGAATTCAATACAGAGTCAGTCATTTTCTCTAGCTGAAGTTCTACAGCATTATGTGTAAATACTTGGTTATTTTATATGATTACGGGAAACAGTACAAGTTACAAAATAAATTCCTTATAGTACATGACCATTTCACAAGACAGTTCTTTTTTTTTAATTTTTATTTTATTTTGTGAACATACTGTACAGAGGGGTTACAATTACATGGGCAGGATAATGCGTACATTTCTTATCAAGCATTGCAGCCTCCTCCTTTGTTTACCCTTCACATCCCTTCCCAGCCTCCCCGCACACCCCCACTCAACCCTCCCCTCCTCCCCCCCCACCGCACCAACGTTGTAAAGCTCGTTTTCAACATGACAACTTGTACTCGTTCACAAGACAGTTCTTAAGTAATGATTTACTGAAAAGCTCACTCCTCTTGTGCCCAATATACTAGCTCATTCTAGTCGCATGAAAATTTTGCCTTTCACAAATCTCTCCCTTTTCATTCCCCTCTGTCTCCTGGCTGTCACGCTATTTTACATTTCACCAAAACTATTTGGCTACAGAATCAGTGTCCTCAGCTGAAGGGAACATTGCCATATTGGAAATTCATTGCAATGACCTGTATTATCTGCCTAAATATTGCTGCCTCTGAGCCTCACTGAATTTAACCTTCCTACCTGCACTCAGAGTGGATTACATTTTTCCTTCGTGTGGTGTTATTCACCTCATTCTGCAATAGTGTCTATCAATCTATTTTTTGTACTTGTTGCTTTTTCCTTATATCTATTAACTATACATTCTCATGAGCAGAAGCGCAGGTAGATACTGCCTTTTACAAAGATGAACAAATAAAAAGAGAGACCTCATAATCATTTTTGTATGCTGGCACTAGGCATGAACGAAAGATCTTGTGTTCTTCTCAAGCTTTGTTTCCCCCTATGTTTGGCACTCTATCACTGAATTGCACTATCCAGCTCCAGCTTTTTTTTTTTTTTTTAACATTTTTAATGTTATTATAAAGGTGATGTACAGAGGAGTTACAGTTACATAAGTCAGGTAAAGAATGCATTTCTTTTGAACAATGTTCCCCTTTCCCTCACTCCCAGTTTTTCCTTCCCATCCTCACCCACAAGCTGTATAGTTCATTTTCAGCATAACATCCAGTCCAGTGAGTATCACTGTTGTGTTTGTCCCTCCATTTCTGTGCCTACCTTACCCTCCCAAAGACAAATAAATGAACAGACAAGACAAAGCTGCTCCAGTTTTCAGCTTTTTTTCTTTTTCCTTATTTTTTTAATGCTTTGCTAGTTAGAGGTAATAATCTGAAAGATGTGTCTGCATAGACTGGCTTTGAGTCACATTCTTCATATCTCATTACCTGACTAGCTAGGATTAGAAGCAAAAGTCATGGATAACTGGCTGGTAATCACTTTTTTATGTGATTCACAGAAGAAAATATGCTTTCTGTGCTAGGGTTAGAGGTCAGGAGATACCACTCCCCTAGTCACAAACTTGAGAGCCTGACTGTAGTAGCCCTTAATCCTATGTAAGTTTCCTGTAACTAGGCACTAAATCTGATAGATGCCATAGCATATTTGTGTTCTGGGATATTTATTGATGGTTTGGATGGACTGAGTACCTAGCAGTGTTTTGCCTATATCACCTTTCCCCAGTTCTGTTGTGCATAGCTTTCATTAACTTCACCGAGATGAATATTACAAATAAGATTTCCCCAAGAATTTGATCCTATTTTTCCAAGTACATTCATGACTGGCAGTGCACTCTAGTGTAAAGCCCTCCTTACTCCAGGGAAAGGCAAGAGTGCACCTTTATAAACTTCATTTGCAATAGTTTCTGGGTTAAATTACTCAGGTCCTTTGGTAGCTACACATAAGTAGGGTTTCTTTTGGTGTGTCTTTCAGAAATATGTGTATGTGGGGGGGGGTAATGATTCATGAGATTTGAACTCAGGACCTGGGTGCTGTCCCTGAGCACTGGTCCTGAAAGCTAGCACTTTACCACTTTGAGCCACAGCACCATTTCCAATTTTCTGGTGGTTAATTGGAGATAAGAATCTTACAGACTTTCCTGCCCAGGCTGGCTTCAAACCATGATCCTCAGATCTCAACCTCCTGAGTAGATAGGATTACAGTTGAAATGATTTTTTTTTAATTTGGCAAATTCTTTAATGCTATATATATAGCTCTGTTAGATGTGTTTCAAAGTATAGTAATCCATGAACCACTGGATACATGATATAGTGTACCATATCATTCAAAAAGGAAACATAGTTCTAATTTCATAGGATACTTGTTGTTCGAATCCAGTATTATCAAAATCTGGAGGAAATCTGAAAGATTCAATCATTCTTGGACTGAGAGCTAAACATGAGATTATATTAAAAGGGTCACAAACAAAAGGCTGAAATTTATACCTCTACTTATATTTTACCCAATGTTATTTCTGGGTATTAGTATTTACAAAATAGGACTAGTGAATTACAGTGAAGAAAAACTATCATATTTCATTTCATTTATAAGCATATATCATATTTGGGTTTTTAATAGAAGTCACTAGTATAATGCCAGACTATAAATAGTAAAAATGTAATTGGGAACTTAAATTTATTTCTACTTAGCCTTAGTAAAAACATTCCAAAAGGCATTAAACCACTAACAGGAACTACCTTTAAAACGGAATTAAAAGGGCTGGGAAGGTGGCTCAGTGGTAGAGCGCTTGCCTTGCATGCTCAAGGCCCTGGGTTCGATTCCTCAGCACCACATAAGCAAAAAGAAAAAAGCCGGAAGTGGCGCTGTGGCTCAAGTGGTAGAGCGCTAGCCTTGAGCTGAAGAGCTGAGGGACAGCGCCCAGGCCCAGAGTTCAGGCCCCACGACCGGACCCAAAAAAAAAAAAAAAAAAAAAGTAAAAAAAAGTAAAACGGAATTAAAGCTGGAGATGTGGCTCAAATGGTAGGGTACCAACAAAGGAAGTAAGCCAAGCAAGCTTCAGGACTTGAGCTCCAACCCTGGTACCATTTTTTAATTGAATTAATTGGGACTGGGACTGTAGTTCAGTAATACAGTGCTTGCCTAGGGCATGCAAATCATTGGTTTTGCCCCAAGCAATACAAAGATTCTCTTTTTAGAAACACACTAAGAGCCGGGCGCTGGTGGCTCACGCCTGTAATCCTAGCTACTCAGGAGGCTGAGATCTGAGGATCGCGGTTCAAAGCCAGCCCGGGCAGGAAAGACCGTGAGACTCCTATCTCCAATAAACCACCAGAAAAGCGGAAGTGGCGCTGTAGCTCAAGTGGTAGAGCGCTCGCCTTGAGCTGAAGAGCTGAGGGACAGTGCCCAGGCCCAGAGTTCAAGCCCCATGACCAACCAAAAAAAAAAAAAAAAGAAACACACTAAGATTGAACAACAAAGAAATGGTACCATATGACAACTTGACAAGAAAGTTAGAAATAAGATAGGATATGTTCTATGCTAAAATGAGTTTTTAGTCCTGTTTCAACTTATAAATTCCATAACATTAAACCAATCAGCATTTCTCAACTTCTGTTCACTGAATATTCACCTGCTGAGTTTGTCCTTTATTCTTTCAAAATGAATTCTATGGATTTATAAATTAACAACTTTGTAAAATTTCAAAGTTCCATTCTACAAAAACTCTAAAGCCAAATAGTAACCATCTAAAAGTAGTAGATGAGATTATCTGTTAAATGTTTTCTGAAAGAAACTAATTGCTAGATAAAAACTAGATATTTGATTTTGTATTTCCTGATGAATAATATTTTTAAAAACTGATCATTTATCAGAAGAAATAAGGTCTTCCTGGAAGTAAATAAAATAAAATCATCTCTCTAATATATGGTTAGTCTAACTGACTAACCATTGTTTTAAAAAATTGTCATTTAACCAATATGGTTTTGTCAGTAGCAAAGAAATGTGCTCAGATGCAAGTTTCTATTTTAAACTCTCTGAATAAAGAACAAAGCAAAAATGCAAAAGGTACAAAAGGATGAATGCTAAGACAACATATGATAGCATAGAAATTTGTCTTTTATGACTTTATAAAAACCATGGAAGGTAAATACAGTTGGTTCACACCTGTAATCCTAGCTACTCAGGAGGCTGAGATCTGAAGATCATGAGTTGAAGCCAGCCCAAGCAGAAAAGTCCATGAAAGTCTTATCTCCAAAAATCTACCCCAAATCCAGAAGTAGAACTGTGGCTCACATGCTAGAATGCTTGCCCTGAGCAGAGTAATGTCCTGTCCTATAAGAAAGAGACTTCTTACAGGCTTGTTCTTAGAGGTAAAATAAACATCCAAACTTCTATACATGAAACAAACAACACTATGTATATTGTTGAGATACACTTACACCTAATTTCTTCTAATTGGTACATTCATAAAATAATGATATACAAAACAGAATATAGACACATTTATTCTTTCTTCTTTCTGCCTTTCTCTGGGTGAATAGCTATGTACATATGACCATATAAGATGAAGCTAATCAAAATGAACTTCAAGACCTGGCCACAAGAAGTTTTTCCTTGTTGTTGCTTTCCATATGATTTCTTTTTTTCTTTTGTGTTTTCCCCCTATTGTTTATTCCATTTTCACTGTTTTCAATTTTGGTACACTGGGTACTGTATGTATATTTACCTGAACTAGGGAGGGAAGGGGAACAACAAAATGGTGAGACAAAAGACAAAGGGTGAACCAATGGAACAGTGATACTCACGAGACAGTAGGTTGGAAATAATCTGTACAACTTGTGGGGGGTAGGGAGTTAGGAAGAATTAAAGAAGGAGAAATGAGGGAGTGGGTAACAAGTTAGACAAGAAATGTAATCACTACCTTACTTATGTAACTGTAAGCCCTCTGTACATCATCTTGACAATAGAATTAAAATTTTTTTAAAAAAGAAATGATCTGACTGAGGAAACATTTTGTAAGGTAAGTAAAAAGAGGGACAAAATCCAGATACCTCAGAATAGTTGCAGAGTTTAAGTAAATCTTAAGGTGTATATAAAAACCAGAGCTTACGAATTTTTATGTGTATTATTAAGGTGGATAAAATTAAAATCTTTTTTATTTTATTGTAAGATGCTGTACAGAGGGGTTACAGTTACATGAGTAAGGCAATGAGTACATTACTTGTCAATCATTATTATCCCTTCCCTTCTTTGTTGTTGTCCCACTATCCCTTCCCTCCCTCACCTCCCACACTCCTACCTCCTTGTCCCCCCTCGCCACCCAAAGCTGTAACGTTCATTTCCAGTATACTGTCCTGTGGATATCTTTGTTGCAATGGGTCATCCTGTGTCCTTGTTTCAGCATTTTGTTATTCCCCTTCCCCTCACCAGATTAGACAAATGTATATACAAGATGCAGGGTGTCAAAATCAAGTACAGTGACAACAGAGGATATGCCATAGGGGAAAGAATATACAAAGAAAACAACAAAAAATCACATGGTACATTTAAAACAATAACAATAAAGACAGACCTCTTGTGTCCATATCTTAGGGTTCATTTCACTTAGCATCATCTTATATGGTCATTTGTACATGGTTTTTGAGATTTTTCAGCTCATCTGATAAGATTATCCTATGTATATATATATATATATATATATATATATATATAGGATATATATAGGATATATATATATATAGGATATATATACTAATTATTGCAAATAAAGCAAACCATGGGACCTAAATTTCTTTGGGACTGGGTAACTTCACTTAATATGATTTTTTCCAAGTTTTTTCCATTTCCTAACAAATGGGGCAGTATCATGATGGAAGCATAGAATTCTGTTGTATGTAAGTACGACATTTTTTTAATCCACTCATCTACTGAGGGGCATCTGGGTTGGTTCCATATCTTAGCTATGGTGAGTAAATCTTATCTAAGGATTTTCTAAGTTAATTTACTGGTGTAAAACTAAAACCTAATTATCTATTTCAAAACTCTTGGCTTAGATATATTGTTCTAATCTTAGTAACAGTTACACCATGTCTTTGGGAACAAAGATTTGTTTTATCAAGACAATTGCTTGTCTTTTCTGATCATTTGGTCTGGATTTTGGCTTCAAGAAGCTGAATCTGGGCTGGGAAGGTGGCTCAGTGGTAGAGCGCTTGCCTTGCATGCATGAGGCCCTGAGTTTGGTTCCTCAGCACCACATAAGCAAAAAAGAAAAAACCCAGAAGTGGCGCTGTGGCTCAAGTGGTAGAGCACTAGCCTTGAGCTGAAGAGCTGAGGGACAGCATCCAGGCCCAGAGTTCAGGCCCCACAACCGGACCAAAAAAAAGAAGAAGAAGAAGAAGAAGCTGAATCTATTGAAGTTCATTTAAATAGCTGTTCATGTCAAAGTCTTTAAAATGACTATATTATAACTGTAAACAAACAGCTATTATTTCAGGTGATTGTAGTACATTCTATACCTCTCTGTGACTAGAAATGTGCAAGGCTGTATTCTAAACATAATCTAGATGTTATGCAAATAGAATAGTTACAGAATTATACAAAGAAGTTTAATACATAAAAAGTGACCAAAAACTATGCATTACATCTTAAACTTGAATATACAATATGATTAGTAAAAGGTTTTTTAAATCTACAATTTGTAATCAGTGCTATTCAGCTTTAAAAGAAAACCTGCCATTTAGATAGTCCTGCTTTTTAAACTTGGCCAGCATCTTTTTGTCTTGGTTAGATCAGTGTTACAGTACTAAGATACCTTACCTGCTCCTCAGGAAATAAGACCATAAGACTGTCTGTGGTCTCTAACATCATCCCTTAACCGTATAAAAGGTCTAAAGCTTTGACTTTATCCTACCACACCTAAGATTCTAAATTTTTGTTTTCAAAACAAAAACTAAATCAATCTATAAAGAAATTCTCTGTAGCTGTAGTGCTCATTTATACTGTTTTTTTTGTGCTATATGAATTTAGATTTCAGAAGTATAGAAACTTTCAAAAATGTAGTTAGCAAAACACTTTGCCAAACTAATATCTTCCAAACTTGATTGTTAATGATATTAGAATGTTGTAAGCTTGTGTTAGTATGCTCCTAATTATATAGTTAATGTCACCTTGTAAGCTAGGATAATTAGATGTTCCCAAACACTCCAAGCAGTGCTACTCAAATAAATAAAAGACTAGGCATTTGTCTCACAGAGAGTACAGCTATAAATAAGTGCATTCTGCTTTACTTAAAAACAAGATTAAATGAGAATTTTATATATATATATATATGTTACCCATTATTAACAAGATATATATGAATTATACAATCATTTACACAAAAAGTTAAATACATCTAATAAAAGATAATAAAGAGATCTTGATGGTCCTTACACAAGGCAGTTAAATCACAATGATAATGCTGCAATGTTGTACGCATAAATAACTAGACTCATTTTGTAACACATGGTATTAGGAAGGCTTTGAAAACAAACACTCCTAGATAAAATTCCTTGGCAGGTCGCTTATTTTTCAAAACAATTAGGGTTGCATCCATGAATTTGCTTCTTTGATTTGCATTCTAAGAAGAAAACCTATTACTCTTGACTTCTTATAGCAGAACTAAAAACAACCAGATTCCGCAAAAACTAGTGAATCATTTTCCCATGAGCCACTGCAGCGTCTAACATTGTCCTCTCCAGTTAGGAGTTGCTCAGTGTTCAGCGAAGGATAGTGATGATGCCACCATGATGATCTGTAGTAAGCTACTGGTGACAATAAACATCTGTTCTTGAGAGCATGGGGCCTGTGCTAACTGTTGGCTTTTCCAGACTTTGTCTTGTATCTCAAACAGTATTGTATCTTAAGCATCCTCCATTTTGGTATAACTATAACAGTGGTAACAGAAGAAATGTATATGTTTTTTTTAATCCTGTGTGTAAAACCACTATAAGGGTTTTTACAGCCCACAAGGATGATAGGTACATGCTTCTCACTGCAAAGAGATAACCCAAGTTCTGTCTAACTTCATCAGGAAGCATCTATGTGACTGCAGTGCTCCTTTGCAGTAGAAATGGAAGGAACAAGTTAGGGGTAGGAAAATGTAATGGAGACTACAAAAAAAATGTTTGGAGGTAGCCATATTGTGTTGCTGGCCAGTTTGATGTGTCACCTATATAGAAAATCCAACTGAATTTTTTTTCCATTTCTCTCTCACACCTATGCTGTGAAATTCAAGATTAATACTCTTTCAGCCAAATTAGGCTATCATACCCACTTTTCTTTCTCTGACCACAGAAAGAAATAAACCTCTATGAAATAAGACTACAACATCAGAGGTGAGATCACCAGCAAACCTAGAGATAAGAAGACTCTAAAAAGCCACCATCAGGTCTTAGGTCAGGTACTTCATCATGAACATTGGAACCAAGATCCTGAGTATCCTCTTAAATCCAGACATTTCTCTCAGAAGGGGCTTTAGATGTGACTTTCTATCTTCCTTATTTGTTCTGGAAAATTAATTTTTTAATTATTTTACTGAAAATTGTTTTCATTATTTTTAAGTCAGTAATGAGTCTAGATATGAAACTTTCAATTAACCTGTCTTTTCAAAGCACAATGAAGGGACAGACATAAGAGCGACATGACTATTCCAAAAGAGAGAAATAAGCAAGAAGAAAATATAGGGCCCTAAGAAGCCCAAAACACAACAGGGCAAATGACATGAAGCCTTAAAGCTCGAGAATAATCTTTGACTCCACATTTGGCTTACTAGATACCCTGGGGTGCGGATTGAGTCTCCAAGGTTCTGGAGGATTCTGCCTCCATGGCTTTGGTGAGCCATAGATTGCAATCAGAGGCCTGCAGCTGTCCCTCGGTGTCATTACCCATTTGTGACTCTAAAATTATAGGCTATTAAAGGCTTGAATGCCTTTAATAGGTATTGCTATTGTGAAGCCTCTGGTTGGTGAGACATACTATCAAATCTAAGTGGGGGTAATCCAACCCCACCTACCTACTTCATTCTTTCATGGGGACACTGCCAAGATTTGTCGTTCTCATGCCCAAGGGCATTCTGAACCAATGTGGGGCAGCTAAGGAATATGCACAAAAAAACATGAGGAACAGAGACATGAACACAGCAAGTTTCAAGATCACATGGTACGTTGGGGGTTACCCACCCTTAAAGGCCCTCTGACTCTCAAGGCTCAGACCCTAGACAGTGACAGACGTTGCACCCTCAAAGTCTCCACCTTGGCTCTAGGGTGGTTCTCCTCTCTGGTTTCCTTCTATCTACACAAATCTCCTTATCAAAGATAAAATAATTTCTCTGCTAAACACGCACTTCTTTTCCTCACATGGCCAGACTGTTGATTTTCCGAATCTTTATATGCTGCTTCCCTTTTCATTATAAAGTCCATCTTTAAGTCATTTTACTCTTCTCACATTTTATTGTTAGTAGTTTTGTAAAAAGCCATAAAATGCCCCTAATGATTTGCTTAACTCTATCTTCTGCCAAGCATCTTACTTCATCAGTCTTAAATTACAACCTCCACAAAAGTCCTAGGATATAGGCATAATTCAGCCAAATTATTTGCCACTTGATAACAAGGATGGACTTTCCTCCAATAAGACATTCATTATTTCTGTCTAGGATTTCATCAGCCTGGCCTTTCCTAACCATATTTCTAGCAGCATGCTAGTCACAACCACTTAGACAATCCCTAAAAGGATTAAGGCTTTCTCTATAGTTCTTCATCTTAATGCTCTGTTCATGAAAATGTAGGTTTTTCTACCATTCACTTCCAAACTATTCCAGTCTCTATCCATTATCCATTATCCAGGCTGCTTCCACAATTTTAGATATTTGGTTGTTGTTGCTTAGTTTTTATTCATAGTCATAAACTTAACTCTGCAATCCAGCTAGACTTGAAGGGAGTAAGGAAAACATGGAAACCAAAGAACTACAATGAGAGCACAAGGATTACAGGATACTGCAAGCAGAAGGGGTGGAAGGGTGCTTCCCTAAGCCACAGAGGCATGGTCTGTGGTTACCATCAACCATGTCAACTGTGTTAGAGTTGTCCCAAGTCGGTAAATGGTGACCTTCTGGCTGGTCTTGCCATTCCCAGACCCAAACCCCTGAATGGCTACCATGCTCTGTTTCATCTTCCCAAAGGTCACATGCTTGCCATCGAACCCATCAGTGTTGAAAGTGCAGATGAAAAAACGGGACCATTTGTGTTTAGTCCAGCAAGATGACAGAACCTGTCTGCATCAAACTTCTCTCTGTAGATGAACTGGCCACCAATGCTATTATGGCATGTGAAGTCACCACCCTGGCACGTGAATCCTGGGATAATTCTGTGAAAGCAAGAACCCTTATAACCAAATCCTTTCTCTCCAGTGATCAGAGCATGGAAGTTTTCTGCTGTCTGCAACTTTGTCTGGCAACAGCCCAAAGGAGACACATCCCAAGGAATTGCCCGTGGGTGGCAAAGTCAAAGAGCACGGTGGGGTTGACCATGGTTGACAGCTGGTAACCACAATCCACAGCGGCATCGGCAAAACCAGTTTTAGGTATTTTTAACAGCAACGCTTTACTGCTTTGGTACCAATTTCTGTACTAGTATAACAAAATTGTATAGGCTGGATAATTTGTAAACAACAGAAATTTGGTTTTTTTCCAAGTTTCGGAAGCTTGGGAGTCTAAGATTCAGGCACTGGCCAAATGTCCAGCATGGGCTGCTCTTTCATTTCAAGATGGTACTTTAAATGCTAAGTCCTCATACTAACAAAGGTAGAAGGCCAAAAAGGACTGAACTCCCTCAGTCCATCCTGTATAATAGAATTCATGCCTTCAATGCTTCCTAAAGAGCTCCTGCTCCCACACAGTTGCATTGTGGTGAAAGTTTCCAATGCATCAACCAGGGGCACACATTCATCCCTTAGCAAGTAGGAACATCCCCTTCCTAAGACATTGTTAGAATGTCTAAAAACAAGGACTTTTAGCTCTGGGCTATTGTTAAGAGAATTTACAAGTACTATCTCTAAGAGTTGGGTTCTTTATGAAAAGCAGAGCATTCATTAAAGCATTTATTTCCTTTAAGATTTTCTAGATGTAATGAAGTTAAACTTTACAAAATAAAACCTAAGCCGGGCACCAGTGGCTCATGCCTGTAATCCTAGCTACTCAGGAGGCTGAGTACACACATATGCACACAGAAAGAATGACATCACCCCATTCATAAGAAAATGAAAAGACTTTGAAAAAATCGTATTAATTGAAGTAAACCAGATGCAAAGAAACATAGGTTCAAGGGCTTCCCTCATTTGTAATAATTAGTATATGTCTAGGACAGTCTTAGCAGAAGAGCAGAAGAGCTTAATAGCTATGTACATATGACCATAGAAGAGGTTGCTAGGCAAAATGAACTCCAAAATATTGAAACAAGAGATTTTTCTTTTGTTGTTGTTTTTAATGTACTATGTGATTTCTTGTTTCTTTTGTGTTTTCCCCTCTGTTTTATCCTCTTTTGTCACAGTATTTGATTTTCGTACCCTAGGTATTGTATATATGTTTATCTAAATTAGGGAAGGAAAGAGGAACAACAAAATGGTGAGACAAAGGACAAAGGGCCTGACATTATAAAATACACAAATAGGTCCATGTATGTTTCTGATAGGTCATTTATGACAGTGGGCTTCTCTCACAGCTACAGCTACCAGTCTGTTCTCACCTACTTATCTGTGGTTGTGGTTGTACCTGTGGTTATCCACACTCCTCCTTCTGAGCAGAGTTGTGATCTGAGCTGAAGGATGGTTTTCCTAGTTTTCTCTGTGTTACCTTTCTGTCACTTTGTGTTTCTCACTGTCATGTCACTTCTTTTGTTATTTCTTATATTCTTCTTCATTTGCTTTCCTGGAATGTAACTCACCCTTTGCATTTTCCTCTTCACACAGTTCAGAAAAAAGTGTCTAACCTGCCATCTTACCCCAGAAAAATAAAAATCTTTCATGGAAGGCAAACTACAGTACTCTTTAAACAGACAAGGCTTTCTTCTTGTCATCTTCAAGCAATAGCTCAAAGCTCAGGAAGTCCTCACACACAAGAAATGAGTCCAAAAGATCATAAGTCTAAGGCCAGTCTGGGCTAAAAGACAAAAAATTAAATTTTTGAGATGAGGTGAATCAAAAATAAAATAATGAGAAATAAACAACTAAATAATGAAAAATATACGGCACAAATATTTTGAAGAAGGACATAATTCCTGTAGTAATTAAAACTTAAATGGCCCGTTAATTCTGTATGTGCTAAGTGACTTGGTGAGAGCTCCTATATTTATGTGGAACAAATTAGTTTTCCAAATATAAAGGTTACTTATTCCAATCATTGAAATTTTTACTTTTTCCAATTATCACAGCAATGCATGTGGAAAATAAGAAATAATAAAGTCCCATAATGGCAATGTTATAACACATTATGGGAAGGTGAAAAGAAGTCTCTTGGGAAAGTCAATAAATAAGTAGCTTAATGAAATGAATATTACTCTGTGTTACTATCTAGGCAATATTTTTTAATTTGGAAATAGGAAAATTAGCTCCAAAGACAGTTTATTTTTCTAAGTATGATTTTACTCAACGATTGTCAAGCAATTAAATTTGCAGTGATAAATGCTCATTCATTCAGTTTTTAAAGTTGAAGGAACCCATAGTTACCTGCCCTGAACAGCATTCCAAATCAGAAGGACTGTGTGGAATCAAAATGTCCAAAGGCCTCCTGTCCCATGCTGGTAGGCTTACCTCCTCACTTCTGAAGTTGATAGGTGGGTAGTTTGATAAATCTGGAACTAAGTCTTCTATGAGTTCAAAGAAACTAACATCTGAAATAGGCAATCAATTGGGTTAGAAAATACTATCATTTTGATGAACCTACCTAAATTTTTATGGATAAAGTACAAAGGGCATCTTCTGAAAACATACAAAAATACTGATAGATATATGAAACTCTTAGAGTATTAAGAAACACACAGCACTCCTGTGGGATCTCCTGTCAAATGCACTTCAGCCCAGTCAAAACCCCATCTGAGCAAGTAATTGACTTCCTACTGTGTAAAAAAAAAAAAAATCCATGCAATCCCATTTGTCCAACCTTTCTTTGATTTGTTGTGTTTCTGAGTCTCTATTAAGAAAATTTCAGCCTGCACCAAGGAGACCTAGGGTTTCTCCTATTCTATCCTGTAATGTTTTCAGAGTTTCTGCTTTGACTCCGAGGTCTTTGAATTCTGCATGGCAAAGGACATAGCTAGCAAGATCAATAGAAAGCCCATGGATTGGGAGAAAATCTTCACTAGCCATACAATGGACAAGGGTCTCATACCTAAAATATATTTGGAACTCAAAAAATTAAATTCCCCAACAACAAATCCTCAAAGAAACAACTGCCCAATAAATAAATGGGATAACGACTTAAAGAGAAACTTCTCTGAAGAAGAAAGAAGGATGGCCAATAGACACATGAAGAAATGCTCAACCTCCCTAGCCATAAAAGCAATGCAAATCAAAACAACATTAAGATATCACCTCACTCCAGTTAGAATGGCTAAAATCAAGAACTCTAATTAAACAACAGATGCTGGAGGGGATGTGGACAGAAGGGAACCTTACTGCATTGTTGGTGGGAATGTAAACTTGTTCAACCACTGTGAAAAGTAGTATGGAGGTTCCTCAAAAGACACATAGAGCTCCCCTATGACCCAGCAATCCCATTTTTGGGCATTTACCCAAATGTTTACAAACAAGACCACACTAAAGCTACCAGCACGACTATGTTTATTGCAGCACTATTTACTATAGCTAAGATATGGAACCAACCCAGATGCCCCTCAGTAGATGAATGGATCAAGAAAATGTGGTATATATAACAATGGAATTCTATGCCTCCATCAGAAAGAATGACATTGTCCCATTTGTTAGGAAATGGAAAGGCTTGGAAAAAAATATATTAAGTGAAGTAAGCCAGGCCCAAAGAAACATAGGTCCCATGGTTTCCCTTATTTGCAATATCTAGTATATATCTGAGTCAAACAGAAAAGGTCCGATAAGGTGATGTTAGGGAAATGAACCCTAAGATATGTATTCAAATGTTTTTTTTTCTTTCATGCAATTGTTTCTAACACATTTATAAGATTATTTCTTTGTTGCTTTGTGTGTCCCTCCCCCACAGCATAACCCCTGCTTTCACTGTATATGATGTCGATATAATTTGTGGAGTGGAAGGGGAAAAACAAATCATTTAAGTAGAGATACAGGTGGATCCATTGCATCAATGAGATGTACAAGTCGTTATGTCGAAAATGAACTTTACAACTTTCGTGGGGGGGGAAGGGGAGGTCCGGGAGGATTGGGGGGGGGGAGGATGGGAAGGGATGGGAAGGGGAAACAAAGGAGGAGGCTACAATGCTTGATAAGAAATGTACTCATTATTTTGCCCATGTAATTGTAACCCCTCTGTACAGTATTTTCACAATAATAATAATAATAAAAAGATCCAGCTTCCTTGTTTAGAAAGTCAAAGAGTTCATGGATTGGAAGGATTAACATCATGAAAATGGTAATACTTCCAAAGGCTGTCTACAAATTCAATGCAATGCCTATCAATATCCCAACCTCATTCTTCAAAGAAATAGAAGAAGCAATCCAAAAATTCATATGAAACAATAAAAAACCCAAATAGCAAAAACAATCCTTAGCAGAAAGAACAGTGTTGGAGAAATATCAATACCAAACTTCAAACTCTACTACAAAGCCATAGTTATCAAAACAGCTTGGTACTGGCACAAGAACAGACCCGA
Source organism: Dipodomys merriami (assembly GCF_024711535.1). Taxonomy (NCBI): domain Eukaryota; kingdom Metazoa; phylum Chordata; class Mammalia; order Rodentia; family Heteromyidae; genus Dipodomys; species Dipodomys merriami. The sequence continues at coordinate 12,942,759 of NW_027206512.1, forward strand.
GGACCAATGGAATAGAACTGAAGACCCAGAAATGAACCCAAAGACCTATAACCACCTAATCTTCAATAAGGGAGCTAAAATAATAGAATACAAGAAAGACGGCCTCTTCAGTAAATGATGCTGGCAAAATTGGTTAAATACCTGGAGAAAACTAAAGCTAGGATCCCATATAGCACCCTGGACCAGAACCGACTCCAAATGGATCAAAGACCTCAAGGTCAAAGCAGATGTTGTGAAAACATCACAGGAAGGAATAGGAGAAAAGCTAGGGCTCTTTGGCACAGGCCAAATTTTTTTAATAGAGACAAAGAAACATAACAAATCAAAGAAAGTTTGGACAAATGGGATTGCATGAAACTGCAGAGCTTCTGCATGGCAAAGGACATAGCTAGCAAGATCAATAGAAAGCCCACGGATTAGGAGAAGATCTTCATTAGCCATACAACAGACAAGGATCTCGTATCTAAAATATACTTAGAACTCAAAAAAAGTTAAATCCCCCAACAACAAATCCTCAAAGAAACAACTGCCCAGTAAATAAATGGCCTAAAGACTTAAAAAAAACTTCTCTGAAGAGGAAAGAAGGATGGCCAATAGACAGATGAAGAGATGCTCAACTTCTCTAGCCATAAAAGAAATGCAAATCAAAACAATATTGAGATTCCACCTCACCCCAGTTAGAATGGCTAGGATCAAGAACTCTAATAACAACAGATGCTGGAGTGAGTGTGGCCAAAAGGGAACCCTACTGCATTGTTGGTGGGAATGTAAACTTGTTCAACCACTTTGGAAAGCAGTATGGAGCTTCCTCAAAAGACTCCACATAGAGCTCCCCTATGACCCACCAATCCCACCTTTAGGCATTTATCCAAATGATCACAAACAAGACCATAGTAAAGCTACCAACACAACTATGTTTTTTGCAGCATTGTTTACCATAGCTAAGATATAGAACCAACCCAGATGCCCCTCAGTAGATGAATGGATCAAGAAAATGATCGAGAAATATATATATATATATATATATATATATATATATCACCTTTTCTGTACACACACACACACACACACACACACACACACACACACACACACAATGGAATTCTATGACTCATCAGAAAGAATGGCATTACCCCCTTTGTTAGGAAATAGAAAAACTTGGAAAAAAATATATTAAGTGAAGTAAGCCAGGCCCAAAGAAACATAGGTTACATGGTTTACCTTATCTGCAATAACTAGTATATTTCGAAGACAAGCAGAAGAGGTCAAAAGCTATGTACATATAACCATATAACCTGATTCTAAGCAAAATGAACCCCAAGATAGGGACACAAGAGGTTTTATCTTTGTTGCTATTTTTTTAATATATTTATAATGTACTATGTGATTTTTTTTGTTTCTTTGTATGTTCTTCCCCCATGATACAACCCCTGTTGTCACTGTGCTTGATTCTGGTATATTGCATCTTGTATACATTTTTCTAATTTGGGGAGGGGAAGGGAAATAACAAAATGCTGTAATAAGGATACAGGATGACCCATTGTAACAATGAGATGTACAAGACAGTATGTTGAAAATGGATCTTACAACTTTGCAGGTGGAGGTGGAGGTGGGAGAGGGGAGGGCAGGGTTGGGGAGGTGGGGAGGAAAGGGATGGTAGGGGAAAAATAAAGGAGGGTATAACAATGCTCCATAGGAAATGAAATCATTACTTTGCTCATATAACTTTAACCCCTCTGTATGGTATCTTTGCAATAAAAATATATATTAAAAAGTAATAAATATAAGATATTAATGAAGAACCGAGATATTAATTGATAAAAAATGTATGACTTTAAAAAAAAAAAGAAAAGCAGGGCTGGGAAGGTGGCTCAGTGGTAGAGCGCTTGCCTTGCAAGCCTGAGGCCCTGGGTTTGATTCCTCAGCACCACATAAGCAAGAAGAAAAAAGCCAGAAGTGGTACTGTGGCTCAAGTGGTAGAGCGCCAACCTTGAGCTGAAGAGCTGAGGGACAGCGCCCAGGCCCAGAGTTCAGGCCCCACAACCGGACCCAAAAAAAATTTGAATTAAAATTTTAAAAATATATGGCAACTAAGGAAATAAGTTACATTCATAAATCAAAGCAAGATTATATACATCCAGCATCTCAAATAATCATGATTTACAGTAGAGCAGAATCCATTTATTCATAAATACCATATATCACTTTATTTTATACAAACACTATGCAGGAAATTTAATCACTAAAACTATATCCCTAAGCTGGGCACTGATGGCTACACCTTTAATCCTAGTTAATCAGAAGCCTGAGATCTGAGGATGGAGGTTCAAAACCAGCCCAGGCAGGAAATTCCAAGACACTCTTATCTCCAATGAATCACCAGAAAAAGGGAAGTGGAGTTATGGCTCAAAGTGGTAGAGCTCTAGCCTCGAGCCAAAAAGCTCAAGGACAGCACCTAGGCTCTGAGTTCAAGCCCCATGACCATCAGAAATAATAATAATAATATCCCTGGAGAACCTTACATAATCTAATTGAGAAGAGAATGCCTGATGAAGAAAAATGATCACTCATAACTTTTTGGGGTCCTGAATAGCTTTTATACACTTAACCAGATTGAAGCATTGTTGTTGGGTTTTTTTTTGGGGGGGGGGGCAGTTTGGTCGGTCATGGGGCTTGAATTCTGGGCCTCAGCGCTGTCCCTTAGTTCTTCAGTTCAAGGCTAGCTCCCTATCACTTGAGTCACAGCGCCACTTCCGGTTTTCTGGTAGCTAATTGGAGATCAGAGTCTCATGGACCTTTTCTGCCTTGGCTGACTTTGAATCGCGATTATCAGATCTCAGCCTCCTGAATAGCTAGGATTACAGGCGTGAGCCACCAGCGCCCAGCCACATTATTCTTTTTCTAAAAATCCCTGATTGATTGATAGCTTAACTAAACTTAGAATTCCAGGTTAGAAAACAGTTTCAATCAAAATTTTGAACATCCACGTCATTTTTGTATTTATAAGAATACATGTGCGGGGGCTGGGAAGGTGGCTCAGTGGTAGAGCGCTTGCCTTGCATGCATGAGGCCCTGGGTTCGATTCCTCAGCACCACATAAGCAAAAAGAAAAGAATACATGTGTGATTTTACATTCTGGTTTTCTTCCTTTAGAAGCTTTTAAGAATTTCTCTTAATTCGAAATGTTCTGAAATTTCAGGATGATATACAATAATGGATCACAATGCACATCCATATCCTTCAGGTCTGGCATAATTTTCAGATTCTCTTTCAGTCTCTTTCAGTCTTTCTCTTTATCTGTCTGTCGCTCTTCTCTCTCCCTCCTTCCTTCTTCCTCTCTCCCTCCCTCTCTCTCTCTCTCTCTCTTTTCCTTCTCTTCCTCCCAGTCTTCCTCCCCCACTATCTATAATGAAAACCTCATAAATTTGCTTTTGTACTTCCTTTAGTTTTCTCTATTATATTTAACCTCTTTGGTGGTTTTACTCATCAAATTTTCACAAACATATCTTTCAAAGATTCTATTTTTAATTTTTAATTTCTAGTCTTACTGTATTTCCAAAAATTCTAGTGTGTTTATTCAATGTTCCTCTGTTATGGTGTTCTTTGTTTCATTTATGGAATATATTATCTTATCTACTTAGGAAAATTAATTATAATTTTCTTGTTTTCCTTCTTTTTTTTTCTTCATGCTGGTATGAGGACTTGAACTCAGGACCTTTTGCTCTTGCTTCACTTTTTTACTCACAGTTGGTATTCTACCATTTGAACCACACTTATACTTCCAGCTTCTTGCTACCCAAGCTGGTTTCCAATCTCAGTCTTCAAATCTCAGCCTCTTGAGCAGGTAGGGTTAAAGACATGAGCCACTGGTCCTGGCTGTTTTACTTTATTCTTTATAATGTTCTTAATTCCTATGTATTTGAGTTGGATTACACATGATAAGGAGCATTCCAAATATCTATGAATCCATTATTATATCTGCTCACTCTAAGAGTCAGGCTCTCCCAAGGTATGGAAACAGCCCAGATGACCCTCAATCGACGAATGCATCAAGAAAACGTGGTATATATACACAATGGAACTTTACTCATCAATTGTGTACATATACACAATGGAAATTTACTCATCCACAAGAACTTTGCAAGTGATATTTCATCATTTGCAAAGAAATGGATGGACTAGAAATGTTAAGTGAAGTAAATCATGCCCAGAAAGACAAAGGGTACATGTATCTCTCATATATGGAAGGTAGAAGTAATTTATAAATGTACAAATAAGCACATGCAGAATTGTATATAAGTGCACACAAATGTATTAATTAATTGCTGGGAAGAATTCAAACAATGTAATTCCTTAAAAAAATCTCACAGTCCAACAAAATGAATATCAGGAAACTGGCACTTAAAAGGTGTGAGATGGAAAAATCAAAGAGTGGGAATGAAGAGAGGAAGGGAGGAAGAATGCATTCATAATATTTAATGCATATTCTATGAAATTAAGAAAATTAGGGGATGGGAAGAGTTGGAAGGGATGGAGGAGAATGATGAAGGATGACATCAGTCAAGATGAATTATACTTATAAACTTACTTGTTGAATGGTAACTCCTTTGTACAACTACTCAAAGATAATAAAAAGTATAATAATAAAAAAGAAAATAAAAAGAGTGTCTGGATTTGAAAGGGTTTAGTACATGTAAATTTATTTTGCAGTAAGTTATGCAAACATAGAAAGATTTTTGTACGTAAGTATCACTGCTCAGAGGACTAAAATATTTATGAAAAAGCTATGATTTTTCCTATTAATTGGGATATGGGTGAAGGTAAAATCAATATTTTAGATGTATCTTATTTTTATTGCCTACTTGATGTAAGTACATGATACAATTTAATCTATAAAATTAATTTTGTTTCACAACATATATTAATTTGACAATCCATTCTTATCTATTTCTAAAGTAAGTCTACTTATAATAGTCATTATCTATATTGTTATTTCTCTAAAATATGTGAAACTTTTAACTAAAAAATAAATATACCATTACATTATTTAGAATCTGACAGAAATATTTAAACTTATCCTTAATTTTTGTACTTAAGCACAACAAAATATTTCAAAGATTAATTCGTATAGTAGTTTTACACTGTGTAGACAGATCTTTTCTAAGATAAATTTTAATTTCACAATCCTCTAGATTCGGATTCAACACAGTTTGGGGTGATTACTGAAAATTACATCTTGGGCTGGGAAGGTGGCTCAGTGGTAGAGCGCTTGCCTTCCATGCATGAGGCCCTGGGTTCGATTCCTCAGCACCACATAAGCAAAAAAAAAGCTGGAAGTGGCGCTGTGGCTCAAGTGGTAGAGTGCTAGCCTTGAGCTGAAGAGCTGAGGGACAGCACCCAGGCCCAGAGTTCAGGCCCCACGACTGGACCCCCTCTCAAAAAAAAATTACATCTTACCCCTGCTAAAGTATATGAGCAAAACCATCCCAGACATTTTAGATTAGTCCAGAAAAATACTATTTAGTGACCATACCCAATGATACAGGTAAACATTTTCCCAATATTGAGCTACAAATATTGTGAAGTAGGACGGGCACTGATGGCTCATGCCTATAATCCTAGCTACTGAGGAGACTGAGAGCTAAGGATTAGGTTTCAAAGCCTGCCCAGGCAAGAAAATCTGTGAGATTTTTATCTCCAATTAACCACCAGAAAACTGGCAGGGGAGCTGTGACTCAAAGGGGTAGAGTGTTATCCTTAAGAAGAAAAGCTCAGGGCTAGGACCCGGGCCCTGAGATCAAGCCCCAGGACTGACAAACAAAAATTGTGAAGTGTCCTAAGATAGTCATTGTTTTCTTATTAATTTTTGGAAAATTATACAATAGATAACTAGACAAAAATCTCCTTTCCGTTTCCAAGTTTAAATATGTTGTGTTTTTACTCTGTTTTCTTCATCTTTTTTTTTTTGTCCTTGGAGCTTAAAGTTTATCTTTCATCTCTATATTGCCAATTTAAGGAGCTTCTGCTGAAGTGGTGGTGAATTCACATATGTTATCCATCTCATGTAATGGGAAGCTGCTTCACTTATTCTTTAATCTCTTTTATATTCTGAACTATGATTTATTTTGCTACATCTTATTAGACTTTCATTAGACTTTGAAAACTGAAGTGAAAAAAAATTTGATTATATATGCTATCTCTTCCATTAATTATACTGTCACAAACCAAAATTATTCTGGTAAAACAGTTGCATTTCTTCTGATCTACTGACAGTCTGATATTAAGATTGAGCTATATTTCTAACAAAGTTTAATGTCCATTAGTCTTTCCAGAAAAGCCTTAGACAGACAGCGCAGTGAATTTAATGTCACATGTCAACTCATTTCATAGAACTGAAGATACTGTCCTTTTTCAAAATCTAGTTAAGAGAATGTCTAATCTCATCTTCTAGACTTATTCCTGACAGGAACCATCAGTACTTGGTAAAAACTAGATCAAATTAATGCTTCCTAGCATGCATTGGCAGTCAGGAAGATCATTCATTAGTGTGTGAAATATATCCCATATTACAAAGAGAAAGGTTACAGTAATACTTTCATTCTAACGTCTACTGCACCTAGACCCAAGTTATAAGGCAAAATTCTATTCAGGACAGTGACTGATACTGAGTGGAGATATAGCCAATCACAGGCACTTTGGCTCTATGTCCCGGGGATTAGCACTGCTAAAGACATATGTCTAAGTAGCAATTACAGTGTTTGGGGAACCTGTATGCATTGATAACACCTGTTACCAAGAGCCTTATTATAACACTGAATTTGGGAATGAGAAGAGAGAAAGGAATGAGAATAACTGTAGATTTCTGTGTATTTCAAGGTAGATACTTAAGAGACCTTAGTTCCCTACTTCTCTCTGTCTCATTATGAGACTGTCAGCTGAGGTTGTATACAGAAGATGAAAAGCAGAGTGATTCGGTGGTATATTCTGCACCGCAGTCCTTCCTTGACTTCAATGCACATAGAAGTCATCTGAACCCCTGCTGAAATGTCAATTCTGATTCTGCAATTCTCACTGGTGACCCAAACTTTGCAGTTCCAAGGATCCCAGGGACTGGTCCCCAGAACATACTTAAAGAGGAAAGCTTACACTCAACTGCTTATCTCTCTTCTCTCATTAAATTCAGAATGCACCTGTCCTTCCAGGCAGCACACATAACAATAGCTTAAAAACTAAGTTCTTGATCATGGTTATGGAAATAGCATATTCATGAAGAAGAAAGTAATCTTAGTTCATATACCTACCTCTTTGCATAAATACTATAAATATTTTTAGATTGTTTTCTGTTGTTGTTTAAAGTACCTATATACCTAAAACAGATAGATGAAATAGTCATTGAGAACTATATGAAGAGGTTTGGGCAATACAGAAGGAAAGCATGGTCCTTTTTCTCTGAAGGTTTACAACTAATTTGGAAGAAAATATATTAGCTGTGCTATATAGAATCTCATTACAAGATCAATTGCCAAATGACTGCAATAGATAACATAGAATTTTAAAAACTAAATAAGAAAGTGGTAAAAAGATAGAAAGATCACTGTTGGCTCATGCCTGTAATCCTACTACTCAGAGGCTGAGACCTGGAAAATTGTGTTTTGAGGGGATAGAAAGATTCTATTTCCAATTAGCCAGTAAAATTCTGGACTGGAGCAGTGTCTCAAGTGATAGAGTACCAGCTGTGGGTTTTGCTCTTAGCAAAACCAAGAGGTCCTGAAAAAAATAAACTATAGATAATGGATAGATGGATGGATAATGGAGGGATAGATAGATGACAGACTGGGAGGCAGGTAGATAATAGGGAATCTTAGAATCTTTTCTCAAGAGGCACAAGAATTCTTATGTTGCATAGTAAAGTATAATTAAACTTAAATATATTTTTATTTTATTAGCATAGCCTGGGCTCTAATAGCCTCATTTATCTTGTATCACAGGTCTCAACATAGTTTATGTCCTAGTGGAAATAAGATTCTATAATATTCTGCTCAATTATTTTCTCATTTTGTATTAAATATCCCCCTTGGTAAAAGAAAACATGTTCATTTATCCCATGGGGTCTCTAAATTCAGTAGATAGTACCTTGCATTGCCCTTAAAATCAATCACATCCTAGAGTATTTCAAAATGAACTTTAGCACATAATGCAACTGTTATAAAATTTGCATAGCAGATTTACAGGGGATTAGAGACCTCTCTTTGCTCCGGTCAGCACTTCTATTCTAAATGAGATTGCATGTACCTGGTGGGAGCAAAGGTGAAGCACACTACAAGAGTGTCAGTGTTTCTGAGACCCTGAAACAACATTTTTTAGGCAGATGGTCCAAATGTATTTAGGTTTGCAGTTGTGCTGTGGGGCACAGCAAACAGGCGGTCTAGCCAGGTCAGTTGTCTTGCTGTTTCATAACCATAATATAGTGTCGTTTAAACTGTGGAAGGGAATATCCGAAGTCCATACTAATTCAAAATACCTGATGCTCTAAATTCTACAGCATTGGGACTGGACCAGGACACACTGCAAAGGAATATCCGCACTAACTTTTCAGTTACAAACATTTGGCCTCCAGCTCTCTTTCTCTCTCAAAATGTCTCTGCAAATATCTAGTATAGGTATGAGTCAAGCAGAAAAGGTCAGATAATGTGATGTTAGGAAAATGAACCCTTAAATATGTATTTTAATGTTTTCGTTTCTTTCATGCATATGTTTCTAACGCATTTATAAGATTATTTCTTTGTTGCTTTGTATGTCCCTCCCCCACAGTGTAACCCCCGCTTTCACTATATTTGATGTCAGTATAACATGTGGAGGAGATGGGGGCAAACAAGTCGTTTAAGGATTCAGGTGGACCTGTTGCAACAATGAGAAGTACAAAATGTCATGTCAAAACCAGCTTTACAATGTTGGTGGGGGGGGAGGGGGGTATAATTGGGTGGGGGGAGGGGGGAGGCTGGGAAGGGAGGTGAAGGGTAAACAAAGGAGGAGGCTGCAATGCTTGGTAAGAAATGTATGCATTATCCTGCCCATGTAATTGTAGCCCCTCTGTACAGTATGTTCTCAAATAAAATAAAATAATATTAAAAAAAAATGTCTCTGCAAGAGATCTGAGAGTAACAGGCTGTATTTTGTGCCTTGGTGCTGTACCTCTGAGGCAGAAGTGTGCAGAATGTGAAGCAGCTGCTGGAAAGTGTGGACCAGTAGATACTAGGAATCGCCATGTATTTGAAAAGTATCATCTTACCAGACCTGGGAGGAGAAGACATTCCTACTAAAACAAACACAGAGAGAGTTTAGCTTAAAGATAAACTCCCAGTTTATGGCAGATTGTTTTTCTGATCAAACTACTGCTCCTTCCAGCTCAGGTTCAAATGTGCATCCTTACCTTAACTTCCCTGCCTTAATGGGTATTTAGCAGGTGGTATTTAGAAAGGTGATCTTAATATTCATACCACTTAGGGTTCTTTCATTTTCAGTTAATTCTGTTACTTCTCAGTCAGTAGAGGAACAGGCTTGTGTAGGATGCTCTATTCTTCATAAAGTAAAGCTTCACATTTTTTTTCTGCATCAAGAGAAGATAAGATACATTTTCATTAGCAATACAGAGTCATTTTCTAAGTGACACCATAGTCTTTAGAATTGTGACAAAAAGTTAAGTTTGATCAATCCTTGAGGGCAGAGTTTTCTCTATTACCTCATCTCATATCTTGGCCTATTCACTTAGCCACTAAATATTTAATGTCTCTTCTCTGCAAATCACGAAAATAAAGGAAAATACTATAGTAACAAAAGGAAAAGACTACAATAATAAAAATAATTATTTTCATTCATGGACAAAGGTTAACAAATGCAGCAGTAGTATTCACTGGACACTACATAAGTTTTATACAACTTGTGGGTGGCCATGGCAAGGAAAACTGGGAGAGAGCGAGGGAAAGAGTGACATTGTCTAAAAAGAAATGTGCTCTTTACCTGACTTATGTAACTGTCTATCACCTTTATAATAACAATAAAAATTTAAAAACATTTTAAAAATTTCTAATATTGACAAGGTTGATATAAAAAGCTCATTTTAATTTCTAGTATCAACAAAGGCTTTACACAGACATCTTTGAAAACTTAATCTTTTCAGAAACCATGCAAAGAATGCTTTATACAAGTCATATTTTTTATTTTCAAAATTAAGAGATATGAGCACACATATATTAATACAGTAATTTGCATATACACAAAATATATTTTAAGTTAAAACCATGGAGAAATCATAGAAAGTAGATACATATTGTCTAGGGTCCCAGACATAGCCATCATTTTCTTTCATGTTACTTGATTAGAATTAATACAAAAATAGAATGCAATATTATCAAAGTAAAGTTTTTCAAGAAGCAATAGCAGGGGAATGTAAATGATCACTTAAGGATATCTTCTGGAAAGTCCTGTGTTTTTGTTTTACTTTTATTTTTTATTTTTATTTTTGTTGGTCATGAGGCTTGAACTCAGGGGTGGGGCACTGTCTCTGAGGTTATTTGCTCAAGGCTAGTGATTTACCACTTTGAGACTCAGCTATACTTCTGGTTTTCTGGTGGTTAAGCCTCATGAACTTTTCTGTCTGGGCTAACTTTGAATTTTGATCCTCAAATCTCAGCCTCCTGAATAGTTAGATTACATGCATGAGCCACTGCACTAGGCTGTGCATTTTTAAATAATTTAATTTTCTTTAAGTTACATTTTTATATAGGTCAAAGGATACAAAATAGCAGATATATCCATGAGAAATCTGGAGATTTCTGAGTACTACAGGGAGTGACATTGTACTATATTTGGGATTGAGACTAAATGATGAGACTTTAGGTATTCTTGCCACAAAAGCAAAAGAGAAAGAACAGGTAACTCTGAAATGGTGGGTATGTCAATTAACTTCACTATCTCTAATGCGAAGGCATATATTAAATACATCCAATAAAATTGAATTTAAAAGATAAAATATCTTTTATTCTTTTTAAATTTATTTGTATTTTTACTGTTATTATAGAGTTGATATACAGAGGAATTATAGTTACATGAATCAGGCAATGAGTACAATTCTTTTTGAACTATGTTTCCCCTTCACTCACTCTCTCCCAGTTTTTCCCTTCTGACTCCACCCACAGGATATAGTTAATTTTCCACATAGTGTCTTGTGAGTACCACTATAGTATTTGTTCCCCACTTGTTCCACCTTTTCTGTGCCCCACTTACCCTCCCAAATACATACTAACAGGAGAAAAGGAAAGCAACAAGAGCAAATGAAAAATATCTCATTTCCTTTTCTTAAAGTTCATTTCATAAATTATTATTTTATATGATCATATGCACATAGCTATCAAGCCTTTGTCAACCACTCTTACCCATATCCTACTCCTGAGCATTTATCCAATAGAACACAAACAATGCCACATTGAAGCTACCAGCACAACCATATCACAAGCATTGCTTATGATAGCCAAGATACGAAACAACCCAGATGCACCTCAGTGCATGAATGGATCAAGAAAACGTGATATACATACATATATATATATATATATATATATATATTGGTAAGTATAATTCCATTGTGTGTGTGTGTATATATGTGTATATATATATATATATATGTGTGTGTGTATATATGTGTATGTGTGTATAGATATATATACACACACATACACACAATGGAATTCTACTTATCCATCAGAAAGAACAATATTGTACCATCCATAAGGAAATAGAGAAACTTCTCTGAAGAGGAAATAAGAATGGCTAATAGACATATGAAGAAATGCTCAACTTCTCTAGCCATAAAAGAAATGCAAATCAAAACAACATTGAGATTCAACCTCTCCCCAGTTAGAATGGCTAGAATCAAGAACTCTAATAACAACAGATGCTGAAGGGAATGTGGCCAAAAGGGAACTCTACTGCATTGTAGGTAGAAGTGTAAACTTGTTCAACCACTTTGGAAAGAAGTATGGAAGATCCTCAAAAGATTCCTCATAGAGTTCCCCTATGATCCAGCAATCCCTTGGACATTTACCCAAATGATCACAAACAAGGCCATACTAAAGCTACCAGCACAGCTATGTTTATCACAGCATTATTTTTTCAAAGTGATCACCCTTTAATAATTTTTTTCTTTTTCTTTTTTAAAATTATCTGTAAGTAGTTGTACAAAGAAGTTCTCCAGTTTCTTCTGCCTATGATTGCCACCTTATTTCATTTTCTTTTTCTCCTTCTACAACACACAATACGTTTTCCATTCAAGCTTATTCTAGACTTCCTTCTTCCTAGCCAGCTTTTAATGTTTTGTCAGCTGAACAGAATTCAGAAAAATAAAACTAAATAAAGTAAACTAGGTTATCTACCACGTCTGGTGGGGCTCCTTGGCTATTGGTGGAGTTACTGGTCACTTTGGGCTTGAAGATGCCTTGATCCTTGTGTAAAAATAGAGCTTCTATAAGTTATAGATTTAGAGGGCAGAGAAAGCTGGTTACCTCCCAGAACTGATTTTCCCTTCTCCCCCATGTCAAAAGACATCCTTATAATCCTATGCAGTAGTTCTGCTTTTCATAAGCACACTTGTGCTGACTCGGGTCAGGGGTGTTCAGCCCAAACGGACACATCCCAGCCTGTGTCATCACAAGTGTGTCATTGTCTAGTTTAAAGAAAACATGAAAAACAGGGAGAAACTATTTATTTACTTCACTGATGTTAATTCACAGAGGTATTTTTTTTCCTATCATGGGAGTAGCTATGAGGTGATTGGAGTTTGGGGTCAGAGAGGTATCACAGCATTATTTACCAAAGCTAAGATATGGAACCAACCCAGATGCTCCTCAGTAGATAAATGGGTCAAGAAAATGTGATATAGATAGATAGACAGACAGACAGACAGACAGACAGACAGACAGACAGACAGACGGAAGGACGGACAGACAGACAGACAGACAGACAGACAGACAGACAGACAGACAGACAGACAGACAGATAGATAGATAGATAGATAGATAGATAGATAGATAGATAGATAGATAGATAGATAGATAGATAGATAGATAGATAGAGATACACAAAGGAGTTCTATGCCTCCATCAGAAAAAAATAGTGCCCCATTTGTTAGGAAATGGAAAGACTTGGAATAAATTATATTAATTATGCGTAAATAAGGATACAGGTTGACCCATTGTAACAATGAGATGTACAAGACACTATGTTGAAAAACAAACTTTACAATTTAGGCGGGGGGTAGTTGTAGGTGTAGTTGTCGAGGTGAGGAGGGAAGGGATGGTAGGGGAAAAACAAAGGAGGAGGCAACAATGCTCAATAGGAATAGGAAAGGTACTCGTTACCTTGCCCATGTAACTATAACCCCTCTGTACAGCATTTTTACAATAAAAAACATACAAAAAAAGACTTGTGTATATATACCACATTTGGAAAAATTATATTAAACAAAGTAAGCCAGAGCCAAAGAAACATAGGTTACATGGTTTCATTTGTGATAACTAAAATGTAATTGTAAATCTACAAGTAGATACACTGAATCATATATATATATGATTCAGTGTATATATATATATATATATACACTGAATCATATATATATATATATATATATACACACACACACATGGCATATATCTCACACACACACACATACACACAACACACACACACACACTGGGACATGCTAAACTATCCTTTATTCTTATAGTGAGTCAACATACCAGTAAAATACATTTGCAACAATTATAATAGCATTCAAAAATAAATTTCATGAGCAATATTCTCAGACTCCAGAAGTAATTTGTGTACATTTTTTAAAGAATTTGGCCAGTATTGGGAATGAGTGCTACCTGTAGTAATGTACAAATCTTAACCTAAGAGCTCTACAATCTTTCACCAGGGTGTGATCCAGTTCCTTCATCTGTAAATAAAGACATTGCATATCTCTCATACTTGTGCAAATTAAATGATATGCAAAGTATGACCCAGTTAAAAATGAGTCCCAACAATAAGTCATTATTTTGCTCATCATTTCACCTTTTACATCATCTGAGGGAGGGTTGGGGGCAGGTACAGACCTCTAAAGGAAAGGGGTAAAATAATGCAGCAGTGCCAGCCTAATTTTTAATATCAAGGAAATTCTGGAAAAACTATGAACCATTGATTTTTTAAAAATAAATCAGGTCAAAGGTTGTAATCCTAACTACTTTAGGAGACTGTGGTCTAAGGATTATGGTTCAAAGCTAGCCTACGCAGGAAAGTCTGAGATTTTTATCTCCAATATATTAAAAAGCCAGAAGTAGAGCGGTGACTTAGGTGCTGTAAGACTATCTATATATAAGATATGCACCAAGGTAGAAAATAGAATTTCTTCAGAAAAGTACATTCAGGTCACAGTTTCAACAGCCACTAATCTGTTCCATGATTTTGCCTAAGTATCTCATAAATTTTCTCTTCCTAACTTGAAATTTCCATCACAAGCTTTGGCCATTATTTCCACACCTGAATTGCAGTGTTTTAATAACACGCTTCGAAATGTCAGGCCATTTTTGCCCTATTTCATGCTCTCTTGCGTTTGAACTATTATATCCTTGAAGAGTTTCCTTTCATAGACCCTTTTCTTCACTCCAAACTCTATCTGAGTTAGTCCTGTTCCTCTTTCATTCCCTTCTCAAGAATAAGTATTAATTTCATTTTCTTGTCTCCACAAGGAGCTATATCGAAAAATCCTTGGGCAGCATGGCTCACTTTATTGATGCTTCCTTACCATGCTTGTCACACAAGGTTCAGGGACCAGGCACAGTTCTAGGTAGAGTGGCTTCCCAGCTCTTTGACAGGCCTTAATAACTATGTATGCCAGAGAACAATTAGTATGCCTAGCTACTAAGCTGCTTCTATTTTCTGTACCATCTCACCTGTCAATTTTGTTGTTCATTCTCCCTTAATAATAGTTATTTTCATGTGTTTTCCAGACATTGGTCTAATACTTTTGGACATTTTACTAATATTTTCTGCATGGATTCTAATATGACATATAGTAAATGAAATAATCACATTTTCTCTAGTATAAAAGCAAATAGAATAATTATGCCCCCACTGGGAAGGTGGTGTAGTGGTAAAGTGCTTGCTTAGGATGCATGAGGCCCTGGGTTTGATTCCTCAGCACCACATAAACAGAAAAAAGCCGAAGTGGCGCTGTGGCTCAAGTAATAGAGCTCTCACCTTGAGCTGAAGAGCTGAGGGACAGCGCCCAGGCCAAGTGTTCAAGCCCCACAATGGACAAAAAAAGAGAATAATTATGCCCCCAAAAGATGCAGTTCTTCTCATTAAATCAATGTACCCAAAGATTTTATTTCACTAGGAAACCATTTACTGTTCCTCTAAATAGTATTTGTCACAAAGGAAAAGAGCTGAGTGGAAGAGAGTAAATGGCAAGAATGATACAGAATACCCCCTCTTAGGAAAGGAACCAAAGAATCTGCATTATTTATTGTAGTCTAGTAGTCAGTCCTACATGAAGAATATATTATGTGGATTTTTTCTAGATGTATTCATGTGATTTCAAAGCATCCATATAGTACATACAGTGTTCTAGAAACCACAAAGGCCACTAGTCTGGATAAAGTAGAAACAAGTCAGCAAAAGGCCAAAACAAATAGCCTATCTCCCTACTTTATTTCATATGTTTGTCTTTTCTTCTTATCCTCCACCCCCAATTCTATCTAAGAAAATGCTTACAAAGGCAAGTCTTTTTACAATAAGATCCACTTTTGTCATTCTGGTGAACTTTCTTTTAGGGCTTGTCTTTATGCATTTCATAACCCCAGCATGTAGCAAAATACTTGCACAGTCAGCACTCAAAGATGAATAAAGAAATACATTCATTACTTTACTTATGTAACTGTAACCCCTCTGTACATCACTTTTACAATAAAATAAATAAATAAATACAATGTAAGCACACTTACTATAGTCTAAATGTTTATGTTACTCAAAATTCTTGTGTTAAAATTCTCTTAAGGTGATATTGGTATTAAGAGTTGGGCCTTTTGGGGAGCAAAAGGAATAAGTTAGTACAAGCCTAAAACAGAGCTTGTTAATGCTTTCCACACAGCTAGATGTGTCATCTGTGAATGAGGAAACAGACCTTGCCAGATTCCAAACATCCTGATCTTTGAGAAAGAAATTTCCATTTCTTATTAACTATGCACTTTATAGAATCTGATTCTAGCAATCCAAATGGACTCAGGTGCTGCTATAGCCCACTTTTGAATCAGGCTTTACCTTTGACATCTCACTGCTGAGTTATTGTTAATCATCCTTAATGAATGCAATAAAATCATTTTATATGCCTTTTATTTCTCTTCTCACAGTTAAGTATCCTATTTTAGGCATTAAGATCTCTCCCACTTGGGCAACCTGGAGAGAAAAAGAAGCTGAATTCAGTAAGAATTATACATGGCTTGGAATGCTGACTCTGCAGCCGGCCTGTCTGGATTCTTAGCCTTAATCTACTTCTTGCTTCCCAGATGTTGGCTTTATGCAGTCTAATTAATTACCCTACATCTCATCAGTCCATCTGCTAGAGCTACGAACTACTTTGTCAAGCTTTATGAGTTTTAAATGATAAAATACTTATCATTTCAGATCATCCCTCACAAGTGGTAAGAAATATAGAAATGTTTGTTTTTAAAACATTTTCCTCTGAGTTACTACAATCATTTCTTCGGTGTAAAAGAATTTATTGAATAATTGTTATAAAAAATAAGATGGTAGGGGCTGGGAAGTTGATTCAGTGGTAGAGTGCCTGTCGCATGTATGAGGCCCAGGGTTCTATTCCTCAGCATCACATAAGCAGAAAAGGCCAGAAGTGGTGCTGTGGCTCAAGTGGTAGAGCGCTAGCCCTGAGCACCAAGAGGCTCAAAGACAGCGCCCAGGCCCTGAGTTCAAGCCCCACAATCAACAAAAAAAAATAGAAAATAAGCTGAGACTGAAAATGTAGCTCAGCAGTGTACCACTTACCTGACATGTATAAAGGCCTTGTGTTCTATTTTGAGCCCTGCAAAAAAAAAATGAGAAACAAAACATTTAATGGAAGAAACCAGCTAAAGATATGAACACTTTACAAAATAAAGTATATTTATTTTACTTCATATATAAGTAGCACATGAAGCCTTCATATACACATGCATTGTGGAACTACTAGATCAAATTAGTTGACATAGCCATAATCTTGGTTGGCGGGGAGGGGGGGGGGCTTGAACTCAGGGTCTGGCCTCTGTCCCTGAGCTTTTTTGCTCAAGGCTAGTGCTATACCATTTTGAGTCACTGCACCACTTTCTGGTTTTCACGTGGTTAATTGGAGATTAGAGTCTTACAGAGTTTCCTGCCTGGGCTGGCTTTGAAACACCATCATTAGATATCAGCCTCTTGAGTAGGTAGGATTACAGGCATGAACCACCAGCACCTGGCCTCATTGGTTTCTTTGAGATGAGAACAATTTAAAATCTGCTTCTCTTAGCAAGTTTCTAGTGAATAAATATTAATTGCATTCACCAGGCCTGAGATTTCCAGATTCATCCTGAATCTCTACATCTTTGCACCCTTTGATTAATGTCTTCACAATCTCCCCCACAATCACATTCTGTTCACTCCATCTGACTTTCTACTTCTATGAATCTATCTTTGAGACTCCACATGAGAGATCACATGGTATCTGTCTTTGTGTGCCTGGCTAATATTACTTACCATAACACCTTTCTGGTGAAAGAAGTATCTTAATGTCCACCAAACAGAAGAAAAAAGATTAACCTTACTGCAATGAGATCAATGCAAAATAAAACACAGTGAGATACCACTGTATATCCTACAGACTGCCCAAAGTAATAGAATCTAAAAGTATCAAGTAAAAATGTAAAGAAAAAAGAAAAAAATCACTAATGCTACAGATGGAGGTAAAAATTGGTGAAACTGTTTGGGAAAGTTTGATTTTAGCTGGTAGAGTGATAGCACACATATCCTGTGTAAAGGGAAAACAAAATTTTAGAAACTTTGATATATTCAAAAGAATGATAGATGAATAAAATGAGGAAGAGGGAGTGAGGGAGAATGCAGTCATAATGCTCAATGGATATATGTGAACATGGAACTAATAGGATAATTGAGATGTGTGGGGTGGGCAGAGATGGGGGAGAATGATGAAAGAGATGACATTGATCAAGATACATTATAGTCATAAACTAGTATGTTGAACTGAAACCTATTAAAACTATTTAAAGACAATAAAAAAGAATGCTGAGGAAGAAATAAATATAAATAATATAAGCAAATATAAATACAAGATAACATAATATAATAATATAAATAATATAATACAAATAAATATAAATATAATGTATATATAAGGCAAATAAATACTATAAGACAAATAGGTATATTATCAAATACATTAAAATTTTAAAGGCATAAAATGACCAATAAAGATTTCCATGTTGGATTTTTTAATGTTCATCTATATATTCTTTATCTGACACATAATGATTAACATATAGAACATACATAATAAAAAAGTATTTTAGCAATAAAGATATTCCAGATAATCATTCAAATGGAAATGTGTGTAGCTATATAAATACCAAACAAAATTAGACTTTAAGAGAAAGAATTTTCAAGATTCAATAGAAATGGTAATTATTTTTATTTAAAAGGAATATCTGGCATTTCTAATGTGTCCTTCTAATAACATGGTTCTAGTGGCATTTGCCCACCATTCCCCAGGCTAAGGCCTGCAAGTGACTCTATTGCCAATCTTCCCTTAGTTGGGGGAGGCCTCTATACTACAACTCACAAGTAGATGTGAGTAAATAGTTTTGTTCTTCATTTCCATGTCGAGAAAATACTCCTTAACTCATAATAATTTACTTAGTAATCCACACTTATTCAAGGCTTAGCCAAAAGTTTATTCTTATTATTAAAGGTATTCCAATATTAAGACAAAATACCCACACAGTATGAAGACTCTAGGCAGACAAATATATAAATAAATTATTGTATAATAAAAATTGCTGTAATGTATTAGAAACATGTATATGGTTCTTTAGGTACCCAGATTAAGAAGTGCTAAGATGGGCTGGGAAGGAGCATGGCTTCATATCATGGAAGACCTGACACTTCACTAATTAATGAAAGCACTCAGGGAAGAGGACCTCCCCTCAGGCAGTGGCAAAGGGAAAGCCATAAAGGGACTATTCCAGCAGAAATTGCCTCTACATTCTTATGCAGGTACCATTGTAAGGATTTAATCAACCATGGATGAAACGTATTTGGGGGACAGAATGGATATTACCTACTAAATATAAACAGGTTATTTTCCAAAGTACAAAACAGAACAAATAATTGCATGAACAATTAATACATGCATCATATTAGATGTCATAGGCATCTAGACATGAGTTAAGGCACAAAGACGGATTATGTAGGTTCTCTGCAGGTAGAGCAGCATTTTATAGAAAGGACTTGCCTATCCAAGGTATCCACTACTAGTCCTGGAACCAAGGTCCTATGCATGCTACAGGAAGACTTTTGACAAATGGAAATGAGTAACTTAAGAAAAAAAAGAAGGTGGAAGTTGGGTTACACATGGAAAGCTTGTAGTGGCAGTATCTGGAAAGGAGATTAGAAGGGTAAGCTATGAAATTGTTATTTTTGAATCTGCAAGTGTGCTAATGAGGGTCATCTTTGTATACATGGTTGCTGGAGGACTAGGGTGGCATAGATTGCTTGAACAAATCTAAAGTTAATAATAGAATTCTAATATTGACCTAGATTTAACCCAGATGCACATACTGACCTCAGGAAGGACTAAGAACTAAGGGTCTACAAAGAGAGACCAAAGTTCAAATGATTTGTAAAAAATACTTTTTTGGTAAACTAATGAGCCATCTAGGATGAAGAGGCATTTCTTCAATTTTGCTTCCATATTCTCTAAAGGCATGTTAGTCTTTTTTATAAAACAATCCTAGCTAAGAAAAAAGAAGCAAGAAAATTCGCTTTGCATTTTAATTGTTTTTATGTAAGACCCAGTAGAGCAGAACTGTCTACTATATGCAGAATATTGAACTGCATTTGATCTCACTTACTTCGCAACATTTTCTTATTATTAATAAGCTTTTTTATTGTGCAAATACTGTACAGAGGGGTTACAATTACATGGGCAAGGTAATGAGTACATTTCTTATCAAGCATTGTTGCCTCCTCCTTTGTTTCCCCTTACCATCCCGGCCTCCAATTTCTCCACCACCACCACCCCCACCCCCACCAAAGTTGTAAAGTTCGTTTTTCGACATAGCATCTTGTACCTTTCATTGTTGCAATGGATCCACCTGTATCCCTATTTAAACAATTTGCTTTTTCCCTTCCCCTCCACAAATTATACCAACATCAAATACAGTGAAAACAGGGGTTATAACGTGGGGTAGGGACATACAAAGCAACAAAAAAAAGCACCTTATAAATATGTTAGAACCAATAGCAAGAGAGAAAAGCCATTTGAGTCCTTATCTTGGGGTTCATTTTGCCTAACATCAACTTATCTGACCTTTTCTGCTTGTCTCAGACATATACTAGATATTGCAAATAAGGGAAACCATGGGACCTATGTTTCTTTGGGCCTGGCTTACTTCATTTAATATAATTTTTTTCAAGTCTTTCCAATCCCTAACAAATGGGGCAATGTCATTCTTTCTGATGGAGGTGTAAGATTCCATTGTGTATATATACCACATTTTCTTGATCCATTTGTCTACTGAGAGGCATCTGGGTTGGTTCCATATCTAAGTGGGCTAAAGACTTACAGAGAAACTTCGGTGAAGAGGAAAGAAGGATAGCCAATAGACACATGAAGAAATGCTCAACCTCTCTAGCCATAAAAGAAATGCAAATCAAAACAACATTGAGATTCCACCTCACCCCAGTTAGAATGGCTATAATCAAGAACTCTAATAACAACAGACGCTGGAGGGGATGTGGACAGAAGGGAACCCTACTGCATTGTTGGTGAGAGTGTAAACTTGTTCAACCACATCTGAAAGTAGTATGGAGGTTCCTCAAAAGACTCCACATAGAACTCCCCTATGACCCAGCAATCCCACTTTTGGGCATTTACCTGAATGATCACAAACAAGACCATACTTGGCAACATTTTTATTGTCAAGGTGATGTAGAAAGGGGTTATGCTTACATAAAAAAGGTAATAAGAATGATGTATACCATGCCCTAAAGACAAACAACTATCGGCGAAGAATACTGTACCCAGTTAACCTCTCCTTCACATTGAAGGTCAAATAAAAACCTTCCATAGCAAAGAAAAACTAAAACAATATATCTCCACCAAACCAGCCCTACAAAAGATGCTTAAAGATGTACTACACATAGAAAACCAACAAGACCACAATGAAGGCCAAGAAACCACACCAAAACTGAGAATCCAAGAATCTCTTCAATCTAGTATTAGAATGCCTAGCTACAGCAACAAGACAAGATGCAAACATAAAGGGGATCCAAATAGAGAAAGCTGAAGTAAAACTCTCCCTCTTTGCAGATGACATGATCTTGTATTTAAAGAATCCCATAGACTCCACTCCAGAATTACTCAAGCTGATTCAAAACTTTGGCAAAGTAGCAGGTTATAAAATTAACCCCCCAAAATCAATGGTTTTTCTGTATGCCAACAATGAGAAAAGTGTGGCTGAAATTAGGAAAGCAACTCCATTTGTAATAGCCCCACAAAAAATAAAATACCTAGGAATTACTTAACTAAAGAAGTGAAGGACCACTATGATGAAAACTTTAAAATCTTAAAAAAGGAAATCAACACAGAACTTAAAAAATGGCAAAATCTCCCATGCTCCTGGATTGGAAAGATCAACATCGTGAAAATGGCAATTCTTCCCAAGGCTATCTACAAATTCAACGCAATACCTATCAAAATTCCAACCTCATTCTTCAAGGACATAGAAGAGGCAATCCAAAAATTCATATGGAACAATCAAAGACCCCGAATAGCAAAAACGCTCCTCAACGGAAAGAACACTGCTGGAAGAATATCAATACCAAACTTCAAACTCTACTATAAAGCCATAGTAATCAAAACAGCTTGGTATTGGCATAAGAACAGACCTCAGGACCAATGGAATAGAATTGAAAACCCAGAAATGAACCTACAGACTTATAGCCATCTAATCTTCGATAAGGGAGCTAAAACAATAGAATGGAAGAAAAACAACCTCTTCAGTAAATGGTGCTGGCAAAATTGGTTAGCTACATGTAGAAAACTTAAGCTAGATCCTTATATAGCACCCTGCACCAGAATCAACTCCAAATGGATCAAAGACCTTGAACTCAAAGCAGACACTCTGAAAACATTACAGGATGGAATAGGAGAAACCCTAGGTCTCCTTGGCTCAGGCCGAAATTTTCTGAATAGAGACCCGGAAACACAACAAATCAAAGAAAGGTTGGACAAATGGGATTGCATAAAGTTGCAGAGCTTCTGCAGGGCAAATGACATAGCTAGCAAGATCAATAGAAAACCCACGGATTGGGAGAAGATCTTTACTAGCCATACAACGGACAAGGGTCTCATATCTAAAATTTACTTGGAACTCAAAAAATTAAACCCCCCAACAACAAATCCTCAAAGAAACAACTGCCCAATAAATAAGTGGGCGAAAGACTTAAAGAGAAACTTCTCTGAAGAAGAAAGGATGGCCAATAGACACATGAAGAAATGTTCAACATCCCTAGCCATAAAAGAAATGCAAATCAAAACAACATTGAGATATCACCTCACTCCAGTTAGAATGGCAAAAATCAAGAACTCTAACAACAACAGATGCTGGAGGGGATGTGGACAGAAAGGAACCTTACTTCATTGTTGGTGGGAATGTAAACTTGTTCAACCACTTTGGAAAGCAGTATGGAGGTTCCTCAAAAGACTTCACATAGAACTCCCCTATGACCCAGCAATCCCACTTTTGGGCATTTACCCAAATGTTTACAAACAAGACCACACTAAAGCTACTAGCACAACTATGTTTATTGCAGCATTATTTACCATACCTAAGATATGGAACCAACCCAGATGCCCCTCAGTAGATGAATGGATCAAGAAAATGTGGTATATATACACAATGGAATTCTATGCCTCCATCAGAAAGAATGACATTGCCCCATTTGTTAGGAAATGGAAAAACTTGGAAAAAATTATATTAAGTGAAGTAAGCCAGGCCCAAAGAAACATAGGTCCCATGGTTTCCCTTATTTGTAATATCTAATATATGTATGAGTCAAGCAGAAAAGGTCAGATAATGTGATGTCAGGAAAATGAACCCTTAGATGTGTATTTTAATGTTTTTTTCTTTCATGCATGTGTTTCTAACGCATTTATAAGATTATCTCTTTGTTGCTTTGTATGTCCCTCCCCCACAGTATAACCCCTGCTTTCACTATATTTGATGTCAGTATAACTTGTGGAGGAGATGGGGAAAAACCAGTTGTTTAAGGATATAGGTGGACCTGTTGCAACAATGAGAAGTACAAGTTGTCTTGTCCAAAACTAGCTTTACAACGTCGGTGCAGGAGGGGGGGGATAGGGGGGAAGGAGAAGGATTGGGATGGGGGGGAGGGGGGAGGCTGGGAAGGGATGTGAAGGGTAAACAAAGGAGGAGGCTGCAATGCTTGGTAAGAAATGTACGCATTACCCTGCCTATGTAATTGTAACTCCTCTGTACAGTATGTTCACAAATAAAATAAAATTAAATTAAAAAAAAAAGAATCCCATAGACTCCACTACTAAATTACTCAAGCTGATTCTAAACTTTGGTAAAGTTTCGAAAAAAGTCAATGGCTTTTCTGTATACCAACAATGAGAAGAGCGTAGCTGAAATCAGAAAAGCAAGTCCTTTGGTAATAGCCCCACAAAAAATTAAATACCTAGGAATTAACTAAAGAAGTGAAGGATCTCTATGATGAAAACTTTAAAAGACTGAAAAAGGAAACCAAAATAGAACTTAGAAGTGGAAAAACCTCCCATGCTCCTGAATTTCAACATCGTGAAAATGGCAATACTTCCAAAGGCTATCTACATATCCAATGTGATACCTATTAATATTCTAATCTCATTCTTCAATGAAATAGAAGAAGCAATCCAAAAATTCATATGGAACAATAAAAGACCCAGGATAGCAAAAACGATCCTTAACAGAAAGAATAGTGCTGGAAGAATATCAATACCAAATTTCAAACTCTGCTACAAAGGCCATAGTAATCAAAACAGCTAGGTACTGGCACAAGAACAGACCTCAGGACCAATGGAATAGAACTTAAGACCAAGAAATGAACCCACAGACTTATAGCCACCTAATCTTCCATAAGGGAGCTTAAAAAAATGGAAGAAAGACAGTCTCTTCAGTAAATGGTGCTGGCAAAATTGGTTAAATAGCTGTAGAAAACTAAAGCTAGATCCTTATGTATCACCCTGCACCAGAATCAACTCCAAATGGATCAAAGACCTCAGAATCAAAGCAGACACCATGAAAACATTCCAGGAAGGAATAGAAGAAACCCTAGGTTTGACTTACTTCACTTAATATGATTTTTTCCAAGTTTTTCCATTTCCTTACAAATGGAGCAGTATCATTCTTTCTGATGGAAGCTTAGAATACCATTGTGTGTGTGTAATATGTGTGTGTGTTTGTGTTTGTGTGTGTGTGTGTGCATCGCAAGCAGAAAAGGTCAAAAGCCATGTATATATGATGATATAAGATGATGCTAAGTGAAATGAAACATAAGATAGGGACACAAATGGTTTTATCTTTTGGAGGGTTATTTTTAATGTATTTATAATGTTCTATGTGATGTTTTCATTTCTTTTATATGTTCTTCCCCCATGGTATAACCCCTTTTTTCACTGTATTTGATTCTGGTACCCTGAATCTTGTATATACATTTTTCTAATTTGAGGAAGGGAAAGGAAATAACAAAATGCTGAAATAAGGATACAGGTTGACCATTGTAACAATGAGATGTACAAGACACTATGTTGAAAATGAACTTTACAACTTCGGGGTGGAGGGTAGGGAGGAGTTGGGCAGGTGGAGAGGGAGGGGATGGTAGGGGAAAACAAAGGAGGGGGTAACAATGCTCGATAGGAAATGTACTCATTACCTTTCTCATATAAGTGTAATCCCTCTGTACCGTTTCTTTACAATAAAAAATACATACAAAAAAAGCAAAAATAGAGGCATATTATAGATATGTGTGGCAAATTGCATATGCTTCTATTTACACTTACGTTCCCGTCTACTTTTATTAATTTCTGTTATTGTTGTTGTTGTTTTTGGTCAGTTGTGGGGCTTGAACTCTGGACCTGGGCGTTGTCCCTCAGCTCTTCAGTTCAAGGTGAGCACTCTACCACTTGAGCCACAGCACCACTTCCAGTTTTCTGGTGGTTAATTGAAGATAAGTGTTCACAAACTTTCCTGTCTGGGTGACTTTGAACCGTGATCCTCAGTCTTCTGAGTAGCTAGGATTACAGGTGTGAGCCAAAAGATCTTGGCTTTTTTTTCTTTTTCTTTTTAATTTAATTTTGTTTTGTTGTAAAGGTGATGTACAGAGGGGCTACAATTACATAAATAATGTAATGAGTACATTTCTTAAAGAACATTGTTACCCACTCTCTCCTTCTTCCACTTTCCCTCCCCGCCAACTCCTCCCCCCACCAAGTTGTAAAGTTCATTTCCAACCTAGTGTCATCTTGGTATTGCTGTTGCATTGTTTCACCCTTGGTCCTTGTTTCACCATTTTGTTATTCACCTTTCCTTCCCCAAATGAGCTAACTGTATATATAAAACACATGGTACCAGAATCAAAAACAGGGGATAAACCAAAAGGAAAAAAGAAAAAGAAAGAAAGAACTTTATGCAATATATTAAAAACAACAACATCAACAATAACAAAAATCCTCATTTCCATATCTTGGAGGTCATTTCAATTAGCATCATTTTATATGGTCATATGTGCATAGCTATTGAGCTATTGTGATCCTCTGCTAGGACTATCCTACACATATACAAATTATTACAGATAAGGGAAATCATGGAGCTTATGTTTCTTTGGGTCTGACTTACGTCACTTAATATGATTTTTTGTTTGTTTGTTTTTAAACTAGCTCTGCCAAGATCTATTAAAGAAAATTTGTGCACTCCTTACTTTTCTCCAGTTTGTTCTGGCAAGCTTCTAATGATATCAGAATCACTGAATCAATGATAGCTAGTGTCCATACTCTGTAGTATTTTCCACATGCTGTGCCTAGTTCAATATTATTGCCACTGCAGTAATAAACACCAGTTTTTCCAAAGTAGCATAGTATTCTATTTCAGATTCCCTCAAGGCTGGGAAGTTGTTGGCAAGGATGACTTTGCCCTGTCTGATTATCTTCAGAGTCTGCTTGAACCCCAGCACATACTCTCCACTTTTCGTAACAAGTTGGAGTCTAGAGTTGATCGACTCCAGAGACTTTTTCTTCTTCTTGGTGACCACCATTTTCCTGTCTTACGTGTAGGAGAGCTCCCAACCGAAAGCAGCTGACAAGATGGCTGAGTGAAAAGAAAGGGAACATCCCTTAATATGATTTTTTCCAAGTCTTTTCATTTCTTTATGAATGGGGCGATGCCATTCTTTCTTATGGAAGCATAGAATTTCTATATATACACCACATTTTCTTGATTCATTCATCTACGGAAGGGCATCTGGGTTGGTTCCGTATCTTAGCTATGATAAATAATGCTGCAATGAACATAGTTGTGATGGTAGCTTTAGTATGTCATTGTCTTGAGATCATTTGTAAATACCTAGAAGTGGGATTGCTGGGTCATAAGAAAGCTCTATGTGTAGTCTTTTGAGGAACCTCCATACTACTTTCCAGAGTGGTTGAACCTGTTTCCATTCCCACAATGTAGTAGCTTTCCCTTTTGGTCACATCCCCACCAGTATCTGTTATTAAATTTCTTGATAATGGCCATTCTAAATGGGGTGAGGTGGGATCTCAATGTGGTTTTGATTTGCATTTCTTTTATGGCCAGAAATGATGAACATTTCTTCATTAGTTTATTGGCCATTCTTATTTCCTCTCCAGAGAAGTCTATTTTTAATTCACACACACACAAATCAATAATTAATAATTAATGTTGCATACACAGGAGCTTTATTTTTAAGAATTTCAATTCAGAAACAATTCAGATAGTGGTGAAAATTCTGCAGTGGCTTAAGCCACTCTCTACAGAAGGCAAAAAACAATTTTTGTAGAAAGCAAAAAAAAACCCTACAATTATTTCTGTGCAAACAAGGCTTGGAGTCCATGCGTCTACAGTTGATCAATCAAATCTGTACTTACTGACTAATCTGCATCAACAGCCTGCCAGATATCTAGGAACTCTGAGGATGCTTTCTCTCTCAACAAATGCCTCCATATTACATGACTTCACAGGCCCATGAACCAGCAAGCCTGGTTCCTTGGAAAGCCTTACTTGGGGACACAATTTAGGAATCAAAGTTCTGTTTTTAAAACTTCCCTGTGCTGGACTTTCTCATTTTCTTTTCCAGATTCACCCTGTTCTATTCCTTTAGAAGTTGGTCTCTGTGGATCCCTTGATTCCCTTGTCCTTAAATTTCTGATCAAGATTCCACAATGAGGAACAACATCAGAAAATATACATAAGGTACTGATTTCCCAGGTGAAGAGAAATCATGGAGAATGGAAAAAATTTAAAGCAATCTGGGCATCCATAGCACAAGCCTGTAACACTTGCTACTCAGGAGGCTAAGATCTGAGGACCACGGTTCAAAGACAGTCTGGGGAAGGAAAGTTCTTGATGCTCTGATCTCCAATTAATCACCAAAATGCCAGAAGTAGAGCTGTGGCTCAAGTGGTACAGAGACAGAGACAGCACGTAGGTGCCCAGTTCAAGCTCCAGGACTAGAACACACAACATACAAAAATACAAGCAACACATACACACACACACACACACACACCATACCACACCACACCATCACCAGCCTACAGCCTCAACTTTGCACCCACTCCATGCTCCTCTACGGATCCATACCATAAAAATACAAAACAAGGAAAGAAAAGTCAAAATGCATACCCCTTGCTAATCAACACACACACACACACACACACACACACACACACACACACACACATACACACACCACCACCACCACCACCACACCATCACCAGCCTACAGCCTCAACTTTGACCCTCTCCACGTTCCTCTTATCAATCCAAACCACCTTGTAGGAGGCCCCTACTCCTTATGTGGAATATATAATCTTCTACTGTAGAAGGTCCTAAACCTAGTCTCTATTTCTTGTTAAAGAGCCTGATTCCTTCCCCCTAGGCCTTCACTAGAAATTCTCTTTGCTAAATTCTCTTTTCCTCACTGAATATCTGAACTCTGCTCTGCTGAGATATTAACAAAAGAAACTCCATGAAGACCGAAAGAACAGAGGTGGAGGCCAGGAACGGGCGCGCCTCCACACCAGACGCTGTGGCCACTCAGTGTCCACGATCCCACACGCAGGGAGTACTTCGTGTTCCAGCCCCGCACCATGGAGCAGGCGGTGGAGGAGATACGTGCAGTGGTCCAGCCGGTGGAGGACGGAGAGATTCAGAGAGTGTGGCTGCCGACCGAGGTGGACCACTGGAACAACAAGAAGGAAAGGCCAGTGCTGGTCATCGACCAGTCGCTGCTCATCTGTAAACACGACCTTATGGGCTTTCAGTGTCAGCAGGTGGTCAGGGTAGCGCTCCGGGCGGTGAACTCCATCTCCTACGGTGGACACCATCTCCTATGGGGAATCCCAGTTTCCTTTCAAGTCACTCAACCAGCCAGAAGGCTTTGGGGTTCGCATTCAGTGGAATAAGCAGAACCGCCCTTCTTTCATCAGCAGGTGGAACCCCTGGTCCCCAGCGTGACCTACGCCACTTTCGTAGGGCACGCGATGGCAGGGGTGGACATGAGGGCGGCGTTTCTGGGCCAACTGGAAAGCTTCAAGGCTTTGTTAATCCAAGCTGTCAAAAGAAAAAAGGCCCAGAAAGTCTTTTGCCAGGACAAGGTAACAGCGTGCTGGTCCTGGAGCACCCACTCTTCATTGAGACCTCCTTGGGGTTGATGTCCTTCATCAACAACGAAGCCAAACTGGGTTACTCCAGGACCAGGGGGAAAAATAGGCTTCTGAGCATCAGCATGGTGGGCGCACCCCAGGCTGGTGGTGGGCTGCAGGGGTGGGGCTGTAGGGATCTGAGCACAGTTAGAACAGTCAAGTAGATTCTAAGTATTTAGTCAGATGTTGGATGCCAGCGGATGCAACACTGGGCGTAGAATTTGGTAGCTGAGATCCAATCCACTTTTTAAGCTCAATACTAAAGTAGCCTGCATATAGGACACAAGCACAAGGCAGCCAGGGCTGCTTAGCTCCTAGTGAACAGTAGCTCTTGTAAATACGTTCAGCTCAAAGTTATCCTCTTTCTAGAATCAATCCAAATTGTGTTAATAATTGGCATCTTGCCCAGGCATAAAAAAGGTTAGTCCTTAACATAATTTATAATTTGAGGGAGTCGCCATTGATCATTATTTGCACACAATTTTGACAGCTAGATGCATCTTAAATTTGTGTTCTATCCATGTTTAAAGGGGGCTGGGGAGTTTGCTTATTAAAGATGCACTTTCATAAAAGGCAGGAAAGGAAGGAAGGAAGGAAGGAAGGAAGGAAAGAAGGAAGGAAGGAAGGAAGGAAGGAAGGAAGGAAGGAAGGAAGGAAGGAAGGAAGGAAGGAAGGAAGGAAGGAAAGGAAGGAAGGAAGGAAGGAAGGAAGGAAGGAAGGAAGGAAGGAAGGAAGGAAAGGAAGGAAGGAAGGAAGGAAGGAAGGAAGGAAGGAAGGAAGGAAGGAAGGAAGGAAGGAAGGAAAGAAGGAAGGAAGGAAGGGAGGGAGGGAAGGAAGGAAGGAAGGAGTGAAATCATGTTGAGCTAATTTTCCCACTAAATCCTAATCACTTGTTAATAAATGAGAATGTTCCTTGATAAGCCACTCTTTAGCAAGAATTCAAACTTCTGACTCCAAAAGAGTGAGCCACTGAGGAGACATGTAATAAATAAGCAAGTAAAATGGATTTGGTGATAACCACTGAAGAACAGCTGCAGACCCAAAAGGACAGCAGCGCAGGAAAGAGACTTCAGAAAAGAGGAAAGCTGAGAACCATCTATTTGAGTCCTAAAGGATATTAAAAAACAATTAATCTATCAGTTTGCAACTTTGCCAGGACCAATTTTACTTGCCCCTTGGTTCCCACTAGTATTTTAACTCAGTATCTAGTGACTTCATAGAAGAAAATCTATTGTTATTTTCTTTAAACTCCACTTTTGGGGGTGGAGGTGGCTGCTGAACTGGGATATTGAACTCAGCATCTTGCTCTTGCCAGGCAGTTGCTCTACATCTTGAGCCACACTTAACAGCCTCTATATCTATTGATTATTTGGGTGGCGGGGGCAGGGAGGTGATCCTGAGGCTTGAACTCAGGACCTGGGTGCTCTCCCTGAGCTCCTTTCATTCAAGGCTAGCACTCTACCGCTTGAGCCACAACCACCACTTCAGGCTTTTTCTGTGATTAATTGGAGATAAGAGTCTCACAGACCCCCCCCTCCTCCCGCCCCAGCTGGCTTTGCACCTCGATGTTCAGATCTCAGCCTCTTGAGAAACTAGGATCACAGGCATGAACCAATGGCACCTGGCTGTATTATGTAGGGTATTATTCAATGCCTGGGCTAGCCTCATCTACAATCCTCCTGCTTGTTTTTCCCCACATAGCTGAGGGTGACTGACATGCACCATTGCACCCGGACATTAGTTAGATGGAGTCTCCTGCACTTATTTTGGCCCTGGCTGGCTTTAAATCACAATACCTTGATCTCTTCCTACCCAGCAACTGGAATGACAGCCTTGAGCCACCATCCCCAGCTTCTTCAGTACTTTTTCTTAAATAAAGAGCTGAATGCTGATTTTTTATTTTATTGCACATATTTTACAAGCAAAGACCCAAACAAAATCCATTTTCTTCTAATGAGAGTTTCCAAGATTAGTTTCCTAGCTACATAGGAAAAGAGGCCAGTGTGCAAGATTACACCGATTACACATCACCTCTGGTAATACAGTCCTTTCAACTTGCAACTCTCGCCATCTAGTGACATAATATGGCCTTACAACTTAACAAAACCAAGAAACTGATTTAAGCTCTGAAAAAACACTGGAAATTCTTGGTTTCCTATTTAAAACAATTATTCTAAAGGAATTTCCAAAACATGGCACTGAATGGTACCAGTTTGATGTCTGAAGTAATGAAAGCTAATTATAAATATTTATCATAATATTATAAATATTAATTATAAATACTAAAACCAAAATTTGCTTTTACACTTCTTTCCTTCTTTAAATTAGGGTCAACAGCCTCCAAGTAAATTGAAAGTAAACTTGTTTGAAAATCTGCATTAGGAATTTCTAATCTATTATTATAGTTTTCTACAACAGTCCAGAATATTTGATTCCTGGCTAGGACTTACTCTTACTGACTGGCAAACGATTTCCTTCTCACTGTGTCCCTGCCTAGTAAAGAGACTGTGTAAGTTCTCTGCTGATACCTAAGTCTATCTTTTTTTTCTTTTTTTCAGTCGGTCATGGGACTTAACTCTGGGCCTGGGCACTGCCTCTCAGCTGTTCAGCTTAAGGCTAGCGCTCTACCACTTGAGCCACAGCACCACTTCTGTTTTTTTCTGTTTATGTGGTGCTGGGGAAGCTAACCCAGGGCCTGATACATGCAAGGCAAGCACTGTACCACTGAGCCACCTTGCCAGTCCCCTAATTCTATCTTATCAGAGTTCTTCCCTCTGACCTCATTTAGCTTTAATTTATTCCTTCCTCCAGATACAATTGCATAACCAACAATATCTGCAGATTCTGCAGAGACATAAATCTGTTTCTATCAGTCCTACTGAAACATAAATTCTACAGATGTGCTTATCCATAGCTCTTTGGGTAGATGGCACAGAAGGATTATAATTCCTGGAGTTTTAAATTTGCTGGTATTTTAAAGTACAGAATTTATTATGCAATCACAAAATGGCTAAATATTCTCATAAATTCAAAAAAACAAGTATTTATAAGGAAATCTTATTTTGCAGTTCTGTGAAGATTTTTCGTGTGTACCTACTAAACTTTCAATAAACAATAAAATGGAGCCAGGCACCAGGGATTCATGCCAGTAATTCTAGCTACTCAGGAGGCTTAGATCTGAGGATCATGGTTCAAGACCAGCCCAGGTGGAAAAGTCCCCATGAGAATCTTATCTCCAAATACCCTCTCAGAAGCGGAGCTGTGGCTCAAAATGATACAGTGCTAGCCTTGAGCAAAATTGCTCAGGGACAGCACCCAGGCCCTGTGTTCAAACCGTGTGTGTGTGTGTGTGTGTGTGTGTGTGTGTGTGTGTGTGTGTGTGTGTGTGTGTGTGTGTGTGTGTGTGTGTGTGTGTGTGTGTGTGTGTATTGGGTAATATATGAAGAGGAAGTTCACTAAACATAATTCTACGGTCCTTGAAAGCACCAATGGGTTTCTTTCCAGTGTTACATTTTTCATGCCTAAAACCGTGGCAGGTATATGGGTAGTAGACATTGTCTCATAGGCTATCTACTCATCATTTATTTGCACATACTCATGTTTTGTTTTGAACTCAGGGCCCAGGTGCTATCCAGTATCCCAGAGCCATTTTTGCTCAAAGTTAATAGTGTGCTACCGTTTAAGTCACAGCTTCACATCTGGCTTTTTGGTTTGGGTTTTGGTTTTGGTTTTCTTTGGAGGGGTGCTGGTTAATTGTAGATAAGAATCTCACAGACTTTCCTACCCAAGCTCAGGTAAGATTACAAAGGAGAGCCACCAACACATGGCTAACCCCAGCAGTAATAAGTAGATAAGTAGCTATCTAGTATTGAGTCTTTTTATGAATGTCAAATGATCATGAATTTCAACCAGAGTTATTCATGCTCTGATATAAACTCTAAAACTACATTTTTGAGACACATTTTAAGCACTGTAAACTTGACAAAGGACATATACATGTTGATTTTTTAAAACTGGTGATCATTCTCTTAAATGATAATTCCTACTATATCTCAATGCTTCCAGTGGTGTGCTCCTAACTAATAAGACTTGTAAAAATCATGCTTCTCCTGGGCATCTTCTAACAGTTCTGCTCTCTCTGAGGGTTTATCCCAGATGAAACAAACATAAGGATGGTCTAGCCATTGTAAGTGCTCGGTGTGAGCCACAGGCTCACATTTTATGTTCAGCAATTACCACTGAGAGGCCTTGAATTTCACACACTTTCAGGTTCTCATCAAGTCTGTCTGACTACACAATGAAAGTGTATTCCTTTTAGTCAAACACATTTTTAAAACATTCCTTTTTCTTCTTTTGTTTTCCTTTTGAACACAAGGACATACTATGCAGCCAGGTCACCTTGTCCTCATAATTCTCCTACCTCAGCCTCCAGAATGCCCAGGTTACAAGCATTTGCTACCACACTCCCTTTCTTTCTTTACCATATATTAATTATAGAAGGATTTCACTGTGATATTTCTATACCTGCATATAATTCCCTATGATCATATTCACCTCTCTATTAGTTTCTGACACTTTGCCTCTTGTACAATTTTCAATAAATTTCATTATTTCATTTTCACACATGCAATCATTAATGTGCTTCAATCATATCTATCCCTTCATCACCCTCTCTATTCATTATCGCCTCCATATTGGTACCCACACACACACATATGCACACACACACACGCACACATGCATTTCCCTTTTACATTAATGTCATACTCTTTAATTACTAGCTCTAGATTTTACATATGAGAGAAAATATATTTTTTTCTCTCTAGCCTAGTTTTTCAGTTAACCTGATGACCTCCAGTTCCATCCATTTCCCTACAAACAACAGGACTGCCTTCTTTATAGCTAGATAATATTCTGAATAGATGGATAAATAAATAGATAATATTACACATTATGTACATTTTACATAAATATATATGATATATATTGCATATATACAACATATATGTGTATATGTACATATTTATATATATATATAACATTATATTTCCTTTATCCAGTTATTGTTCATTGGTGAATAGGCACCCAGGCTGATTTCATAGCCTGGATATTATGAATAGTACTGCTAAAGACATGCTGTTTATATTATATGTAGACATACATTACTTTGGACAAATGGATGGAGTGAGATAGCTGGATTATATCATCATTTTTAATATTTTTAGAAAAATATGTATTAATTTCCAAGATGTATATGCTAATTTATATTTCCTCCAAGAGCTTAAAAAGTCTCCTTATCCCCACATCTTGTGCAGTATTTGTTGTTGTTTCTTTTCCTGCCATTTTAACTAGGGTGAGAGGAAATCTCAATGTCATTTTTATTTGTGTTTCCTTTATGAGTAAGGATGTTGAACTTTTTTCATGTATTTATTGGCCATTTGTCCTTCTGTTAAAAATTATCCAATTGCTGGGCACTGGGGGCTTACACCTGTAATCCTAGCTACTCAGGAGGCTGAGATCTTTGGATTGTGGTTCAAAGCCAACCGGGACAAGAAAGTCTGTGAACCTCTTATTTCCAATTAGCCACCAGAAAACCAGAAGAGGAGCTGTGGCTCAAAGTGGTAGAGCACTAGCCTTGAATGAAAAAGCTCGGGGACAACAACCAGGCCCTAAGTTCAAATTCCATGACTAACAAATAAGTGTGTGCATATGCGTGTGTCCAATTAATTTTTCTACTTAGTAATTGAGTTATTCGTTTAATGCTTAATTTTTTGAGCTCTTATAAAGTTCTAGATATTAATCCCTTGTCCAATAAATAGTTGGAAATGATTTTTTTGTTCAGTAGGCTCTCTCTTAATTCTGGTAATTATTTCTTTCACAATGTGAAAGTGTTTTAATTTGATACAATTCCATTACTCAGTCCTTGTTATTATTTCCTGAGCCATTCATTCTTATTGGAAGTTAATACTTATGTTTATCTTGAAGTAATTTTTCCATGATTTCCTGTAGTTGTTTCAAAATTTCAGGCCTTACATTAAAGTCTTTTCTTTGTTTCAATTTGACATTTGTGCAGTATAAAACACGGGGATCTAGTTTTAGTCTTCGACATAGTGATAGCTGTTTCCTTTCAGCATCTTGTTGAAGAGGCTTTCTTTCTCCAGTGTATGTTTTTGGTAACTTTCTTTAAAGTAATCAGATATCGTAAAAGTGTGAGCTTATTTAAGGATTATCTATTGTATCCCACTGGTTTATGTGTCTGTGTTTGTGCCACTACTATTCTGTTTTGTTACTATAGCCCTGTACTATAAATTAAAATCAGGTATGATAATAGCTCTAGTATTTCTCTTCTTAAAAATTTCTTTGGCTTTTCTGGTCTTTTATGTTTCCATCTAAATATTTTGACTAGTTTTTATTTCTGTGAACAACAGCATTGAAATTTAAATGGGAATTGCATTATATCTGTTGATAGCTTCCAGTAGTATGACCATTTTTACAGAATTTATTCTGCTGATCCATAGGTCTTCCCACTCTATGTGTCTTCTTCAACTTTTTTCCTCATTTTATACTTTACAGTTCAGAGGGTTTTATCTCCTTAGTTAAGTATATTCCTAGTGGCTTCTGAGGCTATTATCAATGGGATTACTTTCTTCATTTCCTTTTCAATGTGTTCATTATTAGTATACCAAAAAAGCTACTGATTTTTGAAGGTTCATGTTGTATCTTGCTACTTTGTCCAAACTATTTATGGGATCTAAGAGTTTCTTTTGGTAAAGCCTTTAGGAGTTTTTAAGTAAAAGATGATGTCATCTGCAAATAGAGATAAACTAACTTCTTCCTGTCCTATCTATATCCCTTTTATTTCTTTCTCTTGAATTACTGTTCTGACTAGAAATTCAAGCACTATTTTGAGTAATAGTAAGAAAGTGGAAATCCTTGTCTTGTGACTAATTTTAGAGGAAATATTTTTAGTTTTTATCCATTTAGCATAATACTAGCTATAAGTTTGTCATAAATATATATATATATATCATATATTATATACATTCCTTCTAATCCCAGGTACCTCAGGGCTTTTATTATGACATGATGCTGAATCTGCTAGAGACTTTTTCTGCATCTATTGAGATGATCATGTGATTTTTGTCCCTTATTTTGTTTAAGTGCTGTATTACATATTTTTATTGGCATATGTTGAAACAATTTTGTACTACCAGAGTAAAATGGAGTAAGGAGATTCTAACTTATGAGTTAATATGTTGTTGAAATCATAGGCTTAATCTTTTTAAGTAAGCAGTTGTGGAAAATGAACATTCTTTAAGTTAATTTTAGTATCTGAGAAGATCATACCAGAAATTCTGTGAAAACAGTTTCTAATCTCCATCTCAAGTTGATAGTTAAGATTTCAGTGAGCAAGGTTAGGATATGAATGAGCAGAAGTATTGTCAAAGGGTGTGAGAGTCAGGTATTGAGACAAATTTGGAAGATAGCAATTTGAAATTTCTGAGTAATTTAACTTTGTTAATAAAACATATGCAGGCTGGGAAGGTGGCTCAGTGGTAGAGCGCTTGCCTTGCATGCCTGAGGCCCTGGGTTCGATTCCTCAGCACCACATAAGCAAAAAGAAAAAAGCCAGAAGTGGCGCTGTGGCCCAAGTGGTAGAGCGCTAGCCTTGAGCTGAAGAGCTGAGGGACAGCGCCCAGGCCCAGAGTTCAGGCCCCACGACTGGACCCCCAAAAAAAAAAAAACCATATGCATGTGTTATAATCTCTTCTGTATGGCTACTATGCCATACAGTTCCATATACACCAGCTCCCGTAGGATCTGGAGGAGTTAGCGAAACTAATATTTTATTCTCTTGTGTAAGAGCATATTCAATGGAACTGAATCTTGCTGATGTCCTAATGTCAGATTTAGTTGTTGAGAATATATTCTTCAATTAATAAAAAGATTATATATACACAAACATGCATATATATGCACACATGTATTCATGTATGTGTTTTAATAACATATTAAAAGAAATTAATGTCAAATAAATCTGAAGGAAATTATATTAATTTTATAAGAAATATCTGGTTGCTGGTTGAAATGCACATTCTTAAATTCCACCCTAAATATAAAGAATATGAATTGCTCTAAGTAGATCTGACAAGTTTCTGAAGTGTTTTAAGTGTTATTCTAAAGTTTAAGGACCATTGAAACAGACTAGAGTTTTCCTAAGCAACCCTCATTCCATGGTAATCCATTTAAACTAGTCATATTTAAATCATGGCATTGATCTAATCCCAAAGGCAACACTGATCTCATAAAAAATACAACAATATGAAATCAACCCCTATTTCGAATTTCCCCCTGAGGAAAACAGCTCATAAATACTGAAGTTCAAACAACCCTTCAGTCAACTCAGGACAGTTGAAGTGTTTTACAACTGATTATTCAAGCTATTGATAGAAGGTTTGCAAAAGCAGCAACTTCTCTATTGGTTCACTGCTATATCCTCAGTGCCTAAAAGAACACCTGGAGTATGTTCATTCATATGTTGCCAGGAACTCAGGATATAAATTTTTGATGCTGCTCAATGTATGTTACTATAAGCACCTTCCTTTTAGAAAATTTTCATTTTCCTTTTATAAAGTTCTACTGCTTTTATTTAGAGACAGCCTAGAATTCATTAAAAACCACTTTGTTAGAAAAACATAAAGAACCAAGATGTCTAGGGAAGTCATGATTTAAAAAGTATCTAACACTAACAAAGATTTATTATGATGTAAGATCATCGGCATAACAAGGAATATTTTTTCTTATTTTTCCATTCTAATGTTGACAAGAACATTGATAAATGTAAATGTAAAATGTGTTGCCTTAGATAAACATTCTCAGCACCATGTTTCACTCTAACATTTTATAGCTATCACAAAGGTCAAGTCACAAGAAATCTCAAAGGTGAGTGCTAAAACAAATGTGTTACATATGAATTGTTATGATCTTGTCTCATAGTTTCTCTTTTATGTCACAACAAAAAGATATATCTAAATTTGTTATTAAGCTCCTTTTCTAAAAAACCAATAATGACTCTTGACACTAATGTTATCATTTAGTTGAAAAAGCTTTTCCTTTCCTGTGGAGATATTATTAAAACTTATTAGCTAAAGCAATGAAATTAAAACAATTCATAAACATGAGTCTATTTTGATATTTAGCAAATTCTAAAAGGCTTTTCTACCGTGTAATAATGGCAACATATTTTCAGCACCTAAACAGCACATATTCTTGTATATTATAGAAATTAGTAAAAAACAGAATAGTTCATGGGAAATATTGGTATGCTGTCAAGCGTAAACCCAGGTGACTATAATCTGTGTTAGCATTCAGTCACTGTGGCAAAATACATGAGATAAAGTAACATAGTTAATTTACCTGTGATAAGTTAACTTAGAGAAGAAAAAGGTTGTATTGTTTTCAGAGGCTTCACTACCCATTTGCTTTACTCTACATGTTACTTTTTTGTTGTGTGATGAGACATTACATCTTGGTGGGAGGTGGATAGCTGAGGAAAAGTGCTCATCTCATAGAGAGAGACATAGACAGACAGACAGACAGAGTAGCCCACAATAACTTCAATTAGGGCCTACTTCCAAAGCTTCCATCATCTCCCAACAGTGCCAAGGCTAGTAACCAAACTGTTAGCATGTGGGTCTTTGGGGCACATTAAGATCCATATCAAATAACATTATTTTATTCATTCTAATGGCTGTGTAAAATTCCATTGTTTTGGTACTACATTTTTTATCTATTTATCTATTGTGGGACATCTGGATTGTTTCCATAACTTGGCTACTGTAATAGTGCAACAATGAATATGGATGTGCAATTGTCCTTACCATATCATGGCTCATGCTGTTCAGGGTAAATGACTAGGAGTGGTATGGCTCGGTCGTAGGGAAGGTTGGTTTTCAAGGAGCCTCCAGACTGCTGTCCAGAGTGGATGTACTTGTTTACATTCCCAACAATAGTTCAATAGGGTTCCTTTTTCCCCACATACCTGCCAGCATTTGTTGTTCAAATTCACAATATTGGCCTATCTTACTGGAGGGGAGGGGGAATAAAATAATGTCATATGCAGGGAAGTGAATAGAACTAGAACAAATCATGTTAAGTGAGGTAAGCCAAGCTCAGAGAGACAAATGACACACATTCTCTCTGATATGTGGAAGTTAGATCTGAAAAGCACTACAATATGACAAATTATACAGGATTCAAGATACTCAAAGACAGCGAAACCAAAAGAGGATACTCTAAGAAGAGAAACAAAAAGCACAATGAATGCCTAAATGTCTCTTCATATTTATATAAAACAAAATACATACTGAAATGAAGTACAGATATGGAAAGAAAAGAATTCTTTCCTTGTTTTTAGTTTTTAGTTTTTGATGATTCTGTATTCTGTACCTTATGTAGAATATAGTCACATGTATATCTTTTGGAGAGTGCGGGAGGGGAAGGCACATTTCTTGACTCAGACATATACTAGATATTGCAAATGAGGGAAACCATGGGACCTATGTTTCTTTGGGCCTGACTTACTTCACTTAATATAATTTTTTCCAAGCCTTTCCATTTCCTAACAAATGGGGCAATGTTACTCTTTCTGATGGAGGCATAGAATTCCATTGTGTATATATACCACATTGGGAAGGCACATTTCTTGAAGGAAAAGTATGAAAAAGTTCAGCAGCAGAGGTTACTGGACATTGATAAAAGTGAACTATACAACTCATGGGTGGGATGGGAGAGAGGGAGTAGGAGAGAATGAAGGAATAGAAGACACGGTACAAAATGAAATGTACACATTACCTGACTCATGTAATTTTAATCTGTCTGTCCATCACCTCTATAATAACAATAAAGTAACTTAATTTGTTTTTAAAGATCCATATTAAAACACAACTTCTCTAAATTGGCCATTGGCTATCCCTAACATTTGCATACCAAAATGCTCTCATTTAACCAATGTTCATTGCAAC
Organism: Dipodomys merriami; assembly: GCF_024711535.1. Lineage (NCBI taxonomy): Eukaryota > Metazoa > Chordata > Mammalia > Rodentia > Heteromyidae > Dipodomys > Dipodomys merriami. The sequence continues at coordinate 12,983,082 of NW_027206512.1, forward strand.
TCCATTTACAGTAACATAAGTAGCTGCAAAAAGCTCATCCATGTATGATAGCAAAAAAAGGGAGAAAATAATAATCACTAAGGTCATATAAAAAATCTTAGCTGCTCATGAAACCAAGAGAGGTAATGTAAATATTGCATTTGTCATATCAGAGAGAGTTCCATCCTAATGACTGAGGGCTATACCAAGCATTATGATAACCTTTCAAACTTAGCCCTAGATATGAAATAATAAACGTACTTTTTTGAGAATTTAAGACTGGTTTGAAAATAACTTGCTAAAAAATATACTGGTTACAGGAGAACTGCTCAAAAAATCTTAGCCAACATACTAAATTTTGAGATTTAATAAGATAAATACAAAAAGGATTATTCTACATCTACCAAATAGCATAACTAACAAATGAAAATATCTGTATGCTAGGCTTGAAATTAAATATTTATCATGTTTCGGGAAATTGTCAAACTTTTAGACACTTGAATGTTCACCCAGAAAATTCTATCCTCGTCACAGGTTATTGAACTATGTACTAAGGAAAGACTATTATTTCTAATTATGAGCTAAAGACTTAGGAAGAAATTTTGCTGAAGAAAAAAATGCTCTGTGAGTTTCAGTTGAGTCAGCATCACAACGATTGGTTTGGTTCAGCTAATCATTTAAATGCTTGAATTTCCAGATATTTTATTAATAATATTACAACCATAAAAATATGAAATGTGCTGGGCGCCAGTGGGTGGCTCACAACTGTAATCCTAGCTACTCAGGAGGCTGAGATCTGAGAATCGCGGTTCAAAGCCAGCCTGGGCAGGAAAGTTCATCAAACTCTTATCTCCAATAAACCACCAGAAAACTGGAATTGGCGCTGTAGCTCAAGTGGTTGAGCACTAGCCTTGAGCTGACGAGCTGAGAGACAGCGCCCAGGCCCAAAGTTCAAGCCCCACAACTGGCAAAAAAATAAGTGAAATGTTCATATAATTATAAAGTAAGTAATATGTAATTTGTACAAAAAATGCATCCAATTAGGAGAGTTGTCACTCACAAAACTAATTCCTAAGGATCTCTGAAAGTAACTTCTTAAAAGGGAATCAAGTACCTAAGTTGTACAAGTAGGTTGCTAGGAAATAATATTTCTCCTGAATCATTTTTCAGGAGATAGGTATTAGTATACTAATTTATAGAAATCAGTATACTAATATAAAGACAAATTATTATATTAATTATTATGCTAAATTATACTAATTTACACAAACCATACACCATCTTTATAAACAACATCTGAAAAAATTGGGAGGAAATCATTTCAGTGCTATCTATCTTCTTTGTCTTGCTGTTTCCCCAGTTTAAATCTTCATAGTACTCCAATGGGAGAGGAGTAAGAAGATGGTTTCCAGCAGCCTTTCATAGTCCCCTTGTTACCCATACCATGATACCACCCTGTCACACCCCCATCTAGCATGGCTACAACCCACAAGGATGTACAAAACCTTCAAGGCCACTCAGATATACCAGGTCCAAATACAAACAAGCTATATCACAACTCTGAGGTTCTTACCTGGATTACATCTACCCAGTGTCAACATACTATTTGCTCCATTGGTTGCCTCAAAACCTCTTCCTTCTGCCCTAAATCCAACTTAAGTATTACCATCTGAGTAAATTCTTTTTCAATTCCTGTAGACAAGAATCTCCACAGCATGTTGTTCATATATAACAGCATTGACCACTTTTACGGTGACTTATTTTCTCCCTATTTTATCTCTAAACATTGAGTTCTCTGAAGGTCAGAGTGCTGTCCAATTCATTCTACATCTCTAGCATCTATCACAGTTCCTGGACAAATTAGATTTTTCTGTGTTAATGTGTTGAATGAAATACTAGAAGGTATAGGTTTTTTTTAATCTTGTTACAGCTGAGTTGTTTGAGTGCAAATACACTCCCAAAATATTTCCAAAGGTTAAAACTCTATAATTGAAAACAGTGTATTTAGGAGTCTTTACTTCCATTTCCTACATTTCCTAGGAAATGTTTCTTCTTTATTTTTCAATCTCTCTTTATTTTATCCTGTTCCATTACTTAAAAAATTCTTGCTAAAGTTTTTTAGTATGTTTTTATTGTAAAGGGAGTTACAGTTACATGAGCAAGGTAATGAGTACATTTCCTATCAAGCACTGTTACCTCCTCCTTTGTTTTTCCCCTACTCTCCATTCCCTCCCACCTCCACAACTACAGTTTTTGCTGTTTTTTTTAAATTCTACTTTCTTATTCTTTAAAACATTCTACAGTTTTGGTTTTTTCAACCTATTTGTTCTCTCATTGATTAGAGCTAGATAAGAAAATTTCATGAAGCCCAATCCATGATAAATTGATGGTTAATAACATCCAAATTAATGAAGTACCTTTATTTCTTTTTTTTTTCTTTTTTTTTTTTTTTTGTCGGTTTTGGGGTTTGAACTCTGGGCCTGGGCGCTGTCCCTCAGCTCTTCAGCTCAAGGCTAGCACTCCACCACTTGAGCCACAGCACCACTTCTGGCTTTTTCTGATTATGTGGTGCTGAGGAATCAAACCCAGGGCCTGATGCATGCAAGGCAAGCACTCTACCACTGACCCACCTTCCCAGCCCCCAAGTACCTATATTTCTAAAGGGGAGAAGGATACTAAGAATGGGATGGCGCTCAAATGTACAAATTGTGTGCTTTTAATCATCAGAAAACCTGCTGGGTGCTGGTGGCTCACACCTATAATCAACACTAGCTACTCAAGAAACTGAGATCTGAGGATCACAGTTTGAAGACAGTCCCAGCAAGAAAGTCCCTGAGATTTTAATTTCCAGTTAACCACTTTAAAAAAAGCCAGAAGTGGAGCTGTGTCTAAAGTGGCAGAGCCCTAGCCTTGGTGCAAAAGCTCAAGAAGAGCACCTCAGTCCTGTGTACGAGCCCCAGGACCAGCACACAAAACAGTTAAAAAATCAGAAAATCTTGGCTACATGGTTTCATATTTTTCATTTTGTTACCATGGAAATGCATTGTCTTGATCAAACACAAATATTAGTGTCATGAAAAACAAGTTTTCAGGAAGAGTTTAAAAGGTGGATGCTTTTAAAAATTCAAACATATATTTCAAATATATTTACAAAACTTTAATGAAACTTATCACGTAAAACTTCTATTAAAAAGAAGAAATAAGCTGGTGCCAGTTGCTCATACCTATAATCCTAGCTACTCAGGAGGCTGAGATCTGAGGATCACAGTTCAAAGCCAGCCCAGGCAGGAAACTCCATGAGACTCTTATCTCCAATAAACCACTGGAAAACTAAAAGTGGTGCAGTGGCTCAAGTGGTAGAGTGCTGGCCTTGAGCTGAAGAGTTGAGGGACAAAGCCCAGGCCCAGAGTTCAAGCCCCACGACTGACAGAAGAAGGAGGAGGAGGAAGAGGAGGAGGAAATAAATAGGCATCCCTGCCCTGTTTTTGTCCATTCATCAGTGTGAGTCTTTGGGAAATATACATTTTTCACAGAAATTATACACATTTTCTAAAATTTCAAAGTGATAAAAAGGTAACAAGACCAAAGTTTCTCTCCTTTACTGAAATCAACATGCACAAAACTCTCATGATATGAATATTACTCTAATAATTTCAACAACAACACAACATTAATAATGTAGTACAAAAGGTATTATTCTTCATGAAGTTTTGTTTCATTATGGGGTTCTCCCAGCCTAAGAACAACAAAGGACTCTCAGACCATCTAATGCAACTGTTATTGATGATCCAGCTGATGTGGACCAACAGAAAGCTCAAGAAAAACTGGTGACCTTCACCTGGCCCTCACAGTCAGGTAGTTTGACCAAACATGAAGAAAAGAAAAATCCCTGCTGAAACAAAACCCACTAAAAAAAAAAAAAGATGCAGATTAGTCTGCATCTTCCTATGTGAGTGTGGTTGAAAGCTGCCACCCAACCCTGGCCGAAAGGTTTCTTTGGGGGTAGAGGGACAACACTCTTGGCATTAATTAACAAAACACAAAGGAGGAAAGAAGGACAAAAAGCAGCTGCCAGGAATTCGAGTAGGAATATGATTCAATTCCCAGCTCAGGAACTATGAGCCTTTCTGCCAAGCTCCTTCTGTTTCCTTTCATGGAATGGAGAACAATCAGAAGCCCCACCTCTTCTCTCAATTCCTTGTAATCTGACAACACAACAGAAAACAGTAAGTACCACCTTCCTCTTGTCTTTGCAGACAGGCTGAATATAATTTCTTTGGTGACTGGCTAGAGAAAGCTGTGATAATTTCTCTCTGCTTCTTTTCTCTCACATGTGCATTTGAACTGTCTTCATCCTAACACTGAACTGACTTAAGGCCTTGTTTGGCCTGAACTTGTATAGATACCATGCATTTCTTCGTTATCAGTCAGTGTGTACATCTCTGTCTTCTTGAAGGGTACCTACATTCACATCTCCTTACAGATCTTCTAAAAATAAACATGCTTTTTTCCTTTCATATTTATGAGTGCTGACGATATGTGCATGCACATGCATGTGTGTATACATAAATGCACAACATCTGATTACAGGGTGCCTTTTCTTGAAAGGTTGGAATCTGTTTAGTTGGTGACCATTTGGCTTTAAATGTTTTTATCAGCAGCATATTCCCATTTTGGCAAATGAGGAGAATTTTACTTCCATCTGTAAAGGAAGTTCTTCAATTGCAACATGTTTTTATGAGGCTTGATAGCTGGGAATGTCAAATTGTAGGCCCCACTAACAAATGTGATTTGCCAAGTACTATCATAGTTTTGGGGACACCGAATTAGGACTTCCTGCAGCCAGAAAAAAATGACAGTACTTTTTCTTACCGGGTTTATATTTCAACAAATATCACCATCTGCTATTTATTCTCTTTATTTTGAACACGGTATCACAGAGACTCAACAAGTTTAAACGAATCTGTAAGATTTCATAGTTAACATATTCCATCCAGGGAACTGGCAACATTTGAGAGAAAATGTGTTGCTGTTTTTTTTTTAATTTATCTTACTAGAAGACATTCTCACACTAGTGATTAAGAGCACAGACAGCAAACAGGCTGAGTTCAAATCTTACATAACTATCACTACCACTCCATGATTGCAGAACATATGCACCTTACTATGCTAACATTTCCTCATATGTAAAGTAAAAACAATAGCCATACCTGCTTCTCAGAACTGTAGCTCAGGATCAAGTGAGTGAATACATTTAAAGATCTAGATCTACAATAATAACATGTCAACATTAATCATTATATACGAGCTGTAAAGATCCCAGGAGGGTGCATGCTATCAACCCAGTGTTCAACTCCACATAATCAACATCTGTATACATTCATATACTCTCCATTCACCCTCACAAGCTTAATTCAAACACAGTCATACTTGACAGGACTTTTAAGAGGTAGGACTTACTGGTTCTCATGAAGTAGGCAAGAAACAGTTGAGTTCCTGGGATAGAACAGCTCTCTCTTACAAATCCTCCTTCCATGTGCCACCTGCCATCCCCTACGGGACACACAAGAGTCACTAGTGCTATGTGTTTGGATTTCCCACACCAGAATTAGGAGCCAAGAAAGACTTTTTTTCTTGAGTAATTTTATCTGCTTTGATACTATATCATTTTCTCATCTAAGATGCATTCTCCACTTCTTCCTTACTAACAGAATCAATTTTTCCCATGTGGAGTTAACAAAAACCTGGATAAAAGAAAGTAAATGTAGCTTCCAGATTCACATTCAGAAGAGGGACTTGTGTGAGAGAGTTCTGACTAATGTGATAGAAATGGAAGGTTTTAGTTGAGATGTCTGTGTAATCTTCTTGAAGGAAGTAAATTCAAATGTCATGGGGTGAGGAGTTACTTGGGCTTATCTTCTTCCTGCCTACCTAGCAGATGCCATAGTTGAAGTCCCACCAGCTGCTGAGTTAACGATAGGAAAAACTACAAGCAAAGAAGCTGAAATGAAGGGAAGAGAGAATCCAGTGATTACTGTTTAGCCCCAGACTACCTCTCTTCCAACTGTCTTCTCATCAGGAAAAGATAGGCTGTTATATCATTTCCACTACTCTTACTGAGTTTCTGTTCATACAGCTAAACTCAGTTCCTAATTATGTATTATTGTCCCTATTCACAAGTAAGCTAAGAAATATCCTATGATGGCATAAGTTTTCTAGAAGGCAAAACCAAACTTGAAGCCTAACACTCTGGATCCAGAGCACACATGCTACGTTATAGACTATATTCTTTTAGTTTTACAATATCCTTTTGTTTTATATTATATATGATATTCTTTTATTTATTTCAAACCCCAATACTGAGGTTTGAACTCAGGCCTTCTGTTTGCTTGGCTTGCTTGCTCACAGCTGGCACTCTACCACTTGAGCCATACCTCCAGCCTGGCTTTTTTGGGTGGTTATCTTGCAGATAAAGTTTCATAGACTTTTCTGCCTGGACTATCTTCAAATTTTAGTCCACCAGACTTCAGTTTCCTGAGTAGCTAGGATTAGAGGTATGAGCCACTGGCACTTGGCTCTTATTCAAAAAGAGTATCAATATGATAGAATCTTGTTGCTTTATTTTCTTCCTGACTACATACTCCCTTTTATTGACCCACTTCCACTGGTTTGCACAGCCAATGTACTGTCCCAGATGCTGAAGATACCCTGCTGATAAGCCAGATAAGATCCCTGCTTTAATGGAAACTCTACTCAACAAATATAGGCGCGCATAGACCATGCAAATCATATAAACTCAATTGTGCGGGTGATACAAGGTACTGTGGGAAGACTAAGGAAAAGATTTAGTCCAGACAGTTTTCTTCCTTCTTAGATACATATTGCATGTATAATTAAAATGTAGTACCTATATACAATGGAGTTTTAATTGGCCATAAAGAAGAATGTAATTATGGCATTTGCAGGAAAATGGATGGAACTAGAAATCAACATGTTAAATAAAATAAGCCAAACACAGAAAGACAGTGTCAGGTTGCCTCTCATATGTGGAATATGGCAGGGAAGAAGAATGAAAGCAAAAGGAGGACTATTAAAGATACAGAAAGCATAAGGGAAAGGGGGTAAGAAAGAATCGTGGAGGGGTGAATATGATCCAAGTGTGTAATGTGAAAATGTCATAAGAAAACCCATTACTTGTACAGTTAATATATGCTAATAAAGTGTTTGTTAGCCAGTTGCCCAGAGATGCAGGATAAATTCCAGAAGTTGAACAGCTACAGTTGTAGCTGTTCACAGATGATTTCATTCTCAAGGAGAGGAAGGCTTACTAGACAACTTCAGTTGTATTATCCGGACTTGAAATGGAATTCTGTAGGCTTTCTACATTCCCCATACATTCTCTTGTTTTTTTAGTCACATAAGTTCTCTTAAGGTTCAGAGATAAGGAATGGTTCCCAATTCTCCAACACATGGTCCTAAAAGAGCTGTCACTCCTTTATAAATTGGTTCTCTCTGTGTCTGTCCACACGCTGAGATACTGTTCTTTTTCAAGAGCCATTCCTTGAGTCTAATTTACAAAGACTTGTCTTTGTTCATTTCTGTCATTTCCTGGAGGGGAGAGATAGCAATTGGAATGAAATTATGGAAAGGCCCTTCTTTTTACATTTGTATCAGAATTAAGTAAGATAATTTCCTTCCCTTGACCACAAAGCTCAGTCTTTTCTTTTAACCTCACGTCAGCATTCATATTTAATTCACATAGATAGTATAGAAAGAGTCCTTTTATTAACCACTTCATTAGGAAATCAAGTAAAAAATAATGGACTCGTTTCTTTTGTCCTTAATGTCCTTCTTACATAGAGCAATCTATCTTATTAGATTCTAAAATACAAAGACAGAATGGCATTGTTAAAACCTTGATTGTATTTGATCTTATTTTACCTGGTGAATAATCAATAAACTCACTGTTTGCTCTCTGATAATGAAGCATGGAAACATCATGGAGCTCAGGGACCAGAAAATCCTGATTTGGTGGTTTTTATCCAGTGAGAAGCACCAATGTGGAATCATTTGACAAATCTGGAAAGAAAGACAGTATTCAGGAAACAGGCACAGCACAAACACCAACAAAAGAAGCAAATAGATAACTTCATTCTACTCTTCTTTAGTGGTTTAAAAGGATGGCACACTGATTTTTTTTTTTTGCATAAGTAATTATTCCATTTGCTCTCTGGCCCTATGCATCAAGACCTTCTCTGCTTCTCCCACATCTGAACACATTATCCCTTTGTCACCATAACTATGTTGCCTGAAGGACAAAATGCTGGTGAAAGAAAGACACGGAGTTCTTATCCTAACCACGCCTGGACCTCCGGACCTTGGACAAGCTAGTCAAGGTCAATACTCTGGTCTTTAGAATGGCAACAGCAATAACAATCACTTCCTTCAGAAGTTTATATGGAAACAAGTAGGTTTTTCAAACTGTGATAAAACACTTGTAATAAACAAAGAGCTTTGAAGCTGCATGATTGCTCTCACACTTGGGCTGCATTTCCAATTATAGGATGAGTCAGGCACAGATTAATCACTATAAGAGCAGTAATCCCTTCCTGTGAAGTGCGGCCACAGGGTATGAGTGTGTCAAGATGAAATATGCATTGAAATATCACTCAGACAACTTGATCAAAGGATGCTATTGGATCTTTTCACTATTAGCAAGACAAAAAGAGCTAGGACACTCTTTGTGTCTTTGCAGAAAACTAAATGTGAAGAAGCTTGACTAAGGATGAGTACACTGATTTCCATCATTTATTTCTGCAGTGTTCAGGAGAATTTATAATAAGCATGGAATTGAGGCTGACATCTTCTAGCCTCCCCCTGTGGACTCAGTGGCTGACAATAGCCTGGCTTAGAATGTTGTACAGAAAAGCAGCTTTAGATGACAAAGGTGTCCTTGTCCCATGCCTTCTGAGTGCCAGCCTTTTTTTCTCTCATTTAATAATTCTGGTTCATTCTTTTTTGTTGTTTTGTTTTTTGTTAGCTTGAACTCTGGGCCTGGATGCCGACCCTCAGCTCTTCAGCTCAAGGCTATCACTCTACCACGTGAGCCACAGCACCACTTCTGGCTTTTTCTGTTTATGTGGTGCTGAGGAATCAAACCCAGGGCCTGATGCATGCAAGGCAAGCACTCTACCACTGACCCACCTTCCCAGCCCCAATTCTGGTTCATTCTTGAGACTCTGATTAAATTCTTATGCAACTCTAGATCTTGTATTGCTTCATGATAGGTCCCTCTTATTCCTGTAACCTCAGGGGAAAATTTCACTTATGACAGCTTTGTTTGTAGCAAATAGTTACATTTAATTAGAGACAAAGGATGTCGCAGCCTTTAAATATAACTCTACTAGAATCTTCTCAAGTTCTCTTTGGTTTCTGCCTCAATTGTTTTCTGCCTCCCCTGGGCCTGACTGCTTTTTTATAAGTTTTCTTTCCTTCTCTTAATATGTTAAATTCTTTTCATTTCTTCGGTGAAAGCTACAGGTAAAGTGAAAAACAACCACTAAGACATCTATCTTCCTGATTCCATGTTCTCCATCTCCCTCCTACCTTGGCTCTTTTCTCCCTTCGGCCACCAGGGGGCCTTCTGGAAATGTAAATCTCATTTCACTCTTGTGCTTGAAAAACTCCAGGCCAGCTCCCTGTATAACAATAATTGCCAAGGACCAACACACAACTAAGAAAGATATATTTGGTCTGGCCACCAGCTACAACTCCAAACCTGCTTTCATAGCCTTTTCTCTAACCTAGTCACATGGGCAGCAACAGCACTCTTCATGTATTCAAAGTCAGAGTCTTTGTGTCAGAGTCTTTGCATTTTCTCTAACCTAAACTGAGATGCTGCCCTTCATAATCATAAGGTTCATCCTTATCTTCAGGTTCACTTTCAAATCTCACCTTAGAGCAGAGGCTTCCAGAACTTCCTCTCACACACAGACCTCTGAATCATTGCTTCATCTTAACTCTGATTTATCATAAAAGCAGCCATCACATTCTAGTATTAGATTACTATTTATTATTGACTTGTTTATGAGTTTATTGAAATGTAAATTCCATAAGAGCAGGAACCTGATTGGCTTTGTTTATCACTATGTGTATTCCAGTGCAAATCGGTGTAAGGACCCAAAGTTAGCATTAATAAATAGATGTTGAGCAAAAAAGGGTATAGAAGAACAGAAATGCAGGAAAAAAGAAGGAAGGGAAGGAAGGTGGCAGGAAGGGAATGAGGGATAGAGTGAAGATGAGAAAGAGGGAAAGTGACTTGATCATGTTAAGAAAAACAAGTCATTGCTAGATGATTCATTTTGCAGAAACTCTTAGGGGGTAGTTTGGGTTCACTTTTTATAAAGATATTATTAATGGTATTGATCAGTTCTGCCCTTTCAGGAACCCAAGGTGATTGGAAAGAGAATGTAGAAAGAATGTCATACAACAAAGACACAAACTGAAGACAGAGATGCCACATTTTTGTCTTGCATTTAGTTAATCCATGGGCCCTAGTAAGTAGTCAATGCTTTTCACCAAAGGAGCTTTTAAGCACCTCTTAAACAAGTATGTACAAAGGAAGTTGTGTGCAACTAGATTCTGACAAAGCCATGGGCATTGCAAGAGAATCAAGATGGAGAAGGCTAAACATGCTTTAGCACTGAAGACCTGAAGACCTCATCTAGTCAGCAAGAGTAGGAGAAGGAACTCACAGAAACCAAGGAGATAACACCTGTCCTCGTCAATATCCTTCCAGGACTCTCTGCTGCAAATGAACCTTCCAGGACTCTCTGCTGCAAATGAAAACTTAACATCATTTTGTTGCAAGGGGAAATGCTTTAAAGGTTCCAGATCCATTACTGCAGAGCGAGAAATGAAGGTGACTGTAGGTGAGAGGCAGTAAATTGCTAATTACTATATACTAACCATGATTTTTATTTATAAGCTTTAATGAGCAATTTTATACTTTTAGCCTTCTGTGTTTTACTTTGTCTATGATCATGTATCTCTAATAAATCCCCATAATTCCAGACTTACCTATTGAGAGTATATATTCCATATATACTTAAATTCATATATAAACCATCTTCTTTGCACTGCTCCCCTTCAAAAAAGTCTGTTCCTGATTATCCTCTGCCTCTCTTTCCCTACACAGTCACACATACACACACACACACCTACATCCAGTAGGCCCATTCTCTGTTTTTATCTCTGAAAATCAGTGCCTTTTTTGCCTTCCTACTGTCTTACTTTAAGCCTCATTATCCTAATGGCTTTTTAAGTGGTCTCTGTCACATTCCCCACATGCTAATCAATATTCACTCTGCTGCCAGGGAACTTTTTCTAAATTCAGATCTTATGCTCTGAATCCTCCCTGAAACTCACCCATTGATCACCCTCTATTGCTTTCAGAATGAACTCCAAATTCCTCAGTATAGTACACAAGGACCTAAACATACAACTGGATATACTTTGTACCTCAATTACACCAAACTTTAAGCATCAATCCAATAGAACAAGGTTTTATAGTGAGTCAGATCTAATGCAATCAATTAATCATGAAATCTACTTTGTATTGTGCAAAGTACTATTGATTATAAGTCAGTATGCACTGGGAATTAATAATTCACTAAAAAGAAAAGCAAAACCCAGAGATAAGACATGGAAACACATGACTGTTTTGCACATATGACGAATGCTCTGTCAACATCTTTCACTGGACTTCTATTTTGGTGTTCTTGTTTACTTTTGGCATTCATGATAACTACAGCAAGCACAATTATAAGGTCAAGGCCCAGTGACAGAAGAATATGAGGTTATATGGACCAAAGAGAACATAAAGTCTTTTAATTTTGGTTTTCCCATTTTGGTGTCCTTCTCTTTCCTTTTTTCCATTTGCTTTGGATATTAAGAATATTCTTAGAACACTGAGGAACGTATTACTGAAATTTCTGCAGTGGGAAAAAAAAAACCTGTGGTAAGATTTTGAAGCTCTCTAGCATGTTACCTGTGTTTTTCCATTGAAAAGTGTATGACCTTTAATAATAAAAGGATTATTAGAAATATGGCCAAACAAGCCAGGCACTTGTGGCTCATACCTGTCATCCTAGCTACTCAGGAGGCTGAGATATGAAGATCACAGTCCAAATGCAACCCAGATAAGAAAGTCTGTGAGACTCTTATCTCCAATTAACCTCCACAAAACCAGAAGTGGAGCTGTGGCTCAACATAGCAAAGCACTAGCCTTAAGCAAAAAAGCTCAGGGACAGGGCCCAAACCCAGAGTTCAAGCCCTATGACCAACAAAAAAGAAGGAAAGAAGAAAGAAAGGAAGGAAAGGAAGGAACGAAGGAAGGAATGAAGGAAGGAACGAAGGAAGGAACGAAGGAAGGAACGAAGGAAGGAGGTTAAGTAATTGGATTTTGCTTCCTCTAGTTAACTTGCTGCTCCTCTTTGACTTAGCCAAAACATTGCTACTTTAAGAAAAGTTTTCTCTTATCATTTCAGCAGAAATCCACTGTTTGTTATTCCTGACCCTGTGGCACTATGGGCATATTTCTTTACTTAAGCTTAAATTCTAATTCTCAATATATTATTTTCTTTCCACCAATGAATCAAAGATGGAACTTGAGAGAAGGCTTTCATCTATGTGTCACCATGGGCTCAAATCATACATTACATGATTAAGAAAAATGGACTCATTGATTAATATATCATTATATAATTGTAATTCTTATTTATTTTGCAAATCTTAACTAGTTCAGGAATACCTGTATGAAGAAATTTCTGGGGAATTCTGAATATCTAAGCTATAGTAGTTCGTTCTCCGGAGTTTATTACAGCAACCCACATGAATTGAAGAAACACACTATAGAAAATCATTCTATTAACTTTACAAGCTAAGATCTAGCTAGTCTTCTTAACCTATTGCCTATCCTACCTGATTAAAAGGATTATTGGGAGCCAGGCCCTAGTGGCTCATGCCTGTAATACTAGCTACTCAGGAGAATGAGATCTGCGGATCATGATTTGAAACAACTTGTGCAGGAAAGTTCATAGGATTCTTTTTTTTTTTTTTTGGGGGGGGGTCCGGTCGTGGGTCCTGAACTCTGGGCCTGGGCACTGTCCCTCAGCTCTTCAGCTCAAGGCTAGCGCTCTACCACTTGAGCCACAGCGCCACTTCCGGCTTTTTTCTTTTTGCTTATGTGGTACTGAGGAATCGAACCCAGGGCCTCATGCATGCAAGGCAAGCGCTCTACCGCTGAGCCAACTTCCCAGCCCAGGATTCTTATCTCTAATAAAGAACTCAGAAAAAGCCAGAAGTGATGCTGTGGCTCAAGTGGTAGAGCGCTTGTCTTGAGCACAAAGAAGCTCAAGGACAGTTCCCAGGCCCTGAGTTCAAGCCCCAGAACAAGCACACCTCCCCCAGCAGAAAAGGATATTTGTTGGGGCAATGACTCAAAAGATGGAGCATTGGCTTAGCAATATCATAACCCTGAGAAATCTCAGTACTACATAAAAAGAATAAGATTGAACTACATAATTTGTGGGTAGAACAAACTATGTAATAAAGTACACAATAAGTGTACACAGAACTCATTCTGTGAGTCTTTGTATAGAGAAAAAAGAATATTTAAGAGCTTCCTTGTACAACCAAATGATTGGCAAGTTTTCTTTTCTTTTCTTTTCTTTTTTTTTCCAATCGTGGGGCCAGAAGTCTGGACCCTGTTCCTCAGCTCTTCAGCTCAAGGCTAGTGCTCTACCACTAGAGCCACAGCGCCACTTCTGGCTTTTTCTGTGTATGTGGTGCTGAGGAATTGAACTCAGGGTTTTATATATGCAAGGCAAGAACTCTACCATTAAGCCACTTTCCCAGCCTTGATTGGCAAGTTTTCTAAATATGAAAAATTAGAACTGACAAATCAAGAACAAAATGTTATAGGAAGGGTAATTATGATTTTGTGAAATCAGTGGCTATAGAAAACTGCAGATATAAAGTACATTATCTTATACATAAATTATGTCTCAGTAAGTTTGAAAAAATCAATAACTATAGTGCCAAAGATATATTAACATCTTTGCAGGATTAGGAAGGTGGAAATAGCAGAAAAGGGCAAGAGGGAGTTCTAAATGTAGCCTATATTTAAAATATAATTGGTGAATATTTGGGTGTGTGTGTGTATGTGTGTGTGTATGTGTGTGAAAGTAAATCAAACACAAAAGGAATTGTTTTATTTCATATAAATTATACCTCAATAAAATGAATACAAAAAAGTAGTAGTAACAGGGCACTAGTGGCTCACACCTATTGCCCTAGCTACTCAAGAAGCTTAGATATGCTGGACACCAGGGGCTCATGCCTGTAATCCTAGCTGCTCAGGAGGCAATCTGAGGATTGTGGTTCAAAGCCAGCCAGGGCAGGAAAGTCTGTGAGACTCATCTCCAATTAACCACCAGAAAACCAGAAGTAGCACTGTAGCTCAAGTGGTAGAATGCTAGCCTTGAGCTGAGGAGCTCAGGGACAATGCACAAAAGTCTGTAAGATTCTTATCTCCAATAAACCACCCCCAAAATACCAAAAACGGAGCTGTGGCTCAAGGGATACAATGGTAGACTTGAGCAAAAGAAGCTCAGGGACAGCACCCAGGCCTAAGACCAGACAAAAACAAACAAACAAACAAACAATAGTCAAGCAAAGCAAAATTGTCATTTTATCCAAGCTCCTTGAATTACTATTTTGAATATTTATATACACAAATGTTGAAAAATCTATCTTTATAATGAATTTTCTTGGTTGGTCATCTCATAGCTTTAGAATCATGTGTGTAGATCTCATTAAGGGAGTAACCGCATGAAATTTCTTTCTTTATGAAGAGAGATTATCAATGCCCAACAATGTGAGGTGATTGACTATGTTTATTGAAATATGTGTTATATTCCATATATTTAAGAGCTTACCATCAGATTTAAGGCCTGTTTTATAATCAATGAAAATAGCTAATGAACTTGTAGATTCACAAATATAGTTAGCCCTATATTACATTTAGATGGAGAAATTATCACATCAAAATGGATGTTTTGAGTTCAGGGGTTGGTGGGGGGAGGGGTGATAGGGGATAAATGGCTCAAGCCTGTAATCCTAGCTATTCAGGAGCTTGAGATTGAGAGGATCTCAATTTGAAGATAGCTTGGGCAGGAAAGTCCATGAGATTCTAATCCAAATTAACTTTTAATAAAAGCCAGAAGTGGAACAGAGCACATCAAGTTAAAAACTCTTGTAAATATGAATAACAAAACAAAACATGACACCAAAGTAGTCAAGCTAGCAATGGAGAATTTGGGATGCACCACACCCAGAAGTATGTGCTTTTGTAGCTACATTAATAACTTAGCATAATGAAAACATTGCCTTCTTTTAGTTCAGTTGTTTTTTAAAAGTAATACTTGTGAGAATTCTACAAAGAATCCTATCCACAAAAGGTAAACTCAGCCTTCAATGGCAACTGGCCTTCAGTGCCAAGAAAGGAAGAAGTTCATACAGAGTAAGATCATACGGATATGGAGGAACAAGGAAGCAAGTATGACTTTAAGTAATTGTTTTGCAGAGCCAGTCTCAGGCTTTAGACCCAAGAGTGCTTTTAAATTTCCAAAAACAAAACAAAGCAGAGCTGTTCTGTTGTTCTTAAACCACCCTGTGACTGAAAACTTCAATAGTGTTTCTTTACAGCCTTACGTCTAAGAAAGGATAATCTTTCTGTTGTTTTAATCTTCATTATTTTTTAATGAAGTCTTTTCAATATCTTGTAGTCATGAAACCTTGTTTCATGCTTGCATTCACATTCAGTTAAGTGCTAATTATTATTCAATATATCTTTCAGATTATCTTCCCTAAATTATTACAGTATTGCAATGTAAGATTTCAAGAAAGTGGTCAAAAGGTTGAACAGCAGCGCATAAAGATAAAGAATAAGCTTTGTTGAATTTGACTTCCCATAGATGCTTCTGAAGTAGAACTTTGGGGAATGCATTAAATTTTCATTTTTAGCTTATTTATCATTTACCAGTATGATCAGTATGAGCAAACACATACACACACACACACACACACACACACACACACACAAACACACCATTTTTCATTCATTCTTCTGTCCATGTGCTTATTGGATACTCTAAGTGCATTCACTGATTTCTTAGAAACATTATTCTTGCTTGATAAATAACTAATATAAAATTGTGTTGTTTACTTTTCTCCTCACTGTTGTGAAATACCTGACAGAAGCAACCTAAAAGCAGAAAGATTCATTATATCTCATGTTTTGAAAAGTGTTACTTCATCATGACAGTCAAGAGCTGATCACATCATGGCAGCCAGGAAGTGGGAAAGAGCCACAAAGCACAGGGCCAGAGCAACACAATGGCCCAAGGACGCACTTCCCACCCCTTCTAAAGGTCCCACTAACGCCCCCATAATATGAATCCATCAAGGATTCCTTCACTAATTAGGTCAGATTCCTCATGATCAAACCATCTCTACATATGCTTAGCCTCATAGACACACCCAGAGGTATGTCTTACTAATCTCCTAGGCATTTCCTAACACAATGAAGTGGATAATCAAGACCAACCCTCACATTAAGCACTGTCCAATATTCCATTGTGTTTTCTTCTCAAAATTAGTGATGCTCCTTAAAACAGTAATACGAAGACCTTAATCTAGCTGTGATCTTTTTAAATGCTGAACCATTAAAACTTTGGTGTCTTGCTAGAATTTGTTGTCCTTCAGTCTAATAAGCACCTATTCTGGGCTAGATTCTATATATAATGCAGGTTAATTTCAAAGTGCAGGATATTAAATAGTTGGAGAGCAGCACTTCTTGTAAAAGATACGCATGTGGACCCTATGACAAACAGCTCCAATCCCTTTTCTTTATATAATAACGGGCTATCCCCACCATATTAAACTATTTCTCAACGTGATCTTATACTCAATGTTCTCTATTTCTAGTTCAAATTTAATGAACTATTAATATCTAAAATCTCCCATGTACTCCAGAAAAAATGCAGAGCAGTCATACATCATGATTTTTAACACATTTAAGCTGGGAAATTATCATAATTTCTTCTCAGTTAGAACAAAGTAAAAAAATTTTAATGATTTTCACAAAAATTTTAGTACCTAAATACTACCATACTTAGACTGAGTGCTAATGAACATCATATAATTCAAGTACAAATATTTAGAAGGAAGGCTATATGTCCAGTTTATATTTTCATCACAGAATCAGCCTATATAATCAAGTCACAGCATTGTTAATTTATGTATCATAAAATTAGGATAATAGAAAGAATGGATGGTTAGCTCTGGAATATGAAAACGTTAGGGAAGAATCTTGGGAGGATACATCTCTAGCTGTATGTCCTCTGAAATACTAACATCTCAAAGCACAAGATTCCTAATTTGCAGAATATGGCTAGCCACAGTATTGTTGTGAAAGTTCCACACAAGTTTAACCATACATAGCACTCACTAGATGTCATGCAATGTTTGTACTCTTATAGCTTATGTAATAGGATTTAATGAAATTTAACCTAAGATCTTGCTTTCAGTGAGATCATTCATAAGTGACAATGCCAAGTGTTCCGAGTTAGGGAAAGACGAGGGTGGAGGGGGTGGTGGTAACTATGTCTAATTTAGCAAGAGACTATCTTGGTTTCTCCTCTCCAAAATAAGATAAATTACTTATATTTGGGGATCCTAAACTCTTCACTGGGTATATTTGACACACTCATGGAGAATTATACCAACAATATACTTGTACTTTTTACCAAATTTGCACAGGGTAGAAGGACGGAAAGTAAGGAGGTGTTTAATTCCTTTTCAGCATTCATTTGTATCAAACATACTAGAAACTGTTTAGAACTACTTCTAGAGCAAGAAATGTTGGTCTCCAGTGCAAGGAGTTTCTCTTTACCTTTCTGTCTCCACCTGTATCTGTCTTCCAAGAGATCAAATTCCAAGTTACTTGCTGGCCCATCAAGAGTCTACTAAGTCTATATGCATCCTTCCCCCATTTTTGTGCCATGTGGGAACAAAACCAAAGTCACCAACTATGAACCAGAAAGCAGGCCCTCTCCATAAAATGAATCTCCTAACACCTTGATCTGGAGTTCCTAGCCTGCAGAACTGTACAAACTTAATTTCTGTAATTCTTAAGATACCTAGCATATGGCTTTATTATAGCACCCCAAACATACTAACATAGCTAATCAGATTTAATTTCTTTTCCAAATACTCTCTGTTTTTCCTTTATAGTACAATTTTTCCATGTGTCATAGTGGGCCATGTCTAAAACACTAACAGCTTAGTTAAGTTTTTCTTCCCTTTATGTAACATTTTCTCACAAACCATGTTTCAAAAATCCGTTACTCAAGCGTGGTGGGGGGAGGGAGAGGTGCGGTGGCTCATGCCTGTCATCCTAGCTACTCAGGAGGCTGAGATCTGAGGATCGCGGTCCAACCTGGGCAGGAAAGTCTGTGAGACTCTTATCTCCAATAAACCACCAGAAAACTGGAAGTGATGCTGTGGCCCAAATGGTAAGGTGCTAGCCTTGAGCTGAAGAGCTGAGGGACAGCGCCCAGGCCCAGAGTTCAGGCCCCATGACCAATTAAAAAAAAAAATCCATTACTCTGATCTGATCATTGCCACCTTCTGAAGGAACAACAAGAACCAACTTAATATTGATAAATTAAACAAAAGGCAAATAAAAATCAATCTTGCTAACCCTAATAGGGAAACCAAGCAAGAAGATTCCAGTGAAAACTCCATACTTTGGAAACAGTTATGAAGTTTCCTCTAAAGGGAATTTGTGTACATGGCCAAAAGAGTAAATAACCTCCATTGTGGAACAGGGGCCAAGATAAAGGAGACAGGTGAAGTTGCTTTATAAAGTTAGCTAACCACCCGGCATTTGGAAATGCTCCATCAAAGTTTTTGAATGAATGACTGCTCATTAAAACAAATGCTAAGTGATCCTGGGACATGAAAGATAAAAAGGTAATGTATTGAAGAATAATTTGTGAGTAATTTTCTCAGTCCTTATGAAGAATATGATCATGATTTCTATTCTAACTGGTTTTAAGCACAGCTCTCCTGACAGCATTGCATTTTATACCCATAATGTGACCTATGCAATTAAGTTTAAAAGAACCAAGAAGTTATATTATTCAAGGGATTAAAGTTAATGGGCCCAATTGCTTAAGTCAGCTTAACAATACTTCCACTTAGAGTTTTTTCACTTGAGAATCTCAAGGCAGTTTGTAAATCTTCAGTTTATGAATTTCCCTCTCCAATTTAAATAGTAAAAAGCTATGGCAATTTACTTTTAATGAATTTTTTTCCAATGGAAAAAGACAGATATTTGCTCTGAATTTAACCCATTATAACGTAATCCCCACCACATTTCACATTATTATTAAAGAAAAACAGCAAAGAATGCTGTTGTTCTTTCAAAAATGCAACAAAGTACATGTGCACCAAGACCCTTAACAGTATCCTTCAGACGATAGCAGAAAGAAAACTCACAAAAAATGAAGGGAGAAAGGGAGAGAGGGAGGAAGGAAAAGAGAGAAGAAAGGAGAGGGAAAAAGGAGAAAAGAAGAGGAAGAGACAGAGGTGCCCGGCAAGAAGAAAAAGAAAAGAAACTTTGTGAAGCTTTGTCGTGATTAAGGATGGTGCTATAATTTGAGCCGATGTTGATGAAAATAGCAGGACCAGCTAGCAGTGATCTGCTAGATTTTTAGCAGTGGTAATACTAGACTAATAGTAGGGTCTGTCACACTCATATTGTGTACCTCTGATCAGTAGCAGCAGCTCTAAGTACTATTTATGAGGGTACTTCATCCTTCAGCCCAGAACTGGAACACTGGCTCTCCTTGAACTTGAGTCTGTCAGCCCACAGTGCAGAAGTAGACTTCCTAAACTTCATTGTTACAGGAGTTAATTTTGTATGACAAATCTCTCTGGATTGGCAGAAAGTTGGAGAGAGAGAGAGACAGAGACAGAGACAGAGAGACAGAGAGAGAAAACACAGATGTGTAAAATATTGGTTCTGCTCTGGAGAAGTCTAAGGTATTAGATATGTTAGTAGATAATATATGTTATTATTAGATAATTATTAGATAATATATGTTAGCATGAGAATCTAATTCATAAAATAGATTCAATGATAGAAACTAATCTCAGTTCTTAGAATACAAGACTTTTAAAGATGAAGATCAATCTTTAGATAGGGTCATTTAATTAATATACTTTATCTTAACAATGAAAATACTGTGACACTGCAAAAACATATGTGAACTACCATGCATTAGACATAGCCTTAGGACTGTAATGTTAAAAGGTGTTAAATGAATAAGTGTTCAAATTACCAGCCCAGCTATGCCAGATGGCTCAGAGAGTAGATGTGAGTTTCCCAAATGTCATCCTAGGGAACAGAATGTCCCAAGGGAACTGAAAGCTAGGGGCAGATGAATCACATCTGCCGTCGTCATGGATACTGTTCATCTGTGTGAACTTGAAAACTAAAAGCACTCTAGAAGAGAGTGGCTAGCTACCCAATTGAGGCTCATCTGTTACTAAAAGACTTAGGCCAATAGAGCATCCTTAAAGCTTAATTAGCACTCAAAGTGTAGTTGGCCTTTACAAAATGTGCAAAATGTACAAATAACCGTCTCTATTCTCCTGTTTTGTTATTACCTATTCTAGGTACACACTGGAGAACTTGGAGAAATATCTTTGATAGTATTTCATTCCCAGATAGTCTGACTTGGAATCTTATTGAGTCAATTCAGAGAGAATACCACATCCTCATCCCTCATTTCTGACCACCCCCCATATGATCAAATTCTTTATCCCTTGCTACCCACCTGGTGATATATAATCACTCATATCAGCAAGAAGCTGATGAGACAATTTAACCAGAAATCCCTCTGTTATTCCTGTGTTTCCTCCTTCTAATTTTCTGCTGTTACTTTGCCCATCCTCTGACTAAATTCCCCACATACCTTTGAATTAAGAAAACAGCCCACTTTGTTACTTAGTTCTTTTTTCCTCTGTTGCAATAGTTCCTAAACAAAAACTGTTTCATCACTTTACTGTTTTTCTTTCCTTTCTTTGGCAGTACTGGAGTTCAAAAAAAAAAAAACAAACCCTGTGCCTCGCATTTGCTGGAAAGGCACTGTACCACTTGAGCCAAGCCCCTAACTCAACTTTATTCCTTCTGTCTTTAACACAGCATATTATTTGATTCTTTGTGTATTGTATATGTTATATATCATTTGACCTTTATCTATTCTGAATAATATTTTATCTGGAACAAAACAGAGGCAAAAGATTTGATGAGAGAAAGGCTTAATGGGGGAAATATTTTCTGATGTATATGAAACACAGGAGAACATGAAACTTCGGAAGGACAGGTCAGACAAAAGATTAGAAAACAAGTGCAAGTGTTAAACCAGTCACATAAATAAGAGTTTCAGACACAAATCTGATACTGTGTATGGGAATGAGTGTGTAGCATAAACATAACATACCCTCAAGCGACAATTACCATGATTCGACATTCCATTTTTTAAGTATATAAGAGGTATGGCAATCTTTCTTACACATGGACTCTAATTTCCTCAGATGATGCAAAAAGAAAACATGAGTTTTCTTCAGTGTATCCACTCTACTCCTTTTCCTTTTTTCCCAATAAAGCCAGGGTATCTTTCTGGGATTTAGTAGATTGCAACTCTATCCCTGCTCAAAACTTCCCAAAGAAGCCCAATGCTGGTAGTTCATCCCTGTAATCCCATCTACTCAGGAGGTTGAGATCTGAAGATTGTAGTTTGAAGCCAGCCTGATCAGGAAAATCTATGAGGCTCTCATTCCCAACTACCAAAAACCCCAAAAGTGGAACTGTGGCTCAGCTGTAAGCATAACAGCTCAGGGACAGCACCCAGGCCCTCTGTTAAAGTTCCAGTAGTAGGAAGAAAAAAAAAAACCCTTCCCAATGACTGCCAAGTAAAATTAAATAAAAGAAAATTTCCTTGCTATTGTCTTCCAGCCCCTATAATCTGGCCTTTACCTGTCTCTCTCCAGCTTGATTTTGGACTATTTATTTACTTAATCCAAATGCAGCACTGCTCTCTTGGATTACTGTGTCCTTTGTTTTCTTTATTTTCAAATCTCAGCTCAAATGCCACTTTCTCAAAAAGCCATTGTCTCCTTTACACGCATGCCCTCAGAAAGAATCCTAGTCATTCTCTGAATTACTACCATATTTAAAGCACTTAATGCTTCTAGAAATACCACCTATTTGTATGGTCACCTTCATCTTCACCTATTATCTCCATTACAGCTGATAGTCTCTGATCTGCCCTGTCTTTCTGAGTTTCACACTCTTCTGTGTTTCATATATATCAGCTGTAATGGATATAACTATTATCTCCATTACTTCTTGTATTATCAGTACTAGACCCTTACTTGGCATATCATGTGTTTTTATTTGTTTCATGCAGTACTGGGGCTGGAATTCAGGGCTTCCTTTAGCTTTTCACTCAAGGATAGTACTCTACCACTTGAGCCACACCTTTACTTCTTATTGTTATCACCAAGGGATAATACAGAGGAATTACAGTTACATAAGTCAGATAAAGAGAACATTTCTTTTTTGGACAATGTCACCCCTTCCTTCACTTGCTCCCAGTTTTTTCCTCCCATTCCACCCACAAGTTGTATAGTTCATTTTCAACATAGTGTCTAGGGAATATAACTGCTGCATTTGTTCACCCTTTGTCCCTCCGATTCTGTGCCTCCCTTACTCCCCCCAAGACAGAAAGATGAACATATAAAACAAAAAAAATAATACAAAAATAAACTTATATAAGAATCTCATGGTACTTTGCCAGCCCAACTGGCTTCAAACCTTGATCCTCAGATCTCAGCCTCCTGAGTAGCTAGAATTAGTTTTAGCTACCAGCTCTGGGCTGAAAATTCTAGGTTTTAAAATAAATGTTGGTTAAATGTATGAATGGTAAATGCCATTTCTCACAAATACCAAGTACTTTCTCTTGAGTGTCCAAACCTCCAACAACAGTGCCTATTATCCACTGTGGTTTTAAGAGCCGAAAAGGCTAACAGCTATTACGAGGCTGACCCTTATAAATTTCTATGTGTAGGTTCAACTTGGAGCCTTATGAATAATGCCTCTACTACACAGAATTCAGAGATTCTTCCTTTCTTACCTGCCATTATACTAACATTTATTAGTTGCAAGGCTAAGATGGAAATTTAAGTTTTAAAATAGATCTACTCAAATGGTATGGGCATGAAACAAGCATGTAGTCAAATAAATTAATTAAAATAATAACTTGGCTATGTTGAAAATGAACTATACAACTTGCAGGTGGGGCTGGGAAGGAAAACTGGGAGAGAGTTAGAAGAGGAGTGACATTGTCCAAAAGGAAAGGTGCTCTTTACCTGACTTATGTAATTGTAACCCCTCTGTATAACAACTTTATAATGACATTTTTAACGAAATTTTAAAGACAAAAATAGCCACTTTGAAGTAAACAAATACTGATGTGTTATAGAAAGAATAGAGAATAATATCAAGTAAATATTTGGAGGGGGAGGATTGAGTAGGAGGGTGGGGGAGAATGGGAAGGGATGGGAAGGGGAAACAAAGGAGGAGGCAACAATGCTTGATAAGAAATGTACTCATTATCTTACCCATGTAATTGTAACCTCTCTGTACAGTATTTTCACAATAAAAAATTAAAAAAATAAAAAATAAATATTTTATTACTAAGTGCCCAGGGGATTTAATAGTATTCACTCCATAAATGTCAATGGCCCACCTTTTCAGAAACAAAATAAGAACAACAAAAATGTAGTGAAAATTCCAATGATCATATATAATTTCTTAACATTTCAATGTTCATGTGGAATATTAATGTTAATATATGTTAATGTTAATATATGGAACAGATTGGCTAAGGCATAACCAAGAAAATATACAGAATACTAGCCACTTATTTAGAATAGAGTTTGAGGTATGATAGAATTTTAATATGCTCTAAAAGCAAATGTTGTTGGTGCAGCATCAAGTTATGCCAGCTATATATGTGTTTATTATGTTCATGATCCATTCTATTTCATGCCTGAGAGGCTGAACTACATGCTCTGCATAACAACCTAATCTAATGCACAGGTGATAAAAGGAATAAAATTAGCATATACCATCTGTTTCCAGCATTTTGAAACCATGGCTTATACCATTTCTTGGTTCATTGCAACTTCTGTCTTTCTACCGTGATGAATTTCAATTCCAAAATTTCATGGCTAGTTAAAAAAAATGGTAAAAAAAAAAAATGCAGGTATCAAAATAAATCATAAGCATAACTTTGAGTGCTAAAAGTAATCCTACCTCAGGAAAAATCCTATTATAGATATTTGGTAACATATATTTCTGTCTTTTTGCCCTGGTGAATTTCAAAATAAAAATTCCATGATAAAAAATTGATAATAAGCCGGCGCTGGTGGCTCACGCCTGTAATCCTAGCTACTCAGGAGGCTGAGATCTGAGGATCGCGGTTCAAAGCCAGCCCGGGCAGGAGAGACCGTGAGACTCCTATCTCCAATAAACCACCAGAAAACCGGAAGTGGCGCTGTAACTCAAGTGGTAGAGCACTCGCCTTGAGCTGAAGAGCTGAGGGACAGCGCCCAGGCCCAGAGTTCAAGCCCCACGACCGACAAAAAAAAAAAAAAATTGATAATATTCATATATAAAAATAAGCATAATTCCAGTGCTATCCATTCAACAGGGGAAAATAAGAAGCAATCAACACAACCTCATTTCTATGTTTATGAGGTCAAGAAAAATTATCTTTTTACATGCTTAAATATGTATTATGTAATCTCTTAACAAATCAGAGTAAATAGGATATTGAGGTGCCATAGGCCATAAATGTCAATGCCACACAGGTTATTTATAGTCATTGCTTGGTAACAAGAATTTCTCCAGGTTTCAAGAAGTGATCAGATGCAGAGGAATTTAAAGAAAACATGTGTTGTCCTATAAGTTTCAAGTCACACAGAGATTTGTCCGACTGCTACTGTCCTTCAAGTTCTCAACTTTAATCTCAGCTCAGATATCATCTCATGTATCATCAACCAAATATTTGACTACCTACTATGTTCCAGGCATGGTAATGCCATGCTTTTGCAAACTTAACATCTAGTGGGGGAGAGAGAGACAACAAATAAGTGTATTGAGTACTATATTACATATCTACGCACATGAAGTTAAAGAAAAGAAACCAAGTAATAGAAATAAGAAAATGGCCTCAGGAAGTGAAAGTGTAGTTTTTTGTCAGTTATGGGGCCTTAACTGGGCTTGGGCACTGTCTCTCAGCTCTTCAGCTCAAGGCTAGCAGTCTGCTACTTGAGCCATAGCTTCACTTCTGGCTTTTTCTGCTTATGTGGTGCTGAGGAATTAAACCCAGGGCCTCATGCATGCAAGGCAAGCACTCTACCACTGAGCCACCTTCCCAGCCTTGTGAGATTCTTATCTTTAATAAACTGCCCAAAATAACCAGAAATAGAGCTGTGGCTCAAGTGGTAGAGCACCAGCCTTGAGCAAAACTGCTCAGGGACAGTACCCAGGCCCTGATTTCAAGCCCAGGACCAGCAAAACAACAATTAACAACAACAAAACAACAAAAACAAAAACAAAAACCCATATTCTTTATAGTTATATTGCCTGTAATGAAAAAAAACTTAAGCATCAATTTAAATAATTATGAATATGAGAGTATAACTTAATTATAGAATTTGGGGTTTGTTTTCCAAAATTATACTTCATATTTAATAACATTCTTACTCAGTTAACACTAAACAAACTATTCTCCATTATGCTCAATAATAGCGCCTTGCTTTTCCCTTGGGAAAAAGTCTTCTGATAAAAGAAACAAGGTAATGATGACCTTACTAAAAACTAAGATTATATTTATTCTTATAGTATCGTCATAGTAGAATTATTAAATAAATTTATATGTATTTATTACCCATTGTGCCAGAATCGCAGAGATATCTAGCAATCCGAGGAAAGTCTCTAATTATGAGGAAATTGTACAAGTAATTATAGCTAGAATTTTTTAAGTTTCGACGCCTTTATCTTAAAAAGTGATGATGAATTTGGTAGAGCAATATAAGGTAACGGAGTATTTCAACAGAGAGAGGCTACTTCTTCAATGATCCAAAAAGAGAGGGAGGATCGCAGATTTAAGAAAATCTAGGTCATGTATTTACCAATGAAGCATAGTGCATTTGTAGGGAAGTTGCTACAAATGGCTTAGATGTACAAGAGGTTTATTAGGGCAACTATGATAATAGGTAAACGATAGGGAGCCAGACAAGGAGGGAGTAGACTCTAATGCAGTCTGATGCATGAACTTCAGAGTACCGTGCAGTCTGAGACCTGCATCAGAAAAGGGAGGGTCCGACAGGCTTCAGCGCTACAAAAGACTCATCCGCACTGGCCAGAGTCTATATGTCAAAGCCCCCTGCTAAAGAAATCTTGTGTCTGAGTTTGCGCCCCATCACTACTATGAAAAAAAGAGAAATGTCTGACTTCAATACATATATTCCACTCCCATCGTTTCCACATGTGTCCTCTGAGCTGTGAATTCATCTGTGCCTTGGAAAGCAATATTGTCACCAAAGAAAGGTTTTGGGGAAAGAGGGGGAGATGAGAAGGAACTCTGAAAAAGAAATCCTTGATTCATAGAAATGGAAGGTATGAAAGTATAGCAACTTTTCATTCAGATCCACAATAACTGTCCACATCCAAGGCTTTGAAATCCACTACAAAAAACATTTTGAGGGATTTCACATACAAGAAAAAGGAACTTCACAGGTAGAAGTCCAATTTAGCAAAAGAGAAACACATAGAGGAGAAAATGGAAAGAGGGAAAGGAGCACTTTCTGCTGACAGCGTGTATAGGATGAGGGAGAAGTAAAGATGACTGTCCTGTCCCTGATGTGTTTGTATCTTCTGAACTGAAGCATTTCCCATTTGAACTTTTATTCACTTATAGGGTAACTTGTCAACTGACAGTTATTTGTCTGTTACTATTTTTTTCTATAACCCCAGTGTGGAGGAAATGAGTCTACGAAATGGGTCCATTATTACTCCCCCACAAAAATAATGGGGCTTCACTTTTGGGCATTTACCCAAATGTTTACAAACAAGACCACACTAAAGCTACCAGCACAACTAAGTTTATTGCAGCATTATTTACCATAGCTAAGATATGGAACCAACCCAGATGCCCCTCAGTAGATGAATGGATCAAGAAAATGTGGTATATATACACAATGGAATTCTATGCCTCCATCAGAAAGAATGACATTGCCCCATTTGTTAGGAAATGGAAAAACTTGGAAAAAATTATATTAAGTGAAGGAAGCCAGGCCCAAAGAAACATAGGTCCCATGGTTTCCCTTATTTGCAATATCTAGTATATGTATGAGTCAAGCTGAAAAGGTCAGATAATGTGATGTTAGGAAAATGAATCCTTAGATATGTATTTTAACATTTTTTTCTTTCATGCATGTGTTTCTAACGCATTTATAAGATTATCTCTTTGTTGCTTTGTATGTCCCTCCCCCACAGTATAACCCCTGCGTTCACTATATTTGATGTCAGTATAACTTGTGGAGGAGATGGGGAAAAACAAGTCGTTTAAGGATACAGGTGGACCTGTTGCAACAATGAGAAGTACAAGTTGTCATGTCGAAAACGAGCTTTACAATGTCGGTGCGGGGAGGGGGGGGAAGTATTGGGGGGAGAAGGGGGAGGCTGGGAAGGGATGTGAAGGGTAAACAAAGGAGGAGGCTGCAATGCTTAGTAAGAAATGTACGCATTACCCTGCCCATGTAATTGTAACCCCTCTGTACAATATGTTCACAAATACAATAAAATAAAATAAAAAAATAATGGGTCTTTCCTTTATTTGCAATCATTAGTATACATCTAGAATAATTTTAGCAGATGAGAAGAATAGCACAATAGCTATGTACATATGACTATATAAGATGATGCCAAGAGAAATGAACTCCAAGACATGGACACAAGAGGTTTTTCTTTGTTGTTGTTATTTTTAATATATTATGTGATTTCTTGTTTCTTTTCTATGTTCTTCCCCCTATGGTATATCCCCTGTTATCACTGTATTTGATTTGGAACCTTGGTATTGTATATACCTTTATCTGAACTAGGGAAGGGAAGGGGAACAACAGAATGGTGAGACAAAGGACAAGGGACAAACCAATGTAGCAGCAATATACACAAGAAAACATGTTGGAAATTATTTGTACAACTTTGGGGGTGGGGGAAAAGAAAGTAGGAGAAAAATGAGGAAAGGGGTAACAAGTTTGACAAGAAATATAAATGTACTTAATACCTTATTTATGTAATTGTAACTATCTGTATATCACGTTAACAATAAAAGTTTTAAAGAATTAAAAAAAGAAATAATGGGCCTGTGGTAGTCAATTATTACCAAAACCTCAGAGACAATGGTTCTACTCTTTGATGCATTTCTTTCTAGTCAAATAACTTATTCACCAGGCCTACTTTCTGTTCTTGGGTCTTACTACTCATCCAAAGTTCTTGTAACTCTTCACCTAAAGAAAAGGAGGGCGAGAAGTCAAAGCAGACACTCTGAAAACATTACAGGATAGAATAGGAGAAACCCTAGGACTCCATGGCACAGGCCAAAATTTTCTTAATAGAGACCCAGAAACACAACAAATCAAAGAAAGGTTGGACAAATGGGATTTCATGAAATTGCAGAGCTTCTGCATGGCAAAGGACATAGCTAGCAAGATCACTAGAAAGCCCACGGATTGGGAGAAGATTTTCACTAGCCATACAACAGACAAGGGTCTCATATCTAATCTTCAAAGAAACAATTGCCCAATAAATAAGTGGGCTAAAGACATAAAGAGAAACTTCTCTGAAGAGGAAAGAAGGATGGCCAACAGACACATGAAGAAATGCTCAACCTCCCTAGCCATAAAAGAAATGCAAATCAAAACATTGAGATACCACCTCACTCCAGTTAGAATGGCTATAATCAAGAACTCTAATAACAACAGATGCTGGAGGGGTTGTGGACAGAAGGGAACCTTACTGCATTGTTGGTGGGAGTGCTTGTTCAACCACTTTGGAAAGTAGTATGGAGGTTCCTCAAAAGACTCCACAATGAGCTCCCCTATGACCCAGCAAATCCCATTTTTGCATAATTACCGAAATGTTCACAAACAAGACCACACTAAAGCTACCAGCACAACTATGTTTATTGCAGCATTATTTACCATAGCTAAGATATGGAACCAATCCAGATGCCCCTCAGTAGATGAATGGATCAATAAAATGTTGTATATATACACAATGGAATTCTATGCCTCCATCAGAGAGAATGACACTGCCCCATTTGTTAGGAAATGGAAAGACTTGGAAAAAATTATATTAAGTGAAGTAAGCCAGGCCCAAAGAAACATAGGTCCATGGTTTCCCTTATTTGCAATAACTAGTATATCTGAGTCAATCAGGAAAGGTCAGATAAGTTGATGTTAGGGAAATGAACCCCAAGATAAGTATTCAAATGATTTTTTCTTTCATGCGATTGTTTCTAACACATTTATAAGATTATTTTTTTGTTGCTATGTATGTCCCTCCCCCACGGTATAACCCCTGCTTTCACTGTATTTGTTGTTGGTATAATTTGTGGAGAGGAAGGGAAAAAACAAATTGTTTAAATACGGATACAGGTGGACCCATTGCAACAATGAGATGTACAAATCGTTATGTCGAAAACGAACTTTACATCTTTGGTGGGGGGGGAGAATTGGGTGGGCGGGCGGGGAAGGATGGGAAGGGATGGGAAGGGGAAACAAAGAAGGAGGCAATGCTTGATAAGAAATGGTACTCATTATCTTACCCATATAATAGTAACCTCTGTACAGTATTTTCACAATTAAAAAAAAAGAAAGAAAGGAAAGGTAAAAAAGGAATATATGCATATGCATTCAGTTTCTTCCTTCTCTTAGTGATTTCAGCATGACTTCTTGTTTTTGTATTTCTCATTTTGGCTTTTAAAAACATTTTAATGATTTCCATGTAACATTATAACCTTCCTTGGCAAACCTCTATTAGGCTAAATAGCATGATGTATCTTGTAATTAGTGAATCCCACAGTCCTGGGTCCAATTCAGCATCTTCCCTACTCTTAGGTGGGTCTCTGATTGATATCATAAAAAGTCCACAAACATTTATATAGCTCTATTAGGATGAGAGGCAAAAATATACAAGAGTAATAAGTATCTACCAAAAAAAAATAAGTATCTACCACTGAATGAAAACTATGGGAAAAAGGGTAGAAATAGTAGGAACAGACTTTAATATAAGAATTCCTAGATTGACTGTCCTATCAGTCCTGGTCTCAGAGGAGAGTCATTGCTACTTGTAACAATGTTAATACCCCTCCCAATAGTACCTGCTGGCCTTGGTTTATGCTGTGCTATCTGGGCTGCCTTGTAGAACACAATCCCCTGGTATGTCTTCTAACATCACATAATATATCTACTCCAGCATGCCCAAGCCTTGTTATCCCTTTCTCTACCGTCTGATTATCCAACTCAGGCATTTAGCACTTAGCTTTGTTTAACTATCACTGCCTTCTCTAAGCCTCTGAAAGCATAAAAAAGAGATTTTTCCTAGCATGTTAAATTCTGTTTCAAGAGAGTATGCTTACATTAATAAATCCTCTCCTTAACATTCTGATCCCTCTGATCTGTAATATCAGAACCATTTCCCTAGTTTCTTCTTGCAAATGCGAACTTGCTTTATAGCACTTTGTAGTTCATAATTTACTTTTTCTCTTCTCAGGCCAGCACGTATCTAGATAGGTATGCTGGGATGTAACACTCACCATTAGCAGACCAACTGGATACAAAATAGGAACAAGTACTGAGAAGGCATCTGTAACTTGTGAACAAGCTTCCCCAATAGATCTTTCAGCACAGGACAAAAAAAATATGGAAGGAGAGCCATGACTGAAAGATTTCAAGGCTGAGATAGGTCTGTAGAATCAATTCTATCAGGGATATGCATACAGACATATTTTTGTCCAATGTTTTCAGGATCCAAGTTTACCTAGTTATATCCCTGACCTTAGCATAGCAGATCTAACTTGCCTGAGTATTTAAATGTCTCCGAAGCTCTGAGATTCAAAGCATCAGATGTTCAGTCTGCTACTCAGCAATGTGGGACATGTGCTGCAGAGCCCTCTACGTAAAAGCCCTTGGGTTTCAAAACTTAGCCTTTATCTTGATTGTTAATGCTGGTCAATTTTTTCATTTTTCCTTTACAAAACATCAACCCAGATTTGCCAGTAACCAGCTAATTCTGTTATCCCTGTAAACACCATGTCTCCCATATCTTTCCAATGCCTGGATCATTGCATCAACAATGTTATTACCCTCCACTGGGATGGTTTCCTTTCCTGGATTACCTCTGTTGAAATCTTTAGCTACTAGTACCTGAGACTAATTCCTGCAAAACATTTCTTTGTCTGTGGGTAGTCAATGGAACAGTTCCCTAAAACAGTCTTCTTACTTGTTTCTTCAAATCATTACTGGCACCACTTGTGTTAGTGTTTTCCAACATGAAAATGCCTACATGGGATTATATGTTCAAGACCTTGTTTGGTGGTATTAGTAGGGGAATATCTAGAGAAAGAGCCAGAAACAGTAAAAGAGTCCTTCAGACAACAATGCAGTGTGATCTTGGGAGACAGAAAGAGAAAGGAGGAGGGCTGCAGGAAGAAGCTCAGAGGTGCTACCGGTGTTAGACCATGAGCCAGAGAAACCTAAAGGAGGCTTGCAGTCAAAATCACCTGTTAAGTGGCACAGTGGCTCAATGGTAGAGCACTTGCCTTGAGCTGTTAAAAGAAATCTGTATCTCCTAAGAATTGGCCTGTATGAGGGCTGGGAATGTGGCTTAGCACTCATGAAGCCTTAGGTTGGATTCCTCAGTAGCACATAAACATAAAAAGCCGGAAGTGGTGCTCTGGCTCTGGCTCAAGTGGAAGAGTGCTAACCTTGAGCAAAAGAAGCTCAGGAACAGTGCCCAGGCCCTGAGTTCAAGCCCCAAGACTGGCAAAAATGGTCTGTATTAGTATTCCTATTGTAATTAGACTGGCTGAGAGGAGCCTGTAGGATTTACAACATCTCCACAAGCACAGAAGTGAGTCCAGAAAGGCAGCATCTAAGGCATCTGTCAATTACATTCCCTACACTTGGAAACCGAGGTACTTCATTTTCATTGCCACAAATAAGGGTTTCCTACAAGTGAGGCCAAAAAATAGGTAAGGGTCAGATGAAAAGTACCTTGGATAAGCCAATGCCAACACTCAAGAGGCTGAGGCAGGCAAAGCATGCATTTGAGGCCAGATTAGACCACACAGAAAGTTTCAGGACAACTTGAAATTGTGTTTCAAAAATCCAAATATAGGAAGTGGTGCTGTGGTTCAAAGTGGTAGAGCAGTAGCCTTGAGCAAAAGAGCTTGCGAACAACCCCTAGGCTGTGAGTTCAAGCCCCATGAATAACAAAATAAATACATAAATTAGAAAGTCCAAATACAAAAATAATTAAAGAAAGAAAATATGCAATGCTAGCAAGCTTAGAATTTATCCTGTAGGTACTATAGTGTAAAAAGGCTTTAGAGAAAAGAAAGCAGAGATAAGGGAGAGCTTTGAGGTAAGATTAACTGGATATGAGAACAAATTAGATTTGACAAGAAAACAGACCTTGACTTCCAGCTTTCTGTCTTGGGAAATACATTGTGTATGTTGCATGAATTTAATATTTTGGGGGCTAGATGAAGTGGCATTCGCCTCTTACTATCAAGGGAAATATTGCATTCTGTCAGTCACTCAGACTTAAAACATTGCTTTGTTTCTAACTCAATCCAGTATTATTAAATACCTACATCAATAATACATCATTTCTACCTTCCAGAGGCCTGTTCCCTTTGCACAATGATAATAGACACAAGTTTAGTATCGGAGTCACAGTAATAGGAAAAAAATCTAAGTTCTTCATGTTGAGAGTAAATTGATTTTTAGAAAAAAGGGTGAGACTGATAAAGTATGTTTGTGCTTAGATGCATTCCTGAAGAAAGCATCCATTGTCAGTGGAGAATTGGCAACAAAGTCACAGTCTCCACCAACTCAACAGCTAAACAGAACAAAACCCCAACCAGCCCTTTCCGATAAGGGATATCCCCAGAAGAAGTAATCCTTTGACGTCTGGAATTTACATTTAGAAAAATTAGGCATGAACATTTCTGTTGCCAGAATTTTCTAGGACACAGGAAAGGAGCTGGTGACTCGCAAAGAAGGTGCTGACACACAAAAAGGAGCATAGCCACCATTCTCTAGCCGAGGGTTCCATATTCTTAGATTCTACCAAGCATGGATTGAAAGCAGTAAAGAGGGAAAATCTGTCTACACTAGGCTGGTGGAGAGTTTTTGTGTGTGTTTCTATATCAAGGCTTGAACTCAGGGCCTTGAACTCTCTCTCTCAGCTTTCTTACTCATACCTGGATCTCTACCACTTGAGCCATACCCTCAAGCCAGTGTTTTGCTGGTTGAGGACTGTATCTGTCCAGTCTGACTTCAAACTGTGTTCCATTAGAGTAGCTAGGATTACAGGCATGGGCCACCGGGAAAATTTTTATTGACATTTTTATTTCTAAAACACATAGAATAACAACTATTTGCACTGCATTGCATTGCATCAGCTGTTACAAGTAATCTGTAGATTATTTAAAGAATATGGAATGCTATCTATAAACTCCATGCAAATTCATTTTGTATGAGACTTCAGTATCCTATGATTTGGGTTTCTGGAGGGGTCTCCTCAGAAGCTCAGTGACAATGTACTTGACAAGAGAACTGAGGAGTAAGACAGTGAGCAAGAGCAACTTGAGTTGTAATAGAAGTCATAAAAGAAGTCTTTGTCACTTTTTTACAAAACAAATTAATTAAAGTAGAAATCCCAGCCTTCCAATTTATATTTTATATTGGTTTAAGATATTTATCTTCCGGGGCTGGGAAGGTGGCTCAGTGGTACAGCGCTTGCCTTGCATGCCTGAGGCCCTGGGTTCGATTCCTCAGCACCACATAAGCAAAAAGAAAAAAGCCAGAAGTGGCGCTGTGGCTCAAGTGGTAGAGTGCTAGCCTTGAGCTGAAGAGCTGGGGGATAGCACCCAGGCCCAGAGTTCAGGCCCCACGACTGGACCCCCCCAAAAAAAAGATATTTATCTTCCCTGTGGCATCAGAAGGTTTATAAATTTTTCCTTCTTAAGAAGGTGTTGAGGAATCATCTCTATACATCTACAGTGAGAAAAGGATACTAATTTTGTATTAAAAGTAACATAATTTTTAATGAAAATAATCTAGATGCCCAATAACTACTAACAAAATAATCAGACAAAAATATTTTTTAAGCCAGGTGCCAGTGGCTCACACCTATAATCCTAGCTACTCAGAAGGCTGAGATCTGAGGATGGCAATTCAAACCAGCAAGGGCAACAAAGTATGTGAGACTCTTATCTCCAATTAAGTACCAAAAAAGCTGAAAGAGGAGATGTGGCTCAAGTGTTAGAGCACTAACCTTAAGCAAAACAACTCTGGCAGTACCCAGGCCCTGAGTTCAAACCCTAGGACTCTCTCTCTCTCTGTCTCTCTCTCTCTCTCTCTCTCTCTCTCTCTCTCTCTCTCTCTCTCTCTCACACACACACACATATAGCATTTTCTAAAGCTCATTTAACTGTGTTTTCATTCAAATATTAATAAACTTTTAACAGTATATTTAACTATCAGGCACTTTGTCTTAAAATAAGTACTTGTTATGTTTCTTCCAAAGAATAAAGTAAAATATTTGGCTTCACATTATGACAATGATCATATTTTCAACATTTACATTAACATTGCAAATCTAATGAGCCATAAAATTATGATGCTAAGTTATTTCTAAATGTGTTAGTCACTTGCATAATTTTTAGAAGAATTAGATACTTACATTTTAGCAATTTTTCTCTATCCACAATTACAAGTGCCTTGAGGGTACTAATGATATATTATCTTCCCAATCTTCTGTTCCCTGGCAATGATCTCAAAATATTTTGCATTTAATAAGATTGGAACAAATCAAAGATGATGTTGCTATTTTAAGCCTGAGTAGTAAAATCAAGAAACATGAAACAAATAGGACATAGTAAATGAAGATGATTTTAGACAAGTTGAGTCATTTGTGATTAAAATGCTTATTTTGTATTTGATCATCTTCTAAAGTCTTCTCTTGAACAATATTTTGTTCTATTGCTTTAATGATTCTTTAAATTTCCTCTTACAGAAAAGGACAGTCACGGAGACAAGCTGAGCCACTATACTGCTGAAGTGGAATCAAGGTAGTAGTTTTCTCAATTTATATAATGATGTAGTTCAATTCCATATTTCCTCCCTTTAAACTTTCAGAATGTGTGTAGCTCAAATATTCTGTGGCTGCAAATCTATTAAAATTACCTAATATTTCTGCCTCTATGACCTGTGAAAACAGCTAGATAAACTGATAATAAATTTGGTTTGGATTCATACCAGTCATTCAAAAGGAAGAAATTAAGTAAGGGATAAATTAATCTTATTAAAAGGGATAAGTGAGAACTCTAAGGAAATGTAGAAATGACAAATGCAAAGAGTATCTACTTTTTCTAAGACATAAGAAAGGTGTACAATGGGGCTGGGAAGGTGGCTCAGTGGTAGAGCGCTTGCCTTGCATGCTCAAGGCCCTGGGTTCGATTCCTCAGCACCACATAAGCAAAAAGAAAAAAGCCGGAAGTGGCGCTGTGGCTCAAGTGGTAGAGCACTAGCCTTGAGCTGAAGAGCTGAGGGACAGCGCCCAGGCCCAGAGTTCAGGCCCCACGACCGGACCCAAAAAAAAAAAAAAAAAGAAAGGTGTACAAGGAAGGATCTAAGTTCATAGAAGGTATGTACCCAAGAGGAGAGTCAGGTCTTGTTGGTAAGAAAGGCTTGGCATAGGAACACACAGCCTGCCACGTCATAGAACCTGGCCAGAAGGTATAGGCTAGGGGTGGGAAGTAGCTCATGGCCATTAAAGTTCCTGAAGGACTGAGTAAGGACTTGTTAGGACCACTGCTATCTGTCAACAATTGGGAAGTGTCATGGGAACTCAGGCATGCAGATTCAATGGCAGACGTATTAAAGGAAACAGCAACCTTAGGAGGAAACTCCCTCTTGCAGTGTCCTTGAAGTGGCTTTCTGTCACTCTTCACTGACAATCTTTAATGTTGTACACGCTGGCCATAGAATAAAGCATATAGGGTCCAGCTCCAGTATCACAAAACAGGGCAACCAACGGAAGGTTGAGGTTAATAGAAAATAAATTGAAAAATGGCCACAATCTCAGAAAGTCTATTTCAAAAATACAAGGTACAAATTTCATTTGGAAATCTTAAGGGAGCACCATGAAGAGAAGGTCATTTTCCTATAGAGTAATTGAATTTGACACACAATCAGCCCTGTTTAGAAACTGGGAGACAAAATTCATGTGCATTAAAAATGGTGGCTAGAAAGAGAGACATACAGCTTATCATGCAGAGGCTCTGAAATGAACATATTTACTTCTCATTTTGAGGCTTCTCAGTTGAGCAACCTTAGCCAGGAAGATTTGTACTCCTTAAGAGATTAATGATCCATTCATTTACTGAGGGGCATCTGGGTTGGTTCCATATCTTAGCTATGGTCAATAATGCTGTGATAAACACAGTTGTGCTGGTAGCTTTAGTATGGCCTTGTTTGTGATCATTTGGGTAAATGCCCAGAAGTGGCATTGCTGTGTCGTAGGGGAACTCTTTGTGTAGGCTTTTGAAGAACCTCCATACTGCTTTCCAAAGTGGTTGAACCACTCCATTTGTTAGGAAATGGAAAGATTTGGAAAAAATTATATTAAGTGAAGTAAACCAGGCCCAAAGAAACATAGGTCCCGTGGTTTCCCTTATTTGTAATAACTAGTATATGTCTAGAATAATCTTACAAGACAAGCAGAAAAGGTCAAAAGCTATGTACATATAACCATATAAGATGATGCTAAGTGAAATCAACCCCAAGATAGGGTCACAAGAGGTTTTTTAATTTGTTGCTGTTGTTTTTAATGTACTATATGATTTTCTTTTTGGTTTCTTTTGTATGTTCTTCCCCCATGTTTTCACTGTATTTGATTCTGGTGCCCTGCATGTTGTATATACATTTTTCTAATTTGGGAGGGGAAGGGAAATAACAAAAGGCTGAAACAGGTTGGCCCATTGTAACAAGGAGACATATAAGACACTATGTTGAAAATGAACTTTACAACTTGGGCAGAGGGGAGGTGTTGGGGAGGTAGGAAGGGAAGCCATAGTAGGGGAAAAACAAAGGCAAGGATAACGATGTTCTATAGGAAATGTACTCATTACCTTACTCATGTAACTGAAACCCCTCTGTACAGTATCTTTACAATAACAAATATTTTTTAAAGAGTAGATTAATTATGATTAATGACTACCACAAGCAACACTGGACAGTATAAACAGTGAATACAAGACCAGAAACAGTGGCTCAATCCTGTAAACCTTGTCACTTGGAAAGTAAAAATTGGGGGATCATTGTGGTCTGAGCCAGTTCAGATCCCTCTACACCACCCCCAAAAAACATTCATGAGACTTCATCTCAACCAATAGCTAGGTGCAGTAGTATGTGCCTGCCATTTCAACAAGGGGGGGGGACTACAAAATAGGATTACAGTCCAGCCTGGCCCAGGCACAAACTGAGACCCTATCTTGAAAATAACCAATGCAAAAAATGGCTTCCCAAAGTAGTTAAGTAGTGGAGTACCTGCTTAGCATGTGCATGGCCCTGAGTTCAAACTTTAGTACAACCAACATAAGAAATTAAAAAAAACACAAGTAGTATATACAGAATTACAAAGACTTGGGGCTGGGAAGGTGAATCAGTGGTAGAGCACTTGCCTTGCATGCCTGAGGCCCTGGGTTCGATTCCTCAGCACCACATAAGAAAAAAAAAAAGCCAGAAGTGGCGCTGTGGCTCAAGTGGTAGAGCGCTAGCCTTGAGCTGAAGAGCTGAAGGACAGCACCCAGGCCCAGAGTTCAGGCCCCACGACCGGACCCAAAAAAAAAAAAAAAAAAAGAATTACAAAGACTTTAACATTGTAATTGTTTTCTAGAAATGATGTTGGAGTTCAGTGACTGGCTTGAGCTGATGACAGAAGAGAAAAGAAAGGGACATAGACAGTGTGCTTATCACCTGGTTTTATTTTTATGTTTGCTACAGAAAGACTTTCAACTGATGACTTCTAAGCAGTATTTTAGAATTAAATTTCCTGAGTAATTGTCTGTTCCCATAGTAATAATATCCAAAGTGGGATGTATATTTTCTTCAGTAGGTCTTTGATAAGAATCAGAAATTAATAGCTTAAATTATAATGTAAACTCTAGCAATTTGAAAGACAAATGAACACGAAAAATATACTATGCATGATTCCCCTAACTTGGTGCTGTTAAATATCTGGGGTGCTTTTTCTGACATCTTATCTATCCTCTGCTCTAAGTCCTATCTTATATACTTAGCAAACAACCATTCCATTTTTATAATTAGTTGAGATTATTTGTGTGTGTGTGTGTGTGTGTGTGTGTGTGTGTGTGTGTGTGTGTGCTGGTCCTGAGGCTTGAACTTGGGCCCTGGGTGCTATCCTTGAGCTTCTCCTGAAGGCTAGCTCTCTACCACTTGAGCTTTTTCAGAATAGTTTATTGGAGACAATAGTCTCACAGACCCCAGACCTGGCTGACATAGAACCTCTATCCTCAGATCTCAGTCTCTGAATAACTAGGATTACAGGCATGAGCCACCAGTGCCAGGCAAGATTCTTAATGCTTCAGAACTCTTATAAAGTTGTGTTATATAAGTTGTGCATATATCAGAAAAGCAACACATTTATGTACTCAGATAAATAAACCATAAAAGATAATACAAAACGAGTGAGATTTGGATAGTTACTATAACAAGAGTTATTAATCAAAGGTAATAAACATAACTAGCATCAGTTTCTCAATATACAAAGTAATCTAAATAAGTTACTTGAATTCTTTTCAAGAATATAGGATAATTTAATAGCATTTCTTGTCAGCCTAACATAGGTGAAGAATAGCTTTCCTTTTTCTTTGGCTGGTGAACTCATAGGTTGCTGATATTTTTATCTGTTCTAAATTTATAATGCTGATTAAAATTCATTGAGGGATAGTAACATCTAATATGGTTTTACACTAAATTGTTAGTATAATTGCAAATGTCATGGCTATTTTGAAAGAACATAAATTTTATCTTCTAATTGATTTTTGCCTTTCCAGATTCTGTTATTTGTGCCCAAACATAATACATGTTCTTTTAATTGAGAGTTCTCAGGTTCATAAAGACTGCACATAATAATGCTTATGTTTTATGTGTTTGGTAGGTATTCAGGTTGGTGGTGTTCTAATTACAAGTCTCATTTCTTAAGAATTATCTGCTTATGGGTCAAATCCATAGCAGATATCAATGTACAAATCAGAGGTCAATGTACCATATATTAATGTTTTCAATAAATTCTTAAAATATGGAGTATAAAATTTTCCATGAAGTAATTTTCAACTATTCTGTCCTGAGCTCTGCCCAGATTTCTCAAGGGAATGGTTCCACAGAAATAGGGGCAAAGTAATGGATGTCAAAGTTTTCAACTGCAAACTTTCAGAATTCTCTGTCATATGAAAAGTAAATGTCATTCATTGTATGGGGGAAAAAATCAAGTATGTTTACTATACAAAATTCAGGAAGCAGCTGTGAACATGATGAAGAAAATAAAAATTAACTCTCATCCTACCATCCAAAGATATCCACTGCTATTAGTAATATCAATTTTTTTGTTCTGTTTTTTTTGTCGGTCATGGAGCCTGAAGTCTGGGCATGGGTGCTGTCCCTCAGCTCTTCAGCTCAAGGCTAGTGCTCTACCACTTGAGCTACAGTGCTACGTCTGGTTTTTTCTGCTTATGTGGTACTGAGGACTCGAACCCTCATGCATGCAAGGCAAGCACTCTCCCACTAAGCCACCTTCCCAGACCCTCAATCTTATTTTTATACAATTCTTTTTAAAAGTCAGATCGTATTTCACTACTGTTTAATAAACTGATTTTTCTCAGATAGAAACATAATTTTCTTAGGATTATAGGGTTGCCAAAAATATTCCAAATTAGAGTGAAGAGGGGAATTATGTTCAGATACTCTAGGATTTGTGTTCAGCACAGATGGGCATCATCTTGCAATGCAATCCCATTTCCAATTCTACTACACTTTATGTGTGTCTTACTTCAAATTATTGATGAAAAACCTTAATTTAGATGATCCTTCATAACAATTTAATTTAGATTATCCCTGGCTCAATTAGCAACAATTTACTCCAGTGGTATGAACAGATAAGACAGTGGTACTCCTTCAGTGGGGCCAGTAATTTAATTTCAAAGTAATTGTGAACAAGATGCATACCCCAAACATCTCTACTATAATACTGAGCTTCTTTGATTATCATTATATATTCACTCTATCATTTTTCCTTTTGGGGTGCTGTGAATTGAATCCAGGGCCTCACCTATGCTCAGCACTCATTCTGTCATTGAATGATATCCCAGCATCCACTCTATCTGTTCAAGGGCTTCATGATATGCACAGTTGTCTGTGTAAGTCATCTTCTATTTGGGGTATTCAATTTTTGCAGGCATGCATGAATCTCTGATGGGAAATATCTATATTTTCCTATTTTCTCTTTTCTTATTCCTTTCTCCTCCACTCTCATAGATAGATACATACATACATACATGGATGTATACATATGTATGGTGTATAAATGTATCTTTTAGGCTTATCTTCCACAAATGTTCAAAAATGTGGTATTTGGTCTTTTGAGCTTGGCTTATTACACTCTCAACATGAGGATCTTGAGTTTAGTCCATTTAAGGATTTAACCTTCTCAATTAAAATCTTCAATGAAAAATCATTGAGCAATGGATAAAATAGAGGCTTCCAGGTACCCATTAAAATCTAGTCTTCTTCTTCTTTCTAAATTTATGGCTGCATGATTAATCTGCACTTTTATGCAGCTAAGTGTGTTTTCACCAGCAGAATGAGCAGAAGTTATGTACACCATTTCCAAGCCTGGTCCACACAATGCTGGGACTGCTTTACGTTCTTCTCCCCACCTCTTCCTGCTACCTGGGGTTTGAGTATGGTGATGACCTAGTTTTGACCTTGAACCTGAAAGTGCCACACAGCCTCCTACTAACCTGGACACAGTGAGAAAAAGGAAGCAGTAAATAGAGGTAAGTGTTTATTTTGTGTTGTGGGCCTAATTAGAGGCACAAACTAATGGGGCCAATCTACCAGAGACTGAAGTCAAAGTAGGCTGATTACCTCAGGTTTTTGTTCTATTGAGGAAAAGCTGACTAACACATTAGTCTCTAAAGTCTTTGATATGAACCAGTCAGCCGCAGTAAAATATGATTTTCATGATCATGACATACAAATTGTATTTAAAGCTTGGTTGTAAATTTAAACATTTTATTCATAGGAAATTAGCCATTTGCAAGAACTTTTTGTATTTCTTGTTTGTTTTGATTGGGATTCAACCCAGGATTTAAGTTTGTGAGGTAAGCACACTACCACTGAGCTATAGTCCCAGCCTTTAAGCATTTTGTACAGTATAACTTAAATTTTGCTTGGGGGTCTTAATAACTGATAGAATAAGTGAATTTGAATTGTATTCTCCCTGAAATCCATGTGTGACCCAGGAGTAATTTTATTTAAGTTCTAAGCAATTCAGCTTGAATATGCACAATATTTTCCTAAAGAAGTCATTTTCATTAAGGAAGTTATGTTGCAGGAGTGCATTATCTAGTACATATGTTTTCAGAGCCTTACCTAAAAAATGGCATTAAGTAGGTTTCATTATTGAAACAGAATCTAGCAAAAAAAAAAACTACAAATTTGGACTTAGTTGGAACAGTGTTTCTGTAGTATGTTATCCTATATCATGAAATTATTTCTAAACTACATTTTCCACACACTCAGGATTATTCATTGTGCATTGTTTAATACTCTTTTATGTAAAAAATCATGTTTGTTAGTTTACAACAGTGTTGGGTACATTATTTCAGCCATTTTGCTATGATAGGACAAAGAATGTCTATTTCCCTTTGTAATAAAATAAGATATGCTAAAGGAGACTCAATAGTTTGATTAATTTTTTGTGAAGTATTGGATTGAGTATGACTGCAAATGTTACTGAAAGAGCTACAGAACTTGTCTTCCTGTTCTAGACACTTAATGTCCAAGTGGATATTTTGACAATATAAGACATTTGGCCAATATCACAAAAATATTAACCTTACAGTGGATATACATCTATATTCAAAATAGTCTTATTGAAAGAAAAACAATGGACCATACATTATTGTATCTTGCAATGTTGATTTAAAAATTTTTACATTTTGACTGAAAGAAATGAAAGGTATAAAATTATGTCAGATTTTTATTTCTTTCCCTAAGTATTATTTATTTAAATTGTCATTTCTGTACAGAAATTTTTGTTTGTATATTTTGAGGGGACTAATACGGCAAAAAGTACATCATAAATGCTGGGCACTGTTAGCTCATGTCTATAAGCTTAGCTACTCAGGAAGTTGAGATATGAGGATTAATGGTTCAAAGTCAGCCTGGCCAGGAAACTCTGTGAGACTCTTATCTCTAATTAGCCTTGAAAAATTCAGAAGTGGAGTTGTGGCTCAAGTAATAGAGTGGCAGCCATAAATGCTAAGAAACAACACCCAGCCTGAATTCAAATCCTAGTACCAGCAAAATCCATCAATCTGTGAACACACAGGAGTATCATTGCATATGTGATTTTTGTGTGTGTGTGCCAATCTTAGGTCTTGAACTTAGGGCCTTATGTACTGTCCCTGAGCTTTTGTGCTCAAGGTTTGTACTCTTCCAGTTGGAGCCACAGCTCCATTCCTGGCTTTTTGGTAGTTAATTGGAAATAAGAGTCTCATGCATGTTCCTGTCAGGGCTGGCTTTGAACCTCAATTCTCAGAGCTCAGCTTTCTGAGTAGGTAGGATTAGAGGCAGGAGCCACCAGTGTCTGGCCCAAAATTATTTTCTTCTATAAGTTGAAGATTTTTATAATGGAAAATAGTATTACACTTGTGATTTTAATAGAAAATAAATGTTGAGATTCTGCAATCTAAAATAAATTTGTTATGTTTTTTACTAGATTCTAAGGTAGAGCATATGAACAGAACTTAAAAAGAAACAATTCAGTATTAAATCTACATGGAAATACTTATCCTTAATAATATATCTTATATTATATATTATTATATATTAATGAGCCAATAGCTCACTACTCCGGAGGTTGCAATCTAAGGGATCACAGTTCACAGCCAGCCCAGGCAGGAAAGTCAGGAAGACTCTTATCTCCAATTAATCAACTACAAAAAGCCAGAAGTGGAGCAGTTGCTTAAGTGGTAGAGCACTAGCCTTGAACAAAGCAGCTCAGGCTGAGTTCAAACCCCAGGACCTGCACACACCGTTACCAAAAAAAAAAAAAAAAATGGAGCATATAATCTATAAATCCTTGTAACTGGACACATGCAAGTTGCCTCTTTCAAGTCATCTGCAATGCAATGCTCCATGCTGGCCCCACTAACTCCTGTGCCAAGCAGGTCAGACAGAGTCTGATGACTTGAAAAAGATTCTCTGACCTCTGAGGGTCAGTTTTTAAACTAAATGTTGGTAAATTGATCTTCGATTTTATTTTCAAGTTTAGGAAATAGAAGTGGATCATTGTGTCTCACATCCAGTGATTTTTTTTAAATGCCTAGATTCTCCATTAGAGACCACTGAGGAGTCCCTATGAGCTTTTAAAATGTTTTTTTTAACTTTTTTCAAAAGTTAGCCAAGTTTCTTAACCTCTCTGAGCTTTATTTCATTAATCTTTAAAATGGATATTACAATTATAATAAATGTCATGCTGATAAGTTTACTATGAACATCAAATTAAACCTTGTATAAAGGAACATTGAAAAACATTCGTTAACTGTTAAGTTAATAGTCATAAACATTTCAGGAGGAGTTACAAACCCGTAGGGTATTGAGACAGGAGATGAGTTAAAGAATTATGAGATGAGCCACATAATGCTATTTATGTAGAAGTTTTACTGTTTCTAAGACTGTAAAAAATTGACATTAAGATATCCTGACATTATAACATTGTGAAATGGCAAAAAAAAAAAGGAAATAATAAATCTCAATGAAGGTTACCCTAAAATATTCATATAAAAATGTATAGGAGCATAAGGAAGCAATAAATAAGAAGACTATCCATGTTTAGGTTTTCAAAGTATCTCTTACATTAAAAACCATGAAGGATGGATTGCTTATAATGGTCCCTAGCCCTAGGACTTTAACTTAATTTAAGACATTTATTTAAAGTGGATACAACCAAATGAATTTGTTTTATAGAAAGTTATTGTAACTATGAATTTGCAAAACTTATTTTTTCCATGTACATTGCTACAAATGACCCAATTTAACACAGATACATATGAAATTTATTTTTTTATTTCTACAGTTCTTCTGGT
This sequence comes from Dipodomys merriami, assembly GCF_024711535.1. Classification (NCBI taxonomy): domain Eukaryota; kingdom Metazoa; phylum Chordata; class Mammalia; order Rodentia; family Heteromyidae; genus Dipodomys; species Dipodomys merriami. The sequence goes on from NW_027206512.1 coordinate 13,028,015, forward strand.
AGCAGCTCAGATTTCTTCTAATCTCTCTAAAACTTATTTAGAAATGATTATCAAATAATAATCCCCAGTGTAGTTTTCTCCCCATAATAGTAATCCCTCAGCTTAAACTGTACAGAGGCTGATTTAAGCTTTATTTCTGTATTTCTAAGTCTCTCTCCAATAATATTTCTTATGACCTATATCCAATCCCTTACTCACCAAAGTAGTCACTACCTCACCAGATTCTCTGAGATAAAGAAACTAACAGTATTCTTTTCTTTTTTTTCTTTCTTTCTTTTTTTTTTTTTTTTTTTTTTTTTAGTTATGGGGCTTGAACTCTGGGCTTGGGCACTGTCCCTCAGCTCTTCAGCTCAAGGTGAGCACACTACCACAAACACAACAAAAGTCTTGATGTTTCCTTAAAAACACCTACTTTCTCATCTCCATATTATCACTCTAGTTCAGACCTTATTTTGCTTTATATCCAAGCCTTCCAACTTCTTGCCCCTCTTCATGTTCTTCATACATTCTGCAGATAGATTCATCCTCCAGTATTTCATCTCTCATGTCACACTTCAGTTACAGAATGTTCAAACTTCCTACCATCTATCTACAGAATAAATACTCAAGCTCCTAAATCTGACATTCAATCTGGCATTCAAATTTGACCATATTTAACTTTTTCTAACACACATATTACAACTTTCAACCCAGCTGGAGAAATGCCTTTATTATAAATATGCTTTGCTCTTTCCTGTTTCTCCCTATTTTATGACATCATAGGTGGAAGGAAATGCCTTTCCTCCTTTGTTCTCAGCTCTTTGATCTGTACGTCATCAATCAACCTTGAATTGTTTGTCATGAACACATGCTTTATATAAATAGAGGTGAACGAACCATGCCCACCGCCTCAGTTATTTGGTTAGTTCAAGAAAACCAAAAACTACTGATGTAACAATCTTACAATGGAGGCATAAACAAAAGGAATAATGTCCAAATAAAATCAGCTACTCAGACCAATTATTTCTGAAGTTTGAGAGGAATGCCTCAAGTTTGGAGTGGAGAAGTTCGTTTTGCTCATCATGACACTCTAGTAAGGATGGCATATATAATTTGATTTTTTTTTTTTTTTTGTATATGTGCTGGTACTAGGGTGTGAACTCCAAACCTGAGTGCTGTCTTTGGGCTTTTTTGCTCAAAGCTAGCACTCTACCACTTGAGCCACAGCTCCACTTCTGGCTTTTTGGTGGTTAATTGGAGGTGGGAGTCTCACGGACTTTCCTGCCTAGGCTGGCTTCAAAATAAAATCCTCAGATCTCAGCCTCCTGATTAGCTAGGATTACAGGTGTAAGCTATCAGCACCTGGCAGGAATATAATTTGGAAAGGGAGTGAATGCAGTCAACCTGCCATAGCTCAGGAAAAAAAATTTAAAAAGATTAATGGTTCCAGGTTGTGTTTCAAACATTTTTTTAGAGCCCATCTCCTCTCTGTGCATGGGAAAGTAAGTGGGGTACAAGATAAAGTGGCTGCATCCTAAGAGCCTCTGTTTATACTGCCAACCACCCCTGATGGCCTAATGGAGCCTGAATTTTCTGATCTTTAGCATCTTTATAACCACTGTTTGGAGTTAGGATCAGTGTAAATAGATATATCATTGATCCAATGAGCATTTCTCATCTCCCTTCAACGAAGACAGTGATTTCAAAAACAACTCACAAAGCATGGCTGCTCATGTCAGAATGCAGGTTTGTAATTTAGCTGGTGGTGATCTATCACTTGTTTCATTTGCATCGCTGTGGAAACAATCTAATACGATAAAGTGTTTATTTTCTTAATTTGTCATGCAAGACTTTATCTTCTCCCCACTCATGCTTGCGGGAAGTCACATTCTCATTATTTTTTAAGTACATCAGTAACCCTTTTGTATTATGCAGAACTAACTAATCAATCAATGTGGGGAGTAAGTGCAATATGTTTGCATTAACAACAAAGGAGGAAATTGGAGATGGAGAAAAGTAAGGGAGGTAAATAAAGTATAGACAGAGTGTGAGTAGATGTTTTTTGCAGGTCCTCCTTGGAAGGAATATGAGAAACTAAGACAAGGAGTGGACATTCTATAAAGTATTATTGACAGATCTGGAAGCTAGCCACAGAACTTTGAGTAAGGAGGAGAATAATGTGTAGGGACAGAGACTTATGAGGAATCAAAGAAGAGAGAAGAGCCAGGTGTCTGTGGCTCATGCTTATAATCCTAGCTATTCAGGAGACTGAGATTTAAGAATTTCAGTTCTGTGCTAGCTCTAACAGGAAAGTCCATTAGACTCTTATCTCCAATTAACCACCAAAAATCCAGAAGTTGAGCTAGAAATTGAGCTGTGGTTCAAGTGCTAGAGGGCCAACCTTGAGCAAAAATGGTATGGACAGCAGCCAGGCCCTGAGTTTAAGCCATAGTAACAGCACAAAAAAAGGAGGGGAAGGAACACATGACTACCTATAGGGAGTCACCTACAGGTAGGGGGTGACAAGAGCCGGCAATGAGAAAGATGCCCCCAAACGCTGCAAAGAAGTAAAATCCTCTGTTAGTACACTGGGAGGCGGGGAGAGGGGGAAATAGGAAAGGATGGGAAGGGGAAACAAAGGAGGAGGCAACAATGCTTGAACAGAAATGTACTCATTATCTTGCCCATGTAATTGTAACCCCTCTATACAGTATTTTCACAATAAAAAGAAAAAATCAGGTTGCTATGCTTTCCACCTGAGCCAACTAAATAGTTCCATCTCTGGAGCTGTGGAGCTGTTGTTGTTTGTGTATACCTAACATACACAAAGAACTACAAATATTTAGTCTTTGTCTCCCCTGTCCCCCAAAGGAATCCACTGCTCAATTAGACAAACAGTTGTTTTTATGTGAAGGGTGAAAAAAAAATCAGTGTAATCAAGTATTCTTTTTCAGGTTCAAGTTCATTTGGTAGAAGTTTATATTTACTTTCTCACAGTTTCTGACAACAATTTTATTTCCATATTGGATTGGTTATTTCTTGGTGAAAATGATCTGAGAGAATCCAGGGACAAAAAACAGAGACAAAGAAGATGGTGACATTTTCCTTTTTGCAATTACATTTCAGGAGAGAGAAAGTGAGGAGAAGGCAAATGGAAGCTTTAGCATAACTGGATGAAACTTGTGTTGGAGAAATATTCACTGAATTTAGTTCACTTCATTATTCTCAGAGAACAAGAGTGTTCCTTACGTAGTTTAAGACACTCCACCTTGTTTTAGCAGCTGAATATACAAAAGGGTGCCTAATATATCTTCTAGATTAACAAGACCACAGGAATACAGGTTTTTAATGCACACTGTAACATTTCATTCTTTTGTTGTTTGCTCACTGTTGACAGGATATATACACACTCCGATTTCCTCTCTTTTTAACTTTACCTATTGTATTACCTGCCTACAGTATTCTTACTCCTTACCTATCTAACTCATCCTTTAATATTGAACCTACCTATCTTTGTAAAGTTTTCTGTCATGTAGGATTAAAAGATCTGACATTTATTAGCATCCAATTCATGTTTATATGGTTCAGTTGAAAAGCAATCTACCATTTTAAAATATTTTATGTATACCTTTAAATATTTTTTATAAATAGTATGAATTTTTATATTTTTAGGACAAGGTCTTGCTATATAGCTCAGACTGACCTTGAACTTAGGATCCTCCTATGCTGGTATTTATTATTATGTAAGATTTTCCACATTATGTATATAGTAACTCATTTAAGACTTATTTGAAGGAAAAATAGTTTTATGAAAGCAGTGCACATTTAAAATGTTTGTGGAAACCTAAACAATTCAGGAACCCAAAGGAGTTATGCAAACCCAACTTTTTTGCTCCAAAAAAGTGATCATCACGAAATTTCAGTTTCCTTAATATCCAGTTATGAAAGTACAATCTTATAAAATGAGGATTGACAAGGAATTATTTCTTTCTATACTTTGATTAATAATAGTCAATTTAAACTTGATGAAAGAAGAAACAAGCTGAGTTGGTAAACTTGAAGTAAAAGAACAACAGAAGCTAAGTTTCTGAAAAAGCGTTTCCTTTAGAGTTGAGACCAAGAGGTCTGAATCCTGTCTTTTAAATTTAAGCTTTATACAGCATGGCTGTGGAAGACTGAGTAGTTTATGGACTACCATTCTCCATTCTCCATGCTCCCCTGGATTAGTATTGCTGGCAAGATTAAGTTTACAATGTCCAACTTCATCACATTTTATTCTTCAATCAAAACACCTGCCATTTTCAGGTGTGTCTTCATTCTTAAGAGGATTATGCTCCTGTTGTTCCTTCATTCTTCGGTTTTATGTTTCTGCACATCTCTTAGCTGACTGAATTTCACTGACATGCTTTTATTCCAAGAAGGACTTACAGTCAATGTGTCCACTGAGTTTCTGTGCTCTTCAGAATATAGGTCTTCACTTTTACAGTTAAAGGATCATGTGGTTAGGAATACACTTTCAAGTCACATTTCATTGTCCTCACACATAAACATTCTCCCTCTAGCACTCAGGTGTTACTGCAGAGAAGTCTGAGGAAAACTTGACTAGTTTTTCCTTCAAATGCTATTTGCTTCTCTTCATAGAGAAACAAGACAACATTTATAAAGTGCTATCCTAAAAATTCAAAATTGGTCCAGCACATGTTTCACTGTATATCATTCTATATCTATTGGGTTTTTTTTTAACAGTTTGCTCTTACTCTGCAAATATGGTCTTTATTTCCAGCAAGCATTGTTTAATTCATGTTTTAAAAAAAAAATGAAGCTAAGCGCTTCCTGCTGGCTCACGCTTGTAATTCTACCTAATCAGGAGGCTGAGATCTGAGGATCACGGTTTGAAGCCAGTCCAGGCAGAAAGTCTGTGACACTTCTATCTCCAATTAACCACCAGAAAACTGGAAGTGGTGCTGTAGCTCAAAATGGTAGAGCTTTAGCCTTGAGTGAAAAAGCTCAGGGACAGTACCCATGCCCCACGTTCAAGCCCATGATTAATAAAAAATATGACCCCTAGCACTCTATGACCTAGCTAGCACTCTACCACTTTGAGCCACAGCTCCACTTACAGTTACACAGATTTTCCTGCCTAGGCTGGCTTTGAACCGTAATCCTCAGATCTCAGCCTCCTGAGTAGCTAGGGTTATAGGCATGAGCCACCAGAGCCTGGCTAAAACTTACTATCACTCTATTTTGACATTTTTTTGGGGGGATTTCCTCAGACTACATTCAATCTTGTTATTTTTTTAGTATGTTTTTGCATCTCTTTTTTATTTTCAGTGCTAGTGCAAAACTCACATTTTTATTGATTTTCTATTATTCTCTTAACTTGCTTTTAACTCATTCAATATCTGAGCTGCTTGATATCTATATTTTCTTCCTACCCTGCCTCAAATTTGCACTGAATTCCTGATTTCATGTTTAGAACTCTCCTTCTAGAAAAGACACTTACTTAGCTATCTATTATTCCATAAGAATATTAAAGCTGGGGCTGGGAAGGTGGCTCAGTGGTAGAGCACTTGCCTTGCATGCCTGAGGCCCTGGGTTCGATTCCTCAGCACCACATAAGCAAAAAGAAAAAAGCCAGAAGTGGCGCTATGGCTCAAGTGGTAGAGCGCTAGCCTTGAGCTGAAGAGCTGAGGGACAGCGCCCAGGCCCAGAGTTCAGGCCCCATGACCGGACCCCCCCCCAAAAAAAAGAATATTAAAGCTAACTTTCTAGCTTCTTACCACACATACTTGTTATCTCACAAGAATCTGAGCATCACTGGCCTGTGTCCTCTGCCCAGAGGGTCTCAGGTATTGATTGGGACTGTCATCTCATCGGAAGCTCATCTGAGGACGGATCTCTTTCCAAAGGTAACATGGGTGTGGACAAAGTCCTTTGCAGATTGGCAAAGTATGAGTCACAGTTTGGTGATGCCTTAGCTGAAGACCACACCCAAGAGTTGCCCTGAAACCTTCTCAATATGACTTTGAAACCTAGTAACTGCCTCAAACTCAGCAAGGGGGACTTCCTAACAAGAGGGTTTATAATCTTATGCAATGTAGTCATAGCATATACATCTTAAGTTTCTTATTATAGCAGTTTGAAACAAATCACAATTCTTACCTACATTCAGGGAGTAGAGTTTACAGGAGATTTTGAACTCTAAGAAAGAGGGATTGTGGGAGGAAGTTTGAAAGCAGCCCCAGGAAAAATGTGAGACACTATCTAAAATACAAACAGCAGGACTGAGAGTGTAGCTCAGGTGGTAGAGCATCTATCTGTCTAGCAATCAGGAAGCCCTGAGTTCAAATCCCAGTACTGCCAAAAAAAAAAAGTCTATTATTTTGGGCTGAGAATGTAGCTTAGTGGTAGAATGCTTGCCTAGCATGCATGAAGCCCTGGGTTCAATTCCTCGGTACCACATAAACAGAAAAAGCCAGAAGTGACACTGTGGCTCAAGTGGTAGAGTGTTAGACTTGAGCAAAAGAAGCTCAGGACAGTGCCCAGGCCCGGAGTTCACGCCCCAGGACTGGCAAATAAATAAAACCCAAAGCAAAACAGGGCTGAGGTTTGTGGCTCAAGTTGCAAAGCACTTGTGTAACAAGCACAAAGCTCTAAGTTTAAACCCTAGTGCCAACAAAATAAATAGATCCCAGTCCTTTTTAAGTCTCACACTTAAATAAAACCTCATCTTACCAATTTTATCTTCAAAGCTTTACTTCCTAGTGAAGTTACCTTTTGAAGTTCTAAGTAAACGTGAATTTGGAGAAAACACTGTTCAACTACAGAAAATATAAGGAAATATTTATTTTTAACTTTCAGTTTATGTATTAGTGATATATCATGTTCCATACTTGTGCATGCTTGTCAATGAGTTATTAACAAAATGATGCTTAGGGATGGTGGCTGATAGGAGATTGTCACCTTCTCTCTTCTTTTCCTCACCTCTCCTTATTTCTGGCAGCCTTATTGCCCAGAGAATAGGCAGACAATTGCCCATGCTAACCTGGTTTCTTCTATAGCTCACTTCCTCTTTAAACGGGACACTCCACTTCTGTGGCACCTCCAGGACCAGTCTTTATTACTCTAATCACCATTTTTCAGGACCTGTGTTTTGCTCAAAATCAGAGAAGGCATAGTTTGGCTCTCAGCACCCATCCTCTTCTTTAAGTGCAGGGTTTTGTTTTTTTTTCTTTTTTTGCCAGTCCTGGGGCTTGAACTCAGGGCCTGGGTGCTGTCACTGAGCCTCTTTAAACTCAAGGCTAGTGTTCTACAATTTGAGCCACAGCACTTCTGGCTTTGCTCCCTGTCTTGGCTCTGAACCAAAATCTCAGACTCCAGCTTCCTGACTAGCTAAGATTATAGGTGAGAGCCACCAGTGCCTGGCTTTTCATGACACTGTGTTGCTTGGGAAATCTGCTTCCTATTTCATAACTGCAGCTTGTGCCATCTCCTTGTTTCACAGAAGATGTAGTTTAACTTGTAATGTGTTTCTCCTAAATTATCTTTCAACTATTTTCCATTATGAGTAGGTTCCAAGTAGAAGATTATAATTATAAAATGTCATTACGTTGCTTCATTAAGTAAAAGCCTCTAGTGTACTATCTTTAAGAATTTTAGCACAATTATTTAATCTCTATTTCTGTAATAGAGTGAAGAGTACAATGTTATCTTTTGAATTCTGTTTGTACAATGAATTTGGTTAACTTTGCTCTGTTTCCCACTTTCAGTTTCTATTAATATGGGATTTAGATCCAAATTGCTACCACCAATATTGTCTCATATTTCTCTATATTTAAGGGACAAAAAACATACAAAGTTGTCTGAAAATCCTTTATATATCTGAGAATCTCTTTTTGTTGACCTTCAAACATTATTATGTTGAAGATACAGAATTTGATCACGTAGACTTTTTTCAGCCATAGATCAGTCAGCAAGACCTAGGATGGGCTTCATTAACAAAACTACAATGTGGACATCATTATAATTCTATATCTGTACTTTGAGTAATTCTACTATCTTTGAAGGTTGGCTATAGTTCCACATCACATTCAAACCTGCACCTAAACTGACAGGGAATTTAGAATATTGCTACGTTGTCCTAACACAGGGCACAATAAGCATAGCGTATTATGCTTTACTTCTTAAACGTCTGCTGGGAAATGACAGTCATTTTATTAGAACAAGTCACATGGTAAAGCCTGTTGGTAATAAGGCAAAGAAGAACAATTGTCCCACAGGGATCAGTAGCCAATGTTTATAAACAATGTACACTGTATGTCACAAATGTTGCTCTGTTTATGCTGGCACTTTCACTCATAGAGCAGGTTAAATGAAGACAAACATGACAAGCAGAGCAACAAGATAGGAGGCTTTAAGTATGGAATAAAATCTCAGTAGGAGTTATTGATTTATGTCATCAGGCATAGAACTGAATTCATTAGAATTACTGAAAACAGCAGTAGCATAAGGGTGTCATCAAAACTAAGGGTCAGACAAAGAAAAAAGATCAGGTAAAGGAGGTAGTGAGAAGTGTCATGTGCTAAAGAACCAGAAGCCGTGTCAGATAAATGAGGGAAGCAAGGAATAAGGAAGAACAGAAGAATCAGTGTGGCCCTATTATATACAGGGCCTCTAGTAACAATGGAAATATTGCATTAAAGAATGGTAAGAAGCAGGGTGCAGTGATTTAAGCCTATAGATCTGAGGAAAGTGCTTCAAAGCCAGCCCAGCTAAGAAAGCCCATGAGACTCTTATCTCCAATTAGCTACCAAAAAAGCTGGAAGTGGAGCTGTGGCTCAAGTGATAAGAGTACTAGCCTTGGGCACAAATGCTGAGGGTCAATATCCAGCCCCTGAGTTCAAGACCCAGGGCTGGCACGCACGCACGCACACACACACACACACCAACAATGGTAAGAGATACAACAGAACAAGGAATTTGGAAACCAGTAACATATAATTGAAGTATCAGTATTTGAAGTTAGATATGATGGTGCACGTTTTAATCATAGCACAAAGGAAGCAGAGCAGGAGGATCATGAATAAGAGTCCAGAAGGAGAATCTCAGAAATAAAAGAGAACAGACTAAAACAACCAAACGTTTGAATGAAACATGTCTTCCGAAAGTTTATGATTAAAAACAGAGGTTGAGAGACTTTAGCCTTGCCCTACCACAAGTAACCCTGGAACAATGGAAGGACTTGGAAATATTTAAAGAATTAAGGATTGTGGGAGGGGGTGCATATTAAGTGCATATTCTTGCTTTATAAATGTAAAGATATACAAGATAAAATTGCTTGGAATTTAAAACCAAAATCAATTATCATACTTAAATTTAAATTATACAAATGTATGCAGTTATTGTCAGTGTTAATTATCATAGTGTTTGGTAAGCTGAGGTCACCAGAGAAATATTAGAGAAACAGAGACAGATTCAGATAGAGGATAACAGGGATAAAGTCAAAGATATAGATAGACAGAGAAAAGAGAGGGCAGAGAGGAATTAAGAGTGAGAGAGAAAAGAGATAGAGAGAAAGGAGAGATATGAGAGAAAGAGGGATAATTGTTGTAGGCATTGTGTTCCATTTCTATAGAAGCTACGCAATCCCAAGGTAAGCTGCTGGCAAGCTGAAGATCAAGGATGGTCAATGGTAGAGTTTCAGTCCAAGTCTGAAAGCAGAAGACTTACCTCTCAAGTGAAGCACAGGTAGAGAAAACAAATTCTTTCTTGCTTTACCTTTTTGTTATTTTAGGGCCTTCAACTGATGAATGAAGGCCATTTGCACTGTGGAAGGCTCTGCACACTACAGAGTCAAATGTCATCCACATCCAGAAATATCTCACAGACATACCAGAATTGTGTTTAACCAAATATCTGGCTGGGTTCCTTGTCATCTAGTCACCTGGACACATAAAATTAGCAGTCACAGTAAGTCATCAAATTAGACTCAGTGGTACTTAAAGAAAAATGATTTGTCTGATGGTTAGTTGATTTTATATAATCTCAACTTTGATATGGAAGAGTTCATTTCTTGACAAGGCAAAAGATAACATCTCATTTACTGGTGACTACTTCATTGTAAGCTGCTAAAAAAAATCTTGAAAATAAAGAGCTTTAGCTAGTAGTGGTGGCACATATCTGAATCTCAGCACTAGGGTATCAGGGGCTTGAACTCAGGGCCTGGAAGCTGTCCCTGAGTTTCTTTGCTCAAGGTTAGCTCCATTTTTGGCTTTTTTGGTGTTTAATTGAAGATAAGAATCTCAAAGACTCTCCTGCCTGAGCTGGTTTTGAATCACAATCCTTATAACTTAGCCACCTGAGTAGTTAGGATTATAGGCATGAACCACCAATGTCTGGCCCCAAATTATTTTCTTCTAGGAGTTGAAGATTTTCATCATGGAAAGTGGTATTACCAAAACTGAAAGAAAAGTAAGTGAACAGACACATCCATTATCTTTATTGACTCTACAAATGCAAGTCAGATAATAAAACTATCAGATTACATCCAGGAAGAATGCTGTGAGGGAAAATTAAGTAGTTATAGTAGAAATATAAGGATGGGATTTCTAATTTAGGTAGTTAAGTAGAGATGCTGTTAAAATAGGTAAAATACAAAGATTCTGTAAGAAAGGAAGCATGCCAAGTAAGAAAAACTGAAAACAAGACAGAGTGACAGTAAAACAGAAAGAACTCCAAAAAAAATCATGATTCCAAATGATGTTAAAGAGGCAAGGTGCTTGACCAAATCTTCTAGCCCCTGAGAACCATGGTGAATTCCTGTATCAGAATGAGATAAGAAATTATTGCCTTTGTGAAAGGCAAATAGAGGAGTTTCAGAAAATAGAAATAAATATTCATGCTTTAGAGGTATCTAGGAACTTAAAATGAGAGTATGTGGTAATAGATTTGATGCAGGGAATGTGAGACATTGAAGCACTCTGCATGCTGCTTTCTGTGGTTTCTGAGAACAAGAACAATACTCAAGGAGAAAGCTAAAGACAGTTCAAGGACAAATCTGAAGATTGTTTACACTAATGGAGAATGGCAGCAAGTATTTACCGAACTTTAATGTGTATGTGTTGATACTGGTTGTATCATCAGGAAAGAATGGAGTGTTCCTGTGCCATCTTATAAATGCCCTTAGCTCTTCACACAATAGTTTATGCTTTGTATCTTTTTTTCTTCCTTGATTATGTCCTCCATGAGAACAGACACTTAGGTCTCTAGGGAATCATCTCTGGCAAAGCAACCATTCAACTGGTAAAGAATGAAGTGAAGTTATGAATCAAACTTCATCTTTTTCTATTTTCTAAATTAATTTTCAGGCGCTTATCAACAAAAGTATCCATTAAAAATTGTACTAAATTTGAAATTTTCAAAGAATAATTTTGTTTCATCTTAGTCATCAAATTGAATATGGTTTGAACAGACATGGTTAATTACCGATATAGTGCATTGTAATTGTTACCTGTTTTCAAAACATGACAACAATTACAACCACATATCATATTCTCCTAGCTTTTCATGTAGAAGACTGATTGTTACACTACCTACTGTAGAACTTTGTTAGTATAATTTAAAGAAACACAGAGTAAGTTAAGTTTTGCTTGTTTACAGATGTTAGACTAATTTTCTCTTTCTGGTCAGCAGATGGCAGTATTTTACCTTGTTTAGGTAATAAAGGTTTCTAGTCCTGAGTCCTTCCCTCAACCTAAGAAACAGTATTTTTGTGATTAATCTTATATTTTTGATTCATAAATTTTGTAGGTGCTCTTGTAACTTAAAATTAATTTATATCCTGGTACTAGTGGCTCATGCCTGTAATCCTAGCTACTCAAGAGGCTGAGATCTGAGGATCATGGTTCAAAGCCAGCTCAGTCGAGAAAGGCCTTGAGACACTTATCTCCAATTAACCACCTAGAAACTGAAAGTGGAGCTGTGGCTCAAAGTGGTAGAGTGCTTAACTTTGAGCAAAAAAACTCAGGGTCAGTTCCCAGGCCCTGAGTTCAAGCCCCAGGACTGACAAAAAAATTAATTTGTACAATTTTGTCAATTTAAACTTCCTTAAGCTCTTTTTAAAATTTGCTCGTTTTTATTGCAAACTATTATCTTATTTTAACAAACAAGATTAACCTAGCTTATTTTACTTAATTCCTTAATTTTATTTCTATAAAGGGTCATACTGGTTATTCTGAAAATAAAGTTTAAATTGTATTTAAACCAGTACAGTACAATGCAGTGCAGTTTCATTGACTCAAAGGCTGGTACCAATAGCTCACTCTTGTAATGCCAGCTACTCAGGAGGCTGAAATCTGTAGGATCACACTTCTAGGAGAGCTCAGGGAAGAAAAATCTGTTAGACTCCATCTCCATGATAACATCAGAAAGAAGGGTTGGGGAGTGGCTCAAGTGGGTGAACACCAGCTGAGCAAGCACAAGGCCCTGAATTTAAACCTGGAACTGGCAAAAGTTTGAATTTCCCCCCCTTTCTTAACGGTAAGAAGACCCTTTTTTTACTTGACACTGAGTCAGGAGACTTGGATTTTTATTCCCATTTCTACACATGATGTTTTAGTGATCTTTAGTAAGATATGGGATTTTTTTCAAAATTGTTTTCAAAATATAGTCCACTTATTTAACTTGTAAAAAACATCATAAAGATACTGATTTTAAGTCTATACTCTTACAAGACTTCATCTTATGTAGGAATACAGTTCATTAACAAGGAAACCTTTAACATATCCTTTTTTACATTCTGAAATCATGAAAAGAAGCATGGTAAAGCTCTTATTGTTCCATTTCCTAGTTGGTCATGTTACTCAGAAGATTAAAATAGTGTTATCATGTCTTACTGAAGCATAAGTATAAACAACGCCCAAGCTCCACACCCTCCAAACAAAATACATGCTCCAATACCTCATTTGAATGCATTTATAAGAAACAACAGAAAATGTCTCTAACTGGAACTTTCTAAATGCATCTCTCCCCAATAGTAATGACTCTAAATGTTACTGTGTTGGGGACAGTTAATTATAAGGAGTTGTCCAAATTGAGGAGTGAAGAATGATACTAAATTTTAATCATTGCAGAGAAACACAGCTTGTCATCATTCACTTGGTATTTTAGACAGTCCATCAGAGGAAGCTGTGTAATGCAAATATTAAATGTGTTTTATGAAGAATAGATATTATGAGAATAGACCTGTACATTTTCTCAAGATTAGCTTGGGTCTAGAATATGGTTTTTGTAAATGCTTAGCTCCAGTGATCCCTAGAAACTTCATTTGCTTGCCCTGCATCTGGTTCTTTCAAACAAGGAATAACAATATGGTAATTCCATTGTTGTACCTAATGACCTGGAATAGAAGTATGTTTTAATAATGGTGTACATAAGTGATTTTTAAATGTTTCAGCCAAAGCTTTGTTTAAAATAATTTCTGTGTCATCATATAATACTTTATGTTATGGCAATATCTTATAATTCTAGAATTTATGTGCCTATATCTGGGGTGGTAATCCCAACTGCCTAAATGTAAACTGATTTAGTCTGGAACACAAATATGAAGGATATAATCGTTGAAATAGCAACAACTGTAACACATACTTATCCTAACAATCTCCAAAATTGTATCTGTTTTGTCAGTTTCTTTCTCTTCCTTTCAGGTATTTTTCCTGAACCTCTTCTATTTCTCCATCTTCTTTCATTTAAAATTATATTTCTCTACTCACATTCATAGAATTTCAAATCATGTTTTAAAAAAGTCAATATGGGTTTTGATTGTTGTCAGGATATTCTCTGGATTATTACTGTCCACAATTGCCTTATTCAATGGGGGAATCAGACTCCCAGTGCAGAACTGTTTAGAAATAGTCCTTCTTTCTTGTTCCTTTATTCCCAAAGGAGTTGGCTGCACATGCCTAGAGCTCCTTCCATCTGGCCTCTGCACAAAGGGTTTCTCCCACTTTAACACAATTCTTTTGTTTTATAGAAGACCCTGAGTTCATCTCAGAGAATACATATGAAACAATAACCATGTTGCAAGACAGCTTGATATGAACATTAAAAAAAAAAGTAAACCTAAGATGACCGAGAAACTACATCTAGCTGGCAACAAAGACCAAAGAAGGTAAGGATGATTAAGAATAAAGATCAGAAGCATAGCTGGAAAGAAAAAGGAGCAAATAGGAAAGGTCTGGTTTCTCTGGGTTCTATCCATGATTACAATGCTTATGTTTCTGTGGCCTCAGTAAAAATGGAAAAGCTTGCTGCATTTTTGTGTGCAACTCTGAAAATATCTTTGTGAGAGTGTTTGGGAGATAGCACAAGAAAACAGTTGTGTTTGCCTACTGTTATAAAGTATTAATGATGAATTTCAAAACAATTTTTCTTCTTTCGTTGGAAAGAAAAACTTCAATGAGTCATGAAACCTCATATTTAATGGGAAATCTTCAGTTTTAAGATGCATAGTGATTTCAATGCTTAAAAGAAGTCAAATGACTTTTTTTCACTTTGTGCATTCATGTCATCCAATATTTCGTCTTTTCTCTAGCATAAAGTTTTGTGAGTGGATTCTTAAAGAGCCAGGAATTTTGTATTAATGTTACTTCTTGATGATAGGCTTAAATCCAAAGGGGAAAGGACAATGTCAAAAACCATGTAGCACACACCCCTCACACATAAATGTGGGGATTAAAAAAAAAAGATCATTTCAAATTGTATCACATAATATTATCTCAACGACTTTACTTGGCCTTTAAAAGAATATTTAGATAATGGTGCAAGTTGGTGATCTCCAACAGAAGATTTACTAGAATTAAAAAATGGCAACTGAAATTTTGAATCAAACTGGGCTCAAATGACTTTGTGAGGATCAAAGAAACAGATTAGAATCCTGCTTCCCCCTCAGGTGGATATTGGTTTTATTAAAAATATTTTTAGGTCTGCATGGCATATTCTTTTCAGAGCTTTGTCACACCTAAAATTTTAAGATTTGCAGAACCTTAGATTTGAACTTTCAGGATATTAGTCATTTTGAGAGGAGTCTACATTTTAAGACACTTTTCTCTATATTTCGTCTCTGAAAGGGAATAACCTTTGAACACAACTTGTGATCTTCTCCTAGGGCTGGGCGTTCTTCACCGCAGGGGGTCCCAAACGTCCCTGGGATTGCTGCAATCAGGGAGTAAATCATTACAAATGGGTCCAAGTTCTCCAGGCAGAGACGGGCTAAAAAGAAGGAAAAGGCAAAAGTCCCAAGTTCTTCATCTCTAAGAGAAGGAAATCCTGAAACTGCTGTCGACTGCAGAGTTAGGAAAAACCAAGTTTGACTTTAGAGCTCCGGCATTCCCACTTCCCTACTCTGAGCTGTTCAAGGGAGTCGGCTCACAAGTGCTGACTCAGTTTGTCCCTGTGGCCAGAGCAGAAGCGTGACCCAAATGGTCAGCTGGATTGACTGGACACCCAGAGGGCCAAAATGGGATGATCGCTTGCCAGTGCTAGGTTTCCCAAAGCACCGGTGACAATGCTTGTAGGAGGGCGAATAGACATAATGTTCCCCCCCCCCTTTTTTTTTTCTAGGAGCAAACCTAAAATCACAGCCGCTGGACTCAAGGTCACCGGGGCTGGGCTGGAGCTGGTCCAGGGCGGGGTGCTCTTCTCAGACGGGTGGGGAAAAGGGGTCGGGGAATGACGGGAGCCGGCGCCGGAGTTTCAAAGCTGCTCAGCAGCCTCCCTAGCTGGCGTGGGCAGCCCCTTTGTACTCTAGCTGGAGTAAAAACGAGCGCAGGGGTGCGTTTTCGCGTTGCTGGGTGACAGCGAAGCATCCTGCAGGATTGGGTGTGGGGGGGTGCGGGGTGGAGGGGTACGGACCCCCCTGCGGCTCCTTTCCCAGGAGCAGGTGGAAGTAGGGAGGGGAGGCAGGCCCGCGGGAGGAGGGGGGGGGGACGTGGGGTGAGATCGGGTGGTGGGATGCGGGCTGGAAAGGGGCGGGGGTAGGGAAGACGGGGCCCCAACTCCAGCCAAGGCCGCCTAAGCCCCCGTCGCCCGCCGCCCGGCGGAGGGGGGCGCACGGCGGCGGGGAAGGCGGGGAGCGCGGGGCGTGCGGGGCAGCGGGAAGCGGAGCCGGGGAGGAAGTCGGGAAAGAGGAAGGAAAAGGCCGGGAGGGGGAGGCCAGGCGGCGGCGATTTCTGCGGCCGACTCAGTAGGAGGAGCAGGAGGGGAAAGAGGAGGATCCAGAGTCGGCCAGCCAGCCAGCCGGAGGGAGGAGGAGAGAGCCGGGTTGGAGGAGGAGGAGGAGGAGGATTAAAGATGGCCACCAACAGCTGCGGGGAACGGCAACAACCCCTCACTTTCCAGCATGGTCCTCACGGCTCGGCCCGGCCTTGATGGAGAGGAGAAGCGGGACGAGCGCCGAGGCTGAGGCGGCGGCGGCGGCGGCGGCGGGGACGCAGCGCGGACGACGACGCCGCGGCGGAACGAGGACCGGGACCCGAGAAGGCAGAGGCGGCGGCGTCGCTGCCCCGGCCGCCTAGCGTCGCGTCCCGCTCGGGCGGACCCGGCTCCCGCACGCACCCTGCGCCCGCAGGGTCCGCTCCGGGCCCGCGGCCGCGTCCCCCGCCGCTCCCCTCCGCGGAGCCCCCGGGGCCCTCCCTCTCCCCGGTGAGTGTCCCCCGCCCGCCCGCGCCCCCCGACCCGCGCCCCGGGAGGCGGCGCTGCCCGGGGCCCGCGCGTCCGGGCCGCTTTGTTCCGGACGTGCGGGGCGGAGGCGCTGCCCGCCCGCGGGCCCCGTGGGGAACCAGGCCGCGGCCCAGCTGTCTCTTCCCCGGGGACCGCGCGACCCCTCGGCCCGCGCCTGGGCTCGCAGGTTCCGGCTGCGGCCCGGAGAGGGCGCCGTCCGGGTCGGGTCGGGGTCGTGGTCACGGGGTGGGGGGTGGGGTGGGGCGGCGGAGCCTGAGCGCGTTGTCGGGGGTACCCGGGGCGTGGAGGGGGGCGCTGGCTTGGATGTGGCCTGTAACGAGCGGCGGGGGCGTAACCTGGCGGCGCGGGGCGGGCGGGTCAGGGGGGGTCCCGCGGGTCTCCACGCTCAGCCCGCCCCGCGGTCCGATTCCCGGAGCCCCCCCCCCCTCCCCGCGCGCCCTGGCGCAGCCCGGGGAGGCCTCCGTCCCCCGGGCGCCGTCTCCAGGGCTGCGGGCCTCTCCTGGCTCAGCCCCCCTGCGCCCTGCTCTGGAAACCCTGCTCCGTGGGATGCTCGGGCTCTCGGTACCCGGGATGTGGTAGCATCGCTGGTGTTCACGGTGATGGCGGGGAGGGGAGAGGAGGAGGGGGGGGCAGCTTTTGGAAAGCTGCAGCGTGACCTTTCCTGCTAAAGCCATCTGGCCAGTGTGTGAGCCCCGGGTGCTGCCTGCCATTGATGATTGACCATTTAATTCTGAGCTCTGGAATATTAGATCTTCTTTCACAGAAATAATCTGATAAAAGCAAAGACTAACAGTTGTTTACTATGTATGTAAACCCTGTCATGGGCTTCCAGCACCTTAAAAATGTGTGTGTGTGTGTGTGTGTGTGTGTGTGTGTGTGTGTGTGTGTGTGTGTGTGTGTGTGTGTGTGTGTGTGTGTGTGTGTGTATTGGAGTGGGGGATGGTGCTGATGCATAGCAAAAACTATTTTTGTTCTCAAAAGAGGAGGCATTGTTGAGTGTCTACTGGTTGTTATGTAGTCTAAAAGCCAAATAAGAAAGGAAAACCAAACCTTTTGCATTGAGATGGAATATTTCCAAGTTGGTGTTTATTTGTTGCAGATTTAGAACAATTTTCACTATCAGGAATGTGCTGCTTTACCAAAAAACAAAAACAAACAAAAAACTAGATGGTGGTATAAGTGCATATGTCTAGTAAAAAATAAATATCACTTTTGAAAGAAAAATAAAACTTGGAGCCTGGGACTCTATGAGGATTAGCTGGGCATGTTTTTATACTTTAAAATCTGTACTGCCATAGGTTGAAGATTCATGATATTTGAACATCAGTATTTGAGCTTCTGAATTACAGGTTGAACCATTTTGTGTCAAGCAACTAGAGAGAATAGTCTTTTAATGTAAATTTCTTTCCTTGAGTGGATCCATTCATGTGACAGTATGCTTCGTGGAATTTCTGCAAAAAGGAGAAAACATGATGTTCTGGTCTTACTCTCAAAATCTGAAAAAAAATGGCAAGGTAATATTTCAATATTAATTGAATCTTCTATGTTGAAGATGTGTAAGTTTCATCACTCAACTTTGCAGATTTAAGAGTTTACATGAGATGATCTGCAGAAAGGGAGACTGTAGCTTATATTGGTTTTTGTTGTTCTTGTTTTGTTCTGAAGACTCCATGTAATCATCATATTCTGTAAAGGCTTTATCTCCACTAAAGATTATGAACACTGGACATATAATTAAATAATTTTCTAGCTGGGTGTGGTGGTCATACTTTATTATTCTAGTACCTAGGACACTGAGGCCAGAAGTTGTGGGCCATTCTGGGCTGCATAGTGAAATCCTGTCTCAAAACAAACAGCAACAACAAAAATTTTCTATATTTGGAAAGTTGAATTTCTTAGGATTAGTTTAGATAATTTATGTACGTCAAAATTATGTCTGGGCAATGTCTGTGGTTGAGAGATATATAGTTTCTCATGTGTTCAGATTGAAACCTCAGGAAAATGTTAACCCCATTTTACAAGTGGGGAAGTAGTTACTTAGAGAGGCTATTTCAAAGTCACAGTGACATTGTTTGACCAAAGTTTAAACCCAGAATGTCTAAACTCAGAGCAGTACTCCTAAAACTGAATCTGTGGCGGTGTTAGATTGATGTTAAAATTAGTAATTGATATTTTAGGACATTGATTAGAAATGAACAGTGTATGTGAGAATGTAATAACACTATTGTGTTTTTCTTTTGAGCCATATATTCTGTGTAGAGAGAGATCTTAGTGATACTGACTTCTATTTGTATTAATATTGGTCTGAAATCAAACCTATTGGGCCATTTTTACAGGAACCTTGGCAAGATCATTCAGTCTCTGATTTTTGTCCTGTGATTACAAATTTACTTTTTTTTTTTTTTTTGTGCCTGGTCGTGGGGCTAGCACTCTACCACTTGAGCCACAGCACCACTTCCGGCTTTTTTCTTTTTGCTTATGTGGTGCTGAGGAATCGAACCCAGGGCCTCAGGCATGCAAGGCAAGTGCTCTACCACTGAGCCACCTTCCCAGCCCTACAAATTTACTTTTTAACATTTTAAGTATTTATTTCTATTAATGTTACACAAAAATCTACCTTCCTAGATTTCTAAGTACTAGTCCCCCCTCTCCATACATTTATCATCCATAAAATACTTGAGACATTAATGACATCTATTTTAATTTTTTTAAGTTAAGTTTATGAAGTACAATTTACATTCACTAAAAGCTTTGCAAAGGTGTAAAGTTGGTTAATCTGAAGACATAGAACATTTCTGTTAACTTAAAAAGTTCTGTCATACCCCTTTGTAGTCAATTCTCTTCCCCTACAGCCATTCATTTAACTGAAGTCTAACAGTTTTGTCTTTCCTAGAACAGCCTATAAATGGATTCATAGAGTATGTTGCCTTTTGAGTTCTTCACTTTTTCAGTATAGTATTTTTTGATATTTAAGTTGTTACATGTAACAGTAATTTGTTCAGTGATGGACTGGAAGTTTTTAACAACCTGCCTCCAGTCTCCATAGAAATTCCCTAATTAGTAGCATTTACTAAATGTTGGAGAACTAATACTCTTCTTGTGGCCTGTGTTTGAAGCTCCCTAAACCAGCTAACAGGAATTCTGAAAACAATGGGTTCTCATGAGCTGTGCCAGCCAGCTCCAGTATACCATTGAGTTTATTTCCTTGTTGTTGAGTAGTATCCCTTTGTGTCAAGGTAGCAGTTTTTCCATCAGAAAGTAATGGATATTTGAGTTGTTCTGAGTTTGGAACAACAGTGAATGAAGCCACTGCAAAGTTCTGCATTCACATCTATGTGAGGAAGTTTTTAGGTTTCTTGAGTTAATACCTATCTGTGGGATTATTGGGTCCTCTGAGATGTTTATCAGTGTCTACCTTTTATTGAATTGCTAAACTATTTTCCACAGTGGCCACACTGTACTGTATTGCATATGTACCAGCAATATATGAGAGTTCCAGTTGCCCTGAATCCTTGTCTTGACTTGATACTACTTGATGTTGTCAATTAATAAAAATTTAGCCATTTGTTATTATATGTAGTATATATTTTTAATATAGGATACAATTTTTTCAAGCCAAGTGTGGTGTGCTATTTCTGTAAGCACAGCATCCTGGACGCTGAGGCAGGAGGATTGCAGTTCCAGGCTAGCCTGGGTGATAATATTGAGACCTTGTGCCAAAACAAAAACTGAAAATAACAACAAGAAAAGTCTAAATTGTTCATAAAGCATTTTTCCAATAGTTATTTGCGCTCTTACACCGACATTGGACTGTTGTTGTTTTTTCCTCTTCAAATCTCAAGGTCTATTAGTTTGTTTTCCACACCTAAAACCATAATATTGAAACTTACCTCTTCTTCCTCTCCTTTTCTCTTTCTTTCATGTTCTTCCTTCTCTTTTTTCTCCTTTCCTTCCTTTCCTCCCTCCTTTGCTCCCTATTTTTTCTCTTCCTACTTTTAAGACAAGGTCTTGTCATTATAGTCCATATTTGAGATCCTCCTGTCTTAGCCTCCTGAGTGTTGGGGCTCCAGATGTTATACCTCCAAACCTGGCTTTAGTTTTGAAATCTTAATGCTTCTAATGTGGGCTAGGAGTTGAATTATCCCATATGAATATGTATGCCTGTCTGTCAGTCCGTCCATCCATCCATTCATCCATCCATCCATATATATTTTAAAATTTATTTTCCATGCAGAGGATTAAGGTCTTCCTCACGTTAGGCAAGCACTATACCTCTGAGCTCCATCTTTAGGCATTAACTCTTAAAGTCACATTAAAAAAATAAAAAAAAGTCCGAACCTTACTATTGAGCTATAGATTTATGTATAGAAATGTCCAACTTCTAGTATGGACATATGTACTGAGATACTGCATAGACAAACCTCAGCATGTTAAAAAACTGTTTTCTGGCCTTCTCAGTTTGGGTAAATGCCATTAGCATTCATTTTTTCAAACCTTGTATCACCATCCAGTAGTCAACTTTCCTTAGATTCCAGATTCAGGTGTCAGATATGATAGATTTTGTCTTCTCTGTCTCCCAACTAGCCATTCTTGCTCAAAGCCTATTTTCACTTCTCTTTCCCTGCTTTGGTGCAGTGATCTTGTCAAGCTCCTGACCCTGGCCTCACCTTTTTTCAGAGATTTCTCTTACCTTCCTTCCCCAAATCAATTACTTTTAAAAATGGAAAATATGAAATTGTGATCTTCCCAATGTACTTTTCTTTTTCCTGCTTAGAATCCTTGAAGCTCCAAAAGTCATTCATTATCAGAGAGATAGTAAAACAGCGGGGAAGGTGTAGTGTATACAGAGCTTCTTGTAACCCACCCTCAGGGTTCCAGTCTTTCCTCAGCTGATTTGCCCTTTTTTTTTGGGGGGGGGGTCTGGTCTTGGGGCCTGAACTCTGGGCCTGGGCTCTGTCCCTCAGCTCTTCACCTCAAGGCTAGCGCTCTACCACTTGAGCCACAGCGCCACTTCTGGCTTTTTCTGCTTTATGTGGTGCTGAGGTATTGAACCCAGGGCCTCATGCATGCAAGGCCAGCACTCTACCACAGAGCCACTTTTCCAGCCCTTGTTTGTTTGTTTGTTTGTTTTTTAAAAGAAAGCCTTTGAGTCTGCTATCTGCTAAGCACAGTGCTAGGTGACAAAACTTTATAAAGCAGCCTGAATTCCTGGTTTGGGAGTTGACAACAAATGTGTACTATGCTGAGATAAACTGACAATAACTGTCAACTATAGTATATAACATATACTTTAGTCTGTTATGGTCTTGTAGCCTAAGTGTCAGTCACTCCATACAAGGCTATGGTGCTGGTGTTTTGGAGAAACAATGCTACTGGGTTAGGGGAAAAGGGCGTACTGGGGTACTGAGGGGTTGGTAGCATTGCCATTGATACAGGGCTGTGGGAGAAGACCTCTCTATTAAGATGACATTTGAACAGAGATCTAGAGCAGTTGAGGAGAGCAGGTGCTGAGGTTCTTCAGGATTGTGATTTGATGTGTTCAGGGAATTGTAAAGTGTTGGCTACAGAAAGGTGAGAGTTGAAGGTAGTATTCTCTGTCCCTGTAGGCTACTGTGTGGACTTTGACTTTTGAACTCAGTGAGTTTGAGCCTGTGTTGTATTCTCTGTACCAAGATGCATTCCTATCTCTTACGTATGTTTTGAAACATTTTTGCCCATGGGCCTTTCCTTCTATTTGGAATATTGCCTGGTGGCCCTTCCTCTGTGCTTCCTTAGCAATCTTAGTCATACCCCTGTTAGAACACTTAGTAACTTCTTAGAACACTTAGTAACTTCTTTGTCTCTCCTTTTAGCCTAACATCTTGAGGTTAGGGGTGTAGAGGCCTACCTAGATTTCTTTTTTAGCTTCTAAATCTGCATTTCAAGAAATACAGAATCACTGAATATGAGATAAATCATTGAAACTTTGGTAGAAGATAATCAACTACTTTGTGTAATGACTGCAAGCACCTGTGGATGTAGATTTTGTTTTGTTGCATGCCAAGTTTAGTACCCAGGGCAGTGAGCTCTGAGTAATAGGTTTTCAGTAAGTTTTTAGTGAACGATTGAATGCACACTATGTATGTGCATTATGCTGTTCCTTCTGCTTCTCAAAACCCATGGACAAGTTTCCCTACCATGCATTATGCTTCCTCTAATGTCTTGCTTAAGAAATGCAAATACTTAGGAGGCTCATGCATTCTTTCACCAGAAACCAAGCTAATAGTAAAGAAATACAGTAGCAAAGAAATGGAGAAATAAAATGTTTGGCAAACTCATACTTTGTTTTACTGTATTTGACAGGAATTTTTTTTGAGGTTAATTTGTTCCTAAGCTCTTTAGTAAGCCAACCATAGATAAGTCAAGAATATGAATTGTATAAACAACCAAAACACTGGTCCGGCAAGAGTTTGAAAAAAATCTAGCAATAGAAATGACCTCAATAATAATTCTCAGTGTGGTTCATTTGGATATACAAAGAAGTAGTTAGTTTAATTACCTGACTCTACTGGTTTGCCATGTTGTCTTTCAGCCTAAGTGTCTGTCTTAGGATCCAGCATAGGAAGGTCATCTAGAGATACTCAGTTCTCTGTCTGCTGAGGCCATGAAGCTTGAAGCAAAACACGTAAACTAATCTGAGTCATTTTCTTCCCACCTCTGGTTTTGTGTGTTAAGTCTAGTGGATTGTGGATAATAGGTTGTAAATATTGAATTATTGATCTTCCTGAGTGTTCTACTATATTATATTTTGACCAACTAAACTGTAATTTCACTGATGTGCTGAGGCCATGCTTTGAGTTTGAGGCTTTGTTGTTGTTTCATTGTTCTTTTAGTGCTTATCTGTGAATAGTGTCTTGTTTTTATTTCTCATACTATATGAAGATGGATTTTTTTCAAAGAAAATATTTGTTTGGCTTGAATTTTCTCCCACAAAGTTTCTTTTTAAATTTTGGCATCTCCTTGAATTTGTATTGTAGTGTATTTGTATATAAGATACACATTAGCAGAATGTTTAGACCTTTAGTGATTTGAAATTTAATATATCATTGTTTTGTGAGATGTGAAACACATTACTTGAGCTAGCTCAGGACTTTAACTGGATTCCTACCTAGTAAAGAGAACTGGTATAGGTGGTCCTGTAATTGTATGTTTAAGAGCGGCTGCAAACACAGGTTAGAAACTTCAAAACAAAGAATACGTGTAAAGCTCAGTGGATTTAAAGCATTGTGCTTGTATTCTAGAGTTAAGAGAATTACAAGATGAGTGAACAGTTTTAAAAATAAAGTCATTACAATTGTTTCTTTTGTGTATGGTCTTACCCTTTAAGGTATTTATTATTATAACATATAAAGGATTCATGCTTATTTGTTAAAGCACTTCAGAAGTCCAGAAACTAGAAGATTTTTGCTCTCCCTTTACAAGAAAGCTGGACAGATCACCTGGCGTGTCTGGATTTTGGTTCCCCATCTTGTGGGCAGGCATCCAGATAACAGAGATGATTGAGCTTTTACACAAACTTAGCTTTCCTCAGTTTCTGTCTTAACCTGTGGTACATATGTAGTGAGTGGAGATCATGCAACCCGGTGATTTTTGACATGTTGCAATAGGCATGTGGTCAGCACTTGAATGCATTGTTATTGCTAGGCTCAGCTGCTTCTTCCTCTATAGTGTTTCCTCTTAGCATCATGTCTCTCTTCTCCAGCTAGTATGGACTCAAAGGATTGAATAGTAGCCCAGTGGAAAACAAAAATTGATATTTGGCTGTTACTTAGCTCACCAAAAAGTTACTGCAAAATTGTCTTGTGTTACTGCTGTTCTCTTCAAGTGGAGACAACCGATTTGTTTATTTGTACGTTACCTTGTAGGGCTATTGTTACTGTTCTAACTAAAATGTTCATATACATAAAGTTTACTTTACAAATTGTGGTTTATGTGGTTGATTATTTTGCATAGGAACAAACACTTGAATTCCTATAAATATTTTCTCTAAATATGCAAATTACTTAGTACATATTAAGCATTTGAGTTTAGGAAACAGTTTACCTGTTTTAATTTCTCTTATTACTTATTAACTTGTTATCACCTATTTTTTTAAGTTTTGAAGTAACTCTCAGAAAGTAGCAAAAAGAAAGCAGAGTTTTATGTATCTTTTACCTGTCTTTCCCCAAGTGACATCTTCTATAATTATGGCATAATGACTGTATACTTTTACTAAAAGCATAGTGATCTTACCTTGAAAAACTTGACAAATTGAATAATTGTTTTTTTATCCTAAAACAGTATTAATATTGATGTGTGAATATTCAGATTTTGTGTCTTATTCCTGTGGGCAGCAGACCAAAGACGTGTTTCTTCCCTGAATTTTCTACAAAAATGGGATAAGGAACTAGACAAATAGCTGATTATTTTCTGCTGGGTAATTCTGTCCAAGCCTTGAATGTAGTCATGTAAAAATTTTAATTGCATGGCATTCTTCCTAATTCCTCTTTACTGGACTTCTTTAATCATATCTAAATTTGCTTACAGGGAACTTTCATTCTTAAGTGTAGCATTATGAAGGAAGAAACATTCAGCAGTTAGTGGAGGAATATTTATTAAGTATCTGTTACCATGCTGAATATAGTGAGCTGGGAAAAGTTGAAAGGGGTATTGATAGTGTAGCTAAGTGAGCAGCCATAAAATATTACTATGTAGTATATAATGTAGTACAAAATTGTCTCTTTTTATTTTATTGTTTAAACACATAACACAGGTATGTAATTGGTTTTTATTATACATTTGTTTAATGAGTAAATGCACATAGATAATAAGTATATTGTAAGAAAATTATGTAAGGCTCAAGGAAATAAATGTCTACGCAGGAGTTTTAGGAGGTTAGTAAAAGAATGATAATACATATTCTGGTATATTTCTTTTTAAATTGCATATGGTAAGTGTACAAAGGAGTTTGATTATAATATTTCCATACATAAATTTGATATACTCATCATCTTCACCCTCTGTTACCTCCTTTCTGTTTCTTTTTTTCTGTTCTTCTATAATCTCTGGGTAGATTCATAATCCAATTTATTTGACTAAAACCTCAGTTTCTCTGTCTCTGAGCAGGTAAATGTCCAAAAGGATTGCTGGATCACATTAATTTCTCCTCTCACTTCATGCAGCATCCATACTATTTTTCATAATTGTGGAAGTCTACTGTGTAGTCCTTAAGTATTCCCTGGGGATTGTTTCCAGAGTCTCTGAGGATATCAGAATCCAGGGATACTCCTGTCCCTTTATAAAATGGCTTAGTATTCACATATAATCTGAATTACTTCGCATACCTAATACCATGTGGGTGTTATGTAAACAGTGGTTATTCTGTGTTGTTGAAGGAATAACAAGAAGATATCTGTAGCTGTTCAGTACAGACAGAATTTGAATTTTGTTTATTTTGCAGTGCTGGGGATTGAACAGGGTCTCATGCATGATTGAGGAGTACTCTACCACCAAGCTACATATACCTCCTCTACTCCCTTTGTTTCCATCCTGGTTGTTGGAATCCACAGATGCAGAACTTGGCAGTTAAAAAGGTCTTGGTGTATTTTTTGAAGATAACATAATCTGTTGGATTAATGACAAATGTTCTTTTTATATTCCAGTTATTTTGCTAAACCCTGAATTGAATGAGTTATCTCTTGTTAAAAAGAAAATTGGTATATTGCTAATACAATACTTCTGAAGTTCAGTATCTTAAAATATTTGTTTCTTTCTTTTTTCTTTTTTTTTCCTGTTGGTCATGGGGCTTGAACTCTGGGACTGGAAGCTGTCTTGAGTTCTTCAGCCCAAGGCTAGCGCTCTACCACTTGAGCTACAGCACCACTTCGGTTTTCTGTTGGTTAATTGGAGATAAGAGTCTCACGGACTTTCCTGCCCAGGCTGGCTTTGCATGGCAATCCTCAGATCTCAGCTTCCTGAGTAGATAGGATTACAGGCGTAGCCACTGGTACCCAGCTATTTCTGTTTCCTTTAAGTGAAATAGCATTGAAAATTTTTTTCAGCCTGGTGAAGTTCACTGTTTTGGAGGGTAGTGTCTGTGGTAGGCTTAAGCAATAAACTAGGGGAAGAAGGTGAGGAAAAATTGTAGTGAACAAGCAACAGGATAGGGGAAGGAGAGAAAAAAGAGGAAGAAAAAATAAGAGTTTTATGTATGATGGTCTGCCTCAGGTCATTAGAACAGCAGATTCCTGTTATACACATTCAAGCCTAAAGCATTTCCAAAATCTAGCTTCTTTTTCAAACCTGTGAAAAGCAGAAAAAAAAATAGAATTAGCATTAGATGTGCAATAAATGTTAATGAAAATAGTGTCATAACATTCTTTTGTGTTTTCTGAGACCTAGATTTACTTCTGAGTCACTAGAGTAAATACGTTCCGTGACTCCTAGCTTATCTTAGGTGGCATAACCACACATGGGTTGGCATACGTGTCCGTACTCATAGGAGGAGGTGGAGAAGCCTGTCAAGACTTGGCAGCTGCTAAAAATTCATCCAGGCTGCTACTCTCTTTGACAGGTGCCCCTGAAGTTGGGATGGGGTAGGGGGAGAAATACACAGAGCTATTCTGTGCTCTCTCTATTCATTAGCTTGGCGAGGAGTCTTGTGTCTTCCTTAGAAAGTTACTTATTGTTCCCCCCCTATGGATTTTTCAAGTACTTCATGTTTTTTTAGCTTTATTAATTCCCTCCCTCTCCCTCTTCCTCCCCCTTTTCCTCCTCTTTTCCTTCCCCTCCCCCTCCTCAGTGAATCAAACCCAGACTTTCACATATGCTAGGCATATACACTATAAGTAAGCTATATCCCTACCTCTGTGACTAAAGCTCTATCAATAATCAGTCTATTTTGACCACTTCTTGCCAACGTTGAAACATCTTTGAAAGTGCCTCACGTTCTGGCCTTTGTTCCTACTCAGCTTGCTCAGCTTGTTGATATCCATTTTAGTCTAGAGTTCAGTTATTGCTTTGCATATTTCCATCTCCCCTGACCAGAGTATCATTCTAGTTCATGAAGATTTCCTTTAACAAGCACTATTTTGATGGAAGAAAATTGATTACAGTCTACTAATTCTTTCTTTTATGCAAAGAAATTATTTAATGTTAAGTGTGGTTGGTAAAGTTTAGCCATGTGCTTACATGTCTAACATGTATGTTAGGTATATTGATGTCCATATTTTGTGTATGTGACTTATTCTCCTAAGTAGCAGAAGTACAGTTTGAATTAAAATTGTTTCATCATCTGTTATAAAGATTTTTAAGATAATAAAGTGGCCACTTTTGTAAAGAATGCTCTGAGTTGGGCCAGTGGCTCACACCTCTAATCCTACTCACTTTAGAGGCTGCGATTGGCAGATTAAGGTTCAGAGCCAGCTCAGGCAGACAAATCGGAGAGACTCTTGGCTCAAATTAACTAGCAAAAAGCCCAAAAAACAGTCATGACTCAAGTGGTAGAGCATCAGCTAAGCAAGAGCTCAAGATCCTGATTTTAATCCCCAGTACGAGCACAGACAAAAGAAAAGAATGCTCTGACTTACTGGAATTGTAGTTATTTATTTATTTATTTATTTATGCCAGTAATAGGGCTTGAATTTAGGGCTTGTGCACTGTCCCTAAGCTTTTTTGCTCAAGGCTAGTACTCTCCCATTTGAGCCACGGCTTCATGTTTGGCTTTTTGGTGGTTAGAGATAAGAGTCTTTTCTTGACGTAGTTAGCTTCCAACCTTGATCCTCAGATCCCACCCTCCTGAGTAGATAGGATTGTAGGTTTGACCATCTGACTTTAATGATTCCCTCTCCCCCCCCCCCATCAGAATATATACTTCCTTCTTGGGAATTCAACTCACTGTAATTTCTGTTGCAGAGAAAAGAAACATCTGTAAACAGGAATTTAGAAGACAGATGAAAAAAATACTCTTTTCAAATAATCAGTAAAATAAACTGTTAAAAGAGAAATTCTATACATGGTATCAAATTGAGAAACTATAAGAATGTAGAGTTAGAGTAAAGGAAAATGAATTGCTGGATGAAAGGCTAAGAATTAGTGGCTGGGAATATGGCTTAGTGGTAGAGTGGTTGCTTAGCGCAATGCATGAAGCCCTTGTTAGATTCCTTGGTACCGCATAAACAAAAAAAGCCAGAAGTGGTGCTGTGGCTCAAGTGCTAGCCTTGAGCAAAAGGAGTTCAGGGACAGTGCCCAGGCCCTGAGTTCAAGCCCCAGGACTGGCAAAAAAAAAAAAAAAAAAAAAAAGTCATAAATTAGTCTAGGATGTGATACTGAGGTACATTTCTTATTGGGTTTATTGATCAGTCTTGTTTTAGGAAAAGGGAGTTTCTCAGAACTCACATCACTTACTTTTAAAGTCCTCTCTGTTGGTTGGGCAATCTGTAGTTGTACTTAAGGATAAAACTGAATATACTCTAAACTTCTTTAGTAGAGATCTGAATCCTTTCAGTTTTTAAAACTTAGCAATAGTTATATTAAATGTTGATTTTTATATGCTGAAAATATTAAAATGAGTAAGCTGCTATTCCTTTACTCAAAGACCTTGTTTAAGTACTAGTTTAGATTATGAGTAGGTATTTGTTAATATAGTAACAGTGTCTGTTTTGAGGTTTCAGTGGCTTTCTTTCTGATCAGTATTTGGAGTTCTTATCTGTTTTGTTGTTTTTACTGCACTGCTCTTGGTGTATAAAGTGCTTGAGGTAACTGCATATATTCTTGTCCCTGAATCTTGGGGAACTTGGTGTTTTTTGGTTATACTGAAGATCCCATTTGTGGCTTTAAAAAAAAAAAGGTTTATCAAACTTGTAATGAACAACTTTAATGAGGACATAATGTTAATAACAGAACTAGATTTTAGGTAAAGTGGTAGGAATACCATTTTTGGATACCAAATAGAATTAGAAGTTTAATAATTTTCATGAAGAAGAGTTTAGCTTTGGTTGAAAGAAGTACTGGCTTCCTTATCTGGCTAGATATATACTATACTGTTCTATAGTACCTTATCTGTTTTTTTTTTTTGTCGGTCGTGGGGCTTGAACTCTGGGCCTGGACGCTGTCCCACAGCTCTTCAGCTCAAGGCGAGCGCTCTACCACTTGAGCTACAGCGCCACTTCCGGTTTTCTGGTGGTTTATTGGAGATAGGAGTCTCACAGTCTCTCCTGCCCGGGCTGGCTTTGAACCGCGATCCTCAGATCTCAGCCTCCTGAGTAGCTAGGATTACAGGCGTGAGCCACCGGCGCCCCGCAGTACCTTATCTGTTTTGTTGCTAAAACTTGTGGGAATCTGATGATCACTTCAACATGTTATATTAAAATATAAAATATTTTAAAACATTTTGAATGTTATATACTTATTATTTTAAAATTTTTATTTTATTGTGAAAATACTGTACAGAGGGGTTACAATTATATGGGCAAGATAATGAGTGTATATATATATATATATATATATACATACATATATATATATATATATATATATATATATATATTTTTTTTTTTTTTTTTTTTTGGTCTGGTTGTGGGGCCTGAACTCTGGGCCTGGACGCTGCTCCTCAGCTCTTCAGCTCAAGGCTAGTGCTCTACCACTTGAGCCACAGCACCACTTTTGGCTTTTTTCTTTTTGCTTATGTGGTGCTGAGGAATCGAACCCAGGGCCTCTTGCATACAAGGTAAGCACTTTACCACTGAGCCACCTTCCCAGCCCCATGAGTATATTTTTTTAAAATTTAATTTAATTTTATTTGTGAACATACTGTACAGAGGGGTTACAATTACATGGGCAGGATAATGCGTACATTTCTTACCAAGCATTGCAGCCTCCTCCTTTGTTTACCCTACACATCTCTTCCCAGCCTCCCCCCTCCCCCCAATCCCAATCCTTCTCCTCCCCCCCCAATCCCCCCCCCTCGCACCGACGTTGTAAAGCTCGTTTTGGACATGACAACTTGTACTTCTCAAAAATATGGAACGCTTCATGAATTTGCATGTCATCCTTTCGCTGGGGCCATGCTAATCTTCTCTGTATCGTTCCAATTTTAGTATATGTGCTGCCGAAGCGAGCACTCCCATGAGTATATTTTTTTATCAAGCATTGTTTATCCTTTGTTTCCCTTCCCATCCCCCCCACCCCTCCACCAATCCTCCTCCACCCTCACCAAAGTTGTAAAGTTCGTTTTCCACATAACTATTTGTACATCTCATTGTTGGAATGGGTCCACCTGTATCCCTATTTAAACGATTTGTTTTTTTCCCTTCCCCTCCACAAATTATACCAACCTCAAATACAGTGAAAGCAGGGGTTATACCATGGGGGAGGGACATACAAAGCAACAAAGAAATAATCTTATAAATGTGTTAGAAAAAACACATTTGAATACATATCTTAGGGTTCATTTCCCTAACATCAACTTATCTGACCTTTTCTGCTTGAATCATTCTCTATTTTTAAAAGTTATAGTCTGGTGGTTGAAACCGGGAACTTTTCTTGTAATTATGTTACTGTTTTAATAGTACTGTATTGCAAAGTATCCAGCTAATACCATTCCGAAAATACACTTTTTCTAATAGTACCAAATTTTATATATTTAATCATTTTGCTATATCTTAAGACTTAATAGAGCTTTATTGAGATCATGATAGGAGAGAGCATGCCCCAATTTCAGAGTAGGAGAGATTACTATTATGCAAGATAAACGTAAGAATGAATCCATACATGGGGACAGTGCCTTATGCATGAGTCAAATTAGCTTAGACTAGGAATACCAAGAAAAAGTTCTCTTTAGTACCCATGGCAGGAGTACAGGGACTGAGATCAACCTATCATTAAATTAACCTATTATTTATAGCTAGATAGCTAGCTAGATAGCTAGCTAGATAGCCACCAGAAGATCCTCTGTTTTTCCTGTTCTCTAGTCTGTTGATTGGGACTAGTAATTGTAAATAGGTCTTAGTACTGGAAAGGACCAAGGCAGTGACCAGAGTATAGATCTTAGAACACAAGTTTAGTATCATAATTGAGCTGTTCGGGACTAGGGTGGCAAAAGAGGCAGGAATAGAACAAATTGGGTCAGAAAGAGGTAGAAACCACAGTCATTCAATCTGGGTAATGTTAATGATGGGTAATGTTAATGATGACTTTGTCAGAATTGAAGATGAGGGTGTAACTACCACATGTCTGTGTTTGTGGTCCAAGATTTTAGTGACAGGAGAAGCAAAAGCACATAGAGAGCAGAAACTGAAACAGGATGAGCTTAGCGTTCTGTTCTTTGTATCAAGTTATCTTTTCAGGGTAAAAATCACTCCCATTGTTAATCAGTATTCATTTAGGCTGCTTTATTGGCACGGGTACGGCATCACGAGATGCTGAGAACTGCTGATGCTTTACAGTGACGTCTTTAACAGGGAACTGCTGCTAAAAGGAAGAGAATTGAGTTTTAGAGTAAATATGCTTTCTTGCAAAATAGTAGGATATGAAAAAGCATGCTAGGCATGAGGGTTTTAATGTCACAGCCATGAAGGCAAAATTAGACCATTTAGAGTTTCGTTTCTGAGTAAGAGGGAGCAAGGAAAATACATGACTAGGATATTTGGACTTTAAAAAGAGAACCTCTCACACCTATCATTTACTTCCTAGAAGTCATATTAACAAGTTTTTGGTTATAGTTAGCTGATACTAGTTTGAGGAGGGAAAAAGGTGTTTAAGGACCTGTTGAGTTGAGAATTCAATGATGATTAAATGGCTGGAGTTTGAAAATTCCTTTGAGGCTCATTAGTAGTTTTTTTTTTTTGTTATTTTTGTTTTTTTTTTGGTCGGTTGTGGGGCTTGAACTCTGGGCCGGGGTGCTGTTCCTGCTCTCTTCAGCTTAAGGCAAGCACTCTACCGCTTGAGCCACAGTGCCACTTCCGGTTTTCTGAGGGTTTATTGGAGATGAGTTTCACGGGCTTTCCTGCCAGGGCTGGCTTTGAACTGTGATCCTCAGATCTCAGCCTCCTGAGTAGCTAGGATTACAGGCATGAGCCACCAGTGCCCAGCCTCATTAGTAGTTTTAATTCAACTAAATTTATTTATTTAGACAGTCTTACTAGCTAAGGCTGGCCTCAAAGTTTCTATTCTTTGCCTCAACCTAATAAGTGCTGCATTACAGGTATGTGCATCTTGGGCTTAAACAGGAGTTATTTTTAAATTATTATTATTATTATTAAATAATTGTACAAAGGGTACAATTCCATAAGTCAGGTTATGAGTACAATGCTTCTTGGTCAATGTCACCCTTTCTTTGTTGAATGGGAGTTTTTGTACCTTCTTTCGTTAAACCCCTGCCATTAAGGTGGCTTTGCTTGGTGTCTGCCTTGCCTTTTGAGTTTTCATATTCCAGCAGGGAGAAGGAGGAGATTAACCCCGATCAGCTCAGGTATCTGTCTACACTAGAGCAGAGGGTGTGGGGTTATGATGCGTAGTCATATTCCTGGTGCTCTACTTTAATATATTGGGAGCAGTTCCCAAAGAAGAGGAGCTCAAAGCTGGACGTCACTGTTGGGATGGGTCTAGAACATCTTGCTCTTTGTTAACCCTGTTTATTTGTCTTCTTCCTGTTTATTTTCTTTCAACTTGAATAAAAATAGAGGTAACTCTGTTATACCATTTATTGCAGTATTTCTAGTCGAATAAAACATAAATGCAAGTCGAAGTACCACATCTAGCAGTGCAGCTGACTGTATGGTATCATGCTAACCCTGGTCCCATGTGGTTAGTTATTGGCATATCATAGCCTAAAGTTAATTTCTGCCAACTCGCCATCTTCATGACTGGGGAAGAAGCAGAAGTGCAAGGGAAAGATATTTAATGAAAAAAACAAAGAGCACTTACCAATGATTAGGTAAGGAAATAAATAGTGGCTAAAGTCAAACTGTGTGCAAAATTTTAATCTGTTTCATTTTAGTGTCTTTGTTTCTGTTTATTCTGTGGTATCTTGGCTTATGTGAGGTCTCTGTACCTCACAAGGTGAAAGAATGTGAGTTCTGGTAGTTCCAGCTGTGTAGAATTGTGTTGATAATCTCCCACTAAACACTTGGCACAGCACTATCTGACTAAACCCCAGGAGACTCATCTGCCATTTTTTTTTTTTTTTCAGTTTTCTTAGCCTTTTGTATTTTCAGCCTCTCTTTCTCTTGATAGTCAGAGAGAGTCACTTCAGTCAGGTTTATAGACTCCATTTTTTGGTAGTTATCCTACTGTCATGAGGAGAGCAAACTGACATAACGTGAAATACTTACTTGGACTTCTGATTTAATAAAACTAGATGAACAGGTTCCAAAGCTTTTGACACAAGAACCAAAATGCAGGGAGTTTTGCTTCACCAGCACCATCCTCTTGGATTCCACATCCAGTAGGTTTTAGAGGTAGGAGGCATGCTGAGTGTTTCAGATCCTGTTTTCTGTAATATGGGCCAGTACCCCACTGTCAGGTTTTGGCTGGGGCAGAACTCAGAACTTGCATATCAATCTATAAGAAACCATGACCTAGTACTGTGGAAATAGACGCAGAGTGCTTTATAAGAAGAGGGATGGTATAAGCTTCTGTTTTGCTATCTGAAGTGAACTCCTGGATCAGAGGTCATGTATTTTAGAATGAAGCAATCACAGCTAAACCCTTTTGGCTTATGCCAGTAATTCTAGCTACTCAAGAGGCTGAGATCTAGAAGACCATGGTTTGAGGACAATCGGCAGCAAAATCCCCAAGACTTGTAATCCTCAAAATAACCAGTAAAAAGCAGGTATGGCTGAAGTGATGGAGTGTAATCTGTGAACAAGATAGCTGAGAGAGCTTGAGTCCCTGAGTTCAAACTCTTAGTACTACAAAAACAAAAAAAACTCAAAACCCCCAAACATACATAAGACACATGAGATTAACATACACTAAGCTTGGATAGTGGTGCTGGCGGAGAAAAATTTAGAAGTGTGTTTCTGTAATGCAAAGAATTTGGCATAATTTCTCTGCTAAAAGATTGGTCTCATGGACTCAGACATGTGGACTCTCAGCAGCACAGTGGTGAAGTTAGTCTTACCTAGTCCTTATGTAACTGCTGCTCCTTCAACCTGGTGGTCTTCATGAAATGAGCAAGAGCCAGGCTGGCTAGGGAAGAAGTGTCACCATCAGTGATGTCTTATCCCCTCAGCTGTTGTTTTTTTCTTGGTAAAGAATTGTTTGATTTGGCCTTGGGCGAATTTGGGTGAAGATACATGAGGCAGTAGGGGGTTTTGTGTGAGAGGTTCCTTTAAATAGCTATCTTCTATATCTCCTTCTCATTTACCTTGTAATCTTTTCAAGTTACTGAAAACTTTATGTCATGGCTTTGAGAAAAGGATTCTAGATTCTGTAGCTACTACAAGAAATACCTACTATAAAATCATATATTGTCTAACTTCCTCTAGGAAGTTCTAACTTAAGCATGATTTTAGCTATATCCAATGAATATACTTCTAGACTATTTTTAGCTTAATTGACTCATACTTTTTTCCTTTTTGATTTTATATTTTGTAGTTTCTCACTTATAAGGGCCTTATAAAATACCTTTTTATTTTGGTTTTTATAATGGTTATATGACATATGTCCTGTGTTTATGAAGGCATGTGTGTGTTCCTTAATATATACCTGGATACTTATCTGAGCATAGAAAACGTCTAGAAAGATGTACGGTGAACTCTTAACACTGAGCATCTTTATGATATTGAGTTATAGGAAAAAACAAGATTTAGTATTATAGTAAAGAATAGCTGATTACTATTGATTATTTTGCTTTGATCTTTTGTATTTTACTACAATGCATTTTGCCATGCGATAGTGGTTCCTGCTTGTAATCCTTGCTGCTTGGGAGGTTGAGATAGTTAGGATCAAGGCTCAGAGCCAAACTGGGCAGAAAAGTTCCAAAGACTCCTTCTCTACTAAGCAGTGGACTTTGTGGCCAGTGCCTGTTATCCTAGCTACACAGAATCCTAACATAGGTGGATCATGCCCAGCATGCCCTGTCTGAAAAATAACAAGAAAAAATGAGGGCTATGGTATAGCTCCAGTGGTAAGATCATATGCTTAGGAAGTATGAAGGCCTTGAGTTCAAACCTTAGTACTAGATAAAAAATTATCAGTATGCAAAATACCACTGCCTAAAGTTAGGAGAGATTGCCAGACATAGTAGTTTATACCCGTAATTCCAACATTCAGCACTCAGGAAAATTGAGACCAGCCTGGGCTTCATAGTAAGACCCTGTCTCAAGAAATGAAAAGAAGGATAAGAAGTTTTTTTTTTTTGAAGATTATTTCAGGGTGATTCAGGATTAATAAGTAGTCTATGTAAAGCTAGTTGTACTATCAGTACTTTTTGCCTTGTTTTAATGTATATCTTTGACTATCAGATGCTTATTGAAAGTCATTGCAAATCAATTAGTTTTTTTGAGTAATTGCTTTTAGGTTGAATTTCTTTACTTCACTATCAACATGAAATTTCCATCTAAAACTTGCTTTTGAATTAACAAAAAGTACAATATATTTTCTGAAATATCTATTATTCAGAGGTCAAATGGCAATAAGTAATTGTAGAAGGGCCTTTGACAAGTTAGTCTCCTCTTAATTTTAGGTTTCCTAGAATTCTGGCCATCTGCTGAGGACACAATGCTATAAGAGACTAGGACTGGAAGGGCTTGTTTTCTAAAGCTCAGGTTTGGTATGTGCAGACCAGATTGCATCATCTTCAAGCTGTTTACTAGTTGATAAGTGTTTTTTGTCACCATTTAAAGAACTGTCTATTATCGTAAAATTTTTTATTATAGTATATATGTAAATAA
This sequence comes from Dipodomys merriami, assembly GCF_024711535.1. Classification (NCBI taxonomy): domain Eukaryota; kingdom Metazoa; phylum Chordata; class Mammalia; order Rodentia; family Heteromyidae; genus Dipodomys; species Dipodomys merriami. Next base: position 13,064,644 of record NW_027206512.1, read on the forward strand.
AAGTCAAACTTTAAGTATATACCTTAATAAATATTCTCAGAATGAATATGCTGTCCCATTTAAAAAAAAAAATGAAGAGGCTAGTTGCAGACTGGGAAAAATACTAGAAAAACTTGCCTGGCAAAGGATTTGAACCAGAATTACACAAAATTCATCAGGGGGAAACATCAGGCAAATCTAAATGAGGATTGTGCTTACTTTAGAAGTAAGGTAGTAAGAGGGCTATGCTGTTTACATAACTTTAATGTTAGAAGATTAAAGCTATGAACTCTTGTACATTCAAGGAGGCTTACGAGGGAGTAAGCCACGAACTATAATAGCTGACTATAGACAGAATCCTGTACAGCGTGGGGGGAAATCCTGTGAAGGGTTCAGAAAGACGAATTCAGGCCATGGATAGATAAACAATCTAGCAATGTTAAGTTTGTTGAAGCTGATACCTATTCTTTGTAAAAGAGAACTTTTGCTAAGGCAAGTCACATTCCAGCAAAGGAGTAAAGTATATACTTTATCTTTGATTCAGAAATTGTATAGTGTATATATCTCTGTGTATATATGTATCTTTGTAAATGGCAAAAAAAAATGGGAAGACACAACACAAGTGATAGAGCAAAGGGAATGACCACAGTATTTGCAACTTTTTTGTGGGTCTAAAATCATTTCTAAGCAAATGTTTTAAATATTTTAAATATTTAAAAATATCTGCCCTTTATTTTTAGACTTCCTTCATTCAAAAAATACTTGGTTCTTTGTCTGGAACCAGTTTGGAATGAACATTTTTATAATATTTTCCTGTGTGTTGGTGGTACGGCTCTGCAAACCATCCATTGTTGAATGTGGTAGCAGTTAGGGGAAAGTAAACAGTCTGTGGATGGTACTAGCTGCAATGTACTCCGTAGTCTTTGGGTTGTCTTTCAAACCACTTTTGAACAAATTATAGAATGATTACTGTACATCAAAAATCTATCTGTGGTTCTATAATTATTTAGATTATTTTGTTTATAAGTTCAGAATGATTCCCATTTATTTCTAGCCATGAGAAAGTAGTTGTCCTATTGGCTTGTTAATATTTATTGATGCTCATTAGTGGTTATTAGACCCTTTTCTTTGGCATTGAAGATGCAATAGAAGTAAAGCAAAGCTCTTGCACCATGGATGTTTATACATTGGTGGGTGACAGAAAAGCAGAAATAGAAGTGATATGAATGTTACTGGTAGCATTGGACAAAAATCAGGCACTGGGGAACAGACTTGTTGTAATTTTAAAAGACTTTGCCCAGGAAATATTTGAGGAAAGGTCTAAAGATAGGGAGAGATGATGCATGTAAGCGTACTAATCTTATGGGAAAGCATACAGAGGACAGCATATGTAAAGATCCTGGGGTAAGAATTTGGCTGTAGAAGGTATAGGAAGGCCGTCAGTAGACAATGAGGTCAGGGATTGGAAGACAAATTATGCAGGGTTTTTTTTTTTAAAATACTTTAAAATCTTAACTTGTTCCGAGTAAAATAGAAGCTGTTGAGAGATGAGGGGAGAAGACGTTCCATTGTATGATGTATGTGAGGCTATCAGGATGCTTTGATGAGATGGGTAAGGGTAGAAGTTGGGATGGAAATTACTAAACGATGGCAAAACCCAAGTTGAGGTAATACAGACTTAGACCGGAATTGTACCATGGGGCTGATGAGAAGTAGTAAGGTTCTGAATATATTGTGTAGATTGTCAATAGTATTTACTGATGAATTAGAAAGGACAAGAACTTGAACTTCTGAGGTCAAGGAGGAAAGGAGGACCCAACAAAGGTGGGTGAGAAGCTGCCGGTGAGATAGGATGAGGGGAGCCAAAGGAACAGTGGTCAGGGGGTTTTGGAATCCTGCCAAATGTTACCCATAGGTTAAGAACCTTCAAGTTTCAGTGGTATGGTGTGGTATGAAGAAAAAGTCCATAGGAGCCTGCTCCATTTGGCAGGAAGTATGTTTACAATCATGAGTACACGTTTGTTTGTAATGTTAAAACTAACATCAAAGGAATGTGTAGGGCTAAAGGGTTACTGTTAGTGTGCTCAATAATTTCTGAAACGTATCTGCCAATGATTTTGTGATTTCAGGAGAAAATTAATGATGGAGCAGAGAATACTTGAATTTCTAAGAGCAATGTCCTTGCATGAGTAGGACAGAATTTTTTTTTTCCTGGTCCATGGCAGGGCTTAAACTCAGGGCCTGAGCCTTGTTCCTGAGCTGTTCTACTCAAGGCTAGCCACAGTACCACTTCCAGTTTTCTGATGGTTATTTGTGGATAAGAGGCTCACAGACTTTACTGCCTGGGCTGGCTTTGAACCATGATCCTCAGATCTCAGCCTCCTGAGTAGTTAGGCCTGAGCCACCTGCACCCATCAGGGTATAACTTCTGTAAGACAATGGAAAAGTTAGACTTGAGGTAAGTCCTGAAATTGATACTGAAAAGGAGATACACATTTAGATGGGAGAGTAGAATTCATGAGAGGTGCTGAAGTTCTCTTCAGATTGCATATAGGCATCAGAATCTGTGTGGGGCATGATTCAGATTTTGTGTGCCATGTATTTGTATTTCCTCTGGTGCTTTTTATCAACTCATTTGTAATGAGTCCTAAAAAAGCCTGGGGAGTGGCTGGTATAAAACTATGTACTGCAAGTTTCTTTCAGGAAATTAGTGTTTTGTTATAAAGTCTACTTTGTACATGTTTGGAGGCTTCTAAAAATTAGGACTATCTGGGAATTTTTTGTCTTTAATCTAAAGGGTAGAAATCCTGAGAGTTTCATCAGAATGATTTCAGTGTTAAGTAAAAGAAAACCAACTTAGAGACACAGAGATGGAGCTAATTGCCAAATCTGAAAAACAGGTCTTTGTGGGATTCTCATTTATATAAAATTTAGTTTGGAAATTCAGTTTTTGTATATTTGTGTATACACATTGAAACTCACCACTTTCAAAATGTCTCTTATGCATTTTAAATTGGAAACAAGCACAAAAAATACATGAAATATTATGGTAAAAATGGGAGCTCTGCTTAACTTGTGACCAGTGTCATCTTTGTCACTTGACACCTGAAGATTATGTTGCAGACATCACAGTTAGAATGCACCAATTTCATCTTATAACTTTTGCTTTTGATTTATGAAATATTATAAAGCTGTATCTCTTTTATAGTATTTTATATTGTGAGTGTCTTAAGATACCCATATTCCAAAAGTGGTTTGAGAACATTATTGCCACTCTTGGTGTTTCCAGTTGTCTGCCTTCATGCTACTGCTCTTTCTTTGTCTCAATTTTTACTTGTACTTGGTCACTCCAGATTGGAAAAAAAACAGTTAATCAGCCTACGAAATATATAAAATTTCTATGGAACAGTAAGAAAAGAGTGAACAAGTTAGGAGGAAAATGAGCAAAAAAAATCTGAGTTACAATTTCATCCATGATGAATTGTGAATTAGCCAATAAACAGGAAGACATGTTCATCATTAATCAGCAGGAAAATGCAAATTAAGGGCACAGTTAAATACCATCTTATATCCTAAAATTAGGATGGTGGCCTTACAAAGTATTGGAGAGTATGTGGATCAATATGAATCACTGTTTGTGAGATTATAAATTGGGAAACACTTTTGGGGACATAAAAGTCGGTGCAATGCTGAAGAATTGAACACATTCATTCCTTAAACTTCTGCACATGTGGAGACACGTATCAGAACTTTTATCACATAAATGGTTACAGTAGCCAAACAATGTAAAAATGAGATACTTTTGACAAGAGAATGAATAAATTGTGGTACATTTATACAACATAACAGGATTACTTTGCAGTGAAAATGAATGAGCATCTGCATGCAACAACATGGATGCATCTTTGAAACATAATATTAAATGAAAACATAAAATCCTATGAGACACGCACTGTGTGATACCACTTGTATGGTTTTCCAGACAAGCAAAATGGGACTATAAATAAGTGGTACACTTTGAAAACCATAATGGCGATAAATGTAAAATACAGGGTTGTATTTGTGGATAGTGGAGGAAAAGAGAGGGGCCAGCATGGAGACGAGGAGGAAAAAGTCATAGAACAGTACCAGTAACAACATTCAGTTCTAGAGTTGGGTGACACGTACCTAAATGCTCATCTTATTACTGTGCTTTGAATTATGTTGAACATCTTCCAAGTAATTGTTGTATGTAGAAATTAGTATGTTAAACAAAAAGGCATATTCTGAAGTCACAGTTTAGGAGACATGTCATCACTGTTTCCTACTGTCCTGTGTCACTGCAACTCCTAAGAAGACCATATATTTTATTAGAGGCTTCTTGTTTGAAAGCCCCTATTTCATTTAGCCTGAGTGTACATTTATCATCTGATAAGTCACCTGATAAGTTGGATGAATAACTAAAGTAATGGTTTGAGAAAATAGTCCAAAAGTTTTCTTAGAAAATATTTGAGGTAGTGTTTCTTTGGAAAAGACCTAATTCCTCGTATTTTCATAAAGGAGCTTTGGAACCCGTGGAGCAACTGACTAAGATAACAGACCTATTGAGAGTAGACTTAAGAAAAGCAATAACCTAAGGCTTCACAATTCATATGCATGCACTTCCAAATTGACATTGACTTGTATATTAAGAAACATATCAATATTCTGTGTAAGTTGTAATAAAGCACTTGAGGCTAAAGTGTGGCTTGTGAGGGAGGAAGTGATTTTCTGATTTTTATTTATTTATCTTTTGGCTGGTCCTAGGGCTTGAACTAAGGGCCTGGATACTGTCCCTGAGCCTCTTTGTGCTCAAGGCTAGTGCTCTACCACTTGAGCCACAGTGCCACTTCCAGCTTTTTCTGAATAGTTGTTGATTGGAGATAAGAGTCTCATAGACTTTCCTGCCTGGGCTGACTTTGAACTGCAATTCTCAGATTTCAACCTCCTAAGTAGCTAGGATTACAGGTGTGAGCCATCTGTGCCTGGCTCTGATTTTAATTAGAAGAAATAAACTTTAGCTCTTTCTATAGGACATGTATCTTCTCATTCTTGATAGTTACACATAGAGACATAACATTCATTAGTTTTCTCTCCAAAGAGAAGATGGTTTGATTTTAACTGGACGATGAACACTTGCCTGGGAGAGGAGAGTTGGCTTTAGAATTGGCTCTCCCATCGTATAACTGCATTTTCATTGAATCCTTGCACAATTTTCTCTGCATCTGTTTCCTTATCAGACAAAGTCACTGAGCCAAATGGCTTATAGAGACTAGCTTTGAAGGACCTTAATATTTTTATAGCTATTTGATAGCAAATTTTATGTCTTAAATTGTTCTTATGTGTTCTATTAATAAAGCCACAGGTAATGAGAATTAGTAGAAAATAGATGATGCTGTGTCAGTTTATATTCAATATACAAACTGAGTTCTCTTTTCCTTTCCTTCGTCACAGGTGTAGTGCTTCTTCAGGTGTGCTTCAGGAAGAAAGTGCCTGCTTTTCCTATTGTATCTCTGCAGGTTCATGCCAGCCCAGAACAGAGAATCAGGTCAGTTTTAGAAATTTATTATTATTTTTAATCTGTTGGAAAAGGAGCTAGAGTTAGCCATATGATTGTCTTTGCTGTATTATTGAGTAGTACCAAATCTTCTGAACTGTGTTTCTAAAATCCTAGGTTTCAGTCCTGGTTTAGCACTGGTGGCTGGGTAAACTTTGACAGCTTTTAATTTTATGCACAGAAAAACTAAATTGATATAAATTACCTTCAGTTGCAATTCTGGCTTTACACCATTGATTGCTTTTATTGTAGGTACCTGCCAAGGATGTTTTTTAAGCATCCTTTTCTTTGTCTTTTTTTCCTGGAAAAATCTTCAGATGTTCCTTGAGGTATGATGTGTTAACCCATTACACATTGAAAATGCCATAACTTGTAAGTGTATTTGGTGCTTCTGATCTATTGAACTTTATAGCTTAGCCACACAGTACAAACCACACTCATGATCTCATGGTGGGCAAGGAGCTGTGACTTGCCACCTCTGAAAGGGTGTTGTCTTACCTAGGAGAAGATAAAAAGGCAAAGCAAACATTTTAATAAACTGGTTTTATGCCATCATAAAGACACAAAAGTCATATAAGTCAAACCATCACAAATTGGAGGCCATCTGTGTTTTTCCCTCCCTCCCTCCCTCCCTCCCAACCTCCCTCCTCCCTTCCCCCCTTCCCTTCCCTTCCCTTCCCTTCTCTTCCCTTCCCTTCCCTTCCCTTCCTTCCTTCCTTCCTCCCCCCCCCCTTTTTCTTTGTGCCGATACTGGGGCTTAGAACTTTTTTTTGCCTTTTTAATTTCCCCTCAGGGCTGGTGGTCTATCACTTGAGCCACATCTCCAATTGTGATATTTTGGTGACTTATTGGAGATAAGAATCTCTTGGCTTTGTTTTCCTAGAAAGGCTTTGAATTAAGATCTTCAGACCTCAGCCTTCTGAGTAGCTAGGATTATAGACTGGAACTACTCTCAGTAGTTCTACTCCTAGTGTTTGGAACTTTTTAATCTGTTGTAGTTACTGTGAGTGACCAGTTGAAGTAGTGAGTTGTGTGGCAAAGCATTGGAGAGTACTCTGCATACCCAGATGCCTTAATTTTATTTTCATCTTGTGGTTATTAGAAAGCTTTTGTGTGTATGTGGGGGGGGGGTTTGTGGGGCTTGAACTCTGGGCCTGGGCGCTGTCCCTCACTTTTCAGCTCAAGGAGAGCACTTTACCACTTGAGCCACAGCACCACTTCCAGTTTTCGGAGTGGTTTATTGGAGATAAGAGTCTCTTGGCCTTTACTTCCGGAGCTAGCCTTGAACCATGGTCCTCAGATCTCAGCCTCCTGAGTAGGTAGGATTACAGGTGTGAGCCAGCAGTGCCCAGCGGAATGCTTATTTTTTTTTGTGGATTATTCTTCAATAACGTTCTTCAGCTGTGGAGAGGATACCTTTTTGATAGTTTTTTAACAGATCAACACAAGTTAGTGTAACAAAGAAAGGGCCAGGGAGTGTTCAGGAAAGCTGTGTAGCTATAATGTGATGAGAACCCAGGGCCAGGTTTCCCTGCCCCTCAGCAAAGGGCTCTCCCATCTGCCCAGGTCCCTCTCTGTTGCTCTGGGGACTGTCTGTCTTCATGTTTCCTTTCTTTGTGATGGGACCCGTAGTGGTTACCACTTCCCAGGCTTTGTGTGTTTTGCATTTAGACTGCCAAATAAAGGCCTAACTGTACCATCTCAGATTTCTCAGAACAGACTGATTCCTAGACAAATCAAGGGTTAAGGCAGGGTGGATTGAAAACTTTGCATGGGGTCATTGTTTCAAAGTCTGCTTTCTGAAAAGGATGTGACTTATCCCTACTAAATATGGGTGGTTAATAATTAGCGTGCCAGTATTCCTTCAGATGATTAGTTATGATTAAAATCTGAGCTAAGCCACTCATGGTGGCTAATGCCTATAATTCCAGTTAGATCAAGAGGATGTGGTTTAAGGCCAGCCTGAACAAAAAGTTAGCAAGACCCTATCTCAACAAACAAGCAGGACATGGTAGTATACTCTTATCATCCTAGTTATGTGGATGGTATAATTGGAAGATTGTGGGCCTGGCCTGGGGAAAAATATGAGAGTCTTACCTGATAATAACTGAAGAAGTAAAGGAGGGGAAGGAGGTGTGGCTCAAGCAGTGGAGAAACTGTTCAGCAAGCTTGAGACCCGCATGAGTGTCAAATCCCATAGAGTCAAAGGGAGAAAAAGTTGAGCTGGAGCTATATTTCTCAAATTCTGTGCACTTGAATCTTGAGGACAAATATCTTAAAAGCATGAACATAAACTCAGCAGAAGTATTAGAATTGGAGGGCAGTATTTTATGGGTTTCAGGGAAAAAAAATAAGAAATTGTGTTAGACTGTGATTAGAAGAGGGAAGAAGATGATCGAATATATGTTTATAAAATAACAGCATTACAAGGAATGGATAAAGCTGGCCAAAGACAAACCTTTTTTTTTTTGATTTGACTTTTTGCAAAAACCTGAATGTAGGAGAGAATGTCATTAAATTTAGTCACTGCTCAGCAGCTGTAAAATGTCATCTTGAATAAATCACTTTTTCTCTTCAGTTTATTCCAATTCTGCCATTTGCTTCTTATCCATTCAATGACCTTAGCTCCTGCTATCTTTTAAAAACTGTAGTCTTTATTATCTATGTCACCTACGTGGGTATCAAACTCCTGGTTCACATGCCTTTCATTGCCTTAGTCTTCTGAGTAGCTGGAAGACAGATGTGCCCTGCTTTACTACCATCTTAAAATGAGCTCATGATAGTGGTAGCTCTGAGAGTTGTGTTCCAACAATTCCTCGCATATCATCCTCATTATCAAATTTTTAAAATCATGTAACCTAATTTTAGAGTCACAGCTCAGTAAAAATCTGTGATCCTAAGATTTTCTGACATGGATTATTATCTTTTTTTCTGAGTAAAGATCTTTAGACATTTATTTGAGCCTTTACAGGGCCTAGTTTTGATGTTGTTGATAAGTTATTTATTTAGGGTTGCCAGGGGTCAAAACCAGGCTTTGTGAATATCAAGCAAATGCTCTTCCGTTGAGCTATAACCCACAAGACAAAAACTATTTCAAACTAAATATGTGTATTAGTTATATATTGCTATATGAATTGATTTGTTAAGCCTGTTGTAAGAAAACTATGGCATAAATAAGAATTTGTTGCCTTAATACATGTGCTACATTGCTGGACATGTGAAATGAAGGTATTGGCCAGGCTGCCTTCTTCTGAGGTCTGTGGTGAAATAAGCTATTTCAGACTTCTTGTTAACCATGGCTCTTCACATTATCTTCTGTCTCTGTTCAGATTTCCTAGATGTACTGGATTAGAGCCTATCCTAACAATTTCTTTTTAACTTTCTGTAGCACTTAATGTTTTCAAGTAAAGTCACATTTTGAGATGCTAAGAGTTAGGGAATACAGTTTAAACTATAGCACCACATTATACATTACTCCACAATTTAATGGACAAACATTAATTTTTGATTGATTCATTTTTTTTATTGATTAAGAATCTGAGTGTAACTCAAGGTCTGTTAGAAAGTTACATTGAACACATAAGCTAGGGCTGTGGTCTGATTTGAAAGTTCAGCAGGAGGATCTGCTTCTGTTCCTCATAGAAGGTCATTGACAGCCTTTAGTTCTTCATTGTCTGTTGGGTCAAGGGCCACCGTTCCTTGTGCAGGGTGTTTGCAAGAAGCCAACCCTGTTGCCTTGCTGTGTGAGTGTCTTTTACAGAACAGCTCACAACCTGGAAACATCTTCTATATCACAGGGTAGCAAGAGATGGTGAGCAGGATGAAAGGTACTGCTTTTGTAATCCTGGAAGTGACATACTGTTACTTTTGTCATATTCTGTTTGTTAGGAGTGAGACACTGGTCCAAACCTCCAAGGAGGGTGTGTGTTAGCTTATTTGGACTTTGCCAGAAAACCAGCAGACATCCAGGTACAGAGAACAAAGAAACGTTTATTGCCAGGAAAGGAGCAGGCAAAACCCTTCTCACAAGGGAGAAGTGAGAAGTAGTGGCTATTGTGTGAGGCGACCTTTATAACCTAGGGGGTTTAGGAGAGGCTAGAAGGGGCTAGAAGGCAGAGACCCTGCTGTGGATGTGTGGGCCACTGTCCATACATCCAAATAGTAGATAAGGGGCCCTGCAGCTGCCCAGACCTGAAGGTCACTCCAAGGGGCTCTTGTTGCCTTATATGGTGGTAGCTGCCCCAGAGAAGTGCCATCCCAACGTAAAGGGGGTTGGAAGTTGATTATTTACTGCCTTTACTAAATGGACCTAGGTTGCCTAGGAAGGGAGCATGCTAAGCTGTGGAGCGGGGAAGGAATATGCTCAGCTGTGGGAAGCGAGCTCACTGAGCTCATTGGGCTAACTGTGTGAGCACCAGGAGGTGGGAGCAGTGGTAGACATCTTCTTTGAAGTGTGTGAAGGAGGACATACACAAAGTGCACAATTTTTAAAATATTATTCATATTAAACTTAGTTTCTCTGTTGAAGAGGTAGGAAGAGAGGGAGATAAGATAAAGGATTTATTAAAGCAATTGATATGCTCTATTACAGAGACTAAGAAGTCTTATAGGCCATCTGTAAGTTGGAGAAGTAGAGAAGCTGGTGGCTCAGCAACAAGGTCAAAGGGCTCAGAATCAGAGAAAGGCTGAAGGCTGAAGGCTTGAGGAGGGTTCTGTGAGTCATGACTCTCCTCCACTCGTGAGACTAAAGGCTGAGAAACTGAAGTTCTGATGTTCCAGAGCAGTGAAGAAGGATTTGGGAATTGCATTCTTATTCTTAAACAAATGATAGTGTAGAAGCCAAAAAACTTTAATTTGAGCCAAGAGATTTGTTGGTAATTTACCTTATTCTTATTATGAAAACTGCGGAAACTGTATAAATTTTTTATAGGCTTTAGAGTCAAAGAGGAAAATACTATTTACAAAAACCATCACTGAGCTGGACATGGTATATACCTATAAATCTCAACACTGTAGATTGGGGCAGGAAGAATACCTGGTTTGAGACCCTGGGAGACACTGTTACAAACAAATGAACATTGCAGAAAACCTAGAAAGAAATAAAAGCTCATAATTTGAAAGTGTTGGACAATGTAATTTATACAGAAAGAAGACAGGAAGTGGCAAAGATCTTAAACATAAGCTTTCAGGATATTATGATAATTTTTCATATGTATTTGGGAGAGTGCCCTCACAAAGCCTTGCTTAGAATCATACTTTGAAAGTGCAGATTCATTGTTTTTGACTGACTGAATTTTATGTCTGTGTGTATACACATACACATACACACTTGGGGTGAACCTAGGACTTCATATTTAAACAAGTGCTCTGTCAAGTAGCTAATATTCTCAGTGGCGCGCGCGTGCGCGTGCACGCGCGCGCATGTGTGTGTGTGTGTGTGTGTGTGTGTGTGTCAGGGGAGGAGAGAGAGAGAGAGAGAGAGAGAGAAAGAGAGAACATAAGCCCTGGGATCAGGGCATTGTCCCTGAGTTTTTTTGCTGGCTAAAACCCTGCCATTTGAGCCACGCCCCAACTTCCACCTTTTTGGGGGTTAAATGGAGATAAGAGTCTCAGACTTTCCTGCCCAGGTTGGCTTTGAACCACAACCCTCAGATCTCAGCCTCCTGGGTAGCTAGGATTATACGTGTGAGCCACCAGAGCCTGGCTTCTTAGTTCTTTCTAAATTTTTTAACTTAAAAAAAATAATAAGACAGTCTCACCAAGATGCCCATGCTGGCCTATATCTCTGTACACTCAGTAGGTCTTGAACTTGTGATCCTCCATAGCAGAGCATGGAGCGTCCAGCCTGGCTTACTGGCCAGTGATACCAGGCTTTGCTTGAATGTGAATGATTTTTGTGAATATGTCTGTCTATATGCTGAATTAGTAGAAAGATGGGAGTTAATTACCTGATTTTAAAGCATCCTGAAATAAAGATTCTTTTACAATTTACTTTTTTAACCAAATCATTTTATTTTCTTATAAAAATTAAGAGATTTGTAATAGTGCAAGAAATGTTTCTAAAAGCCTCAGAAATGAAGGTTTTGTAATCACCCCTGAACCACTCATGGTTCAAAATTCAGCCTTCTTGAGATCAGATTTAAGATTTGGACTGTTTAAAAAAAAAAATCTTCCTTAGAAAAAGTCAAAGCCCAATAAAATAAATATCAGGAAATGGATACTTAAAAGGGTTGAGGTAAGGTCAAAGGGTGAGGGGAATGAAGAGAAGTGAAGAGAATGCAGTCAGGAATTCAATGTATATCCTACAAAATTAAGAAAAGTGAGTAAAGGGGTGAGTGGAGAGGGATGGGTGAGAATGTTGGAAGGGGTGACATTGGTCAAGATGCACTGTATTCATAAACTGCTTTGTTAAATGGCAGGTCCTTTGTATACCTGCTAAAAGACAATCAAATCAAAATCGTTACCTTCTTCCAACATTAGTAGATAATCCTAATTCTTTGCAGTGTTTTGAGATTGATCATTCAAGAATGAGATTTTATTTTGTATGAACAAGGGTCATTGGAAGAAAGTCTTCACAATGTTTTCGGAAAGTAGCTTACTCTGCCTGGTCTTACTCTGCATTTAGACTGTGTGGGAGATTAAACTTTTTATTTAGGATTATCTTTATCTCCTCTGTGTTTCTTTGGCTTTCATTGACTGTAGCTGCTAAAGAATAGCCTTGTTTAAAGAATTTTATAATGTCACAGATAAATTTAAAATCCACCTACTTTATCTGAATAATAGCTAATGATAATAAAAAAACAATATTAATAGAAGCTACCATCTATTTTTCCTAGGTTTTAAAAATGTACTTTACATCATTTATTCTTCCTATCAACTCGGTGAGATAAATTGTGATAGGTGTACCCTGATTTATATTATTAAGAACAGCAGAAGATGCTCAAGCTCATCGGATTAGGAAGGAAGCCAGGATTGAAATGTGCGATCTGGCCCCAGGGCTTTCAGTTCTGGTTTGAGCACAAGAAAAGGCTTTGTTTACTTACTCCTTTACCCCCAAAAAAGTAAGAAGTATTTTCTTTTTCTTGCTACTGTAGTTGACTTTTGTTTTTGAGGCAATAAATGAAATGTTCATCATATTAAACTTGTTTCAAATGTTTTTCTCCTATTGCTGAGAAAAGTAAGAAAATGGCACAGGAAGGAAGTATTTTAAACCCAAGGACTTGTTCTCTCTCCTTTGACCCTGTGTAAGGTTAACATCCTGTTTTGAGGGAGATTCTATTGATTTGTAATTGAACCTCAGGCTTTTCTATGTCCTAAACATATCCTTGTTGTCTAGTATATTAGTTTCCTTTGGAAGTTTGAAATCTAAAGTTTTTAAAGAATTTTCTTTTTATATTTGAGATGGCGTCTCACTGTATAGTACACATGGACCTTATCTCTTGATCCTTCTGTGTTAGCCTCTCAAGTTCTAGAATTATAGGGATGTAATACTATGCCTAGTTTTGGAAAGTTGACTTGAAAATAGTTATCCTGATGACAAATAGTACAGAATTCAAAAAACATATAGCTAGGCTTCCAGAGGACTGTTTTTAGCTGTCCACTTTTCTGGTTCTTTTTCTAGAGTTAGCTGATTTTTTTGAGATATGAATAGTGTATTTTTCTGCCTGGGCTGGCCTTAAACTGTGATCCTCCAAATCACAGCCTCCTGAGTAGCTAGAATTAGAGGGGTCCTGCCTTTCTTCTTGTTTCCATGAAATAGCTTGCTTAGCTTTCTTATCAGTGTTCAGTGGTCAGTTGTGGTTAGTTATGTTCAGCTAGCCAGCAGCCCTCTGGGTAATTACCCTAGTGAGTTCCATGGTCTCATGTTCTGAATGGGTGTTCAGAACCATCCAGTAAACTTTTCTCAGAAGAGCTCAGTTATATATTCACAGTAAATTTCCCTCCCTCCCTCCCTTCCTCCCTTCCTCCCTCCCTTCCTCCCTCCCTCCCTCCCTCCCTCCCTTCTGTCCTTCCTTCCTTTGCTACTTTCCTTTTGCTAGAATTGGGATTTGAACTCATGGCCTTGAGCTTACTACCATTTGAGCCATGCCTCTAGCCCTCACAAATGAGTTTCATTTTCAGTGGGGTAAGGGCAGGTTCTCTAAGAAGGTATGAGGAAGAGAATACATATCTAATATGGTATAATGGATGGAAAAGTTGAGAAACTTGTCATGAAAACACAAGTGTGGTAATTCAGTTCCAGACTGGAATACATAGTAATATTGTGGCTGAAAAAAAGATACTTTACAAAGGGAGAGGTGGGGAGAGGAGAATCATGCCACTGCCTCAGCCTCCCAAGTGCTTGGATTACAGATATGAACCACTGCACCTTGTTTGCTTTTTGAAGAGAATATAAATCAGTATTTATGGAGAAACTTACATTTTCTTTCTTTCTTTCTGGAGTCTGCCCAAGTGAGGTTGGAAAATATTCTTAGTCATTGGTGTCATGAGACACAAGCAAAACATTTCCCCAGGGAATTAGAATAGGAACAGGAAGAAGTTACTGTTTGTCTAAGGTTAGCATGGGTGAACAATTAAGGGAGATTTCTTTCAGGGAGTGAAAAAGCACTGGCAACTAGTTCTGGGAAAGAAGGTGGTTGAATGTACATGACCCCAAGGCATGCCATTATCAGAGTCCTTTAGTAAATGGGGAGAGGATTGGGCCCTCTAGAGTCAAATGTCTACTCTGTTTGGCTGCAAGGTTCAATGAATGAAGAAGCACTGTTAGATTCTCTGCACTGACCTTAGCAGGCATAAGAACCTAAGTCAGCTAAGCCACCATTGAAGAACCAAGGAGACCATTTGTAAGCGTGATGTAATGTTTTCTGTGGAAGTGTACATAGGATTTTAAGAGTTTTATATTTTGAAGGACAAATTTGGAGTAATGAGACCTTGTATTTTGGCTCTTCTCTTTTTTTCTTTATGACTGTAGGTCATGCTAGTGGGAAGAGATTGAGAATCAGATCTTGGGTTGAATTCCTTTTCCTACAAATACTAGCTAAATAACAGTTCAGGTACCTTGAGCCTCTGACTGCTTCCTGAGATGATAATGTATGGAAGGACTTTGGAGAAGTCTCCATCTGCTGGGCACTAGGCTAATATCTTAGCTACACAACTTTTCTTTTCTTTTTTCTTTACTTTTCACCTCCCTCCCTCCTTCCTTCCCTCCCTCCCTCCTTCCATCCCTCCCTCCCTCCCTCCCTCCCTTTTCTTTTTTTTTGGGGGGGTCCAGTCATGGGGCCTGAACTCTGGGCCTGGGCGCTGTCCCTCAGCTCTTCAGCTCAAGGCTAGCGCTCTACCACTTGAGCCACTTCCGGCTTTTTTCTTTGCGTTTATGTGGTGCTGAGGAATTGAACCCAGGGCCTCATGCATGCAAGGCAAGTGCTCTACCACTGAGCCACCTTCCCAGCCCCCTCCTTTCCTTTCCTGTCCTGTTCTTTCCTGCCATTTTCCCTTTCCTGTCCTTTTCCTTTTCCCTTCTCCTTTCCCTTTTGCCTTTCCTTTCCTTTCCCTTTTTCTTTTTCAGTTGTAGGACTTGAACTCAGGGCCCTGGCACTGTTCCTGAGCTCTTCTGCTTGAGGTTAGTATGCTACCACTCTGAGCCACAGCACCACTTCCAGTTTTCTAGTGGTTTATTGGAAATAAGAGTCTCATGGACTTTCCTGCCCTGGCAACTTTGAACCTCAATTCTCAGATTTCAGCCTCTTAAGTAGCTGGGATTACAGGTGTGAGCCACTGGCACTCAGCCAGTTTTAAATCTCTTTAATCTCTTCATGAAAAGGAGATGGATGGTGTCTACTTCATTTGATTGTTATTAGGACTAAAGAGATAGTTCATATCAGTGCTGAGTGAGTATTGTGAATGAGCCTAGAAGGTGGTAGCTACTTGGGATGAATTAGTATCTTGGGAGAGGTTAAATAGTAAAATACATGTGAAATCCCTTTGTAAAGATTAAATTTTATATAAAACCTTAGCTGATGCTTAGGAAATAAAACATGGATGTAAATCCTTGTATTTAGGTCTATTCAGTCTAAATTGTAGGAGTCTGCAATACTGGTGTCCTAAGAGGCTAGAAAATAACATTTTAGAGACCATCTTTTTAAGAAAATTGAATAGTTAAGTAAAAAAAACGTAATTACTTAAAACTCTATGTATAAAAAATAATTCTTTCATTCCTTCAGGTGTGTATATTAGCATCAGTGTGTTTATCTATGTGAATATATTTATAGCCCAAATCCTTTTCCTTTTGATGTAGCTTAGAGGAATTTGTTATATTTATAAATGTTTTTATAAAAACAAAATAAGCTGTCACAGGTTTTACAGTTTGACAGTAAGAAGAATAGTATCTAGCTCATAGGATTAGAATCATTCTCTTATACAACTGCAGTTTTTATTTTTCATGTTTTGGGACATAGTGTATTGAACCAGCTGCAGAGTATCGTTAACGTGTCACAGATGGTAAGAACTTAATTATATATCTGATTATCTTTTCTCCTGTAGGGGAGGCAAAATTTCACGTCCATCTTCTTCATAGGGTAGTGATAGGCTGGAGGATAAATTGATACATGACAGATTGATAGCAGGAAAGCATACAAACTCATTGTTACATGTTGATCAGTTTTTTTGGTCTCTGTAACAAATACCTAAGAGAACTTAAAAAGGGCAGATTCTGTTGGCTTAGTATTTTTGAAGTTTCAGTCCATGATGGGCTTGGTGAGGCAAAATACCATGGCAGAAGGTGTAATGGAACAAAATTATTCACCTCAAGCTGCCAGGAAGCAGACAGAGAGAAAAGGAAGGCAAGAAGGGACCAGGGCAAAGGTAAGATAGCCTGGTAAGACATACCCTCAGTGTCGTACTTCCAACAGTGCCACCAGTTAGGGAGTAAACCTTCCACGTATGAGCCTTTGGGACACATTTTGTATTAAGTCCATAACAGGTTTGTTACATGGCTCAAAAGCCCTCAGAAAGTAGTAAAGACTAAAGCAGTTAGAGTAGAATATTTACATAATGAATTGGGTGTACAAAGAATGTGACTAGTCAAACAGACTTACTTGGGCAGAGGTTAAGTGGAGAGGTGGTCAGGAAGGGAAGAGTAAGGTCTAGAGGTTCGTTTGCACAGATTTCCTTGGCCTTAGCTGTTTATTCCTGATGATAAGAAAGCTGTTTTCCTTTTAGTAGAGAGGCCATCTTTCATCTGGGAATTTCTTTCCATGTTTAAGAATCAGCACAAAAGTCAAAGTATATTGTACTTACTGTTTTTCAAGTGCTTTTTTTTTTTCAAGTGCTTTTGAATGGCAGATTTCAGGTGAGTTATTTTTAACTCTGTCATTCCAAAATTTGAAGATGGTTTCCCCCTAAAGAGCCAGAAAAAATTGACTTTGAATTCTCCAAGATCTCTTAGTATTTTCCCCTGCTGAACAGAAGATAAGCCACAAAAACTCATTTGGGGCTGTCTTTTAATTCTTTAAGTACCATGTGTGAAGAGTAAATTAAAAAGCTTTATTGCATGAAAAATTGTATGCTTTTTTCTATTACCTATATATTTTCAGGCTTAAACCTACAGAAATCCAAACGATAGCCTATCTTTTATAAATCTTTCTCTTTCTTTCCATATATGTTATTTCAAGGTATAAGGACAAATATTTGTTATTTGTCATAAAAGTACTAAATAGATGAGATTTAAAATTTTTTTGTGTGTGGAGAAAGGAGTTCATGCTTCAAGTGATTATTTCTTTTAAGATTATTATCCTGCTGGGTGTTAGTGGCTCACGCTTGGAATCCTAGCTACTCAGGAGGCTGAGATCTGAGGATCCTGGTTCAAATTCAGCCCAGGCAGGAAAGTCTGTGAATTTGTCTTCAATTAATAACCAAAAAGCTGGAAGTGAAGCTATGGCCAAGTGGTAGAACAGATTGCTAGCCTTGAGCAAAAAAGCCCAGGGACAGTACTCAGGCCCTGAGTTCAGTTCCCAGTACCGACACACACACACACACACACACACACACACACACACACACACACACACACACACACACACACACACACACACACACACACACACACACACACACACACACACACACACACACACACACACACACACACACACACACACACACACACACACACACACACACGCACGTACCAAAACACATACACACGCACACACACACGCACGCACACACACACACACACACACACTTTTCTTTTCCTTTGTATATTGGAAAAGACCTGTAACTTTTTTTTTATCCTGAGTATTAAATTTTTTAGTAAGACTATATATTTTGTCATCTGTTTTATATTGGTGTGAGATGCCAAGGGAATATTTATATTCATAAAATATTTGATGTGTTGCTATTGTGCAGCTTTGAGTTCATAATTAAAAACTACTAAAACCTATTACTGATACATGTGTTGTATGAATACATTGTTATATGTAGTTAGATTATGATTCCTTGAACTAAGAAATTGAATACCAGGCTAGGTGTTTGTGGCTCATGCCTATAATTCTAGCCACTCAGGAGACTGAGATTTTGGCATCACAGTTCAAAAGCCAGTCCAGGGCCGGGCGCTGGTGGCTCACGCCTGTAATCCTAGCTACTCAGGAGGCTGAGATCTGAGGATCGCGGTTCAAAGCCAGCCCGGGCAGGAGCGACTGTGAGACTCCTATCTCCAATAAACCACCAGAAAAGCGGAAGTGGCGCTGTAGCTCAAGTGGTAGAGCGCTCGCCTTGAGCTGAAGAGCTGAGGGACAGCGCCCAGGCCCAGAGTTCAAGCCCCACGGCCGACAAAAAAAAAAAAAAAAAAGCCAGTCCAGGGAGCAAAGTCTGTAAGACTCTTTTTTTTTTTTTTTTTTTTGGTTGGTCGTGGTGTTTGAACTCTGGGCCTGGGCACTGTCCCTGTGCTCTTCAGCTCAAGGCGAGCGCTCTACCTCTTGAGCCACAGCGCAACTTCCGGTTTTCTAGTTGTTTATTGGAGATAAGAGTCTCATGGACTTTTCTGCCTGGGCTGGCTTTGAACTCTGATCCTCAGATCTCAGTCTCCTGAGTAGCTAGGATTACAGGCATGAGCCACTGGCGCCCGGATTGTAAGACTCTTATCTCCAATTAAATCACAGAAAAAACCAGAAGTGGGCTTTGGCTTAAGTGGTACACGTGCTAGCGTTGAGCAAAAACAGCTCTGGGACAGTGCCCAGGCCCTGAATTCAAGCCCCATGAGTGACAAAAGAAAAAAAAATAGGAAAGAAAGAAAAAGGAAAAGAAAACAAAGAAAAAATTAAAAACCTATAGAATGAAAGTAATAGAATCAATTCCATGTTTGCTTATATTTTTCAGCACTTCATTAAGGGCATTGTTCGCAAGTACTTGTAATTTTTGATAAAATGTCATAGTATAATGAAGATACAAAGAAATAATTTTTCTTTAGGTATGTTCAGTTTACTCTTCCATTAGGAATGATTGAGAGAGAATTCTCAAAATGTTGAGCTTTTAGAGAACTGAATTATGAAATCCTAGGCCTTCCACATTTCCTTTCTTTCCCTACTTTTCAGTTTTCTGCCTTTCCATTTCCCTTTTCTTTCCTTTGTTTCCCTTCCAATTTTTCTGCCTTTCCCTTCTTTTCTTCCCTTTTTTGTTACCTCCTCTTCCCTCTCATTCTTACTCCTTGCTATTTTTGTAGAAAGAACTATTGTTGATTGAACTCTGGTTGCTTTAATTTACCATATGGTCCAAGAACGCTCCAGTAGTTTCATGACTAAATCTCTGTGCAGTATCTTTTGTGTATTTGTTCTTCAAGAGCCAAGGTAAACTATTTGATCAGTGTTGAAGTTTGTAAATGGGATCTAGTGGATTCTTTCCTATTTACATGTAGGAATAAGTAAGAAATTCAGAGAGGAGCATGGTCTGATTTCATTGGAAACAGGACTGGGTAGCAGTGTATGTAGAAGAGAAGGACTTAGGACCAAGAGTAGAGAAACTGAATGTTAAAGATTGTAGCAGTAAGTCAAATGAGAGATGCTAATTAGTTCCTGGGGGGTAATTTAGTGTGTTTAGAGAAAATAAAAGATGTATAAACAATATTTCCTTAGGATATTACTTGTTTGGGTGTGGGAGTTGAGGTAAAAGGTGGAAAGGAAGTGAAACCATTGGGTAATCTAGGTTAACTGCTAGTTTTCTAGCTGGATGATTTGTTAGAAGTGGCCCTTTTCAGCTATAGAGTAATTATAGAAAAAAGAATAGATTTTAGGGAGAAAAGTAATATATTAGTTTCTGAACATAGTTGACTCTTTTTCATAAATTCAGTCTTGCAGAAGAATCACAAAATTAATAAGAACATCAATGCCGCTATATCTGCTGTTAGCATTTTGTCTCAGTTGTATTATTATTCACTTTATGTACAAACGTTTTTATATTCATAAATATGTGTGGATGTTTTTTCTTGATTATAACCATAGCTTTTGTCCTAAATTTTTCCCTGTAGATTTTAGGAATATGAATAATTTTTTAGTTTAACAGGCAAAACACCTCAATTGGTATACTTTATACTGTTATAATACTTTTTATTTAACCTACTAGCTATTTTCTAGTTTGTTATCAACTGACTACCTATCCTTTTTAGCAATCTTCTTTCCCGTTCGTACACCAGTTAGAGGATGTAATATCTTTTTTTTTTTTTTTTCTTTATTTTAGTTGGCCATGGGGCTTGAACTCTGGGCTGGGCACTGTCCCTGAGCTCTTCAAGTCAAGGCGAGCACTCAATCACTTGAGCCACAGCGTCACTTCTGGTTTTCTGGTGGTTAATTGGAGTTAAGAGTCTCAGTGACTTTCTTGCTGGGTTAGCTTTGAACTGTGATCCTCAGATCTCAGCCTCCTGAGTAGGTAGGATCACAGGCATGAGCCACCAGCGTCCGGCTGATATGACAGCTTTTTACTGTCCTTTAATCTGGAATAGTTCTTCACACTCTTTGTCATTTTTTTTTTTTTGGTCCGGTCGTGGGGCCTGAACTCTGGGCCTGGGCCTGAACTCTTTAGCTCAAGGCTAGCACTCTACCACTTGAGCCACAGCGCCACTTCCGGCTTTTTTCTTTTTGCTTATGTGGTGCTGAGGAATTGAACCCAGGGCCTCAGGCATGCAAGGCAAGTGCTCTACCACTGAGCCACCTTCCCAGCCCTGTCATTTTTTTTTTTTTTTAAGAGACATTTTGAAAGTATATGGTCCTCTTTCCTTTAAACACATGTTTCTCATTGTTATTCCTTTAAACACATGTTTCTCATTGTTAGTTTTTCTGATGTTTTCTTCTGGTAAGGTTTCAAGTTCTACATTTCTGGACAGAATATTACATAAAGAATATGACTTTCTTAACATATGACTTTGGAAAGTTGCATGATGTTCTGCCTCTCATTTGAAATGTACATTTTGAACATCTAGTTCATTGTTTCATTTCTTCACTGTGTAGTTATTGCATTTCCTTTGGAACTAATAAGCGAGGCATTTCAAGACAAAATATACTGCCCTTAAAATACTTCATCTCCTATATGGTGTATCCATGGATGACACCTGTGTGAATCAGTCTTTACTATTATGGTTGTAAAATGATCATCTTTTTGCCTTCTCAGCCAACTCCCTCCACATTTACTAGTTGCTAATTATTCAACATTCTTTTATTTATTTGTATATGTTTTATTTGTTTTTGGTATGAACTCAAGGTTTTCTGTTTATCCCCTAATAGTTAACAGTTGGTTACCGTCCTTCAATGTTTTGGTGCTCACATTGCTCCAGATCTCATGGGTGGGACTTTCATCATACTGGCTCCTGTGCCTTCTATGTGCCTCCATCACTTTAGTTTTGAGCACGTCATTATTTTCATCCTTTCTCACAAGGTTCTTTTTATGCTTTTCTTGCCCAGCACTTGGAGTCAGTAATTTCTCCTCTAAGAGCCGTAGTTCCTTCTTGACGATTGGTATTAGAAACAAGGATCTGCATGGCTGCTGTATATCTTTGCTTCTGAGCCCATTCATGGAACAGAGTTAGAAAATACATGTGCTTGTAACATGTACCTATACATTCGTATATAGATATATATGATTTTTGTGTCTGTTCATGCATAGCACATACATGTATATCAAATATCTTTTTTCATACATACATATAGTATTTGTTGTTGTTGGTTGTGGGGCTTGAACTCAAGGCCTGGGCGCTGTCTCTGAGCCTCTCTTTGTGTTCAAGGCTAGCTTTCTACCACTTGAACCACAGTGCTACTTTGAATTTTTGAGTGGTTAATTGGAGTCTCACAGGGACTTTTCTGCCCAGGTTGGCTTTGAACCATGATCCTTACATCTCAGTGTCCTGAGTAGCTAGGATTACACGTATGAACCATTGGTGCCTTACTTCATTTATAGTTTATACATGCTTTTATATACATATATGTATGACTTGTATCAGCATGCCTGTGATATAAGGATGTATTGTGAATATGTTTGTGTTTTTTTAATACAAATTCACTTTAATACCTTCAATCCTTCCCTTTTCTATAGTGAGAATACGGTTCTGTTCAAGAACACCATTTTAACTTATTTATGTTATATAAATATCATCCAAAATAGTTTAGGAATTCTTTCATCTTTATCACTGAAGCCAGAACCTCAAAATAATACCCTAACAGGCAGCCTCTGTATTGTCTGTATTGTCAAGCTCTTGATTTTTTTGCCATTCTAAAAGGCTAAGAAATGAGTGTGATAAAAGTTTATCCAATTCATGTGTGAGAAACTTCTTATGCAATAATATTTGCTAATAAAAATATTTATTCTCAAAAACAATATATATGTATATAGAGGAAGATGACTTCATATGATTTTTTGTTTTCTTAGGAATTTTAGACTTTAGTCATGAATTTCTTTGTATACTAGTAGTTCTTTGTAATATATATTGCAGTTATTTTCTCATTTGTCTTTTGACATTACTTATGGTGGTTTTGCCATTCAAAGTTATTTTTATGTAGTCATATGTATTAATGATTCCTATTATTACTCTGACATTTTTGAATAATAGAAAACAAAGGATTTGCTGTGTTTAGTAGGAATGAGGTAGTTATTTGTACTACAAAAATTCTAGGTGCTTTATCACCACTCTTCTGTAGTTTTGTATTTCAAATTTGAACAAAAATCTGTCATTTCATTTATAGAATATACAAGTTTTTTCATTTTATTTTTACTTTTTCATTTATTTGAGGGGCTTGAAACCTGGGCCTGGGCGCTGTCCCTCAACTCTACAACAGTGCACTACCATTTGAGCCACAGTGCCTCTTCCAGCTTTTGGTAGTTTATTGGATATAAGAGTCTCACGGACTTTCCTGCTCGGGCTGGCTTTGATTCATGATCCTCAGATCTCAGCCTCTTGAGTAGCTAGGATTACAAATATGAGCCACCGGTGACCAGTTTATTTTTAACTTTTTTTTTTTTTTTGGGTCCAGTCGTGGGGCCTGAACTCTGGGCCTGGGCGCTGTCCCTCAGCTCTTCAGCTCAAGACTAGCGCTCTACCACTTGAGCCACAGCGCCACTTCCGGCTTTTTATTTTTTGCTTATGTGGTGTCGAGGAATCGAACCCAGGGCCTCATGCTTGCAAGGCAAGCATTCTACCACTGAGCCACCTTCCCAGCCCCCTATTTTTAATTTTTTATTAGAGAAGATTTCACACATCTTTATAACGAACATTTGTGTACCCTATCACCTACCTTTGGTAATTGTCAATTCTTTTAACATGTAGTATTGAATAACCTGGATTATAGGTTTTCAATAGTAGTAAGTAATCTTTGTAAAGAAGAAAGCTTTTTAATGGCAATATATTTTTATAAATAACAAAGCTTTATAATAACAATACATTTTTATAAAAAAGCTTTATAATAACAGTAAAAAATTTTAAAAAAGCTTGCTCTAGCCTTATAGGCTTTCACTTTCAGGTTTTTGGCTTCTTTTCACTGGCTTTGGCAACCATCTGAGTTCTTAAAGCTTCTGGAACTCCCTCATCCCACAAGTCCGAAGTCTATAGAAAAGAGATAGAAGGGTAACATACCAAAGACTAATTATGTTTCTACAAATTAGCAAATAATTCATAGACTTGATAAAACTGCTGCATTCAGTTATAGCTTTCATTTCAGGTCATTATAAATGAGATTACTTTGGCTTTTCTTTTACCCCTGTTTAGTATTATTAGAGTAGAAGCAGCAAACCCATTTTATTAATGAGTCTGGGAAGATAGTATACTGTTTTGCTAGACAAAATCTAAATGTACACAGAAAATATTAAAAAATTTGAATTTTCCCAATGCAGTTTTATACTCTGTTTTAAACTACAATATTGCCTTCATTTGCTAGGTTCTATAGAAATTACTTTATTAATTCATACATTAAATTTCAGTTTATCAAGTGTCCCTGATTAATTTGAAAGAATTACTAGAAATCACAAAAGCTCTGGGTTGTCTTCTTTTTATTTTATTTTTGTTTGGAACGTATTCAAGCTATTCTAAGTAGTATTTTAATTGGATTTTCCCTACTACCTAAGGAGTAGGCTTATCACTACCAGCCTCTTGCTGGTACCAGGGGTTGATAGTGATAATCTGAGCTGAAGTATTCTTCTGAAAAGCCTTCACCTGAGAAGGCAAGAAGGAAAATATATATCTGATGGTATGCATAATTTACTTAAGTCACGTGTGGATTTGGCTTTTTCCTTTATTGAGACTTGCGGTGGTGATGATCATAACTAGACAGACGTGGATGGAGAGGACTGGGATAAATCATCAAGGCCTGTTGCTGCTTGGGTCTCTGTGCATGACTTTTCTTGTAGCCATCTCTTGTGAACTGCCTTAGTGGACTGAATGTGACTTGTTTTTTGACCTGTTGTTTTCATGTCTGTTTTCTGAAATTACAGCCTTTCCACAAAAAGATGGTTTTCTTCTAGCTAGCCAGACTGATAATAAAGCATGAACTCCTTATAATTAATACTTGCCCTTAAATATATGACAAGGCTCTAGTTTTGTGGTTAGGAACATCAGCTGTAATTTCAGGGTTAGTTTATTATGAAACAGAGGTTCTTTATTAGTTTGTGGAAAATAGTAGCATTCATGATTAGAAAGCAGCATGGTAAGTAATTGGTTTTGCACCTCTTGCCAATGCCAGTGCTTAAGACACATTGTTTGGGTATGTGTTTTTTCTATAATTAGATCTCTCCTCCCTTCTTCCCCAGTTCCTGTTAGTTCAGATTTGCACACTAAAAAGTTTCTACACTTAGGAGATTCTATGAGTTTGAGGTGTTTTGTTTTTTGTTTTCTTTTTATTCTGCAGTTTTCATTGTTAACATTTTTTTCACTTGAGAGCTGCATTTTTAAACTGTTGTAAAGAGATGTGGAAATAGAAGTAGAATAAAAATAGATACTGAAGGCCTCAAGCTTCAATGTGCTTGGCTTTTGTTTCTACAGAGTTTTGCAAGTTTCACTTGGATTGAATGCCTAACTTGTTCCATCAAAGCAGATATCCTCTGGGTTCATTTATAGGCTTCTTTAACATGGGTAGGGAGGGGAATGTTTTATTTTCATGTTGGCATATACTTTGAAGATAGGGCTCTTCCCAGTTCGTGTGGATTTGAAAGCTTGGTTGCAATAAGCCTTCGATCTTAATTGAATTCTGTTTCAAAAATAATACTTAAATTTGGGATTTGAATCTTAATAACTTTATGTTTTAAATTCTAGTAAATATACATAACTAAAGATTTAAGTACATAATATTTAAGTACACAAATATTTAAGTACATAATTCACTATCATTTTATACATTCAGAATGTTTTGTGTTAATCACTTCTATTTCCAGAACTTTTTCATCATCTCAAGAAATTTTCAATGACTCACGAATTCTGTATCCGTTAGGCAGCAATTTCCTCCTCCCCTCGGGCTCGGGTAATATCTATTCTGTTTTTGTCTCTACGAGTTTGTCTTTTCTAACTATTTCATGTAAGTGAAATAATAAAATATTTGTTTTTTATACATGGCTTTTTGTACTTAGGAAGTTTTTAAGGTCATGTTATAACATGTATTAGAACCTTATTTTAGGGTAGTGTAATATTCCATTTTATATATATATATATATGTATATATATATATATATATATACATACGCACATATGTACACATACATACTTACCATATTTTGTTCAGATATTTCTCAAGAGACATTTCAGGTATATCCTGTAAAACCTGTATATCTTGTTATAAAACCTGTTGCTGAGATATTGGAACATATATATCTGGGTCTCTGTTTTTAATTCTTTTGAAAAGAGAATTGCTGAATCATACGGTAACCATGCACATGTTTTTGAGGATCCACTACACTTGTTTTTTAAAGTGACTGCAACATTTTCTTTTTTTTTTTTTAATTGTGAAAATACTGTACAGAGGGGTTACAATTACATGGGCAAGATAATGAATACATTTCTTATCAAGTATTGTAGCCTCCTCCTTTGTTTCCCTTTCCCATCCCTTTCCATCCTTCCCCCCCACACTGAATCCACCTCCCCCCCCAAAGTTGTAAAGTTCCTTTTTTAACATAACGACTTGTACATTTCATTGTTGCAATGGGTCCACCTGTATCCCTATTTAAAGCGATTTGTTTTTTCCCTTCCCCTCCACAAGTGAAAGCAGGGGTTATACCATGGGGGAGGGACATACAAATCAACAAAGAAGTAATCTTATAAATATGTTAGAAACAATTGCATGAAAGAAATAAACATTTGAATACATATCTTAGGGTTCATTTCTCTAACATCAACTTATCTGACCTTTTCTGCTTGACTCAGACGTATACTAGATATTGCAAATAAGGGAAACCATGGGACCTATGTTTCTTTGCGCCTGGCTTACTTCACTTAATATAATTTTTTCCAAGTCTTTCCATTTCTTAACAAATGGGGCAATGTCATTCTTTCTGATGGAGGCATAGAATTCCATTGTGTATATATACCACATTTTCTTGATCCATTCATCTACTGAGGGGCATCTGGGTTGGTTTCATATCTTAGCTTAGAATAATGCTACAATGAGCATAATTGTGCTGGTAGCTATAGTATGGCCTTGTTTGTGATCATTTAGGTAAATGCCCAAAAGTGGGATTGCTGGGTCATAGGGGAGCTCTATGTGGAGTCTTTTGAGGAACCTCCATACTGCTTTCCAAAGTGGTTACAACATTTTCTATCATTCCCACCTCCCTCCGTCTCCCAGAAGCACATAGAGTTCCCATGTCTCTATGTCCTGGCCATCCTTGATTTCTATGTTTGCATCCTTGTTTTGGTCAGTGGGTGCAAAGTGGTTTATTGACACTAATGTTTTCAAGTGCATACAGGCCATAAGTATAAGTCTTCTTTGGTGGAATATCTGTTCCTTTATCCATTTTTTAATTGGGTTGTTTCTTTTTCTTGTTGAGCTATAGTATTTATATCTCCAGACTATTTATCTACTATGTTGTATACTTTCCTCATTGCTTAAGTGTAGATTCCACTCTTCTCCAGAAACAATGTCTGGGCTTCCTCTTCCTTCTTTGCAAACTTGGTGTTGTTTCCTCGTATTCAGGTTGGGAGTTAGCACACTTGTCAGTATTGTCCAACAATTACACTCTCTGGTAATTAATGCCTTATTTTTCCAGTTGCCCTAGGAGTGAGGAGGGCAAAGTAGGCGCAACTGGTATTTATTGAATAAATGCAAGTATATTAGTTACCTATTAGTAGGCTTCAAGTTACCCTCAAACTTAGTAGCTTAAATAAGCAAGGACTCTGCCTCACAGTTCCTGTTGGTCAGACATTTGGGAGTGTTTTAGCTGACTGGTTCTGGCTTTGGATCTCTGAGGAGATTGTAGGTAGGATCTTGGCTGAGAGAATCTAAAGGCTTGACTGAGTCTGGGGACCCCTTCCCTTTCCCTTTCGACAATGGCTGAGTCATATAGAGTGAGTGGAGTTTGAACGAGCCTCAGCTTTTTGTCCTCTGTCTCCAGGAAGCCTATACCCTACTTGGGTGGACAAAAACATTATCAGTGTCCTTGTGACATGGACATAAGCATCCGTCAGAATAAGTGACCCCAGAGAGTGAGGAAGAAGCCATCATGCTGTCATGACCTAGCCACATTGTCACTGTGGCCATATTGTGTTTCTCAGAAACTTGTCTCCAAGTGTAACCCACAATTGTAATTACACTCTGCCTTTGAAAGGAAGAGTATCAAAGAATTTAGAGCTAACACAGAATGGAACAGGACTTGTTTCTCCCTTTGGACCTGATCAAAATAAGGCACTTTCTCTCTTTATTAACTATGTTTATCCAAGTTTCTTTTACCATTGATGGGGCTGGGAATGTGACTTAGTGATAGAGTGCTTGCTTAGCATGCATGAAGCCCTGGGTTAGAGTCCTTAGTACTACATAAACAGAAAAAGCCAGAAGTGGTGTTGTGGCTCAAGTGGTAGAGTTCTAGCCTTCAGTGAAAGGAGCTCAGGGACAGTGCCCAGCCCCTGAGGTCAAGCCACAGAACTGGCAAAAAAAAAAAAAAGTTCAACATCAGACATGTTCCACTTTTAGTCTATTGATCAGTGTCACCCCTTTCAACATTCTTGCCCATCCCTCCTCTCTCCACCTTCTTAATTTTGTAGGATGTACATTGAGTTCTTGACTGCATTCTTCTCCTCTCTTCTTTATTCATCTACCCCTTTCCCTTTGACCCCATCCTTCTCAAGAAGGCTCTGAATTTAAGCCCTGCTACTGGTATGCACACACATGCGCATGTACGCGCGCGCACACACACACACATTAATTAAGTGTAATTTTATTAAAATACTTGTTTTTTATGATATAAGGTAGCTAACCAGATTGCATATCCATTTACTCATTTAATTGAACTATTACCTAATATTTAGAACTTTTTGCCATTCTTTCCCTTAGATTCCGGAAATAAAAATGTCATCTCTTTTTTTTTTTTTTGGTTTTTGAAAAGGGAATTTTATTAGACATTGGGACATCATGTATAAGTGTGACACTAGTGAAAAATGCTAAAAATGTCATCTCTTAAGTTCTGTATTGCCTGTAAAATGAATGTGACTCAAATTTCACTATCTTTCACTTCAAATCTTTTTTTTTTTTTTTTTTTTTTTTTTTTGTATTTTTTTTTTGTCGGTCGTGGGGCTTGAACTCTGGGCCTGGGCGCTGTCCCTCAGCTCTTCAGCTCAAGGCGAGCGCTCTACCACTTGAGCTACAGCGCCACTTCCGGTTTTCTGGTGGTTTATCGGAGATAGGAGTCTCACAGTCTTTCCTGCCCGGGCTGGCTTTGAACCGTGATCCTCAGATCTCAGCCTCCTGAGTAGCTAGGATTACAGGCGTGAGCCACCAGCGCCCGGCTCACTTCAAATCTTTCACTCAAATTTCACTACCAAATTTCACTGTCTCCAATTTCACTACCAGTGCCTGGCAGTTTGCTTCTTTTATTATTTCTTTAAAAAGTTTTTTGTTCAGTGAAGTACCTGAGAAGGATTCACATCTTTACCTACTTGGCTATTTGTTGAATGAATAAGCAGCAAAATTATTTAGTCGGTGTGACTTTGGGTTTTGTTGCCTCATCTCTTCAGGGCATGGAGAGCAGAATTGTTTGAAAGGTTAGATGAATTAACTTATTTCCAGGGTCTTGGCCAGTGTCTGTACATATTAAATACTCAATATTTTATATTTTCTTTCTCCTGGCTTTTAATTTGCTTATATGTGTGTTTGCGGACAATAGAGCCATTTTAAAACATAGGAGTCATATTTAATGCTCATATTCTCTCTTATTTAGTTTTAGATAGATCATAGCTATCACATAATTTCTTAAATAGCTGAAAATAATTCTTGTCTGAGTGTTCACATTCAGATTTTACACTGCTTTTATCAGTATGTCATAACTGCTACCTTCAAAGAAGGTGATTTCTTAACTAATGAAACTCTTAAGATGAAGATTTGTTTTGAGATTTTTCAAAGACAGTGAGTAGGAGGATGTATTAAACTAGTATAAAAGTAATTCCTATACTTTTGTGTCAATTTATAATTACTGGAGAATTGTTAATTGCTCATTAAATTGTTCACTGTCAGATATAAAATTGAACAGCATTACACTTTGCAGGTACAGATAAAGTGTTGAATCTGTGAAGTCTGCTTCTGTTTTTCAATTTACTTTTTCTTCTCTCCCTACGCAATTCCTCCCTTCTACCTCTGTTCCCCTAAATATAATAGCAACTCAATTCTTTACCAGTGGAAAACATTCTGAATGTTTTATGTTTAAATTCTATATCCTCTGAGGTTTTCCATTACTGTGAAATAAATGCTCAGGTGTTTAAGAATGCAGAAGAAAAGACACTGCATATATATTCTTTCAGTTTTCTGTCAGTTTCTTAAGACCTATATATCTCAGCATTCTGGTACATGTCTAAGGTAACAAGATGTTTTTCTGAGCAGTTGTTGGAAACAGATTGTGACTTTCTGGTTACCTAAGTGTACCCATGACTGCCCCCAGTGTTCTGGAAAGCCTGCCCCGTATTGCAGAATTGACAGTGACAATGGGGCCTCCATACTTAGTGCCATGTGTTTGCACGCACAAATCTTGATCCCTTGTTTTGTAGTACTAGTTCCTGCTCTCATAGGTATTGGCCTACTGTTAAATGTGCAATATGGATGGATCATAACCCTATTACCTGTAGATTTATGTCATTTATGCTTTTTTTTTTTTTTTTTTTTTTTTTTGCCAGTTCTGGGGCTTGACTTCAGGGTCTAGGCACTGTCCCTGAGCTTATTTTGCTCAAGGCTAGAACTCTACCACTTGAGCCATAGCACCACTTCTGGCTGTTTCTGTTTATGTGGGTAACTGAGGAATTAAACCCAGGGCTTCATGCATGCTAGGCAAGCACTCTACCACTAAGCCACATTCCTAGCCCTTGACTTGCTTTTTCATTGGTTATGGAGTATACTTTTCCATATGGTCAGAATTTTGAAATCTGAGTGCATCTTTTAGTAGATACAAAAATAATAGAAATAGTTGAAAGGGCAAAGGAACATTTTCAGGCTTGTCTCATAAGAGTAGTAATTCCATTCATGAAGATTCCACCATCATTACCTAATTCACTTTCTAATGCCATCCCTTTTCGGGTCAGGATTTCAGAATATGAATTTAGAAAGCAGACAAATATTCAGAGCAGACAAGGAAGGCTGAGTGGGCCATGAAGTCTCTGCTCTCCTGCTGTGGCACATAAACAGCCATAGTCATAGTCAGCATGACTTATTTGAAAAGCAGGCAGCAGGATGAATTTGGCCTAAAACTTCCCACCTCAAGCAGAACATTAGTGACCAAATCTCTTCAGAAACATTCCCTTCAAAGATAATTCTAGGTCATCTTTGAGCCTTTGCCCTTCTATTTTATTCTTAAAATGTTTTATTTCAGTTGTTAGATCCATTTCATTTGTCAAAGCCTAGCTCAAGGCTATTATACCTAGGTTTATAAACCAGGTATCCCTTGTTTTTTT
Source organism: Dipodomys merriami (assembly GCF_024711535.1). NCBI lineage: Eukaryota > Metazoa > Chordata > Mammalia > Rodentia > Heteromyidae > Dipodomys > Dipodomys merriami. Next base: position 13,095,798 of record NW_027206512.1, read on the forward strand.
CATGTTGGTGACCAACCCTTGGTTCAGGCTTATTACCTATCCTAACAAAAGATTTCTCAGTTTGGGGGTTGTTACTCCATAGATGATTGAACTGAAGAACATTTAACAGATTAGCAAAACAGACTTTTTCTTAATACCATGCCTGAGAACAATAGTTTAATTCAATTCTGTTCATTCTTTGTACCAGAAAGTTTCTAGATTTGAGCCCATACTCATGAAGTTGAACTTGAGAGCAATGAGTAGGAAACAGAGATGTCTTTAAGAGGACTACTGCTAGAGCCAAGGAACCCTGAGTTTTTTGTAGATTCTACTACTTACTAGCCTAGGCACCTAGAGCTAGTTACTTAACTTCTCTGCTGCCTTAGTCTCTTTTCTGCTGCTTTAACAGAGTAGTACCTAGGTCTGCATGGTTGGTAAAGCAGTAGGTTGTTTGACTGGTAACTCAGAGAGCATGATTCTGGCATCTGTCTGTCAAGGCTTCCAGGATGATCACAGTGTGGTGCACTGGCCTCCTATGGTAGACAGCTGAACTCATTTTTGCCAAACCACTTGTATGATAGTATGAACAGTCAGTCCATCCCTGAGGGTGGAACCTCCTGGCCTAATTTCCTCTTGAAGGCTTTGCCTCATAGCTGAAGTGGTAGAGTACAAGCCAAGCAAGCACAAGGCCCCAGTTGAACCCTAGTACTGGCCAAAATAGCCAAATAGCCAATAAATACATGAAAAGTACATAAAGGAAATGCAACTCAGATTTCATCTTACTATACTCAGAATACCATTGTCAAGAATACCAATAAATGTGAGAAAAGGAATCCTTATACACCAACAGTGACCATGTAAAATGGTGCATCCTCTATGGAAATCAGTATGAAGGTTTCTCAGAAAACTAAAACTATTATTTGACAATCCAACAGTACCACGTTTGGGCATTTATCTGAAGAACTTTTAAGTTAGGATATCATTTAGACATCTTTACAGTAACATTTATCGTAGCATTATTCACAGTAGTCAAATTATGGCAATAAGCCCAGATTATCTACAACTGATGAATGGTTGTTACTTTGTAGTGTATATTAAAATTTGTTAAGAAAATAGGTTTTAGGTGCTTTTACCCACAAGAAGATAATTTTGAGAAGGAAAGGGATATGTTAAATGACTATGTGTATCAAAACTTCATGTTTTATGGACCTTCTGCTTATACAATAAAAACAAATTAATTCTAAAGAAAAGGCTCTGCCTCTTAATATTGGTAAGCTTCAACAGGAGCTTGAGGCTATATGTAATCTGCATTATCTCTGCCTCATGTAAAATGTAGGTAGTAATAGTACCTACCCAAAAGAGTTGTGAGGATTAAGTGAGCTCTTAGAATTTGAGATTAGTATTACAAATAAATGAAAATAATATTTCAAGCATAAGAGATGGTGTTTAGTAATATTTGTTACTTTTGAATTTAAATAAATTATAATAATCTACCATTTAAAATGATAAAAATATAATTCGTAGTGAATGATATTTCCTCCTCCTGTTATTGTTCCTCCTGGTCCTCCTGTTCTTCCTCCTCCTTCTCCTTCTTCTCCTTCTTTTCCTTCTCCTCCTCCATTGCTCATTTTGCACATGCCATTTGCTGTTCTGCTGTAAACTAAGGCAATCTGAATTGTTTTAATGCCTTTCAGAAAGCCATTGTTTCACCTTAGGAGAACTGATGGCTTTCTTTCAGATTATTTCCCTCAATTTCAGTGCTTCCTAGTGATCTTTGTCATAGAGAATGTGCTATTAGTATGCACAGATATATTTGACTTCGTTAGATCATCTAGTAGGCCGTGTTAATTACTTTTAAAATCTGACTGTGGAGCTTGGCATCATGGCAAGTAAGACAGACAAGAGGATCCTAAGTTCAAATCTAGCCTGAGTTACACAGTAAGACCCTGTCTCAGAACAAACAAGCAAACAAAAATAAATAAGAAAACCTCTGACCATTATTAACTAAGGCTTGCCTCTGCATGAGACCCTGTTGTCCTATTATGGTACCCTAATCTTCAGCACCATAAAGTAAAATAATAAAAATCTGACCATACCATATTCTAATCCTGTCTTCAGTTTTTTTATCTTACCATAAGATACTTTTTTTTTTTTGCCAGTTCTGGGGCCTGAACTCTGGGCCTGGGCACTGACCCTCAGCTCTTCAGCTCAAGGCTAGCACATTACCACTTGAGCCACAGTGCCACTTACGGCTTTTTCTGCTTATGTAGTGCTGAGGACTCGAACCCAGGGCCTCATGCATGCAAGGCAAGCAGTCTACCACTGAGCCACCTTCCCAGCCCCTAATTTTTTAATAGAAGAAAAAATTTTCAATAATATGTATATACATGCCTACATGTTTTTAGTCAAGTAAGCAAATTTGTATTGATATTAAAGTCATGTGATATAGAAAAAAGAAAAATGACAGCCATGTGCTGGTATTTACCCCTGTAATCCTAGCTACTCAGCAGGCTGAGAATCCTGGATTGAAGCCAGCCAGGTCAGACGAATCCAAGATGCTTTTGCCTCTAATTAACCAGCAAAAAATAAAAATGAAGGTGTGGCTCATATAAGGGTGCCCCAGACTTGAGACAAAGGGCTGGTGACATGGCTCAAGAGAGAGCTGTTTGCATACCATATAAAAGGCCTTAAATTTAATCCCCAGAAAGGAATTTAGTGAGTGGGGGCATACTGGTTAAAACAATTGCTTATCCATGCTAATTAAACTCTGTAGGGTAATGTTTGCCTTGAATAAAAACCCACAATCCTCCAAAGAAATGAAAAGATAATGCAAACTGATTAATTTGAGTGAACTGCATTTCAGTTTCTTGTTTCCTAACTTCTTTGCAGAGCTTTCTTAGTCATTCAAGGTAGGAAAACAGCCACTAGGTCTATAGTTTTCTAAGTAAGGTTATAGTCTGTGTCACTGACCCCTACAAATTCATAAAATGATTTCCAGTATCTCATGCCAGGTACTTGTATCCGAAACATGAATTACCTGTCTTTCTTCTTCATAGATAATGTGAGCATTGGCCAAGGTTTTAGTGTGTGCAGGCTTTCTCCCTTGATACAGGCCTGTATGAGGCTGAGCATCCCAGCATTCGGAAGCCATGTGGACCAAAGCTGCACTTACTTTAAATTTTATATTAATTATAAAAGGTAACCATATTTTTCCCTTTGTGACCTGAGAAAAATGGGAACTTTATTGGATCAACCTAATAGAAATAATAGCCTTTGTATTTATAGTCTTTGTGATTTCAGTTGATTTTAGCAGTTGTGACTTTCTTTCAACAACATAGCTTCTTTTCCATTTCTAAATCCTTACATACATATATCCAAGAAAACCCTTATAAACTACGTGTGTGTGTGTGTGTGTGTGTGTGTGTGTGTGTGTGTGTGTGTGTGTGTGTGTGTGTGTGTGTGTGTGTGTGTGTGTGTGTGTGTGTGTGTGTGATTAATTGGAGATGAGTCTTATGGACTATCCTGTACGGGCTGGCTTAGAGCCCTAATCCTCAGCCTCCTGTGTAGCTAGGAATTACAAGCATGAGCCACCAGAGCCCCACAACAAGCTGCTTCTCCACACAAGCTACTTTTTTAAGCTTTTAATATCCAGGTGCCAAGTAAAAGGGTTTAAATGCATTCTCTCTCTAATACCAACCATAAACCTGAAAAGGAGGTATGTTATGTCAGAGCTAGGATATGAACTCATAACCTAGACTTGGAATGTTTATTAATAGTGAGACTCCATTCAAGGAGTATGATGATAGGCTTTTGCTTTTAAAGGTTGAAGTACAGATTAACCTGCTGACATTTCATATCACTACAAAGTGCTAAGGACTTCTGGATATACTTTCAGTCATGATGAAAATTTATTTTGCCATTTTTAAATAGTTTTTTCCCTCTTTTATGTGGATGTAACTAGTTTACAGAAGATGACTTACTCATTCCTGAGTGCTTTGTCTTCCAGAGCTTAACTTGAGGTAGTCTATTAATTAGCCACAATAGAAGTAATATTTTTGCTTTTTGGAGATCTCAGTCTTCTAGTTTTTTTCATGATTAATTATTAAACTTAATTTTTTGGAGTTAACAAAATACATAACTGATTTATAAGTGCTTTTATTGTTTATCCCATGGAAGAATCAAACCTTTCTCTTTTACCCGCTCATCTTTAGGCTATATTTACCATCTTTTTATTTTTAATTCTGGAGGATGATTTACAGGTCGTTGATGGGCTAAAGAGGATTGCAGACACTGTATAGAGCTCAAGTGGAATACCCTGGCAACATTTCTTGACAGCACACATATGGGAGAGTGCCAGAAAGTGTGAATGTGTGTGCTATAAACCACACCTTCAGATTTATGGCTAATCTGCAGTGTAGAATGAAGGTATTCTGAGATCACTTGAATTACAGTATTTCTTCATGTGCTGTGTCATACCTGACAAGGAAAGTACCACATTTAGGACTGTATATTCACCTTGAGATATCAATCTGCTGAGCCGTCACAGAGCAACACTGAGATGGTTTATTGACTTAATGTCGTCCAGTGAGTCAAAGATAAAATGAGTAAAACCTAGGAGGACTGGGTTTCTATTCTGATTTTCCTTTACAGTTTCATATTCCTTACCCAGAGTATTCAACATTTGTTGCCTTGCTAGTTAAGTTTTGGTTTTGTCTGCTAAAGTTCTTTTTTGTGCCCTCCAAAATTCAGCTGTTGAAACTGATGGCCTTCTTCCACATAAAGACACAGGGCTTTCCTTCTCCCCAGAGGGAATGGCAGGAGTCACCAGGAGGCTCCATCTTGGAAGCTGAGGACATCCTTCACAACTAGCCTCAGTCACAACTGCTCTGTTATTACTGTGAGACCAACCCAAATGTTTGTTTCATTTGCCAAACTCGGACCATTTCAGTGTTGAAGTCTTCTTAGGTGCTACGTTTTGTTTTATGCACCAGTGTACTCAAAATTCTTTTGTTAGGTTGCTGTTGGTATTTGTGGGAAGCCAAATCTCATTGTTATTCCCTCTGACACAAAAGCCAGGGTATATATCCAAACATCTTGGCTAATGGAGTTGAAGTTGATGAAAACTTCCAGGAAGGTGTATCCAGTTATGATACAATGTGTTTCTTTTTCTTCTGCAAAACAATTGAAACCTCAGGACCATAATAAAAACATTTTCCTCTTCACATGCCAGTCTCAAACTGTGCAGAAAATCACAGAGAAATAGTGGATGAATTTAATGTGATATTTGAAAGGCTGTGCCCATGTGTGGTAAGTGCTTTGGGTATGGCACACTTTATTGCCAATATATATCATTATTTAAAGTAACTAGGAAATGCATTTTTGTTAACTATTTGATGGTGTGGGTAGTAGCAATTGATCCATTAGTCAGATTATTGAACATAGTCTCCTTTGAGATTCAATAAAAGTCAAAGATCACTTTTCTAGAGTATATGTATATGTTCATAAATTTAGTATGAAGTTTCCAAAATTCATTTACTCCTAAGCTAAAACTGCCCTGTTTAACATTGTACATTTGAAATACTCTGTGCTGGTTTTGCTTAATTTTCTAGTCACTAATGACTCTTCAGGTGTGGCTCATAAATTAAGGAACTGGATTTTTTTTTGTGTAGTATATCCAAATAGTTTAAAGTTCATTTAAAGTTAGCTTTAAATACTGGTGGCTTCTATGTTGAACAGTGTAGACTTAAGTAAGTTCTTCCATGCCCTATGTGGACTCCCTATTTAAAAAAAAAAGTCTAAGCTGGGCACTGGGGCTCAAGCCTATAATCCAAGTTACCCAGGAGTTACTGAGATTTTAGGATTGTAGTTCGAAGCCATCCTGACCAGACAAGTCTGTAAGACTTTTATCTCCAATTAACCACCAGAAAACTAGAAGTGATGCTGTGGCTCGAAGTGGTAGAGTGCTAGCCTTGAGAGAAAAAGTTCAGAGACAGCAACTAGGCCCTGAGTTCAAGCCTCGTGGTTGACCAAAAAAAAAAAAAAAAAGTCCATGTATGGCACTTGTATACATATTCTCTGATTTTTTTTTCAGACACAATGACAGTCATTATGTCTTGTTGTGTAGTTAAATTTTAGTGCTGTCTGTAAGTATGATCTCCCTTCAGTATATAATTCAGGGAGTTTTTAGAATTTGATCTTGTTTCTTGTATAATGTAGTCTCTTCTAGAGTAGGTTTGTCTTGGGCTGCTGAGGTTGTCTAGATAATGTGAAGTGAATAACTATTGGGTGTCACATTTTGGAACCTCCAGTGTCACTTTTTTCTGCATTAGGAAAAAGTGGTAATTTCACCTTCAGAATGCATTTCCCATGCTTGTACATTATTTAGTGATAAGATAAAAAATTTGAGTGCTCTTTATAAAAATCTGATCTTACACTCCTTTTTTTTTGCTTTATGTACATGCTTGTTTTGTCATTTTAAGCATGTATTAGTTGTACAAAGGCATTTCATTGCAATATTTTTATAGTGCATACAAAGTACCCCATCAAATTAACCCCCCCATCACTTTTACCAGATTACTTTTTTCTCCATACAAGCATATGAACTACTTTGACCATATTGTATGGCCATAGTTGTCAGCGTGTTAGGATCAGCTGGGGATCCTCTTATAGCCATGCCAGAGTTCCAGCCTAGAGATTCTGTTTTGAGTGTAGTATATTCTGGCCTAAACTTCCCTTCTTTTTTTTTTTTTTTTTTTTTTTATCACCGTAGTTTTTAATGAAGAAAGTCATTTTAAATTGTAAAGGAAAAAAAATGGGAATGGGACAGCAGAAATCTTAGCAGCACAGTGGTTAAACAAATTGAAAATATTAATGCACAAACATTAAAATATTAAAGCATATATGTTTTATATAAAGTACAGTACAGAACCAGGAGTGCACTATATTGATTAGTGCTTGATAGAAGAAACGATTAGCTTTGTTCTCCTCAAAGTGTCTACACAGCTCCTCCCACAGGATTTCCCCACATGGCCAGCAAGCTTTTCTCTTAGTTATTCACAACTTGTTCCAATCTGAATCATAAACTTCCACTTACAACTATGGATATTCATTCACAAGGAAAACCGGTATTTCCGTCTCACCAATGAAGAGGAATTTTGAAAGTTTACAGTCTATTCTAGGACACCAACTTTTAGTTGAAAACTTCAGGAATGAAGATCACTGGGTGTAGCAGCGTTCAAATATATAAACAGTAAAAATAAGACATAAAACTGCTGCTACAATGTGTCCTGTTTGGGATTTAGTTCATCCAATTGATTTTTAGTACAAAACTAGAAATAACCTCTTCTTCATAACATCTATAGTTATCAATATATTTTTCTTCTTTTCAATGTGAAATAATACTCCAAGATGATCTATATACACAATGTTGTCAGTTCAAGCTGTCATATAAATATAAACGCTTTCTTAAAAAAAAGTATTTTACAGACAGATAGTGTTATATACATTGTTCTTGATCAGAGCAAAAGGAGGAAGCAAACACAAGCTTAAGTGTGGTATGGACACTGAATGGTATCTAAATGACATTTAAAAAGCTGCATAGAAAATGAGCTTCCAATTGGTAGTGTGATTTTCATTTCTATCACCTCTGAAACTTTAAGCCATTAAAAAAAAGGCACACCTCTCAACTTGATCGCTCTAAGGCGATATTCTGAAAGAATCCCTTACTTGGGACTTGGGTAGAGTTTTAATGTAACAGTTTGAAGAAGGAAAAAAAAACAACACAACAGGCAATTTGACCTCAGGGTATTAGGAAAAAAAACACAACACAACAGGCAATTTGACCTCAGGAAAAATTTTCTTTTTTTTTTTTTTTTTGTCGGTCGTGGGGCTTGAACTCTGGGCCTGGGCGCTGTCCCTCAGCTCTTCAGCTCAAGGCGAGCGCTCTACGACTAGAGCTACAGCGCCACTTCCTAAACTTCCCTTCTTGATGGCAGTGTTCCACCATGATTAAAAATCTTAGTATGGATTGATGAGTGGACCTGGGCTATTTGTGTGAAGTCTCAATTAGAGTTAACTTCAACCCCCTCTCTAGTTGTAGCCCAGACTTCAGGTCTTCAGCAAAGGAGCATCAAGGGAATAGGCCCCATTGTGCTCACAAATTTAGAATCTCTTTTCCAGAGAGTGTGTAATAGGTCAATACATGGAAAGAGAAATTAGTAAGGTTTTGTTTTTAATTTTTGTTCTCATTGCATTAACTGCTAAATTTACACCGTAAATTATTTGTAAGTAGAAATCGCTTTTGAAATTAACTTGGTTTATAGCATTACCATTATAAATTTGATTGCTATTAAAATATATTGTAGTACTGTAATGGTTTATCTAGTACTCAAGAGACTGAGGCAGGAAGATCAAGAGTTCTAGACTAGCTTGCTCTAAATAGCAATAATGTAGTATAAGCTGGCCTTGAAATTGCTAGTTAGAGCAAGCTAGTTTAGAATTCTTGATCTTCCTGCCTGTCTCTTGAGTACTGGAATTACAAGATATATAAACTACTACAGTCTTTAAACTACATTATGAGACCCTTGTCTCAAAACAACAAAAACAAATAAAAGAACCTTAACAACAGTTGGGTGCAGTGGTGTCTCAAGACTGATTTTAGCTACTTGACCGGTGGACATCAGAGAATGATGGTTTGGGCTTAGCCTGGGCAAAAAGGCATTTTTGAAACTCCATCTCAGCCACTGGCTGGGCATGGTGTTGTGTACCTGTTACCTCAGTTACTGAGCACAGTTGTGAATGTCTGTCCCCAGTGGCATGAGGAAGCACAAGTAGGAGGATTATAGTTCAGGCCAGCCCTGGGATATAGTATGATTCTACCTCAAATAATCAGGAAACAGAAAAGGAGCTAGAAGTGTGGCTTAAATAGTAGACTACCTACCAAGGAATCCCGAATACTGCCAAAAAACAACTAAAAACTATAAACTATATATTTATTATTATTATTTATGCTGGTATTAGACCTTGAACTCAGCACTTTCAGCTTTTTTAGATCAACGTTGGCATTCTACCACTTGAGGCACACCTTACTTCTGACTTTTTGCTCATTAATTGGAGTTAAGAGTTTCACAGTCAGCCTTGTCTAGCCTGCTTCAAACCACTATCCTCAGATCTCAGTCTTAAGTGTTGCCTAACAGCACTTGGCTGTGAGTTATGTTTTTAATAGAGTATGTAAAGGGGATTATATATAATTATATTAATATATTAACCTGCATACTTAAACATATTTAACATATCTTTGCAAATAAATTCAAGAAATCAGTAGTAACTAGAGAAGGGATATAGACCACTGGTTGTGGTTGATTTTGCCTTTAATATATATATATATATATATATATATAATATTATATATATATATAATTCTTGCAGTATTTTGGTCTTTAAAGCCCTAATATGTACTAAATCACCAAAATAATTTTTTTTCTTCTTTTTTTATTGTGAAAATACTGTACAGAGGGGTTACAATTACATGGGCAAGATAATGAGTACATTTCTTATCAAGCATTATAGCCTCCTCCTCCCTTCCCATCCCTTCCCATCCCCAACCTCCCCCCCCCCCCCCCCCCCCCGCACCAAGGTTATAAAGTTCGTTTTCGACATAAGGACTTGTACATCTCATTGTTGCACTGGGTCCACCTGTATCCCTATTTACACGATTTGTTTTTCCCCTTCCACCAAAGTAATTTTTAGCAACCAAAATGTTTTCTGTTTTACGTGGTGCTGAGGAATTGAACCCAGGGCCTCATGCACGCAATGCAAGCACTCTACCACTGAGCCACTTTCCCAGCCCCTTTCTATTTAGCAACTCTTTTTTTTTTTTTTTTTTTTTGGAGGGTGGTCCTGTCGTAGGCCACTTCCAGCTTTTTTCTTTTTGCTTATGTGGTGCTGAGGAATCGAACTCAGGGCCTCATGAATACAAGGTAAGCGCCACCTTCCCAGCCCGCAACCAAAATGTTTTAAAAAGTTTTATCAACATTTTAATAGAGTTTTTTTTTGTCTTTTCTTCTGCTATCTGGAAAATAGAAAGCCATCTCAGTCTGTGATGTTGAAGATCTGCTGATTTGTTGTGGATATCTTATTTAGGGGCAGATATCTGTTTTTTTCCTCCTTTAGTATTTCTCATGGCCTATTTCTGTAATCATAGCTAAATTTGTACCTTTTTAATCTTTCACAGTTCTTAGAGGAAACTCTTTTATTTCCAACTTAGTTAATGGCCTTTATGTTCTTTCAGCCTCATAAGCTGGAATTCCCTGTCTTCATCTCTTCCTTTGATCCTGGAAGACTGCCAGTTCCCAGACTGTTAATCCTCTGTTGGTGACATAACTCAACTTCTCCCACACCACTGGGCTATCCTCACTCCCACTGGCACCACCTTTGTCATTGAAGCAACATTAAAATATCTGTCCTGCACTGCATACTGTTTAGCAATACTTTCCTCATCTGCTTTTACAGACTTTTTATTCTTAATGTGGAAGGCCTCTTATGAACTACTTGGGTCTACCTTTTCCATGAAAACTCATCTCCAACGTTTTACCAAGTTTACCTTATGTTCCAACTAGACTGGAGTAGTTGGGGATCCCATCAGCATGGCTTTTGCTTTCTCTTCCACATGAATGCAGCTCATTGTCAGTGAGATGAACTTTTCTTCAGTTTCCAAATGTTAACCGCCTCTTCTATGTGTTCCCAGAGTGGCTTGTCTACTTCTGTGTTATTGTTTTTTGGAATACTTTATTTTATATCTTTTTTTTTTTTTTTTTTTTTGGGTCCGGTCGTGGGGCCTGAACTCTGGGCCTGGGTGCTGTCCCTCAGCTCTTCAGCTCAAGGCTAGCTCTCTACCACTTGAGCCACAGTGCCACTTCCGGCTTTTTTTCTTATGTGGTGCTGAGGAATCGAACCCAGGGCCTCAGGCATGCAAGGCAAGCACTCTACCACTGAGCCACCTTCCCAGCCCCTATTTTATATCTTTTAGCTTAATCATGAGCCCCCAGTAGGTAGAATGGTATTTATTTTTTATAACTATTACTTAGTAGAATATTTGGATCAAAAATATTGCTAAATGTGAGCAAGAAAGTAAAAGTTGACATGTAAAATTGTATACTCTTGCTTTGTAATTAAGCACACTAATTCAGTGTTTTAATCATTAAAGAGTTAAACTAAAGCCGGGCGCTGGTGGCTCACGCCTGTAATCCTAGCTACTCAGGAGGCTGAGATCTGAGAATCGTAGTTCAAAGCCAGCCCGGGCAGGAGAGACTGTGAGACTCCTATCTCCAATAAACCACCAGAAAACCGGAAGTGGCGCTGTAGCTCAAGTGGTAGAGCGCTCGCCTTGAGCTGAAGAGCTGAGGGACAGCGCCCAGGCCCAGAGTTCAAGCCCCACGACCGACAAAAAAAAAAAAAATAAGAGTTAAACTAAAATTTATATTTATGAATTTACTTTATATTATTTGTTACTTGGGTAATTAAAACAGAAGAAAATGTCCACCTTCATAAAAGAGATGAGATTTAAAAAATACCTTTAGATGATTTAGAAGTTTTTTTTATGTAAGTCTTTATAACAATGTTGTTTAAAGCAGAAATGATGTATGAACATAATCAGACCTTTCCTTCTTGAGAGTATTAATGTTTAAGATATATTTTATTCTTTGGATGGTTACTGATTTTCTCCACTGCATTTTCACTTGCAAACTTAAATAAATTTTGCCTTTTTCATTTCATTCAAGTATTAGGATTATGGATTGTAGTAGAAATTTACTTTAGGTTCCAAGTTTATAGTCTCTACAGGTACAGCACTAATATAGATATAAAGTTGAATCTGCCAAATTTGTTCAAATAATAGTTACCAATCTATAGGTTCTAAGTGCTCTAGAATGCCTCAACCTTTCAGATAGGAAACCTGTAGATTGAGCAATTTAAGCTCTTACTTCTTTCAGTGAACACTGTGGTAGGTGAGGCAAAGCATTTGTATTCCATTTTTCTTCTCAATGCTAGGTGAACATAATTAAAGAATAATGAAAGTAATTCTTTTAATTTTAGTTAATGAGAAGAACACCACAGTACCAAAACTCAGACTATAAGAACTGCCATATATTCTGAATTTTAGAACAAGCTACGGAAGTGTGCTCATAACTCCAGAGCACAGATCTGAGGCATTTGGCTGTCTTGCAGTGGGTGGCATGGGGTCTACCCAGGGGCCGGCAAGGTGAGGCTGCAGGAGACAGATGTGTTTTTATTGTTATTATTATTATTATTACTACTACTAAAGAAACGGGAAAAAGCAGCAGAAGAGACAGTGTGCATCACTTGATGTAGGTAACTGAGGAGACATAATCACTGAATGCAGTGCAGACACTCTCAACTTTGCCCTTTTCCTCTTCTCATTCTTGTTCAGCAGCACTGAACAGTTCTTCAGCCATGCCATGCACAAGCCCTTGAGTTTGTTGGCCTGTAAGCATGGAATTTTCGGAATTGCTAAGGTTTTTAATCTGATGTTAACTCCTTAGAGAAATAATGTACTGTGAGTACAAAAAAAACAACCCTGGGAGCAGACTATAGCAAAGCTGTCTGAAGTTTCCTTCGTAGCCGTTTTATCAAAACAGGCACAAGTTATATTTGTTTTCCTCTCCTCCACTAAAATCTAAGCTCCAAAAGGCAGCTTTAGTGGGCTTCTTTTCCCTCATCTCAATCTTCCTAAAACATTTCCTAATATATATAGTTTATTTAATAGATACTTGTTAAAAAGTAAATAGATGAACTTACATTCAGGTAGGTCTCCCTTAGGATTCCTGTATCATATACAAACTTGGAGCTCCATAGAGAAAGACATTCTCAGCCTATTTTGATCCTTACTCATATAAATAACTGTCAAAATAATGATATTTATCAGCGAAGTGAACATCAGATATTTGATATTAAAATATAATGATTACCAGGACATGATTGTATATACCTTTAACTCCGGAATTGGGTAAGCTGAAACAGAGGGAGCTCTTGATAGGCAGCTTGAGCTACATAGTGAGAACTTTACAAGTTGGGAGTGGGGGAAGTAGGGAAGTGGGAGAAAAATGAGGGAGGGGGTAACAGTGTTCCACATGTAATACACTGATTACCTTATGTATATAATTGTAACCCTTCTGTATATCACCTTAACAATAAAATTAAATTTAGTAAAAAGGGAGGGGAGAAATGGGAATAATCACTACTAGTTTTAGTATGCAAATAAATACTATTGTGGTTTTTAAATAACATTTTGAACATTGTACAGACATACACATGCAAACTTTATAAGAAATGTTTATGATTTAATTGTTAAACATTTTTCTTAAAAAAATACATTGGAAGGTTGTGGCTAATGCTGTATTTAGATCCCTTCTCATCTCCTCCTGTCCTTTCTCATTGCCCCTTACTCATTCACTTTTTTTCCTTTTCCTTTCCCTTTTTGAAAGTCTGTGTAGCCAGAATAGACTCAAACTCACAATTCACTTGCCTCAGCCTCCTGAGTGCTGGTATTATAGGCATGGAACATTAAGTTTGGTCATTGTATTTTGTATTTGGTGTGTGTGTGTGGTTCCTTGGAGATACAAAGTTCACAAACTTTCCTGTATGGGCTGGCTTAGAATCGTAGTCCTCAGATCTCAGCTTCTTGAGTAGCTAGGATTATAAACATGAGTTAACTGTGCCCAGCTTATATTTTATGTTTAAGTATTAAAGTAATGCTTTAAAAGGCATTTAGAATTATTTTATAATTGACTATTTTTTAGTACACAAAAGACAATTGCCAAAATGAAGATTTTCTTGGAGGGCGAAGGGGGTTGGAAACAAAATGTGTAGCTATGAGTCAGCCAGGACTGGTTAGCAGGAAACAGAGACCAACTCTAGCCAGTTTAATTAGAAAGGTATTTAACACACACTATTAATGACATGCAGAAGTATAGATGGGAGGAAAAGGCAAATGAAACAGATTTTAGGCTCATGGTTGAACTTCAGCGAACATCTCCTAGTTCTATACCTCAGAGATGGCCATTAATAAAGTGCTACTTTCTTTTTAAATCAGAATTGAAGTGGTGAATGGGGAGCTGAGGCCAGATCTGGCATGTTACCTGTGTATATCCCATGAACTATGAATAGTTGCTTTATTTTTCCATACTGAAAAAATCAAAAGAAAAACAATTTTGTCCTACTTAGAAATTAAGTGCAGTGTCCATATATTATTAATTGTGTACGGCTGCCTTCATCGATAGTGGCAGTGTTCCAAAGTTGCAAGAGAACTATGGCAAGCTCTGTGCTGCTTCAGGAAACCACCTTCCCTTCTGCATGCCCCACTGCTGTGTTATAAGTATTGTGGCCAGTCCAGTAGTTAGGGCACACCTGGCTACCCAGCAAAAATGTCTATCTTATTGATTGTGTGATCTCAACCTGTCAAAGCAAGTATGTTTGGTCAGCTGAACTGAAGTTGTGACAGGGTGCTGTGAAGATACAGTCAAGAAACCCCTATTGTGCTTTATAGCATCTATAATATACAGAGTTATTTACAGAAGCAGGGTAGAGCAGATGTTGAGATCTCATCCCTACCACATTATATTATACTTTGGTTATAAGAATTTGAAACATATGATTTCTTTGCTCCTTAAAATGTTTGGTTTTTCCAACCATGATTGCTCACATCTATAATCCAAACTACTGAGGCTGAAAGATTATATACAGTATTTGAGGCCAGATTGGGGAGCTTAGCATGATCCTATCTCAAAGTTAAAAAGTAAAATAAAAAAGAGCTGAGGATGTAGATCAGTGGTAGAGTGTTTGTATTTTTAAAAAAGAAAGGAAGGAAAGAAAAAGAAAGAAAGAGAAAGAAAGAAAGAAAGACAGAAAGAAAGAAAGAAAGACAGAAAGAAAGAAAGAAAAGGAAGTGGGAAAAGGAAGATTGTTTCCACAATTCAAATTCAGAAGGTTGGTTTAGCTGGAGCTAATTCCAGTCATAAGACATTGATTGCTTACTATGTGACAGTCACAGCATCTATAATCTGACGTTCCTTTCTTATCACACTATAAGACCAATGCCATTATTATCTTTATGTAACATAACTATTAAGGAAAATGATCTAGGGCACTTTGATTACCTTCTATAACATAGATAGTGAATGGAGAGACAGAATGTCCACTTAGCTCTGGAACCCTCTTAGGACCCCCTTCTACCCTTGTTAGTTTCCTGTTTGTCCCTGCAGAGCATCATTGTAGTGAGTCCAGCTAAACATTCTACGTCTCTATGAGGCCTGATATTTAAACATTCTGTCCAACTGAATTCTCATTGCCTTTAGGGAAGTATAACCTTTTGTCTTCTTTTCTTTAGTAAAAGAAAACTGATTCCGTCTTCTATTTTTTTCCATGCTGATTCATAGTTAAATGCAAAATGTCTGTATGTGTATCTAACATGAGGTATTCCAGACAAAAGCCTACAGATGTTAGTACTGTGATCATACACATTTTCCTTTAAGTAAACATATCAATTTCAAGCAGATTGTTCATAGGAAGGAATAAAACTAAGCTCTCTTTTGGTACCCTGGGTATATATGTTTATCTGAATTAGGGAAGAGAAGGGGAACAAAAAAATGGTGAGACAAAGGACAAAGGGGGAACCAATACAACAGTGATACTCACAAGACAATATGGAAATGATCTGTACAACTTGGAGGGGAGTTAGGGAGGAGGGAATGTAGGAGAAAAATGAGGGAGGGGTAACAAGTTGGACAAGAAATGTACTCACTACCTTACTTAGGTAACTGTAACCCCTCAGTACATCATCTTGACAATAAAATTAAAATTAAAAAATAAATAAAAATTTAAAAAACAAACACAAAAAACCCACCTAAACTCTCATCAACCTGATGAGTAATAGAGATTTAGTTTTTCATTCATGTATCAAAAACCAGAGAAAAACCAACTTATACAGAGGAAAGGCTTATTTTGGCTCCTAGTGTTAGGGGTTTTAGTTCATGGCCTGTTACTGTTTGGCCTGAGACTGTACGCATGGTGGGAGAGCATGGCTGAAGAACTAGGCACTGCCTTCCATTAGCGCCAGCCTGAGGACCAAGCTTGAGCACGTGGACCTTTGGGGATGTTCAAGGTCTAGTCTCTCACAGCAGAGATACTTCCATTAAAGCAGCAGATTGTGCTAATTCAGGGCAATCCAATGAGGATTCAGGAATTCATTTCCTGTGAGAATATTTTGGTGAAAAATATTTGTAATTTAGATCCGTGGTTAAATTGTCTTTGAAGTTGAAGTCTAAATATTTCTAAAGCCAGACCTTTGTGAGAAAAGTAAATAAAAGCTTAAAAAAATCAAAAAGAAGAAAACATGAAAGGGGGGAGAGGCAAAGGAAGAAGGAATGAGGGAGGAAGAAAAAGATGTAACAAAGTAAATAAAGTGGTGTACTATGTGGCCTGATCACTGTGGTGTATTGACAGATTTATAGTCTGACTATCCAAGAGAAAAAAGCCAGAACGCCCACTTTTTAGTGTGTGCTAATTATGAAGGTGTGAGTATTCCTACTTAGGTTGTTTGAAGCTATTAATATTTGGCACTGACTTTCCAAAATTTCTGAGAATTTTGCCATCAGCTTTTATGAGCTGGCAGGAATCAGTATGAGCTGGACCCAGAAGGAAAAGATAAGAACACTAGATAAGGCAAAAGAGCTTCGTATTTGTATTTATATACATATGTCAGGAAAATACATTGTATGATTTGAGTTCCTCTTTTTAATCAAGAGGATCATTTGAGGAAAATACAGTTAGTGGTTGCTGTAGATGTTAAAGGGATTTTTTTCCCCTAAGGTTGTTAATCTCATTTTCTTATCAGTGAAGAATTTACTCAAAACTTTTAAAATTACATGATACATTACTATGTTTAATCTCCAATAAGATCTCTTTTATGCATTTTTCTTTTGATGGATTCTGCTAGGAAATTATTTCCTTGATATTCTGAGTATTATTCTACATTTGAGGTATTACAGTTGGGAAAGATTTTAGCTAAAAAGAACAAGAAGCTCTCAAAGGAAAAGAAAATGTAGTCAGGTGTATATGACATTTCCCCAATGTGTCAGATGTATCTAGAGATGCTAAGAATTCCCTGCCAAGGTATTCCTCATGAGTCATATGCTTTTGTTGCCAGTCTGGTTACACCCTTGGTAGAGGATACACAAAGTAAATGTAAGGTTTGTATTTCCTTTTAACTTTTTTTGGGCAAAAATAACTTGATAATTTGGTTGGACAGTTGTGAGGAAGAACATTGCTAGGAGTAGCTACAAGATAAAATTGCCACTACTTAAAAAAAAGTTATTTCATAAACAAAGAATCAGCTTTCATTCAGTGTTGAGAGTAAGTATTAACTGAATTTGGAGATATGTTAAATTCTAATTTCAGCTTATGCCATTATCAGATCTTTTCAGTAAATTGTTTCTTCCTCTCTGAGCTTGTTTCTTCACCTGTACAGTGGAATTATACGATGCTGTGGTAGGAACTAGATTAATATATTTCTCTGAAACACATTGTATGTGGCTGCGTGGCTGTGGATCTTATGTCTGTGCTTATTGGATGAAAACTGATGCAGAGGCCGGAAACCAGAGTTCCGCAGGGACTAACTAGCAGCAGCCCTGGCTGCTGTCCCTTTAGACAAGGGCAGGAAGGCTGGTGTTTTCCACTTGGAAAGATTGGTTCCAAACCAAAGGGTGGAAAAGATTGTGTGTGACTAATTAGCATAGACAGAGAAAAAAGCTGCAAAAACCTGACTGAAATGATCTAAAGCAAGATCCATGAAGTCTGTTTGCTTTCTTCTGATGTAGAAAAGCTTGTGAAAATAGTTACACGTTCTGACACTATTCCTATCCTGGCTTCCAGCCTAAGGTCATATATCAACTATATCTTCTAGTTGTTGATGTTCACCCTATGCCAAAGACCTACCTTTCATAATGGCCATTCCTTAAGCTGAAGGTCATAATTCTGAACCACAATTCTTATTGTAGAGCCACAGAAAGAATGTGAGATCATACCACACTTGTAATGACTACAAAATTCTGAGAGTAAGTTATTCTCTTTTTGTTGAAGCCCAATTTTAGGTATTAAAAAAAATGACAGAATCATCTTTGTATGACCAAAGTGACTTTTTGTTGTTAGACAATATGGATAGACTTGTCTGAAATTCCAAGAAGATCAAACTTACTTCGTTATTATAAGCTGCACAATTTGGTTTGATGTGATTTTTTTTTTTTAAATCTTAAACTATTTCCTCTTTTCTCTCTCATGCCAGAAATTCTTCAGGGACTAAGAGAAAGTTGACTGGGGTGGCTCTTCCCTCACTATTTGCCTCAAGGATTATTATACATGCCAGGTTATCATTGCTGCCTGAGAGAGTCATCTGTTTCTCCCCAAGAGGGTAGAGAAGCCTATCTGGAATTTATTTTTGTGTGGGCTATTCTAACAAATATTTAAAATAACATTCAGTTAAATATTTATATATTTCATTTCTTTATATAATTTCATTTTTATTACTTGTTAGATAAATATTTCTTCTAAGAGAATTTTTTTTGATGTTGTGTGCATCAGTTCTCTTTTCTTGTTTTTTTTTTTTTTATTGTGAAAAATACCGTACAGAGGGGTTACAATTACATGGGCAAGATAATGAGTACATTTCTTATCAAGCATTGTAGCCTTCTCCTTTGTTTCCCCTCCCCATCCCTTCCCTTCCGTCCCTCCTCCCCCCACTGAATCCCCATACCAAAATTGTAAAGTTCCTTTTCGACATAACGACTTGTACATCTCATTGTTGCAATGGGTCCACCTGTATCCCTATTTAAACAATTTGTTTTTTCCCTTCCCCTCCACAAATTATACCAACATCAAATACAGTGAAAGCAGGGGTTATATCGTGGGGGAGGGACATACAAAGCAACAAAGAAATAATCTTATAAATGTGTTAGAAACAATCGCATGAAAGAAAAAAACATTTGAATACATATTTTAGGGTTCATTTCCCTAACATCAACTTATCTGACTAAGGGAATTTTTTTAAATGTCAGCAAAAGAAGAATAAAAAGGTTATACTGAGACATAGCTGAGAATCACTTAATGAAGAGATGCTTATATGTTCCTAATTTTAATGATTCATTAAGCATTTCATTTTAATTGTTTAACGCAAATATATTCTTAAGTAGGATAGTAATATATTGGGGTTAGCTTAACTGAATTCAGACATTGAAAAGTAATTATTCTCTTTTAAAAACTATAAATTTGATAAGGTCAGAGGACCATTCTAAAGCTGTTAGTGTTATCTTTTGTTATTAGGTATTATTGTAAAATATTTTGCATGCATGTATTTTTAGTTTCTAAAAAAAAGTGGTATTAGATTTCACCCTATTTCTTTCTTTTTTTGTGCCAGTACTGAGCTTTAACTCTGGGCCTGGCTGCTGTCCTGGAACTCTTTTGCTCAAGACAAGGGCTCTACCACTTGAGCCATAGTTCCACTTTGGGCCTTTTGTGTTTAATAGTCTCCTAGAATTGGATTTTCTGGAGCTGGCTTGGAACCTCACTCCTGAGATTTCAGCTTTCTGAGTAGCCACTAACATCCAGCTTTACCTTATTTCTTAAATCTTTACACTCATCACTGTTTTTAGGATGCATCTGTTTTATTTTGTATTTAAAATTATTTTTCATTGCCATCAGTTTTACAGGGGTCATGTCAGTGTAACAAGTCTGTTTTTCTTATAATGACTCTTGATCATAATTAACCCTCTACCATTCTCTCTCAGACTTTCCTCCTTCCCAAACCAGGTTCATCAAGTAAAACACAACTGTTTATCTTTTCTATATTTTATCTTTCCCTTTTTGCCAGTACTGGGGCTTGAACTCAAAAGCCTTACACTCACTTGGTTTGCTTGTTGTTGACTTGCACTCTTCCATTTGAACCACTCATCTAGCCATTGCATCCACTTCAAACGGATGTGAAATGTATAATTTTAAATGACTTGTGCATGATTGTATCTATATAAGCCTTATTTTGCCCTTTCATTTTCTTGGTGATAGAACCTTTCAGATAGCCTCCACGTCCCCAGAACTACAAATAACAGCATAGTGAATATGCTTGTACAAGTCCTCTGCCATGAGAGTCAGGATATTGACTTGAGAGCTAGATTGTGAATAATGTAGGCTTTAGGTCCTCTCCTACTCTGTTTTTCCACCAGTCATACATCCACATGTCCAAGGACAAAGGGCATTTTCCACCTTTGGTGGTTGCTAATCTAATGGCTATTCTGTAGCATTCCTTGCTTTAATTGCATTTCTCTGATAATTAATTCTATGAAAACATCTCCTGATTTCTTAGATCTTTTCTTTTTCTTTTCCCCCATAGGGATATGTTAGGAATATGGAGGAGAATGGAAAAGGAATAGACTAGACTCTGTTGTCAACAGGCTAGGACTGTTTATTGTCAGCGAGGGGCACAGACCTTCCTGCGGGTTTGGAGATTGTACAATGACTGGACTTGGAGCCTGGTATATTATGGGGCTTAACAAGGAAGCAGAAAATAAAAAATAGGTTATGATCTTTTGTGGGGGCCAAGGGCTGTGTCCTTGGCCAGGCCCAGAATGGAATGTTCCACTTGGGGTAAGGGGGCTTTCAGCTAAGCCAAGGTCAGAATGACCTGCCTGCAGACAAGTACTTTAGTGCACCTGGTGTTGTGCTTGACCTGGGAGAATTAGGTGTGGGAGTTAATCCTTCATATTGCTGTATTTTTCCTGTTGATTTGGTAATGTTTGATAAATTCTAAATGCTTATCATTTAGATTTAGATGCTTCAAGGATCTTTTCTCAGTATGTTTCCTTTTCAGTTGCTTCACAATATTCAGTTGGCTCAGAAAAGGCTGAGCCAAAATATTTAATTTTGATGTAATCATGCTCATTTATTTTATATATAGTAAGTGATTTAGACTTTTTGCTTCAGAAATTCTTCATTCATAAAGATGTCTGCATGGTCACAAGGCAGTGTACCATGTTGCTAAGACATGGTATGTGGGTAGGTTAGGTGCAATCAGTGATTTTCAATTAACATCACTTCAGTTTGTGGAGTTTTGGGTAAAGGGCCCCCATCTTAAGTCAAGGAGCAACTGTAATGAAATGTAACTGTCTCACGTATCTCTTCATATTTCTTTACAATAAAATTTTATTTTCTGAAATCTTGAGAGTACTCCAAATGCATATATACACTTAGACTATATTAAATGGTGTAAGTTTTTTAAAAAGTAACTGAAAGTTAAAGACATGTAAAAAACTTTAAAACTTCTTTAGGAATATATTGCTTTGGGAAAAAAAAATCTAAATACTATTTTTCTGGTAATGAAAGCTAGTGGAACTCTTGGTACTTTGGATGACTTAGATTGTACTATAAATAAACATAAGTGTATTTATAAACCAAACTCAATTAAATTGTCTTGGAATGACATAGTTTTGACCACAAAATGAGTTTGTTTTGTAAAATATAAAAAAGAAAAATCCCCACAGTGTTATCTTTGTTTCTTGAATTTAGGATTTTGCATGCCACTGTCCCCTACCTGAAAGATTTTGATCAACCCAAATTATAATTTTTGTTGAACCCCAATTATAATATATGATTTGGAGACAGCACATACATGCATCTTTTATTTTGATCAATGAATAGACTTACATGGGCTTTCTAGGGGATGGTAGGTAATGGAATGAAATTTAATTTAAACATGGGCTTTCTAGGGGATGGTAGGTAATGGAATGAAATTTAATTTATATTCTGTATATAGGCAAATTCCTTAAAACTTGTAATTTCTTTCTAAGCCATTAGATTCAAAAGTCTAGACACTTGAAACACTTAGTAAACTATATGTGTGTGATTTTTCTTTTTTGTTTTTTAGCTTTTTGGTGCCAGTGCGGGGGCTTGAACTCATGTGTGCTTCCCTGGCTGACCTGAGCTTTTGTCCTCAAAGCTAGTGGGCTATTTCTTGAGCCCCAGCTCCACTTCTGGCTCATAGACTTGCCTGCCTATGCTGGCTTTGAACCACCATCTTAAGACCTCAGCCTCCTGAGTACTAGGACACGTGTTAACCACCACACCTCCTTTATGTATGTGATTTTAACCTCTAAATTCTAAACCTGCTTAAACATACTTGATCTAAATTTCAGTTGCCACCTAACCTTTGTCCTTTTACTAGTGCTGAGAAGTTTATTATAAAACATATAAGGATGTAAGGGTCATGAGAATAATAAGCTGTACTTCAACTTCCAGTCCTGAAATAGCATGCCTTTTTTTGTTTGTTTGTTTGTTTGTTCCCCCAGAATAGTAACAGGCTTTATTATTATGTTAAAAAAATAAACCTGGCAAACAGACATTCTCTACTCTTAGCGATCTGTGCTGTTTTACTCCAAGTACTACTTAAACTTTTTAGTCATATGGCATTCCTTCCAGATGGAGGTAGGAGCTGGGTTATTTGATAAACTGGTTTGGTACTTGGCACAATTAGGTGTGCTAGAAATGAGAAATGCAACATTTAAAATACTGTCAGTATTTCAGGTGGATTTATAAAACCTACTAAATAGCTAACTGATAAGAATAGCACCTTTTCTCTCACTTGTTCCCAGAGGCCTTTTTTAAAAATAACCTACATGTGATCAAGAGTGAAGTGATGTAATTAGGACATAACTATTTATGGTAATCATTCTTACGTTGGTATGGTGGAAGGATAGAGGTGTGGTTTGTTATTGTTTAGTTCCATGTACTCCTTTGCTCCCTTTGCCTTCCTAGTTCTCATCTCTCAACTCCCCACCAGTGAGAACAGACTCTCAATCATGAGACTAGACATGTTGTGTTTCATTTGTACAAAGTCTAATGAGAAATTATAAAGGAAAAAATAATTCTCTGATAAGCCCAGTAATAATTTTTATATCTTTGATATTCATCTTAGTATCAACTTTTATATTATATATGCCTTTCTTGAAGAATGTAACATTTTCTTCTTTTAAAATTTATTGTAAAGGTGGTATACAGAGGGTTACAGTTACATAAGTAAGGTAATGAGTATATTTCTTGTTGAACAGGGTTACACCCTCCCTCGTTTTCTCCCACTTTCCCCACAAAGTTGTGAAGTTCATTTTCAACATAGTATCTTATGAGTATCCTTGTTGCATTGGTTCACCCTTTGTCCTTTGTCTTAACATTTTGTTATTCCTCTTCTTTTTTTTTTTTTTTTTTTTGGGGGGTCTGGTCGTGGGGCCTGAACTATGGGCCTGGGCGCTGTCCCTCAGCTCTTCAGCTCAAGGCTTGCGCTCTACCACTTGAGCCACAGCGCCACTTCCGGCTTTTTTCTTTTTGCTTATGTGGTGCTGAGGAATCGAACCCAGGGCCTCAGGCATGCAAGGCAAGTGTTCTACCACTGAGTCACCTTCCCAGCCCGTTGTTATTCCTCTTCTTTTCCCCAAGTCAGATAAACATATATACAAGACGCAGGGTACCAAAATTAAAAAAAAGTGACAATGGTATAAACCAAAGGAAAAAAAGAAAGGAAAAAAAGAACTTCATACCGTACACTAAAAAAAGCCCGTGTTTTCATATCTTGGGATTCATTTCAATTAGCATCATTTTATATGGTCATGTGTACATAGCTATTGAGCTATTGTGATCCTCTGCTAGAACTATCCTAGGCATATACTAATTATTACAGATGAGGGAAGCCATGGAGCCTATGTTTCTTTGGGTCTGGCTTAGTTTACTTAATATTATTTTTTCCAAGTCTTCCATTTCCTTATGAATGGGGTGATGTCATTCTTTCTGCTGAAAGCATAGATTTCCACTGTGTGTGTGTGTTTGTGTGTGTGTGTGTGTGTGTGTGTGTGTGCGTGCGCGCACGTGTGTGTGTGTATGTGAAATTTAATTTATATATATATGTGTATATATATCACATTTTCTTGATCTACTAGGTTGGTTCTGTAGCTTAGCTACTGTAAATAATGGTTCAGTGATCATACTTACTAAGCATCTTCTTTGTATCAGGTATTGTGTCAAACATTAAAAAGTTGACTGTAAAAAAACCCACATTACTAATGTGATATTAAGCATATGTACAAGAAATGATGATAGAGTTGCCTGTTTACCTACAATCCTCTGTAAGTCCTAAGATTCCTTTGTTATTCCTGAGGTCATAAGCTCAGATAGAGTTGGACTAGGTTATTAGTTATTAGCATAGCCCTGGTGGAGAGGCCTGATGTGGATACTCAACTTGTACTTTTCCAGGTGAGGAGAAGAAATGTACATGAACATATGACAACTGGATATGTGATGATGGAACTGATGTGCAGTCAGGGTGTGTGAACAGAGATTGAAGAGCTGTCAGAAAATATGAATCCAAGTTCAAGTTAGCTGCTGAGCAATTAGGACAAATCACTTATTATTTTTGAGCTACTTTATTTATTTATTTGCCAGTCCTAGGGCTTGAACTCATTGCCTGGGCACTGTTTCTCAGCTTCTTTTACAAAGTCTAAGCACTCTACCACTTGAGCCACAGCATCACTTCCAGCTTTTTCTGTTAATGTGGTACTGAGGAATCATACCCAGGGCTTCATGCATGCTAAACAAGCACTTTACCACTAATTCACATTTCCAGCCCATGAGCTACATTTTTTAAGGGAAGTTCTTGAAGATAGCATGGGGTGCTTCTTTTCTTTCATATTTTATAATTATAAAACTTATTACAAATCTATAGACAGAAGCAGGTAAACAGGCCTTAACGGTCATTTCATTCTATGATCTTTAGGATCATATTTTATTTACAAGCCAGTAATCTTCCCTAATAGAAAATGTCAGTCTTCAAAATAAAAGATTTGTTATTTGACCAGCCTAGAAAGGCTTGATGAATGGAAGAGTTTTTGCCGGAGATATGGCTTTCTTCCTTTCAAAGTACTTTCAGAAATAACTATACTTTCAGATTTATTATTATGGAAAGCTGGAAATGGAGCAAAGATAGCTTGTTTGTTTTTTACTGTTCAGACTTAAATAATCAAACCTTAGGAATATATTTAATTTGCTATAAGATAAAAACAATTGATTTTCATTACTTATGATTAAAGAGATAGTCTGAAATAGGGAGCAAAGTAAAAATGTGTCATGTAATATCTAGTGATATGTGAACAGTAAAAATTGGTAATATTTACAAATAGTGAAATCTGTTTTATTGAACAAGGCTAAGTAAAAAGTAATAATTATTCATATTTGTGACAATTTGTGATAGCATGAAACATAACAAGTTGGATATTAACCAAATCTCCATGTTCTTTCTCTCATTTGTTTCCTGTTTCTGAAATAAACCAGAATTTTCTGTTTATTGGTGCCTGACTTTGCACCGGTCTGTTTATTGGTGCCTTACTTTGCACTGGGCATGTATATGTAACATGCAAAGGGTAAAAATTGTGTTGGAGCTATACACATTCAAGCAAAAGAAAGTATCAATAAGAATATGTGCACTTTTGCCTATGTAATATTTATCCTTCCTCCCACTCTCCTTCATCTTTCTTTATTAGGAACATCTGTCTTTCCCTACCCTTCCCTGATGACCAGTTCCCTTCTCTTCCTTTTCTTTCTTGGGACTGGTAATCCAAGCTGTCCTTGAACTTCGTGAGTAGCTTAGACTAGCCTCAAACTCAGAATTCTCTTGCCTAGGCCTCTTGAGTGCTGAGATTTGAGACATGTATCACCCTACCCAGTTGGAAGTATTAAAACACATATCATATAATAGTATGATTCAGAACACTGGTTTTACTTTACATTTAATTTCTTTTTTTTTTTTTATTGTGAAAAGATTGTACAGAGGTGTTACAATTACATGGGCAAGATAATGAGTACATTTCTTATCAAGCATTGTAGCCTCCTCCTTTGTTTCCCCTTCCCATCCCTCCCACCCCCCAAATCCTCCCCGCGGATTGGGTTGGGGGGGCCGCCCCAACCAAAGTTGTAAAGTTTGTTTTCGACATAACGACTTGTACATCTCATTGTTGCAATGGGTCCACCTGTATCCCTGTTTAAACGATTTTTACATTTAATTTCTAAGATACACTAATACTGCTTCATATAGTCTTATCACTCAAATTTATGTATAAGAGTCAGTTATTTAAATATATCAGAAATTATATATTCTCTATGGGTGGACGTACCTGTAGATTTCTGCAGTGCAAACAATGATTTACTTGCTTGTTCATGTGTCCTTGTGTGCATGAATGTGAAAGTCTCCTTGCGTATGAACCGAGAAGTGGGACTGCTATTTGACATGTTATATATACATTAAATTGTACTACATCATTTCCTAGATAATGCTGTTTCATATACCCTGTTTTCAAGATATATAACCTACTTGTAATAACTACATATTTAATTTTTGATGTTGAATAGTTTTTTATTTCCTACTGCTGTTGTGACTCACCAATTTGTGTGGTCTTAGTAATTTAAACATATACAGATTTGCTATCATCCTGGTATGGAGGTCAGAAGTCCCAAGTCAGCCTTACAAGGCTAAAATCCAGATGCCAACAGCACTGCACTCCTTTGGAAGGTTTTAGAAGAGAATCTATTTTTTGCAGCTTCTAGAACCTGCTCACATTCCTGGCTCCTTAGAACATCATTTTGACCTTGCTTCTGTGGTCACACCCCTGGTCTCACTTGCAGTCTCCTCCCTTCAACTTTGTGACTATATCTGGTTCACCAAAATAATATTGAATTAATGTCATTTCAAGGTCTTTAGCTTCCTTACATGTATTTGCGGAGTCCCTGTAAGCTTAGTGTAAACTGGTGCACTTATATAGGATGTTATTCTGCCTAGTGCAAACTGCCTATGTAATTTATATTTCCTTTACTACTTTCAGAAACTTGTGGTTGTTAAGTCTGCCCTTCCCCTTCCTCAGAGTGCCCTGGTCATGCCTCCCTCAGATGGTTCTCCAGGCTCTGAGATAACTTCCACATCTGCTGTGGTCCCTCCTCCTGCCTTTCCCTATATAATCTGGCTCAACACAAGTCCCCTCCTCTTTTTTTTCTCTTTTTCCTCCCACCCCCTCTCTGCATGCCTCCATCTCCTGGGGGCCAGCAGTTTGGTCTCCCCCCAATAAACTTTTCTGCATGAACCATATGGCAGTTTCCTTTCTGTGGACCTTACAGTATTCATAGATCTTTCCCTTTTTTGTGAGATGCATTTGCTTTTATTTTTCTGTTGGGTTGTTTGCCTTTCTTTCATTGATTTGAAAGCATTCTCTTGTCCTTGTTTTTGTTTATTTTTTAAAATAGCAGCTGGGCCTGGTGGGACACGTTTGTAATTCTAGCTAATAAGGAGGCTGAGTTCTGAGGGTCAAAGCCAGCCTGGGCAGAAAAGTCCCAGATTCTTTTTTTTTTGGGTCCGGTCGTGGGGCCTGAACTCTGAGCCTGGGCGCTGTCCCTCAGCTCTTCAGCTCAAGGCTAGCGCTCTACAACTTGAGCCACAGCACCACTTCTGGCTTTTTTCTTTTTGCTTATGTGGTGCTGAGGAATCGAACCCAGGGCCTTATACATGCAAGGCAAGCACTCTACCACTGAGCCACCTTCCCAGCCCCAAGTCCCAGATTCTTATCGCCAGTTAACCACTAAAACCTAGAATTAGAGCTGTGGCTCAAGTGGAAGAGTGCTACCGTGGAACAATAAACTAAGCAAGAGTATAAGGACTTGAGTTCAAGCCCCAGCACTGGCACAAGGAAAAGGCAAAATGTATCTACTGAAAAGTGTGAATCTGTGTGAATGATGGTCCAGTTGCAAAGCTTCTGAATATACTTCATGGTGAGGGAGACCAGTCTTGGAGCTTTTGGTTGGGGAAGAGGTCCTTCCCTTGTTTTTACAAAATAATGGCAATAAGCCTTCCCCATGGTGCCACAGTAAACCCAGAATAGTGGATGTTTTTAAGCTCTGGCCTCACCTCAGGAAAACAAAGCAATTCAATTTAAATTGTATAGTGTGTCTAACTTCCATATATTGACCTTCTAAGGAAAACCCGGTTTAGGAAAAAGAGTGAATGAATGCAGCAGTGGTATTCACTGAACACTACATTGAAAATTAACCATACAACTTGTGGGTGGGGATGGGAAGGAAAAACTGGGGGAGAGGGTGGGGATGGGGTGACATTGCCCCAAAATGAATGTCCTCTTTATCTGACTTACATAACTATAACCCCTCTGTACATCGCTAGTAAAATAGCAATAAAACATATAAATGAAAAACCTTTTTAGTTACTGGGCATCCCCCACCTCACCCCCCCCCACCCCATTTTTCTTTTGTCAATGCTGGGGCTTGAACTTAGGGCCTGGCTTCTGTCCCTGAGCTTTTTTTGCTCAAGGCTAGCATTCTACCATTTGAGTCATAGCTCCACTTCTGGCTTTTTCTGTTTATATGGTGCTAAGGAATCAAACCTAGGCCTTCATGCATGCTAAGCAAGGATACTACCACTAAGCCACATTCCCAGCCCCTAATTGGGCCCCTTTTTATCACTGAGTTCCAGATGAGCCAAAGCCTAGTCAATGGACATTCCTATCAATTTTATCAAATGCTAAGTCCTTGTCTTTGACAATAGTACTTTCGTGTTGGTCTTCAAAGTTCCTCAGGCAGTTGTAGATAAACAACTATTCACTCATCTCTGAGAAATGTGAAGAGAAATACTTTTGTGGTTATATGATTAGAGACAAACACTAATCCCAGGATTCAGCAGTATGAGGTAGGAAGATCATGAGTTTAAGGCCAATTTTGACTTAATAAAGTAACATGTATTCTGATGTTGGTAAACTGCTAATTAATATACTGTGCCCTACAGTGTCTAGTACAGGATTAACATTGATCACTAGTATTATTTTAAAATTAGACCCTTTGAATAGTTATGTCCTGTCTCCCCTCCAAATAAACCTGAACGTTTAAACCTATAATTTTCATCCAATAATTTTAAACTGTTTTTTTCAAGTTTGTAATCATGAGTGTTTACGATTCTATGTATTTGAAATTAGTAGGTGTACTTTGTCATCTCTTTAAGCCTTGTTCCCTCAGTAAAAAGAAAAATTGGGAGTCAGGCATGGTTCAAGGCCAAAGTGGGCTAAACAGCTAGATCCCAAAAATAAGCAAAAGCATCCCAAAAGCCTAATCAAACAAACAGATCAACAAAAGAATTGGATTTATGTCTTCTCCAGAGACTCTCCTAATCTCAGTTATCTTTTTTGTTTATATCACTAACTGATGATGACAAAGAAATGAACAGCTTGGCTTTGAGGTTAGTTTTTCCTCACTGAGCTCCTTAATTTTTATGCACAGTATGTAAGATCTCTGGAGAAGAGATCCGTCCTTTCTGTCCTCCATGTTTTCCCACTCCCACCAGTCTAGCACAGTGCCTTCAACTCCTCAGTTCCTCAGTGTATATTTGGTAAATTTAACATGCTTAATAAATGCCATGAATTAATAATGACAAGGCTTATGAATACCTCCAACATTTCCAAGACTCAAATGATTCATAAACATAATTATCAAGTGAATATTAAACTATTATAATTGGATTAAACAAACATTGTTCCAAACAGGCTATTAACTTAAAAGTATTGTATATTAAATATAAAATTCATTTGGAACCTTCCTGGCTACTTGGTGGACTAACACCAATTTAGAGCATATAAATGTAGGCAACTTTTAACATTGAAAATTTGATAATAATTAATACTTTGAGCCATATCAACATTATTGTGTATTTGCAGGATTCTGAGGTAACTCATTTTAAGGGTGAAATTTATCTTTGAATAAATAAAGTATAAAAACTCAAAAAGCTTCATTTTATAACTGTACAGAGCCAACATTCATTTTGTCATCATTGCTCTTGTTGATATTGTTACTATTATTTTTCATTTGCAAAGCGTTACAGATATAATTGTGCCAATCTTTTGGCATTTGCCATTTTGCTTTCATCACCTTCAGCTTGTATTTGGTTCTCTAGCACCCATCCTCTGCTGTGTTAGGGTACTGGGGTACTGTCTTCCTCTTTGGGATCTTTCTTCTTAGGATGTTGTTGATTCATGAATTCCCTGTGGAAGTTCTGGCTGAATGCCTTCTGTTATGTCATCATCTGCTTACCAGCCGAGCCCAACTCTGCTAGTTATGGTTGTTTTTCCCTGTCTGCTCTTGTCTTCACTTTAATAGTTCTTAATTCTTGAATTTATACTAGTTTCCTCCAAAATCAGGTTTTAAAATGGCTGGGGTATCAAATTTCTATTAATAGAAAAGTCCTATTTTCTTTGAAGGTTGTACAATTGTATTTTAAGAAAAAAAAACATAAGAGTAAAGTTACTCTTTGTTTTTGTTTTTGTAAGAGCAAGAAGAAAGAAAGTAATGGTTCCCCTCTTTTGGCCTTTTTTGCTTTTTTTTTTTTTTTCTTTTTAAACAAAGTTTTGCGATAGAACCCAGGCTAGACTTAAACTAGTCAGGCTAGATTTAAACTAGTCGTCTCCTACCTCTGCCCATTGTGCTGGCTTTATTTTATTATTCTTGTCACCTCACTTAGCTGTTGAAAGGAATTTTAGTTTTATATGACAATTTATGTGGACCATCCATCTTTAGCAGTCTTACCTCTTCTAGCACTTAGCCCATCTATCCTAGCTCCACCTAACCCCTTCAGTTTCCTAGTTCCATTTTCATGTTTATACAATGAGTATTATGATTGTATTTATCAGTCCTCCATCTATCTTTGTCCTATTAAGTCACTTTAACTTATCATTGTCTTATGCTGGCTTTAATTTATCCATCTATATATTCATTAAAGTATGTTTCACTTACTGATTATTTGTTGGCTGTCTCTCATGCCAGATATTTATTCTCAGATATGAAGGACAAACATTTGAATCAAAATAACAATTATAGATTTGTGATAAATTCTATGATGGTGTTGAGTGTTAGGGAAAGAAAGCATTATCTATGAAAGGTGAATATAAGGAAATGCTTTCCTGAAGAGGGACTGTTGAGCTGAAATTTAAAGCATCATTAGTAATTAGCTAGACGGAGAAGGACCCCTAGGAGATGGTTCACCCTGGTGTGAAAGCAAAGCTGGGAGGCTGGTCTTGTCCAGGTGAAGATAAAGCAGAAGAATGGGATGGGAATAGGGTAAGGTCAGATAATGAAGAACCTTAGATTTTATACTTGCACTTTAAGACTATGGCAACACATTTAACTCCTCCATTTTTACAGTATATCAGATTTGGGGCAAGATGTTAAGGATTTACAGACCAGAGTCAGTTGCTAAGACATTCATAGTTGAACAAAAGATTCTGATGATTAAATAGCAAGGAATTATCTTCATTTAAGCAAATGGTTCATTTGCTTACTTTAGATCTGAGCAACTGGTTCATGTAGCTTATATTTCCTCTTAGGATGTTTAAACTTTCTGTGAAGATTACCATAGGACAAGAATAGGATACATAAATCATAAGTCTTAAAATATTAAATATTGTAATATGTAATTTTTATGATGAATTATGAAACAAGCAGGCCCAGAAGTTAGAATACCTAGAGAATGTCTAGTGTGGCTTCTTATGTGGTTTGTGACTTGATGTTTGCCTTTTAAGGCATGGTCACCATCACATACTAGGAACTAGGGATATAGACCTGAATAAGATTTGATTCCTACCATTTAAGGCAATTGTAGGTTAGTGAGAGTACATTTTTATTGGTAAGTGTATATGAAGTAGAATAACACTAATAGTTATTGTCACTTATTGCACACTTGTGCTACATTCTAATGAAGCATATTTCAAAAGTCATCTTTTTTTTTCCCCTGCAAATTGTACTATGAAGTGGGACCTAGTTCTTATTATTAATTGACAGTACTTGGGTTTCTTCTTTCTCTTTTTTTTCCTCCTCTGTTGTTTTCCTATTTGTAGCTGTTGTTTGAGATTTTTGTCTGTAGTATAAACTGGTTTTGAACTTGGAATCCTCCTGCCATAGTTTCCTCAGTGTTGGTATTCGTTATAGGCATGCGACACCAACCACAGCTTCATGTTTTCTGTATTTATTTATTTTGGCAGTATTGAATGCAGGTCTCTACCACTGAGCATCTCTATCCCTTCCTATTTTTTAATCTCATTGAGTTTTGCCCTAATTTTTATTTTTATCCTTCTGCTTACTTTATGCTCATGCTGTTCTTCTTTCTCTAGTTTCTATGGTGTAAGTGTAGATTTTTCTTCTTTAGTAAGAGAAGCATTTTAGTGTTACAGATTTCTAAGAACCATTTTGACTGCATTCCATACATTTTTGATAAGTTGTATTTTCGTTTTCTCCACTGTGTTTTAAAATGTCTCTTGGTAATTTTTTACTTTAAAGTATGTTGTTTAATATCGGAATATCTGATGCTTTTCTAACTGTCCTTCTGTTATTGACTTGAGATTCCATTGTGGTTTCAGTTTTTTTTTTTTTAAATGTATTAAGTTGTGTTTATGGCCCAGAACATGGTCTGGCTTAGGCACTGTTTCACATGAGAATGTGTGTTCTGCTGTTGACAAGAGTGCTTCAATAAATGTCAGCTTTTGATTGAATTGATTGGTAGTCCTCTTCATGTGAACCAAGTCTATTGACTTCCTCCTATCAATTACTGGTTGAGGGCTGATAAAGTTACCAACTTTGATAGTGGATTTGTTTCTTTCTCCCATTAGTTTTCATCAGTTTTTCATGTATTTTGGCATACTTATTAGATGTAGGGACATGAAGGTTTGTTAATTCTGTTTTGTTAGTCTATGACTTTGTGATAGTGTACAATAACCCTTTTTATCCCTATAAAGATTGTATTATATGAAATTGATGCAGGTACTCTGTCATTTTTTTTTATTAGAGTTACAATTGGATACATCTCCATTTCTTAACTTTTTTTTTTTTAATGTCGGTTCTGGGATTTGAACTTGGGGCTGGGCACTGCCCCTGAGCTTCTTTTGCTCCAAGCTAGTACTCTATTATTTGAGTCATAGCTCCACTTATGGTTTTTTGATAGTTTATTGGAGATAAGAGACTCACAGATTTTCCTGCCTGGGCTGGCTTTGAACTACAATCCTCAGATCTCAGCCTCCTGAGTGGCTTAAGGTTATAGGCATGAGGTGCTGGTGGCTGGCTCATCCTTTAGATTCCTTCTAATTATTAATATTTTAAGTTAACTTCTTATAAATGATGTAGGTGGCCCATTTTTGTAAATTATTCTAACAGGTTTTCTTGGATAACTTTAGGTTGTTCACATATAAAGGGATTACAGTTATAGTTGGATGAATATTTGTCAGGGTTTTAACTGTTTAACATTCCTTGCATTTTTATTGCCCCTCTCTCTTTTTTGCCTTCTAGCATTTTCATAGAGCATTTTATATTTTACATTTGAGGTGATTTTATTTGTTTTTAAATTTTTATTGTGAAGGTCATGTACAGAGGAGTTACAGTTACATAAGTAAGATAGTAAATACATTTCTTGTCAAACTTATTTCCCTCTCCCTCATTTTTCTCCCACTATCCCTCCCCCCAACTTCCCTACCCCGTTGTATAGATCATTTCCAGCATATTTCATAGAGCATTTTATATATTTTACTTTTATTTCTTTTTAGCATATAAATGGAAAATTATTTTCAAAATTTAGTGGTTGCCTTATGGTTTCTAACATAAATTTTTTGCTTATCTTTATGTACTTTTTCTAAGGTATAGTGCATGTATATTATAATAGTATTCCTAGTTTCTCCTTCCCATTCTTTGACATTGTTTGGGCATAAAGCTTATTAATAAGCGATGTATGTGTGTCAGGACAGAGGTGGGGGAGCTGATCTGAGGGCTTGAATGTAGAGCCTGATCATTCACTATCCCTTAGTTATTTTGCTCAAGGGTAGCACTCTATCACTTTAATAAGAGCTCTACTTTGGGTTTTTTGTGAGGGAAGCAGGATGTTTAGTTGGAGAGTCTCATTAACTTTTCTGCCTTGGCTAGCTTTGAAATGCAATCCTCAGATCTCTGTCTCTCTTGTAACTATTGTTACAGGTATGAGACATTGGCATCTGGTTCTTTTATATCCTTTTTATATCCTTCTTTATATTATTTGGATCAATTAATAGTTAATTGATCTATCACTGACTTTAGTTTTATTTGTTCTGCAGTGTTCTTCCTTTAAAGGAGATAAAATTTTATGATCTATGTTATTTTCCTTCTCTCTGAAGAACTTCTAATATTTCTTGGGGAGCTCTCCCAGTAAATGCTCTCAGGTTTTTATTTTCTTTGGAGGTTTTTTAGCGTTTCCTTTACTTTTGAAGGACAATTTCATTGGATATAGAATTTCAGTGAATTTGATGTCCAGTGAATTTAGTGGCATAGGCTGGTGGCGGGGGTTGGGGGGAGTGTTCTTTCCTTCTCTTCTCTTTCTCCCTTATTTTCTTCCTTTCTTTTTTCCTTTTCTGTCCCTCTTCCTTTTCCTCTTTCCCTTCCCTTCCCCCTTTATATTAATTTTCTTTTTTCTCTCTTCTTCTTTTTTCCTATCCTTTCTTCTCTTCCCCTCCCTTTCTTCTCCCTCCCCTCCCTCTCCTCCCCCTCCCCTTCCTCCTTCTCTTTCTTCTTCCTTTTTTCTTCTTCTTTCTTTCTTTTTTTTTTTTTTTTGGCTACGCTGAAAATTGAACTTAAGGCTTCCCAACGAATGCCATATCCCCATCCCTATTGTTTTTTATTTTGTTTTTGAGACAAAGTCTTAAAAATAAGTGCCTTTTTTTGGCCTTGAACTCCTTGCCCTCCTGCTTCTGCCTTCCAAGTAACTAGGATGACAGATGTACACCACTATGCTTGACTTGTTCTTCTTGTTTTTCTTCTAACACTTTAAATATTTCAGTCATTTTCTTCTTGGTCTCATGTTTTGAATGAGAAATCCATTGTAATTTTTAGGTTTGTTCCCTTGCAGGGGTGGGGAACCTTTTTATGCCAATGGCCATTTGGCAGCATGTTTATGTTGCTATGAAAAAGCTTCTAGATTTATTCACTTTCTGGCTTTGGCAGGAACAAGACCAGAGCAAATGATTTCATAGGCCTTATATAGCCTACTGGCCAGAAGTTCACTATATAAGGTAGCGGGTGGCATAGTAACTTTTTAATTTTACATTTTACATTGTTTTCCTTTTTTTTTTTTTACTCTGTAATGTTGGTGTATGGATTATAATATTTAAAAACTGATTTACTGCAGACTGAGAAGGCATCATGAGCTCTACTTGTTTCACTACTATAAGCAATTTTGAGCTGGGCCTGGAGTCCTAGCACCCTGCCTATTCAAGTTGTTGGAGGATGGTAGTTTCCCACAGGCTACATAGGAGACCCGTCTCAAAATCCAAACAAAAAAACCAAACAAGAAGTACCATTTTGTAGTACATTTTTATGATCTGTGTATTTCTACAGTTTTCTGGAAGATGTATTGGTACACGAAAGAGTAGGCATGATACTTTTCTTATCAACAATATACATCTTCATTTTTCATATTTACTTATATATAGTTTACAAATCATGTTTTTGCCTAACTGATAAATAAAATTTTATATTATTTCTATTTGCATTTTTTAATTTCTAGTGTGTTAGGCACTACTTTTACTGTGTGTAGTCTGTGTGTTCTATATAAGAGTTGCATGGATATTCAGGGTCCTAAATAGAGGGCTACAATTAGTTGCTTTGTCTTTTTCTGGTTATTTTTAGGAATAAATTTGTCCTTTGTTTCCCTTCTGAAAAGAATTTTATCATCAACTGTAATTATCCATGTGTAAATACCTATTGAAAGTTGTATAGGGCCAGAAGAGCAGAGTGAAGTTTCAGAGTGAATGGCCTGAACTAGAAGTTCAAAACCCTGATTAATTATCATTTGATTAGTTATAATTTGGTGAAACTGTAAGACTTACCTTAGTTATGCGAGCTATTTATTTCTTCCCTCTTGAAAATATGAAGTTATTTAGAAATCTATTTTTAAGTGTATCGTTGGGCCATTTCATGGCCACCAGTTACTTTACAGATATATTTTAAAGTAGAGTATTTACTTGGTCTTCTGAAATTTAAATGGAAACTATTTAAAGTCTTTAAGATGGGAAAGTTTAGAGTGGCTTTATAAGATTAGCTTAAAGAGTATTATCTGGATTTATTGCTGTTATTATCCATTGCTATTTAAATACTTCCCTATTGGCACTGTTTTCTTGTGAAAAAGATGGGGTTTAGTATTACTAAGTAGAAATCTAGGTTTAAAAAAGTATATATTATTTTTTAAAGATGCCTTAATAGTACAGGAGTTTCCTTGTTTCCATGGATGCCGATAGTATACTTTGAACAAGCTCCCCTCTATTTCCTTAATTCCTCCCACTCCCTATTTCAAATAGTGTTTGGTAGGTTCATTATGCTAGTGTGTGTGTGTGTGTGTGTGTGTGTGTGTGTGTGTGTGTGTGTGTGTGTGTGTGTGTGTGTGTGTGTGTGTGCACTCCCTATTTCAAATAGTGTTTGGTAGGTTCATTATGCTAGTGTGTGTGTGTGTGTGTGTGTGTGTGTGTGTGTGTGTGTGTGTGTGTGTGTGTGTGTGTGTGTGTGTGTGTGTGTGTGTGTGTGTGTGTGTCCTGCTTCTATTCTCTTTACCTCCATGCTCTCTTTTACCTTTCCCTACCCTGAGGAAATCTAATTCGTGTACACAGTAATCCATAATTATGTAAAACTTCTGAATAGAAGTGACATTTATTGAAGGTGAGTGGTATGCTTAGCACCTTAAAGTAATTGTGATATTTATACTTCCGGGAAAGGCCATGAAAAAATGTAAAGTTCATTATTTTCACTACAGCTGATGAATGTCATATAGTTGTGTGTGTTTTAAAACTAAAATAGATTATCTCGAAATTTAATAATTTCTTTTCATATTCTGATCATTCCTGGATGCTAAATAATCATGTTAACTAGAGTACAAGTTTCTAAGGATTTTGAAATTTAAAATAGATGCATTAGTATGATGAGCCAGCTAGTGACGCTCCTGTACCAGGACTGAAAGGACCAGATTTTCATGTAAGGTTTTTTTTTCACTCTGAGACTTTGAGTGATGTGTTCTTATGTTAGGGAGTTTTGTTAAAGATTGGAAACAATTCCTCTTACAATAGCAACAAATAGAAGCTAATTCTTAAAAGTAAACTTAAAGAAGTGAAAAAGACTCATACACAAAATTATAAAAAAAAAGGATGAAGGAAATTTATAGGTTATGTTCATGGATTGATATAATATTCAGATGTCCTTATTACTTAAAGTGATCTACAGATCCAGTAAAATCTTTATCAAAGTCTCAACGGTATTATTCTTTACCAGAAACAAACAAACAAACAAACAAAAAACCAAGCTAGGAGTGGTGCTGTGCACTTATATTCCCAGCCATGTGAGAAGCGAAGTAGCTAGCCTGAGCACCATAGGAAGACCGTGACTCTGCCTGCTTGCCTGTCTGCCTGGCTGTGTCTCTCACTATATATATATATATATATATATATATATATATATATATATATATATATATATAATGTGTGTGATATTTGTGTGTGCATACATATATATGAGTATGTTAAAATACATTTCAAAGAATGAACATGTTGGACTTCGGATAGCTTTAAATTGAACACATTTTTTTTCTTTTGGTGCTGGTCTTAGGGCATGAACTCAGGGCCTAGGCACTGTCCCTGAGGTTTTTTACTCGAGGCTAGTCCTCTACCACTTGAACCACAGTTCCACTTCTGGCTAGTTTGGTAGTTAATTGGAGATAAAAGTCTTATGAAGCCCCGCACCAGTGGCTCATACCTGTAATCTTAGCTACTCAGGAGGCTGAGTTCTGAGGATCGCCATTCGAAGCCAGTCTGAGTAAGAAAGGTCATGAGCTCTTATCTCCAATAAACTACCAGAAAACCAGAAGTGGTGCTGTGGCTCAAGTGGTAGAGCACTAGCCTTGAGCTGAAGAGCTGAGGGACATCGCCCAGGCCCTGAGTTCAAGCCCCAAGACTGACCCCCCCCCCAAAAAAAACCCCAAAAGTCTTATGAGCTTTCCTGCCCAGGTTGGCTTTGACCTGAGATCTTCAACATCTCAGTCTCCTTAGTACCTAGAATTATAGTGAACCACTGGTACCTGGCTGACTTTTATTTTGTAGCTAACTATCCTCAGCCCTTTCTTTGTGTATATACCTAAGCACTCTTTCCTGCAGCCAAATACTTGAGTCCTGTTTGCACAGTAGTTACTCAGATCAGACGGTCTAACAATAGGTCTAACAATATAACTCTAGGCAGATTGTTTCTTTTTTCCTGTCACTGGCTCTAGTGCATAAACTTAGACCTGGTACTCAAAATTCTTAAGGACAAGTATAGTTTAGAGAGCTTGGTTTTATTGTTTTAAAAAGCAACAAGATATTTAATAATTCATACTCATTGCATTAGTCTTCCATTTCTCAAATGGCATGCTAGCTTACATGATTATGCAAGAAAAACCTAAAAACCAGTCTCAGATTTGGTTTCGTTTTTACAGATTAAAAAGCAAATTGTTTTTCATCTCCTTCTCTATAGCCATGCTTTCTCAGCCTTCCTGGTTCTTTTTGTAAGACATCCTGTTTTTGTGTATGGAATTAGCTAATTTCTAGCACGGTACAAGTTGAAAAGGGCGAATGATATTTTCTGAAAGTCTTGTAGTGTTGATTCCGTATATATTTAAACTCGGTGGTTAGTTTCTCAACTGAAGCTCCCACAGGAGTGCATTTTATATTATGGTTCATTACTTACTCAAGCACTGCTGTCTAATATGCTTCTGGGCACAGTAGCTATCCTTACCATGTGAGATTCAGCATCTCCTAAGCTATTTCCTTTAGAAGCTGTTTAAGTTGTAAATGAAGTAACAAAAGGTTTCAAACTACAGTTTGAACAAGTGGTCTTTTTTGTTGTTGTTTCTATGTTTTATTTTTGACTATTTCTATGATGTATTATGATATCATTTAATTTACATAGGTTCAAACTATAACAAACATTTCATATTCAAAAGGTTTTTCTTTTAAAATTTTATTTTTTATTACATATTCAACATGTAATTAATCATCTATAAAAATTTAAATAAGGGGGGGAAAATGGGAAGGGATGGAAAGGGGAAACAGAGGAGGAGGCAACAATGCTTGATAAGAAATGTACTCATTACCTTGCCCATGTAATTGTCACCCCTCTCTATGGTATTTTCACAATAAAAAATTTTAAATAAGAAAACTTTTGAGGGTTTGTTTTTTTGTTTTGGGATGTTTTGAAGTTTGGGAAAACTTTTTTCTTCTTTATATGTATACTTAACTATTATAAGCAAATACTAGTAAGATTTTGGATCTTATTAGTTGAATTTTTTGATCTGTTAACTTAATTAGAAACATTTCATTACTTTCCCACTAATGCTTTCTATTTTATATCAATATAGTAGCATTAGTAGGAGCTTTTTAAGTTCTACAATTTGTAATTTGGCAATCAGGGGGGTTTATCTCTCCAGGGAGGTTTGGCTCTCTCTTTTCTGTTTAAAGAAGTAGACAGACTTGTCTATGTTTAGAACTGTTGATAAGCTCTTGCATGTATGCTTGACCTAGTCAAGGTAATAGCATTTTGACTCCTCATGCCTTCACATCCTCCTACAGAACTAGAAGTGTTTATCACCAATCAGCCAAGATGAACATGGTGAAGAGGATCATGGGGCGGCCGAGGCAGGAGGAGTGCAGCCCACAGGACAATGCCTTGGGACTGATGCACCTGAGGCGGCTCTTCACTGAGTTGTGCCATCCTCCTCGACACATGACTCAGAAGGAACAAGAGGAGAAGCTGTACATGATGCTGCCAGTATTTAACAGGGTAAGTCCAGGATGCCCCCCACATGCCATCTAGGATTGATGGTCCCAAAGGAAGCTAAATAATTGGTTACAGATGCAAAATGAGAATAAATTAGGTTTTTTTTTTCAAGTTAAATGTGTTCATTCATTTAAAAAAAGTATTTGCTATAATCCACACATGGTGGTGCGTGTCTAAGCCTGACACTTGAGAAACTGAAATAGGAAATTTAGACTTGAAAACCACAGAGCATCACATAGGGAGACAACACAGAAAAAAATAATTACTCCAAAGCAATATGATTTCGTGTGAAAGATGGTCAGAATTAAGTTTTTTAATATGTCTGCTTCAATTCTAACATATAAAAAGATGATTGAGCTTTTGTAAAATGCTCCTACAATGGTTGGAGAAGGGAAGATTGGAAATGACCATTTCATTTCTGTTGTCTTTTACTGATGGGCTTATTGTACCAGATAGTGCCATTGCTTGGCTCTTTGCGTACTTAAAAAAACATTCAGCATCCTTTGCTGACATATTTGCTGTGACATAGAATCTAAATAGGGATCATCTTTTAATGCATTTTGTTGAGTCTGTGTAACAAGCGTGTGGGACCTTTTAAAAAAATGCCCTTTTTTATATTGATCAAAGGTTTCTAAGTACGTAGTTTTTAAAAGTCAAGTAGTTCCACAGTCGTGTAGGAACCCTACTGCTCTTCACAACTAATTGCTGCTGCCGCAAAACCTTTTAAACAACGCATTTTTACTTGTTTCCTCATTATTCCCTTTTAATTGACTTCCTACTGAGAAATATGAGAACTCAAGGTTTGACTTTTTCTTTACAGACCTTAGCGTACATCCTTACATGCCTCATAGGCACTGCTCTTCTTGCCTTCTCTATCGTTGTGCCATTTGTGTAAACAGCACTCAGTGCCCAGTCTCCTGACTGTGGTATAAATATTACTCATGCTTGGCCTTTGCATTTATTGCTATTATATTCCACCATTACAGAACTGCTTCAGTGTCAGATTTTCTCCCCATGTCCCCTTTTGTATCACCTCCTTTTTCTCTTCTCTCTTCTTTTTTTCTTAG
This sequence comes from Dipodomys merriami, assembly GCF_024711535.1. NCBI lineage: Eukaryota > Metazoa > Chordata > Mammalia > Rodentia > Heteromyidae > Dipodomys > Dipodomys merriami. The sequence continues at coordinate 13,136,834 of NW_027206512.1, forward strand.
TTCTCTCCCTTGCCTTTCAACTACAGCTTTTTAGGCAAAGGGTACCTAAAATATGTGTTCTCATCTGTCCATTCCCATATCCCCACAGACACACACGAGTAATTCAGAACCAGTGCCCCTCATTGAGTCTGCCCCCTAAACTTTTCTTAGCTATTGTGAAAATAATCATTAATTTTTCCAAATTAGAAATGGAGACAGTCTTTTCTGGAGGCCTTCTACTCTTACTTTTGAAATTGCTTTATCCAGTTTTAGCTTAGAATAGGGCATCAAACCTGGCATGGTTGCTTACCCATTTCTATCTTGTCCTCCTTAATGCAAGATCTACTTCCTGGATGTCTAATAATCATTTCAGGTTGGCTTTTGTCATGATTTATGCTTTAATTTTACTACCTTTCTAGTCTCCATTTATCCCTAATCTGGCCATTGATTATCTTTTGTGGTTTTAAGAAGAATCCATCACATTCTTTTTTTTTCTTTTTGTTGATTTAAGGGCTTGAACGCAGGGCCTGTACACTTTCCCTGCGCACTTTCTCTTTGTGCTGATGGCTAGCGTTCTACCACTTGAGCCACAGTGCCACTTCTGGTTAATTGGAGATAAGAGTCTTCTGGGACTTTTCTGCCCAGGCTGGCTTCAAATCTTGATCCTCAGATCTCAGCCTACTGTGTAGCTAGGATTATAGGCACCTGGAACCATTACATTCTTAAAGAAGACTCCCCACCCCCACCCCCCCACTCCCTGATCCCCACAGACTCCTAAACAAATATCTGCTGTGGGGCTACAGTAATTACCTGTGTCCCTCCATTTGTTCTTACTGTGTATCTGTTCCTGTGTTTATATCATTCCCAACAGAACCTCATGATTCTTAGCTTTACAACATCAGAGGCTGCATCTCATCTCTATGCATAGTACAGCATAGGTCATCATGTACATATGACAATGTGCGTAAACAAGTAGACTGAATGAATCTGTTAAAACTAACTGAAAGATTGTAGTTGAAACCTTCAAAGGGCAGAAGACATTACTCATGCTTATAGTGCCAGGTGAGGAAAGCAGCAGTTTAGAGATAAGACTTGAAAAATATGCATGCAAAAGAGAGAAGGGAAGCTGTACAGAACAGAAGGCTCAGTGATAGAACAGAAATAATCAGGAGAGTTGGTGTTAAAGAACCGGAGAGATAAAGTTTCGCGAAAAGAATAGTCAACACTATTATGTACAATAGAGAGAGTCAGAAAGATGAGAACCAAAAAATATTCTTAACGTTTGTCAGTTAGGAAATCTCTAGATTGGATTAGCTAGAAAACAGTGGATGGGACATGAAAGGAGGCAGTGGTTTTTTATTAAACTTAGAACAGTTTGAAATAAAGTAGAACAAACAGGATAGATGAGATTGTTTTAGCCTGTTTGGTGCTGCTATATAACAAAATACTTGAGGTTAAATACTTTATAAACAAAAGAGGTTGGAAGTTACAGACAGAATCTAAGTGCTGACCTTGAAAAGCCACCCCAGGTATGTCACAGCATGATGGAAAGGCTAAAAAGGAAGGAGCTGGGGACAGAAGGAGCCAAAGTACATGTAGTTACCTCACTTGATAAAAACACTCTGTTCTAAAAACTAGTCCACTCTGATGAGATCTGATCCACTCTCAAAAAGACAGCATTAATGCATTCATGAGGGAATAGGCACTGTGACATGATTACTTTCCTTTAGATCTTGGGCTTCCACCACCTCAACAGCACCACACTGGGGAATCGATCGATGATACCCTCTTAATGATCTGGAGTAAGTAGATGGCACAAGAAACTTTAAGAAATTTAGGGATAAGGAGTTGGCCTTACACTTACTAGGCAGGTGCTGTAGATGAGCCACATCTTCAGCCCTTTTTGTTTACATTATTTTTTTGAATACTATCTCACTTTTTGCTTGGGGCCAGGCTGGACTTAATCTTTCTATTTAGGCTCTCCAAATTGCTGGGCTGGCAGGTGTATACCACACTTGCTATTGATTGAGATGAGGTCTTGCATATATTTTGACCAAACTGGCCTCAAACCATAGTCCTTCTGATATTTGCCCCTTGAGTAAGTAGGATTACAGATATGAGACTCCATACCTAATTGGAAATTTTGATAGTTTAGGATTTGTATAAAAGGAGAGAGAAAAATAGTTGAAGAAGAATTGAAGAGCTGATATCATGGAAGTAGAAAAGGGATATGCCCAGTTTATTGGGACTGAGGTTTTGCTGGACAATCAAGAGCATGGCTGAGTGGAAGGAGGAAACATTAGTTGACATGGGAGAGATGATAGAATAAGAGTATGAAGGAGGGTAAGAAAAGGTTTAAAGTAACTTAAAAGCAGACAAAACTGAACAGGATACTATTTTAAATTGTGTTTATATCAGTCAATTTTTATTGGAATTGTTTCTAGAATTTTTTTAGCATTTATTTATTTTTAAAAATTTATTGTAAAGACGATGAACAGGGGGGGTTATAATTACATAGAAATGTAATGAGTACATTTTGGAAACAAGAGGTTCTTATATGCTGTATACAGTTATTTCTATTTTTTCTGTTTTAGTTTTCTGTACCCTTTGTCTTATATATGAACTTACCTGATCTGTGGAAAGGAAAGGGAATCACAGAAACAGCAGGACAAAGGATGAACTAATACAACAATGATACTCACTAGACATAATATTGGAATTGAACTTCACAACTTGGGGGGGCTGGGTAGTGGGGTATGGTAAGCAGGAGAAAATGAGGGAGGGGCTAACAGTGTTTAAAAAGAATTGTTTTTAGAATTTTTCCAGGTTTTTTTGCTTGTTGTTTGTTGTTTTGAGAGGAGTGTGTGTGCTTACACATGTGTGTATATGTATGTGTATGTGTATGTGTGTGTGTTTGTGTACCTGAGTGCCAGTCCTGAGGCTTAAACTCAAGGCCTGAGGACTGTCCCTGAGCTTTTCGGCTCAAGGCTAGCACTCTACTACTAAGAGTCACAGCATCACTTCTGGGTTTCTGGTAGTTAATTGGAGATAATAGTCTCATGGATTTTCTTGCCTAGGCTGGCTTCAAATTGTGATCCTTGGATTTTATCCTCCTGAGTAGCTGTGAGCCATTGGTGCTCAACAACTTCTGACGTTTTATTAGAGATAAAGGTCTATGAACTTTCCTTCCTGGGCTGGCTTTGAACCAAGAATCTCTCAGATCTTAGCTTCCTAAGCCGCTAGGATTACAGAAGTGAGCCACCAGCACCTAGCTTCCAGTAGTTGTACAAATGAGTTATTTACCATTCAAAGAGCACTATATGAATACAATGAATCTTGGTCAATGTAACCTCTGACCTCATTCTCCCTATCTCTTATAGTTGCTATTCTGTTTAGTTTTTAATCTTTTCTTAAAAAGTGTCATGAGTCCAGTGCTGCTGGCTCATGCCTGTAATCCTAGCTACTCAGGAGGCTGAGATCTGAGGATCTCGGTTCAAAGCCAGCCTGGGCAGGAAATTCCATGAGACTCTTATTTTGAGTAAACCACCAGAAAACTGGAAGTGGCGCTGTGGCTCAAGTGGTAGAACGCTAGCCTTTAGCTGAAATGCTGAGGGATAGTGCCCAGGCCCAGGGTTCAAGCCCCATGACCAACCCCCCTCCAAAAAAAAAGTGTCATTATGTATTGTTACGTACTGTGTAATTTCGATGATTCCTTTCTCTTCAACTTAAAAACACCTAAAAATTAATACGTTTAGAAAAGTTAAGAGAATTGTTTTCAAATTTTTATTATGATAAAACCCAAAGCCTCCTTCATGGAGGCAAGCAGTCTACCACAGAATTGTTCTCCTGGCCCTGTTCTCAGCTTTTAATGTGAAGTGTTCATTTGCATCCTGATTTGTTTTACCTGTCTGGCTTCAAAGGTCACTTATGTGAATTTTGAGCTAGGGGAATCTTAGTAATATTTATATTGTTATTTTTATAAAAGTTGATCTGAGATGCTTTAATGATTATTCTTAGACTCAGTTCTCTTAGTTCTTTTGCGTTCTATGCTGTTACAAATAAGTTCATTAGCTATAAATGTTTATTTGAGTTGAAAGTTTTCAATTAGCTGCTTAAAAGTACTTATGTATACATTGCCTTAGATCTCTGTGACTATCATAAAGATTCAGTAACTTTTTTGGTGATACTGGGAATTGAACCCAGGGCTTCACACATAGTGTGTGATCTACAACTGAGCAACATCTCAGATTTAGTATATTAAAATTTTTTTTTAATTGTGCTGTGGATGGAACCCAGATTGTCTTTCTTACTTACTGGGCAAGTGCTTTACTAGTGAATTACACTCAAGCCCATCAGTAGACTCTCAACTTATGAAAAATTAGGAAGTCATATGACCAATAAAAATCCATAAATATTTATTGGCTGGGCACTAACAAGACTATATTACTCTTTCATATCATTTCTCATTAGGCATGGATTTTTCTCCACAGCATGGTTTCTAAAAGGAAGCTTCCTAGTGTTATTTCAATGTGTGGTTTTTGCTTTTTGCCTTTAAGAGGCATGAGTTGGGAAATGACATGTGTTCAGTACCATTTTCTGGGTCAGCTTTCATTCTGGATTCTTGAATGCCTCCTGTGGTCTTCATCACCTTCCTACAGGGCAGCGGCTGTTCCCCCTTTCCCTCATTCTCTCCAAGGGAAATATTAGAGGAGTCCGAGAATAGCTGAATAATACTTGTTCAGCACTCCAAAACATAATGAACCTTAATGTCCAAGACCAAATGCTCACTGAGAAAATACTTGATTTAAACTGTTCAAAATGAATAGCCTTTTAGTTGTCCAAAAATTCATAAATGCCATGGTTAATTATGTTACTGAATCAAATATTATTGTATAGTTGGAAATGCAGTTTTTCTAACTATATCTTCAAGAAAATCCTCTTGTTTTTTGAACATATTTCCAATTTATATTTGAGAAACGTCTAAGTTGACTACAATCTTTTATAAATATCCTTTTTAAAAATTGTTGGTTTTAGAATGAGATATCCAAGTTTAGACCCAAATGAGTTTCAGATATTATATAATACCAATAAAGTTGATACTGAAAGGACTGCTTGCATTCACTCTTGAAATAGTGCTGTTTACTTCCTATCACTGGCAGAACCAGATACACACCCAGAGCAGTGTAGTGACAGGCCTGGCACAGGAGGGTAGGACGCTCAGGCAGGCATTCTGTCTCTCCTCCTTCCAGTCAGTGGTCCTTAGAAAGAGCAACCAAAAGAAGTAGAAGTGTTTCCCTAATTATTTGTATTCACTGGTAAGAAATTTTAGCTGCTGTACAGTATGAAATAACATAATTACATCTTTTTTGTTTCCTTGAGATGATCTCACTGAGTCCCAGAGTAGCACCAAACTCAGAATTCTCCTGTCTCAGCTTTCTGAGAGCTGGAATTATAGGTGTGCCAACCTCATTGTTAACTTTTTTCTTTTTAATCACTATTTTTAAAATTATTTTTAAGTGGCTCTAAAAGGAGTTGCCATTTAACCAAGCGATTTATGAATACATTACATCTTCATCAGTGTCTCAACCCTTTCAACATTCTCCCCCATCCATCCTTTATCTACCCTTCACTCATCTTCTTTCTTTAATATATATTTTTATTGTAAACATACTGTACAGAGGGGTTACAGTTATATGAGAAAGTTAATGAGTACATTTCCTGTCGAGCATTATTACTCCCTTTTTTGTTTTTCCCCTACCATCCCTTTCTTCTCCACCTTCCCAACTTCTTCCCCACCCCCCAAGTTGTGAAGTTCATTTTCAACAAGTGTCTTGTATATCTCATTGATACAGTGGGTCAACCTGTATCCTTGTTTTAGCATTTTGTTATTTCTCTTCCCTTCTCCAAATTAGAAAAATGTATATACAAGATGCAGGGCACTGGAATCAAATACAGTGACAACAGGGGTTATACCATGGGGGAAGAACATACAAAAGAAACAAAAAAATAAAAATCACATAGTACATTAAAAACAACAGGGACAATGATAAAACCTCTTGTGACCCTATCTTGGGGTTCATTTCGCTTAGCATCATCTTATATGGTCTTATGTACATAGCTTTTGAGCTTTTCTGCTTGTCGGGTAAGATGTATACTAGATGTATACTAGTTATTGCAAATAAGCGAAATCATGGGACCTATCTTTCTTTGGGTCTGCTTACTTCGCTTAATATAATTTTTTTGAAGTCTTTCCATTTCCTAACAAATGGGGCAGTGTCATTCTTTCTGATGGAGGCATAGAATTCCAGTGTGTGTGTGTGTGTGTGTGTGTGTGTGTGTGTGTGTGTGTGTGTGTGTGTGTGTGTGTGTGTGTGTGTGTGTGTGTGTGTGTGTGTGTGTGTGTGTGTGTGTACCACATTTTCTTGATTCATCTACTGAGGGGCCTCCTGGATTGGTTCCATATCTTAGCTATGGTGAATAATGCTGTGATAAACATATTTGTGCTGGTAGCTTTAGTATGACCTTAGCTTTAGTATGACCTTGTTTGTGATCATTTGGGTAAATGCCCAAAAGTGTGATTGCTGGGTCTTAGGGGAGCTATATGTGGAGTCTTTTGAGGAACCTCCATACTGCTTTCCAAAGTGGTTGAACAAGTTTTCACTCCCACCAACAATGCAGTAGGGTTCCCTTTTGGCCACATTCCCTCCAGCATCTGCTGTTATTAGATTTCTTGATTCTAGCCATTCTAAGTAGGATGAGGTAGAATCTCAATGTTGTCTTGATTTGCATTCATTTTATGGCTAGAGAAGTTGAGCATTTCTTCATGTGTCTATTGGCCATTCTTACTTCCTCTTCAGAGAAGTCTTTCTTTAAGTCTTTAGCCCAGTTATTAATCAGGCAGTTGTTTCTTTGAGGATTTGTTATTGGGGGATTTAATTTTTTGAATTCTGAGCATATTTTATTTTATTTTTTTTGTTTTTTATTTTTTTAATTTAATTTAATTTTATTTGTGAACATACTGTACAGAGGGGTTACAATTAGATGGGCAGGATAATGCGTACATTTCTTACCAAGCATTGCAGCCTCCTCCTTTGGTTTACCCTTCACATCCCTTCCCAGCCTCTCCCCTCCCCCTCAATCCCAGTCCTCCCCCCCCCCCCCCCCACCGACGTTGTAAAGCTCGTTTTGGACATGACAACTTGTACTTCTCATTGTTGCAACAGGTCCACCTGTATCCTTAAACAACTGGTTTCTCCCCATCTCCTCCACAAGTTATACTGACATCAAATATAGTGAAAGCAGGGGTTATACTGTGGGGGAGGGACATACAAAGCAACAAAGAGATAATCTTATAAATGCGTTAGAAACACATCTGAGCATATTTTAGATATGAGGCTCTTGTCTGTTGTATGGCTAGTGAAGATCTTCTCCCTATCATTGGGCTTTCTGTTGATCTTGCTAGCTATGTCCTTTGCCATGCAGAAGCTCTTCATGCAATCCCATTTGCCCAACCTTTCTTTGATTTGTTGTGTTTCTGAGTCTTTATTAAGAAAATTTCGGCCTGTGCCAAGGAGCCTTAGAGTTTCTTCTATTCCTTCCTGTAATGTTTTCAGAGTTTCTGCTTTGACCTAGACGTCTTTGATCCATTTGGAGTTGATTCTGATGCAAGGTGATATATACGGTTCTAGCTTTAGTTTTCTAAAGGTATTTAACCAATTTTGCCAGCACCATTTACTGAAGAGGCTGTCTTCCATTCTATTTTTTTAGCTCCCTTATCAAAAATTAGGTGGCCATAGGTCTGCCGGTTCATTTCTGGGTCTTCAGTTCTATTCCATTGGTCCTCAGGTCTGTTCTTGTGCCAGTACCAAGCTGTTTTGATTACTATGGCTTTGTAGTAGAGTTTGAAATTTAATATTGATGTTCTTCCAGCACTGTTCTTTCTGCTAAGGATTGTTTTTGCTATTCGGGGTCTTTTATTGTTCCATATGAATTTTTGGATTGCTTCTATTTTCTTGAAGAATGAGGTTGGGATGTTGATAGGTAGCACGTTGAATTTGTAGATAGCCATTGGAAGTATTGCCATTTTCACAATGTTGACCTTTCCAATCCAGGAACATGGGAGGTTTTTCCACTTCCTTGGTTCTGCTTTGATTTCCCTTTTCAGGTTTTTAAAGTTTTCATCATAGAAGTCCTTTCGTTAGTTAACTCCTAGGTATTTTATTTTTTGTGGGGCTATTACAAAAGGAATTGCTTTCCTGATTTTAGCTGCGCTCTTCTCGTTCTTGGCATACCAAAAAGCTATTGATTTTTGAGGGTTAAGTTTATACCCTGCTGTTTTGCCAGAGTTTCAGATCAGTTTCTGTAATTTGGGATTGTAGTCCATGAGGTTCTTTAAATACAAGATCATGTCATTTGCAAAGAGCTTTTACTTTAGCTTTCCCTATTTGGATCCCCTTTGTGTTTGCATCTTTTCTTATTGCTGTAGCTAGGCATTCTAATACTAAATTGAAGAGGAGTGGAGAGAGGGGACATCCTTGTCTTTTTCCTGAATTTAGAGGAAATGACTTTAGCTTTTGCTGTTAAGAATAATGCTGGCTGTAAGTTTGTCATACACAGCCATTATTATATTGAGGAAGGTTCCATGGATTGCTAGTTTTTCCAGAGCTTTCATCATGAAGGGGTGTTGGATCTTGTCAAATGCTTTTTTTCTGCATCTATTGAAATAATCCTTATCCTTATTCTTATCCTTGCTCTTGTTGATGTGATGAATTATAGTACTTGATTTGTGTATGTTGAACAAGCTTTGCATCCTTGACATGAATCCTGTTTGGTCCGATTATATGATTTTTTTGATCAGTTGTTGAAGTTGTTTAGTCAATTATCTTCTTAATTTTGTAGAATATATAATGGATTCATGACTGCATTCTCCCCTCTTACCTCTCTTTTTCCCTTGATCCTACTTCACCCCTTTTGAGTTCCTACTTCCTGGTATTTTATTTTGCTGAATTTTGACTTTGCATTTCTAAGGAATTACACTATGTGAGTTCTCCCTCGAATCTACCATATTTCAGTTAATACATTTGTATACAATTATGTATCTCCCAACTTATTTAATAAGTTAAATCTTATTTAATTAAGCTAAATCTTGCTTCCACATAGAAGGGAAAACCTTTTGTCTCTGTGGACTTGACTTACTATAAAATTTTTTCCAAGTCTTGCCATTTCTTTATAAATGGTGTGATTTTTTTTCGAATGGATGAGTAAAATTCCATTGTGTGTGTGTGTGTGTGTGTGTGTGTGTGTGTGTGTGTGTGTGTGTGTGTGTGTGTGTGTGTGTGTGTGTGTGTGTAGGTGCCACATGTTCTTGATCTATTCGTCCATCATTGTTAATGTTTTAAAATTATTACTCAATCAAATATTCAAAGCCATAATTTTACTTTTGTTTTATTTACCATGATCAGTAATCATGGTCAATCAGTGGTCATATCTAATTTTTACTGAGTAGCATCAAACATTCAATCACATACTCATACTTCTGTTTTAATACCTATCATTAAGTATCACCATTAATATGTTTTCCCCAAAGTATTTAGTGGAGGGGGGAATACCAGAAATTCTGTTTAGGTGGATATTAAGATGAGTCTTTTCAGGGTCTGGAAGGAATATGAATATAATGAATCATTTTCCTATGGCGTGCGAGAACTTCAGTTTCACTCCTATCACTGCTAAGAAAAAACCATTATGTCAAAGTGACTTTTTTACACATTAGCCAATTCTGTTATTCATCTGTAAAAGTGAGCACTATGAAAAGTTACATTGATTGGTTCATGAAGAGTCTGAGAAAATATAGTACTGAGTAATATAGAGGCAGGCTTGGAATCATTTTAAAGTTGTTATCCACCAACTCTTGGCTTAAATTATCTTTCTTAACCCTTTATTTCTTTGTGTGTAAAATAATGCTACTAAATACTTCCTATTATATAGGATTTTATGAGATTTACATGGCATGTCAAATATTTGAACTGTTCTATACACATTGTAAATGGTTATTATGTGATAATTATTATTCTCTCATTGAATTTGCTAGAATTTAGATTTGTTCTTGGGTATTGGTTTTTTCATTTGAGCTTTGAATGATACAAATCTGTTAATAGAATTAAAGATTTTGAGTAGAAAGTGTTTTTAGAACTCTTACCCTTGACAGATGAGGAAACCAAGAACCAGAAAGACACATTTGAATAGTAGTCCCTCAGAGAAAAGTAGATTCCAAGTCTCCTGACTCCAGCCTTATACCACATTGCCATGGCAGACATTGGTGTGCATGCATGTTAGATGCTTTGTTGGCAATATTAGAAGCACACTTGAAACTGGCTACAAAAACCATAACACTTTTTAGCTTTCCCCCCAACATTCTGTTTTATATTCATTTTGATAATCACCCATCCTGTTAGTAGGAGTATTCCAGCCTGAGTAGCCTCTTCCTGACCCCTTAACCTCCCAGTCTTATTCCTAATTTGATGTCTTGCTCAGTTTTCTCTATCTGGACCCTCTTTTCTGTCTCACTGTTCAGACCTAGTCATTTCCTTGGGGAACCCTTTTTGACTAGCTTCCTCTTATCCAGGCATTTCTTCTTTAACTTGCTTTCCTTTGTAACACATCATTATATTAGCATAATTTGAATTTTTGTTTATATTTTTTGGCGCTGGAGATTGCAATCTCATGCAATCCCATGCCCTCCCAGCTATTTAATCTTTTGATACTTGTTTTCTATACTGAATGTGAAGGCTTCCATGGACACTGGGATATTTGCTTATCAGTGGACGAGTGAAGTGAGTGAAGAAATGATTAAGTGAATCAGTAGTGTTGGTTCATTGCACTAAATACTGTTCCATAAGAAAGAAGCAGCAGTTCATTTCAGATTAGAATGTAGGGCATAATCTTTTTTGTTTTGGGTCCGGTCATGGGGCCTGTACTCTGGGCCTGGGCGCTGTCCCTCAGCTCTTCAGCTCAAGGTTAGCGCTCTACCACTTGAGCCACAGCGCATGCAAGGCCTCAGGCATGCAAGGCAAGCACTCTACCACTGAGCTACCTTCCCAGCCCTAGGACATAATCTTTTTATCTTTTGAAAAAGTTTCTTTACAGAAATAAAGCAATAGTTTGTCTGAAAATTCAGTTTCAAATTCAACAACATATTATTTGTCCAGTATGAAAATTACTTGAATAAGTACACTGTTAATTCTGTTGAAGAAATGAAACTTTATTTTATAAAGTTGTCTCATCTTTGAATAAAGTTCTTCTTAATTCCTAGGAGCAGAATGTAATATATATCAGTGTGAAGTACAAAGAACAGTTATAAACACCGAAATTTACATATTGATATCTGAGTAGAGGTGTAATTATAGTGTGTATCATTAGTACTCTAATGAATTTTCATCTTTTTCTATTTGTTGAACAATACTAGTCTTACCTAACAAGCCATAGGTTAACTATAAGCACACATTTATGAAAACCTCAGCAGAAAACATATAAGTTCTTGAAAAGCAATTTATTTTTTGGAGATCATTAAAAATTCCTCCTTTGTCAAGTTAGTTGAACAGAGTAGACCAAAAATTTCTATCAAAACTAAGAACCCTTGTTGATTGCTTTATTGTTTCGTATTTTTCAATTTAATTAGAGGGCATTTGTAAGAAATACAGTACTTTGTACAACAATATAAGGAATTTTTTGCTCTTATGTTTATATCCTATTATTAGAATATGAAGTATATATACATTATATATGTTGTTAGAGTATGAAGTATATATACATTATATATGTACTTTTAAAAGTACAATGTGGACAACATAATTGATTAAATTTACTCTTCTGAGCATTTGAACCAAAATTTATGAAGAAAATAAATGAGCTTTATTTTTATTTTTTTGTTAATGATACTGGGCTTGAACTCAAGGCTTTATCCTTTCCACGCAGATGCTTTCCCAGTTGACTCACACCCTCAGCCCCTGGTCTGAGATTTTATTTAGTCTGTCTACCTCTGTAGCTTTGGTTTTTTTTTTTTTTTTTTTTTTTTTTGGGTCCGGTCATGGGGCCTGTACTCTGGGCCTGGGCGCTGTCCCTCAGCTCTTCAGCTCAAGGTTAGCACTCTACCACTTGAGCCACAGCGCCACTTCCGGCTTTTTTCTTTTTGCTTATGTGGTGCTGAGGAATCGAACCCAGGGCCTCATGCATGCAAGGCAAGCGTTCTACCACTGAGCCACCTTCCCAGCCCCTGTAGCTTTGGGTTTTTATTTGGTTGTTTTATTTTCATTCATACTTATAGTTTTTTTTTTTTAAATTAGATCTTTTTAGGTAACTGAGATTGTCCTCAAACTCAATATCCATTTCAGCCTGAGGACTATTATTCTAGGTGAATGCTACCGTACATGGCTTCCTTTTAGCATATACTCTCATGTTCTTCAGTGCTCCTTCAACATTCTCAATAGTCTTCTGTGAGTCTTCTTTTAAACTGTTTAAGGAGCAGCTATACAAAACAGGACACTAGCTTGGGAAGGAATATGAGGATACATAATTTATGTTAGTTCCTTAGTAGTAATATTTGAAAGATTGTTAGAATATAAAATATTGTCTAACAATGTAGAATTATTATAATGGCTATAAAAGACAGGATTTCCTATAAAGCTATAAAGAACATTTTTAATACAGTATTTCAGGATACATGTAGTCAATACTAGCCATTAAGTTTCATGCATTTTCTTGCAATGTTACATCCAGATTTTATTTTACTGTTTTCTTTACAGAACCTGTACCAACTTCTTTTAAAGACCTATTTCATATAGTCAGGCATGGTAGTTCTTACCTGTAATCCCAGATACTCAGGAGGTAAAGACAGGAGGTTCCCTAGTCAAAGGGCAGCCTGGGGAACTTAATGAGACCCTGTCTCAAAAACAAAACACAGCAAAAGGGCTGAGGGCATGGCTCAAATGGTAGGATGCTTTCCTATAAATGCTAACCTTAGGTTCAACCCTCTACCAAAACACACACAAATACACACACACCCCCACACACAGCCATACACACAACACATACACACACACATACACACACACATGCACGCACGTATACATGCATGCATACATACACTGAAATTTTTTTGTGCTGGTTCTTGGGCTTGAACTCGGCCTCACATCCTCCTATACTTTTTTGCTCAAAGCTGGTGCTCTGTCACTTGAGCCATACCTTCACTTCTGGGTTTAAGCTGGTGCTCTGTCACTTGAGCCATACCTTCACTTCTGGGTTTTTGGTAGTTAATTGTAGATAAGTCTCATGGGCTCTTTGCTCAGGCTGGCTTTGAACCTCAATCCTCAGTCTCAGCCTCTTGAGTAGGATTATGAGCATGAGCCATCAATGTTCAACATTTATCTTAAATTTTTATGAAAACAAGTTTATTTTGCAAGCTTTCTATTCATTTTTATCACTGTCTTTCATAGTAGCTTTGTCTTAGAAATGATCATAGTTAGCATTTAGAAATTCTCAAATTTAAAATAAGGGTTAGTACATTTTCTGTTCATCCTGGACTTAGCATATCAATCTCTACTTTTCCCTGTCCAATGTGTCTGAAATACCATCAGTATATAAAACTCGTCAGTGTTTAAGTTTCCTCAGACAACTTTGTTATGGAGATTGACTCATATTTTATAGATATTTGTCTTTGGCTTTTTTATTTGATTGATTTAGTCATTATTTAATATATACAGAAGTGTGGCTAGCCATGTATATTAAAAGATGTATATTTTAAACATAAATGTAAAGTAATGATGTAATTGTACATATTTTACTTAATTTAAATATTACACATTTTAAACTCACAAAATGAAAAACAAAAAGAGATGACAATGTTTCACTAAAAATCTTTTCTCTCATCTACAGGTTTTTGGAAATGCTCCGCCAAATACAATGACAGAAAAATTTTCTGATCTTCTGCAATTCACAACACAAGTTTCAAGACTAATGGTGACAGAAATTAGAAGGAGAGCATCAAACAAATCCACAGGTATATTTTTACAGAAGCCAACAAAAATGGACTTAGTTGAATAGGAAGTTTTTTTTAAGTACTATTAAAATTAAATGAAATGTGAATCTTATTCTGAACTCACAGATTTCAGTTACCAGTCTCAATCCTCCTCTTATAGTCACTTTCTTCTATTGGTTTCACCATCTTCTCTCAAGCATTTCTGTTGGGATCTTTTCTGTTGGACAGTTCCACTGTTACCATTTAACCACTCTTTCCATTTTTGGAATTCATTTTGATAAACATCATTTTATATGATCCAACATGATTCTTGGGGCAATTTATGATTTTGCTATGTATACATTTTTGGTGTACCCTTCTACATTGCTTGTTTCCTAACATTTGTTCTTTTAAGTGACTTCTATTTCCTAGCCTCATGAGTAGAATTATAGATAAGTTTTTCTCTTACCAGACCACAAGCTATACTTGGGGATCTTATTGATTTCTGATCCAGCTTGCACAGCCATCATTTTTATTTTTACTTTTCTGATTTCCATCATTTTGGATGTCTTTCTACTTCTTTGGGAATGATGGCTAACTTTTTCCTTTGAGAAAAACATCTTTTCCAACAGGTTATTGAGAAGGACTGTAGGTGTCAGGGAGAGTCTCTGGTTTATTTATTTATTTATTTATTTTGTCGGTTATGGGGCTTGAACTCTGGGCTTATGCGCTGTTCTTGCATTCTTCAGCTCAAGGCAAGCACTCTACCACTTGAGCAACAGCACCACTTCTGGTTTTCTAGTGGTTTATTGAAGATAAGAGTCTCATGGACTTTCCTTCCCTGGCTGGCTGTGAACCGCCATCTTTGTAGTTTATTTTTTTAAGTATCTCATGAGTTAAAAATGCCTTAAACTCTTGGTTTAGAAAATGAGTTTCTTCCTCTTTACCAATGTGATACTTTTTTTTTGTTATTATAAAGGTGATGTACAGACAGGAAAGAGTACATTTCTTTTTGAACAATGTCACCTCTTCCCTTGTTTTTTCCCAGTTTTTTTCTCCCAGTCCCCCTCCTCCACAAGTTAACTGCTGCATTTGTTTACCCTTTGTTCCACCCTTTCTGTGCTCCTTCTAACTCTCTCCAAGACAGATAAACTTACATACAACGTTAAAGGTACAGAAATCTAAACCATCGACAAAGAAGGAAACAAAAAGCAAAATTAAAAAACAAAACTTTTGTTCCCATTTCTTGCAGTTCATTTTGATAAACATAATTTTATATGGTCATATGCACATAGTTATTAAGCCATTGTGATCCTTTCCTAAGTATATCCTCCTTTTGTCTATAGTAAATGTCTATAGTGCTGTATAATTTGGCTGACGAAACCTTCCAGATATAAACAGTTGGAAGAAATTACATTAATTCACAAAGCACAGATTTATTATAGGAAGGGATAGTTGCAAAACCAAGAGCCAGCAAAAGAAAAGAAGTCACATACTTCATTATCTACAGAGAAGCGTGCTGAGGATCTGCTGGACACACAGCTGAGGTTTACATCTGAGCAGAGAAACACCTCCCCTTCTCTCCTTCCCCCAATGCTGTTCCCAGAGGATGGGGGTAGGAAAACTTAGAGGGAAGAAACAGACTTACGTGATCCAGGCTGCTTGAGTACTGGGTTGGGATTCTTGACATATGCTTCTAGCAGTTGTTTGGGTATGCTAGCTCTCTAGACCCAGTTCTCCTATCAATAGTAGGAGCTCTTCAGAGTTGTTTCCTTATAGCTCCTCTTGTGGGAGTTGGTTGGGAAAGGGATCTCAGCCCAGAGTGAGTAGTCAACATCATTTTGGATAATCCTGCAGCTGGCATTATATCAATTCTATTGTTGGTTACAAAAAATTTTACCTTAGAATATAAAAAGTTGTATTTGCATTATATTCTAGATTCCTATATTGCTGAGAAATCTTGAAGATATATAGTTTTTGGTGTGTTTTTTGATTGTAATTTTTTAAGGTTTGCTATATCTCTCTTCTGCCCTCAGGAAACTTGTAGGATCTTCTCTTTGTCCCCTCTCTTTGTCCCTGCTGCTTCAAAATTTGATGATAATGTGCTTTGGTAGATGCTTGTTATTCATAGAACCCTTTGAGTCTGGGTACTCATGTCCTTTAATTTTTGGAAATTTTCATGAATTATTCAATAATATCCTTACTTCTATTTCTTCTCCAGTTAGATGTCCTTCTTAGAGTGTCCTTCCTTTTTTTTTAACCTCTTATCTCTTATTGGTCTCTGTCTTTTACAGTTGTATTTCTTTTTTTCATTTGTCTCTTCTGATTTGTATCTCTAAATAGTCTTTCTTTAGGTATAATAGAAGAGTTTACTTTTTGTAAAGTTGATGTAGTTTCTGTCTCATCTATTAGAGGATGTCTCATCCTTGACCTTTTGCTCTCATATAAGCAAGGAACATTTTAATTGTGGTTGGAGACTAGGACCAAACCTGCAGATGATGATGGTCTTGATGGGACTTTTTGTTGGTGAGTTTCCTCCTGACCTAGAGAAATTGCCTAGAGAATTATCTGGTTTCTGCTTGACTTATTAGATTTGTTAGTTACATTTATTTTTATATTATCTAAGTACATGTAAGTTTTAGTTTCAACTTTACTGGAGTTATGTGAGGGTCACTTCAGCTTGTTAAGTCCTTGTGAGAAACTGTCCTAGTCATTCTAACAGGTCTTCTATCCTCTTATCTTTTATCTATACAAGTTAATGTCTGTCCAGTAACCTGTTTAAAGCTTTGCGTTTCTGTCAGAAAGTATCCTGATTTTTACTTATTTGACTATTATCTGTACTATTTGTCCCTGATTCATTAGCATTAAAGATACTGCTTGTTACATATTAGCTGTCCCATAAATTTTTACTGATTTATCGCCCAGGATTTCTCTACTTTTCGTTTCTTCAGTGCTTTTAAAAAGAGAGCTGATTCTTAAGGGAGAGACAGTCTAATTCTGGTATATCTCCTTAGATAGCTTTAAAGAGCTATGTTGATTGAAATACTCTTGTTTTTTTTAGTTTTTGTCTTGAACATGCAAAATGTTTTTGGTCAGTGATTTTATGAAAACCGTTTTCATAGAGTTATTTTATCTTTTAGTTTTTCCAATAAAAAATCTATCTTTTTTTAGGATGTAGATACATCCTAAATCAGTTGACTTCACATTTATTCTTTTTTTGTACTTATAAAGACATGTAACATGAAATTTACCCTCAACATATTTTTATGTATATAGGACATTATTGTTAATTATAAGTATCCTGCTGAACAGCACATCTCTAGCATGTTTGCAGCTTGCATGACTAAAAGTTCATATCCATTGAATATCAGCTCTTCATTTTCTCCTTATGCTAGCCCCTGGCTATCATTTTACCTTCTATTTCTATGCTAAATTGTACTATATACTTCATATAGTCTTTTATGGGGAATTGTCATTGAAAGGAACTTTGTTGCAATTTAGAATGGCATATCTCCAGTACATAAATAATACGTGCCATCTCTTATTCCTTTGAAAGTTGGCTATATTTGTTGTACAGTAAGATGAGATTTTTTTCCCCAGTCATCCCTCTGAATTTGAAGAAGATTGGTGTTACATAATCACTGCTTTTATAAAATCTTTTTCAGATCAGTTTTAACACAGTCTATATATCTCAGAAAAGAAGTCTGAGAAGTCAGTAAATTTGGGAAACTTTTCGGGACTATCAAGGTGCAGTGTAGAGACATGATTTATTATATCGTAGGGCAACATCCCAGTTTTCTCTTTTTCTCCTTTAATTCTCTCTTGATTGCTGTCTCCATATGGCATTTATCAAAAGTATGTAGTGACTTGCAAGTAATTTGAGTGAATATATCATAAAGCATAGCTGGCTGTATTTTAGGTAGGACATGTGTTAGGATCTTCTTCTAAGTCTTCTAGGTGTTTTAAAATTTACCACACTATTTCCTCTTAAGTCTAAGAGCACCAAGTCACTTTATGTGACCCGAAATAGAAGATTCCATCTGTATTAAGCTACTTTCTTTAGTTGGTTATTAATGACTTTACTACATGCAAGCTGCCACTATTAAGCCCAGTAATACCTTCCCCAGTGGATAGCAACCCCACAGCAGAGAGGCTTTGCAATGTTGACCACAATACCCTAGTGGCAAGACTGGTGACACATAGTGATTCCCCAATTAGACAACCCCGCCTTTTTTTTTTTTTTTTTTTTTAAACAGAAAAACAGTGTGCCCTGCCATCCTCCAAGGATTTCAAAGCCACAACACCTTCAGGTAACTCATCCCCAAGGTGTGGTTATGTATCAAAAAAAAAAAAAAAAAGCATGGAAGCTATGAATTCTAACACTGTTTTTCTAACTAACTAATGAAAACATTTTGTAGAGGTGCAGAGATGTTTAATGCTTGTTTCTTCATTAATGAAATAAATGTAATAATATTATTGATGTGTCTCACACCATCCTGAAGCCTAAATTTGAAAATGACACGCATTATGCAAAGAAAAAAATTGCACTGCACATATTAACTAGTTTTCAGTTCTGATTCTTCAAGGTGTTTTCCAGTTGAACTCCAGTGGGTCCATAAATTATATTTGTTTTAGAATTATCCACATTCATTAGTTATATCATATCATCATGAGCTCTACTAACCCTATTTCTGTTTTTTCATTGTAATTCTATGTACTGAAATGCAGTGTGAAAGCCAAAGCTGCAACTGAATAATTGACAGCTCAAAGATAGGTTAGCATTGTTTGTCTTTCAATAACTCATATAACCTTTCCATAAATCATCGTGTAAATTTGTATTTGATAAATTTTATTGAACTTAAAATATCCAGATGATTAGATTTGTGACTAGAAGTAAGGTTTATATTCAGTGCTTTAAGAAACCTATATGATTTATGGAGGTTTTACTTAACATTGCTTGCTAGTTTACATATTTTATGTGTGTATGTAGTGCTGGGGATATAGCTAGGTCTTTACAAATGTGAGGCACAGGTGCTTTACTGCTGAAATACACCTTCAGCCCAGATATTACATGTTTGTTTTAGGTGCTGGTCCTGGGGAATCGAACTCAGGGCCTAGACTCTATACCTGAGCTTTTTTTCTAGGATAATGCACTGTTACTTGAACCACAGCTCTACAGTTCTTCTGGTGGTTAATTAGAGATCAAAGTCTCATAGACTTTCCTGGTTGGGCTGGCTCTGAACCACGACATTCAGATTTTCAGCCTTTAAAATGGCTATGATTATAGAAAGAACTATCAGCACCCAGGTTCTAGACATGAAGTTTTTTTTTTTTTTTTTGTCGGTCGTCGGGCCTGAACTCTGGGCCTGGGCACTGTCCCTCAGCTCTTCAGCTCAAGGATAGTGCTCTACCACTTGAGCCAGAGCGCCACTTCCAGCTTTTTCTGCTTATGTGGTGCTAAGGAATCGAACCCAGGGCCTCATGCATGCAAGGCAAGCACTCTACCACTGAGCCACTTTCCCAGCCCCCTAGACATGAAGTTTTAAGATCACTGTAAATGCTCTATACTTCTAAAGTGAGCTGTTTATCTGGTTTAAAGTGGGAGATGTTTATTCTTGAATTTGGTAGGTCAAAACTAAGTAGTTTTTCTGAATATATTTGTTGTATAAATATAATTTTGTTTGCCAGTGGTTTGGAATTTTCCCCATGTCCTTCCGCACAAAGGTATCAAACCTCTTTATCCTATATAAGCATGTAATTCAGTGTCAGAAAACATTACTACAACTGTGACTTAGATCTTTTCCAGCTTTTCTCCAAAAAGAACAGTTGTTGATATTAAGTTAATAAAGTTGTTATATAAGTACATGTGAAGTGTATTGTACTATCATGCATGGCTCTTTCTAAATTGTTTTCATATGTATCATCTTATTTATTTAACATTGTATGTATGATAGTGTTTCCAGAGGGCATTCCTTGCTTTTTTCCAGTTTTTTTTGTCCTTTTTCATCATGAGGGACCTCTTAATGCTCATTGACACCAAATGTAAAAACAAATATTGTAAAGGATCATCATTATTCAGACAACTAGAACTATTTCAAGCTAAAAGTTTATTTTTCATGTTTTTGTTCTCAAAATAGTCCTTAGCTCCTACTGTTAATATCTGACAATCTGTTGAATAGTAAACTTTGTCAAGTTTGCTTTTGAAGTTAATAATGGTAAATCCAAATGCATTCAAGATGTCATTGCTGTTGAGCTTCTCATTTATATATCTCAAAGATAATTTTTTTGGGGGGGGGTCTGGTCGTGGGGCCTGATCTCTGGGCCTGGGCGCTGTCCCTCAGCTGTTCAGCTCAAGGCTAGCACTCTACCACTTGAGCCACAGCGCCACTTCTGGCTTTTTTCCTTTTGCTTATGTGGTGCTGAGGAATCGAACCCAGGGCCTCAGGCATACAAGGCAAGCGCTCTGCCCCTGACTAAGCCACCTTCCCAGCCCCACAAAGATAATTTGTTTCACTTTTTTTTCCTATATACTAGGTTTAGCTTTTAAAGTTTCTTTTTTTTTTTTTCCGGTCATGGGGCCTGAACTCTGGGCCTGAACACTGTCCCTCAGCTCTTCAGCTCAAGGCTAGCGCTCCACCACTTGAGCCACAGCGCCACTTCCGGCTTTTTTCTTTTTGCTTATGTGGTGCTGAGGAATCGAACCCAGGGCCTCTGGCATGCAAGGCATGCGCTCTACCACTGAGCCACCTTCCCAGCCCACTTTAAAGTTTCTTTATCTCCCTTGTAACATAGGAAATACTAACTAGATCTCTTAATTAATGTTTCCTTATTAAATAGAATTTCACTTTGTTGGTATAACTCTGGTGTGTCAATTTCAAGTCATCTCTTACAGATCATAAATTAGAAATGCATAATTTAAACTTAAAAGTTCCCTAATTAAGAAGAGGTCTAAGAAATAAAAGCATATAATGTCAAACTTTGTGGAGAATTGTAGCTACCTGGGAAGTAGTTGTTTTTATTACATGGACATTTAATTATTTTCAAGGAAAGGGGAACTTTTTTTTTATAGTCCTTGTCAATTGTTGAGTTCTTTGTATGCTTCCAAAGAGTATTTGCAAATTAATTTTCACTAAGGATCTCAAACTACTATTTATAAAGTAAGCATCTCAGGAATCTTCCTTTTTTTCCCCCTTCTTTAAGGAGGTCAGCTGAAAATATTGCTTTCTTTGACTCTCGCTATCTGGGTTTATTTTCCTAAGGAAAGCATCAATAAAGGAAAAAACGACACGTTCAAAATGCACAGAGTTCCGTGCTATAACTGCAGATGCTTGCTTCATTTTTCCCAGAAGCCTGTTCATCTTCTGCTAAAGACATGTCACTTTTCAACAAATCTCAGATGTTTAGTTTATACTTAAATATGTTTGCTTTTACCTTGCTGTTCGGGCACCATTTGAATTTAGGGAGGCAGAATTTCACAAAATTAAGGTCAGGAAACCCCTCCGCAGTTCACATTGTAATATAAACATAATTGATAATATAGAACTGAGTGACAGCTTTTCAGCCTCAACTGAACTGAGGAATGCATGTACCAGAATTTAAAATTTTTGTCTATGATTTTTAATTGCCCTCCTCCCCTTTTTTTAAACTATGCTTAAGCAGAATTGCATGTAATAAATATATGAATAAGACGAGATTACTGTTGTCACCTTTTTAAAGGACCTCTCTTACATACAGTAAATCCAAATCTCTGGAGGTAAAGAAGTGAAGCTCTGTATGCCTTTTTGTTACAGTGAATGCTTTCTTTGATGTAGTTATGTCAGTTTACTTACCAGGTATTTATTGAGTGTTCACCTAGTACCAATAGTATGCTAAGTAGAAAGGAAGGCCAAAGTCTTAGAGTCTCGCATGTTGTTTGTTTTCTAGAGATGGATGAGAAACACTAATGTTAGTAATATAGGGACATATTAAGGTATATTAAGGTATTAGAAATAAGCTAGGCTTTTCTTGGTTTCTCTGTTTTCTTCTTCTTTTTTAAAATCACTATCTTTTTTCAGACAGGCTAGACAGCCTGTATTCAAACATGAGTTCACTAAGTAGATATGTGACCAGTGGCAAGTTACTTATACTTTTTATTTCTCAATTTGTATGAGAATAAGAGATATATTAGTAGAAAATAAGTGGGGCTGTTTTTGTGATGATTATGTTAAACTTTTAAGTACATAAGACAGTGCCACTATTTAGAGTCAATAAAAGTAATTCATCTTTTTAATTTAATTTTTATTGTTATTATAAAGGTGATATTTGCCAGGCGCTGGTGGCTCACACTTGTAATCCTAGCTACTCAGGAGGCTGAGATCTGAGGATCGCGGTTCAAAGCCAGCCCGGGCAGGAGAGACCGTGAGACTCCTATCTCCAATAAACCACCAGAAAACCGGAAGTGGCGCTGTAGCTCAAGTGGTAGAGCGCTGGCCTTGAGCTGAAGAGCTGAGGGACAGCGGCCCAGGCCCAGAGTTCAAGCCCCATGACCGACCAAAAAAAAAAAAAAAAGTGATATTTAAAGGGGTTACAGTTACATCAGGTAAAAAGTACATTTCTTTTTGAACATTGTAACCTCTTCCCTTGCTCTCTCCCAGCTTTCCTCTCCTCTTCCTACCCACAAATTGTATAGTTCATTTACACATAGTATCTAGTAAATACCAGTGATAAAAATAACACTTAAAATTTTTTTCTTATTAAAATTTTTCCCCAAGTAAAAGTATGTAAAGATGAAATATGCCCACATAGAATCAGACATATGTCTTGAATTCAGTTACCCAGTACAGAACACTTTTTTTGTGTGTGAGAATACCGTACAGAGGAGTTACAATTACATGGGCAAGATAATGAGTACATTAATTATCAAGCATTGTAGCCTCCTCTTTGTTTTCCCCTTCCCATCCCTCCCATCCTACCCCCACCCCCCACCAAAGTTGTAAAGTTCATTTTCGACATAACGACTTGTACATCTCATTGTTGCAATGGGTCCACCTGTATCCCTATTTAAACAATTTGTTTTTTCCCATCCCCTCCACAAATTGTACCAACATAAAATACAGTGAAAGCATGGGTTATACCGTGGAGGAGGGACATACAAAGCAACATAGAAATCGTCTTATAAATATATTAGAAACAATTTCATGAAAGGAAAAAAAAACATTTGAATACACTTATCTTGGAGTTCATTCTCCTAACAAAACACTTTTTGTTTCCATGGTGTTAAACTGAGAAAAAAAATAACTTAAGATGATCTTAATTTTATTCTACTTTCTGCCTTATGAAGTGTTTCAAGTATACAGTATTATCTTAGCCAATTAGTTCATAATGAAGTTTGATTTGTTTTCTGACAACTTTAAGTGATCTCAAATATTGATATAAAAATGAGCAAATTCTGCCAATACAATTAATTGTATATCTAGAGATTTCTCTATTTTCCCTTTTCTTTTTTTTTTCATTTTATTTCATTTTATTTTTTTTTTTTGTGAACATACTATACAGAGGGGTTACAATTACATGGGCAGGATAATGTGTACATTTCTTATCAAGCATTGCAGCCTCCTCCTTTGTTTACCCTTCACATCCCTTCCCAGCCTCCCCCCTATTTTCCCTTTTCTGAAAGTCAGAGTATTCAATTTAGTTTCAGGGTTTCTTTTCAAAATATTTTTTATTATATTTAAGTAGTTGTATGAGTTGCCATTTAACAAAAGTGTTTAAGAATAGAATGTATCTTAATTGATGTCACCCTTTTCAACGTTCCTCTTTTTTTTTTTTTTTTGTTGGTCATGGGGCCTGAACTCTGGGCCTAAGCGCTGTCCCTCAGCTCAAGGCGAGCGCTCTACAACTTGAGCCATAGCACCACTTCCAGCTTTTTCTGCTTATGTGGCGCTGAGAAATCAAGCCCATGGCCTCATACATACAAGGCAAGCACTTTACCACTGAGCTACCTCCCCAGTCCCCTTTCAACATTCTTATCCTTCATTCCCCCAAATAATTTTTTTCAGTTCTAAATGTATATGAATGACTTTCATGTAACACAGTTTCTCTGTTCCTACTCTCAGACTCTCAAGTTTTGCTACATGTAGCACCTAGGCAACCTCTTCATTTTATTTCTCTCCCATCAGTCTCTTTGGCTTTTCAATCTGCCATACCCTTTACTAATAGATTCAGTGACCTAAAATACTTTTTTAAATAAAACTACATCGCTCCTTTATATCCAGAGAGTCAAATACATACAGCCCTTAGTTTGCCTTCCTTCATAATTAGGCATCTGTGTTTTTTAAAATCACTCCTGTTATTAGTCTACTTCTAAGCACAGGTTGTTTTAGAATGGTGTTAGTGCTTTTTTTGTCTTGTGTGTACATGTCGGGCTGTTTTTTGTAGCCACACATTGTTTTTTTCTTTTTTGCTGGTATCAGGGATTGCACTCCAGGCTTATACTTACTCAACTTGTTAGGCTGAGACTCCAACACACAAGTGCTAGTCCTGCTTTTATGCTGGTTATTTTGGAAATAGAATTTTACAGGCTTTTCTGCTTGAGCTGCTTTGAGCTGTGCTTCTTTGGATCTCAGCCTTCTAAATATCTAGGACTACAGGAATGAGCTACCTGCCCCCAGCTCACACTTCTGTTTTGATACTATGATTGTATTCTTCGTTCCCATCTCTCCCATTCCTTGTCTAAGCATGTGCTTCTCCTTTCAGGTTTAGCCCAGATTTCACTTCTTCCGTGACTGCTTCTGATTAGTTGGTAACATATCTTTCCCCAAACTACAGATTGCCTTTTACATTTCCTTATTAGTGATCCAAGGGCTTACTTGTACCACTCAAGTATTTCTATCTAAATTTTTAAACAATAAAGTATCTAATAGCATTGGTATGAAGTACAGTCTCAGTAAATGATCATTTTCTTGGTGGGTATTAAGGAAGGATGCTTTGTAAGTGATTTTTTACTCCTTAATGGCTTCCCTTTGGTTTTGTAGAGGCTGCAAGTCGGGCCATAGTCCAGTTCCTGGAGATTAATCAGAGTGAAGAAGCCAGTAGAGGCTGGATGCTTCTGACAACAATTAATTTGTTGGCGTCCTCTGGCCAGGTGAGCTCTTAGTTTCACATGTTACAACTCAAGACTTCTGCCTGTATCTTCTGAGGTTTTGATAGAAAGCTTATCACCATCTGCAAAGAAAATACTATGATCATCATTTGTTCCCTCAACTCTACTTGCAGGTTATTTCATGCTTTCACATCTCTGGAAGGAGGTTGCCTCTTCTTTACTTTATTCCTGAGGAAGTGTATGGCTCACAGTAGTGCTTTCCATTGTTATCATGTTGTGCCACAACATGTTGTACCACACATAAGTATGATACTGTTTTTATGCTAAGTAGAATGATGGATGATTATAGCTGGAGGCAAAAGTAGCCTAGGAACTCCAGGTAAAAATTCTCACTTAGAAAAACATCCCTGTTGTCACTACATTTGATTTTGGTACCTTGCATCTTGCATATACATTTATCTAATTTTGGGGAAGGAAAGGAGAATAACAAAATGCTGAAAGAAGGACACAGGATGACCCATTGCAACAATGATACAAGAAATGAATCTTAACAGCTTGGTGGGGGGAGAAGCAGGGGAGGTAGGGGAGGGAAGGGTCAGTGGGAGAAAAACAATACGGGGTAACAATGCCCGACAAGAAATGTACTCATGACCTTACTGATGTCACTATAACCTCTCTGTACAGCCTCTTTACAAGAAAATGAAATTTAACAACAAAAAAAAAAGAAAAATGTCTACTCATCTAAGTTACTCAGCTAGTACGGAATAAGTAACATAAATTGAGTACTTATAAATATTTCTCGTTTTTATGAGAAAGAGGGAACATTACATTTTTAGGGTAGTAAGTACTATCTTCCCATCTAACTTATTGTACAAATGGCCTTCCCCTAAATCAGCTTTAAGTATTTGACCAATGGTGCTTCCCTCCGTAACACCAACGTTCCAAATGCCAACGGGGGAGCATCATGACTTCTGGGTCAGCCTGGGCTACATAGGGAGTCTGTTTCTTAAAGGGGGAAGAAGGGTAACAATAGATCAGGAAAAACCTAATCACCTGAAACAATTCAAATGTTGTCAAATCATTCTGCTTTGGTTAATGGGAAGAGAAAGCCAGTAATTAACTGGAAAATGGTAACATTTAAAAAGCAAATTCAGTGTTATGCTTTGAGCTGCATTTTTTGCGTAAGTGCCATTTTCTGCTGGCAACAGCAAGATACAGAGATGACTAAAATATGATTCTGACTCAACAGGAGTATGGCAGAGATGAAATAGAGAAAGATAATACCACAAAACAAAATAATAGGATATGTTTAATGCTAAGAAAATAGAGTATGAGGTTATACATTTTGAGGGTTAGGGTAAGAAGAAAGGTGGTCAATTAAGGAATAAGGCTAAGCATTGGCTCAAGTCTGTAATCCCAGTAACTTCAGAGGCAAAAGTAGGAGGGCACAGTTCGGAGACAGGCTGAACAATAAATGTTAGCAAACTGTATCCCAAAGAAGAAGCTGGACACGGTAGCTCACAATCCTAGGTTGCTCCACCCCCAGCAGAAGCACTAGACCCCATCTGAAGAATAACTAAAATCAAAAAGGGATGGAAATGTAATTCAAGTGGCAAAGTACCTACCCAGAAAGTTCAAAACCTTGTGTTCAAACCCCAGTACCAGCAGAAAGCATTTTTAAAGAATGTTTGAGGCATAACAGATATTTAAACACTGTTGACTGTATGGTAACATGGGACACTGAGAAATGCTGTCATAGGTGAGTAGTACAGAGAACTTAGAGGAAATGATGCTGGTATGCAGAGATGGATCAGGTTGTAGATAGAAGGAAGGAATCTGTCATCCCTCATCCTTCCATGTATCTAATTTATCTGCTGGAGTTTAAACTCAGGGCTAAGCACTTGCTAGGCAGGTGCTCTTATCATTTGAGCCATACCCCCAGCCTTTTATTCTTTAGTTATTTTTTTTTAAGAGTTCTGTGGTTTTTTTGCGTATGGTCAGGTCTGGACAGGACTGTGATTATCCTGTGTATGTTTCCACATAGCTTGGATGATAAGCCTGTCTCACCACACCTAGATTATTGGTTGAGATGGAGATCTTACTGTTTGCCCAGGCTGGCCTTTTGCACTGACCTCCCAGTCTCCACTCATTAAAAACTGGAATAAGAAAAATGAAACACTATCCTTGGTCTTGGCAGGACTTATTCTTATACTCTTTCTCCTCTCCATTGCTTTATTTTTATATTAGTTTAGACTTCATCTCTATGTTTTTTTACAATTAATTTTCTAATTATTTTCACCCCCTGTTTATATTTCTGATCTACACTACCATCAGCTAATTGGAATTCTGGTTCTATCACTTTTATGTTTGTAACATCTCACTGAGTAAAATATCAGTCAGACTATAAAATACCTTTCATATTTCTTAGCAATCTTGAAATATTTACTGATGTCTGAATATTCATTGAATATAAATATTGAGTATAAATATACTCAGTCTTCATTGAGTATAAATAGTGTATGGATTAGATAATGATCTCTCTTAAGATAAAGCAAGGTATATATTTGATAAAGCTTAACTCCTTTCCTTTATAAAAGGAGATTAGAGTATCTACCTCATGCGTTGACTTGAGAAATACATGAGATAATGTACAGGAAAATATGGCCTTATATGTATTATGCGGTGAACACTTAATTAGCCATTATTATTCTGGCTTTTTGGACACTGTTTCTCACACATTTTATCATATGATCTAACTTCCTTTGTATCTCATTTTAATTCCTTACAGTTTCTACTTCATTCCTGTTAATGTTGATCATTCCCATTTCTAGTAGGCTTTATGTATTGCCATTGTTAGTATTGAGAGATGAAGTAGTTATCATGATTGCTGATATTAGTAGACGTTGGTCTTCTGAAGGGCAGTGTGTTTGATCTTCTTGAGACCAGCTTTCTGCACACTGCCTGACATACCCTTGCCACTCAGATAGGAAATGCCGTTCGAGATGCACTAAACCTTTATGTCAAACTGCACCTTGGAAAAATTGGATAATCCTATCATATTTCTTAGCAATCTTGAAATATTTACTGTAAGATAGTCTGAAATTTTTTCCTCTGAAATCTAGGGGAATGGTATAAAGATATATTTTGTATTGGAAATGACTGTATCTTTCATTTGTTTTCCTGGCTCCCAAAATGAAAAGAACAAAGATAGGAATGCTACTAAAGCAAATGCTGTTCTACAGTTTAGTGCTTAGCATGACCTTCTGGTAATTATCTTATTATCTTATATAATTGCTTTATGTACCATTTCCATCTGTCTTAAAATACAGAAATGTGACACCCTGGTAAATTACGTAACTTATCCATGTTTATTCTAGTTGTGTTTTCCTCTGAATCCTAAAGTATATTTCTTTGAAACAAGCTGTCTATAGGTAAATAAATATTACACTAAATAATAAATATGAATTTAGTAAATAAGTTACTAAGTAATATTAACTAGTTTCAATATTTGACTAAAGCAAATTTGTCTGGACAAAAATTGAATGTTTAGCATGGATTTTTGGGAGATTTGTTTGTTGGGGTATTATTAGTAGGAGCAAACACTTTAAATAGACTGAAAGCAGGTAAAAGTAACTGCATTGTTTAAGTATGCCTGTTAGAGTTACACCTGTCTATTCACATGTTCATTGTATTTTTCCAGAAAACTGTGGACTGCATGACGACGATGTCAGTGCCTTCCACCCTGGTTAAGTGTCTGTATTTGTTCTTTGACCTTCCCCATGTGCCTGAGGCAGGTGGAGGTGCACAGAATGAGCTGCCTCTAGCAGAGCGCAGAGGACTACTCCAGAAAGTTTTTGTACAGGTAGGGAAGATGCTGTTTGTTGCTTATCATGATACTAGACTTGCACACATGTTTCACCCTTGTGGCCAAAGCTGATCTCAACTGACTCCTCCCTCAATTTCCCAATGCAGGACATAGTACCGAACTTCATATTCCTTTTCTAATACTATTTCACTCTGTTTATTTTGATTTTTCGCCTCATATAATATTTGGAAATGCAGCAATAATATTAAATAATCTTTTCAGGAATATTTGAGTGAGACACAAGCAGTTCTTCTTTGTCTGGACAGATTCAGCTATCAAAAGTACATTGGATATATAATAACATTCTTTAGGTGAATGAATCAAGGACAAAATGTTGACAAGCTTATCATTATTACATGGAATTTTTTTTATAGTATCATGAACTTCCATTCAGTTTCTTTCATATAGTCTTATCAATACTGAACTTATAAAGTTGCTTTTTTTTTTGTTTGTTTTGTTTTGTTTTTTTGTTGTTGTTGTTTTGGTCTAGTCGTGGGGCCTGAACTCTGGGCCTGGGCGCTGTCCCTCAGCTCTTCAGCTCAAGGTTAGCACTCTACCACTTAAGCCACAGCACAACTTCCGGCTTTTTTCTTTTCTGCTTATGTGGTGCTGAGGAATCGAACCCAGGGCCTCAAGCATGCAAGGCAAGTGCTCTACCACTGAGCCACCTTCCCAGCCCAAGTTGCTTGTTTTTATTGGGTTGCCCCTCCTCTCTTGCAAAGCTCCTCTACTGTTTTCACTGCTCTTCTAATAGCACTGCAGTGAACTGAGGATTCAGGGACTTTTGTGAGCCAGAGTGATACCCTCTCTGGGGAGAAAAATTTCAAGACACGCAGCCTACAAACTGTTAGGATATAACTTCTTTATGAAATGTATATTTTTTAGCTCAAAATGACAAATACTATATGATGACCTATCTAAAGTCGTCGAACAATTAGAACAAAAAAGTAGAATTCTGATTGCCAGGGCCTAAAGAGAAGTAGGAAAAGATAATTGTGCACTGAAGAGATGATAAACTGAATGATTAATTTTTTCCCACAATCAAAGGGTAAAGAGTAACAACAATACCTTTGAATCTGGGTGTCTGGATTTATGTAACCTGAGGTATAGTACTACAGTACTGAAGACAGCAATATCTGCCTAAAGGATTTCTATGAGGTTTAAATGAGGTAGTGCATAGATCTATAGCTCCCTGCTTAGCACATCACTGATATTAAATAAAAGGAACTTTCATATCTGCAAACCTAGCTACTCAGGAGGCTGAAATCTTGAGGATTACAGTTTGAAGCCAGCCCAGGCAAGAAGGTAACCTGAGGTATAGTACTACAGTACTGAAGACAGCAATATCTGCCTAAAGGATTTCTATGAGGTTAAATGAGATAGTGCATAGATCTATGACTCCCTGCTTAGCACATCACTGATATTAAATAAAAGGAACTTTCATATCTGCAAACCTAGCTACTCAGGAGGCTGAAATCTTGAGGATTACAGTTTGAAGCCAGCCCAGGCAAGAAGTCTGTGAGACTATTATCTCTAATCAACCACCAAAAAGCAAGAAGTAGAGTTGTGGCTCAAGTAATAGAATGCTAATCTTGAGGAAAACAGGTTAAGGACAGCACCCAGGCGCTGACATGTGTGCACGTGTGTGCGTGTGTGCGTGTGCGTGCACGCACACACACACACACACACACACACAAAGCATGGTGTGTCCAGGTGGGTAGGAAGCAGAGAGAGAAGATAGTGGATCTATGCCTAAGGAGGTAGAAAGAGGGCAAGATGACAGTGACATGCTCAGTGCATGCTGTGAGTGCCTTTTCAGTAGGAGTAATGTTTTGAAGAACTGTTACTACTAAAAGTATGGGGTTGAGGGACACTAGGAGTGTTTGAGAAAGGACAAGATTAGGAATGGCAAGATACTAACACAGCAAATTACTTTATTTCTTAGATAGAAAACAACTTGATAGCTTTTATCTTCCCCTAAATAATTATGTGAACAAATAGTATTAGAACTCAGGCTTATTAGACACTCCCAATTTGATTGATTAGGAAAAGCCATGAGAATAAGTGAAAGAATAAATACTGTAAGAATGAAAGCTGCTTGAAGATCTTGTTGAGTAATGTAGTGGATTAATTATTGATGATTGGACTAGAGGCTCATTTCAGGAAAGCCCTTCTGGAAAACCGTTTGATGAATCAGGCAATGGAAGCTCTACTTAATACTAATAATGCCTAAGTAAGCAGAGCAAAGTTTTCTTTGAAAACTAAAAAGAAAAAAATCCCTATATTTGAAAACAGTGAATGCTGACTTAGAAATAATGTGGAACATTGAACATTGCGACTAAAAGGAACTCAAAGTGTAATGTAAATTGAAATCCCGCTTGATACTTGCAGCATCTGATGTCCTTGTCAGTGGTATACAACAGGTGAGCAGTAGTGAAGAGACACCCTCTTCCATCCCTTTGCTTCCTCCCTCATCCCAGGCTGCATATTACTTACATCATTTTGTCTAGGAAACTAACTGATACACCTGATTAAGTATTTTACAATAAATGGAATCTTCCCGCTTGCACTAGGTGGCAGATGGTTGATTGCCTGGGACCTTCTGTTGGTGCTGGGCATGTGCCGTCATTAGCATGACCCATTGTCCCTGCCACCTTGGTTAGATATTATAACAGGGTCCTGTGTGTGGCAGTGCTTAGTGTTGAGGCAGAAGAGGAAGACAGATAGACTTTTGCGTTTCTTACTCTGTAAAATATAAAGGATTATACTAGATTGCTTGGAGGAATCTCTTTGCATGTAAAGATTAAGAAACAATTACCTTAGGATTCAAGGGATCATTAAATTGGTTTATTTGTGAACAGGGATTTGGATTGAGAGGAAAAAACTTACTGTCTTGGGATTGGATTTCTGTGTTACAAATTAGAAAAACAGCATTTGTCCCTGTAATCACATAAGGTGGTATCAGAAGCAACTGCAAATGTAATTGACTTTGCACCCCTCTGAGCACATAACTAACTTCTTGTGGTATACTTGACTATCTGTGCTCACATGTGGAAAAGGCAGACACGCTTTACCTATCAGTGGACGTTAGATGTCCAATAGTTTCTCTAGTGTTTATAGGTTAAGGGGGCCATATTTACTAATCATAAAAAATATTTTACTGTTTTCCTGAATTCTTAATTTTTTTTTCTTCCTGATACTTGCCAGCTATGAAGGAGGAAGCTTTTGTATCTAAGCAAGCTTTTTACCAAAAATAGAAATGAAGGACCTACTTTCTCATACTGACTGTGGTATTTTTAATACCTCTTTTTCTGTTTAGCAGTTTTTCTACTAATATTGAAATGTTTTAGTTTCTTGAATAGTTTTATTTCTTGAGAGTAAAATGATTTCATAGTTACTTTGTGTTTTAAAAATATTTAGATGAGATTATTTATCTAGCATAGAGAATAGTTAACTTTTTCTGACACTAAACTTAAATTAAAAGGAAAAATCCATTGAAAGTAGAATATCATTGTTGAATTCCCAGATAGTAGACTCTTAATACTGGGAGAAGTTGTGTAGTGTATATTTTGCAAATTATAGTTAAATATTAAGTTTTTATTCAAGATTTGAAGAACGTTTAAGTCTTTTAAAGACAGGCTTCAGAAGGTTTTTGGTAACTGGATATAAATGAAAGATCCTTGCAAATTAGGTTTATTTATATTAATCATATATCTCCTTTTACTTGTATGCAAAATTAAAACAATTAAAAATATCTTTATAAGATCTATTTTAAACTTATTCCCATAGATTGTTTTTTAAAAGAAGAATAATACATTTTACCTGTGCATAGGAAGAACTAAATTAGAAAAATAAAATGATAACTATGAAAGGTATTGCTGCTATACCCTGTTTCAATCCACAGTCTACAAAATTATTACAGTGAAGAAAAGACAGCAAATTCTTTTTTTTTGTTGTTGGGGGGGTGGGTCTGGTCGTGGGGCCTGAACTCTGGGCCTGGGCGCTGTCCCTCAGCTCTTCAGCTCAAGGCTAGCGCTCTACCACTTGAGCCACAGTGCCACTTCCGGCTTTTTTCTTTTTACTTATGTGGTGCTGAGGAATCGAACCCAGGGCCTCATGCATTCAAGGCAAGAGCTCTACCACTGAGCCACCTTCCCAGCCCCAACAAATATTTTTTTTTTAATAAGCCAGCTTAAGTAGGATGGGTTTAATGATTCAGCATAACACATCTAAATTATAGATGTCTTTAAAATGGTTGCCTATAAGCCCAAATCAAATGTGGTTTCAATAACTTTGCTCAGTGTTTACCATGAACTTTTGAATTGCATTTAGGACTTACCCTTTTTTGTCTCTTCCCTTTCCTCTACCATTTATTTTCTCTCTCTTTTTCTTAAGATTTTAGTGAAGCTTTGCAGTTTTGTTTCTCCAGCAGAGGAGCTGGCTCAGAAAGATGATCTCCAGCTTTTATTTAGTGCAATAACCTCCTGGTGCCCTCCCTACAACCTTCCTTGGAGGAAGAGCGCAGGAGAAGTCCTGATGACCATATCCCGGCATGGGCTTAGTGTCAATGTAGTGAAGTATATTCATGGTGAGTTACTCTTCACATGGTCATCTTATATGATCTCACTCTCTCCCACTTTTCTTCATTTGATGACAGATTTACAACTGTCTCTTAGTCATTTAAATATGGGTCTTTAAATGAAAAAGTAGATTTTCCAGGCAAAAAAGTATTTACTTGTGGAACATTTCAAATATGAAAAATTCTCATGAGTTCTGAATGATTGGTATTTACAACAGGTAAAATTTGTGGTTAGTCCGTATAAATGTTAGTTGTTAGTTACCATGTAGTAAGTTCTGTGTCATAGCTTCTTCCCTTTTGCTGAAAAACAAGGCATTCAATTTTTAAGTGCTATACTTACCAGTTGTAATTTGGAATGTTGTATTTACCAGTCATTCTGAACATACTCATAAATGGCTCAGTAGTACTATCTTTAACCCAGAAGAGATAGGATTATGTGGATTCTCCATCAATATTAAAGAGATATTATCTGTCTCTTAAGTTCATATATAATAGTGTACTCTTCTTCCAGACCTTTATTTAGGAGAAAATTGCTGTAGCATTGTAGGTATTTTATTTATTTTACATGCATACATACATATATAACATGGATGCTAACTTTCCTCGGTTTATATAAATAATTATTTCAAAATAATAGAACTCTTTGTTGACTTACAGTGATTAAATGGTATAAGTCAAGCCTACTGTGTAATAAACTCAGTATTTCTTTCTATTCCTGTCATCACCTTAAACTGTTTAAAGTAGTATAATCAGGTACACATGTGATTTTCAAAACTGTATTTTCCAAGCTGAGAAGTTGGCTCAGTGGTAGAGTGCTTGCCTTGTATGCATGAGGCCCTGGGTTTGATTCCTTAGCACCACATGAGCAGAAAAAGCCAGAAGTGGCACTGTGGCTCAAGTGGTAGAGCTCTAGCCTTGAGCTGAAGAGCTGAGGGAATGTGCTCAGGCCCCACTACTGACAAAAACAAAAAACAAAAATCCCGTATTTTCCAAAATATATAAGTATCTCTTTGGTCTTCTTTTACCTGATTTTAGTTACATCAAATAATGAGGTTTGATTCAGAAACTTCTTAAAGTTCATCCTATTACTATGTCAAAATAAAGGCTAAAGAAGGAAAAATTGCAACTGACATCAATGTAAGAGGAAAAAATTATTTAAAAAAAGGACTGTTTTCAACATGTTCCTCTATTATCCTTTACTACTTAGAGGTCAGGTTCTTTGAATCATATTTAAATCCTGTATTTACTTTCAGACTGTGTAACATTTATTACATTAAAACTTAACGTTAAGCCAGGTACCTGGTGCTCACATCTGTAATTCTGACTACTCAGATGTCTGGGGATTAAAGTTCAAAACCAGCCCCTGCAGGAAAGTCTGTCATGAGATTCTTCTTTCCAGTTACTACCAAAAAAAAACAGAAGTGGAGCTGTGGCTCAAGTGATACAGGACTAACCTTGAGAGGAAAAAAAAAAACAAAAACAAAACAAAAAAACCCTCAGGACAGCACTCAGGCCCTGAGTTCTGAGTTCTGAGTTCAAGCACCAGGACTGGCACAAACACCATTAAACACCAGTTAAGAATGAAGGACATTTTCTTAAGCAGCAGATATAAATAGTAACTACTTATTCCATTATTTATTCCTACAGAAAAAGAATGTTTATCTACCTGTGTTCAGAATATGCAGCAGTCAGATGACCTGTCTCCCTTAGAAATTGTTGAAATGTTTGCTGGGCTTTCTTGTTTCCTCAAAGATTCCAGTGATGTTTCCCAAACTCTCTTAGATGATTTTCGGATATGGCAAGGATATAATTTTCTTTGTGATCTTTTGCTTAGGTAAGTACCAGAATTACGTTTGAAGTGTCTTCTAAGGTGTTTGGTTTTTTTTCTATCAAAGGGAACAGTGTGTTTAGGGATTATAGAAAGGATTCACTCACACATTTATTTCTTTATTTTAACATTTTTTTATTGTAGAAATACTGTACACAGGGATTACAGTTACATGAGTAAGGTAATGAGTACATTTCCTATCGAGCATTGTTACCTCCTCCTTTGTTTTTCCCCTATCATCTATTCTCTCCCCACTTCCCCAATACCCCTCCTCCCCCCACCCAGTTGTAAAATTCACTTTCAACATAGTGTCTTGTACATTTCATTGTTACAATGGGTCAACCTCTATCCTTATTTAAGCATTTTGTTATTTCCCTTCTCCTCCCCAAATTAGAACACTGTATATACAAGATGCAGGGCACTGGAATCAAATACAGTGACAACAAAGGGGGTATAGCATGGGGGAAGAACATATAAAAGAAACAAACAAAAAAAATCACATAGTACATTTTAAATATGTTAAAAAACAATAGCAAGAAAGAAAAAACCACTTGTGTCCCTAATTTGGGGTTCATTTCACTTAACATCATTATAAGGTCATACATACATAGCTTTTGACCTTTTCTGCTTGTCCTAGACTTACACTAGTTATTGCAAATAAGGGAAACCATGGGACCTATGTTTCTTTGGGCCTGGCTTACTTGGCTTGATATAATTTTTTCATAGTCTTTCCATTTCCTAACAAATGGGGCGATTCCATTCTTTCTGATGGGGGCATATATATATATATATGCATCACATTTTCTTGATCCATTCATCTACTGAGGGGCATCTGGGTTGGTTCCATATCTTAGCTATGGTGAATAATGCTACGATAAACATAATTGTGCTGGTAGCTTTAGTATAGCCTTGTTTGTGATCGGTTGGATAAATGCCCAAAAGTTGGATTGCTGGGTCATAGGGGATCTCTATGGGGAGTCTTTTGAGGAACCTCCATACTGCTTTCCAAAGTGGTTGAACAAGTTTACACTCTCACCAACAATGCAGTAGGGTTCCCTTTTGGCCACATTCCCTCCAGCATCTGTTATTAGATTTCCTGATTACAGCTATTCTAACTGGGGACTCCCACATTTATTTAATGTATGCAACATGCTGTGATGTCCTCTTTGCTTTGCTGTCCTTTTAGTGCATATTCTATCAACAAAGTAGAAAGCTATAGTCTAGAATAAAATGGTCAAATAGAAAGGTTAGATATTAGTAACGCTGCTCTTGTTTAGTAACTGCTGGAGAAGAGGTTACATGAATTTACTATCATTATCCTGAAGTGTTAATATTTGTATTTATTTATATTTTTGGTTTTCTTTATAGTACTTATAATACTTTTATTAATGAAGTTAATAGCAAGAAGTTATTTAAATTGAGTGAGACCTTTGAAATTCATATAAAAACAATCAGTTCCAAAAGGTTTTACTTACCTTGCTTTTCCATTTTATATGCTAGTTATTTTTTTGTGTTTGTTTCCTAAGTTGATGAAATTAACTGTTCATGTTACTACTGGAAGGCTAGTTTGTGCCACAGTATCAGAATGCAGGTTCACCATGGTATAACCCATTTTCACTGTATTTGATTCTGGTGCCCTGCATCTTGTATATACAATTTTCTAATTTGGGGAGGGGAAGGGAAATAACAAAATGCTTAAATAAGGATACAGGTTGACCCATTGTAACAATGAGATGTACAAGCTACTATGTTGAAAATGAATTTTACAACTTTGGTTATGGGGGAGGGAGGAGTTAGGGAGGTGGGGAAGGAAGGGATGGTAGGGGAAAAACAAAGGAGGAGGTAGGAAATGTACACCTTACAATTACCTTACTCATGTAATTGTAGCCCCTCTGTACAGTATATTTACAATAACAAATATACAAAAAAGAATTCAGGTTGATAAGATATTATATAATATCTCAAAGGGATTAATATTAAGTCCTGATACTTAACTGTAGTTATTGATCCTAATTGTATAATGATTTTATATATATGTATGTATATATATATATATATATAGTTATTGATTCTAAATGTAGACAGAGTTTCATGTATATTAGTGCTCTTGTCTTCTGTTCCCTGTCCTTCCTTCTTCCTGCCAAAGCTGTGGTTGCTTCTTGATGGGCGTGTGTGTGTGTGTGTGTGTGTGTGTGTGTGTGTGTGTGTGTGTGTGCACGCGCGTGTGTGTGCGCGTGTGTGCATGTGTGTGCGTGCGTGTGTGTGTGTGTATGTGTGTGTGTGTGTGTGTGTATCTGTGTTTGTGTGTTTGCACATGCCCCAGCAGAGGGGCTTGAACTCAGGGCCTTGTACTTGGCTTTTTTTGTTTGAGCCTGGTGCTCTACCATTTGAGCCATATCTTTCTTTCTTTGTGGTTCCTTGAGAAGAGCTTATATTAATGTTGAGGCTTACATGGATAACACTAAAAAATAAGAACAAAGAAGGCTACCCAGTTATGTCTGTGAGTTGATAAAAATTTTTATAGAAACTAAAGTTTTCACATTGAAAGACAAGTTAAAAATATATTCGGATTTTGTTTGTTTGTTTGTTTTTGGTCGGCTATGGAGCCTATCTCTGGGCCTGGCCTCTGTCCTTCAGCTCTTCAGCTCAAGGCTATTGTTCTACCATTTGAGCCACAGTGCCACTTTTGGCTTTTTCTGCTTATGTGGTGCTGAGAAATTGAACCCAGGGCCTCAGCATGCAAGGCAAGTACTCTACCACTGAGCCACCTTCCCAGCCCAAAAATACATTAAGATTTTAAAAGTGGATATTACAGGACTGAGCATTTAGATTTCTTCCAGCATTTTTTATTCTCATTAAAGCCAGACTCAAAAGGTAATTCCTACATGACTCCAAACAGTGTTCTTTCAAAAGGAATTAAGACTATTAAAAAAAATTTCTTTAGGTACCCAAAACCTATCTAACAATATTACCTGGACAAATTAATGCAATGCAGGTAAAATTCTTAGAACTCTTTGCAGAGTTCATTTTGAAACATCACTTACAGAGAAAATGTCTTAGGATGGAGTATTCATGAGGTTTGGGTTTTAATCAGGTAAAATGTATATAAGTTTAGAGCTTTAGAGAATTTGAGAAACAATATTTAATTCTTTTATCATAATAAAGCTTTCTATCAAAGATCAGTGGTTATCTAAAGTAACATTATTAGTGACAAAATTAGCATCTGAATTATATCATATCTTCTGATTGTTGATGATTTTCTTCCAAATATGCTATAATGTGTTACAATAAAACATGTATATGTTTAACCATAGGAAAAATTGTAATAATCTTTCCAAGAACTGAATGTTTATTTACTGATTCTAAAATTGAAAAACACTTTCTGCATTAAGTTGAAAACTATAACAAAAAGAAGTTTGCTTAATTGTACTTTTTCTAGATTGGAACAAGCAAAAGAGGCAGAATCCAAAGATGCCTTGAAAGATCTAGTTCATCTGATAACTTCCCTAACAACATATGGGGTCAGTGAACTCAAGCCAGCTGGTATTACCACAGGGGCACCTTTTTTATTGCCTGGATTTGCAGTCCCTCAGCCTGCAGGCAAAGGTGAGTTTTAACCTCATCTCCACACCCTCTCCTAGCTACATAGAGAAATGGAGAAGGCTGTCTTTATGGTAGACAATTCATCCTTGCACGTGTTTATTAATCTGCTTCATCTTTTATAAATGACATCACTTGAAACCAAATAGTGACCAAATTTCAGAAAATTTGTATTTTCTCATATTATCCTAAATCTAGCTCTTACCTTAACTAATTTGTCACTTCTTTTGTCACATATAGTTAGGCCTTTACATTTGTATAGAAGTTTGTCTAAACTTGGTTATGGTAAAGCTACAGCTAATACAAAGGTAGGAAGAAGCATATTGAAGGAGTGGGTGAAATACAGTCATAAGTGTGTGTGTGTGTGTGTGTGTGTGTGTGTGTGTGTGTGTGTGTGTGTGTGTGGAGAATGGAACTAGGAAAATTGAGGTGATGGGTGGGATTGGGAGAAATGGGGGAGAACTATGAGAGGAATGACATTGATCCAACATGCATTGGACTCATAAACTAACATGTTGAATTGAAAACCCATTATACAGCTACTTAAAAATATCTTAAAAAGAACAAACTTATTGTTGACAAATAATTGAAAATGAACTAATCTCTGGTATTTGCCAAACATTGAATAAATTAGTGTTAAAAATGAAAATTGAAATAATATATAAGTTGAAGATGGAAAAACATCTTTATATTTTTCATAAATATTTGCAACAAGATTTCTGAACAACCTTCTACCCATTGTGCGTTTTTCTGAGTTCTATATTTACATTATATCTAAAACTTCAGCTTGTTTTGTAAGGTTAATTTTTTTGGTCAGTTTTGTGAATGCTTTATTCTTGTAATAGTTTTGGACCTGGGGACATTTTTAGAGATAAAAACTTATTTACATTTTCCTCAAATACAACTTTCTGTGTTAACTTCTCAATAATGATTATTATTAGTGTCATGAATCATGTGTAATTTTTTTTCTAATTGATACATTTGAGAGTCATTTAAAAATATACTTAGTAACTGGTCTTTAGTTGCCTTGACAAATGTTTATGTAAAAAATTGCAAGTTTTAGCCTCCACACAGAATAAACTTCTGAACTAACACTTAAGAAAATTACGGTGTTGTATAAATGTGAAGAGAAAATGGAAACTTAGAGAACTTTTTTCTTTCCCTCCCAATGCTCTGTTTTCATTTTTGCGGCTCTTGAGCTTATTACTACAGCCTCCAAGTCTTCAAATTGAGAGGAGTTATCCTTCCATTCAGGGTCAGTCTTACTATATTCAAATGAAGAAGACCTGTCTCCACTCAGAAACTAGATGTACACAATACACTTTAATTCTTTTTAAAGCAATTGATTTCCAACATATGTTATATACTTGAGTTGAAATATTCATGATGATACATGAGGGGTTTAGTCAATATGTTTGTGTGCGTATGTGTCTGTACGTATGTGCATACACATATGCATGTAGTTCGTAGGGCTTGAATTTAGGGTCTGGCTGCTGTCCTTGAGTCTCTTTAGCTCAAGGCTAGTGCTCTACCACTTGAGCCACAGCCCCATTTCTAGCTTTTTTAGTAGTTTATTGGAGATAAGAATCTCACAGACTTTCCTTTTTAGGCCAACTTTGAACTGTAATCCTCAGATCCCAGCCTCCTGAATAGCAAGGATTACACGCATGAACCATCAGCGCCTGGCAATCATAGTTTTAATTGAATGTTTTGTACCTGTTGAAGAAAAATAAGATCTTTAACCAGGCTATATTCTTATTAAATAGTTGATGTTAAAAGTTGTGTTTAAGCAGATTAGTTTTCCATGACTAAAATATCACATAGCACCTACTTTTGTGTTCTTGTTTTCTGTTGCAGGTCACAGTGTGAGAAACATCCAGGCCTTTGCAGTTCTTCAGAATGCATTTTTGAAAGCAAAAACCAACTTCCTTGCCCAGATCATTCTTGATGCTATCACAAATATTTACATGGCAGACAATGCTAATTATTTCATCCTAGAATCACAACACACATTGTCACAGTTTGCAGAGAAGATTTCTAAACTCCCCGAAGTACAAAACAAATACTTTGAGATGCTGGAGTTTGTTGTTTTTAGCTTAAATTATATTCCGTGTAAAGAACTTATTAGTGTTAGTATCCTTTTAAAATCTAGCTCTTCTTACCACTGTAGCATTGTTGCAATGAAGACACTTCTTAAGTTCACAAGACATGACTATGTATTTAAGGATGTATTCAGGGAAGTGGGTCTTCTTGAGGTCATGGTAACCCTTTTGCATAAATATGCTGCCCTGTTGAAGGACCCAGCTCAGGCACTGAATGAACAAGGTAAAGTATTTGCCCTGGTCCTGTTTTCACTTGACAAGGGTGGTTGGGAATACTTTTTCTTGTTGTGCTTCTCCTTGGATTATTGATTTTAATAACTTCCTGATATATGATTGGGAATTTCTAGTGAATATTTACCAAAATTTTCCCCTCTAGCCCAAGAGGCTGGATAAAGGGAAACTAGAAATACGTTATTGTAGTAAAGACAATTTAAGTTAGGGTAAAAGGTGAGGGAAAACATGTATGAACTACATTACATTATGAGGAACTATTACTGTCTATGAGAGAATTTTTACAACATTCTGGAAATAATTGCAATTATGTATGATAGTTACATGTGTAAGTACCTCTAAATCTTTTAATAAATTACATAGGCAAAATATTTATTGATATTAGCACAAATGTATTATTAGGTACCTTTGTGGCAAATCTGATAAAAGTATAGTAAGTAGTATCTGGCATTAAATAAATCTGGTATTAAATATGAGTGAATAAAATCAGTAGTTTATACTATTTGTAGGCTTCTTTGTCATTGGACATGAAGATGTAGCCTTCTGCTGTTGACTTTCCTTAGAAGGATAGATTTAGCTTGCCTTCCTCATTTTCAGTATTTCTTAAATGCCTTTATAGCCACACCAAATTAAAGTCTATTGACATTAATTTGACTTTGAGTTTTGATATTGACTTAGGGCAGATGTTAGAACTGTGTATCATTTTAAAGGTTGTATTATAGCCATTGTAGTAGTGCTGAATGTGAATTCTAAGTATTAAAGGGAATTAAGAAAGTAAAAACTGACTCTAAAAAATGAGCTTACCACTTTGATAATTTGGAACTTCTTTTCTAGGAGACTCAAGAAATAACAGTTCAGTTGAAGACCAAAAGCATCTGGCTCTTTTGGTCATGGAGACCTTGACAGTGCTTCTCCAAGGATCAAACACAAATGCAGGTAGTTAGAAAAGCCACTGCAAATGCTTTGTGAAGAGACTTCCTCTGGTTACACTTCTGTAGTGACCTTTTCTTCTGAAATGATTCTGTTCCATGCAGGAGGGACTGTTGATTCAATGATTGTACAGTCATGTCCCTGCAATACTATGACAGCAATATATATGAAGCATTGTTACTGTTTTCAGGTTTTTTTTATTACTTTTGATTATATCCCTTGTGTTTAAAGTAGTCCTTTTGTAACTAATTTTTTACTTATATAATGAACTCTTATTCAAGTAATTGGCTTAATTTTTCTTCACCAATCCACTGAGTGACTGAGTTTTTCAAAAAATGCACATTAAAACTATTTTAATGTTATAATCATAAGGAAATATCAAAAAAATGATTATGGGGTTCCAGGCTTGGTTCAGTTGGTAGAGCACCAGCGAATGAGCAAAATGGCAATCACTAAGCTGAGTCCCATTCTTGCAACAAAGAAGAAAAAGAGGAAAAGATATTAAAGACAGATTCTGTAGTAAAAATTGAGTCTTTTCAAATAAAATACTTCACTAGATATTTTGTTTTACTTTTGGTCTCAGATTTTCTTCAATCCTTTTCTTCCTGCAGTTAGCAGAAGTCCAGCTGTATTTTTTTTGTTGTAGGTTGTGGTTTGAACTCGGCCTGGGCACTGTCTCTGAGCTCTTTTGCTCAAGGCTAACACTCTACCACTTTGAGACATAATGCCACTTAGATTTTCTGGTGGCTAATTGGAGATAAGAGTCTCATGGACTTTCTTGTACAGGCTGGCTTTAAACCTCAGATCTCAGCCTCCTCAGTAGCTAGCCACTTGCACTCAGCATC
Source organism: Dipodomys merriami (assembly GCF_024711535.1). Taxonomy (NCBI): domain Eukaryota; kingdom Metazoa; phylum Chordata; class Mammalia; order Rodentia; family Heteromyidae; genus Dipodomys; species Dipodomys merriami. Next base: position 13,179,881 of record NW_027206512.1, read on the forward strand.
CAACCATATTGATAAAGTATCATAGTTCCTTTTAAAAATGATAACCTAAAATTTTAATAACACTCTCAAGCCATTAGGTCAATACATCTTGAGACGAATAAATGTGGGAAATCTAAGCGCAGGTAAGTGGGCCAGGCACCAATCAGGGAGAACTTTTTAGAACATAGCAAGGGATTGGATTAGATTGTAAGTGTATGAGAAGCCATGCATGAGTGAATGAATGAGGACATCAATGAGTCTTATTCACAAATGGATGACTGTTTATTTTCCTGAACAGAGAAATTCAATGTTCAACTTAAAATACATTACGTTTCCCAGGCATCATACTAGTTGTCAGAGATACAAAGATAATTCTTACTCCAGGGGAATTGCCCATCTAATTGAGAAAGATATAAACTCATAATCATATAAGTAATAATTTAAATACAATTTTGTCAACTACCAAGACACAGCTGAATGAATTTAGTAGGTAATTGAAGCTGTATGATTGAAGTGTAATGGGCATTGGAGTAACATTTTGTCTGTTGTATAAAGCATGATTTTCTTGTTTCTTCAAACTAGATTTAGTTGATTCAGGTTCTAAGAAACATAATAAAGATACACAGACTGGAATTTATTTGGCAAATTAGCTTTTCATGATGTGACATGGAGTTACATAGAGAAGGACTGGTCCATCTGTTCTTGAAGGGGAATAGGAAGTTTACTCTGTGATTCAGTTACTTAATACCTCTTCCAAGTACCATACATTCTTACACAGTCCTTTGCTTGATACCTTTATTTTCCTTGCTAAGAAAGTTGTTACTTGGCTATATGATCTGCAGCACTTTGAAGCAGTACTTTGCTTATAGTAAATTATTGAAAGTATTAACCATCACTATTATATAATGGTCCTAAATGGTAACCAGCAGGTAAGTAAGCCCGAACTTTCACATAATCAGAAGTTGTTGCAAATGCTGTGGGCTAAATTTTTTGTTGTTGAATGTTTTGTCTGACTATCTAGTGCAGGCTGGCTATGAACTCATTCCCCCTGTCTCTACCTCCTGCTGTAATTACAGGAGTGCATCACCAAACTTATGTGCTAATAATCTTTCTTTCCTCCCCCCACTCCCACCGTTTTCAGACCAGATCTCATTGTAGCTCAGGCTGGTCTGGAATTCAGACAGATCTCTCACTTTTGATCTTCCTACCTCTGCCTCCTGAGTGCTGGATTTAGAGGTGTAAACCATCACACTCAGCTTTCCATATGCTAAATGTTAAGCACATGACTTAATACTCACTTCAAGTTCACATAATTCCTCTAAAGTTACTAAGTAGAAAACTGTTACTCTGACAGCATAGTGCCTGTTATAACAAAGTGTAGTATCAGCTATTTAATGTTTAATGAAACAAATCACAAAGGTTCCAAGATTTATGGAAGAGCCAAACATCTAAATGGTAGCAAAACTTTTTTTTTGGGGGGGGGGGTCCAGTTATGGGGCCTGAACTCTGGGCCTGGGCGCTGTCCCTCAGCTCTTCAGCTCCAGGCTAGCGCTCTACCACTTGAGCCACAGCGCCACTTCGGCTTTTTACTTTTTGCTTATGTGGTGCCGAGGAATTGGACCCAGGGCCTCATGCATGCAAGGCAAGCACTCTACCACTGAGCCAGCCCCGATAGCAAAACTTTTTGATCTGAATAATAATGGAGGTATATTCAAAGTATTCTAAAAACATCAGGAAAGCAAGGAATTACAAGGAAATACTAATTACTGATTTATATTACTTAACAAACTTTTTACATTTTAGCTGAAGGTGGAATTTGATATGAAAACAGGAGCACAGAGTTATAAGCTGAGATATGTAGATATAAATCTGGCTGTCATTCACTAACTGTTCCTTTAGACTCCTGTATGGAAGGGGATATGAACTAAAAAAGTCAATCTACATAATGGTTTTGGAGCAGTATAGTAACAATGTTTTCTACTATGCAATTTCTTTTTGTTGTTGTTGGTCTTGTGTTCTACCATAGTTCCTTACAATTTTTCTTGTGGTAATTTATTCCATTCTTTTTTTTTTTTTTGCTACTATTTTTGAAGGACTATTCAGTTTAAATCTCATATGTAAGGGGTCTGTTCACTTGAACCCCTTTTACATAAGTTGATTTCAGTGCTGGGTTCCTGGAGATTTTATAAACACTTTAGATTTGGAGAATTCAGATGTGGTAGATGTCAGAGCATTCATTAATCTTAAGCTGAGAAAATGTGCACATACATCTTCTGCCATCCTATAGTACCCATTTTCACATGGGAATTTAAGAGTTGAAATACTTGGCTAGGTCTTATTTTCATTCTTTTGAATGTCTACCTACAAAAGAAATTTCATTTTAATTCATCTGGTTAATAGAGTGTTTGAAGGCCTCCTACATTCTGTGCTTTTCTTCCTCCTTTCAGGCATATTCCGCGAGTTTGGAGGTGCACGGTGTGCGCACAACATAGTGAAGTACCCTCAATGCAGGCAGCACGCCCTGATGACTATCCAGCAGTTGGTGCTGTCTCCAAATGGGGACGATGACATGGGCACACTACTGGGCTTAATGCACTCAGCTCCACCCACAGAACTACAGTTGAAGACTGACATTTTAAGGGTAAGTTGGATAATGTGCTTACTGTCTGGCTGCTATAATCCGTGGGGGTTTTTGGAAGTGATTTATAGTTCATTAAAGATAGGGAAATTTCAAAAACCACATTAGTACATATTAGAGATTTGAAAGAATATTCATGTCTTTCAGTTTCAGTAGGTTATCGACCTACTGCTAATAAACCTGTAGTTGTTTTACTGGCTTATAATAATTATCTTAAATTTAAAAGTACTCTAGCAAAATATAGCATCTTAATAATCTAATGTGAATATTATCTGTTCACTTACAACCACTAGTTGTTTTTTTTTTTGGGGTCTGGTCATGGGGCCTGAACTCTGGGTCTGGGTGCTGTCCCTCAGCTCTTCAGCTCAAGGCTAGCGCTGTACCACTTGAGCCACAGCGCCACTTCCGGCTTTTTTCTTTTTGCTTATGTGGTGCTGAGGAATCGAACCCAGGGCCTCATGCATGCAAGGCAAGCACTCTACCACTGAGCCATCTTCCCAGCCCCCAACCACTAGTTTTTTATACATCTGTGAAATAAAATCTTATATACAATGTTGAAAATATACATATATTGTATAATTGTGTTACAAATATATATTTATATTTTGAAATATTTTTCATAAATATATAAAAATATTTATATTTGGTATCTCCAGTGAATCCCAAACAGTATAATTCACATATTCTTTTGTCACTTTACTCCTCAGAAACTAAATAAAGTAAGGGGTGCCTTATTTTGCAGATGAGAAAACTTAAACATAGGGAATAATGTGCTAGAATTAACTGGCCCCTGGGTTGCAGTACTGTATTCCTTCCACAGAGCTATTAAGCTTCAGAGATATTTCACACACATTCCTTTCACTTCACTCTCTTTGAATTTAAATAACATGTGTACCAAGTTAGAAAGTACCATTAAAATTTTCATTCTTCCATTTATTCATTGACACTCACTTTCTGAATACCATTTTCCATTGGAAGGAAGCAGAGCGACTTAAAAAAATAGTTGACTTACGGTTAGGGTAGGGAATAAAATAAAATGACTAAAACATGTTATTTAGCCAGAAAGCCAGGAAGAGATCAAAAGAAATCAGTAAGTAAATGCATAAATTTAAAAATCAACAAGCAAGTGGGGGAAGAGTAATTCTTATAATCAGAATTTTTCATTGTCTCAAATTATGCCCTCTAAAGATCATTTTAATTTTAAATGGTGAAATAATAGCTTTACATTCGGCTCTTCCTTAAATAAATGAGGATCTGCTTTGAGAAGTGATTTCACTGTTGTGTACATCTTATAGTAGAGTCACTCCTAGATTCACAATGTAATTCACTCTCTGGCTGGATGTCCAGCCTGTTGTGCAACAGCCCTGTGTTATATATTAATTCCACATGCAGATACTCAAGAACATTCAGAATAGTAACTTATAGAAAATAGTTAGCAAGTGACTTTGAAGTTTGTTACTGACTTAAGCAAATAATTAAATTTTTCCTAGTTTTAAATATTTCAACTACTAAGATTTTGATGTGATAATGTCCATGGGTAAGTCAGCTTTGAAGACATAAGGGATGACCTGTCCAGAAAACTGCAATACAGAGTATCAGACTAAGGATTCATAAGCACTGTTTTTCTTAACCCCTTTTGTAAGTGTGTGTGTGTGTGTGTGTGTGTGTGTGTGTGTGTGTGTGTGTGTGTGTGTGTGTGTGTGTGTGTGTGTGTGTGTGTGTGTGTGTGTGTGTGTGTGTGTGTGTGTACTTGAACTCTGGACCGTGTGTGTGTGTGTGTGTGTGTGTGTGTGTGTGTGTGTGTGTGTGTGTGTGTGTGTGTGTGTGTGTACTTGAACTCTGGACCTTGTGGCTTTGCTTAGCTTTTCTGTTCAAGGCTGGTCCTTTCTCATCTGAGCCATACATGGTTTATAACTGTTTAATAAAAGTCTCACAAACTTTTCTGCCTAGTTTGGCTTTGAACTGCCATCTTTCAACTCTCAGTCTCATAAATTGCTTGGAGTCACTATAATTCTTTTTTTTTTTTTTTTTTTTGGTCAGTCATGGGGCTTGAACTCTGGGCTTGGGCGCTGTCCCTGTGCTCTTCAGCTCAAGGCGAGCACTCTACCACTTAAGCCACAGCACCACTTCTGGTTTTCTAGTGGTTTATTGGAGATAAGAAGAGTCTCATGGACTTTCCTGTCTGGGCTGGCTTTGAACCACAATCCTCAGATCTCAGCCTCCTGAATAGCTAGGATTACAGATGTGAGCCACTGGTGCATGGTTTGCCACTATAATTCTTACAGTGAGGTTTTACATGTTTCTCTGAATACATTCTTCCTCATCTATCAAATAATAAAGTCATACGCTATTCTAGAACTGAAAAGTTTGTTGCCTTTTATATTTGTTCTGTCAGTTGTGGATTTTATTGTTTCGGTTTTTTTGTTGGTGATGGGGTTTGAACTCAGGGCCTAGGCACTGTCACTGCGCTCTTTTTACTAAAGGCTCACTTTGAGCCACAGCTCCACTTCCCAGTTTTCTGCTAGTTAATTGGAGATAAGAGTCTCATAAACTTTTCTGCTTGGGCTGGCTTTGAACTCCTCAGATCTGAGTAACTAGGATTACAGGCATGAGCCACCAGCACCCACTGCTCTGTTGCATTTTATTATCCCTTTTCTATGTTTAGTTATGTTAAAACACACAATTCTTACCATTATATTATGGCTCTTACAGTATATAGCAGTGTATCAATCACTGTGCAGGCCTGGAGCCTGAGAGCAATAGGCTGACTGTCCAGTGCAGTAGGTTATGACACCTGGGAGTGTGTAAGTATGCTGTGAGTCTTATACAACAGTGAGATCTCTTCTCATTGCTAATCTTCATTGTTAAAGCTATGTATGACTTTACTTGTCATATTTTTTCCCCACTATATTCTCCAAAAAAATGTGATAGGCTTCCATGCCAGGTGCTTTGCATTGTTTTACCTATGTTTCTTGTGAGGTAAGTTGCTGTTTTTGCTTTACTTGGTGGGAGGTTGAATAGATAGGTGCTGAAACATTATTTAAATTAGATTTAAACATAATCATTCATACCGTAACATTTGCAGTTAACCTGTAGAAGTCTATAAGATCTTCTTTTAAGTTAAAAAGGCTTATATTAATATGAGTTAATATTTCAAGTATAAATACAGTTTATTAAATTTGACAAGACAAGGAAGTTTTATTATTGAGCAAATATTATTAAAATAGAAATTAATTGGTTACAAAATAATGGAAAAATATAGTGTGGGTTGTTTTGTTTGTTTATGCCAATCCTGGGACTTAAACCCAGGGCCTACGCACTGTAACTTGGGCTATTTTTCTCAAGGCTAGTTCTTTACCACTTAAGCCTGAGCTCTGTTCCAAGTTTTTGGTCATTTATTGCAGATAAGGTATCACACACTTTCTGCCCAGCCTGGCTTCAAACTGCAATCCTCATGTCTCAGTCTTCTGAATAGCTAGGATTATAGATATGAGCCACTGGCACCTAGCTGTAGAGTGTTTTTAAGATTTTATTACATACATAGTTTGTATACTTTGTTTTTAAAAATGAGTTAAAGCATAAATTATATACAGTGATGTCTTTATAAGTTCTGAAGCCATACATTTCAAAATGTTGATATACACACATATATGTATATACGCACATGTATATGTATGTATATGTGTGTATATATCTGCATATATATATAGCTTTTCCATTCTTCAGATAGCAATATCCTTAGAAATCTGTGAATTATGTTCATAAAATGATGTTCACAGGTAATACTGGTAAGATTGTTAAGTTGTGTTTTAAATAATAGACATACCTTTCTTTCAGATACTTAAATATGAAGGAAAGAAGTCATTGTATATGTAAACAGATTCAAATTGCAGTCTATAATGTAATGATTAACTGCATGAGTAGGAATTAGACTTGCTTGGGTCTAATTACTTAATTTGTAGATGATACTATCCATTAAAGACCTAAGTAGAGTTTTTTAGTTAGCCTTTGGATATAATGATAACTGGAAATATCTCCTGCCCGTTTTATGGCATTAGTTAACTAGCAAAGTATTTGATGTACTTTATACATCTCACTAGGCAAATGACAGAAAGCTTCACATCAGATGTTTGACATTTATGCATAGTTTTTGTTTCAGTTGTTTTTTTTAAATTTAAGTCATGGTTCGTGTTTTATCCCCTGTAGGCCCTTTTGTCAGTACTTCGAGAAAGCCATCGTTCCAGAACAGTTTTTAGGAAAGTTGGAGGATTTGTGTACATTACATCCTTGCTCGTTGCTATGGAAAGATCCTTAAGCTCTCCACCGAAGAATGGCTGGGAGAAAGTGAACCAAAATCAAGTGTTTGAGCTTCTCCACACTGTGTTCTGCACATTGACTGCAGCAATGCGCTATGAGCCAGCCAACTCTCATTTCTTCAAAACTGAGATTCAGTATGAGAAATTGGCAGATGCCGTTCGATTTCTTGGCTGCTTCTCAGACCTAAGAAAAATAAGCGTCATGAATGTCTTCCCCTCAAACACACAGCCATTTCAGAGACTACTCGAGGAAGACGTGACCTCAGTGGATTCAGTGTCACCCACTTTGCGACACTGCAGTAAACTCTTTATTTATCTCTACAAAGTAGCAACAGATTCTTTTGACAGGTATGGCTCTGCTCTGCATTCTCATTTAAGGTAGCACACGGGATGATTTCAACATTAAGATTTGTATTCTAAGTTAAAACACAGGAAAACAAAAGCAAATGAATCTTCTATTTACTTTTATTTGGGAATTACATGCTTCTCTGGTGTTAAGTTTTTCAGTAAAGGAGTCTGTTTTATTTATGAATTCAGGTTCACTTAAATAGTTTTATGACTTGCCTTTAGTGATGGTATTTGCTATTGCTCTCTTCTTTGCCTTCAAAACTATCAGGTCCATCTGGATTTCATAATATTGGTTATCAATAGGAGAATATGGGTATAATTACACATATTTCCAGAGAAGATAGTATTTCTGTATGTTCTTAAAAAGTGATATATTAGATGTCTTCCAACTATCACATTTAAGAGTCTATTTCATTTACTCAATCATTTAATAAGCAAGTGCTTAACAAAGGCCTCATCTGTACAAAATCATTGTGCATAAAGTTACTAAGGTTACAGCCCTGAGCTAGACAACCTTGATCATTACTTTCTTATAGCAGCTAATATGAAAACAGTAATTACAGTGCATTGTGTCAAGTTCTGTCATGGAAATACACAGTTCTAAGGAAGTATGTAGGATAGCCACTTTTCCTGAATCATTTTTGCATTGCTTCAACTCTATTTATAATCAGGTTTCCACTTAGAAAACAATGTCATAGAATAATGCTGCTAATATATCTGTTGCAAGTGTTATCACTTTTAGTAGTAACCATAGTTTTGTTTTTTGTTTTTATGAAACAAGTGGCCTGTTGATATTTTTCACTAATAAATAGAGCAAGTAACTAGAGCTTTTAATATGTTTTGTGTTCTGTACCATGGGTTATCTATGTATACCCACTGAGATATTCCTTGTTTCTTAATAGTATCTATTATGGGAAGCATGGGATTGTGTAGAGTTCAAGGAATAAGCTTTGTACATTTGTATAATTAGATTAACTTCTCTTGTCTTTTACTTATTCTAGTTAATACCCTTCATTCATAGTTTGCATTGTCAAACATGGTATACAACACTATTTAGCAAACATTAAATGTTAACATTAATAGAAGAAGCATCAGCCTTAAGCATGTTTCATTTAGTGTACATGTAGTTTTGGTCTTGCTCCTGCTGACAGTCGGCTGACCTTTAGGAAACTTTTAGTGGCATTTCTTGTGAAACTAACCAACTGCCAACCTGCTGTTCTCTTCTAACCTCTCTAAACCACCCTGTTTTGTTGTCTATAGTCGTGCAGAACAGATCCCTCCTTGCCTGACAAGTGAGTCTTCTCTCCCCTCTCCTTGGGGGACACCAGCTTTGTCGAGGAAAAGGTACTGATCTTATAAGAGGAGTCCATCTTGTTTTGTGTGGTTTTTTTCCCTATGCTGTCATTTGTTTTGCTTTTTTTTTTGTACAGGGGTTTGAATTCAGGACTTTGTGCTTATTATTACTAGGCTGGTAGCATGCAATTGAGATTTACCTCCATGTTTGTTTTTTGCTGGTAATTTTTGAGATAAAGTGTTAGAATCTTTCTGCCTAGGCTGGTCTCAAATTTCAATCCTTATGCTTTCGGCCTTCCAGGTAGCTGGAATTACACGTGTAACCTGCCATCCACCTTCACTCAGCCAGATGAGGGGTTTTTGTTGTTGATGATGGTGTAGTTGCTTTTTTAAATTTAATTTTTAAAATTTATTTTAAATTTATTAATTTTGCTTGATAATAAACATGAAACTATGAATGTTGTTTAGAACTTTGTATTTATCTCTATTATTTATTCTATACATTTTATATTTAGAGTAAATAAATCTTTTATTAAAAATAAGTGAGATATATATCAGGTACTGGTGGCTCATACCTGTCATCCTAGCAACTCAGGAGGTTGAGATCTGAGGATCAAGGTTTGAAACCATCATGGGCAGAGAAGTTCATAAGATTTCAGTTAACCACCAAATAATTGGAAGTGGAATTGTGGTTCAAGTAGAATGCTACCCTTGAACACAAAATCTGAGACAGTGCCCAGGTCCTGAGTTTAAAGCCCCAGGACCAACCAGGCCAAACTAAACAAACAAAAATTGTAAGACCCTTACACTGTGGTATATTTTTCTAATCCTATCTACTTTGGAGTTAGAGATCAGCAGGATAATGGTTCAAGGCCAGCCCAGGCACAAAGTTCCTGAGTCCCAGTTTCATCCAGTAGCTGAGAAGTGTAGAATGTTTCTTTCATCCTAGCTTCACAGAAGGTCGAGATGGGAGAAAAGTGGCTCCAGGCCAGTCCTAGCAAAGAAGTTCATGAAACCTCCATCTTAACTTAAAAATCTGGATATGTTGATGATATGCTTTCAACCTAGCTATAAACGGGAGGACCAAGGTCCATGCCCTCCTGGCAGAATGATTCCCATCCAGAAAAATCAGAGCAAAAAGGGTTGGAGGCATGACTCAGTGGTAAAGCTTGTTCTTAGCAAGCACAGAGCCCTGAGTTCAAAAAAGAAATAGTTAAAATTGAGGGCATCATATCTCTTTAAGTAGGCTACCTCCTAGATTTTCTCTTTACTTTAAATGTTGTTTTTTTTTTTTCTTTTATTGTTACTGCAAAATGAACCTCAGCACTACAAGGAATTGTTCATTTTCTCAGTCAGGTTAAACCAGTTGAAATATGATGCTGTAACAGACTGGTCAAGGCTAAACTTTGAAAAAAAGCAAAGAAAAATACTAACACAGTTCTTAACTTTTGTCTGTTCTACATGTATTTGCTATCTCGTACATAAAGTTTATGAATTAAGACAAAAAGTTGATGAATAAAAGTACAGTTGAGATCCATTGAAGCTCTCTCTCAGCCTGCACTTTCTGTGATCAGAGTCTGTGTGCTGGCACCAAGTACTCTTCCTCCCTCTGGCTTCTCATAAGCAATTACAAGTCTTTAACCCCTTCATAGATGTCCCACTCCTGAAAATACTGTGCTTGACTCTTACTTATTACTCAAATTTTGAAGCTTGAACATGATTTTAGTTAACGTGTTAAAAGTATTCATTATAGCCGGGCGCTGGTGGCTCACGCCTGTAATCCTAGCTACTCAGGAGGCTGAGATCTGAGGATCGCGGTTCAAAGCCAGCCCGGGCAGGAGAGACTGTGAGACTCCTATCTCCAATAAACCACAAGAAAACCGGAAGTGGCGCTGTAGCTCAAGTGGTAGAGCGCTTGCCTTGAGCTGAAGAGCTGAGGGACAGCGCCCAGGCCCAGAGTTCAAGTCCCACTACCGACCAAAAAAAAAAAAAAAGTATTCATTATAATTGTGTACTTCAACATAATGGCCAATTCTTTATGTTGGTCCTGTGGGTTCAAACAACCTCAAACTTGAAAATAATGTTTTTCAAAATTATGTTTCTTCTGAACATGCACATACTACTTTCCTCATTGCTCTTTTCTAAACAATAGTGTAACAACTATTTTATATAGCATCTACAGTCAATTTAAGTATTATAACGAGCCTAGGAATGATATAAAGTATATTTATTGAAGAAATATTCTAGCCAGCCACTGGTGTCTACCATCCTACCTATTTAGAGGGCTGAGATCTGATGATCATTGTTTGAAGCCAGTTCAGGCAGGTCCATGAGACTCCTGGAACTTGAGCTGTGGCTCAAGTGGTAGAGTTCTAGCCTAGCACTAAAAACAACAGAGGCAATACCAAGGCCCTGAATTCAAGCCCTAGGACCAAATAAAAGAAATATTTTAGGTCATATGCAAATACTTTGCCATTTTCTAGAAGAGACTTTAGCCTCCATGGAGTTTTGTTATGCAGAGACTAGGAGCTAATGTCCTGGAAATTCTGAGGGTTGACTCTATTTTATAATATTATTAATAATAATGTTATTAGTCATAGTATTATTACTAACTAGTGCTATTAATATTAATATTGTTACTAATACTATTTAATAGTATTACCACTAATTACTACTACTATATAGTCTTACTGTAGCAATGAATAGTGATACTCATTAGGTATCTAGAAAGACATGCTTTTTAAAAATCTGTATGTTAGCTGGGTGCCAGTGGCTCACGCCTGTAATCCTAGCTACTCAGGAGATCTGAGTATCTGAGGATCTGGGTTCAAAGCCAGCCCGGGAAGGAAAGTCCGTGAGACTCTGATCTCCAATAAACCACTAGAAAACTGGAAGTGGTGCTGTGGCTCAAGCGGTAGAGCACTCACCTTGAGCTGAAGAGCTGAGGGACAGTGCCCAAGCCCAGAGTTCAAGCCCCACGACTGACCAAAAAAAAAAAAATCTGTGTGTTACAGTTAGCCATGGCATAATTCAGAATAGTCTTACATGAATTTAGGGTTGTTTAGTATATTTATACCATACAACTACCCTCCCTCCCTGTCTTCCTTTCTTCTCTCCCTCTTTCCCTCCTTCCCTCAAATATGGAAAACTAAAACACACATGACCTTTCTTGTTATTTAGTAGGATTAATCAGAATTATCAGTGAATAATGTTCAGTTAGAGGAACTGAAAACAAAATACAAAGAAATCAACACTGTACAAAATAGATCTGACCTGGAGAAGATGGCAAGTACTAGTTTTTGAGTAAGTAGGGAATCCATCACTCATTGCCTTTAGCTATGTGATGATAAACAAAGCAGATTCTGTATTTTAAGACTTACCTATTCCTAAAAGAGGTAAATGAGCCTTAAGAATATTGAATATAAGTACCTATAGTTTTTTAATTTAATCAACATAAAAATTGACTAAGATTTGATCCTCTATCCTCTTTTCATCCTCTTTACAAAAGGTTAGGTCTTATTCTTGAGACTCTTATCTCCAATTAACCATTAAAAAAAAGCCAAAAGTGGATCTGCAGTTAAGTGATAGACCACTAGGTTTGAACAGAAAAGCTCAGGAACAGTGCCCAGGCCCAGAGTTCAAACCCAGGACTGGCAAAAGTAAAAAGAATGTGTGATAGCCTATTACTTATTAGAATTTGTGTGGCATATACCTGTTACAGTACAACTAAATTGAGTTTATGAATGCTATATAACATTTTTACAGTGTTTTTCTAGTTTGAAAACCATGCCAACCCTTTATAGAATATTTTTATATATGATTCTAAAAGTTTGCTACTATAATATAATAATTATATATATATAATATTTTTAATACTATTAATTATGTATAATTATGTATGAATTTGGTTTCCAACAAATAACAGTGTATTTCTTGGATGTGGTCATAATTTAAATTCTAATCTAGATTAAACTGATGAATTTAGTAATACATATGGAAAGGAAAACCTGTAAGTGAAATGTACAGTTAGAATCTATGTTTACCCAAATTTGAGTTACTTTCTGAATGTAAGGAAAATATCTTTTATGAAATCCTATGAGCCCAGTTACATTCCAGAAGAATTAGGAGTCTTTTTTTTTTTTTTTTTGGTAGATTGAATCAGCATAGGAGGACAGTACCTATGCAATAAGCATTTGTAAATCTCTTAAGTTTAGAAATCAAATATTTCTGAAGGAAAATGGACAGAATATATAGCAATTGAAGGCGTGAATTAGTTGGAAGATGGGCTGATTTTTAAATTTAGCTAGGAATGCCCATGCGATTTTTTTTTTTATAAGTGAAACTAAATACTTTCCTAGAATCTCTGTGAAGAAGCGAATGGTACTTTTTAAAATCATGGCAGTTCCAGTTCTCTGGTCCTAACTCACAGATGTAAAGCGTCTGCTTCCCAAGCTGCTCTGGTGTCAGAGAGCTGAAACGGAGCTGCTGTCCAGGATGGAGCTCAGCATTAGATGGTTTATGCTGAGATGGACTCATTGTAGCAAGAAGCTCCCATAGGCTGTAGCCACAAGCATCTGTTTCTCACTGCCAAGATGCAAAATGTGCAGATTCATGAATTGTAGATGAATAGTACGTAGTATGAAATAGAAAAGCAAGACCATGGACAAGAAGAAATATGCACATTCAGAATGTGCCTTGGCTTTCTAACGCATAAAAACTTGATGGATAAAATATGCCTTCCAAGTCTGAAAAAATAGTGGTAAGTATTTTTGGTAGTATTGGATAGACACAATAGATTAATATAGTTCCCAGTAACCAAAAGAAGACTTCCCTGATCCTTGGTTCCCTTACTCTATAGCTGACCAGCACCTAGACCTTTTGACTCATGGAGCAGGCCTCTTTAATCTTGTCAGTTCTTAATTGTGTTGCCTAGGGGCAGAAGAAAGGACAGAATACATGACAAACTGGGAACTGGTGGCATATGCCTAAAATTCTACTCGGGGAGCTGACATTCACAGGATTGAGATTCAAAGCCAGTCCCATCAGAAAAGTCATTGAAATTCCATTTCAAAAATAACCAGCTTTTAAGCTGGACAGAAGTGTGGCTCAAGTGCTAGAGCACCAGCTGAGCAAGGAAACCAAGCAAGCTAGAGGCCCTGAGTTCAAACACCATTCATTAGCAGGGTGTGAGGTAGAGTAGAGGAGTGGGGGGTAACTTCCAAAGAAAACAATCTCATTGAGATAATTAATTTAACTTGAATTTTGATCAGATTTTCTCCAAACTCTCATTTTCCTAGAGCTTTGAATGACTCATTTCACTTATTCTTTACATCCTTTGACACGGGTGCCATTATCTAAATGGTAAAAACACATACAAGCCAAGAATTAATAGTTAAATTATCTATATATGCCTTAATGAGAGTTGATAAAAGACCATTTCTAATAGCCCAATCTCAAGGTGGTTTATAACTCATCCGCGAATTCAAGATTTTTTTATATTAGTGAATAAAATAAAAGAAGATGAAAAACTGACCCGAGAATGTGGTTGAGGTTAAATTCTAACTAATTATTTTCCTTTATAGGCATGCATATCATTCTGTCTCAACTCCCCCTGTTTACCCTGTGAAAAATGTTGCTGACCTGAAACTCCATGGGACAGCTTCACCTCTGCAGAGTTCTGATGCCGTCATCATCCATCCTGGTGCCATGCTAGCCATGCTGGACCTCTTGGCCTCTGTGGGGTCCGTGACACAGCCAGAAGTAAGCCTGGTTGCCTTAGTTCCTTCTCAGCTGTGATAAATGAACAGAAAAGTGTATTTCCATGAGCAAGCGAACAGTCAGTAAGGAAATGATATGGAACTGTTTGATAGTACATACTAGTGTAGCCAAGAGAAAAAAATAGGAATTTTTTAAGCCATACTTTTTTTTTGGGGGGGGGGGGTCCAGTCGTGGGGCCTGAACTCTGGGCCTGGGCGCTGTCCCTCAGCTCTTCAGATCAAGGCTAGCACTCTACCACTTGAGCCACAGCACCACTTCTGGCTTTTTTCTTTTTGCTTTTTTTGTGGTGCTGAGGAATCGAACCCAGGGCCTCACACATGCAAGGCAAGCGCTCTACCACTGAGCCACCTTCCCAGCCCCAAGCCATACTTTTTGATATAAATGATGTCTATGCATGTTTTAAAATATAATTCATTTATTGCAATGCAAATTCAACCATGGTTACTTTTGGTTACTTCTGTTATCACAATGTAAATTCAACCAAGATTATTTTTGATTACTTCTGTTATTGCAGTGTGAATTCAACCAAGATTACTTTGGGTCACCTATGTTGCCGGAGTAATTCTGTTTTCCCTTGTCAGTACAGCTCAGCAGTGAAAATTGTTAATTAGCAATATAGTAAAGAGACTGGTAATGATACATTGAGGTTATTTGTTTTAATGTTTAGCACTCAGAAGTTTGGATGAGTTGGAATTCAGCTGGCTATCTGTGTTAAAATGTTGTGTAGCCTCTAAAGTATCACAAGTGTAAATGTGAATTCTCCTTTCAGCTAGGTACCTGTCCTCTGAAAAACACTTCAAACCCACTATAAAAACAGATCTACTGGTGGGAATATGGCTAAGTGGTAGAGAGCTTGCCTAGCATGCCCTGGGTTCAATTCCTCAGTACCACATAAACAAAAAAAGCCGGAAGTGGCACTGTGGCTCAAGTGGTTGATTGCTATCCTTGATCAAAAGAAGCTCAGGGACAGTGCTCAAGCCCTGAGTTCAAGCCCCAGGATGGGTAAACACCACCAACAACAAAATAGACCTACTATTTGTTATTTAGTCATGGAACCCAGAAGAATTGGAAGACAGTAGAAGCTAGCTGAGTATGCTTCCAGCAAAATTAAAATAGGGATTTTTGTTTAGCTGTGTTCTAAAGTTGCTGGATCTCTGTAAACCGGTTACCTAATTTGTCTGAATGTTTGGTTTTTTCTTTTGTTTCTTTTTTTTCTTTCTTTTTTTTTTTTGGTTGTGAGGCTTGAAATCTGAGCCTGAGCCCTGTCCCTGAGCTCTTTAGCTCAGAGTGAGTGCTGTACCACTTGAGCCACAGCACCACTTCCGGTTTTCTCATGGTTTATTGGAGATAAGAGTTGCATGGACTTTCCTGCTTGGCTTTTTTTTTTTTTTTTTTGCAGTTGTAGGGCTTGAACTCTGGGTCTGGATGCTGACCCTTAGCTCTTCAGCTCAAGGCGAGTGCTCTACCACTTGAGCCACAGCACCACTTCTGGTTTTCTAGTGCTTTATTAGAGATAAGTCTCATGGACTTTCCTGTCCTGGCTGGCTTTGAACCTTGATCCTCACATCTCAGCCTCTGAGTAGCTAGGAGTACAGGCATGAGCCACTGGTGCCCGACTGTCTGAATGTATTTTTGAAGCACATAGAGACTGCATAGTTAATCCACATAGTATGCTTCATGTAGAAAGAATTGTCACCTATATCACTAAAAAAGCCTTGGTGGCCTGGATTTCTTTGTTGACTTTAGCACGCTTTGGACCTTCAACTTGCTGTGGCAAATATCTTACAATCCCTGGTGCATACAGAAAGAAACCAACAAGTCATGTGTGAAGCTGGTCTTCATGCGAGACTATTGCAGAGGTGCAGTGCGGCGCTGGCTGACGAGGACCACTCTCTGCACCCTCCCCTTCAGCGGATGTTTGAACGCTTAGCCTCTCAGGCACTGGAGCCCATGGTGCTAAGGTTAGTAAATTCCTTTTCAACTCTTGATACAGTTGGTAATGCAATTCCTGGATCTTTTTGACTAAAGGGTTCTCATTTCCATGGACCTAGATTCAATTATCTGTACACAAGACCAAAACAACCAGAGTAGACAAAAACAATCAAAACGAAGAGTACTTACTAAAATCATACTTACTAATAAATAGCATTTCTATCCACTGGATAGTTCTGCTTGAATCTAGTTGGCGCTGGTAGCTCATACCTGTAATCCTAGCAACTTGGGAGTCTGAGTGCAGGAGATTCCCAATTTGATGCCAGCCTGGACAGAAAAACTTGCGAGATCTCTCTCAGTCCATAGATCGGTACAGTGGCGCATGTCTGTCATTGCAAGGTACATGGGAGCCTGAGATTGGGAGGATCGCAATTTCAGGGCAGCCACCAGAAAAGTTCATGAAACTGTATGTGGTGGAAGCCTACAGTAGCAGGTAGACCATAGTGCAGGAGTGCAGATGGGCAAGAAGCAGAACCTGCCCTAAAATAATCAGTGAAAAACAAGGCTGGTGGTTTGACTTAACAGCGCCATATCAGCCCAGCAAGTATAAAGCCCTAAGTTTAAAGGTCAGTATCTCCCTCCCCAACTCTTATTCAGTTGGTATAGGACTTATATCTACTTTATATTTAAAATAGTTATATGTAAGAACTCTTAAAAATAAGCTTGCAAATATTATTTGGAAGTAATAACATATTCACAGGTATGAAGATAGAAGGTAGAGGTTCCTTGTCACCTTCACACTGTTCCCTTCAGGTGGTTGCATCTTACTTAACTGTAGTATCATCTCAAAACAAAGAAACTGATACTCTTATTATTTATCTCCATATGCTGCTTATTCCCTTATTTGATTTCTGTGTATATTTTTTTGGGGGGTGGCTGGGGGACAGTCTTGCTATATAGTCTAGGTTGTCTTTTACTGGTTCAGCCTCCTGAGTGTCAGAATTATGGATGTGTACCACCTTACCTAACCCTTTGTGTTTATTTAATCCCCACACAATCCAGGATGTCACAAATGTCTCCTTAGTGCTGCCCCTTCACTGTCATACCCATTCTTTTACCTTCTAGTATCTCAAACTCTTAGAAACCACTTCTCTATTCTCCATCTGTATAAATTTGTCATTTTAGAGTGATATACATATGAAATTTCCACTTATGGCTTGAGATATATACAGTTGTTATGTGTATCAATAGTTTGTTCATTTTTATTGCTGAATAATATTCTACAGCATGTGAACTATTCAAGAAATATTATAGTTCGTAATACCAAGGAACATACCCAGGACCATGTACATGTAAGTCAGGCTCTCTACCATTGAACCACATTCCTAGTTCAAGAAAGAAATATTTTATGATAATCTTTTTAAAAAAGAAATTCAAGAGAAACAATGCTGTATGTTTTAGAAAGAAAAACTTACTAGTTTTTAAACTTATTTTCTGTGTTTTGCTGGAAAATAAATAGATTTAATGCATATATTATCATGCTTGGCATTTTATTGTTTTTAAGACAGTGTTTCACTATGTTGCTCTAACAGGCATCAAACTCAGAATCTTTCTCAGCTGCTCTAGTACTGGGATTATAGGTATGCACCACCACTCCTAGATTCTGGATTCCTTTTATAAAACTATATTCACATCTTATTGTTTTGGGACTTCAGTACAAGGTCTTCTCTTTATTGGATTATTTTTTATTTACTATTTATCTTGCAAAACTTTTATGTTTCCTCTCAGTCATGGGGCTTGAACTCTGGGCCTGGGTGCTATCCCTGAGCTCTTTAGCTCAAGGCAACCACTCTACCACTTGAACCACAGCACTACTTCCATTTTTCTGGTGGTTAATTGGAGATAAGAGTCTCACAGACTTTGCTGCCGGTCTGGCTTTGAACTCAATCCTCAGATCTCAGCCACCTGAGTAGCTAGGATTACAGGAGTGAGCCACCAGCACCCGGCTATTTGGTAAAACTTTTAAGAGCTTTCTTTTAAATGTCTGAAATCTACTTATTCATTCATTCATTCATTGATTCATTCATTGGTGCTGGTGCTGGTGCTGCAGCTTGAATTCAGCCTCAGTACTGTCCCTGAGCTTTTTTCTCAAGCCTAGTGTTCTATCACTTGAATCACAGCTCCACTTCAGGTTTTTTAGTGGTTAATTGGATATAAGAATCTCAAAGAATTTCCTGCCCTAGCTAGCTTGTAACCTCAGTCCTCAGCTCTCAACCTCCCAAGTAATTGGCAATTGGCACTTGGCTTTGTGATTTTTTTTTTTTGGCAGGGGGTGTGGGGGTGGGGGTGGGGGAGGGGGAGGTCAGTTGTGAGGCTTGAATTCAGAGCCTGAGCACTGTCCCTAAGCTTGTTTGTGATCAAAGCTAGAGCTATACCTCTTGAGCCATAGTATCACTTCCTTTGTGATTTTTTTGTTTGTTTTTTGTTGTTTTTTTTTTGGTTTTGTTTTTTTGCTGGCCATGAGGCATGGGTGCTGCCCCTCAGCTCTTCAGCTCAAGGCAAGCACTTTCTACCACTTAAGCCACAGCACCACTTCCGGCCTTTTCTGCTTATGTGGTGCTGAGGAATTGAACCCAGGGCCTCATATATGTAAGGCAAACATTCTACCTCTGAGCCACCTTCCGAGCCCCTATTTGTGATTTTTAAGACAGGTTGTGGATTAAGAAAAACTTTGTCGAAGTGTTGTATTGGCAGTATGCTAAGCCTTGATAATACCAAGATAAAAGAGACAGTTCGATTCACTTCGTCCATCATCTATATCTTCATAGTCCTGAGGCTTTGAAAGTAGCATTGGTATTTTCCCTCATTCTTGCTAATCTACTACTTTAAAAGTAGAGTCAGAGACATAAAAAGACTTTATCATATTTAGTACTAGTGTTTTGCCTGACGAAATCACTTGGACTGTGTAGTTAGACAGAATAAGCAATGAACAACTGCCATTTAGATATGCTCAGTTCTCACAGAGAATGAATTCTCTGAAAGAAAAAGCCTTGCTACTTACAAGATATAGTTTATAAATTACTTGTGTATATATTTGAATAATTGGCTAATTAAATCTGACTTTTAAAACATTTCTGTTATCTGAATTGAAACTAGAGAGGAATAATTTTTTTCATGATGCCATAATGGACAGAATACC
The DNA here is from genome assembly GCF_024711535.1 of Dipodomys merriami. Lineage (NCBI taxonomy): Eukaryota > Metazoa > Chordata > Mammalia > Rodentia > Heteromyidae > Dipodomys > Dipodomys merriami. The sequence continues at coordinate 13,199,364 of NW_027206512.1, forward strand.
ATGGAATCTTGCTCTAGTAGGATATATTCAACAGATCTTAGATTTTGGCTTTTTATAATATTCTGTACTCATTTTAATGCTTGGAATAAGAACAGAAGAAGCTTATTTAGTTGAAATTATAGATATAGAAAATTGTTTAATATCATTTTCTGATTAGATGAAAATTATTTTTAAAACTCTTTGCCAGTCAGTGGGGAAACATTGGTGAGCAGAAAAAGGAAGCTTTTTTTTTTTTTTTTTGGTTGGTCGTGGTTTGAATTCTGGGCTTGGGTGCTGTCCCTGCATTCTTCAGCTCAAGGCAAGCACTCTACCACTTGAGCCACAGGGCCACTTCCGGTTTTCTGGTAATTGGAGATAAGTGTTTCACTGACTTTCCTGCCCAGGCTGGCTTCGAACCGTGATCCTCAGATCTCAGCCTGCTGAGTAGCTAGGATTACAGGCATGAGGCACCGGTGCCCGGCAGAAGCATTGTTTTTTTTTTTTTTTTTTTAAAAAGTGTAGTTAATAATAAAACATTTTTTAAAGTACAAATAGAACCTGAAAGAAAAGAGACAGATACAGCATATAAATAGCAACCATAATAAACCTAGAAAGGATTTAAAAAAAGAGAATAAAGTCAGTTATTTAAGAAATGAGAATATTGTATATTCATTTATGTAATAACAGTGTTAATAGGGTTTACCCAGACTTCTTAGAGAGGGTGGCTCAAAAGCAGCTTTGTGGAGGTAAGGACAGATTAGACATAAAGTGTGGAAGGAAGTTTGGGTAGATTAAAAAGTGAAAAAAGGACATTCTCAAAACTGAGGGTCACAAATGTGATGGTTCCAGAAAGGAAGGTACACTGTATTCGTAGGAAATTTGCATTCCTGGAGCAGAATTTATGGATGGGAATCTGGGAACAAGGAAGGTAAAGACTTAGGAAACAACATTCTAGGCATGCTATTGTGTGCCAGGCTCCTTGGTGAGTTAGGCTTTTAATCTACCAGGAAAGGAAAACCATTGCAATGTGTTATGAAAGCAAAGGACATTGAATAATGGTTATTTTTAAAAGATGTGAATACTAACGAATGGACTGAGTTGGTACAAGATTAGAGTCACAAAAGGTAACTCAGACTGTTTCAGGAATACAAAAATGTGATTAGACTGGACTGTTATGAGAAATGGAAATAAGCCAACAGATTTGAGATAATTTTTGGAAATAGAAACAGGATTTTCTGATTTTCTAATGTGGAAAGCTAAAAGGAGGAATCAGTATACTTCTGAGATGCAGAATATAAGAAAATACCTAGGTTTCGGCATAAGGTCGTCAATGTTACATATGCTGGATATGGGGCACTTAGGCATTTTTATTAACTTCTGAAAAATTTATGTTGCAAATTATGTTGGAGATACATAGGTATATGGAGACTCGTAAGAAATAATCTTGATTTGGTTTCTTTTGTATTTTAACTAGTCTATTATAATTAATCAATTCCCCCTTTTGTGTTGCTTGATTTCTAAGATATTTTCTTTGAAATAATTTTGCTTTGTTTTTTCTTTAGGGAGTTTTTACGTTTGGCAAGTCCTTTAAATTGTGGTGCCTGGGACAAAAAATTGCTCAAACAATACAGGGTCCACAAGCCAAGCTCATTGAGTTATGAACCAGAGATGAGAAGTAAGTTCACTTTCAACATTTGCTCTATTGGTTAGTTTTATTAATAAAAAGCATGTGGCAGATGAATATATTTCAAAAAGAAAATAATGAAAGGGTTTTTTTTTACTTAAATGGATGTACATATACACTTAGGTGAATTAACTACCTACAGGAGTATGAGGACTGAGAAGGAATGACTGGTGATGTCAGGGGAATGAATGCTAGACTGGCCCTTGGCATAGACAGGGAACACCTTCTTCATAGGATCTGTAATTTCTTTGCCTTCTCAATTAGCCTTTGTTTCCTTGACCAAGGAGTTGGATTATTATTCTTAGGATATCTTCCACAGAAACAGCCAGGAGTGGGAAACTAGAGAAACTGACAAAAATAACATTTTGCACCAAGGAATATAGGCCCAAGCTGAGGAAACAGTGAATCCGGGTGGTTTCTACCGTGAACTAGGGGAGGAGGCTCATGGGAGGAATGGTGATCCTAGAAGCAGAAAGTTTAAGGATGTGTTGTTCATGGGAACAGGAACATTGAAGGATGTTGCACCATTGTATTCGTGATGGATTACTGGAAAATTTGTTTAAAATATGTCTTTGTACTCTTGAAATTGTTCCCATTTGTGTACAGGTTAGAGTACTAAAATTTAGCTACTTTTGTGATTGCATATTTAATTCCTGTCCTTAACTACTTTTGTGATTTCTTATTTAATTCCTATATTTCTAAGAGAAGAATTAAAACTGGGGAGAGGATGTTGAAAATAAGTTGTTGCTGTTTTTTTTCTGACATTTTTCCATAAGAAAGATGACTTGTTTCTGTTATAATGCTTCTACAAGATTGTGCTTTCTTTTAAAAAAAATAATAAAAGGAGTTTTGTGGAATAAAAGTATTACCTGGTCTATAAACCATTAACTGAGGTTTATAATTCAGTTACAATGTAATAGTGGCTTAAGTGGTGATTTTTGTTCCTGCTAGCCTCTGTGGTTTCTAACATGCCCACATTGTGCACATTACTTTGATATTAGGTGAAAAAAGAAACACAGCTATTTTAGCTTTAAGAGGAACATTTAGTACATTAACACCAGGTAAATGGCCTTGATATTTGAAAAAAATTATTGTATATTGAAATTAGATGTAGTGTGCAATAATGAGTCAGTCCTATTAAGTTTAGTTTAAAATTTTGCCTGTTATTTTTTTCAAAGAAATTTTCTTTTACCTTGCAGGTAGCATGATCACTTCCCTGGAAGGTCTGGGTTCTGATAATGTTTTTAGCTTCCATGAAGATAACCATTATCGGATAAGTAAAAGCCTGGTAAAATCTGCAGAAGGAAGTACTGTACCCTTGACTAGGGTGAAGTGTTTGGTCTCCATGACAACCCCACATGACATCAGACTTCATGGGTCATCAGTTACTCCAGCCTTTGTTGAATTTGACACATCTCTTGAAGGGTTTGGGTAAGGACATTGCAATCCAGCCAAGCCTTCCTCTATTACTTTATGTCTCATACTCAACTTTGCAAATGCATCTTTAGTTTTAAATCTACCCCATTAAAGTACATTATGGTCTATCACTATTCTATGTTTTCAAATGATTATGCTTCTTTGAGCTCACTATTTAAAAAGTCCTTTTAATTTTATTACAATAAATAAATTGATAAAAAATAGAGTCAGTAATGTAAGGCCCACGAGCCGGATCTGTTATTGTTGAATGCTTTGTTAAGCTTAGTCAAGCATGGAGTATATATCTGTAAACCCAGAACTAGGGAGATGGAGGCAGGAGGAGCATGAATTCTAGGCCTTCTTGGCCTCATAGTGGGATCCTATTCCACAAATAACAAGAAAAAGAATTGTAAGATGTATTGTTTATGAAGGTTTATTGGAACCTGGCTCACTTATTTGTGTGTGTATTTTCTGTGACTTCCCTCGTGCTAGAATGACAGAGTTGTATAATCATGATAGAGAGCTGCCAGCCCCCAAAGCATGAATTTTTGTCACTTGATTCTTTCCAGGAAATTTCCTGGCTCTTGATATAGTGAATATATATGTACAAGTGATATGTAAACTAACATGCGATTAAAAACTCTCATTAGGTTTTATCATTATTTGTCCCTCAAGTTATCTTTTACATAAATATCCAGTGACAATAGATACTGAGATTGATTTAAATGACATTAGATACTATAGTAGCAGAAGTAACAGAGTTCTATAGATATTGTAGCTGCAAAATAGATGCAAGTACTAATAGATCTAATAATTAGGTTGCAAAGTTTATGTGGTTCTTGTTGACATCTCTTTTTAATGTAAATATGGGTTAACACAGTCTATGAGAATGCTAATAGATACTATTTGTATACTGTTTATCTATAGGATTCTTATGTGTTGTTCTAATTTTGTGTTTGTGTTTTATTTATATATTTTATTATGTTTAAATAGTTGTACAGTGGAGTTCGTCTTTAACAAATCAGTTGTATTTGTACTTTAAAATATTGTCATGAGTCATTATAAGACACTAGATGTTTGAGACTAGTCAGAGCTATTCTATGTTGTATATAATTTGTAACCACACTATATACTAGATGATAATAGTATCCTGTCTAATATCTATAAACTATGCTATAATAATCAAATCAGGGGGAAAAGCGCACAAGGGAGATTTTTCTTAGCACTAATGTTTTTTTGTTTCTTTGTAGTATTGAAATTGAACTCAAGGTCTCATGAATGCTAGGCATATCTTCCCTACTTTTGCTTTTTAGTTAGTTTTTCAAATAGGGTTTCACATTAACCGTACTTAGACTGTCCTTGACTGGCAGTTCTATCTCTACCTCGTGATTTGCTGGGACCCTAGGTATGTGCTGTTACCCCTGGTTTTTTTTCAAAATAAGACCTAGCTAACTTTTCTTGGGCTGGCCTCAGATCAGTCCTCCTTTCTAGGTAGTCCTACTTTCTAGGTAGCTGAGATTCTAGAGGTATATCAGCATGAACAATCCTGTTCTGATGTTTTAATTGAGTTTTGATAAGTTTGCTCATTTTAGTTATGCAAATTAGACCTTAATTCTTTAAGAATTTACACTTAAAATTATACTATTAATGATTTTTTTTTTTTTTTTTTTTTTTTTTTTTTTTTGCCGTGGGGCCTGAACTCGGCCTGGGCACTGTCCCTCAGCTCTTCAGCTCAAGGCTAGCACTCTACCTCTTGAGCCACAGTGCCACTTCCAGCTTTTTCTGCTTATGTGGTGCTGAGGAATCGAACCCAGGGTCTCATGCATGCAAGGCAAGCACTCTACCACTGAGCCACCTTCCCAGCCCCTGATTTTTTTTAACCTATTACTTAATACTCTCCTTAATGTGAAAGGCTTTGCTAGACATGCAGCTTTATCATGTAAGTTTTTCATCTCTTGAGTCCCATTACATAGTACCCTGTTGTTTCCCTGTTTGTGTCCATGATTTTGAGAGAGTTGATTGGTAACATATGTTGTCTTTTCTTTATTAGCTGCCTGTTTCTGCCCAGTTTGGCCCCTCATAATGCTCCCACCAACAATGCGGTCACAACAGGACTTACTGATGGGGCTGTGGTCAGTGGCCTTGGTTCTGGTAAATACTACTTTCTGCTTTTCTCTTTTTTTTTTTTTTTTTTTCTGTAGATGCTTTATTTAGTGGTTATATCCTTTCAAGGACCTCATTTTTTTAATGTAAATTTGAGCCAAGTAAAATCTTTCATATTATTTTTCTCTTTAGGTGAAAGATTCTTTCCTCCTCCATCTGGACTAAGCTACTCTAGCTGGTTTTGCATTGAACACTTTAGTTCTCCTCCTAATAACCATCCAGTCCGACTCCTCACAGTTGTGCGCCGAGCAAATTCGTCTGAGCAGCATTTCGTGTGCCTGGCTGTAGTTCTGTCAGCAAAAGACCGATCATTGATTGTATCTACTAAAGAAGAGTTACTTCAAAATTATGGTCAGTACTTGTCTTTTTCTGTTTTCTTCTTTTGATTTTACAAGTAATAATTCCAATCAATTTTAAGGTCCAGCTGGTAATTTTTTTTCCAACTACGTTGGTTTATCTTAGGACTTGACTATTGTTTACAAGTGAATTTTAAGGGACTTTTATGAGTCTTTAAAAAGAATGGAGCAAAAAAAGCCTAATGAAGACTCAGCTCCCCTTGCCAATAATCGAGTTTTTGCTAGGAAAGCAGCTTGCTTGTTTGACATATTTTTGATAAAGATTGTTATTGACTATGAATTCATTGAGCACCTGCCTACCATCTGTGCTAAATTGTGTAATTGTTAACATTTCAGTTGCTTGAAACTTAATCAGTTAAAATCAAGATTTAATTTATACAATTATACAGTTATAATTACCTATTCCAATACAATTTCAAACTCAAGGCATTCAGAAGACCTTCCCAAATGACATAAATAACATAAAATACAAATCTCAGTTTACTCAGTTTTCTCTGCTTTAACTATAAACATCTGTAAAAAATGTACTTTTATCATCTATTTTCATTTTTTAATTAAAAAGTGAAATAATATATTGACATGGCTAATATTATAATAAATTTTAATTATGAATATTTAATTAAACACAAATATTTAGCTTTTCAGTTAGATTGTAAAATTTCTTGGAATTCATGATTGTGCCTAGCATAGAGCTAAATATCAATGTAGTCATTACTTTAAAATTCCCCTTATTGAGACTGATGATCTAGCTCAGTAGTAGAGTGCTTACCAGTATGAAGGAAGCCCTAGATTTGATCCCAAATATTAAAACAATACACAAGCCATTAGTGCTGTTTGGTTCTGTTGACTTCTTATTAAAACTATCTCTAAACTGAGGCATAGTAGATCATGTATGTAATCTTAGTTATTTGGGAGATTAAGATCAGAAAGATCGAGGTTTGAGGCTAGACTGGACAAAAAGTTCATGGAAACTGCATTATGTCTATCGTCCCATCTATAGCAGGAAGCATAGCGTAAGAGAATTCTGGTTCAAATAAGCACCCTGGCAGAAAAGCAAAGATTTTTCTCAGAAATGGGCTCGAAGCATAGCTCAGTCAAGCAAACATTGACTGTGAAGGCTCAGTACACCACCACCCCCACAAAAAAAGAAAGAAATCAGCTATCTCTAGCCTTGCATTCAGGGATATCCAGAATGTTCTTTTCACAACTTCTCTAACTTCTCTTTATTTAAAAAAAATTTTTTTTGGGTTCCAGTCATGGGGCCTGAACTCTCTGGGCCTTGGCGCTGTCCCTTAGTTCTTCAGCTCAAGACTAGCGCTCTACCACTTGAGCACAGTGCCACTTCCGGCTTTTTTCTTTTTGCTTATGTGGTGCTGAGGAATCGAACCCAGGGCCTCATGCATGCAAGGCAAGCGCTCTACCACTGAGCCACCTTCCCAGCCCCTCTAACTTCTCTTTTGTAGTCTCCTTTAGTAGATTTCTCTTGAATCTTTCCCTTAAAAATAATGTTCACTCAAGGTTCACCTTTGGATTTTAGATTGAATCTGTTCTTCATGGGGAAAAACAATCATCAATTTGTGTCTCAATAACTGTACTATCCCTTTAGCCCAATTGTTTACCTTCTTACCCACATCTCATGGTCCATAACTCAAGAGCTTTCAGAATTCTTTGGCCCTAATTTTCTATCTGGTTATCCCATTTTAACATTATTGATAAGATTCTACCCATATAATAGTCTTAACTTATCAACAGAAATATATTCTGAATTTTCATTTTAAGATATATAACCTTGGCATTTCAGTATAGACAAATACATTAATATTCTGTAAGTAGAAATCAGTATTTTACTTGTTCCTTTTCCATGTAATTTAAATTCTGTTTTCAAGTATATTGTATTCCTTTGTATTGAAGAAATGCGTGGTCTGCTTTGTTCATTAGCTCTTGTTTGTCTTAGTGAGTTTTTAATATTAACTTTCTCACTGCTGCCTTGCCCCTGTGAATACTCAGATAGAAGGAATGGGGATGTGGCTCAGTTATGTAGCATGTGGGTTTGATTCCCAGAACCACTAAAAAATATAGTAAGTTACTTTTATTAGCTTAAAATTAATATTAAAATAGTATAAACCCATTATTTCTTGTCAACATATGTCTAGCGACATACCAGACGGTAGTGAGAAGCTAGACCAGTTAGAAAGTGATTTTGTAAGTTAGCAGATGAGAATATCTTCATGTATATGAGACAGGTTATCTGTGGAAGCAGAAAGTTGGATTAGCTATGACTTGCACCACATCCTCTCTGCCAGCTGGTGTCAGTAAGGGTTCTGGGCAGTACAGCTAAAAAATGAGCAGCAAATGCCTGCTCTTTTTATACTTCAGGTGCCTACATCAGATAAGATCTCATTGAGGTTTCACTTTGTGTTTTCTTACAATACTGTTAACTTTGTATAAGTACAGTATTGTATAGTACAGAGCTTATCATCTTGCTTGACTGAGATTTTTATGTTTATTGATTTGATTTGTATTTCTGCATTTCTTCTTTCCCGCAGTCCTTGGCAGCTAACATTCCATTCCCACAGTTTGACTACTTTGGGAAGCTTATATAAGTGGAAACATGAGTCTGTACTTTTATATAAATGATTTCTTTCACCTAGCATAAGGCCATAAAGGTTCACCCTTGTGGTCACATATTATCTTATGCCTTTTAAAAATACTGAATAGTATGCTATAGTATGTCTATGCCACATATTCTTTTTCTCTTCATCTACTGGTCAGAGGAGCAATGTAATATTTGGGATCATAATGACAGCTTTGTTGGAAAACTGTCCAGCTTTGGAATTACTGCTTCACATGGCAGTTCTATTTTCAGTTTGTTGAGGAATCTCCAGAATGTTTGTTTGTTGTGATTTTTTTTTTTTGTTTTGGTTTTTTGAAACAGGGTCTTGCTGTTTGGCACAGGCTGGCCTCTAAGTGGAAATGCATCTACCTTGGCCTCCCGAGTGCTTGGATCATAGGCATGTACTAGCCCTTCTACATTGGTTTCTATAGTGGTTGTAGTATCTTGCATTTCCACCAACAGGGAACAGAGATTCTGATTTTTGTTGCTATTGTTTTGTGATACTGGAATTTGAATCCAAGGTCTCATGCTTGCTAGGCAGGAGCTTTATTTACTACTAGAGTCATAGTCAGTCCTTTGTTTTCTATTTCATAACAATTGCCTTGACAAGTATGAGTTCGTATCTCTTTCAAGTTTGGTCTCATTTTCTTTGATTGGTGGTGTTGAGCATCTTTTAAAGTATCTGTCTATTCAAATTTATTTGTTTTTTGTTTGGTTTTGGTTTTCTTAGTATTGGGGGTTGAACTCAATGCTTTGCATTTGCAAGGAAGGCTCTCTTCCACTTGAGCCATGCCCCTAGCCCTCTTCACTGTTTGAGTTGTCTATATATGGTTTGCACATACTTTTTAAATTTCATTTCATAAGTTGCCTTTTTTGTGCTAATTATTTCCTTTGACCTGCAGAATTTCAGTTTAACGTATTTCTACTTGTTTAGTTTGGGTGTCGACCTGTATTTTTAATTTTTTATGATAACTTCATTGTCTGTCTTATTTTTTACTCATTACCTAGTATATCTGTTTGGTTATAAGGATACCCCTGAGCAGATGCAAACAAACATACACTACGTATTACTTCTGGCTACATATGTGGTTATTGAATAAATAGGATAGTTCATTTGTATCATTTTCTTTTTAACATAACATTAAAAGCAGCTAATCTAAATGTAAATAATTGTCAGAATAGAGATGATAATTGATAAACATTTTTTCATCGTTCCCCTTTAGTTGATGATTTTAGTGAAGAATCTTCTTTTTATGAGATTCTCCCATGCTGTGCTCGCTTTCGATGTGGAGAGCTTATAGTCGAGGGGCAGTGGCATCATCTGGTTCTGGTGATGAGCAAAGGCATGCTGAAAAACAGCACTGCAGCCCTCTACCTTGATGGACAGCTGGTTAGCACAGTAAAGGTAAGCATTGGCACTTGTGACTATACCTACTTTGCAAGGAAGCTTTAGAGGGTGTGTGCGTGCATGTATATATTTTGTAGGAATAATTTTAAAGTTAGAACCTTAATTGTAGGCTGACCTTTAGTACTCATTTAAACAACTTATTAGAGTCATATGATTGGCCTGTTCAGTGCACCTTATTAAACTAGAATAGAAAGGAGGGGCTCTGCGGTCCTAAAGAAGTTACTGTGTCAAGATTTGAACTATGTTATTTTTCACAATACACAATAGACACTTGAGCTAAAAGACTATGAAGAAAACTATGAATATACAGTCTTGTCATTGTAACAAATGTTACAGTTCCATACTATAGTATTCAGAAGAGAGTTAAAGAAACCAAGAATTAAGGAAAATTCTGAATCAGAAACTGTTACCATAGGGCTGGGAAGGTGGCTCAGTGGTAGAGCGCTTGCCTTGCATGCATGAGGCCCTGGGTTCGATTCCTCAGCACCACATAAGCAGAAAAGAAAAAAAAAAAAAAGCCAGAAATGGCGCTGTGGCTCAAGTGGTAGAGTGCTAGCCTTGAGCTGAAGAGCTGAGGGACAGCACCCAAGCCCAGAGTTCAGGTCCCACGACTGGACCCAAAAAAAAAAAAAAAAAATGTTACCATAAGTTAATCAAAACTCCAAATGCTCAGAACTTAATCCATTTTGAGTGCCAATATAATGGTCAAAAAATTAGCATTTTAAATTTCAGATTCTCGGATTAGAAATGTTTAATCAGTAAAGGGTTTGCAGATACTCTAAAATTGAAATTTTCTGAAATCTGAAACACTTAGATTGCAAGCATTCTGGATAGGGATACTTATAATCTATACTTAGGACAAAACTCTTAAAATTCTTTTAACTTCTGAAAGATAGCATCTAGCATACAGTGATATTGCTTAAAAGAATAATTACAGTAAAATTTGTCCTGTTGTGTGAAAATAGCAACTTCTTTGAGTACATTTCCTTTTTTTTGGGGGGGGGGGATCCGGTCGTGGGGCCTGAACTCTGGGCCTGGGCACTGTCCCTCAGCTCTTCAGCTCAAGGCTTGCGCTCTACCACTTGAGCCACAGTGCCACTTCAGCTCAAGGCTAGCGCTCTACCACTTGAGCCACAGTGCCACTTCTGGCTTTTTTCTTTTTGCTTATGTGGGGTTGAGGAATCGAACCCAGGGCCTCATGCATGCAAGGCAAGTGCTCTACCACTGAGCCACCTTCCCAGCCCCTACATTTCCTTTTAATAATGTTTTATTGTAACATTATTTCAGTATGGTGTACCATGAAACATACCTAGTGAAATTAGTCACTGATTTCTTTGGATACATGATTTTTTTGGAATAAGTTTACTGATTCTCTAGCATATTACTTCTTCTTGTTAGGAAAGAAGGAATCTCAATTATGGAAGAATTGATTTTTTTAATGTATTTACATTATCATCACTATCTTCTGAGCAGTCATGAAATAGTATTCATATCTTGATTTTCATGATCATATTACTAACATCATTATAGACTATTCCTTAATATATATATGTGTGCATATATATGTTAATAGATGTAATAGGAAGCTAAAATGACAAAACAATCAGTGGAAATGCCCATGATTCCATTAATTGATGGAAGTAACTATTTCCTTCTACCCTATTTATTTACTTATTTATTAACAACATATTGATTAAGTTAGTTACCTTGTCAATAAGCAGAAATATGATTCCAAGCCTGAGAATCTGTTGGCAGTGGTTAATATTAAAGTATAAACATATTAATCAAGTCCATTTTTCTAAATTCTTTGACATTTTTATTGTACTTTGCCCCTAGGAGACACTTTCATAAGTAATCTTATTGAACTCACCTCAGGACTACCTGAGTGAGTTCCATTGTGCAGAGATCTCTTGTTTTATAACAACTCTAAAATTTCAGAGGAGCATTATTAATTGTTATGGAAACAACCAAGCAGTGACATTTTTTCCTTTATTTAATTTTGGCAATTTCTAGTAGTCATTTACAAAGAATTGTATAATCTTTACCATATTCAGTGTCCAGTTACTGATCTTTGAATCTTAACCTTCAGTTTCTCAGCCTGGTTTTTTATATTTGTAAAGTTGTGTGGACTTGGAATAATGAAAATGTACATGTTGAAGCAGTTTCCTGCTAGTTTTCCATAACTCACGCCTTGTGTGTCTTCTCTCTAGCTTCATTATGTTCACAGTACTCCAGGGGGGTCAGGCTCTGTGAACCCCCCAGTGGTGAGCACAGTCTATGCCTACATTGGTACTCCACCTGCTCAACGCCAGATTGCTTCATTGGTTTGGCGACTGGGACCCACCCATTTCCTAGAAGAAGTTTTACCTCCTTCAAGTGTTACTTCCATTTATGAACTTGGACCAAATTATGTTGGAAGCTTTCAGGCTGTTTGCATGCCATGTAAGTAACTTACTTTTAGTTCTCTAAGTTACTTTTGTAACATAGAGTGTATGTGCTTGTATATGTGTGTGTAGGGCTTTCTTTAATACTACTCTTCATGATATTATTATTAACCACATTCCAGCATTTAAAATGTTCTCCTTGGTTCAGGGGTAGAGCTTAGTGTACAAAATTAACTAATGTGTGAAGAGCTAAATTTAATCTCAGCAGAGAGAGAAATATTCTCTTCCCCTGATAATACTGTACTTTTCTGATTCTTAACTGATCACTAATTATCCATGTTATCTTAGTGGATGAAGATGTAGGTAGATATACTCTCAACCCTGTACTCTTTCTGTAGTTCATACCATTATACAAAACTATATAAAGTATAGAATGAATGGGTCCAGGAAACACACATATAGTCTCAAGATTAGACCTACCCACATCATTATTCCTCATCCTTTTATTCCTGTAGTTTATTTTTAAGAATCTTTTCTCCCAAAAGAAATATAAAATCAAGGGAACTGATAATTTAGCCTTGATTCCTTTATAGTCCCCTCAAAATCATATCTTTATTCTTGGGAGATCCCTTTGCACAAGTATATTGTGAACATCAGTAAACAGATTATTAATATGCCACTTCATTCATTGTTGTTGACTACTACGTCCTAAATAAGTTAATATGCATGAAACATATATTTCCTCTGAGCCCTTCAGGTATGTTTGTTTATCTGTAAACATTGTGTGTTGGATTGTCATTATCATCCCATTTCATAGATGAGAAAACTAAGACACAGAGATTTATGTTAAATGATAACAGGATTCAGGTTTGGCAATCTTGTTCTAAAGCTGTTCACTACTGTGCTATGTTGTACAGAGAGTATGGAGAGGCATAAATGAAGGCTCTTGCCTCCATATATGGGAAGAGGACCCAGCACTGCCAGGCTTGTGGGCTTCTGCACATTTTCATTTCCTTTCTCCTTTGCATTTATTGATTGTTAGATATCAAATAAAATTCTTTTTTCTTCTTTTAAGAGTAAACATGGATTGGGGCTGGGAAGGTGGCTCAGTGGTAGAGCGCTTGCCTTGCATGCCTGAGGCCCTGGGTTTGATTCCTCAGTACCACATAAGCAAAAAGAAAAAAAGCCGGAAGTGGCGCTGTGGCTCAAGTGGTAGAGCGCTAGCCTTGAGCTGAATTGCTGAGGGACAGTGCCCAGGCCCAGAGTTCAGGCCCCATGACTGGACCCCCCCCCCCAAAAAAAAAAGAGTAAACATGGAATGTGACAGTGTTTTGTGATTATTAGATAGCAAAAAAAACCCTTTTTCTTTCTATAAGTATTCTAAGAGTAAAACATAGAACGTAATTATCGATGACTAGATTTATGTCCTATAATCTATATTACTGTATCCTAATTAAAGAAATAGACCTGAAAATTCAGTATAGTTTTTAAATTGAGTTCCCATATTGTACCTTAAAAAAAGTTCAGGTTCATCCAAGTAAAGATGTTGCTAAGAAGCAGAGCCTGTAGCTCACTCCTGTAATCTCAGGTGCTTGGAAGGATTGTGATTCATCAACCCAGGCAAAAGGTTAGCAAAGAGCCAGGTGCTGGTGGCTTATGCTTGTAATCCTAGCTACTCAGGAGGCTGAGATCTGAGGATTGTGGTTCATAGCCAGCCCAGACAGGAAAGTCTATAAGACTCTTATCTCCAGTTAACCACTAGAAAACTGGAAGTAGAACTGTGGATCAAGGTGGTAGTGTGCTAGCCTTGAGCGAAAAAGAGCTCAGGCCCCAAATTCAAGTCCCATGACCGATAACAACAACAGAAAGCAAAAGCCATGTCAACATTTAAGCCTTGCAGAATAGACCAGGTCATTTGTTTATGAGTATGTGCAAAGCTGTAGGTAGGAAGATTGTAGTCCAGACCTTCTCAGAAAAAAAAAGAACCCTATCTGAAAAATAACCAAAGCAAAAATAAGGGAAGCAGGTGGACCTCAGGTGTGGCTCAAGTGGTAGAATACCTGCCTAGGAAACATGAAGCCTTGAATTCAATCCCCATACCACCAAAATAATAGTCATAATTGTATTATATAATAAAAGAATTTATTATATAATAAAAATTGTATTAAAATGGGAAGAATTACAATTTTGAGAAAAATGATTCTCTTTTGAAGGTAAAGATGCAAAATCTGAAGGTATTATCCCATCTCCTGTGTCATTGGTTCCGGAGGAAAAGGTATCATTTGGCCTCTATGCGCTCTCTGTATCCTCCCTAACAGTGGCGAGAATCCGGAAAGTGTATAACAAGTTGGATAGCAAAGCCATTGCCAAACAGGTAAGCAGAATGATTTCCCTATAAGCTATATTTAATTCTGTTGGGATTTCAGAGTCTCATGGGTTACCACAAAAGTCTGAGTAGTTGCTAAAAATAGTGCCTTTTGAGGATTGTTAATTTTTACTTGAAAATTTATTGATTGAGAATTTCAATATATTCAACATACTTAATCCTTAAATGTGTCTTGTGTTCTAATTGCTGTAGCCTGAAAATGTTACTTTATGTACAAAGGAGAATTTAGGTTGCATGTTCAATTAAAGTCCCTCACCATGTGAAGTTGAAATAGGAAAATTACATCAACCATTCAGATGAGCATATGCATGCTTAACAGTTGAAGACTAATGTAAAAGAATAGGTCAGAGTTATTCCCTGTGTTGAGGATGCTGTGGCTGGCTTTGAAGATGAATCCAGAGGCCATAAGCCAAAGAAAGCAAGTTGCTGAGAAACTGAAAAAGGCAAGAAAATAGACTCTCCTCTCAGTGGAGTCTAACCCTGCCCAAACCAATGAGATCTATGTTTTATTAGGAATCTTTGGTCTATTGTATAATGAATGTTGATTTAATAGCAGTTTGAGACAGCAACCACAGAAGGCCATCTTCATCCTTGAGTGATCAGTTTCTTGGTGTAGTCTGCAACCAAGTGTTCCTTTTCATTACTTTATTTATTTATTTATTTATTGTTTCCTTATTGTATTATCTTACAGTTTTTTATGTTGTTCTTTAGTGTTTTTTTTAATTTTATTTTATTTGTGAACATACTGTACAGAGGGGTTACAATTACATGGGCAGGATAATGCGTAC
This sequence comes from Dipodomys merriami, assembly GCF_024711535.1. Lineage (NCBI taxonomy): Eukaryota > Metazoa > Chordata > Mammalia > Rodentia > Heteromyidae > Dipodomys > Dipodomys merriami. The sequence goes on from NW_027206512.1 coordinate 13,214,542, forward strand.
ATTTCTTACCAAGCATTGCAGCCTCCTCCTTTGTTTACCCTTCACACTTAAGTGTTCTGTGGCTGCTATCAAATTTTTCTTTGCATCTTTGATCTTCAGAATCTGATTATGATAAGCTCAGCCCCTTCGAACATTTTTATAATACTAGAATTCCATAAACCTCTCCTTGAAATTTTACATCTTTCACTAAACTTAAGGAACTTTTTGTAATTATTTTTTCAAATATATTTTTCTGTTGAATTTTCTTTTTTAAAAGATTCTTACAATAATCATCTTTTAGGTTTTGTTCTTGTTTTGTTTTCATTGGTTGTGGGGCTTGAACTCAGGCCTGGGTGCTCTTTCTATCAGTAAAGAACACAATTGCTGTTGTTAATTATTTCCATCACTAAGCCTGTCTTGAAGCTACTTTGTTACGGATTACCTACAATGTACTAGATACAATTTGTTCCCATCTTTATGTTTCTTACATTCTGGTACAAAGATTCATTTGTGTGTGTTTGATGTTTCCTTTATGTAGGCATGTTTATCTAGAAACAGATAATTTGGATAGATTTGTAGCTAACAGGATTGTCACTAACCAGGAGTATTATGAGGCACTGAAAAAGGAAAGCCTTCAATCTATGACAGATTCCATTCAAAAAGACCCCCATGGGCTCAGGATTATCTGTCATCTCTCCCTCAGCTGATCGTATTGTATTTAAGTTATTTCTGTGAATTTCCTACTCTAGAAGTATGAGCTCTTTAATAAAATGAATGTTATTATTTTAAGTATTCTGATAGGAATAGAGTTACATAAGTCGGGCAAAGAGTACATTTCCTTTTGGACAATGTGACCCCTTCCCTCACTCTCTCCTAGTTTTTCTCTCCTATCCCACCCACAGGTTGTATAGTTCATTTTTAACATACTGTCCAGTGAGTATCTAATGAGAACACTCAGGCTGTGCTTCTGTAATTACATTGCTTTTCTTTTCTATTTTCAGTTAGGCATTTCTTCCCACGAGAATGCCACTCCTGTGAAGTTGATCCACAATGCAGCAGGCCATCTTAATGGACCTGCAAGGAGCATTGGGGCTACACTGATTGGATACTTGGGTGAGTTGGGTCTATTATTTCAAACTTCTGTGTTTACCTTCACATTTACATTTACTTTCCTCACTTAAGGAGTTAATACTTAAGTTCATGTTTGAATTTGACATATCTCAGGTTCTAGTCAACTTTAAAATTTGTAGTCTTCTCATTAATATTTAACTCTTGTTAACAATGGTGAGCATTGACCACATACTTCTAGGTTATTCATCAGTAAATTTCAAATGGCCACATTAAAAGAGATATTAAAATAGAAAAAAATATTGTTGCTTATTTCATGGTTTGATTTAGCAGTGGTTTTGCAGAAGTGTTCTTTTAATATAGAAGTGAGGTGAAAATAGAAATTCTGTACCTAAACACTAAATCTAGCTATAATAAAAGGTTACAGATAGTAGCCATCCTTCAGAGCCTTATACATACTATCTTATTAAAATGAATTGAGCTGGGCACTAGTAGCTCTTGCCTGCAATCTTAGCTACTCAGGAGGCTAAACTTGCAGTTTGAAGCCAGCCCAGGAAGGAAAAACAGTGACACTCTTATCTTCAGTAAACTACCATAAAACAGTTCCAAGTGGAGCTCTGGCTCAAGTGGTAGAACCCTAGCCTTGAGCAAAAAAATAACAGGGAAAGCACCCAGGCCCTGAGTTCAAGTCCCAGAATGGTATATATACACCAATAAAGCAGTATTTTTTTAAATTCAGTAGGATACTGAGGTGTAATACAATGTTACTACCAAAATTCAAAATCAGTAATTATTTTATCTCACATAAAAATAAGTATATTCTATTGGTTCCTTTTTAAGTTAACAAAACATTACTGTTTTGCTGGCCCATTTTTTACCAGCAAAGATGCTTTTTATCTCCATGACATTCAGTTTTTTAACTTTGACTTTCTACCTGATAACATTGCATTGTTAAACAGTTTCCTTGATGTTAAAGCACATAATGTTTTTCTTTATTCAATTCAGCAGATATTTTCTGTTTTATATTCTTTGCTAAACCATAACAGCAGTAAAGTAGTGGAAAACAGGGAGTAAAGAGTTTGTAGATCTAAGTTCTACTACCTCCTCTGCTACTGTGACATTGGCCATTCATTTAAGCTCTGTCAACTTCAGGGTTTTATTTGTTAGTTTGTTTGTTTGTTTTTTTTACCTATAATTACCTAGAAAGATACATGTGAAAATCCAGTGCTACAATAGATAAAAAAAATACTACAAATGCTACAAAGTACGTAGAAATATAAAATGGATATTTATATACACATATTATGTGTATCTAAGTGCTTTTCTTTTTTTTTTTTTTTTGAGGCAAGGTCTCCCTATATTACTCAAAGCTGGTCTTAAAAATCTAGTCTCAAGTAATCCTCCCATCTCTGCTTCACAGACAGCTGGGAGGACAGTCTTCCCCCAACTAGATTTATAGTTTTAAAACAGTCTCTATCAGTAGGCAAGTGAATCGGTTTCCTAGTGAAGCCACTCTCTTGTACCTTAGTTACTTCCAAAGAGCTCTATACTGAGTCTTCTGTTGCTGGCAGCGAGTGTTTCAAAACATGAGTCTTGCTATAAACCCAGATCACTATCCTCTTTTTCTCCTGCCTCCTCTCTAGGAGTATGCATATGCATATTTTTCTCTTAAACTCTACCTTTGATTTTTGTTTAGAATTCTTATTTCAGTACAAAAGATTTTTATAAAATAAAATTTATGATTACAAATAGGGTATTGAGTTACTCATTTCTTATTCCCCTGGGGAATTTATCTTAATTATTTTTTACTGTCTTTTAATTAGGAGTGAGAACATTTGTCCCCAAGCCTGTTGCCACTACTTTGCAGTACATTGGTGGAGCTGCAGCCATCCTGGGCCTCGTAGCCATGGCCTCTGATGTGGAAGGGTTATATGCAGCAGTCAAGGCCCTGGTTTGTGTGGTCAAGAGTAACCCACTAGCCAGCAAAGAAATGGAGAGAATCAAGGGTTATCAGGTTTGTAACCATTAAAGCTTTTCTTCACTTAACTTAGATATTCTACTTTTGATTATTCCTGTTTTCTCAAAACTCTGGAAGAAATTCTATTCTTCAGATCATTTCAAAACAAGTCGCTTTTTATGAAAAGTAACATCAGGTGAAAAATATGAGTAGTTTATTTTAGTTTATCCCTTTTCTTCTTTCTCATCCGGTTTTGCTACATCCTCGAATTTGGCTACATCACGTCAGTACAGCTTTGAAATATTGGAATATACAGTTGTCTCTTGCTATCCATTGGGAATTCATTCTAGATAGCAAAATCTATGCATACTCAAGTCTCAAATGAAAAGGGATAATTTTTGTGTATCACTTAAGCACATTGCACTGAATGGTTTAAATTGTTATTTATGATACTGGGACAATGTAAATGCTATGTGCACTTGTTAAACTGCTATATTCAGTTGTTATACTCTGTTGTTTGGAGAAAATGACAACAAAAAAGTCTTTCCATAATTTTTTACCAAAATGTTTTGGATGTACATTAGAATTTGTGGATATAGATCCCATGGATAATATATCCAGCTGTTTGTTCAAGTTAATGATTTAAGTATTTGGATGTTGCTTTTCTTTGTAGCTAGGGGAATGAAAAGAAGTAGGGTGACATTAGCTCCATATTCACAAGACAGCCAGGTCAGTGATCTAAGCAGGTTCTCCCATGCTTGTGTTCCCTTCCACTTCACACCGTAGTATCTTTCTTTACTTCCCTTTCATCCTCAGATGTGAACCACTACAGAATAAGTGTGCCATCTATATTCCTGAAAATTCATGTGGAATTACAAATGTGCAGTATTTATATGTATAAGGCCTATACCAGATTTAATGTGAACGTTATTTTTGCAATTTGGAGCAAGCAATATGAAATCCCTCTGTTAGTTGTTTTGTAAATCACTATGACAGACACCTGAGAGAGACAATTTAAGAGGAGGAAGGATTTATTAGGCTCATGGTACCAAAGCTTCAGTGCTTACTCCCTTACTATGAGGTTCTAGTAGATGCAGAACCTCAGTGCAGCTAGAATTTGTGTGTACACAGTGTTTATCTCATACTACCAAGAACCAGAAAGAAAAAGGGCAGGAGAGGAAGGAACCATGGATGAAAAGTATCTTTCCAGTCTCCCACATCCCAATAATGCCATTGTATTATGAATCGATCAAGGATTAATTCCTTGATTAGCTCAGTGACTTAAGGATGCAGCAATTGGCCAAAGCCCACTGGGGGCATCTTAGATCAAACTCCAACCTCCTTCTCTGTAAACAAAATACAAATGCCTTCTGTACCTTAATGAAGATACAGTTCATAGTGCAAGATTGTATAGATTTAATAGGGCTTTGTTTTTAAACATTTTCAAAGTGGCCATTGAAGTTTTTTTCCCATGAAAAAAGAGGAACAATCTAAATGTACCAACTATATCACAGTGACTAATTGTACTATAACCATCTTGTAGAATACCATTCAGCCTCTTGAAATCATAATTATGTAAAATATAATGCAAAAATTTTTCCCTGTATAGAAAAAAGTATAAAAGTGAATAATAACAACTATGAGTATTTTATTTTATTTATTTATTTATTTTTTGTCAGTCGTGGGGCCTGAACTCTGGGCCTGGACACTGTCCCTCAGCAATTCAGCTCAAGGTTAGCACTCTGCCACTTAGCCACAGCGCCACTTGTGGCTTTTTCTGCTTATGTAGTGCTGAGGAATCGAACCCAGGGCTTCATGCATACAAGGCAAGCACTCTACCACTAAGCCACCTTCCCAGCCCCATATGAGTATTTTAATAGGATGATAGGATAACTTTGTCTTTAAGAAAACAAAATTTACAAATCAGTTTAGAAGTCTCAAGAATTTTTCTGCATAGGATTTTCTATGTGTATGTATGTGTGTGCGTATTTTTTGTGATTATTCATCAACCAACATTTAGTATTGTTTTCTCCTAGTTGCTGGCAATGCTGCTTAAGAAGAAACGTTCTCTTCTGAACAGCCACATCCTCCATCTAACTTTTTCCTTGGTGGGAACAGTCGATAGTGGACATGAGACCTCCATTATACCAAATTCAACTGCTTTCCAAGACCTTCTTTGTGATTTTGAAGTATGTGTATACTCTTAACTGGTAATATATAGTTGATGAAGCCTTTCTTTGTCCATATGATACATTTACTATTTTATTTCTAAATGAATTTAAAGTTTCACTTACCATTTAGCAAAGTACAGAAAATAGGGTAATGGTAGGTTTTCTTCCCTCCAAATATATTCCATAGGAAGTGGCGCTGTGGCTCAAGTGGTAGAGCACTCATCTTGAGCTGAAGAGCTGGGGGACAGCTCCCGGGTCCCAGAGTTCAAGCCCCATGACCAAAAAGAAAAAGAAAAAGAAACAATATATTCCATAGAGCTCAACTGCAAATTCATTCCTGTGACTGGCCTTGTGGGAGGCAAAGATTTTCATCATGCAGTTCCAGTTAAAAATATTCTATAATAAATCTTGTAATTTGGGGTGCTTTTTATTTTTGTCAAAATAAAAAGATCTGCATTTCTGTCTTATTTTCCATAAGTAGTAACTCCCACCTTGTCCTCTTTTGGTTCCCTGTGCTAATAGCCTTTCCCATTTGACCTCTTATCACACCACTTTATGTATTAGTCATATTCTAAGTTCATGCTTATACTTCTGGGAAACAGTACCGTGAGGCTTTACAAATATAGATATTATGTCTGTCTTTCATCTTTGTCCTCTTACCATTCAGAAGAGTACACCTCTTGTTTTGCAACTTGGATACTAGACTCCAACTCCTAGTTCTTTTCTAGCCAATATTTGGTCAGATATTGAATCCTCAGCAAAGAGTTTTTGTACACCAATTTGCTTTACTGAAAGTCTGTTTTTAGAGCTTATTCACAGCTTTCTTCTAAATAAAACTTGACTGCCTGAACTCAGTTCTCATCAACCACAGCTCTCAGTGAAATTTGAGGTTTTGCTTTCCTTCTTACAACTCATGTAATTTCTCACCAGCTTTCCAACTTCATTGTCCTGGTTCTTGTGCCCTTCTTGCAACTTTTACAATAGAGTTCTGGCTATGAAATTTTATTTATTTTATATAAAAATGTCCATCTTCATTTTTCCTTTATTGTTTGATTTCCTTTAGCATATCACCTAATCCTGCAGCCGATCTCTATGAAGTTAACCTTCACATCTAAATCTCTAACTTGACATCTGAATTCCAGATTTATTTCTGACTTTTTGCTTAACATTTCCACTTTCATGTCCCAGCAATACCTTAAATATACTTTTAAGATCCCTTCTGAAATTAGCTCTTCCTTCTAACTTTTCTGTTTCTATTCATAGCACCACCATTCCCAAGGCTTAAAATTATAAAGTCAGCTTCCTTCTTTCTCTCCATCTATTAATATTCTGACATTATATCACAGAGATCATAATTTTACAAGGTAGTCTCCCTTTTTCTGCTTCTGCTACATCTAAATCCAAGCCCTTAATCTGTTCTCTTCTTACCCATTAGGATAGCAGTCAACTCTTTCTTCCTTTCCCAAGGCCATACTGTCTACTGTGATCTCATTTTTTTCATGTTTTTTAATGAATCTGTTTTTATTTTTTAAATACATTTTTATTGTAAAAATACTGTACAGAGGGGTTATACTTATATGAGCAAGGTAATGAGTACATTGTTACCTCATCCTTAGTTTTTCCCCTACCATTCCTTCCCTCTCACCTCCACAACTACACTCCCCCCTCCCCATCTGAATTGTAAAGTTCGTTTTTCAACATACTGTCTTGTACATCTCATTGTTACAATGGGTCAACCTGTATCTCTATTTAAACATTTTGTTTTTTCCCTTCCCTTCCCCAAGCTAGAGAAGTATATATACAAGATTCAGGGCACTGACATCAGTTACAGTGAAAACAGGTTATACCGTGGGGGAGGAACATACAAAGAAACCAAAAAAAATCACATGGTACGTTATAAATACGTTAGGAACAATAGCAAGAAAGAAAAAACCACTTGTGTCCCTATATTGGGGTTCATTTCACTTAACTTCATCTTATCTGACCTTTCTGTTTGTTTCAGACATATACTGATTATTGTAAATAAGGGAAACCATGGGACCTATGTTTCTATGGCCTGGCTTACTTCACTTAATATAATTTTTTCCAAGTCCATCCATTTCCTAACAAATGGGGCTATGTCATTCTTTCTGATGGAGGCATAGAATTCCATTCTGTGTGTGTGTGTGTATGTATGTATATGTATATGTATGTGTGTGTGTGTGTGTGTGTGTGTGTGTGTGTATATATATATGTATATATAACCACATTCTCTTGATCCATTCATCTACTGAGGGTCATCTGGGTTGGTTCCATATTTTAGCTATAGTAAATAATGCTGCAGTAAATATAGTTGTGCTGGTAGTTTTAATATGGTCTTGTTTGTGATCATTTGAGAAAATGCCCAAAAGTGGGATTGCTGGGGTACAGAGGAGCTCTATGTGGAGTCTTTTGAGGAACCTCCATACTACTTTCCAAAGTGTTTGAACAAGTTTACACTCCCACCAACAGTGCAGTAGGGTTCCCTTTTGTCCACATTCCCTCCAGCATTTGTTGTTACTAGATTTCTTGTTTATAGCCATTCTAACTGGGGTGAAGTGGAATCTCAATGTTGTTTTGATTTGCATTTCTTTCTTTTTTTTCTTTTTTTTTGCCAGTCATGGTGCCTGAACTCTGGGCCTGGGCACTGTCCCTCAGCTCTTCAGCTCAAGGCTAGCGCTCTACCACTTGAGCCATAGCACCACTTCTAGCTTTTTCTGCTTATGTGGTGCTGAGGAATCAAACCCAGGGCCTCATGCATGCAAGGCAAGTGCTCTACCACTGAGCCACCTTCCCAGCCCCGATTTGCATTTGAGTATTTCTTCATGTGTCTATTGGCCATCTTTCTTTCCTTTTCAGAGAAGTTTCTCTTAAGTCTTTAGCCCACTTGTTTATCGGGCAGTTGTTTCTTTGAGGATTTGTTGTTAGGGGATTTAATTTTTTGAGTTTCAAGTATATTTTAGATATGAGACCTTTTTCTGTTGTATTATTAGTGAAGATTTTCTCCCAATCCATGGGCTTTCTACTGATCTTGCTAGCTATGTCCTATGCCATGCAGAAACTCTTCATGCAATCCCATTTGTCCAACCTTTCTTTGTTATGATTCTGGGTTTCTTATTGAGAAAATTTCAGCCTGTGCCTAGGAGACCTAGGGTTTCTCCTTTTCCTTCCTGTGATGTTTTCAGGGTGTCTGCTTTGACTTTGAGGATTTTTTTTTATCCATTTGGAGTTTATTCTGTTGCAGGGTGATATATAAGGATCTAACTGTAGTTTTCTATAGGTATTAAACCAATTTTGCCAGCACCATTTACTAAAGAGGCTGTCTTTCTTCCATTCTTTTTTTTTTTTTTTAAGCTCCCTTATCAAACAAAGATTAGGTGGCTATCGGTCTGTGGGTTCATTTCTGGGTTTTCAATTCTATTCCATTGGTCCTCAGGTCTGTTCTTGTGCTAGGACCAAGCTGTTTTGATTACTATAGCTTTGTAGTAGAGTTTGAAATTTGGTATTGATATTCCTCCAGCACTATTCTTTCTGTTAAGGTTCGTTTTTGCTATTCTGGGTCTTTTATTGTCCCATAGGAATTTTTGGATTGCTTCTTCTATTTTCTTGAAGAATGAGGTTGGAATATTGATAGGTTTCGCATTCGATTTGTAGATAGCCTTGGGAAGTATTGCCATTTTCACAATGTTGATTCTTCAGATCTAGGGACGTGGGAGGTTTTTCCACTTCCTAAGTTCTGCTTTAATTTCCTTTTTCAGGTTTTTAAAGTTTTCATCATAGAGGTCCTTCACTTTTTTGGTTAAGTTAATTCCTAGGTATTTTATTTTTTTGTGGGGCTATTATAAGGGGAGTTGCTTTCCTGATTTCAGCCACACTCTTATTGTTGGCATACAGAAAAGCCATTGATTTTTGAGGGTTAATTTATACCCTGCTACTTTGCCAAAGTTTTGAATCAGCTTGAGTAGTTTGGGAATGGAGTCCAAGGGATTCTTTAAATACAAGATCATGTCATCTGCAAAGAGGACAGTTTTACTTCACCTTTCCCTATTTGGATCCCCTTTATGTTTGCATCTTGTCTTATTGCTGTAGCTAGGCATTCTAATACTAAATTGAAGAGAAGTAGAAAGAGTGGACATCCTTGTCTCATTCTTGAGTTAAGAGGAAATGGCTTTAGATTTTCACATTTAAGTATAATGCAGGCTGTAGGTTTATCATATACAGCCTTTATTGTATTGAGAAATGTTCCATGGATTCCTAATTTTTCCAGAGCCTTCATCATAAAGGGGTGTTGGATCTTGTCAAATGCTTTTTCTGTATCTATTGAGATAACTATGTGGTTCTTATCCTTGCTCTTGCTGATGTGATGAATTATATTAATTGATTTGCATATATTGAACCAGCTTTGCATCCCTGAAATCCATCTTGTTTGATTGTAGATTTTTTGGATGAATTGTTGAAGTCAATTGGCCAAAATTTTGTTGAGAAGTTTTTCATCGATGTTCGTCAGAGAAATGCGTCTATAGTTCTTTTTTTCTAATGAGTCCCTGCCTGGTTTGGAGAGGAGGATTATGGTAGCTTCATAGAAAGAGTTTGTTAGTGAACTTTCTCTGTCAATTTCATTGAAGAGTTGGAGGAGTATTGGTGTGAGTTCTGCTTTGAAGACCTTGTAGAATTCAGCTGTAAATCTATCCAATCCTGGGCCTTTCTTAGATGGGAGGTCTCTTATTGCTATTTCTATTTCGATGCTTGATAATCTCATTCTTTTTTAGAGGCATAATTATATCACTTTCAATAATTTTCCAGAGATTTCCTCTTCAGTGGAATAGATTAGCCATTCCTCAAACTTATACTCAAAGTTTAATGCCCAAACCTCATTCTTTCAGAAAACACATGGTAGATATTTTTGACACCAAGCACTTTATTATTTGCTAAGGATGTGAAAATAAAACACACAGTCAGTACCTCCAAGTATTTCATCCACTAGAAGAGAAATACAAAGAAATAGACAACTATATCACAACGGAAAAGATGAAGAAATGGACACCTAATTATAAAGAGAAAGTTGTGGGTTATGAGAGAGCAAAGAGAGCTACCTATCCCAGCCTTAACCTTTTATCATCTGGTAACTAACATGTTCAGATCGTGGATTTCTGTAGTTCCAGATTTCTGACTGAAATCTAACATGTGACTATCTTGTGTGCAATAAATAGATTACCCATTCCTCAAATTGATACTCAAAGCTTAATGCCCAAACCTCATTCTTTCAGAAAGCACATGGTAGGTATTTTTGGAGCCAAGAGATTTTCCCATATGAAAACTTTTTGTTCATTCCCTCTTAAAGGATAATTTTGCTTGTAATATGAGTCTAGTTTAACATCATTTCATGATTTTCTTTGTTTTCTTCGCCTTTGGGGATTGTTAATTTGTGAATTGACCTTTTCAACAAATTTGCATTTTTTTAAACAATTAGTTCTTCAAATATTTTTCCTGCCCCTTTTCCTTTTCTGGATACCAATTGCACAGATTTTAAATAGCTTGATGTCTCATAAATCAGTAGTGCATTATCTGGTCACTTACATTTTTATGCTTCATTTTGGGTAGTTTATAATGTTTAGTAAATTTTATGCAATGATCAATAGTTTTGTGCATTGACTAATTGGCTGTGCCATCTAGCAAATTTTCTATTTTAGTTAGTTTTTTTTTTTTTTAAGTTAATTTTTTTGCAGTAACAGGATTTTTAACTCAGGGTCCCCATGCTTGTTAGATCTGCTGTTGAATCACACCTACAGTTCATTTTAGATACCTTGTTTATTCATGTCCAAAAATTTGTTACTAGCTGTTTGTCTTGCATATCTTTTTTCATCATGTTTATCTTTTTTGTACATTCTTAAACATGTGGAGCATATTATAATAGATTTTTAAAGCATGATAATTCCATTATCTTCCATTTTGGGAGCCTATTTATGGTAACAAATCTACATACCAGCACTTTTTATGCTTTAGAATAAAAATCTTGGCGGTAGGTCTGATCAAGTCCACTGTGTAAATATATAGACATATCCAAATGAAAAAATTATTTTAAAAAGCTCTGTAAACTTGTAAATTTAATAAAGTGATTATATCCTGTTGATATTTTTTTTTTTATTTTATTTTTTTGGTTAGTCATGGGGCTTGAACTCTGGGCTTAGGCTCTTCCCTGTGCTCTTTAGCTCAAGGCAAGCTCTCTACTGCTTGAGCCACAGTGCCACTTCCAAATATTTTTTATTCATTTTTATTAAGACATATTAAGACATTTCAATTCCAGAAGTCAGATTATGAATACAGTGCATCTTGATCACTGTCATCCTTCCATCTCACGTCTTTTCCCCTTCCTATCCCTACCCTCAAGTTATGTAGTTCAATATTTACATAAGGTACATTGACTATAATAACTGTATTTGTTCAACCTTTCCATCAGGGCATTTTTAACCTTGTTGCTCTTTGTGGGTTTTTTGTTGTTGTTGTTTTAAATTATATTTTAATTGTCAAGGTGATGTACATAGGGGTTATGGTTGGTAATTTATTTTTTGTCTAACTTGTTACCCTCTCCCTCATTTTTCTCCCTCTTTCCCTTTCCCCTTGTTCTTTGTTTTCTTTATAGGTCTGGCTACATGCACCCTATGAGCTTCATCTTTCCCTATTTGAGCACTTCATTGAACTGCTTACAGAGTCCAGGTACTAGTTAATGCCCTATAATTAATGGTTCTGTTATTTTTTTTTAAAAAAAGGTGATAGTACAGTGTATTAAATCTTTTTTCTTTTATAGTGAAGCTTCAAAGAATGCCAAGTTAATGAGAGAATTCCAGTTGATCCCAAAGTTGCTCCTGACTCTGCGAGACATGTCCTTATCCCAGCCCACCATTGCTGCTATTAGTAATGTGCTGAGCTTCTTGTTACAAGGTTTCCCCAATAGCAATGATCTACTCAGGTAGTGAGAATGTCATTTGCCTTTTTATTAACTAAAAGTACCATGTGGTGAAGATGAATGAGATGATGCAAATGGTTCCTATGCCTGTATAACACCTGTAATGTCAATACTATTCAAGATATGGTCTAGAAGATTTTCAGTACCTTAGTATCTTGTGTTTATAGAATAGTCAATTGTTGCTACCAGTGAACAATATAATGTTTGTGGGAAAAGATGTGATAATTAGCCATTGATATTAATTGGCTTGAACATAAAAATGTTCAGTATAGGAATGTTCAGTCCCTTACCACTTCTCAAACGAGTGGTGATACTTCATTATTTTATATTATTTGAATGTCATTTTGCTGGAATAAGAAGTGTGGCTTAAGGCCTATTCATGGAGTGTGTTCATCCAGAAATGTTCTTGTCCCCATCATATCTAAAAGTAGATTAAAAAAAAAAAGCAAAAAATCTGTTTAAATATTTCTTAAGTGAGGACTGATTACACTGATTGTTTTCATCACTTCTTATGTCATCTCATAGGGATCATGAAATCATACCTATTTATTAGTGTGCTCAATGGACTAGTCTCCAATCTGTATCATGCGTAAATCACCAACTTTTATATTCATCTACCTTGAAATCATTTGTGTGTATGTGGTTTTTAACTTGGTAGAATTTAAAGCTGCAGCTTCAGATTTTAGAGCATTGTAATTATTATTACCCATATCTATTTAGCATTGATCCTAGAATAAATTAATTGATTTGCTTGGTTTATCACCAAAACCTTTTCACATTTTAATTTTTTTAAATCATTTAAGTTATTGTATTAAAGAGTTCATACTTTCAAAGACCTATAGTTATCCCATATTTTGAAAACATATTTTAAAAAAAGACCTATAGTTATCCCATATTTTATTGTTTTTGTTTTTGTTTTGGGTCCCGTTGTGGGGCCTGAACTCTGGGCCTGGGCGCTGTCTCTCAGCTCTTCAGCTCAAGGCTAGCGCTCTACCACTTGAGCCACAGCGCCACTTCCGGCTTTTTTCTTTTTGCTTATGTGGTGCTGGGGAATCGAACCCAGGGCCTCAGGCATGCAAGGCAAGCGCTCTACCACTGAGCCACCTTCCCAGCCCCGTTATCCCATATTTAAAAAAAATGTAATATTGTAATCCTTTTTTTTTTTTTTTGGTCGGTCATGGGGCTTGAACTCTGGGCTTGGGCGCTGTCCCTCAGCTCTTCAGCTCAAGGCCAGTGCTCTACCACTTGAGCCACAGCGCCACTTCCAAAAATGTAATATTGTAATATGTAATATTACCAGAAATTATTCAAAAGGGAGCAAACAAAATACAATTACCTAAAGGTTCATAAAACTTAAAATCAGAAGTGTTATTTTGTTTTTTACACCTTTGTATTTTGTTGCATTAGAGAATGAAAAATAAGCTGGATAACCTCTTTTACTCCTTTATTTAAAGATTCGGACAGTTTATTTCTTCTACTTTGCCAACCTTTGCAGTTTGTGAGAAATTTGTAGTTATGGAAATAAATAATGAAGAGAAACTTGACACTGGTGAGTTTACCCTGGAATTTGGGAAAGATAATGATTAACTAATTACTATGTACTGTTCTTCTCTGATATAAATTTGGCCTGGATAATATATATTATGTAATATAGCAATGATATTGTTATATAACTTCCTCCTTACTTTATTTTTTATTTTTTGGTCTTTCACTGATGTTTGTCTTATGTCAAATGTACATAATTTGTAGATATGTATGTTCCCTACAAAATTTAATAGAATGTGAATTTTGCTTCATAAGCAACATTTTATTTTTATAGCATTCATATCATTGTTCCTTTAAATGGCAAGCCCTTCTAATATACTTAAACATTATTGGGCTTTTTTAATTACATGTACACATTTCCAGAAACAATACTGGTTAAGAATAAATTATATTCATTTTACTGTTATTTTTGTTTTTCTGCTAGGTATTTAGTAGTCACTGAGTAAAAGAACACTTTACTAAGATCATCGTAGATACCTGTAATAAAAAAACAATTTCATAGTTATAAGTTACTATCTTTAAGTAGTTGTACAAAGGAGGTACTATTTAACAAAGCAGCTTATAAATACAGTGTATACACACCTTCTTAATTTTGTAGGCTATACATTTTATTATTGACTGCATCTCCCCTTCTCATCTTCATTTGCACACCCTTTTCTCCTTGAATGCACCTCATCCCTTTCAATTACTTGCTTCCATGTGCTTTATTTTTCTGAACTCTGACTTAGCCTTTCTAAGGAATTACACTATTTGAGTTCTCCCTTGAATATACCATGTTTCAGTTAGTACATTTGTATATACTTACATACTACTGAACTTACTAAATTCAGACTTTTTTTTTTTTACACTTTTCCCCCCAACATCCTGGTGCTTTCAGCCAGGTGAATACTGACATTGTTCTGGAGAAAAAGATACCTCTGTACTACACATTATAGTATTGTAAACTCTTCTTTGGTCTAGAACACTGTAGTAAGAACACATAAATAACTAAAAAATGTTGTTAATAAAACAAAAATAAGTATACTGGTTTTGTCATCACTTTCTTGCCATATCAAATAATAGAGGAAATAAAAAAATTACTCTAGTTAGTGAATAACATTTATTATTTATTTGTATTATTGGTATAATATATTCCAAAAACCTAAAGTGACAAAATTTTTTTCCCTTTCAAGTAATAGGCATGATGTTCAGATTACACATGTAATAAAAGCAATGCCTTGAGTAATGATGAACACTGACTCACAATCCAATCAAATAAGAATGAGTGGCACAGTGTGGAATAAAGCAAAAATTGGAGTTGCAAAAATGTAAACCTAGAAACTGATTCTAGAATACATCATTTTATACTGCTTTGAAAATTTGGGGAGGCATAGTTAGTAGAAACCTATGAATTTCTATCAATATTTTACTGTTCTTATGAGTGTTTGGGTCCCTAGGGTAGAGGTAGGCCTTTGATAAGGCAGTCTGAAATTACCATTATCCTGCCTCTTGGAAGAGGAAGGAATATTGAATTCCCTTTGGTGAATCTGAAGGTCCATAATGCACAAATGCAATTTAAATGTTAGTAGTGATCCTTGGCCCAAACAAGTAAAAGTGTATAAATTCATGGTGAAGTTTCTCAGTTTCACCATAGAGAGAGTTACTGATTGTGAACAACGTCACAGCCTGATACTCTGATGCCGGCCCTGTGCTTGCAGGACATGTCCCTGAGAGCCACTGAGCTCTTGTTTACCTCTCCGCCTTTTCCACTTTCACCTCTATTTGCATGCCTTTCATCTAGTCAGTGCTCTGTAATTCTGACTCAGTGTGTTATATATTATCCCATCTGTGGGTTTTTTTAATCTGGTACATTAAACTGTATCCTTCAAGAAAAAAGTCAAGAAATTAACTGTCTGGAAATTGATATTCTGTCGTAATTATTTTTCTTCTTATGATCCTTATTGATAGCTTTCTTCCTGTTAAATAGAACTTAGATAATACCTGATGTAAATGTGCTATAGAGAACCTTGAAATTTAACTGACCCTCTTTCTTAGCCACTTCAATAGACAGTACTTAGAAAAAAAATTACTGAAATATTATTTTTTATGAAATATCAAAGAATCACATTGGAAATTTTATTTTAGTTTATCTTTAAGGTTATTTAATGGATTTATTTTCATTTCAGGAACTGAAGAAGAATTTGGAAGTCTTGTATCTGCCAATCTTATACTTTTGAGAAACAGACTTTTGGATATATTGCTAAAACTAGTTTATACATCTAAAGAAAAAACAAGCATTAACTTGCAGTAAGTTTTTTTTTTTGTAGTACTAGTTTGAACTCACCTCCTTGTATTGTCTAGATACTTTTATTGCTGAGCCATAACTGAACTAACAAGTGTATATGACTTTGTCCAGCCTTCAGTGATAAAGGGTTCTTGCAGAATTTTCAGTCTAGGTTTGAACTCAGCTCCTTGTGTTGTCTAGATACTTTCATTGCTGAGTCATAACTGAACTAACAAGTGTATACCAGTTTGTCCAGCCTTCATAGATAAGGGTTCTCCCAGAATTTTCCGCCTAGAGTTTCCTATGTTGCCACAGCTTCCAAAGTGGCTAGGATTACACATGTAATCCACCAACATCTGGCAGTAAAACCTTTTAGACTTGGTACTACTATATACTACATACTGTTACCAGTTCACTCATATCCACAAACGTAGAAATTGCCACAAATTTTAGAGTTTATTTTAATGCTGAAATTTATAGTATTTTAGGAGTGAAACCAAGTCCTATGTTTCTTCTTAATGGTGACATCTTAATTCCTGAAATTAATTTAATGTCTTTAAATCCATCTGTATTTGAATAGAGCTTGTGAAGAACTGGTCAAGACCCTGGGCTTTGACTGGATCATGATGTTTATGGAAGAACACTTGCATCCCACCACAGTTACAGCAGCCATGAGGATTCTTGTCGTCCTGCTTAGTAATCAGTCTATTCTCATCAAATTTAAAGAAGGACTCAGTGGTGGAGGATGGCTTGAACAGACGGATTCTGTCTTAACTAATAAGATTGGAACTGTATTAGGTATGAAGCTTTTATGGTTAAGTGCTTTAACATAAGTTATTGTGTTTTGTTTTAAATGCATGTAAGCACATACTGGCCAGTTTATCTGATAACCATTAAGTGTCATGAGTTTTAACTAATGATTGAGAGAAAAGCTTAGATATTTCAAATTCAAACTAAAGTCAGATA
Source organism: Dipodomys merriami (assembly GCF_024711535.1). NCBI lineage: Eukaryota > Metazoa > Chordata > Mammalia > Rodentia > Heteromyidae > Dipodomys > Dipodomys merriami. The sequence continues at coordinate 13,231,473 of NW_027206512.1, forward strand.
GAAAAATAAGATATGAAAGCTGAGAGAATTTTTCATGATTTTTTCATAACAGGTCTTCTTATCTATTAGTAAAGAGCAAATTATTAGGTGTAACTGAATTAATAGTAAAATAGTAATGCTGCTTTTGAGTGTTTATTCTGTTACTGATCACTACATAATTTATTTCCTTTGCAGAGTAACTGTGAAGTATAAATGTCATCATATTCATTTTACAGATTACAAAAACAAAGGATAAAAGCATTGTTATAAAAATGACAATAACAGGAATCCTCACAATTTGAATCCAAGTCATTCAGATCGATAGTCTATGCTTTTAACAGTTACATTATATTGCTGCTTAACTACTTGAGCTTAGTGGTTGTTTCTGCTAACGCTCCTTATTCTCTGCTTGCTTGCATTTCCTGTTTTTTTTTTTTGTTAGATGTCTTCAAATTGACATTCCTGTTTATATTAGTGAAAGTATAATAATTCAATTCTTAGACTAAGTATTTGTCACTGTAACATTCCATACATGTAATGGTCTGTCTAACCTGAAGTTGCTTGTGTTATATTTGAAAGGTTCTATTTGCCCTGTCAGATGGAAAATCAAGGATCAGAATTTATTCTGCAGTTTATTTTTATTTATTTTTTTATTTTTTGGGTCCGGTTGTAGGGCTTAAACTCTGAGCCTAGGTGCTATCCCTCAGCTCTTCAGCTCAAGGATAGCGCTCTACCACTTGAGCCACAGCCCCACTTCCAGCTTTTTTCTGCTTATGTGGTACTGAGGAATCGAACCCAGGGCCTCATGCATGCTAGGCAAGCACTCTACCACTGAGCCAACTTCCCAGCCTGCAGTTTATTTTTAAAATACAAAAGTTTTAATATCTAGATATTACCTGTACCTTCCTATCACTTACTTTGACATGATAATACATTAATACATGTTAAATATCAAAGTAAATGATAGGAAGACAATTTTCAGTATGATATCCATACCATTTTATGATGAAAATATGGGAAATACCTGAAGAAACTTAGTATATGATATAGAAAGGATACTATTTCTATTTCACTCTGAAGTGATTTCTCAGGAAAATCATCTTTAAACTATATTCGAAGTTGAGTACCGGTAATCCCAGCTATTGACTGAAATCTGAGGATCATAGTTCAAAGTCAGTCTATGCAAGAAAGTCCAGGAGACTCTAATCTCCATTAGTCACCAAAAAGCCAGAAGTAGAGCTCTTGGACACTCAGGGAAACCAGGCGTCAGTGGCTCACGCCTGTAATCCTAGCTACTCAGGAGGATGAGATCAAAGCCAGCCGGAAAGTCCATGAGATTCTTATCTCCAAGTAACCACCAGAAAACCGGAAGTGGCACTGTGGCTCAAGTGGTAGAGCTCTAGCCTTGAGCTGAAGAGCTCAAGGACAGTGCCCAGTCTCAGAGTTCAAGCCCCAGGACAGACAGGCTGACAGACAGACAGACAGACACACACACACACACACACACACAAATATATTTTGAAATTATTGTCATGGATGTTTCTAGTGTATTAGGACAAAAGTTTCAGTTCACAGTCTCAGCAAGCAAATTTGAAAGCCTAGTGGTGGTGGATAGAGAAAAATCTATTGAACATGGTCATGTCAGAAAGAATGAGGTGGAAATGGCGCTGTGGCTCAAGTGTTAAGAGTGCTCACCTTGAGCTGAAATGCTGAGGGACAGCACCCAGGCCCAGAGTTCAAGCCGCACTACCAACCAAAAAAAAAAAAAAAAAAAAAAGAATGAGGTTTATGGACCCCAAGTCCATCTTTGGGTTACTGACATGAGCTTCCAGATTATATAGGAAGGGGCAAGAAGAATATATCATTAATCAGTCTTATTTAAACTATGATTTGATTGATTAGGATTGGTCAGAAAGGGCCTGATTAATGCATCATTAATCAGTTATGGTAAAACTATGGTTTGATAGAGTAGAATTGGTCAGAGATAAAGAAGTCATTGCAGACCACTGGTAGATTTAACTCCTATCGCAAATTATTATTGATTGGTCCAGTGGAATCCAAGTTGATAGTAGGATAGACTCAGAAGGAAAGGTTAAAGAGGAAAAATAAAGGCAGAAAAAGAACAAAATGGAATTAGTTAACCTGTTACTAGTGCTATCCATCAGATGCCACTGTCAAATTCATCATTCCATTTCTTTGGAGGGCTCAGTGCTAGAGGTCATTTTCTTCAGCAACCACTTACTGTTGTTAGAGTACTCAGGAATCTGGGTGTAGAAGATCTTGACAGGTTGAGAAAACTGTTTCCTGTGCCTTTTGTGGGATGAGATGGATCGACTATCACTGCTTACAGGGAGTTAGGAGTCAAGGCAGAGCTTTAAGACAAAGGAGATATGTGAAATACAGGTAGGGATACCAGGTTTTTGTCCTGCTTTTAGTTAACTCATGTGCCTTGGGCCCATGAGTGCTTTTCAGAAAAAGCACTTTCTAAGTGCCTGTTTTATAGATACTTTTCTGCTCTGAAAAATAGGCCATCATTTCCCATGGCACAGAGGAAAAATATAACCTACAAATATGATTATTATGAATCATTTTGTAGTAGGAAATTGAGCTTATCCATCTTAAGAATAGCTACTAGAAAACTGGGTGTGGTAGTACCTAACACCTGTAATCTCCTTCCTCAGAGGATAGAGGTAAATAGATCTCAAATTTGTGATTTGGAAGCCAGCCTGTTCTGCTCTGTCTTTAAGAAATAAAGAAAGAACCAGGGAGTGGCAGAGAAGAGGAGGGGAGGGAAGTATTTATTTTAGAGAATAAATAAAAATGATGAAAGGCATAAATGAACATGAGTTCTGTTAAATATGCATGTTCTGATTAACAGCATTGCTTGTTTTAAAGGCCAAATGTGGTAGTAATAATGAACCCTAACAATTATATAGTACATCATGGTGTGTCAAATTATTTGATACCGATTCATTTGGCCATATATTTTAGTAAAAATTACATTTTGAAGGAAATATGCAACAGTAAATATAAATTAAGAATTGTTTTCTTTACTTAAGATATGCTATTTTCCTATAACATTTCTAGACCAGGCACTGGTAATGTCAAAGAATCTGTCTCCTAACTGTCTTGGACCTTTTCTGTCCTACATCACTTCAGGAATATTAGAAAGGTTCTGAGAATGTTGGAAGGGGGTAACACTGATCAAGATGCATTGTAATCATAAACTGTGTTAAGTGGCATTTCCATAACAGTCCTGGCTTTCGTGCCTTAGAATTTGCCTGTCCTTCATTAATACCTTCTTGTACAGTGCACATGCTGCTCTAATGCCATAAAAGGAATCTAGATACTCAATTTATTAAGTTTAATCCTAACTAATTTTTACTGAATCCTGTGACACACATTTGCTTGTATGGCAGGTGCATATATCTTCTCATTTGACTATTTCTCCTTTATCTGGTGCGCAGCCTCATGATTTTGACTTTTCAATTCGCATTTATTAGTTTCTGTCAAAATGCTTTTCTAAAAATACCTTCTATCTAGTTGTAGTTAATATCTAACTGTTAATATTACATTAAATATTCTTTCAGACTCATAAGAGGAAATTATTGTAAAGCCTTAGAAAAGAAAATGAAAACCTTAGTGTTGGATTTTCTATGTTTATTGTATTTCCTCTGGTTGGGAGATACGGCCAAAGGTCTCCTGCATTCTAACTAAGCACTCTGCTGCTGAGTTACACTTGCTGCCCTATAGTATTGGTTTTCTTTTTAGGATCTGCAATTTAATTGAAAATGTATTTTCCTGTGTAATGTATAAATTTCCCGTTTGTATTAATTTTTTTCTTTGGGTTTTTTGAGACAACATCTCTTACATAGCCCAGTAGATTTGGATTCAAAATCCTCCTGTCCTGGCCTCAAAATGCTAATTGCCTCAGAATGCTTGTGCCATATACCCTGCTTATATAAATAATTTTGTTTAGAATTTACCAAAAACAAAAATTAAACCAATGTCATAAAATATAACCAGTTTTTCAGAAATGTGACAGTCTTATTAACAGGGACAAAGGAGACAGCATACTCCTATGCCCTGTGAAATGCAGGCACCACATCAACTCCTAGTGCTACCTCTAGCTAACCTTGAGATTTTAATTAACAGCATAATAAAGCCTAGGATGTGTATGATATACAAGACTCTGGTTTGATCCTCAGAAAATAAGTGTATGCATCACATGTTCATTGTGATTCATAGTAAAATCAGTCCTTTGTATATTGTTTCCTGTTTACAAAAGATTTCAACTGAAAATTTGGCCAAAAGAACCGTGCTTTTGTTGTATCCTAAAAGCCATGTGTAACAGAGGAAACAGAATTGAAAGAAACACTGATGCTATATATACATCATTAAGAAGCACTGAAAAGGCTGGGTTCTTTCAGAGGATTCTGGGACATCAGGTCAACTTGTATGGAGCTACAAAGGATTTATCATCCCTCTTCCTGGCAGTTTCTCAACAGAAGGATGACCATTTTGTGTTTTCATTTAGTCTTGCCTCAAAATCTGTAGATAATTTAAAGTTAACTGGTGTAGCATAATTTTTCAGGCCATATGAAACACACTAACTATTTTACCAAGTATATTTTACAGCATCTTCCATTTGAGGGTGGTGCTTCCAATGCAACTTAGTTCTTTGAAAATGTAAGCGATAATGTTAGCGACCCTCTGAAGTCATTCTTTTAATGAGTCAAATTTATATCACTTTAAGCATTTTCAAACACTTATTGTCTCAGCTGTGTCACAAAATCTCTATTATAGTAGACAGGTTTGCTAGTCAAGCAGATGGCAAATAAAAACTTGGCTAAACATTGAATTCAACATTTGAATAGTTATTTGCTGTGTCGATATGAATGCTTGGGATACATACTAAGTTACTCCCTTCTTTGTTACTGAAGCATTATTATGATTGTTCATTTCATTATTGTATTTTCTCTTCTGTAGGGTTCAATGTGGGCAGAAGTGCCGGTGGGAGATGGACCGTCAGGGAGATTAACCGGGATGCCTGTCATTTTCCCGGTTTTCCAGTTCTCCAGTCATTTCTTCCTAAACACACTAATGTCCCTGCCCTTTATTTCCTCCTCATGGCATTGTTTCTGCAGCAGCCAGTTAGTGAGCTGCCTGAGAACCTGCAGGTCAGTGTGCCTGTCATCAGCAGCCGATGTAAGCAGGGTTGCCAGGTAGGAATTATCTAGTAAGGTGTAACTGTAACTCTTTAAACCAAACAATGGCCTTAGAATAGACGACAAATCAGTTCTATCACTTTCTCACAGTTAAGATTGGGATGGAAAACTCTAAAAATTCTTTATGTAATTTTCCCGAAAAGAAGTCCTTTGTCACTGTTTGGCCTTTTTATCTATGTGATTATATGACTACCTATATGTAAGGTCTTTGTTTGACATTAATGATGATTTAAAGGATTCTTTTCAGTACGGAGATTTTTGATAGAAATATAATGTTTTAAAAAAAAATAGTAGCCAGGAGCCTGTGTCTCATGCCTATAATCTTAGCTACTTGTAAGACAGATCTAAGGATCAAGGTTCAAAGACAGCCCAGACAGGAAAATCATGTCACTTATATCTCCAATTAATCACCCAAAAGCCAGAAGTGAAGCTAGAGTGCTAGCCTAGAGCACAAAAGCTCAGGGACAATGGTCAGGCCTTGAGTTCATGCCCCAGGAACAGAAAACCAACAACAAATAATAATAATAAATGGAGTGAACTGGCTGTAATCTTGGCTACTCATGAGGTTGAGTCAATGGGGAGAGAGATATGAAGCCATGCCAGGCAAAAAAGTCCATGAGACTCTTTTTTTTTTTTTTTAATTTTATTTTATTTGTGAACATACTGTACAGAGGAGTTACAATTACATGGGCAGGATAATGCGTACATTTCTTACCAAGCATTGCAGCCTCCTCCTTTGTTTACCCTTCACATCCCTTCCCAGCCTCCCCCCTCCCCCCCAATCCCAATCCTTCTCCTCCCCCCCCCAACCCCCCCCCCCCCCCCGCACCGACGTTGTAAAGCTCTTTTTGGACATGACAACTTGTACTTCTCATTGTTGCAACAGGTCCTTATCCTTAAACAACTGTATCCTTAAACAACTGGTTTTTCCCCATCTCCTCCACAAGTTATACTGACATCAAATATAGTGAAAGCAGGGGTTACACTGTGGGGGAGGGACATACAAAGCAACAAAGAGATAATCTTATAAATGCATTAGAAACACATGCATGAAAGAACACTAAGAATTTTTTTTTTTTTTTTGGGTCCGGTCGTGGGGCCTGAACTCTGGGCCTGAGCTCTGTTCCTCAGCTCTTCCGCTCAAGGCTAGCACTCTACCACTTGAGCCACAATGCCACTTGCGGCTTTTTTCTTTTTGCTTATGTGGTGCTGAGGAATCGAACCCAGGGCCTCAGGCATGCAAGGCAAGCGCTCTACCACTGAGCCACCTTCCCAGCCCCCCATGAGACTCTTAAGTCCAGAAAAAAAGCAGCAAGTTGAGCTGTGGCTCATATGGTAAAGCACCAACCTTGAATCAAAAAGACAAGCAAGAGCACAAGACCTTGAATTAAAAAACCAGTTCCATCACCAAAAGAAAAAAAAAGGGCACAATTTTTGTGCAAGTTCTAACAGCGTTTTAAATTCCTTAATGATAGATAACACCTCTGTTTGGAAAACAGTAGTTTTATTTTACAAAGATTTAGGAATTTAACTTTTGAGTCAATTTGGATTCTATCCAATCCCATTCCAGCAGCTGACAAAACCTTTTAAGTAAAATCGCCTAGACTGTATTATATGCAGTCAGGGTAAAGATTTATGTTTAAAAGTTTGCTTTTGCCATTTTTGAAATACATGGCATCATGAACATACAGTATTATATAAAACTGTTATGAATAAATCTCCTCACTGATTTTTATTTTATCAAATCTTATTTGCAAGTAGTCCAAATTTGAATTAGTACATTGCTGACAATGAAGTTAGTTTATCATGCTTTTTAAAAGATCCCACTTAGAATCATTACTTCTGTAATTTCTTCTCTTTGCCAGTTAGCGTGTATTTTGCTTCTCCTTATTATATTTAGAAGACAAGATAGAAAGCAGTGTTTAAAATATAGGTGCTAGCTAAGACAAGATCATATATAAGTATAAAAATGAGTGGAACAGCCAAATAGGGGGTTATCAGGTATTCATCTCTTTACCATGTTTGTTTTAAAAGACTAATTTCAAGTATATTTTAGAATACTAAACTTTATAAGGGTCTCTCCCTGAAAAAGAGTTCTTTGTGACTAATCTTTAATCATGTTGCCCTCTACAGTTTGACTTGGATTCCATATGGACATTTATCTTTGGGGTTCCTGCCTCCAGTGGGACTGTGGTCTCCTCTATCCACAATGTGTGTACAGAGGCTGCTTTTCTTTTGTTGGGAATGCTTCGCAGCATGCTGAATTCAGTAAGTTGCTGGACACTGGGCCTCTTGATCATCTATCTGCCTGTGGGTTGTTTTTAAGAGAGGAGTCCATTTATAATTTAGTGTACCTATTGATTTACTATATAGTTACAGTAACCTCAGACTGTTTTGTTATCTCTACTGTAAGGACAGACCAGATAGTGCTAAGACTACATACTAGAGAAGGGATGTAGCTTGGGTAGTAGAGGGAGCCTGCCATGCATGAGGCCCAGCACTGCAAAATAAAAAGAACCACCAAAAAGAGACTGAAGTTCAATTTCTGGTATATCAGATGTGCTAACTCCTGTTTGCCTCAGTTCTTCAATGAAAAAGCTGCTAGCAGAATTTACCTGGTAGCCTATTCATAAAATCCATGGGTGCTTGATAGATGAGAGTTTCTTTTTAAACATTAACTGATATTAAGTGAATATTACTGATCATTACCTTTGTCATTGTATTATCCAGTGCTTAATAGTATTGTTCTTGGTTTGTACATAGTGTGAGTTTGAGAAAGATAAATGCATTGTTCATCATTTATCTTACTCCTAACCCTCCGTTATTATGTACTTGGGGCAGTATTGAAGGTAGTAGAGCCACTAGGTTCCCAGCCATATTTGGGTGTAATATGAAGAATAATCAAAACCATTGACGTGAGTTAGCTCAGCTGTGAGTACTATAATGAATAGACATCCTGTCAGCTTCTAGAGGCATTGCTTTTATTACAATTAACTTTTAGATTTATTTGCATTTGTCTATACACATGTTTTATAGAGCTGTGGATCATTGATACCTACTATTTCAGAAGAGTGGTAGATTTTAATGTAATGTTTAGATACATCAATTTCTTTAACATACTATTTTTGTCTTGTCTCTATTTCAGCCATGGCAGTCAGAAGAAGAGGGGTCTTGGCTTCGAGAATATCCAGTAACCCTGATGCAGTTCTTCAGATACTTATATCACAATGTCCCAGACCTTGCCTCCATGTGGATGAGCCCTGATTTTTTATGCGCCTTAGCAGCAACTGTCTTCCCCTTCAATATTCGACCTTACTCAGAGATGGTAGGAATTGGGGAGGAAAATGTCAAAACTGGAATTAGTCTGTTCAATGGTTAGCAGATCTTTTTTGACTATCTTTTAAGTTTCTGACCAAGTTACCGTTTCATAACTTAATATGCCACTTCTTACATCATTGTCTGGTGTCTAGCTCCCCATACACGCCTTCTGCTTTCTCCTGAAACAGTAATGAACTCTACTTTCTGTTTTCATTTATCATATTTTTGTTAGTAATTTCCTTCTCTAGGCAGTTGTTGATTCATTTATTTCATGAGAAAGTGACTACAGAATTATGATAGATTTTTTCCCTGAGAAGTTGTTATGTCACTCTTTATTTAAGGGGAGCTCTATAGTTGCTTTCTTTTTTTTTTTTTTTTTGCATATTCTTTTTTTTTAATTGTGAAAATACCGTACAGAGGAGTTAGAATTATATAAACAAGGTAATGAGTACATTTCTTATCAAGCAGATGCTTCCTCTTTTGTTTCCCCTTCCCTTTCCTTCCCATCTCCCCCCCCCATAAAATATTTTTATAGGCAATAGATTTCTGGTCATGCAAACTCTTTTCTCATCTCAGTAAGTAGGAATTGTCTGGATTTAATTTATACAGTTAAGTAACATAAAATTTATAGCACATACTGCTTTTTTTTCTCCTGCCCTGCTTTTCTTTCTTTCTTTCTTTCTTTCTTTCTTTCTTTCTTTCTTTCTTTCTTTCTTTCTTTCTTTCTTTCTTTCTTTCTTTCTTTCCTTCCTTCCTTCTTTCTTTTCTTTCTTTCTTTTTCTTTCTTTCTTTCCTTTCTTCCTTCCTTCCCTCCCTCCCTCCCTCCCTCCCTCCCTCCCTCCCTCCTTTCTTTCTTTCTTTCTTTCTTTCTTTCTTTCTTTCTTTCTTTCTTTCTTTCTTTCTTTCTTTCTTTCTTTCTTTTTCTTTCTTTCTTTCTTTCTTTCTTGCCTTCTTTCTTTCCTTCTTTCTTTCTTTCTTTCTTTCTTTCTTTCTTTCTTTCTTTCTTTCTTTCTTTCTTTCTTTCTTTCTTTTGTGTTCATTTGTTTGTTTTCTTGGTTGGTCATGGGGCTTGAACTCTGGGCTTGGGCACTGACCTTGAGCTCTTCAGCTCAAGGCAAGTGCTCTACCACTTGAGCCACAGTGCCACTTCCAGTCTTCTGGTGGTTAATTGGAGATAAGACTCTGACAGACTTTCTTGCCCAAGCTGGCTTTGAACCACAATTCTCAGATCTCAGCCTTCTGAGTAGCTAGGATTACAGGCATGAGCTACTGGCACCTGGCCTGTCCTGATTTTCTTATTCATTCAATTTTTATTTTTCTTACTTTGTACTAACAATAGAAATTTTTTAGACTATAATGATACATAATATAACTACCTTAGTCCTTTAGAAGAGATTTTTATTAAAACAAAGGTATTTCCCCATAGCACTTGAGGATATTTCATCTCCTATGATTTCCTATAGAGTCTCGAATAAACTACCTCCTTCATACTGCATTTTTCTATATATAAAGATAAAATACTCATTCTAAGTTTTTTGGTTTTTAGTTTTTGTCAGTTGTGGGGCTTGAACTCTAGGCCTGGGCACTGTCCCTCAGCTCTTCAGCTCAAGGCAAGCGCTCTATCACTTGAGCCACAATGCCACTTCCAGTTTTCTGAGGAGTTTATTGGAGATAAGAGTCTCACAGACTTTCATGCCTGGCTGGCTTTGAACGGAGATCCTCAGATTTCAGCCTCCTGAGTATCTAGGATTATCGGCATGAGCCACCAGTGCCCCGCTTCATTCTAAGTTTTTGTGGAGATTTTTAAGAGAAAAATAAGTATGACACAGGACCTTAACACTCTTGTTTACAGTTTGGTAATTCTCACTTTGGGTAAATATGAGAGCTTCCATGTATATTTAAATAAATACATTTTCATAATCAGCATTTTTAATCTATCTACTAGTCTCTCTTTTCCATTTGGGTCAAAATTGGGAATAGTTTTTTGTTATTTTGTTTCATTATTTTGGTTTTGTTCACTTACAAAAATTGGGTGAGCCTTTTGGTACTACATTTATGCCAGATTTCTATCTGAAATTTTGTGACATTTGACTTTTCCTTAGGTAGTCTTGGAAAGTACAAATATGCTCATCCTCATTACTATTACTTCATTTCATTTAAGTAGTTATCCATCATAGATTTGTAATCCACATAAAGTAGACAAGACCATATGTTTAGTAACTATGACATATGGTGCCAGGTTACTCGTACCTTGAAAGCCAGGATCATGTGAAATAGAATGGAATAATGTGCTGAGTGGCTTAACAGGAGGTGAAGACTAAGGAAATAGTGCTGTTGCTGCTGCTGCTACAGTTTTATTTTTAGGAAACACAGTAAAAATGTCATGTAGGATCTAATGTGATTTACTTGTTTTCACAGGTTACTGATCTTGATGATGAAGTTGGATCTCCAGCCGAAGAGTTTAAGGCGTTTGCAGCAGACACAGGAATGAACAGGAGCCAATCAGAGTACTGTAATGTGGGCACCAAGACGTATCTGACCAATCACCCAGCTAAAAAGTTTGTGTTTGACTTCATGCGGGTCTTAATAATAGACAACCTGTGTCTTACCCCGGCCAGCAAGCAAACTCCACTGATTGATCTTTTGTTAGAGGTAATGACAAGGAAATGCATAGACATCTTCCTTGCATTGCTTTTTAATTGAAACATTAAAAGTCAGCTGAGTTATATGCCAGATACTTTCAGACTTCTAATTTTTCCGAGTTACATGTGGTCAGAATATACCAAAGGCTATGAAAAATTTAATTCTATATGTGTTTTAGACCCTATCAGTTTGTTAAAAATTTTTCCATTTCTTCAAGCATTTGCTTCAGTCCTTTATCATTACTCTTTAGGATTTGGAAAACTTTCAGTGATGGGCCAGGGAGTAAATACTTCAGGGTTTTCAGTCATGATAGTCTGTATCGTAATTCTTCACCAGAATGATTATAGAATGAAAGGAGAGCTACAGACATTAGTAAGGGCAATGAGCAGCATCACTGTTTCAATAAAACTTTTATCTATAAAACTCACAGGCTGGATTTGGCCTACAGGCCACAGTGTGACAACTACTTCCTAGACATTTATCACACTCACCTCCTTACTACGGTCCTGCTAACTCATCATGGCCATGTATTGTTCCTGTTACTATCCAGGGTAGCCTATGATACAGTGTATTGCACATTGTGGTTGCTCAGTATGTGCTTACTGAATTTTCCCCAACGTAAACAGACTTCTGGTTATACGGATCAGCGGTGCATCAAAAAATGAGAGTAGCTCTGAGCCTTCACTAGCCTCACTGCTGGTTCTAGAAATTAACCTTCTCTGAAAACCATTTAAAAGTGTTCCTCGAGTGGTGAAGATGTGGTTCAGTGATGGAACGAGTGTTCTGTCTAGAATGTACAAGGTCCTGATCATAAACAGCAACAAGATGTTCATCTAGAAAAATCTCTAAAGAAAATAATGTAAAATCTCTTGACTACTCATGTTCTTTTGGCTAAGTCATATAAATATGGAATGGATTAAGGATCCAATCTGTGCAGACTGCTTTTCTCAGAGAAGTGTCCCATATGCTCTCAGAACCAGGGAGCTCTCTGATCCCTCTAGTGGCAAATGTAGTTAATCTTTTTTTAAAATAATATTTTATTTTATTATAAAGGTGATGTACAGAGGGGTTACAGTTACATAAGTAAGGTAATTAGTACATTTCTTGTCGAACAGTGTTACCCCTCCCTTGTTTTCTTCCACTTTCCCTCTCCCCCCACCCCTGCCCGGCAACCCCCTCTTCCCCAAGTTGTAAAGTTCATTTCCAACATAGTATCTTGTGAGCTTTTGCATTGGTTCACCCTTTGTCTTTTGTCTCACTATTTTGTTATTCCCCTTCCCATCCCCAAATCAGATAAACATATATACAGATATATATATATATATATATATGACAACAGGGTACCAAAATCAAAAAGAGATTGCCACCTTACACCACAGATGGTATAACCTAATTCTTGTAAAAATATCTCAGTTTGATCAATTAAAAGAAGTCACTAGGGGCTGGGAATGTGGCTTAGTAGTAGAGTGCTTGCCTAGCATGCATGAAGCCCTGGGTTCAATTCCTCAGTACCACATAAACACAAAAGCCAGAAGTGGTGCTGTAGCTCAAGTGATAGAGTGATAGCCTTGAGCAAATGAAGCTCAAAGACAGTGGCCAGGCCCTGAGTTCAAGCCCCAGGACTGACCAAAAAATAAGTCACATGTAATTTAAGGACCAGTCATGCTAAGCCTTTTAACTAAGACTGCAGTGTTTAATATTGGCAGGAAAAAAAATTAGTTTTCTCAGTAATCCGTATGGTAGAATTAAAAAGCATGACTGAATGAGCTTGTCCCTTTTGCAAACTTTAAAAAGCTCTATAGGGCTGGGAAGATGGCTCAGTGGTAGAGCGCTAGCCTTGCATTCATGAGGCCCTGGATTCCTTAGCACCACATAAGCAGAAAAGGCCGGAAGTGGCGCTGTGGCTCAAGTGGTAGAGCGCTAGCATTGAGCTGAAGAGCTGAGGAACAGTGCCTAGGCCCAGAGTTCAGGCCCCACAACCGACCAAAAAAAAAAAAGGCTCTAGGAAGAGATAGTCATTATCTTAGTATATAGGGTAAAAATTTGAATCGTGCCATGAAAAATGCAAAATAGGATGAAATTCAGAAGAAATATGTTTAATAAATGGTAACTGGGCAAAATAAAAAATATATTTAGGAAAGGTATAGAATGAGTAGATCTATATAGTAATAGTTACTTTCAGGTTAACAGGAATCTTAAAGCTAATTATCACAGATAAATAATATAATTTATTTTGCTTTCTATACTATTCAGTGGGAAGAATTTGGTTTGCATTGTTATAGGCACTAATCGCTCTTTAATAGAACTGTGCCACATTGAACTAAGGAACCAGGAGTGGTTGGATTCAGTCAAGGAGAAGCAAGGATAGTCAAGAAGAAGCTTCCAGATAGATCACAAACTTCTTAAAGTTACAGACCCATTTTCATGTGTCCTTCAAATTCTCTTAAAGTTAGCACAGTTCCTTCATATAAGCTGTATTTTTTAATCATTTAACTATTAACTATATCTTGTGAGTTTCCAAACAGCAAGGTACAATGAACTACTAAAAAAGAAAGTTTAAAAAAAAATTAAATTAATTATCTTGCTGGGTACTGATAGCTCATATCTGTAATCCTAGCTACTCAGGAGTCTAACATCTGAGGATCATAGTTTGAAGCCAGCAAGGCTATGGAAAGTCTGTGAGACTCCACCAAATTCTACCCCCCAAAAAATGACATGGAACTATGACTCAAATGGCTGAGCACTAGCCTTGAGCAAAAGAAGCTCAGGGACAGTGCCCAGGCCCTGAGTTCAAGCCCCAGAACCAACACCAAAAAAAACTACTTTGAAGAACTCCATATACCTATACAATACTTGAACAAAAATATTGAATGAAATCATTATGATCTGTGTCTTCCTATAATACAAAATCTATATATGATTCTTGATATTAGAATTATGAAGTCTTTATCCCTGAAGAGATTCAGAAGAAGAATGGTACTGTTAGTCTCCAGGAAGGAAAAGTCTGGAACTGATGGTTTGGGGTGTGTTAAATATACACCAGTCCATCTTCAGTCTCATAAATATAAGGTTTTGTCCTAGGCCTACCTACTTACTTCAGTATATCCCTAGACAGGCATGTGAAATGACCTATTTTAACAGTCTCTAAAAATAAAAGAATGTCTATACACATTGGCATAAGTGTAATGCTAAGGCCTAGTCCAAGAAGTCAGTTGATGCAAGAGAAAGTGTGTAGGATTAGGAACCAGAAATATCTGGACTTAAATCTGTTGCTGTTGCTTGTTACATACACATTTTTTTACCTAAGCTACAGTCATTCTTTGAACAATAGAATTTTTTTAAACTGTGTCCTCTGCAGTGTTATTATGAAGGTTAAATGTATGTGTATCAGCAAAAAGTATTTTGAACAATTAATATGTGCCAGTTACAACTTTGGCCAAGTTCAGTTGGCCTCCATCTTTATAGTTCATCCATCCATAAAATAATGTAAGAAAAGTGCCTATGCCTAAGAATCACCGAGAATAAAACCAGATGATGCAGATAATAATTATAACACAGTACCTGGCGCCCAAGACATAATCAAATTTAAGAGGGTCTAGTCACTCTTATTCTAGCTCACATTCACATCACGCATTGCCACTACTTGTGGAGGACCAAATGGACATACTTCAAATGAACACTGCCATGTCTGTAGAAAGTACAAGAAATCAGATCAAAGCTATTTTTGATATATCTATAAGCAAAGATAATGGAACCATGGTGTTAGTTAGAGCACATGCTTCTCAGGTACCATAAACAGCATTCTGTAGTCTCATGAGTTCAGTACATTCTTCCAGTTCTTGTCTGCAAGACTCTCCATTGTCACACATGATGGGGAAGCCCATACTGGCGGACTGAAGGAAAGCAAAGAAGCAGAACTCAGTGACAAAGTGAGCTAAAAGACAACTCTGAGAGGAAACCAGTGAAAGATCTTAGTCAGAACCAAGAAGTTCAGAGTCCTCTTTAAAGTCGTCCAGCATATGGCAACAACAGAACAGAGTGCCAAAGGCCTTCTGCCCAGAGCCACACCACTCTCTCTCTTAGGCAGCAGTTACCCATGGCTGCCTGGCCTATGTACAAGACTCCAAAGTAGTGTGGCATTCCCAAGACCTCAAACAGGAGACAGTGATCCTGTGAAGTGATGGTTGCCTGTTTTTTTTTGTTTTTGTTTTTTAACCAGGAAGGCAGATCTAATGGCTAGGGGCCAGAGCAGGTCACAGTGCTTACTGTCTTCGCTATGGTTGTCTGTGGGTGAGCCAACTTTATCTGAAAGAAAGATTGTAGCCTACATTCTGTGTGTTGTTCTGTTGTGCATTTGTAATTTCACTATGGAAATTTTGGTAGAATGAGTTCAGTGTCCTGAGCTTTAGCATTTAAATTCTCAGTCTGCTGTTCATCAGACATGCTTACTCTCTTTTTACTTGGCAAGGACAGGACTGCCCAAACAGGACTGCCCATGCAGTATTAGACCAGTGAGGCAGGACTTGGTTCATATTTTCCACTGACCATGTACTCTTCTGTTCAACAACAACAGGAGGCTGATGATCTGGCTCAGTGGCAAAGAGTTTGTCTTATGTGCACAAGATTGCAACATCTTTTTTTTTTTTTTTTTGTCACTCGTAGGGCTTGAACTCTGGGCCTGGGCACTGTCCCTAACTCTTCAGCTCAACGCTAGCACTCTACCACTTGAGCCACAACACCACTTCTGGTTTTCCTAGTGATTTATTGGAGATAAGAGTCTCACAGAGTTTCCTGCCCTGGCTGGCTTTCAACTGTGATCCTCAGATCTCAGCCTCCTGAGTAGCTAGAATTACAGGCATGAGCCACTGGCGCCTGGCTACATTATTTAAAAAAAAAAGAAAAGAAAAATGATAACAGAATTTGTTAAGATTAAGGACTATATGAGATGTCCTTTATATTTTCTCAAATTAGTTTAATGACAAACCAAACTCTGCAGTAGGATTCTTAGAACTGTTACTAGATCCCCATACTTTGTCATTTTAAAACAAAAATATCATGTAGCTCAGTACCTGTGGCACAGGCCCTTAATCCACACTACTCAGGTGGCTGGGATGAGGGAAGAAGAACTGTAGTTCAAATCCAGGTTACAGAAAAGCACACTGGAGACTTTTCCAAAATAACCATCAAAAAAACAAAACCTTGCTAGAAGTGTGGCTCAGGCAATAGAGGCTCTGATTTCAAACCTTCGTACTAAAAAAAAAAAAAGTGTCATGAAAAATTTTAAAAAGGACTCAAATTCTGGTAACTGATACTTTTGCTCATTGATTAATGCTCTACCAACTGAGCCACGCCACTAAACCCAAAAAATTACAACAAAAAAAATGTTCATTCAAACTTTGCTTTAGCTGTGGGCTTTTGACTCCTTATGTTAAGATATTTGATCTCACTTTAGAACTCACATTTAATTGCACACTTAAAAACTTTAAAAGTCAAAGAGTGTTCTAAAGCTGACTTGTAACATGGTCATAAACATAGTTCTGGATCTGCCTGCACAAACTCAAGTGTGCTATTTCACTTGTCTACAAAGCATCCATTTATACCTATACAAATCAAGAGCTTTCTGACAGTGTAAGCTGATCAGTAGTGTCAGAAGCTTGGCTGAACCACCTAGCATTCAGGAAAGATGGGGGAAGGCTGTTTGTTCTCATTCCTTGTGCTCAGTACTTACTAGGTTACATTCTTGAAAGTTAGGCACCAGATTGTCTTCTCTAATTGCTGATAGACATGCTCTCAGAGGATATGGTTGAACTCTGCCCATAGCTTTTGCTTTAAGCCATCTTGTACTTCCTAAAACTGTTCAAAGAGATATTACTTTTATGTGTGGTCAACTATCCACAGAGGATATTTCTCTCCAGCAAGTACAGGAAAACAAGATCCTGCTGACAGTCTACTCTGCTTCCTTTTACTGAGAATAAAAAGCATTATAATCTGTTTTCTCCTTTATATCTATGAAGCTTAGAGCTAAATTGTGTGCCTAGTTGCTTTTTGTTAGAAATATATCTCTCCCCATTTCTGTATCATCTTGACTATTATGTACTTGGACTTTTGTATTTTAATCATTGTACGATTTATTTTATATGTATTTCTTTATAGATTGGTTAAGTTGCTGATATTTGATAAAAGTGATGAAAGGATATCTTTTGGAAGTATGATAGTGGCATCAAATATTTATGAAATACTTAGCATGTGTAGAGTAGGAATTTAAAAGAATGGATTCAGAGAGTATGTGTATTACTGATGATTTTATTGCTAGTTGTACAAAAGGAGGGTGTCATTGTGACCTGTACACACATGTAAACAGTGTGGCCTGATCAACTTCTGTCACAGAGATGATCCATAGTCTTTTAATTTTATAGTAGTAAAAATAAGAGAAAGATTTTAAGCACATATGTATTTCTCATGTCATTTTAAAAACTTTACCAACAGTGTTTTTTTCCATCTTTTTGACACATTTCAAAATGTAAATATGGTTTGAACCCGTCTTTGTATAGTTAATTCTATTTATAATTCTGTTTGACTGATCTAGGCTTCCCCTGAAAGATCTACAAGAACACAGCAAAAAGAATTTCAGACTTACATTTTGGATAGTGTGATGGATCATTTGCTTGCAGCTGATGTGTTATTGGGTACGTCTCTGTTTTACTTTTATTTTGTAAAAGTGTCTATAAAGCACTGTCCTCTAGCTTAAGTTGAATCACTGGCATTGTCTGTCTTTAGGTGTAAAGATAACTCAGGTCTCTATTCTGTGTAACTTCATTTCTTTCCTCCTCTTTTAATCTAATTTCTTTTATTCAATGCTATATTTGTTAGCTTTATCCATGTTTTTGCATTTAGCAGACATCCATTTGCTTTTATTGTTATATAATCTATCGTGAATATATAAATTTATTCACTTTAACATTGCTAGACCTATGGAAGGAGGTTTCTAGTTTGAGATAAATCTAAACAAAGCTGTTAAAACAGTCTTGTTCACAGGAACCACATATGTATACATTACTTGCATATATCAGTTGTATATATAGCTCAAAGGTAAGTGTCAAGTCATATTTTGCTACTTGTCCTTGACAGGTAAGATTAATCTAGAGTCAAAATGAGGCCAGGCACATTGGCTTAGTCATGAAATCCTAGGTACTAAGCAGGAGGAGATCAGCATAATCATAGTTTGAGGCTACCTGGAGGAAACAGTGAGATTCCCATCTCAATAAGCTCAATGTAAAAAAAAAAAAAAAGAAAAGAAAAGAAATAAGAACAATGAAAATGGGAGAAATAAAAAAAAAAAAAAAGCTCAATGTAGTGATACACAATGGTGGTCCTAGCTACAAAGCAGGCTACAGATGGGAAAATCATGATCTGAAGCCTACTCTCAGCAAGACCTTACCTGAAAAATAATGCACACACACACATACACAAAGGTATAGAGATGTGGTAGAGTGGGCCTGTCATACCTTCACCCCAGCTACTTGGGAGGCAGAGATTGAGAGGATCACAGTTCAAGGCCAGTCAAGGCAATTAGCAAGAACTCATGTCAGCAAATAAGCTGCTGTGCACTCGCACCTGTAATCCCAGCTCCTCAGGAGGCTGAGATCTGAGGATCTCGGTTCAAAGCCAGCCAAGGCAGGAAAGTCCATGAGACTCTTATCTCCAGTTAACTACCAGAAAACCGGAAGTGGCGCCATCACTCAAGTGATAGAGTGCTTGCCTTGAACTGAAGAGCTCAGGGATCAGGGACAGCACCTGGGCCCAGGTTCAAGCCCCAGGACTAACCACCCCCCCCAAAAAAAAAAAAAATCGTGATAAGTGGATTGTGATCCAGGTTGACCTGAGATGAAAACAAAAAACAAGATCCAGTGTAAATAAAATAATGCTAAAAGTACACAGTGCTTGGGGGTGTGGACAAGTGCCAGACACTGAGTTAAAACCTTGGTACTGCAAATAAGGATGAAGGGGAGAGGAGGGAATGAATATACATGTACACACAAAAATGAATAATTGTGCTTAATGGAGCAATTCTGAGTTACATGAGAAAAGTAGTAAAATGTTGAATCCCCAGAGTTTCTGCAGTGGTGCAGAGTTTCTACTGTGTTTCAGAGGAGGCTGACGGGTGGTGTTGGAGCAGTGTGTACAGAGCAGCCACTGAAGACACTGGGGCTATCATACAGATTGGTCATCATGGTAGCTAGAGGCCTCCTCCCCTCAGTGACTCTGCTTCATTACAGTCAAAAGTATACCCCAGAGTAGAGCTTTGACTTTTTTCCCCTTTAATACTCACAGAGTCTGTTTTTAGTTAATACACTGACTTGTAGATTTTTTTTTTCCTACTGGAATTTAGGGGAAGATGCATCTCTGCCTATTACAAGTGGAGGAAGCTACCAGGTATTGGTGAACAATGTGTTTTATTTCACGCAACGTGTGGTGGACAAGCTTTGGCAAGGCATGTTCAACAAAGAATCTAAACTTCTTATAGATTTTATAATTCAACTAATTGCACAGGTAATCCATCATCACTCTTAGTTGTAGAATACATGTTTTCCTTTTGAAAAAATGGTCCTCTGCTGTCAAAATTGTTGGAAATAAGTATAACTAATAAGACAATGAATATTAACATTTAATATAAGGCTAAACGTATTAAAAGTAGATAAGAAATATACTTTTGACCCCTTCCTTTTTGTCAATAGCCTGTGCCAACTAGTAAGTTCTCTAGTTCTCTTAAGCTGTGGTCCTTCTCTTACTGACATTGCTGTTTGTGTGCCAGATGCAATTAAATTAATACAGCTCAATAAATATTAATGCAATTTGATAGAATATTCCGATTGATAGAATCTGATGTTTTTACCAAGTGGTACTTCAGTTTGTAAAGACTTCATGAAAAGTTGATACTGAGGAAATATTCTCTTGTCAGTTGAAACTTTATAAAGTCCATTGTAGTCTCTATTTCTCATTATTTTTCTTGTGCACTGTTGAATAAGAAAGATTAGTCTGGTTTGACACAAGTGATTAATCTTATTCACCACATGATGGTAGAAGTAGAAAATACCAAGGGGAAACGAAGAGGAGGCAACAATGCTTGATAAGAAATGTACTCATTATCTTCCCCATGTAATTATAACTCCTCTGTATGGTATTCTCACAATAAAAAAAGAAAGAAATAGAAAATATCAATATTGTATTCTGTTAACACTAAATGCAAGTACACAAGTTCTCTTTATTCATCTAGTAATCCTTTAAGAGATATATCTGGATTGTCGTGGAAGTACATACCTATAATCCCAGCTGTTACAAAGGTGGAAGTACTAAGATCATTTAGTGAAACCCTATCTCAAAAATAAAAATACAAACAAAATGACAAAGGATATGTCTCTAATGGTAGACAGCTTGTCTAACATGTGGAGGTTCTAGCTTCCCAGGTGTGAAAGGTGTGTCTATTTGGCATGCATGCATGCATGCGTGTGTGTGTGTGTGTGTGTGTGTGTGTGTGTGTGTGTGTGTGGTAGTAGTAGTAGTAGTAGTAGTAGTAGTAGAGAAAAGAGAGAGAAAGAGATCCATTGTTTAGCCAAGGTGAGGCAATGAACTAGACCATCAAAGTTTTTTTTTTACTTGGCACTGGAGGCATGGCTAAAGTGATAGCCATTGTTGACATTCTCTAAAATTTTATTTAATTTGTATCACCAGTTTTGTACAGTGATCAAAAATGTACTTGGTAGAAACTTCCACCTAGATGACACTTGATATATTTTGTGCCAGCGAGGAGTGTGAATGGCTTTTTCCATGAGTTCTGTTACACATGAGTCTCTTCTTTCGATTTTACTTGAGGGTCTCATGAGTTCTGAATCTATAATAGCAAGAGCTCTAGTACCTGTTAACATCTCTAATACTTAGTGTGGCATTGCTATCAAAGGTCATGTATGGATGATAAGCAAGCAGGTCTTCTATTTTTTGTCCATTTTTCTAAAAATATATTTTTCATGTCTTTAGTCAAAGAGAAGGTCACAGGGATTGTCGCTGGATGCGGTTTATCACTGCCTCAACAGGACCATCTTGTATCAGTTCTCACGGGCACACAAAACTGTTCCTCAGCAAGTAGCTCTCCTTGATTCGCTCAGGGTCCTTACTGTAAATAGGAACTTGATCCTGGGACCTGGAAACCATGACCAAGAATTCATTAGCTGTCTTGCTCACTGCTTGATTAATCTACACGTTGGAAGGTATATCTTGCCTGTTGAATTTGTTTTTTATACTTATACAACTTTTGATAATTTTATTCCTTTCATCTGTTCTATTACTTTATGCAAAAGATAAAGAGCAAATGTTGCCTTCTTTTGCAGTATGAAGTATCTTTGTCCTTTACTTTTTCACATCTAAATTTTCCTGTAATTACTGTATGTCACTCATAATTTTTCAAAAAGGAATTTGTTGTTAAGCAAATAAAGTATATATTGTTGGAGGTCAAGAAAAGTGAAAAAGGAAAGTTCAGTGCTGTGTGAGAAATGGGAAATAAATATTTTTCTATTTTTTGTTTTGATCTATCTATGCAGATAGATCCTCAGTGTCTGCTAACGGCCAGTCATTGAATTAGTGGCTAGAATAAAACAAAAGATAGATTTTGGTTGCCTTCCTGAAGGGAACATAGGTAACCAAGGGCAATGTACTACACAGAGAGCTCTGACAGAAGCAGCCCAGTGCTTTGGAAGCACATCTTGGGGGAGCTCCTGTGGAAGTGGTCTGGGGCTGTTGAGGGGCAACCTGAAACCTGGCTTTCCTGTGTCTCTGTCTTCTCCCACCTGAGAGGACAGGAGAATGGGGACAAATGCTCCAGAGAGAAAGAGCTATCTGTGTTACTGCCCAGACGGAGGAAGAGCATGCAAAATAGGGAACCCACAAACACAGGAAAAGGACACAGGCATACCAGGAGAGTGCTCTTTTTATAGTTTTGATCTTAAAATGTTAACAACACTCAAACAGCATCTTAGATATCAAGATGAAAATCTTGATTCTGTGTATTAGTTTGATTATATTTAATCAAGTGAATTTTGAGATCGCTCTTAAAAATGACATCTTTGTGGTAAACTAGAAGTCTTAAGAATCTTGTCTGCCAATCATGCAGCTTTGTGATGGAGCTAGTGTTCCTATGTGTCTGCAGAGAAATTCAGTTATAGTTCAGTAGTAAGCATTTTCCCTCTGACTTGAATTTTTCAGCAACGTGGATGGATTTGGATTGGAAGCAGAAGCCCGCATGACCACATGGCACATTATGATCCCCTCTGACATTGAACCAGATGGTGGTTACAGCCAAGATATTAGTGAAGGTAAAATTCTCTCACTCATTTTGGATATTTTGTTGTTGCTTTTCATCTCTAATTTTTAATATACAACCAAAACCAGGACTTCAAAATCCACGAATATTGCAACTATTCTCCCAGCAGGGCAGTTTGCACATGCCACTGCTCACAAAGAATACAAAATGAGTCATGAGGAAGTGCAGCTGTGGCTCAAAGTGGTAGAATGCTAGCCTTGAGCAAAAGAGTTCAGGGGCTGCACCCAGGCGCTGAGTTCAGGACCCACAACCGACCAAAAAAAAAAAATATATTAGTAATGTTTCATAGTAATGCCAGTAGATGTGATGGGATTTACAAAGAGTTGGCATTGTCTGTAAAAGAACTGCCTGAGGCAGTTAATACTTGAGGCAAGTTGTCAGTAGTCTCATTTTATTCTCTTTTTAAAGATCCATTTCCAGTTAATCCTGTAAGCACTACACATTGAAAGCTTCATGTATATTGTTTTATTTCCATTCTTTCAAAGCTAAAGCTGAAATCACTATAGTAGTGTTTGTCTCCCAGGAATACCATGTGGCAATTTGGCATTCTGTCTTTTTTTCATTCATTTAAGCAATTATTTATTCACTTCTCTACAAAAATTTCTTGAACCCCATACTGGAGAGAATACAGAATTCTCACAATTGAGTAGAACTCAACAGTCTAGGTTGTTGCTCCCCATCAGTATCATTGGTCCACAATTTTTCCCCCCTAGTATCCGGGGATTAAATTCAAGGCCTAGTACTCTCATTTACCTTTCTTGCTCACAGCTGGTGCTCTACCCTTTAGCCATGCCTCCAATCCCATCAATATCACCGGGGATCTTGGTAGAAAAGCAGATTATTTGGCCCCACTCAGGTCTATTGAATCAGAAACTCTGGTGCTGGCACTGGGGGTCTGTGATGATAAGCAATACCTCCCAGTGATTCTGATGCTTGCTGTCCAAGAGTCAGACCAGTTAGCAAGGCATCCAAAAGAATATATTTAAATTTATAATCTCTTTTGTATTGTAAAATACCAAAAAACAACTAATGTAATTTCAAGCTCCACTTAAATATTCATATCTAAAACTTCCTTTTAAGGGACTGAAGGTGCTTGACTCTCACAGATGGCACTATGCCAGCTGCTGGGACTGAGGTGGAGAAAATTCTTCCTAGAAGTTGCTAGATGATTAAATCATACATATAGTTTCCTATTTTATAAATAAAAATTTGGTATTCTACATGAACATAAAGATTTTTTTAAATGTTTCCTAGATGTCCAACTGCTTGGAATCCTAAATTTGGGTTGTCCATATAATCCTCTTCACAGAACTGAATATAATTTGGGCATTTTTTAAAAACAATTAAATTCCGTTGTTAAAGTTCCTAGACATAAAACATGAAAAAAAAGGAAAAACTTTGTTTTGTGATTTGATCATTCACCTGCTCTTTTCATTTTCTAGGGCGTCAGCTGCTCATAAAGGCTGTCAATAGAGTTTGGACTGAACTGATTCATAGTAAGAAACAAGTCCTGGAGGAGCTTTTCAAAGTGACTCTGCCTGTAAATGACAGGGGCCATGTGGACATAGCCATAGCCCGACCACTCATTGAAGAAGCTGGTCTGAAATGCTGGCAGAACCACTTGGGTAAGGAGGCCTGCAGTGGTGCCCAGCCATCATCCTAGATATGTAATTAAAACATTCTTAGAGGAGAGGAGCTGATAGGAAAATACAGCACAACCATTCTGGGTGGTTTGAACTGAGAGTGGGCTTTCCTGCTTATGCTTTTCTATTTTAGCTGCAGTGTATTACACACAAGGGATTTAAAAGTGTAGAAAATAATGCATTGCTCACACCTTTAACATGGTCATTGCCTTAGTTATAGGTTTACAGTCTTAAATCTATAAATATCAGTTGGTACCAAAATTCATTTTTCTTTATCATATTTGGTACAAATATGCACACATTTTGTTATAGTAGTACAATGTGGTAAAATTTGGTTTGGTCTTCTAGACACTCTACTGGTATTCTATAATGAATAGTGTATATAATGCATAGATTTTTGAAAATCCAAAATATGCCTAGCAAAAAAGGTTCCGAATGAGGGATTATAGATATTTATTAACATAGAAACTCCATTTCAATAAATTTGCTTATATTGAAGTTGTGATACTTTGACCAAAGCAAAGTTAATATAATAATTCTCACGCAGTTATCCATAACAAATTACCTGTGAATAAATTTTTGACATCTAGAAGGATTATTTATATCTATAATATGTGCAATATATATATATTTTTTTTTTTTTTAATTTTTTGGTCGGCCATGGGGCTTGAACTCTGGGCCTTGAGCTCTTCAGCTCAAGGCTTGCGCACTACCACTTAAGCCACAGCGCCACTTCTGGTTTTCTGGTGGTTTTAATAGTCTCATGGGCTTTCCTGCCCAGGCTGGCTTTGAATCATAATCCTCAGATCTCAGCCTTCTGAGTAGTTAGGATTTCAGGCATGAGCCACCAGCATTTGGCTTAATATGTGCAATTTTTTAACACGGTCTCTTTATCTGCTGGGGATGCATCTCAAAGGCCTACCTGTAGTGAATGCCTAAAATTACACAGGACCAGCTCTTATATATGCTGCTACATCCTGTACTTATGTACCAGTGATGATTTTTTAACGTACAATTCAGGCATGCTGAGATATTTAAAATAAGTAGGAATAGAGTAGAATCATTATAACAGAACTACCACATTGAATATGGGCTTCAAAATATCTTGATTCCTTATTTCATTGTAGTGAAATAAAAAAACAAAACAGATAATGGTTGGCAGCTATAGTACTAGATTGTGGATTGTAGCCATAATGCAAGAGTATTAGAAGTAAGACTATGAGATTGTAGAGAGAGTAGCTCATGGTGGGAGGGTGAATTATTAAAAAACAGGAACAGGAGACAAACACAGCCAAGTATTTATTTTACACATGTCATCAAGGAAGTGGGAAATTGTGAAATGAATCC
The DNA here is from genome assembly GCF_024711535.1 of Dipodomys merriami. Classification (NCBI taxonomy): domain Eukaryota; kingdom Metazoa; phylum Chordata; class Mammalia; order Rodentia; family Heteromyidae; genus Dipodomys; species Dipodomys merriami. Next base: position 13,257,002 of record NW_027206512.1, read on the forward strand.
AGAGGTAGAAGAAATGGGTTGAGGGAAAGAAATGAAAGGGTCGACTCTAACATCAAGAATCACTGAGAACCCTTAGATAGACATGTTAAATTGTAATCAGAAAATTTAGAATTTAGAAAATAAAAAAGTAAAAATAAATAAGTACATGGTGAAAGTATAAAATAATCTAATCTTCATTCTTTAGCCCACGAAAAGAAATGTGTAAGTCGAGGAGAAGCCTTAGTGCCTACCACACAATCCAAACTGTCCCGTGTCAGCAGTGGCTTTGGTCTTTCCAAGTTAACAGGATCAAGAAGGAATCGAAAGGAAAGTGGTCTTAATAAACACAGTCTTTCCACCCAGGTACCTTCTCTGGTTTCATTGATGATAATAGGAATTTTTATTTCAAGGTTTAGTTATAGTGTCTTGTATCATACTATTAACATGTACAACCAGAAGGTTTGGAGTTTTTTGTATCAGAAGAAAGGTTGAAGTGCTCCCTACATTTCCAGGAAGTTCTCTGATTTATTATGATAACATTGCATTATGAGGACAGTGGGCATCCTGGCCACTTGACGAAGCTCAGGCCATCCCTGACGGTGCTAGCAGTGTTCCAGAATCTGGGACAGCACCTGGGGTGGGAGAATATAGATATGTGTTCTTCACACAAGCCTCATTGAGTCATATAACTCATCCTGGCTTTTTTTTTTTTGGGGGGGGGCGCTTTTGTTTCCTGCTATATACAAATGTGGCAGAATTTTAAATGATTGTTAAGCGTTAATTTGCAGTCTAGTTAACTCATTTTTTCTTGAAAATTCATGAAATATTAAGATTCTTTTACTATTCATTGTTAGGAGATTTCTCAGTGGATGTTTACACATATTGCTGTTGTTCGTGACCTAGTAGACACACAATATAAGGAGTATCAAGAGGTAAGAATTCATATACCTAACAATATTGTATATTGCATTCCTTGCCTGTTAGCTATCATAGCTTTCGAGACTCTTTTGTACTGGTGGTTTTCTACTTGTTTGAAGAGTAGGTTGATGATTGGCATTTATGCTCATAGGATGAGTGATATCCCTGCTATCATCTGCTTTGGCCATTGGAGTTAAGATAGAAAAAATTATATTTTCTATAAGCAAACTGAGTTGGAAAAAAATACATTGGAAGTCACCACAGCTGAATATTGTTAACATTTATCGTTGACATATTACATGTTTTGCTCCTAATAAAAATTAATAACCTAAGAATAGTCCCTGCCTTTCAGACCCTTAACAAACGGATTATGAAAGCCTTAAAGTCTCTAAGAAGTCTGTTAATTATTACAAATATTATAAGTAATATTCATTGTAAAGTAATTACAAATAAAAATAATTCTGCTTTATCTTGTGAAGCAAATGCAATGTAATCCTCATGGTATGTTCATAATTACTCTAAATATTTCCAAAGTATCTATTCTAGGTATGTTAAACCTTTCTGAATGATTAACTTTTAATATTATGGGTTTATTACTAAAACCCTCATTGTTACAGGGTTTATACAGAAAGAAACATATACATATTACTATCAAATGTAATTTCATGATTATTCACTGGATAATCTTAACTAGTATTTGTTCCAAAGGATCTTTATTTTTAGATTCAAATTGTATGCTTACAGCCCATGAATCATAGTAATTACCAGTAAGTTTGTTGCAACCATTTACTACAGGAATGTTTATTTTGTCATTTGGCAGATAGCAAGCAGTTAGAGGGAGTCAAATAATTTCTGTCAGTGCTTGCAGTTTATATTAATCAGACTTCTATAAAACAAATTTAAAGGAGGAAAGATTTATTTGGGCTTATTATTTTAGAAGTTTAGTCCCTCTTTTCATGGTCTCATCATTGTGGGCTTGTGAATCAAAGCATCAGTCATAGAGAGGGTATAATAGAGCAGAACTTCTCATAGTAAGTCAGCTAAGGAGAGAGCAATAACAAAAAGTAGCCAGGGCCCAGGTTCACCCTTTAAAGGAATACCCTCCACAATCCATCTTCAAATTAGGTCTTTCTTCCACAGTTTACCACTTGGCAATAGCCTGATTAAAATTTAGAATCCATCAATGGATTAAACCATTGACTAAATGCCCTCAGAGACATGCTGAGAACTGTGCTTTAATAATCTTCTAGGGTGTCTCTGAATCCATTCAAATTGACAATCAAGACTAACCATCACAATGTTTACATTCTTTTTCTAAAATTTTTAGAAGTGCTTAACAAGTTTATCAGTAATCACTGATGGCACTATTTCTGATCTGATGTTCCCCAATATGTGGCTAAATAACTGTTGTACAGTTTTGGAAATGAGAGTTCATTAATTTATGGGAGTAACCATTTCAATATATTTTTAATAAATATTTTATTGTAAAGATACTGTACAGAGGAGTTACAGTTACATGAGTAAGGTAATGAGTACATTTCCTATCCAGCATATTACCCCTCCTTTGTTTTTCCCCTACCATCTCTTCCCTCCTCGCCTGCCCCGATGTTGTAAAGTTCATTTTCAACATAGTGTCTTGTACATCTCATTGCTAACAATGGGTCAACCTGTATCCTTGATTAAACATTTTGTTATTTCCCTTCCCCTCCCCAAATTAGAAAAATGTATATACAAGATGCAGGAAACCAGAATCAAATACAGTGAAAACAGGGGTTATACCATGGGGAAAGAACATACAAAAGAAACAAAAAAAAAGCACATAGTGCATTATAAGTATATTAAAAACAACAGCAACAAAAATAAAAACCTCTTGTGTCCCTGTCTTAGAGTTCATTTCACTTAGCATCATCTTATATGGCATTGTGTACATAGATCTTGACCTTTTCTGCTTGTCGTAGACGTATACTAGTTACTGCAAATAAGGAAAACCATGGGACCTATGTTTCTTTGGGTCTGGCTAATTTCACTTAACATAATTTTTTTCCAAGTCTCCATTTCCTAACAAATGGGGCAGTGTCATTCTTTTTGATGGAAGCATAGAATTCCTCTGTGTGTGTGTGTATGTGTGAGTGTGAGTGAGTGAGTGTGTGTGTGTGTGTATGTGTCACATTTTCTTGATCCACATTTTCTTCATCTACTGAGGGGTATCTGGATTGGTTCCATATCTTAGCTATGGTAAATAATGCTGCGGTAAACATAGTTGTGCTGGTAGCTTTAGTATGGTCTTGTTTGTGATTGTTTGGTAAATGACCAAAAGTGGGATTGCTGGGGATTAGGGAAGCTCTATAATGGAGTCTTTTGAGGTACTTTCCAAAGTGGTTAAACAAGTTTACACTCCCACCAACAATGCAGTAGGGTTCCCTTTTGGCCACATCCCCTCCAGCATCTGTTATTAGATTTCTTGATTCTAGCCATTCTAAGTGGGGTGAGGTGGAATCTCAATGTTGTTTTGATTTGCATTTCTTTTATGGCTAGAGAAGTTGAGCATTTCTACATGTGTCTGTTGGCAATTCTTATTTCCTCTTCAGAGAAGTTTCTCTTTAAGTCTATAGCCCACTTATTAACCAGGCGGTTGTTTCTTTGAGGATTTGTTGTTGGGGGATTTAATTTTTTTTATTTAATTTTTTGAGTTCTAAGTATATTTTAGATATGAGGCCCTTGTCTTCTATATGGCTACTGAAGATCTTGTCCCAATCCGTAGGCTTCTATTGATCTTGCTAGCTATGCCCTTTGCCATGCAGAAGCTCTGTAGTTTTCAGTATATTTTCATAAGTGATATTACCATCCTTCCTGTATCATTAAAAAAATTCTTTTGACTCTGTTCAGCTGTTTTGTGTACAATGCCTTATACATAGTTGTCACTTACTTGGTACCAAAATATCACCTCCTTAGGTTACAGAATTCTTCACTTCTTTTTTTGGGGGGGGAGGGGGGCCCGGTCATGGGGCCTGAACTCTGGGCCTGGGTGCTGTCCCTCAGCTCTTCAGCTCAAGGTTAGCGCTCTACCACTTGAGACATAGTGCCACTTCCAGCTTTTTTCTCTTTGCTTATGTGGTGCTGGGGAATTGAACCCAGGGCCTCAGTATGCAAGGCAAGCGCTCTACCACTGAGCCACCTTCCCAGCCCCCAGAATTCTTCACGAGCTTTCTCTAACCGTAAATAAAATATAGTTTTATTTGAATAATATTAATTGAAATGATCTGGATTGGGTTTGTTTCCAATAATAACATGGTTTTATTTGGATGCTTTTAATTAGTACTAATGTTTTTACTTGAAACCCAACTTGTCTCTTTGCTATTAGCGTCAGCAGAATGCCCTGAAGTACGTGACAGAGGAATGGTGCCAAATTGAGTGTGAGCTGCTGAGGGAACGAGGGCTGTGGGGCCCCCCCATTGGTTCCCATCTAGACAAGTGGATGTTGGAGATGACAGAAGGGCCCTGCAGAATGAGGAAAAAAATGGTGCGAAATGACATGTTTTATAACCATTATCCTTATGTGCCAGAAACAGAGCAAGAGACAAACGTGGCGGTGAGTATGCAGAATGGAATGTTGATACTACCTCTTCAGGTCTTTGTGTACGTTTTTCCTTTCATTGTGAGCAAGTTTGGTGAGCTATATCAAATTGGTAATGCTAAGCTGCTGGTGGAGGAATGCAGCAGTGTTGCGGGGCAACAGCAGGGTGCAGTTTGGAACACACTGGCCTGTTTCAAAACCTGGCAATGCCACGTAAAGGTCTGGGGCCTCTTTAGGTGATGGAACCTCTTTAGGCTTATGTTTCTTTTTGAGGAAAATAGTAATTCCACCACACCTGGCTGTTTGGAGGATTAAAGTTAGTAAGGTGCTTAGAATAATATCTTATGGAGAGTAGACACCTAATGCTTCTCTCCCCCCAGCCCCATGCCAAAACTCTGACTCTGTTTTTTCATTTCCTCACTGTTTGCAATCTCTGGTCTTGTGCTACTTAGAATGCAGGTCTTGGGATTAATTTGGGTGTCTAGCAGTGGAAGAAGAGGTTAGAGAGAGATGCTGCTATATCCTGTGGAATTCTATTCAGCTTATGAAAGGAAGAAATGCTATCATTTGTCAAACTGAATGAACCCGAAAAGTATACTTACTAAGTGAAATAAGCCAGGCACAGAAAGGGAAATGCTACAATGTTGTGCTTAATGTGGACACTAAAATAACAGATCACACTTAAGTAAGAACATGGAGTCATTACCAAGGAATTTGGAGTGTTAAATAGTACAAAGTTTTGTTAGACATGTTGTTGTGCAATATAGAAATGATAGGTAATAGAAATGCATTACATATTCTAAAATTGTTAATAGTAAGTTTCCTCACTCACTGCAAAGAATAATAACTACTTGAGGGAATAAATAGTTAGCTTGATTTAATCATTGAATCCTATACCGTACATAGAACTTCACTTTGTATTCCCTATATATTATATAATTTCTCAATTTACAATACTTTTTAAAGGAATATTGGTCCTCGACCAATGGTAAATAGTAAAGATTGTTTTTTTTATTTTGCCAGCCCTGGGGCTTGAACCTCAGGGCTTGGGTACTGTTCCTGAGCTTCTTTGGCTAAAGGCCATTACCCTACTACTTTGAGCCACAGCTCCACTTCTGCCTTTTTCTGTTTATGTGGTACTGGGGAATTGAACCCAGGGCTTCAAGCATGCTAGGTAAGCACTCTACCGCTAAGCCACATTCCCAGCCCCAAGGGTAAAGATTTTTGAAGATAGCTCCATAAAGTCTACTTTTTCTCAAAGCTGTTCAGTTCTAGCAAGACCAGACTTACTGTAGCTGTGCTTTACGGCACTATAATTTCTAACATAGCAACATATCCACCTGCATTTTTGTAGCCTTTTACTACCACCTACTGTATAACAGCAAAGTAGCAGTACAATCTTCAGTTTATTGTTTTTCCTCAAATTTCTTATGAATTTAAGCTGAGCCAGGCATAGGGTGCGTATCATTCAAGTTTGAGGCCAAACTAGGCTATATAGCAGGACCTTGCTCCAAAAAACAAAATGAGACAAGAATTAGTCTGCAGCAACTTGATAAAAAAATTCTTTTGAATTAGCACTCATTTAGAATGAATTCATCTAAGAATATAAATACTAAACTATTAAATATTCTCTCCTACACAGGAAACAACTCACTATATCAGATAAAAACAGCAAACAGGTTGAAAGTTAGTCACATCTAACAGTTTGAAAGTTAGTCACATCTAACTTTCAATATCATTAACATTTTACCTGATCAACAGCCCATGAAATCTAAGCAAGCACTCCTAACAAATGCATAGCAAGTGGAACTTGTTTTTTGACAGGAAGTTTACATATTGGAAGTTTTAGGCAGATAAGAAATGTTGGAGATACATTTACTATATGAAAGCAAAGAGCAGGCAGGAAGGGGACATAATTTTATGCTACATAGTTCATAGTGAATGAATAATCTAAATCTCTAAATGAATAATCTTTCCTTTGCTTTTTATAGTTCACAATTGTTTGTACCTGTGAAGTCATTAAACACTCATTTTGACCTTTTAAAACTTGAAAATCAGGCAGTGTTGAAAAAATTGTTCAAAAGAATAGAAGTAGCTGCTGTTGACACACTTTCACCATGAAATCAGTGAAAAATACAGTTTTATGCCACTTGACAGTATTTCAGTCAATAATGGCCCTTTTACCACAGAGGTTTCAGAAGAGAAGGTCACCTGATTTCATAACCATCTTAGTGTACACAGAGCTCTCTATCCTGTTCTTACCCAATGACATTAGCTCAGACTAAGTCCCTATTATTGAGCAATGAGTGGCCATGTTTCCAAAGCACAGTGAGCTAAATGTTCTGCAGAACAGTTTTACATGCAGTTTCCTCTAAGTCTCACAATAACCCCTAAAACTCATTTAAGACTTATCCCCATTTTACAGAGAAGGAAACCTGGAAAAGCTAAGAAAGGCTTTCAGGTTGCAGGGATTAAGTAGTGGAGTCCAGCATGAGTCATCAACCCCTTAGGAGCGGAGTGACCTTAACAAATAACTCTGGTATTTGCCTGCTTTGTGGAATTATCCACAGCCAGTGAGAATGTTCCAAACAGAACCCACGTCAGCTCTGTCTCCCATGCTGCCAGTGTCTGTGCTTCATGTTCATTGAATAGACCAGCCACATGGTCTGCCCTAAATTAGAGACTTTTGTCACTTCTTCCAGTTCAAGATTGTGTAGAATTGATTTCAAAATTTTTCTAGTAAAAGCGGCCATTGCCAGATTGTCTGGACCAGGTGTTTACACTGTTTAGAAGAGGGCCTTTTAGAGTACAGTGGTTGAAAACATGGCTCGGTTAGAGTGCCAATGAATGAAAGCATCAGGTACCAAGTGAGAGTCCAAGTCTCAACTATCAGACATTTAAAAAAAGTACAAAATTACAAATAAACATTTAGGGCAGAGTTTTGGAAGGGCCGGGTGAGAAGCCACGGTCCCTGAGGTTTAGGCGTCACTACCCTCATGTTAAATCTTCCCCTGCCCTAACTCTTTCCTCCTGGTGTCACTCCCAAGAGCTGGAGTTCGTGGTATTAGGTAGCAGTGTCACTCTGGCAGTGTAGCAGGTATGCGCCAACCTGAGCATTGCTGTGCAAGACAGGCTTTCCTGGGGCAAGGGCAAGTGATTGAATCTTTTATCTTTTTATTAAGGATGGTTATTGTTTCTAAGTAACATTGATCTTTCTATTTAAAGTCACTGATACTGAAGAATAGAGTCATGATTAAAAAGTTAATTCTTTCTTTTGAAATCCCTGATGTATTAGAAATAAATGGGTTGATTATCTCTTTCATTAGTATAGTATTGTTTCTCTAATTTTCTAATGTTACACAGTATATAAAAGAACTTTGCCTTTTTTTTAAGTTTTGGACTTTATTTCTTGACTTCAAATTTGAAGTATGTAGAACATAAAAACATTTTGGTGGAGTTCATTGCTGCACTTTTAAAACTTTAAAATTATATCTACTAAAAATTTTAATACAAAGAACTGGTAATAAGAATTATTAATGTCCTGAAATAAATTAAGCACATGTAGGAGATTCTGTGTTGTCACATGAAAATTGTTTATAATGTCTGCACAGTATTCTCCTGGGGACCAGAGGGTAATTTTTGTAATTACAGTGTCTATATTGCATTGCACTGTTATTCTTCAGGTGGCAGGAAAGGTCAGTCATAGTGTTACAAAGGAAGCTTACATTATGATGAGAATGTAAAGCTACAGGGTTTTAAAACAGTTCTCTCATTACTTTGAGTCCTAAAGAATGAAAATGAGACATTCTAAGGTTTTTATTTTGTAGTGCTCTTATTTTCTTTTTTACAAGTTAATACTCTCAAACAAATTTACTGTTCATTGCAAAGATTATTGATATAAAAGGTTGGCTGTCTACCTATTAGTTGGGGCTGATAAGAGGCAGGAAACTACTTTACATTTTAAGGCTCCTTTTTGAACTAAAGGAGTATATTGTGGCTGCCTGTGGCTATATTTTTATATAATATACAAATATCCTAAGACTCATAGAAAATAAGCCCCTTGGGAAATTTCACTGCTACTGTTAATCACCATAGAAAAATTAAAGAAAATGACTATAAAAGTGCTTTCTAGAAATTCTGGCTTTGAAGAGTTTAGATTTCTGTATAAATATATTTTCAAATTAAATTAATTGTAAATAAAAAGAGCAGATATTGTTTGTAGAACATTTATTTTTTTGTTGTAGAAAGCTAGACTGTATAGTAAAGGAAGAACTTTATAGTTGATGGGCAGATTTGAGCAAAGCACCCCCACGCCCCGAGCGAGGGAACGTAACAGTGCATATTGGGCACTCACACTCAGGTGGGGGCTTCATAGTAGAACATGGGGTAAATGTCAAAGTTAGCTTTGAGAAGAGTAGATTGTATTAATGATGTTCTAGCAATTTATGTTCTTTTTTTAAATAAATTTAAACCTGAGTAAAATGTCAAACTACTCCATGCATACTGTTAATTAGTATTTAGTGTTCTTAGTTATAAGGTAATTTTATATTTATTGATATACATGAACCTTAAGTACATCACTAGTTTTGTGGAGAATGGAGGACCTGGAGGTCAAACCTGACCCTGAGTTATATACTCTCATCATCCCCTTTCTTTTCAGTGTTGAACTATATTGACCTTTTTGCTTTTAAAATACTTTAATTATATTGTGTTCCATTCAGTCTGTCTTAAAATATGTATATAATACCCTGTCACCTAATACCCTACCAAGTTAGAAAATGTTGCTATATATGTTAAAGATTATTCTACAATATAATGCATACATGTTTGATTTTAAAGCAAAAGATTGAACTAAACCACAGAGTATTTGATAGTATCTTAGTAGTACAGCATCTCTTTTACCAAAGGAAGAAAGTATTTGGGAATACATTTTGCCTACTTACGTTTATGGTAGAGAAAGGTACTAGAAGTCATCTTCACAACACAAACCATGGAAAGGAAGAAAAGCTAGGAATTGTTCTTGGCTGCATTGTCTCTCTGTAGCTATCTGTGTGCTTAGTCACACTACAGCTCAGCAGAAACTGCCTTCTTGGTAATGAAATGATGACCTAGTTCTTTAAAAGCATTTCTTCAGAAAGCTTCTGATTTAGAGGTTAATGATCAAAGCTTTCTTCTGCTTTCAGCCTTTCTGGAATGGTGTCTATAAAGATAATGAAGGGAATAGATTCTTGGGTTATTATGGCAGGATAGTCTTCCAGCCAGTAGGCCCTCAGTGCTTTTATCTTGTAGGACTTACTATAGGTGACAGTTTAAAATTACATAATTGCTCTAATTCTAGCACAAATCTGGGATATGTACAAAGAAAGAGGATGGAAGATAGTATCTAGCGTTAGGTTCTAGTCACCAGGTGTGACACCATATAGAATTGCCCATAAATTACCCATGGCAGTGACCACTTTGCTCATCAGTGAGATGTTTTAGAGCTTGTCCTATTCAGTAGCTCTAAGATTTTGCTATTTTTAAGTTTATCTAAGACTGTTTTGATCATAAGAGAGATTATCTTGCTAACTACCAGTTTAAGCAGCTGCAGATGTCATTGTTAAAATTCCTTTGAGTAGTATGTCATTCTTATTTCATACAGTCCTCAAAAAATTTTATTTTTGTGTTCTTTATGTTTTCTTTTCTGATATGTCTATACTTAATACCCTGTTTTCAGTCTGAGATCCCAAGTAAACAGCCCGAGACTCCCGATGATACCATTCCTCAAAAGGTAAAGCACAAGTTACCACAAAAGAATGCAAACTCCCCGCAGTTTTTCCTTTGTTTGTTTTTGTTGTTGTTTTTAGTGCATGGTAGACTAGACTAACTTAAAAGGTTGGCTTTCAATTTGTTCTTCTGTAAGTTGCTTAGAGTTGAGAAGTTGGTGTCATTCATATGGTGACATCCCACTCTGCTGTTTTTAGTTAGCCACTTGCAGGGTTCCTGTGCTGCTCACTAACAAGCTGCGTATCCACGGCCCTCACTGTCAAACATACCCTGCTTTGTGCAGAACTAACAATTACGAGGCACGTTGGTGATGGGCAGACTGGCTCTTCAGCTTTGTTTTTCAATTCATTTAATTCTTTTAGATGTTTTGAGAATACAAACCTCTTTAAAATTGTGTTTTCAGCCGAGCACCGGTAGCTCACACCTGTGGTCCTAGCTACTCAGGGGGCTGAGATCTGAGGATCGCGGTTCAAAGCCAGCCCACGCAGGAAAGTCTGTGAGACTCCTGTCTCACCAGAAAACCAGAAGTGTTGCCGTGGCTCAAGTGATAGAGCACTCACCTTGAGTTGAAGAGCTCAAGGACAGTGCCCAGGCCCAGAGTTCAAGCCCCAACAACGGACAAAAAAAAAAAAAATGTGTTTCAGTCAGAAGGAACTAATGGAAACTAACAATATATAATCACCTCTAATTTTCTTTAATTGGTATAAAAATATATAATTTTTAGGTTTCCAGGAAGATAATTCAGTAGAGACATAGAAATATATGCATATAATTCAGTGCATATAGTTTTGGGAAAAAAGTTATTGCTATTTAAATTTAAATCTGTATGTGAAGTCAGTACGGAATAGCCATCATTCCTTATCTGTTTGTTCATGGTCTTGCCCATCACTAACTTCGTCATCACCATCTTTAACATTAGCAACTTTGAGTTGAAGATGATTTCAGATGTCATACAAAACTGTTAGGGTACAAAGTTTATTACCTTTCGGTATAAAAAATATATTGCAGTGTTCTTACTAGTTTGATCCTCCCTTAACTACTACTGTTTCATCATTTTGACACTTATCAATGTCATGTAATATTTTTTCAGTCTTCATTTGTCACATACCCTTCCTTGGTTTGCTCGTTGCTCTAATTCCCTAGCCCCACAGCTGCAGTTAAAACAAAAACTGTGGCTTCAGGTAGATGCTGTATATGGATTTGGTTTTATATTTCAGTCTCTGTCTTCCACCTAGTTAGACAATTGTTTTCCATTTTAGTTGGCAATTTTTCTTTTTCTTTTTTTTTGGGGGGGGGGGCGTCCAGTCGTGGGGCCTGAACTCTGGGCCTGGGCGCTGTCCCTCAGCTCTTCAGCTCAAGGCTAGCGCTCTATCACTTGAGCCACAGTGCCACTTCCGGCTTTTTTCTTTTTGCTTATGTGGTGCTGAGGAATCGAACCCAGGGCCTCATGCATGCAAGGCAAGCGCTCTACCACTGAGCCACCTTCCCAGCCCTAGTTGGCAATTGTTTTTAGAAGGAGAGTAATTGTTCAAAATGAGTATTATTGGAGATGTTATATATTGACTATTTGAATTTGAAGACTTCAGATAATAGAATTTTTAAATAGGTATTCCTATTTATAGGAAAGGAGAAGTAAAATATAAGAGGAAAGCTTTATAGCATGCTCATATACCATCTTTTTCTTAAGGTATAATATAAAATCTGGTTTTAATTCTGATCTTGGGAATCAACATGCACATAAATGTTTTCCTCTATAAATCATTTCAGTCCTTAACTTCTCATCATATATGAATCTAAGAAAAAAATAGGTCAATTAAAGAACCTATATTTAGAATAAAAACTAACTATTCTGGAAAAAAAAGTATCAAATGCCAAAACATTAAAACTTCTTATATTTCTAGATAATAATTTCTTCTTCAAAATAGACTTACATTTGCTCTCACAGTAACCCCGTAGTTATAGTTTCATTGTATTCTTTTATGTACCAAACAGTAAGAATGTTTTAGGTAACTAGAGATGGCAGCTCCTCCTAGTGGGTTCACTTGAGGGCGCCATCTAGTGGGATACTTACTTGGTTCTGGGTTGGGTCATGTCTCAGAAGTATCTGAAGATGTTGTCCATTTCCTGAGTGGCAGTGAAACCTGGGACTATAGGAAAGAGTGGGGCAATTCTGATTGTCTCCCTCCAAGTATTGAGAAAGTATACACATAATCTAGATTATTCCAAGTGTATGGATACTTCCAGCCTGATCTGTTTACTTTACTTGAGACAGAAGCAGAGTTCCAAGCTCTTGCACAGTCTCTTGCAGCTCACTCTCTCCACAGTGGCATTCTCTCCTGTCCTCTGTGGGCAGGTGTTCTGATACAGTGGGGACAGGCAGTACCCATCCAGAAATATTGTTTGTCTAGACTTTTGTTTAGTTATTTCTGTTTGAGGAAATGAAAAAAATCACTAATATTATCTACATAACTTTTTCCAAAAAAACCAATAGAATCTTAAAATTTTTATAACAACCCAGAAGTCTATAGATTTACTATGTATACATCTATTAAATGCATCCCCCCCCCAAAAAAAAGGGAATACAAAGAATCATGAAGCATACCTCTCCTCAGAAAGCTTGTCTTACAATTCTTGGAGATATTTATCTGAGTCATGTTCTTTTGGTATTTCTTAGAAACCTGCCAGGTACAGAAGAGCCATAAGCTATGACAGTAAAGAATACTACATGCGCCTGGCCTCTGGCAATCCAACTATTGTCCAAGACACCATTGTGGAGAGTTCAGAAGGTGAAGCTGCCCAGCAGGAGCCAGAGCATGGAGAGGACACCATTGCCAAGGTCAAAGGTCAGCCTTCCTCTTAAATTTTGGTTAAGAATCCATTTGGAACATTTCCTGTGTGAATTTATATGAGAAAATTAGAAGTTGTTAGCAGTAGGGGCAGCCTAAAAGTGTCTCCATCCCACTTTTCTTAAAGATTAATGGACATCCGTACCAGTGGTTCTTCTTTATTGAGCACAGATGAAAGTCATGTGCTCATTGCTTATTAACTTTTTCTATGGCATTTGGCACAATGCCCAGTGGTGCTGGGTATTTTAGTCAGAGTCCCTAATGACTGAATAAATACTAGTGAAATTAAAACTATTTCACAGGCATTAGTTCATTTTAACCAACAGTATGAAATAATAGTCTTTCTACTTAGGACTAGGTGAGAGGTTACTCTAAACTTAAATTTGGGGGGCTTAATATATGATGATGGGCTTTTTGATTCTGTAATTTTATACCTCTGTGCCCTCAGTCCAAAATGGTCTTCTTTACTTCTTTGTACAGCTTGTCCATAGTCTTTCTCTTAACAGATTAGATTCAGTCAGGAAGACATAAATCAAATGTCAAACATCTTTCTTGAAGAAGCTTTGACTCTGCCCATGGTGGCATGTAGCTTGTGTAGCTCTTTTAGCAGTTTCAGGGATTTTTCAATACTAGATGGTTTTCTGTTTTTAATTTATGAGTTTGCCTCAGAGGCAGAGATGATTTTTTTTCACCTAATAGCTGTGGCATATGCGTAGCACAAAGTTAAAATTTAGTCAATATTGAACAAGTCAGTCTTTTGTTTTAACTTTTTAAAAATTCTTGATTGACCACAAACTCAAAAGGCCTGTACATTTTCTGAAGATAAAGCCCTGACAGGTACATTAAGAATCCCTTAATGAGATGTCTTAAATTTTTATTCTTCTATTTTGGAAGGATAATTCTTTTGTTGTTGTTGTTAAATTTTATTGTCATCCTGATGTACAGAAAGGTTACCATTACATATGTAAGTTAGTGAATACATTTCTTGTCTAACGTTGTTACCCCGCCCCCGGTTTTCTCCCAATTTCCTTCTCCCCTCATTCCCCCAACCAAGCTGTAAAGTTCATTTCCAACATAGTGTTTTGTGAGTATCTCTTTTGCATTGGTTCACCCTTTGTCTCACCATTTTGTTATTCCCTTTCCCTTCCCCAAATCAGATAAAAGTATATATAAGACACAGGGTACCAAAATCAAATACAGTGATGAGAAGCTATTTCTTTTTATCTTTCGTTTTCTCCCCCACCCATTATGATTTATCCCTTGTTGTCACTGTATTTGAGATGACTTAAATTTAAAAGCTAGATTTAAAAACTTAGCATTAATTATTATCAAATTTAAAACTGTGTTTCTGATGCTATAGTTTTAAAATCTAATAGTGTATAATCATGTCAATAAAAAAACAATACCTAAAGTTGAAATCATTCCTCCTCTCTTTCATGATGATCATGACTTGCTTAATATTTCATAATGGACATAACATCTTCACAGAATCTATGAAAGTTTTCGTGAATAAACAGAGGTTAGAACGTGCTACGATTTACACCTATAATCCTAGCTACTCAGGAGGCTGAGATCTGAGGATTATGGCTCGAAGCCAGCCTAGGCAGGAAAGTCCATGAGATGCTTATCTCCAAATAACCACCAAAAAGCCTTTGCCTCAAGTGATAGAGCATTAGCCTTGAGCAAAAAAGCTCAAGGGGAGCATTCAGGCCCTGAGATCCAACCCCATGACTGGCACACACATGGAGAAAAAAAAAACAAACAACTTTTTGGAGTTGCACTGAAAATTTATCAAATTGGGTACATAGCTATGGTTCTTGGATATAAACCAAGGCACAGAGAATCTTGGGAATGACTGAGTTTAGGTCATTTGCACTTAACTCTTCAGACCTGATTCTCCCAATCTCTATTAATTGAGTTGAAATTACCAACACTGATACGTGGCTGCTAGGATATACCAGATGCTAGCTACACAACACAGAGTTGATTCATTTACCTAAAAGCAATGTACCTAGAAGCTTTCCTCACTGTGGATATTCTCAGCAGGATTTTTACCTTTCCTTACTTGTTATTACACTTTTTCATATATAAATACAATTCTCACGTGAACTAATATGAAGAAAATAAGATATTTAACAGTTGATTTATTTGACTTTTCCAAAATACTTAGAATAACTATTCCCAGCATATATACTCTTACCATGCATGGTACAACTAAGGAATGATAATTCAATAAAAGGTGTGATTTAGAATGTATTTCAAGGCCACATAGTATTGTGAGACCTCTCTAGTAATTGCCACCAACTGGCTGTAATTTTTTCTGCTGTGATTTTTTTAATGAAGTTAAAAAAATGTAGGCAGTAAATGTTTCCTTAATCTATGAATTACCAGTACCTATATTACTAAAAATCTGTTCCTTTTATTTTTGACATTATGTTCTGACTAAATTCACTCATGTTTGAAAACCTATACTGCTGCTTGTGAAATGAGGATTGGAATGGTCTTTGTGAGCACAAGTTAGTAGGATCTCAAACTTAGAACTGACTATCTGTATTTTTGTGTCAGTAGCTTTTTATTATAAAGTACACATGCCCTTAATGACACTCATCTCCAAGCAGCACAATTCTCACTACTAATTATGCTAAACTCTCAATTTGCCACCATGAGCTGGCACATCCTGAGAATTTACTGTGTACTAAGCATATTAGACCTTTACAAGAATCACCTCATTTGGGTCTCGCAAAAATATTTTGAGGGAGATAGTATTTTTATTCCAATTTTGTAGGTAAGAAAACTAAGATTTAAAAAGAAAAAATAATTTACTAAGGTCACACAACTGTTTAACTTTCAGCCCTTTGCTACGAGTCACTAAACTTGGCTCCCCTGTACCTTCTAGGTTCTCTCAAATTGGAAATGTACTGGAAGGACTGTTGGTTCACTTTCTGTCTATGACAGATAACTGAGAGAAATCAACTTGTAAAAAGTAAATGTACATTTTGGCGAACAATTTCCTAGGTCTCAATATGGTGAGAGTCATCATTGTGAGGGTCAATAACTATGGCAGAAAACACAAGGAGGCACAAAGAGCTGCCCATCTCATGGTGATCAGAAGACAGGGAGAAATGGAAAGAGTTGAGGGACTCAATATCTCCTTCAAGCCCATGCCTCTAATATCCTACCTTCCTCTCATAGGTTTTTCTTTTTAAAAGTACTAAGGGCCGGGCACCGGTGGCTCATGCCTGTAATCCTAGCTATTCAGGAGGCTGAGATCTGAGGATCACGGTTCAAACCCAGCCCAGGCAGGAAAGTCCATGAGACTCTTATCTCCAATAAACCACTAGAAAACCAGAAGTGGTGCTGTGGCTCAAGTGGTAGAGCGCTTGCCTTGAGCTGAAGAGCTGAGGGACAGCGCCCAATCCCAGAGTTCAAGCCCCATGATCGACCAAAAAAAAAAAAAAGTACTGAGGACCAACCTTTAACCTGTGGACCCATGGGGGACACATCCAAACTCTATAAGACTATACTGTGCCCTTACACAGCTGCTCCCTTGTCACATACAATATCATATGCCCTGTTGGATTTTGTGCTATAGGTTTAGTCAAGCCCCCTTTAAAACGTTCTCGATCTGCGCCTGACGGAGGAGATGAGGAGAACCAGGACCAGCTACAAGATCAGATTGCAGAGAGCAGCTCTATAGAAGAGGAAGAGAAAACAGACAATGCGACTTTGCTGCGCCTCTTAGAAGAAGGAGAAAAGGTACTGTGCTTCTTTACAAATATGGGTTGTATTAAGGTACATTGCAAGTTATAAGTGGTTAAGGGAAAGGTTAATGAAGTTGTTAATAAGGAATTCGAGAGATTTGTTCTCCTCTCATGTTCAAGGGTTTCCTGACTTTTCTACATACATTTAACAATGTAAAATTAGTCCAGAAACAGTTTTGTCAGTTGGTACCTAATTCTTTGTTAGACTGAAGAATTCACTATTGCAAGTTCAAGTATATATCATTCAACAGTGTGGTCTTGTTTTGTTGTGTTGTGTTTTCTCTACAACTCTGTTTTTCTAGTTACCACAAACAGCTACAGCCAATGTGTATCCTTGCCTCCAGTCTTACAATTACACTTTAGTCTTTTTCACTCATGGGAAACTGTGGTATTCTCTTGTTTTACCCTGTACTTCCTATGTTCTTCCCACTCCTTTCACTGACTCTGCTTGTGACCTGATCCCCTGCGGCATCTATCCCACTGTATCATTATTATACCTACCACATTTTTTAACTCTTCTTGACTCACACTTCTGTACTCATACTCTGGGGGGTTTTCCCTCCACAAATGCCCCTTTCTCCTTCACTTGCATAACCTCTATCTTACTAAATCCTATTTGTCCTTTAATCTATATATCTATAAATCCTATATGTAGGAAGCTTTCTGTCAGATTACCAGCGCAGGCTTAGTTACATATCCTTCTCTGTGCCTTCGTAATGCCTTACTTACATCTTGTCTGTATAATGTTGCGTAAGCATTGGTTCCTGGATCTATCTCTTTCCAGATAATGAGCTCTTCATAGTCAAACACTGTTTCTTTTTCCTATTTACAGTGCCTTACACAATTTCAATCACATAAAACACACACAATATGCTTTTAAATGAAAGAATAGGAGGAGGGAGGAAAAGAAGGATTGTATAGGGAATAACACTGTTTATTCTTTGCCTATTAACTTAGTTCTTGGTATACCCCTTGAGATCTAACTGCTAATAAATAGTAACCAAAAACTGGAATATAATTTAAACAATTCTGTTTAAATGTATGCCCAGAAAAATCTTGGCTAAAACTATAAAAAGATAAAAAATGAAAACTATAAAAGTATATACATTCAGAAGGCAGTGTATGTGTGTGACTACTGAAGTATGTCAGGAGGCTCAGTTTTAGTCAGTGTGTAGAATATGTGTCTTCCAAGAAGGAAACACTTAGCTTAATACTTTGTACCTGCTCCCAATCACTCTACCATTTTTTTTATTGAAGTAAACTTAAATTTCTTTAATTGTGAAAATGGATGTTTTCAATTTTTCACTATTTTTAATTGACAAGTAATAACTGCATTTTGGTACATTCTGATTTTTTATCTATAAACATTACCGAAAGATTCAGTCACGCTAACTAGCACAACCATCCATCACACTTCACTAATTTATCACTTTGTAAGGAGACTTATTAACCTATTTCAGTCAGTTTGAAATACATAATGAATTTTTGCTACCCATGGCCACAGTGTCATGGGAAAGGTGACTGAAACTTACTCTCCACTGCAAGCTCTACCTATTTGTGCTGCTTGGTCAACATTTCTTCTCTCCTAATTATATTCCCCCACCAGTGGAAACAAACTTTCTATTTTCTGTCCATTTTTTAAAACTTGTAATCCTTGAGTATAGTGTTTGCTCTAATTGGTTTGAGTTTGAATAGTGCAGGAAATGGATTCCAACTGACATTTATTTGACATTTATTTAGCTTTGATTTAGTGGCTGATTTTTTTTTCCCTTTGACTCACATTGAACTAGAGTTTAAGTAAGAAAGACTTTTACTAAGAATAACCTATTGTCCTTTGAAAAGAAAAGAATAGTTACATTGAGAGATTTAGTAAACCCTCCTCCTGTGAGGAAATCAGAGCTTCTGCCAGGCTTAGCTTTTTACAATGATACCAGTCATCTTGTCTGCCAGGAGACAAGATCCAGGTAGGGAGAAGCGGTCACATTCTACAAGACAGGGCCCGGGAGTATTGTGGAGAAAGGACAGAGGACTTCACAGGAAAGATACAGCACCATGTCCTTTATCTTCTATATCCCAGCACAAGTGAACGGGGGCAGACAAGCTCAGAGAAATTAAGAAATCTCACCAAATAGCTGTTTTAACTACAGACCTGCCTGAGAATTTTCCCTGGCCCTGCAGGTCATTTTCTCCCTGCATCATCTTCCCTCTTGAAGGGAACACTTGCTCTAATCTCCTTCCATGTTTGTCTGAGGCCCCTTTTCTTCTCAGCGTATTGTGTTGGTCCCTTCTATGAGATCAGGGACCTCGTCAGCTTGTTTCTTTGAACATAGTTCCATGTACATGGCAGATAGATAGTCCTTGTTGAACACTGGGAGAAATGGAAGGGCTAGGTGGAGTACACAAATGGGTGGACAATGTGAGTAAAAGGCCATTTCGGTTTACTGATGGTCCCTGCAAACAGCTATTCTTTCTAAGGGCTTCTTAAAGGGCTTAGATGCAGCTTTGTTATGCCTCGCTCAGGGTTGCTATAAGAGAATAACAGAAAATAGTAATAAGCTGAAGTTATTTAAGAAAACAATATTAAAGAATATTGTATTTGTGCTTTCTTTCTAGATCCAACACATGTACCGTTGTGCTCGAGTCCAGGGCCTGGATACCAGTGAGGGGCTACTTCTTTTTGGGAAAGAGCATTTTTATGTGATTGATGGGTTTACCATGACAGCAACCAGAGAAATAAGAGATATTGAAACTTTGCCTCCAAAGTAAGTAAATGAATGAAGAGCCACAAAGTACAGCCATCTTTATAAGATAAAAAATGTAACTAAGAGTGTTCTCATGTACTCCAAGGATCCTGGCAGGTGGATGACTGGATGCTAATCAGGGATTAGCTGAGTTCCCTTCATCTCCCTTTTTCTCTGCAGTGCTAGGATAGTACTGATAGGGTGGAGCCAGCTGGGTGACTCACGCCTATAATCCTAGCTACTCAAGAGGCCAACCCAAGCAGGAAAGTCTGTGAGACTCTTTACCTCTAAGTAACCACCAGAAAACTAGAAGTGGAGCGCTAGCCTTTAGCAAAAAAGCTCAGAGACAGTGCATAGGCCCTGAGTTTCAAGCCCCATGATCAATAAAAAATAAAATAAAATGATAGAGAGAAACTCAGAAGACTAAGCCAGAGGAAAAGTTAGAAACTTGAGCAGTCAGGTAGCTGCCAGATTATTCTCTTAAACATATTTTTAAAGGAAAATTTGGATATTTTGCCTCTCTTTTATTCATACGTTTAAAATAGCAGGTCCTTTGTTAAGCAGTGAACTTATCTCTTGCTGTGTGTTTGTTTCTCTTATTTCCCTTGGCTACCTATCTAGTATGCATGAACCAATTATCCCCAGAGGAGCCAGGCAAGGCCCCAGTCAACTTAAGAGAACCTGCAGCATTTTCGCATATGAAGATATCAAGGAAGTGCATAAAAGAAGGTATCTCTTACAGGTGAGTTCATATAGTAGTAAAGATTTCATCATGTTCCTTTGTTTGGAAGATGCATCATTTAAAAACTGGTAGGCACCATGGAAAGCCACTGAAGCATCTGCATTGTTTAGACAGACTCCAATCCTCTGAGTGCATAACTAAATCATATCTCTCTTTAAAAAAAAAACACAACCTAAGATTTAAATGTTTGTTCATCATTTTTGCCTGTGGCTTTTTTTTTTTTTTTTTTGGTTCAGTTGTGGGGCCTGAACTCTGGCCTGGGCACTGTCCCTCAGCTCTTCAGCTCAAGGCTAGCACTCTACCACTTGAGCCACAGCACCACTTCCGGCTTTTTTCTTTTTGCTTATGTGGTGCTGAGGAATCGAACTCAGGGCCTCATGAATGCAAGGCAAGTGCTCTACCACTGAGCCACTCTTACAGATATTCCTGCTTGGGGTGGCTTTGAACCACAATCCTCAAATCTCAGCCTTCTAAGTTAGCTAGGATTAGAGGCGTGAGCCACCAGTGTCTGAGGCAAGTCAGCAGTTTAATGGGTTTTCTAATACAAAAAATTACATAGTATCTTTAATCTTAGAAACATAATTTTAGAATTATTTTATCTATTTTTAAAGATTTTCTAAATACATTGAACAAAATTAAACAAATACTTCATTGTGTGGCATAATCTTCAGAGACTTCGTAACTAAACTACTATTTAGTCAAGAAATTAACTTCAACATTGTAGAAATTAATATTAGAAAGTTAATATGTAATTTTACATGTGATCTTCTGTTTTATCTTAATGGGTTTTTCTCTCTCTCTGCCTCTGATTGTTTCAGCCTATTGCTGTTGAAGTTTTCTCTGGAGATGGACGGAATTACCTCCTTGCTTTTCAGAAAGGAATTAGGAACAAAGTCTACCAAAGGTCTTGTTTATTAAGAATGTTTTATACTTTGTGAGGGGAAGATATGGAGGGGAACCTGTTACCAACCAGTTCAACTAGCTTTTGAAAATCTAGAATGTGTATCCTTGAGTCAACATCTTTGAAGAAAATATTCATTTATTTTTTGTTCATCTCTTAAACTATAATTATTTTATAACTTTTAGTGTGCTACAATTCTATTCTGAAACTTTTTTTTCTTTCTGGTAACTTACAGTGGAGGTTATCAAAGGCTACTTATATCATAGTTTTGTGTATCTCTGAATGTTAAAAGAGGACAAATCGTGCTTTAAAAAAATATTTCAGGCTCAAAATAGGATTCTTCAAAATGAAAGTCACAGCATCCCTTGCTATTGAGCTTAATGGCTGAGTTTGATTAGAAATTATATTCACTCGTGGGGCTGGGAAGGTGGCTCAGTGATAGAGCGCTTGCCTTGCATGCCTGAGGCCCTGGGTTCAATTCTTCAGCACCACATAAGCAAAAAGAAAAAAGCCAGAAGTGTCGCTGTGGCTCAAGTGGTAGAGCACTAGCCTTGAGCTGAAGAGCTGAGGACAGCGCCCAGGCCCAGAGTTCAGGCCCCACAACCGGACCCCACCCCCCCAAAAAAAAGAGTATCATAGAAATTATATTCACTCAAGTCTTTTCTGGCCTTGAAAGGGAAGTTGTATACCTTTTTCCTTGACAATAGTAAACTATATTTAGTTGTAGTAAGCTATATTTAGATTTTACATTTTTAAAGAAAAATATACATACCTGTGATGAAGATATTTTATGAGATAGTTTTGTTATATAGATAGCCCATTTTGGTCTCCAGCCAGTGATCCTCCTTGCCTGTCTCCTGAGCTGCTGAGGAGGACACACCACCACACGGGCACTTACAGGCATACCTAGGGATATGCAAATAATAAGGCTTCTGTGAACCCATCATAGACTTGAGAAGCTTTGTCTTATTGTCTGAAGGGAGATATAAATCCTCACAATTCCTCTGCTACTAGAAGTTTTGTATTTAAATTTCTTCCAAAAGAATTAATTGCTATCATGTAACCCTATGTGTCAGTACAATACAGTATGGAACAGTCATCCTCCTTTATTCAGAGTTACATATTCCTTCAGGCTCCTCAGATGCAGAGAACTGGAAATACCTTTTTCCTATTATATGTATGTCTCTGTAACAAAGTTTAACATTCAAAATAGATACAATAAGAGATTAACAACAACTAAAGTAAACTGGAATTATTCTATAATATGTTATAGGGAGCTACTTGTGAATCACTTATTTCTGGAGTTTCCCATGTAATATTTTGGACCACCTTTGGTCCAAACTGCAGGAAGCAAAGATATAACTTGTGGTGGAGAGAGGGGGCCACTATAATGTGGTCTAAGGACTAGATTCCCTTTTTATATATAAGTAACACCAATTCCTAAAAACAGTATTGTTTTCAACACTAGGCAATTATTTGCCCTTCATAACTAGAGGCTGCAGTGAGATGAGTTTGGCTTTGGAAACTTCTATGTAATGTTACATTCAAGATCCATATTTGTTCCAGGAATTTTCTCATAATTTTTCCCAAGTTTATATTGACATATATGTCAATTCTGATAAAGCTTCTAACTGTATATAAAAGTTCTCTCTGGTATGTGTCTTCATTTGTTTGGTGAAGTCTCTGCTATCATTTTTTTAGCTGTCATCATTACTTGCTGTCAGGTGAATATATTGAATCATCTGTTATGCTTCATTAAGTTGACTCAGTTCCTGAAAATCAATGTTAGGAACTGTGTTCTCCCCTACCCCTCCAACTCAGCTTGGGTATTATGATAGCTCAAGTTAAAGTACAAAGCACCGGGGTGGGCACTCATGCCTGTAATCCTAGCTATTCAGGAGGCCTGAGATCTGAGGATCACAGTTCACTGCCAGCCAGGTAGGAAAGTCCATGAGTCTTTTATTTCCAGTTAACCACCTGAAGACAGGAAGTGGCAGAGCTCTAGCCTTCAGCAAAACTGCTCAGGGACAGAGCCCGGGCGCTGAGTTCAAGCCCCATGACTTAGAAAAAAAGAAAAAGTACAAAGCAGTAGACGGTGGACTGTCATATTTGTTGTTCTGATTGTCATCTGGTCCCTTTGCCTGCCCCTTTCTGGCTATTATGGAGGTCGTGCAGCAGTGATGATCAAAGTGAATTATCCTTTTTTTAGGCATCATTAGACCCTTCTGAGGCTTCATTTGCAACTTTATGCTGGTTTTTAATTTTCCAGGTTTCTAGCAGTAGTGCCGTCTTTAACCGACAGTTCAGAATCTGTGTCTGGACAAAGGCCCAACACCAGTGTGGAGCAGGGGTAGGTGCTTTGTTTCTTCCTTGCAGGAGTTTAAGTTGATTCATGTCTAAAGAGTGTTATTTGATGTTTCATTTGTTTGTCCCTGTGGAGAGTAATAGGAAAAAACTTTGAATCCTGGAAATTAGGACAAAAAACAAAAAAGTATCCATAATCAGGATAATCCAAAATGGCTCACATTTTGATCCATTAGTCTTTTAAGGTACATATACTACTGTGTGTACACTTGAATTTATACTCTGAATACAAGGCTTTATTCTGCTGTTTCCAATCAGTATTTATATATTCACATACCTTTAGAAAATTCTTCAGAAATAATGACCTACTCATATATATATATATATATATATATATATATATATATATATATATATATATATATACAGCATTCTCTTATTTGTTGATATTTCACTTGTACCAGGTTTTCTTATATTAGAAATGTGATGGGGTGGTGTCTGTAGAAAGATAAGGTGCATGAGTTTTAAGATTGTTGATACAAGCCGGGCACTGGTGGCTCACGCCTGTAATCCTAGCTACTCAGGAGGCTGAGATCTGAGGATCGAGGTTCAAAGCCAGCCCCGGCAGGAGAGACCGTGAGACTCCTATCTCCAATAAACCACCAGAAAACCGGAAGTGGCGCTGTAGCTCAAGTGGTAGAGCGCTCGCCTTGAGCTGAAGAGCTGAGGGACAGCACCCAGGCCCAGAGTTCAAGCCCCACGACAGACAAAAAAAAAAAAAAAAAAGATTGTTGATACACAAAACCAAGCTGATAGCCATAAAAATTACCAAAGTTTAAATTCCACCATTGTTAGATAAGCTCACCTATCATACAGCTTCCTATGTTAATTTTTAAGGTCTTGCCGATTTTTATAAAATGCTTTTTCATTTTTTAAATGTATTTTATTAATTACTAGTAAGCAAGGTTTGTTGTTCATTATAAGTTTGCCCATTCTTTGAATTCTTACTATTTGTTCATAGGGGATTTCTCTATAAGGTATTTATCACCCCTCTGCTTACATTGTTTGTTGCAAATTGATCTACCTTTCTCTTTTGTTTGACATATAAATTTAAACTTGAGCTGGTATATATGCAGACCTGTCACTGGTTGCTTTTACTGTGTTAAGGATATTTTTAATCTTAGACTACTTTTCCTTTTTTGCTTTCATTTTTCTGTAGGCAAGGCTTAGCAAATATAAATACTAAATACATGCTGCTGTTAACATCAGAATGATACTCTGCTGTAAACCATTGTGTTGTGGTTAACATAAAATAGGAAGTAAGAAAGGCATGGAGGAACACTCATATAATCTCAACACTTGGAAGGCAGAGTCAGAAGGATGGCAAGTTAGAGAGATTAGGCTGCAGTTCAGTGGTGGCATGCTATGCTACCATGCACAAGACTCTGGGTTTGCTCCCTATTACCAGAAATAGGTAGGCAGGCAGATAGGCAGATAGGCAGATAGATAGATAGATAGATAGATAGATAGATAGATAGATAGATAGATAGATAGATAGATAGATAGATAGATAGATAGATAGATAGATAGATAGATAAACAGATAAATAGATAAATAGATAGATATTCCTGAAAGCACATTTTGTACTGTTAAGCAAATTGTTGGTTCTTTTCCCTGTAACAAGTCAGCTTGAACTTGCTGTCCCATTATTTTTACCTCTGTGTTGAATTCACAGTTCTTTAACTTTTAAGAGTTCTTCTAACCTGAATGTTTCTTTTCAAAATTCTAACTCATGCTTCTTTTGAAGAGAGAGACTGACTTGCTTATTTAATTTACCTAATTGAGAGAATTTATATAAAGTGGGATGTGGTGTCTGTATTACTGAGCTGTATATGACTGTGACAATCTAAAATTTACATCTACTGATTTCCTTTCAGATAATAAAGTACATAAAGACTCTCTTCCTGTTCCTTGCTCTGTCCTTAATTACAAATATTATAAAGGTGATAAACCTTAAGTAAAGTTTATATACTTTCTAAAATTATATATAAGCAACTATTTAAATATAAAATATAGTATGTATACATATATAGTATAAAATAGTCATACTTATTCAGTATCACTGTTAGGAGATGTATTATTTGCCTTTATATATGTAGGCTACTCAACATTTACTTCTCTTAGTTAACTTTGGATCTGTTTACATAGTTTTATTGAAAATTAAAAAGTTAAGTTATATTGTTTTTCCAACTCTTAATTACGACCTAGACTTTATATATGTATTTCAAAATGATTAAGAAGCTTTTTATCCTAAACATGTAAAAAAGTTTAAATATTGACACATTTATTGGATGTGGAGGGCTGTGTCTATTAGGCATAGAGTTATGTATGTGTGTATGTATATACACTTACCAATGGATACACACATGCATATAAAACATTAAATCCCTGTGCACACATGCTGAATCAAAAACTTAAAAGGAAATACTTTTGTTGATATTCACCATCTTCTTCACTTCTGTTTTGTATTTCAAAATGTTGCTGATAACCTTTAAGATGATTTCATGACCCATTAGGTCCCCTGTAGTCTGAAAAATTCCTGCATTAGGTGACTTAAATTTTTCAACTCCAGACCTGCTCATCTTAAAACTATGTTGCCTATAAATTGTTTTATTTTGTTTTTGTTTTTGTTTTTTTTAGATCTGGATTGCTTAGCACTTTGGTTGGAGAGAAGTCTGTGACTCAGAGATGGGAGGTAAGCTTAATGAACAGATAATTTCCCTAGTACTTTATAATCAGTGGTATAAGTGTCTATGCCTCTTGTGCTCAAGGCTAGAGCTCTGTTACTTGAGCTACAGCACTACTTCTGGCTTTTTCTGAGTAGTTTATTGGAGATAAGAGTCTCACAGATTTTCCTGCCGGGCCGCATAAAATGTATATGATAAATAAAACTTTTTTGTTGTTCTTTTTTTTGGGGGGGGGTTGTTTTTTTTGAAATCTATTCAAAAGAAGCTGCCTTGTACATCATTTTTTAATAAGCATAGTAGCAATAAATGATTCTCTAAAATGAATATTATCTTTTTCAAGAGAGGTGAAATCAGCAACTTCCAGTATTTGATGCACTTGAACACTCTGGCTGGCAGATCGTACAATGATCTCATGCAGTACCCAGTTTTTCCCTGGATCCTTGCAGATTACGACTCAGAGGTAAATCTCAAGACAGTTTAACTCAAAAGAATATATTTGCAGAAATAAATTAAGTATTAAAATTGCCCAGTATTTTATTTACTTTGTAGTTTAGCTCCCCAGTAGGCACTATCTATTTCAAGGTGATGAGAAGCATTTCAGCTTAGTCTTGTAAACAAGTTTAAATAATGGACCCACTTACAATGCCTTCAGTTTCCTTTAGTGATAATTAATTTGCCTTCATTGGTTAGTGTCAGACCCCATGTCTGTAGTTTGGATTGTTTGCTAGAAAAATGTGAAATGGGCTTTCTGCAAAATATTCCTGCCAGATAAAAGGAATTTTTTATACTTTTCCAAGAAGGCTTAGAAGAATATTTTTCACAAGTAAGCATGTTCATGTTTGAGGTAGGTATCAGTAAGTAATCACATACAAATGTTACCTCTCCTTTCTTATTTTACCTCCTATTGAATTAGTTCTGATGAACCAGTTATGGGGCAAAATAAGAAAAGTTTGGCTCTCAATAAACAAGCATGCAAAAAAAAAAAAAAGAAAAGAAAAGAAAGTTACTCTTAAAATTGAGCCAGGTGTGGTGGCTCATACCTACAGTCTCAGCTATTCAAGAGGCAGATGTAGGAGAATAAGCTTTTGAGGCCAGTTCAAGCACTTAGTGCACAAGACCATGAAAATCAAACCAAACACAAAATACTGGGCTCAAGCAAGTTCAGTCTGAATACAAACAACAACAACAACAACAAAAAGTCTGGAATGCTTTGATCATTGGAAATTTTGTACATTATATTAGGGAAAGAGGGAAAGCTATCCTCAGAAAATGTTAGTGTAATGTAAGAATGGAACTCAACCCTCTCAACATGATTGTGAATACATTTTGCATTTACATTTGAATCTGTATGCTGCATCTACTGTTAATATGCGTACCTAGTACACATTTTGGTACATAAATTCATGCAATAGGAGCAGAAAAGCTCTGGAGTAAAGGCTGATAAAAAATACAAATATTTTTCCTTTAAGTTAACCAAAGAAAGATGTAGGAAATCCAAAAAGATTGAAGTACTTTTTTTGTGCAGAGAATAGGGGACTGTAGACTTGAACATGTATCTCACAGGAATGTCACAGGTCCCCTTCTTGAACCTTTTACTCCTGTTCGTCATTCTCTCCATGCATTTCTGTGTCTTACTTCTATGTTCCCATATATTTCCCTCACTGCTGTCCTGCTTGCCCCAGTTCCCACTCTCATACATCTGTAGCTTTTTTCAGGCAGTTGAGCCTGTCTGGAATTCACCTGAAAACATACGTAACACCTGTATCTCTTCTCCACCAATAATTCACCTGGCTAGCTCAATGCATTACTGAAGACACATTCAGACATTACCCCTTTGATGGAGAACACTCTTCTTTCTCTCCTCTGTCTACTTTACTCCCCAAATGCATGTCTTGTGTCATGGTTCTTTTATCTCTTTTTATTCACATTAGTTTTTGTTTACAGTAAGTTATTTGTCTGACGCTATTTAGTATTTGTTGACTTAAGTATAATGTACTTTGCATGTAGACTTGGCAAGGACAATATAATAATTAAACTTATATTCATCAATGTTGTTCAGTTTCTCCTGCAAAAGATGTGTGTGTGTGTGTGTGTGTGTGTGTGTGTGAGAGAGAGAGAGAGAGAGAGAGAGAGAGAGAGTCAGAGAGAGAGAGAGAGAGAGAGAAATTTAAGCTGGGGCTTAAACTCAAGGCTTGGGTGCTGTCCTTGAGCTTTTTTACTCAAGGTTAGAGCTGTACCACAGGTTTTTACTCAAGGTTAGAGCCACAGCTCCATTTCTGACTTTTTGATGGCTAATTGAAGATAAGAGTGTCATGACATTCCTGTCCAGGATGGTTTTGAACTGTTGATCCCTGATTTTCAGATCTCAGCCCCCTGAGTAGTTAGGATTACAAGAGGCACTGGCTACAAAAGATTTTTAAAAGTAAATTTTGTCTGTTATGGTGCCCTATAAAAAGACAAATATGTCACAGGCACATATTTCAACTTTTTGCTTTTAAAACCTAAGGGAGTAAGTTTCCTTTCAAGTATATGAACTAGGTCAGCACAAGATGAACTTTTCAAATATTGCTGGTAGACTAAAAAGAATTATTGCAATTGGATGTCATTTGATCTGATAGGTTCTTTAAGAAATAATGAATTACTGGTTGCTTTAGTTTGAGGAAAGTGAAATCATGAGTGAATTTGGAGGGAGTATCTTTTTATAAAATATGGGTGAAAGTACACATACTTTTTTTCAAAATTTCAGCTCTGTCTATTCTATCCCACCCATGCTAGCAGATTTATAAATAATCACAGTTAGGTATTATATCTAGATTGACAGAATTTAAGGGACTTGACATTGAGTTTTGTTTTGTATTCTAGGAAGTAGATCTTACCAATCCCAAGACATTTAGAAACCTGGCCAAACCAATGGGAGCACAGACAGATGAACGACTGGCTCAGTATAAGAAGCGGTATAAAGATTGGGAGGACCCTAATGGTAAGCAACTTTTTTGGTCATTGGGCTTTGTACCTAAGTTTCAGATGTAATCAATCCATTAGTAGTCTGACATCTTTGCCCACCTCCTTAAGCTGCTTGCATATCTTTATATAGGGGCACACCTGCATATAAATAATTAGAGCAGGAAAATCAGATTTTTGCATGCAAAAGTATAGTCATGCCTCAAAGGCATTTGTAGCCAGCTCTTCAGCAGAAACCTCAGTATGTCTGCTTTGCAAGTGTCAGAAGGGTCCTATCGTAATCTACCTTCCCTCTTTAGTCAGGTTTGGTCCAGGATACACTTTCACATATTGGCTCTCTTTTAACTTTATTGAGTCATGCTTTAGCCCTCTTACAGGCTAAAAATGTTTAAAAATATGAATTCACTCCTTTCTTAAACTATATAACTTACTGTTGAAATTTATGTTTGATATTTATTATGTTTCCTCTGCAAATAGGCAAAACAGAAGTAGGGGAAGCCTAAACCTCTTAGTATGACTATAAGTACTATAAGTTGTGTTTCTCTCTCTCTCTCTCTCTCTCTCTCTCTCTCTCTCTCTCTCTCATTCTCTCTTTCTCTCTCTCTCTCTCTCTCTTTCTCTCTCTGTCTCCCCTCTCTGCCTCTGCTAAGGAGGATACATAATAACAATACATAATATATTTATGTACAGCAATTTAGAGAAATATATAGTTGCACAGCCAGAACCTAATTTAAAAATAGTTACAAGATAATATTCTGCTTCATTGGAAGACTGTGTTATTAAGGGTTAGCATTCAGCAGTAGATCTCAAAACGTGATACTGGAAGGTTTGCTAACTTTTAGGGGACAGACCATGAATAAATCCTTTGGATTAGTGCCAGATAATGTGCACAAGGAATAGTGGTATCATAGTAAGTTTTCCTGCTAAAAGTGCCAGCAGTTAACTGCATTTACTGTTGCAGTCATCACAGTTAAAGTTACTAGACTTTTCAAGCCTATTAGTGAATGTTGATGAGTTTTTTTTGTTTCCTTTTGTTTTCAATGACACTGTAATTGTTTGAAACAGGAGAAACTCCAGCCTACCACTACGGGACCCATTATTCATCTGCAATGATTGTGGCCTCATACCTTGTAAGGATGGAGCCTTTTACCCAGATATTCTTAAGACTACAGGTAAAACTCTTAAATTTGGGATTTTACCATTCTGCTCAAGCCTGCTTCTCATTTTAAAAATATTGTTACTATGCCTTATTAAAAAAAAAAACTGCAAAGTTTCAGTAGTGATAAGTAGCCAATCAGAATTCAAGTAGAATTAATTGGTAGACCAAAATTGGTTAATAATACTTGATTTAGAATAAAAAGTACTGGAGTCCTTCAGTTAAGTAAGTAGCTTGCACTTTCTAGCCATGTCCAGAATGCAGTGTGTGTGTGAAGTGATGGGCCCCAGCGGGCAAGGCGGGGGGGTGGAGGAGGGGTTAAGAAAGGAAATGAGGAAATGGGGCCAGTCTGGGAAAAACCTTGGTAGCCATTGGATGGAAGGCTTTGGTATTTTTTCACAGTGAACATCTCTTAAGACAAATTGTGCCATGACCACTTCAAACATAGTGAGGGGCACTTGATTAGAGGAGGAGGGTGGTATATCTAGGAGCTTCCATAGGGAAAGTAATACACCTTCCCTAGTTGTCAACGTATAACTTTCTCTTTTTTTTATTGTGAAAATACTATACAGAGGGGTTAAAATTATATCGGCAAGATAATGAGTACATTTCTTATCAAGCATTGTAGCCTTCTTCTTTGTTTCCTCTTAACTTTCTGATCATACTTTGAATTCTCTACTTCATTCTCATTATTATGAAAACTTGTCACATTATATATCTAATGTAACTTTACTACTTCTTTTTTTTTTAATTTAATTTAATTTTATTTGTGAACATACTGTACAGAGGGGTTACAATTACATGGGCAGGATAATGCATACATTTCTTACCAAGCATTGCACCCTCCTCTTTGGTTTACCCTTCACATCCCTTCCCAGCCTCCCCCCCCCCAATCCCAATCCTTCTCCCCCTGCACCGACGTTGTAAAGCTCATTTTGGACATGACAACTTGTACTTCTCATTGTTGCAACAGGTCCACCTGTATCATTAAACAACTGGTTTTTCCCCATCTCCTCCACAAGTTATACTGACATCAAATATAGTGAAAGCAGGGGTTATACTGTGGGGGAGGGATAACCTGACTACTTCTAACGGTAATGGCTTACATTAGAATTTTTTCTAGTAGAATATTACCAAACTATAAAAGTATTCATATTTCTTTACATTCCTGCTCTCCCACCTCAACTTTTATTCCTTAAAAGACTTTTTACAATCATTGTATTTGGTTGGATTTCATTTTCATTATAAAACAAAATACATTGAGCATTCTTTGTAAGGAAAATTCCAAAGAATATTGGATTTTTTTTGTTGATTATTTTTTTTTTTCATTTTCTTTTTCTTTTTTTTTTGGGGGGGTGGGGGGTTCGGTCGTGGGGCCTGAACTCTGGGCCTGGGCGCTGTCCCTCAGCTCTTTAGCTCAAGGCTAGTGCTCTACCACTTGAGCCACAGCGCCACTTCCAGCTTTTTTCTTTTTGCTTATGTGGTGCTGAGGAATCGAACCCAGGGCCTCAGGCATGCAAGGCAAGCGCTCTACCACTGAGCCACCTTCCCAGCCCCTTGTTGATTATTTTTAATCTTGCTTTTTTTTTTTTTTTTTTTTTTGGTCTGTCATGGGGCCTGACCTCTGGGCCTGGGCGCTGTCCCTCAGCTCTTCAGCTCAAGGCTAGCGCTCTACCACTTGAGCCACAGCACCACTTCGGGCTTTTTCTGCTTATGTAGTGCTGAGGAATGGAACCCAGGGCCTCATGCATGCAAGGCAAGCACTCTACTGCTGAGCCACCTTCCCAGCCCCTTAATCTTGCATTTTTAACTTAGCACAATGAGAAATTGAAATGTCATCAAACATCTGAGATTTTCAAGCTTGTCAACTGGACAGGAGCTGTGAGGTGAGGATGGTTCTATCTAGTGAGATGCCTTCTCATTCTGCCACAGGGTGGTCACTTTGACCTAGCTGACCGGATGTTCCACAGTGTGCGGGAGGCTTGGTACTCAGCATCAAAGCACAACATGGCAGACGTGAAAGAACTTATCCCAGAGTTCTTTTACTTACCTGAGTTCCTGTTCAACTCCAATAACTTTGATCTAGGTATGTATAGCTATGCCACTAACCTAAAAAAGTTAGTCAAGGAAAAACTGATAGAAACAAGTCACTTTTCTGAAAATTATTTTCTGCAGCAAACATTAATAAGAAAAGATTTCCCATAGTTTCGGTTACTGATATTTACTGTAGTTGGGTGTGTATATATGAGTTTGTTTCAAACCAACAGGCCAGGAAACATTTTAAAAATTGTTAGAGATTCCATCTGTTGGTCAGATTTGGGGATTTCAGTGAAAACAAAGGTGACATGAAAGTGAGTTTGAAAGCTATAACCATTGAAATCCACTAACAGCCATGAGCAGCATAGCAAAGTTTTTCATGGACCATTTTAATCTTGCATATTACCTGAAGCATTCTCTGTTTAGTTTATGTGCTAAAGTTTCTTAAAATAAGAATTTAAAAATAACTAAACCAATTATCAGTGGCCCATGCCTGTAATCCTAGCTACTAAGGAAGCTGAGTTCTGAAGATTGCGGTTCAAAGTCAGCCAGAGCCATGAAAGTCCATGAGACTCTTATCACCAATGAAGTACATAGAATAAGGCCAGAAGTAGAGTTCTAGCTCAAGTGGTAAAGCACTACGTTGAGCAAAAAAAGTACCCAGGCTCTGAGTTCAAGTACAGGACTGGCACAAAAGAAAATAATAAATAAATATCTAAGTAAACCCCTTTTCTTTGTCTTGTTAGGATTCTTCCTTTAAGGAAAAAATAGTACTAACTCAGTATTTATAAAAAGGAGAGGAATTTCCTCTGCTAGGCTTTTTATTACCTAGCATTTAGAGGAAGTTGATTTGACTTTGATTATAATTTCTTGAACACGACTTGCTGATATGTGCATTTTAAGCTTTCTTTGAAAAACATAGCACAATTCCATTGCTTTCACTTTAGAACATTTGTGCCAGGTATTTTTTTTGATATGCTGTGTTTTCTATTTTTTAGATTTTAGCATATAAATCATTACCTCAAAGCCTTTAAATTTTCATTAACAGAAAAATCAGGGAAATACTCATATCCATTACATTTGCATGGATTTTTTTTCTTTTTTCTTTTGTTTTGTGTCATTACTGGAGCTTGAACTCAGGGTCGGGCACTGTCTCTGAGTTTCTTCTTTAGCTCATTTTACTACTTGAGCCACAGCTCCATTTCCAGCTTTTTTGGTATAGTAGAGATTAGAGACTCACAGACTTTCCTGCCTGGGCTGGCTTCAAACAATAATCCTCAGATCTAGCAAGTAGCTAGAACTCCTGTGTACTAGGATTCTAGACATGAGCCACTGGTACCCAGTTTTTTGGTTTTTGGTTTTTTTTTTTTAATTCTTCAAGGCTAATTTTTCAATCCTAACTTGCTGAAATGAGTCTCAGTGGGAAGGATAATAAACTTTAGTATCCCCACCAGCAAAAATCTCCATTACCTTTAACAGCCTGAATCTCACTCTAGAGCAGGAATGGAGAGGCTGCTTAGCACACAACCAACACCATGTGCAATAGCATCTGCTTTCTTGTGTTCCTCTATGATTCACTTGAAGAATGCTGCCTTCCTCCCCTAAGGACACCTCTTACAAAGAGATAAAAATGGGACAGGTACAGAAATAAAGAGACCTCAGTCTTCCATAAATACTAGATCAATTATAATCTCTGTTATAAAGTGTCCAGCTGGACCATCTACAAGCCCACCCAAACCAACCACTTTAATATGAGTAAATAAAAAGAGGATCATATCTTTTGTTGTATTCACCTTCATAATACATCATCTTACTGTCTCGAAATCACACACTTATTGAAATCACACACTTATCAAAATCACTATTTCAAATCTAAAATCACAGAACTACTATATGAAAAACCTAAGGCTATGTCTTCAAGGTCTTAACTTTGGTAGTGGGTTCTGAGGTATGTTATGAAAAGCACAATCAGCAACAACAAAAGACAAATTGGTCTTCACCAAAATTGAAAACTTTGTCAAGCAAGTAAAAAGATAAATGGGTATGGTGGCTTTCGCCTACCAAGAAGATGAAAATAGTAGGATTGCAGAGTGAGGCTAGCCTGGGCAAAAAGATAAATGGGTATGGTGGCTTTCACCTACCAAGAAGATGAAAATAGTAGGATTGCAGAGTGAGGCTAGCCTGGGCAAAAAGGTTCTAAGGTCCTGTGAAAGAAGAAGACAGCTATGCAAGAGATGCAGATAGAAGGATATTGATCCAAAGCCTGCCCAGACAATAGGCCTGAGACAATCTCTGAAAAATAACTGGAAACAAAAAGAGTTGGAGGCTTCACTTGGGGCATAGTGTTTGCCGGGCAATCTTATGACCTTCAGTTCAATCCCCACTACTGACAGAATTTTTTTTAAGGGAGGGTGGGAGGAAATAGCATAGGAAATTGAAAATCTTTGAAAATAATCTCTGATAAGAATCTTGTATCTAGTATCTAGATGGGAAGAGTAGGGAGGGGAGAGGAAAATACTTCAGGGATCACCTTGTAAATAAGCAAATAACTATGATGTTGACAAAATGGGTTTTGAGGGAAGTAATTGGCTATGGTCTTGTTATAACTACTACGCTTTTCTATTTCTAATGAAACAACCAACTACTGTGAATTTAGTAAGTCAACGTTGTGTATACTCAAGTTTTACAACCTGTAAAAACTAAACTTCAGTTACTTTCTGGAGATATTTCAAAATGAAGAACTTATCTCCTTAAATATTAATTCCTACTTAATATAATTGTTGGTGAGTATATTTTATGGCAAATGGTTTCTTTAGTACTTCAGGATCATTTGGCTACAATTTAAGTAGTATAAATATTATCTAGATGTTTTATTATAACATGATGTTTTTATTTCTTCGAGGTAGTCCCATAGTTTTTCCAAATATTTTTTTTCTTTTAAATGATGCAAGAACAGCACAACATTACCTGTTTCAGGTCTCACTTTTTAATAAGAATCTCCCTGGGGATTTTAAGTGTCAGTAACAGGAGAGACCTTATAGGCTGCAGTTTTCTCCAGGAGACTCCAAAAAGGAGTCTCACAAAATGTTTCATTGAAAAGGAGCCCTGAGACGAACAGCCTTCCATAAACTGTATCTAGAAGGACTGTATATGTTAGCAGTGTACTATTTGGGAGTTTTGCAGGAAAGCAAAATGGTTGGGGAGGTGTCAGGATCTATGATTTCTCCAGGGACCTTCTGTAATGAAACCATCTAATTCTGGTAGTGAATCTTCACAATATTTCTCTGTCACTTTAGTAGGAAATTGCCATTTATCTCATTCTCTGATTTTCTTTCTAATGAATCCTTATTGCATAGGCTGTAAACAAAATGGCACTAAGCTTGGAGACGTTATTCTTCCACCCTGGGCGAAAGGAGATCCTCGAGAATTCATCAGAGTCCACCGTGAGGTAATGAGGTTGCCCTATATGTACTGCAGATTGGCTTTCATTTGGTCATGACCACACTACAGGAGGACCTGTAGTATATGTTACTAATAATGTTTTTCCGACATAGTTATTTTAGTTCCTTTTGATCACTAGAAACTTTGTTTTACTTTTTGAGTAAGTAATAAAAGACATCCTGTGACTCAGACTATGTTTTGGAATCTCAGGCTTTGGAATGTGACTACGTGAGCGCCCATCTGCATGAGTGGATTGACTTGATCTTTGGCTATAAGCAACAGGGCCCTGCTGCAGTAGAAGCTGTCAATGTATTCCATCACCTTTTTTATGAGGGTCAAGTGGATATCTACAACATAAATGATCCGCTGAAAGAGACAGCCACCATCGGGTTCATTAATAACTTTGGTCAGATCCCAAAACAGGTATGAATGTGCTTTTATTATCATTAGTGTGTTCTGCTTCCATTTTTAAGCTCTGCAATATTTCTGTAGATGGTAGACAACCATGTAGTAATTAAGTTTTAAACAAATTAAATAAAGCACCATCAGAATTACCCATTAGATTTCATAGATTGCTAGATTATTGCTTTCTCTTCACTTATACAGTCTGAATAATAAGATACTTTTGTTATTTAAGCAGAGTTTTTACCAACAGATTGTAGGGAATGTTTTCCTGGACCTGCTGAAATACCAGCAGTGGGGCTGGTAGGCCCCAGAGATGGGTTTTCTTTTGGATGCAGAGGGAAACTTGTGCTGACTGTAGGCGGCAAAATGACAAAGTAATATATACACTTAGAAAAGTTCATACTGGCGCCTCTCTCTCTCTCTTTCTCTCTCTCCCTCTCTCTCTCCCTCTCTCTCTCCCTCTCTCTCTCCCTCTCTCTCTCTCTCTCTCTCTCTAACACACACATACACACACACCACACTCTACAACAGGAGCAAGGTTGAGAGCAGAAGAGTACATAGGGAGCTATTGTAACAGGGCAGGGGACCAGTACTGGTGCTTTGGGTTAGATTAGCAACGTAGGCATGAAGAAAGCATCCACCAATTGCTGTGCACCATCTGGAGTCTGGGTAGGAAGACCAAGAGCTAAACCTGTCAGCACTTGGACACTGCAGACCTCGTGTCAGGGTCCATCCTCACTGTAGTAGGCACACAGAAGTGTGTGATGCACCAGGTGTGACTGCTACTCTCCCACCTATCCACCTACGCCAAGTCCCAGAGGCTCTACAGTTTGAGCCTCAGCTGTCTTCTGTGTTCTTGCTCTTCATGTCTCTCCTGGAGTACCTTTTTGTAGGTTAGCCAACTTTGAGATCACCTGCATTGACACACAGAACAATGGCAAGGCTTTGTACACGGCAAAACATGGTAGACAGTCGGACAGGTGCTATTGTGTGGTTCACAACACAATACACTCATCCTTCAACAAAGGAAACGTTTACTTTAAAAAAAATACCTATTGATAACTATTAGTAGAGAATTTTATCAAAATCTTTGTTTGGTTAATCATTTTGTTTCCTCAGAGTTATAAGAACATGAGCTATGTTTCATACCCCTTGAGAAACAAATATTCTGAACAAACAAATCAAGGCTCTTAACCAATGCAGTGTTTTTCTGCTACTTTGGAGTATAAGAGGTCAGCAGAACAAAAAATAGGGTGACAACATATTTGTAGGGCATTCTACAAATCCACCAAATCTTATAGATGGATATAATGATCCATCTTTCTTTATATACTGTGGCCTAGCATAGTACTTTATCTTTATCCTTAGGTGTTCATATAAAAATTCTTCATGAACACAGGTGTTAAAAAATAATTTTCAGTCAGCTGAGGTAAGTTCTCTGACAATCTTCCTACCCTCTTTGAGTTTCTTACCTAAAATGTTAAATGAGATAATATAGTGCCTCATATTTGTTGTAAAGCTTAAGTTAAAAAAATATAATGTTTGGCATATAAAGTAAATATTATCTCTCATTGTAAAGTGTGCTTCTTCCCTTGTACCAGTTATTTAAAAAGCCTCACCCCCCAAAGCGAGTGAGGAGTCGACTCAATGGAGACAATGTGGGCATGTCTGTCCCTCCAGGATCCACAAGTGACAAGATCTTTTTCCATCACTTAGATAACTTGAGGCCTTCTCTAACTCCTGTGAAAGGTATGAGAAATAAACTCAGCTCATGATTTGATAAGACTAATTAATAATCCTAGTTTAACAACTTTAAAAATTGCTTTGTAGCAATAGTGTAATTTGTGTTACAAATGCTATCTATGCGTTTTGTGCTCAGAATTACTAAATACTTGTTAGTATGTATAGTTTTCCTGGTTTTTTTGTTGATTTCAACCTGAAGAGGCCAACAAGTTTCTCCTTCTGTTACATTAGTCAAAACTATAAAGTACAAGAATTTTACCATAATCTCAACTTCACCTATAAAGAAATCCATCTTATCTATCTTCACTCTTCATTTTCAGTTACACGTATTCCACCTATCAAATATAGCAGTAAGGGGACCATATTTTTAAGATGACAACTAAAAGATCTCTTATCCAATGATAAAATGGGTAATCTTAGACCATTTTTTAAAGCAGAAAATTTTCCCTTTGAAAGAAAAAGAAAAATATTTGTTTAGTGTATGTGTCAGTCTTAGGGCTTGAACTCAGGGCCTGAACTTTTTTGCTTGTGCAATACCGCTCAAGCTACAGACCCACTTCTGGCTTTTTTGGTAGTTAATTGGAGATTTGACTAGTCTTGCGGACTTTCCTTCCTGGACTGGCTTCTAACCACAATCCTCAGATCTCAGCCTCCTGAGTAGGTTTATAGGTGTGAGCCACTGGCACCCAACTGAAAAACTTGTTTTATAAAGTCTTATGGTTGTTGTTTTACAAAGGTCAAGGATTGGAGCATCAAAGCCTGAGTCACACGATTGGCTCCATGCTACCACTTATTTGCCTCATTACATAGATGAGTCTATGCCTGCTTCAGTAACTGCCCAGTGAATGGTTTGGAAAACTAGTTGGTTGGCAAATTCTGTTAAGGAGAAAGGAATGTGTCTCCCAGGTAATGCTCTAGGCTGCCCTCAAGCAGTCTGAGGGCTGAAAACATGGATTGGTTGATGGCCTGTGTGTCCCTGTGACATTTTCAAGAGCATCTGAGATTACTTTGCAACCATAGAGATGCATTCTGGATTGCCTAGAGTGTCCAGAAGGAAGCCTGCATAACACCTATTCGGGCTGTTATCACACCTAGCAGGTCTTGTAGGAGCCTAAAATGGTCCAGGCTATACTTCTGAGGTTATTTCGTCTTAATTAGATACAAGAGTGCTAATTTGAGTGAATATCTGAGGTGACCTTACCACTTCCAAGGGGATCATAAAGTCACACTCCCTATCCTATCCTAATGGAATGATTCATTTCTTTATAGAACTCAAGGAGCCTGTGGGACAAATAGTATGTACAGATAAAGGCATTCTTGCGGTAGAACAGAACAAGGTTCTTATCCCACCAACATGGAACAAAACTTTCGCTTGGGGCTATGCAGACCTCAGCTGCAGACTGGGGAACTATGAGTCAGACAAGGTTTGTATTATTTCTTGCTTTCTTACTTGGTCTTATTCTTTTATGGTCTGGAAATTCAGGTTCACACCAGTGGGGAAACCCTAGTCCAAAGACTGGCCTGTTGCTCATCCAGTAGCCAGAAGAAAGGAAAGATTCCTTCCCTGTTATCAAAATAAGGGATCTAGTAGAAGGGTCAAGCTGCCTACAAAACAGGTCTCCTTTAGGAAGTTATATGATGGGGGCTGCCAATTCCCCTTCCATTCTCTGAATTCCTTTAAGAGATTCTAGCCAGCAAGCCAGGGGCTCACCATTCCTGCCAACCAAGATAGCCTCTTTGGGCAAGTTCTCATCTAGCCCACCTCTGTTTTAAAACTCTAAAGTAGCTAACAGAAAAGTTGCACCCTGATCCTGCAGGCTGCAGCTTTGAATCATGTAAGTATCTCTGAGCAGCAACAGGCAAGGATCTTGTATCAGTCTGTGTTTGTCCTCTAGGGGACCCTTTCCAAATGTAAGAAGGTTACTATGCTCGGTAACATAAATTGCAGTGTAACACCACACCGTTAAGTCCATGTGCTCCTTATTAACATGTTTTCTTTTCTCATTTTCACTGGCTTCAGCAAGCATACCTATTGCCAGATTATCCCCTGCATCTTAGAGGGCATCATACAACTTGAGCATCATTTTCACCAACTGGAGAAAATATAGACCCATTATAAACAAGTAGATATGGTTAGCTCCACTACAGTTAGGAAGCTTTGGGGATCATTCAGCTTCATTGACAATGTCACTGAACTGAACCCAGCCCTGAATGTGAGTGTGTTTGACTGAGAGTGGGCTTCCCCAGAAATCCTTTCTCTTTATGCAGCTCTGTGCTTTGCATTGTGGGAGTCTGAGTACTTGGCAGCATATTGGTTCACATCTGCTCTGTTTTGTAGGCAGTGACTGTTTATGAATGCTTGTCCGAATGGGGCCAGATTCTCTGTGCAATCTGCCCCAACCCCAAGCTGGTCATCACAGGTGGCACGAGCACCGTGGTCTGTGTGTGGGAGATGGGCACCTCAAAAGAAAAGGCAAAGACCCTCACACTCAAGCAGGTAAGAAGTATGCAGAAAGTGAGAAAGTGGGTACGGTCCATCTCAACTGCCTGCCCCAGACAAGGCGTCCTTAATTCTAAGATAGCCCAACAGACAGAACCAAAAATGTCCTTTTTCAATACAGGATCTTTATATGTATGTAGTACAGGCTGGCCTTAAACTCAGAATCCTCCAGTCTTAGCCTCCCAAAGGCTGGGATTAGAGGTATTCACCACCACACCAGGCCCTAAATAAGCCCTTAGTGCTTTGTTTGAAGAAAAGTAAATCAGAATATGCTGTTTATGAAAGTGACCGAAGCTGTTCCTTTTTTAAAATCTGAAGGAAGTTGTCTTTAGGTAATGTATTTTCATATATTCAACTGACATGATTACTGTTCCTTAAACATTATATATATTGAGAATTTTTTGCAAACCAAGTTATATTTGCTGTTGGGTCCTATTAATTTCCTTCCAGGCTGACCTCCATTAGATAGCCCACCTGGTCTTAGTTCATTGCTTCTCATCTCCTTAGGACATGCCATACTCACAAATACATTTAGTAGAACTTTGCAGATTCAGTTAATAGTTTTGACCACCCATTTTGTATCTGATTCTATTTTTACTTAAAGCAAGAATCCTTTTATAATTGAGCCATTCTATGATATTTGATTTGTGAATTTATTATAATGTGTTTTTGAAATGTTTTTGTTACATAAACTTGAAAAGTAGTGTCGTAATACAATCATTTATTAAGCACTGACTATGATCAATGCACTGTGCTAGGTGTTTTAAAAATATAAACTCCAGTGTTCATGATCCTTCAAGATGGTTTGTAGGCCATTTTATACCTGAAACACACACATAGATACACACACACACACACACACACACACACACACACACACACACACACACGTTAGAACAACAGACCACTCAAACTCAAATTTTTGTTAACACCTTGATTCAAATTCATTTCTGACTCCAAAGCTATTTTAAAGCTAACAATAGTATATTAAATATCCTTTGTACTTTAACCAGCCAACAACTTCATATACTTAGCTGGGTCCTGACACTAGCCATATAAAGAAATAGGAAGTCTCCCTATGAACAAGTACAAGGTTGTCAGTGGATTTTACCAATCCATACTGTCCTATCTAAAATACTTTCTATTTAAAAAGTGGTCTTTTGAGCTGATATGCTAGGCAAGCAGACTTGTTATGACCTGCTGTTAAGCCAGTTCATTAAGCCAATATATCCTCTAGGGAGATGGCCTGTTCCAAGTATTTGGAAACTCATACCGGTAATCTGGGAGTTTTTTTGCAAATACTTGTTTCACACATTGTCTTTTTCCATGAGTCCTTTTATTCTTCCTGTTGAAGCCAAGGAGAAAAATCATTGGTCCAGTTTGAAGGCATTCCCATCAGGCAGTGCTGTCCACACCTCCCCTGCAGTGGCAGGACTAGACTGCCCCTGCATCTTCTACTTCAGCCATGTGGT
The DNA here is from genome assembly GCF_024711535.1 of Dipodomys merriami. Lineage (NCBI taxonomy): Eukaryota > Metazoa > Chordata > Mammalia > Rodentia > Heteromyidae > Dipodomys > Dipodomys merriami. The sequence continues at coordinate 13,298,996 of NW_027206512.1, forward strand.
TCTCATCATCTATGTATTTTTTTTAATTTAATTTTATTTTATTTGTGAACATACTGTACAGAGGAGTTACAATTACATGGGCAGGATAATGCGTACATTTCTTACCAAGCATTGCAGCCTCCTCCTTTGGCACCAGACATCTATGTATTTTTTATTTCTAATTTTGATTAATATAATTATTACACAGCATGTACCTTTTTAAATGTTAGATCTTCAAAAAAAAACTGAACATGAGTTTCTGACATAAAAGAACAAATACAGATATAAGTTCTATATTTGGGGACCTATAATCAATATATCTCCATACAGAAACAGTATAAAGAAATCCAGGCTGGATTGTAGCTGCTGCCCTTCATTCCAGCCACATCCAGGAAGGGAAGAGCCTCAGGGAGCATCACGACTTCCTCCCCAGACCCCCATTCAAGGCCCCTACTTCCCTCAGCAAGCCTGTCATCTCCACACACACCCAGGAGCCACCAGAGTCACTTAGAGGACCTGTCCTTGTGGTAACCCCATTTGCTGCTGTTCTTGTTTGTAGGCCTTACTTGGCCACACTGATACTGTCAACTGCGCCACAGCTTCACTTGCCTACCACATCATCGTCAGTGGGTCTCAAGACCGAACCTGCATCATCTGGGACTTGAACAAGCTGTCATTTCTAACGCAGCTCCGAGGCCATCGAGCTCCAGTTTCTGCTCTTTGTATCAATGAACTAACGGTAAGTAGTTAGGCCGCCTGCTGATTGACATTTAGAAAAGAAATTTTTTCTGCCGAAACTAAGGCACTTATTTTATGAAATAAATGAGCAGAAATGAGAAAAACTATTGAACTGTTTTAAAAACGGAATCCAAAGTTGTTAGGATAGTATCTTTTTCAAAAATATGTTTTTTGATCAAATGAATGAGAATAAGGTAGCAGAGTTACATTGCAGGAGCCTGCTGAGCCCATAAAATAAAGGAGAATAAGGTAAGCTTCCGGGCCTAGGACTTATCCATACAGACTATACCCACCAGATGGGGTGGTTTCCATTGCAAAGATGGAGTACTCAGCTGGGAAAGCACAAGGGTACTTTTACAAAGACGGACGCCTTTGTGTCCACACCAGTAGATAGACAGTGCTCCATCGTCAGCTCAGCCCTGGATACACCAGGGGCCAGACTCACCACTTCCTAGCATTCACCCATACCCATTCCCATAACCCCTTTCTCTACACTGGGCCATCCTGCGTGGCAGCAGTTCTTTCTAGCCATGTCATCGCCATAAATAGCTTCTGTTTTCAAAGGACTACTATAGATCTGATCTAGTCCAATATCTTAAAGTCACTTACAGAAAAAAGTAATTTAGTTCTAGTGAATGGCACTGAGAATATAATTGGTAGGAACAGGAACACTCAGAGTGGGGGACATGTGAGGGCAAAAGTTATTTGGTTTGAGATGTATTTCCAAAAGGTATAATTGCTTTCAGAACATTATAGATTGATCATGCTAATGTTTGCACCTAAAATGACTCATAAAAAATTGTGGGTACAAGCCTGGTGCCGGTAACCTGTAATCCTACCGGCTTAGGAGGATGAAAGCACCAGTCCAGAAAACCACGAGGACACACAGTCACGTACAGTGGAAATGGTTTATTGTCAGCAGGGGCTGATAGACTAGCTCTCTTGGGATAGTGAGTCCTTGAGAAGGAGGTTTAGTTATATAGTGCCAGGGATGCTAAAGGCAGGCAGTACTCCACAGCTGGACAGACCTGGATGGACAGCATTTCACTGATACAGCTGGAGGCTAGAGATACCTGTAGATACCTGTAGTTTGGGACTGGGCTGGGGGCTAACAAGTGTGGCCAGGTCTGGTCACCTGATTTCAGGGAAAGGGCAAAGGACCAAAGACAGAAGCAGCCAAACCAAAATGGGGGAGGACACACTAACAGAGGATGAGATCTGAGGATTATAGTTCGAAGCTGGCTTCAAGCCAGCTTGAAAAGGAAAGTCTGTGAGACTCTTTTCTCCAGTTAATCACCAGAGAGCTAGACGTGAAGAAGCTATGGCTTAAATAGTGGAGCACTAGCCATGAGCAAAAACAGCACAAGGACAGTTCCCAGGCCCTAAGTTCAAGCCCCTGGACTGGAACAACAAAAAAAAAAGTGTATCAATACAGCAAAACTGCTGTGGCCCAGCAGTGTGACTAAGTTAGATGCTTCATTTTTCTTATAGTACTTTGGGGGTTGCTCTTAAGTCATGAGAATTTTATTTAATCTAATACTTAACAACTGATCGTCAGCAAGTTGCTTATGCCTTTTACACCCACCGAATTGCAGCAGTACCTGCACATATTCAGAAGTACTAGGTTTTATTTTGTAATGTCTTGGTAACTCATGAAAAGTTTCTCAGTGTCACCCAGTATCTGGCCAGCTTTACTTCCCTTTACCCTTAGTTGGGCCAGAGCTCCCTTTGACCTACCCTGCATGTCTTATGAAAATCCCATATAACCCAGGGATTTGCTGTAATGTACTGTAACTGTGGCCCCCCTGAAGTAACTAAAGGAGGACTTCCTTTCCTGGTGTTGAGCACAGTGACTACCTCAGTCTTCTGCAGGAGTGCGGACCTCTAGTTAAAGCCGGTACTGTCAACCTGAGATGATTCAGTGATCAATTCTGAGGTGGAAACAAAAACACTTTAGTAAGTGTTATTTGTTAGGGTGTTGATTTAGTTCTGCCATGTTGGTAGAAAAGTGGAGAACCAGGAACCGCAGCCAGATCAGGACAGAAGGTGCCATAGCGTCTTCCTGTCACTGCGCTCCTGCCTCCCCTTTTCCCTCTTCCTCATAGTGGTGCTGCTGTTCAGTGTCTAGTACTCCCTGCATTTGATGACCATCTTCACTTGTTCTCCTGTAACCTGTCACCCAGAATGGCATTTCTAAATCCAGAGTCAGCTGCTTTCAGGATGAAAGATGCAACATAGCATGGCTTGTAAGCTTTGGGGCTTCAGAGAACAGACTCCAGACGTTAACTGATTTCAGCAAGTTGTTTCTGACTTTTGCCCACCAAAGGTGACTTCAAAAGGTCCTGCCACCTTAGAGAGTCTAAGGATTTACTAGAAGTGACTCAGATATTAGCTTTCTTTCTTTTCCCCTCCCCCCCTCATCCATGATTATAGCAAGATAATAGGGTAGATGTTACCGAGTTACATAGATTGCATCTTTTTATTTATTGAAGAGAAATAATGCATTTGAATTGAAAATTTTCTCTTCTGGTTTGTGGTCTTTGTGATTGGACTCTTTATGTAATCCTATCCCTAAATGAAAAGTGTGAATAGATTATTTTTAAGTCCAGAGACTGAGAGGTTATGTGAAGAGGTAGACCAAGGCTTTGGTCTGCTTCTGAAACAGGCCTACAACGTAAAGGAAATGAAGAGCTTTTCCTTCTCTTCTCAGGGGGACATTGTGTCCTGTGCTGGCACATATATCCATGTTTGGAGCATTAATGGGAATCCTATTGTGAGTGTCAACACATTCACAGGTGGGAGCCAGCATATTGTCTGCTGTTGTGTGTCAGAAATGAATGAATGGGACACACAGAACGTCATAGTGACAGGACACTCGGATGGAGTGGTTCGGGTAAGTGAACTTGGAGAAAGACTTATTAGAATATTGGCTTGAAACTTAACAATACTGTCTGTAGTTTAAGGACATCTGAAGAGGGTAGATTATTTTTTAGCAAAGTATGCTCCAGTTCACACAAGCTTTAGCCACCATATTATCAGACATGGACAACACCAGACACTCAGCCTCTTCCTCTTAAATAGTTCTGTTGGTGGTCCTAAGTACTTGACAGCTTGCCACACCTGGTCATTTAAATATGATTCACACCATTCTGGTACTGTGTGAACTGCATAAGCATTGGGTTTTACACTATCACGTGGATTCACATGAAAACGTAGTAAAAGCAAGGAGACCCTCTTCCCTCAGAGAATCAGAGAGCCAGAAAATCTGTCCAGAGGCATCGGTCCATTCCTGACCGGGTCTTACATGATTTCACCTTGATGTCTGAATGTAGTTTTTTGTTTTGTTTTGTTTTTGTTTTTAGTCAGTAGTGGGGCCTGAACTCTGGGCCTGGGCACTGTCCTTCAGCTCTTCAGCTCAAGGCTAGCATTCTACCACTTAAGCCACAGCACCACTTCCTGCTTTTTCTGCTTATGTGGTGCTGAGGAATGGAACCCAGAGCCTCATGCGTGCAAGGCAAGCACTCTACCACTGAGCCACCTTCCCAGCCCTGAATGTATTTTATCTTCTGTTGGGCCTCTACAGAAAAGAGATTCAACAGACTATTTACTTTTGTTCAAATATTTTTTTTTCCTCCTCACTTTTTTACCTTTATGTCTCTTTTCTTTTTTTTTTTTTTTTGGTCCAGTCGTGGGGCTTGAACTCTGGGCCTGAGCACTGTCCCTCAGCTCTTCAGCTCAAGGCTAGCACTCTACCACTTGAGCCACAGCGCCACTTCTGGCTTTTTTTTTTCTGCTTATGTGGTGCTGAGGAATCGAACCCAGAGCCTCATGCATGCAAGGCAGGCGCTCTACCACTGAGCCACCTTCCCAGCCCCTATGTCTCTTTTCTTTAATTGTGCTCTTTATCAGAGAGCAACTCCTTAGTCACAGTCCCATGCTTACCAACAGTGACACTGTTAGCTCACTCCCATGCCCATACCCCATGCAAGCACATACTCTCCCCCTCAGACTGCTTAATCCCATACTGTGCTACACACACACACACACACTCTCTCTCTCTCTCTCTCTCTCTCTCTCTCTCTCTCTCTCTCTCTCTCTCTCTCTCTCTCTCTCTCTCTCTCTCTGCTTTCTCAAGCATGTGTCATGGCTTTATCACTGTCTAGGACATGTTGTAGAAAAGCTACCCAAGAAAGGTTTTATAGAAAGCAGATAGTAACTTGTGCAGTTAAACCAGAGTCCTTTCTTTCTACCCTGAAACAGCCTAGATTATCACATACAGGGAAATATGCATAGAAATGAGCTGTTTTACCCAGAGCTCATCTTCATCCAGTCATGTGTAACATTGTTTCTTTAATCTGCATTTTAATTGGTTTTTATTTTCATGCTTATGTAAATGCAGTTTTGGAGAATGGAATTTCTGCAAGTTCCTGAAACACCAGCTCCTGAGCCTGTTGAAGTTCTAGAAATGCAGGAAAACTGTCCAGAAGCACAAATAGGTATTTTATACATGCTTTAAAAAAGGGGGGGGGCACTTATACTCGATTGCTTTCTTATTTTTCTTTCTTTTTTATGATTCTGGATAAACTTACACCAGGTACCATAAACAGGGAACTTGAAGCTGAACATTGTTCCCAAAAGCGTGAGCCCTGCCTGTGGTGTAGTTCCTTCTCCAGTTCACTGGGCACTTCCGTGCAGCCTCCTGTGGACTGCCACATTCCATACTAAACATAGACCTACCTTCTCAGAGTACCAAAGGCTTGGGCCTTCACTTCTGAAAATCAAGCAGTCAGTAGCTAAGTCAGTTCCGCATCTGTTCTACACAGCCCCTGTGTTTAAGCCATTCACAAAGGCAGGCCAGAGTTCACCTTCAGAGGTCTGAAGACGTTTTCCAATGAAATAAAGAGCTCGATGATCTCTTTACAAAATGATTGGCAATGGTGCCATAAAATGGGCTTTGTGTTGCTAATCTCCAAAGAAGGTGGCCTTGTAAATGTTCAGCAGTTAAACAAGGGACTGGTCCCACAGAGGCCCAGGGCTTTGACTAATCTCTCTGATTCACTTTTATACACTGAGAATTTAGTGTGACTTTGCTATGAGGGCATTCTTAATGGAAAAGGCTTATAATTAGAAAGGTACAAACCACTTTTCTCTAAGGTAAAAGTATTTACTTTCTGTACTGAAAAAAGATCAAGACTCATTGTACATAAACTGATTTTTTTGAATGGTAACCCCCTTGTATAACTACTTAAAGATAATAAAAATAGAATTTTTAAAAATCCTGTAGCACATTTTAATACTGGTATTATGCTAACACATGTACATTTCTACATAGTCAAAAAAGTCCCATGTAAAAGGTCATCTAGGTGTTCAGAGACATAGAAACCTAAAATCTCACTTTGATTCAGTAGGTGTTTGAGGGCTATCCGCTACATGTCAGGCATTGGAATAAGGGGTCTAGCAAGAAGTAGACGACTTTCACTCCCCTTAGCAAAGCCTGTAGGTGAGTAACAGAGGACGATGATAAGTTAGCGATGTGGAGGAAAGGTCAAGTCCAGGTGAGAGACACTGGATACTGTCCTCATCCTTCTGTGTCCATAGTGTGCTGAGAGTTTGGCAAAAGTGGCATAGAGGCTGAGGATGTGACACAAGGGTAAAGGGCTTGACTAGCAAGTGGGAAGGCTTAAGTTCAACTCCAATATTGCCCCCCCCCAAAAAAAAGGGCGGGGGGAGGGGCGCAGGGAGAAGGGCAGAAGGAAAGAAGGGAGGGAGAGAGAGCGAGAGAAAATCAATTGTCTCTGGACAATGTAGTACTGTGGGACTTGACCTCTAATAGGGTGAAGAGGGAGATAAGTAGGGATTTACTGAAAAGCAAGTCTTCTTTGTACACCTTAATGTTCACTATAAGCCATCAGGGTGAAAACTATTCAGATCAATCAGTCTGTTAACCTCCTGATGAGTACATGGGAGGAAAGAACATTTGTCCTGCTGAAAATGTAGGCATGTGTAGTGAGTTTGTACTTACATACTGGCTGTTGCTTTCTCCTTTAACAGTTATGCATACTTATCTTTCATAGATTTTTTCCCACTCTTGGAATTTACTTCAGGAAAGGGGGGATTGATGTGAGAAAATGGGAAGAGACAATGGGAAGAGGAAGAAAATAGAATTTTTGTGGGTGTGGGTATGGTGTGTATGTGTGTGTGTCAGTCAGTCCTGGGGCTTGAATTCTGGGCCTGGGCGCTGTCCCTGAGCTCTTCAGCTCAAGGCGAGCACTTTACCACTTGAGCCACAGGCCACTTCTGGTTTGCAGGTGGTTAATTGAAATAAGAATCTCACAGACTTTCCCGCCTGGGCTGGCTTCAAACTGCAATCTTCAGATCTACGATTACAGGCGTGAGCATCCAACACCCAGCTGAAAATAGAATCTTAAAGCTTCCACTAGAAATTCATTTTTGTAGTCATTTTCTCTCAAGCTTCTCTCTACTGCCTTGTAAAAACAATGACCAGATAATAATAAAGCATGAATTTTAAGTACCTGAGAGGTAGGTAACTGAGAGGAGTACAGGAGAGGAAGGAATTGGATAAGACATTTAAAGCAGTTGTTGAAAGAAAGATAACATCAGAAAACCACAGACATTGGGGAGACAAGTGTATGTAGAGCCCATGCCACAGGCCAAGCCAGCTGTGAGGAGGAACAGAGCTCTGGGGAGGGTGTGTGGGAATTGTACTATGCGCCATGAACATGCTAGGCAAGCTACTCCTTGAGCCACACCTCCAGTCCCCTTGTTTATATTTTGTTTTTGAGACTGCATCTTGTGAACTTTACCTATGCTAACCTTGAACTCACAGTGCTCCTGTTCCTGACTCCCAATTAGCTGGGATTGCGGACTTGGTGTGTCCTACCAGTCTCAGAAATTCTTTGCCCTCTATAATTTTGCTAAAATTCCTAGCTTCCCCACCCGTTTTGTTGCACTTCGGTTAGAGCATTATATCTACTAGAGTCTCGCCATGCCATAGAACAGAAAGGCACAGCAGATAAGGCTGAAGTCTGTGATGTGTCTGTTTTCTAATTCTCCCAATGCGTTCCCCAGGGCAGGAAGCTCAAGACGAAGACAGCAGTGATTCAGAAGCAGAGGAGCAGAGTATCAGCCAGGATCCTAAGGACACGCCCAGCCAGCCCAGCAGCACCGGCCACAGGCCCAGGGCAGCCTCATGCCGAGCTACGGCCACCTGGTGTACTGACAGTGGCTCCGATGACTCCAGACGCTGGTCTGACCAGCTCAGTCTAGATGAAAAAGACGGCTTCATATTTGTGAACTATTCAGAAGGCCAGACCAGAGCCCATCTGCAGGGGCCCCTGAGTCACCCCCACCCCAGTTCCATAGAAGTGCGCAATTACAGCAGATTGAAACCTGGTAACTTGAAATTTACTATCATTCCCCACTGCCTATAGTAGTGTTCGGGGTAGGACTGGGGCACTGGGCTCTGGTTCACCCTAGGCTCCATCCCAGGATGTGTTGTACATCTTGGCCACCCACCAAGAAAAAGGCCACTTACCATTCCTCTCAATAAAGTTGGTTGAATGTCAGTTCTACAAAGGTATTTGCCAATGCTGACCTTTTATTATATTATTATTATTACTATTATTATTATTATTATAAGAAGAAGAAGAAGAAATATCTCAGACCAAAAAACATATTCATTTGCAAATTATAATAATGGAAAAACTTTTGCAAGTATTAATTACAAATAAATACAAGTGGAGTTGGAGGCATGGTTCAGGTGGTAGAGTGCCAGCAAGTGTCAGATACCAAGTTTGAGTCCTGTTTTCTGACAAATAAAAAAAAGAAATAACCAAAAATACAAGTGTATTGGCAGGCAACTTTCCTGTAATTGGGTTAGAGACAGGTCTCCAGAATCTTCCTGCCTTGGAGATTTCCCGCCTCCTCAGTTCCTGACTGGGACATGGTTACTCTTAAGCTAGAATGCTGTTCCTTTATCCCAGCAGCAACAGCTTGGGCTGTCTGCAGACACTCCCTGGCTCTCAGGCCAGCGTCTGATGCATCACGTCCATATCTCAGTTTAGTTCATCTTATCTTTTACTTCTCTACCCCAGGGTACCGGTGGGAGCGGCAGCTAGTATTCAGGAGCAAGCTAACCATGCACACGGCCTTTGATCGAAAGGACAACGCACACCCAGCTGAAGTCACAGCACTGGGCATCTCCAAGTAAGTGCCAGGCCGGCCACTTCCCATCCCCTGTTCCCTCTCAGTCATTATTTGTATAGCCAGGCACTGCCTATCAGCAGTCCTTGAGTAAAGCAAATGTCACATCTGTTCATCTCTGTAGTTTTCCTATCAATAGAAGAAACCTGCCAACACACACACACACACACACACACACACACACACACACACACACACACACACACACACACACACACACACACACAGCTTTCACATAGAACAAGGCAATGATACGCACACGACATTATGTTGAAAATGAACCTTACAACTTGGGGTGGGGGGAGGAGTGTTGGGGGAAGGGAAAGTAGGAGAAAACGAGGGAAAAAGTAACACTGTTCAATAAGAAATGAACTCATTACCTGACTTACGTAACTGGACCTGCTCTGTACATCACCTTTACATAAAAATAAAGAAAGAAATAGAGAGGGGTAAATTGGGGCTCCGTCTGATTTCTTTTTAATAAACTTCCCTGAGGAAACCACGGGGTCTCCCAAGAGGTCTCCGCGACCCTCACAACCCAACCCTAGCCCTCCCTGACCACTAGATCACGGCTTCTCATGTCTCCCGCAGAGATCACAGTAGGATCCTTATTGGTGACAGCCGAGGCCGAGTGTTCAGCTGGTCTGTGAGTGACCAGCCAGGCCGATCAGCTGCTGACCACTGGGTGAAGGATGAAGGCGGAGACAGCTGCTCCGGCTGCTCAGTGAGGTTTTCCCTCACTGAAAGACGACACCATTGCAGGAACTGTGGACAGCTCTTCTGCCAGAAGTAAGATGGGATGCTTTTGAGATCACACTGAGACTGTTACATAGGCCTGGCACACATTCTACTTGGCTCTGGTGACTCCAGTATAGTACGCTGGGTTGAGAGTTACCAGGCTGTTCTTTCTCCTTGTTCTTGTCTGATACTAGTTATGAAATACTTCTATCATGAAAAGCACAGAAAGAATCATCACAAACATCTATCCTTCATGATGCAGAGTGCTAATACCTCATCAGCTATGCATTAGAGGAGCTGCTGATACGTGTACATAAACCCTACACAAAGCCTTCAGGTTCTCTCCCTGCTGTCACCAGTCACACCCCCTGGCCTGTTGTGTTTAGACTTGATAAGCATGCCTTACTTCTATAATCATAGTATTGTTTCAGTTTTACAGTTATACATCGTTCACTTTCTGTATCTCTCTGTTCCTTTTTTTAACTCAGTTTAAAAAAATCCATTCCTACAACTATTCATTTAACTGTCAGTTATTTCATTTTATGACTATGAGAATTTATTTCCCTTTTAATTTCCTCCTAAGGGTTTTGAGTTACAGTTTCCACTTTATAAATAGTATGAGTAATGCTACAATATACTTATTTATGAATACCCTGCTACAGGCTGAATTGCTTTTATAAGAAATGGAATGAATAGAGGATACAAAGTTTACCTCCTAAGTATTGTTAAGTGGGTCTCCAAACCAGTAGCACTAGTTTCTGCCGCCTCTTAATAGGATCTGAGGCTTCCCAAAGTCTTACTCATGTGTGATGGGGGGCATTTCCCTCTGCTAATCTGATCACTTGTTGCTTTAAGGTGTAGAGTTGGTGAAGTGAGATTGAGATTAGGCACCTCCTTTGTGCCTCTTTGCACCTGGAGTAAATGTGCCCATTTTCATTTTAGGCACGCCTGCACTTCCCTCCCACCCCCCCCATCTCCTCTCCTTTTTGCCTTGATTTCCTTTTTTTTTTTTCTTCTATACTGTGGGCTCTATACTCATTTTATACATCATGCACTTATTTTCTGTGAGCCCAGAGTTTGGTTGCTCTTGAATGTGTTTTATTGTTCAAAGCTTCCGCTATTGCATTTATTCTCTGATTATTGTTAACATTTCCCTGCCCTAAGATCCTAAGTACAATCTTATTTTCTTGAAAAGTTGGACATTTTACATTTAAATCATAAATCCATTTAGAATGTATCTTGGGGTTTCTTGGCTGCTGCCACCTGATTTGGAGGTTACCTCTCTTCCTTGTGGGGATCTCCATTTGCTGCAGTCTCTGCCCCTGCTGCCAGAGTTACCAGTCTGTACTTTTCTCCTTGTTCTTGTCTGATACTAGTTATGAAATATTTCTGTCATGAAAATCTCAGAACTAGTCATCACAAACACCTCTCTTATGATGCATTAGACGAGGTGCTGATATGTGTACATAAACCCTACACAAAGCCTTAAGTTCTCTCTCCGATGTCACCAATCATATTGCTGGCCTGTTGTATTTATACTTGATGAGCATGCCTTACCTCTGTTATCAGATCTGGTACAGATCTGGTCACTGGTGTTCTTAGTGCCTTATTCCAGATATGCTTTCATGGAAAACACATTACCTCCAAACTATATAATCGTGGTTTAGTTTGGTTCTTTGGTACCAGTCCTAGGGCTTGAGCTCACAGCATGGGTGCTGCCCCTTAACTTGTTTTGTTCAAGGCTAGAACTCTACCACTTGAGCTACAGCTCCACTTCCAGATTTTTTAAAAAAAATTTTGGTAGTTTAGTAGAAATAAGAGTTTCACAAACTTTCCTGACTGGGCTGGCTTTGAACTGTGATTCTCAGATCTCAGCCTCCTGAGTAGCTAGGATTACAGGCCAGGACTACTCATTCACCTACTTGTATAATCGTTTTTTTTGAGGCAGATTTTGTAGGCATTCCAGAGATGTAAAGATGATTCCACATAGGCTAATCAGTCAGTATTATGTATCATATGAGTAGAAAGAAGGATAAAAATCACATGAGCATTCAAAGAGATGTAGAAAAAAATCTTACGATAAAACTCAAATTCTCTTCATGATAAAAGTTCTGACTAATAAATAATTCAGTGAAATAGCAAGATATAAAAATATATAAGATACCCATGAATAAATACACAATAAAGACCTATGAATAAATTTAAGGAAGTGAAGATAGCTACAAGGAACACTGCAAAACACTGAAGAAAAAGATTGAAGACACTAAAAAGTTGGAAGAGCTACATTCCTATATTTGTCCGGGGCTAGGAAGGTGGCTCAGTGGTAAAGCGCTTGCCTTGCATGCCTGAGGCCCTGGGTTCGATTGCTCAGCACCACATAAGCAAAAAGAAATATCCGGAAGTGGCACTGTGGCTCAAGTGGTAGAGTGCTAGCCTTAAGCTGAAGAGCTGAGGGATAGCGCCCAGGCCCAGAGTTCAGACCCCGCGACCGGGCCAAAAAAAAAAAAAATGTTCATGCTACCCAATGCAATCTACTGATTGATTAGACTCCCTCATCAAAATACCAATAGTATTCTTCATAGAACTATAGAAAACAACCCTAAATTCATATAGAGCATGAAAGAATTCCACTAGTCAAAGTAATCTTGAACAATCCGAGCAAAACTATAGAGGCATCACATACCTGACTTAAAGACATTCTGCACAGCTAGAGTAATCTCAGCAGCATGGTACTGACACAAAAACGGACACGTAGACCAGTGGAACAGAATAGTGAATGTAAATGTAAACCTATACCACATCAACAGCCAACTGATTGTCAGCATTGAAGATTTCTCATCTTCCTCAACAGTGGTGCTGAGGAAACTAGTATCCACATTCAAAAATTAGCTGGGGCGCCAGTGGCTCACGCCTGTAGTCCTAGCTATTTGGGAGACCGAGAGCTGAGGATCGCAGATCAGAGCCCAGCCAGGCAGGAAAGTCTATAAGATAACCCCAAGAAAACCAGAAGTGGCACTGTGTCTCAAGTGGTAGAGCACTCACCTTGAGCTAAAGGGCTCAGGGACAGCTCCCAGGCCCAGAGTTCAAGCCCCATGACTGACAAAGAAAAAAAAATTAAAAATAAACCCTTCATCTTATTCTGCAGAAATCAACTCAAAATGGATCAGGTACCTTAATGTAAGACATCAAGTTTAAATTATATGAAGAACTATAGAGGAAACACTTCAGAATATAAGTGTGGGCAGTTTTCTGGATAGGACTACAAAAACACAGGAAAAAAGGCAAGAGTTCATTAATGGGACCACATCAAACTACAGTCCACACAATGAAAAAACAATCCAGAGAATGGGAGACAGTATTTCCCAACTATTCATCAGACAGGTTTAATATACAGAATGTATAAGGAATTGAAAAAACTTACAAAAAAAAGTCCCAGGTAATCCAATTTTAAAATGAGCAAGTGATGTAAATAGATATTTCACAAATAGCCAACAAATATATGAAATAATGCTCCCTATTCTTAGCCATCAAGGAAATGCAAACCCAAACTACAATGATATACCTTCCTCCAGTCAGAGTGACTATTATCAAAAGCATAATATCAAGTACTGACGAGAATGTGAGAAAAAAAAAATGCATACACAGTTGGTGGGGATGTAATTTAGTACCACCACTTTGGAGAATAAAGTTTCTCAAAAACCTGAAACTAGAATTACCTTAGGATCCAGCTGTCCCACTCATGAGTGGAAAAGGAATCGAGGCCAGCACACAAAAGAGTTGCCTGCCCACCGGTCTACTGCAACACAGCTCACAATAGTCAAGACATAGAATCAACGTATGTGGGGCTGGGAATGTAGCTTAGTGGTAAAAGTGCTTGCCTAGCATGCATGAAGCCCTGGGTTTGATTCCTCAGTACCACATAAACAGAAAAGGCTGGAAGTGGCACTGTGGCTAACCTTCAGCAAAAGAAGCTCAGGGACCGTGCCCAGGCCCTGAGTTCAAGTCCCAGAACTGACAAAAGAAAAAAAAAAAGAATATGTGCATCAGTGGATGAGTAGATAAAGAAAATACAGCATGTGTATTCAATGGAATAGTTTTCCCACCGTCATGAATGAGGTCCTGTTATCTGGAAAACAGATGGAACTGGAGGGCATCATGTTTGATGAAACAAGCCTGACAAGGACAGAGACCCATGCTCTCTGTCAATGTAGAAAACTAAGAGAAAATAAAAACAGAGGTGAAAGTAGAATAGTGATTCTTAGGGACTAGAAAGGTGTTGGATGTGGGGGAGGGTAGAAGGTGGATGGATAGGATTGCACACACCATAGCCAAGGATAGAAACAGCTCTGTGAATCCCGTTAAAACCCACCATTTGTATGTGCTCACAAAAAATATACTAGAAAGAAAATGGGCAGTGACAAATTCCCAGACCAAAGTCTAAATAAATCAAGTGGACTATGAAATAAAATGCTCAGTCCTGTTATCTCCAAGGGAAAAATAAAAATGTTAAGCTCCAAGATGTTGTGCCTGCGTAATGTACACACTGAGAACCTGGGTAAGGTGGTCTCATAGCCAACTGTTCCTTTGCTTGTGATCAAACTGAAAGGCCTTTGACGTTCTTTTTGGCATGGAACTAAAGGCTTTCCCCTTGACTTTTGAATTATCGTTTGTGGTCCCTTGTGATCACTCATGGAGAGGACCAATAAGTAATTGATGGTTTTCCTTTCCTCTAGGTGTAGTCGATTTCAGTCAGAAATCAAACGCCTGAAGATCTCATCCCCAGTGCGTGTTTGTCAGAACTGTTACTACAACTTACAGCACGAGAGGAGTTCGGAAGATGGTCCACGGAATTGTTGAAGGCTGAACAAGCTGACCAGACACCATGATCTGTTGTAGACCTTCTCCCATTCCTGTCACAGCTCGGAAGGCATTGAAGCAGTCTCCGTTTACATCTCCTCATACTGTGTGTGTGTGTGTGACATGCGGAGTCCAAAGGGATCATTGCCTCCCAGGAGTAGAGTGCAGCCAACAGCTGAGAAGAGGCCACGCCCGTTTGCAGACCTTCAATATCCGATTCTCCCTGGTAACAGTAGCTTCTCAGAGAAAGAAATCCTCACTCCTTAACTGTCTTTTCCTGCATCTCATTTTTATAGAGCTACTCATCCTTATTTGGGAAAACCAACAGCAACAACAACAACAAAAAGGCTTTTAGAAAATGGTTGTATATCCAACTTCTTTGCAAGTGACTGTATATTGTAAATAGATATAAAGGCCTTTTTTTCTAAATAAGGACCTGACTGCCTGTCACATGAGACTTCAAACTAAACCACTAACTCAATGAGCTACTTATGGTTTGTCTAACATCTCTCACTTACCAATTAATTAATTATAAATATGTTTTTTAAATCCTCAGAGACATTACCTGTGGTCTTTTTCTTTTTTTCTTTTCAAATCTTGCCTGTGTGCCTGATACCATTTCTTTCCAAGTTGCCCACAGCATCTCCACTTAAACTAGGCTAGTAACCAAAATAACGTGGACCTTCTTTAGGAACCAATGTGGCAGAAAAAAAGGCCCAGCCATAAGATAGCCCAGAGATTCTGGGAGTCTTGTGCCTGGCTGCATGCCACGTCAGTGTTGTTCTGAACATAACGGCCCCATTTAAACTCATCTGCAGACTGCTGTGGTCAGAATGCCTTCTTAGCATTGTGTAAGGGGGCCAGTGACCTATGTAGTTCCGGGTACAGCCCTGCCTCAAATAATGGGAATATATTTGCATGTAACCCCAAATTAGCTTCTCTTGCATAGAATATAATAAGTATGTGTCTTTGGTGACACAAGAGTTCTACTATAGCATATTTTCAAAAAAGGATTAAAAAAAAAAGTGTACAGAAGTCACATTTAAACCTTGTTGTAAAACTGGATCATGTCAGAACTGCTTAAAATTAACCTTTACCGATTAATGTCATCTACCTGAAAACACTGAGATTTATACTGTATTGATGTCTATTTTTTTGTTTTTGCTATGAATATAATTACAGTATTTTAATATTTAGTTATTTAATTTGTTCTAGTTGGATACAGACATACAAATCCAGTGGGGGGGGTTAAAGCTGGTGGGGGCTAAGAGAGAAGTTTAGTTTACAGTTTAAAAAAAAAAGCTTTGGTGGTGGGATTTTTTTAAAAAATGTGTGTTATGTACATAAATATAAATATATATATATATGAAATCAAAACAATTAATCTAGATTTTAACATTTTCAGATACTTGGTGATAATAGTATGAACAATTCTAAAAGCCCTGTGATTTGAACAACATAGGATCATTAATGGCCCAGGAAAGGAAGGACAGGCCTTCACACCGTTGTGGAGATATAGGTATCATGCACAGGACAGTGGCTTTGGCTCTCCCAACTCTTCATCTTTAGGCCCTGTGACAGGCACAGTAATGCACTGAAATGCGCATATATGCAGGCATTTGGTATAATAGTGATCTTATACCTTCTGGGCTGAAATAAGGGTAAGAACAGAATGTTCTTCCTGATAACTAGGTCTCCAAGAGAAAATCTAAAGGCTGCTCTAGTGCCTTATGCTTACTAAATTTCAATCTTTATTTACCAAGGTTTGAGCCTACAGTCTGTTATGATTACATATCAAAATTGATTCCAACACTTCCATTTCTAAAAGTTGAAATATACTTGTGAATAAAAGGATTCTTGGCATTAATACTTTCACTTGAAAAAGCAAAGTTGTGTTCTGTTTTCCTTTCTGTATCTCACTCCTTACCCTCTCCTCCTCACCGTCTTACTTCACTTCTAAAAACGATGCTGACATCCACCAGTTGTAGGACCCACGCGCTCACCTAGTAGGCGCTCGCCCCATCTGCCCTTCATATGCTTGCAGCACTATTATTCTAACACTTTTGAAAAGCAACATCCTCTTTTTATCCAGGAACCATGTTTACCCCATACCCAATGGCAGAGGTATTCTTTAAAGACTTGAAAATAGGAGTGTGTGTGTGTGTGTGTGTGTGTGTCTGTGTGTGTGTGTGTCTGTGTGTGTGTGTGTGTGTGTGTGTGTGTGTGTGTGTGTGTGTGGAGTCATTCAAAGGTTATTCCTGTATGTAATCTGCAGTTTCATGGGATGAACACTTTTCAAATTTCCAATACAACTTGCATAACTAGGTGGATACCAAAACCCTTATGCTAGGATTTCCTCTGGCAGCTGGTGCTGTGGGCAACTGTTTTGTTCAATCAGGTTTCCTTTCCTTTTGTGTCTAATGCAGAAATAACAGAATCACTCACACAGAAGTACACTCACATCAGTTCATTGTTTCTGTATTCCATGTAGATTTGTTTACCAACTTATATTCTCAACACGTGCATCCACCTTTGTGTAGTCCGTATTCTTTGAGTGTTCATCACAGAGCTCCTGCCCCATCTTTGTCGTCCATCTGTCCATCCTTCCACCCATCCATCCTTCCATGTCTTCATCTATGGACTCTTAGCATTTGTGCGTAGTGTGCAAGTGTAACTAATGTTATGCTTTTGAAAAGAAGAATAGCTGCCCGTAGCAGCCATCCATCTGGATAATAGCAAAACACTCCAGATAAGTTATTTTGCACTTTCTTATGTATAAAGTTGGTAGAAACTTATTTTTGCTTTGTATCATTTAAATACATTTTGTTTTGGTAAATGAACTGTGTATAAAATATTTATGCTGTTAAAACTGTTTTTAGAAAGTATTTTTAATTTCAGCAAGTTTGGTTACTTGTTGCATGACTTATTAACACAGCTGACTTTTTGTGTCAGTGCAATGTATATTTTTGTCCTGTTATTAACTTGTAAGCCCTAGTAATGGCCAATTATTTGTACAGCAATGGAAGTAAATTGAAGATACTGGCTAAGACTGGATTGATTGTGGACTTTTGTACTATATTGCAGAATCCAATATCTGTTTTTTGGTGGTTATGTAAAAGGCCTGAAGAGTTCCTATCTAGTGTGCAACCTGTGATATCTGAATGTTCATTGTATATCTGTCTCTGATGCAGAAAGGTAGAGTAACACAATTACAATACATGATTAAATGCAGTAGTCCAGGTACTGAAGTATTTTTTTCATTTCAAATAAATACCTACTATTTACCACAAAAAAAAATGAAGCTGTTTTAAAGTCAGTTCTTCAAAAAAGGAAAACAAAAGTAAGATCTATTAATTGTTTAAACTTTGCATAGCATTTTCCTAGTTACAAATTCTTCTTTCATCTTTGCTTAAGATTGCAGAGATGTTGGTCCTTGTTCTAGGCAAGCTCCAATTCATTTGATCTGTCCTTAACAGTCCTGCTCCTTGTATTCAAAACTTCAAATTGTGCTGGATTACCAGGGCTGGTGATGTATGGGAGAGGCCAGTAGTTTCTGGTAGGAATGATTCTCGAGTTGACTGGATCTGTCAAAAAAGATCTGGGGTTCCTTCTTCCTGAGTGATATTCCCTATCCATCATATTGCAAAATTGTGTGTGTGTGTGTGTGTGTGTGTGCGCGCGCGCGTGTGTGTGTGTGTGTGTGTGTGCGTGTGTGTGTCCTAGTTCCTAACCCTCTTTTAGATGATAGGAAGTCTAGTAGCTATTAACTGGCCACTAAAATCTTTCCAGTTCAGCCTTAGAGAATGTTAGAACTTTCGAACCTACTTTGGTGTTATTAGCTTATTTGGTTTTGTAAAAGCCTTCCAAAGAAAGAACAGTATATCTATAACTAAATTCACCTTAAGCATGGACAGTAGACTGTCACATTTGAGGTGATTACACTTACTACAAATTACACCTCAACACCAGTCTACTATGGTGGCAGAAAAGAACGCTCAGCCCTTTCCTTTTTTTAGTGAATGATAAGAGAAAGCCAAGGGTGGTTCCCATGTCACCATGCATTATCACATAGCTCTGATGCCCTTGAGAAGGGTGCCACCAAGAGCGGGCACTGCAGGATTTGCAGAAATGCTTTCAGAAGTTAAATACACACATCTCCAGTACATTGCTTTCCTACCATATGCTGCTCATTTTCAATGAAAGTAGGTTTGGAGCAGCAAAAGGGATGTCTGATGCATGGACCCACCATTGGCTTATGTCTTTTCACTTTATAAATATTCTCATTTCTCCCCATCCATTGCAAAACTATTATATTTGTTGGGGGTTTGTTTTGTCCACTAAAGATAATGCCAAGCAACCCCCACCAGAGATAGCATGTCCAAAAGCCTCAGACAGCAATCAAGACTGAGGCCACAATGCAACAGACACTTGAAGAAATCCTCAAGATCTCTGACCTTAAAGGAAATGCAAATCAAAACAACACTGAGATTCCATCTCACTCCAGTAAGCTTAATCATCATCAAGAATAACAACAGTGCTGATGGAGATAACTATTAATGAGAATGTAAACGAGTGCAACACTATGAATGCAATTTGGAGATTCAAAAACACTACCCTATGATCCAGTACCACTCTTGGACATGTTTCCAAAAGATTACAAGTCTGGATACAGTCAGACACACACCCATGTTCATTGCTCTATAGCCAAGTTATGGAAATAGCCCAGATGCCCTACAACCAATGAATGGATCAAAAAAATGTGATAGAGAGAGGGAATTTTATTCATTCATCAAAAAGAATGATATCATTTACAGGGAGATGAATGGACCTGGAAATAGTTGTGAAATGTCAGTCTCAAAGGGCTCATGTTTTCTCTCATATGTGGAAGGTAGATCTATAAACATGAAAACAGTCATATGCATATATATTATGTTATATATAATATATATTTTATATATATATATTTACAAACCTAATGGCTAAAGTATGGTATACACAGGAGAGGAATAAAATGGGCTAATTTTTGAACGAATTACACTTGAACAAATTGAATACCAGGAAGCTGAAATGTCAGGGATGGGAAGAGGTCAAGCGGGGGAAGGGGGAGAAGGCAGACAAATGGAAAGTGTTTTCAATGTACATATGTGAAAATGGAAGCAGGTAAATTGAGAGGATGGGTGGATGTGGAGGATATAGAGGAAAACAATAGGGTGTCATTGATTGAGATACATTGTGCTCATGAACTCAACATGTTGAGTTGAAACTCCTTTGTACAACTACTTAAGTTTAATTTAAAAAATAATACATAAAACATGTTAAAAAAACAACCCGAGGCCATAGTTCAAACCAACTTGGATTGGAAATTCCTGTTTCTGCACCTCTGCGTTAGCCTCTCTGATGTCAAGCCATGAATGAAAGCATAAGAGTCTAAGATGGTGCTTCTTTGTATTTTTTGTCTTAGGAGAACTGCTCACCCAAAACCTTTCATTTGTATGCTATATCCAGAATTCATTGTGACCTACATTAAAGCTAAGATACAAAAATGTACACAGTAACTCATTTTAGGATAACAATTATAATTACATATAAATTGTATGTCTCTCTAAATTATTCCATACAAAAGATTTAGGATAATGGAATTGTGCAGTTTTGCAGCTCTCTGTATGTCTAGCTGAATAGAGGACAAGTGGACTCTCGTATCTGCTTCCATGTTTAGTTGATTCTAATTCTCTATTTTGGTTAAAGCAGATGAAGAAAATCCACTTTCCACTTCCCATATGTGATTAAATGGAAACAGGAATTTTTTAATAACCATTGAAAATGATTGCTTTTCTTTATTACTATATGTTAATTTGACAAAGGGGTTTAATGATATGTAAACATGTACTTTGATTAAATTCTCCCCTATATTACACTTACAAATAATTGATTTTTGTTTTAGTAGCAAGATTTGAATTTAGGGCCTCCCACTCTCTCAGCTTTCTTGATTGGCTAGCCCCCTTCCACTTGAACCATGCCTCCAGCCTGGCTTTTTGCTATGTTTTTGTTTTGAAGACAGAGTCTTGCAAACCTTTCTGCCTGGCTGGCATTAAATTGCTGTCCTCCAGATCTCAGCTTCCTAAGTAGAATATAGATGTGAGCCACCACAACTGGCTCCTAGCAATAATTGCTCCTTTTTTTTTTCTTTTTCTTTTCTTTTTTTTTTTCTGTTGGTCATGGGGCTTGAACTCTGGGCCTGGGCGCTGTCCCTCAGCTCTTCAGCTCAAAGCTAGAGTTCTACCACTTGAGCCACAGTGCCACTTCCGGCTTTTTCTGCTTACGTGGTATTGAGGAATTGAACCCGGGGCCTCATGCATGCTAGTCCAGCACTCTACCACGGAGCCACCTTCCCAGCCCCAATAATTGCGTCTTAATGGTTTAAGATTACTTGTTTCTTCATGGTTTAATATTCTTTTGCAATACTGTTTATTGAACCCAGGCTTATCATACAAGGCAAGTGTTGTACCATGTCAGCCATGGTTTTGTTTTGTGTTTTGTTTTGGAGCTAGGTCTAACATTGCTCTGGCTAGTCTCCAATTCTTGATACTTCTGCTTCTGCCTCCCAATACCTCAGGTTCTGTGTGCCACCATAACCAGCTATTAAGGATCTTAAAGGCTGGTTACTATAGAGAATCTGAAGCTATAACATGAAATTCCATGCTCTTAGAGACTAAGACCCACTGGTCCATCTTGTATTTGTACCCATCCACAGCAAGTAACATTATGTTTCATCTCATGTGTTGGTGTAATATTGAGCTACATTATCTACCACTGCAGAGTAGTGATAGGTAATCTAGCACATCTTCCCAGTGCTAACATTTTACAATATTAAAAAAAAAAAAAAAAAAAAAAAAACTGGCTGGGAATGTTTCTTAGTGGTAGAGTGCTTTCAAGCATGCATGAAGCCCTGGGTTCGATTCCTTAGTACCACATTCACAGGAAAAGCCGGAAGTGGTGCTGTGGTTCAAGTGGTAGAGTGCTAGCCTTGATTTAAAAAAAAAGCTCAGGAACAGTGCCCAGGCCCTGATTTCAAGCCCAGGACTGGCAAAAAGAAAAAAGAAAAAGAAAAAAAAAGAACATGTTATCACATAGCATGTATTAGAATGATGCCAGTAGGCTTAGGAAATTCTGTTTTATAGTGCATACATATTAACCAAAATTTTTTTGCATAAAAACATTATTGGCAATAAATATTGGTAACTTCTCACAGGCTCATTTTGTCAGTTATCAAGACCCTGTCTGCTGGGCAGCGCTGCCTGTTACTGCTCTGTCTGTAATAAGGGTGTTCTGCAGAAGGGGTGGGTCCTGCTCCTGGCCCAATCACGTGCTCTTCAGAACAGCCCTGGTGCTCCAGCATCCAGTGCCATGCGGGTATCTCTTGCTTGATGTCACATGACTGAGAGGTTAGGACTGAATAAGAGAAGTCATTTTTACTGCCTCTCCAAGGACATTGTTAAGTGAAGCAGGCACTTGTTTTTTACTACAAGTGCTTGGCGGTGAAGAACGTAATGGCTGCTGCTGACAGTTTGGTGCACGGACTTGATTCATACTGTGGTTCCTGCAGCTCTATGCACCACTGTTGCATTGCATACAGTGAAGGCGAAGGCAAATAAGGTTGAAGTCTAATGAAATCAGCCTGTCATAAAGACTCTCTGATGCACAAGGGTCTAGACTTAGGCCATGAGATGCCAACTACATTGTGAAGTGGCATGCTTGCCTTCTCATTTAGTGACTAAGTATCTAACCATATACCTAGGACTTCAGCTGGGCTCTCTGTGTAACTTGCTAAGTGCAAGACCCGCCTTATCCCACAGCACTGGGTGCTGGCATCTGCACCCAGCTATCAGACCAGTACTTCCATGGTTCAAGGAAACATTGAGAGCAAGTTTCTGAAGTGTTGGCATGTCTAATGGAGATTTTAAAAATTACATGATTAGCCAGACGCTAATTACAGCTCATGCCTGTAATCCTAGAGGCTGAGATCTGAGGATCACGGTTCAAAGCCAGTCCAGTCCGTGAGACTCTTATCCCCAATTAACCACCAGAAACCAGAAGTGGCACTGTGGCTTAAGTGGTAGAGCGCTCTCCTTGAGCTGAAGAGCTTAGAACAGTGCCCAGGCCCAGAGTTCAAACTCCATGACCAACAAAAAATAAAATAAAAATTACGTGATTAGCCAGGCACTGATGGCTCAAATCTATAATCTTGCTACTTAGGGTCCTGGGCAGAACAGTACATAGATGCGATCTCCAATTAACCAACAGAAAGCATTGGTAGAGGTACAGCTCAAGTGGTAGTGCGCTTGCCTTGAGCTTGGACAACACCTAGGCCCTGAGTTCAGCCCCAGGATCAGCATACCAAGAACAAAAACCCACATAATTATTCTAGTCAAGACGAAAACTTTGATAAAAAAAAACTATTCATATTATAGTTTAATGTTGCATGCAGTTCTGATAAGTACAATATACTGGTCTGGGTGCAAGTTTCTCTTCTACCACATATGGTATGGTCTTGGCGATTGACCTAATCTCTTCATTTCTGACTTTCCCCTTTATGAAAATGTCTTACTAGAGCACTTGCCCCCAAAGAATTGCCACATGGGTTATGCAGTACTATATAAAGGAAAGGCATAGCCTGATGAGTATGTTCTGAACGTACTCATAGACATGAATTTGGGATTTGAACATCAAAGGGGAGGAAGGCTAAACACAAGCCAATGATGGGGAAATCTGTCTTCATCCATACACACGGGGCAGACGAGCAGGACATGAAAAGCCCAAACTCATTTCACAAAGAAGCAAGGGGTCCCCAGAGGCTGGAGTGTGCCTGAAGCCTTACTACTTAAGCTGAATTCTCAGTTCTTTTCCTAAGGGTCAGGGTGTTTGCAAATAACTTCCCAGCTTCCATTTTACCATTTCCTTTTAGGTGACTGCACTGGCAGTGTCCTTAGAATGTTATTTCATTATCACCCATGCATAAATCATGCCCTACCTAAACACCAAGATAAAGCATTAGAACTTGAACCTTGTCCTTCAGCTATCACATTTCCTGCTCAACAAAGGCAAAGTGCATGTGTAGGCCTGATTGCAGTGCAAAGAGCACAGGTGTAAAAAGAAACACAACTTGCTTATGATCTTGCCCACACTAGACTTCAAAAAGCAACTTCCCTAAGTGCTACTCTCCTGGGTGGAAGGGGCTTACTACCCCATTGGGTATAACATGCGCTTAACACAAGTAAGCCTTGAATTTCAGCACCACAAAACAACTAAACAAATACGATTCATGTTCCTAAAAGGAAGCCACTCCTTTGCAAACTGATTTTAGAAGAATATACCATAGTGAAAAGATTGACCCAAGCAGCTTTGAGGATCATTTCAGTCTGGCTTTGCCAGCTGGTTCTGCCAAGAGGAAAAAAGCTAGTGTGTGCCAAAGCAATTATCAAGTGTGCTTGTGATTCAGCCTCAGATCCCCACATTTAATCTTTTTCCTTCTAAGGGAGTAATTTGTGTATTCAAGCTTAATAGCTTATAAATACAAAACTTGCCTTCAAGCAGAAATCTGATTTCAGATAGATTTCAGCATCTGTTTGAATCCCCAGTTTCTAAGTTTCCACTTCTCCAAGTTGTTCCCTCTGCCTATCCCTCTCCTCCTTTCCCTCTTCCTGCTCCTCCTTGTACAAAGATTTGAACTCAAGGCCTCATACTTGCTAGGCAGCTATTTAACCCATACCCTCACCCTTTCCCCTCTCCCCCCCAGCCCAAGGAGCGGGGGAGAACCTACATAGACTTTAATCCTCCCAACTTTTACCTCCTGTGTAGCTAGGATGACAGGCACCCAGTTCCATGTCCAGTTTTTGCCGAGATGTGAATTTCACTAATTTTTTGCCTGGCTTTGAACTTTAGTCTTCCTAATTGTCCAAGACTAGTTAAGATTGTAAGTGTGACCTACTTCACCCTGCAATTTTTTTTTATGTAGCTTTTTTTTTAACTTAGCACTGCAGTTTTTTTGTTTTGTTTAGTTTTGTTTTTGTATCACTCTTTTATCTCAGTTTTGATCCTCTACTGAATTTGTATTCTGGTTAAGTTACAGGATACAAGCAAGGCCTTCCCAGAAAATTCTCTTTTTATCTCCTGGTGGTTTCCCTCCCAGACTGCATTGGTTTGGGTCTTTTTTAACTTTTCCTGCCTTCTTGCATTGCCTTTGTGAAGGGTCAAACCATGCATTTTCATCTCCCTTTTCATGCAGCTGCTCCTGCTACTCTGTTTGTGCTGATGGGTCCCCTTGTTCCACCCGGACTACTACGTAGGCCAGGGTCTTTACACACAGCTCCCAGCTTCCATTTGATCATTTCCTTTTAGGAAATCCCAGTCATCCTCCACCAGCAGCCATGCGGGGCAGCAGCAGTCCCAGCTTAACTCCTGGTGAGGCTTCTCATCTCTCTGCTTCTCATACATCATGACCTTCTGCTCTAGCCAAGATCCCTGCCCACCTGTGCTCCTCCTCCTCACTGCCAGGTCTTCTCTCAAACATCACCTTCTAAGGGGTTCCATCTTTACCCACTGGCCTGTCCATGGCTCCATCCATCCCAATAACTGAGCCTGGCAGGGTCACAGCAGCCACTCATGGAATCTGTAGAGGTCAAAATAGTCCTGGGCCGTCCCTACGTGAGTGTGGCAGGCCTGCTGTGGTCCTAACCAGCCTGGAGTAGAACCCCGCCCACCTGTTCACCAGCTCCCTGTCCTTACATATCTCCAGCCAGATAGCTCAACAGCTGTGAGCTAGAACATACTACAAAAATCCTGACAGTGAAGCAAGTAACTCGTGTGTTTCTGTATTTATACAGTTCTGCAACCACGGCCACAATTTAGTTTTAGAATATTTTCCACAGCTCAAAGGAAACTTCTTACAATCAGCAGTGACCACCAATTCTCTTTTCTTTATGCTGAGGCTGTGGCAACCACTAACCCACATTATCTCTATTTTTTTGTTGGTGTTGGTAGTGGTCATGGGGCTTGAGCCAGGATCTAGATGTTGCCCCTGAGCTTTTTGGTTCAAGGCTAGTGCTCTACCATTTTGAGCCATAGCTCCATTTATGGTTTTCTGGTGGTTTATTGGAGATAAGAGTCTCACAGACTTTCCTGCTTGGTCTGACTTCAAACCTTGATCCTCCAGGTCTCAACCTCTTGTGCAGTTAGGATTATATCTTACATGAGCCACCAACACCTGTCTACATCTGGAAACTCTTGAATGCTCATAGAACTAAACCACCCAGAGATGGAAGACACCAATGGTCAGTATGATGCCCTCCTCTGGCCACTGCCTCCCGGGGAGCCAGAAGCAAGCATTGGCTTTTAGCTTTCATTAGGGGATTTCTAGTCTGGCTTCCTTTTGTTTTACAGTTACCATGTGCATGTGAGCACTACCCAACTGAGGTCCCTCTACCCAGATGAGATCCTGACCATTCGCTCCCTACTACAAAAATAGAATTTTCAAGGCAGGCTACCAGCTGCCTGTGAGCGAAGAGGCTGGGAAATCCTCACTCTAGAAAGCACAGAACTGGACCAGAGGCATACGATCACATGTGAAGCACTGCTGGCCAAACATTGACCAGTGTGACTTCACCGTGTTCTTGCCTGTGGCTGCTCCCTTTCCCTGCCAGCACAGATTGGTTCATAGATTTAGCCAGAGTGGACCAGACTGTGACAACTCAAGTTGCCAAGGGACACTCTTAATTTTAAACAGTGGACAAGGCCCACACTTGATAAAGTCACTGGAAGTGACAGGCTCAGGGAAGGGTGTGAGAAGGTTTTGATGTTGGGACTGGTATACTCCTAGACAAGGTCACACCGCTACACGGTGGCAGCCTGGAGTCTAGGAACCCATACACCCGTGGCCAAGCTGCAGGCTTCTCATGTGATCCTCAAAAGGCAAATTCAATATAGTAATACAATTCCATTACATGCCATTTTTAAATGAGTGGGAACCTGGGTGATTACACAAGTTAGAAATCAGCAGATGAAATGCTATTATTTACCATCATAGAACTGCCAGTGAAAACCACAATGAGAAATCTATACACTTCAGCCAAAAAGCCTGTAATATAAAAGAAAAATAGCAAGTTTGGTTAAGGGTGTAAAGAAACAAGGACTCTTATATACTGCAAGCAAGAATGTAAGATTGAGCTCGGCACCAGTGGCTCCTTGCTAGTAAGGGCCATGATACGGAGGATTGCTGTTTGAAACCGGCTTGTGAAGAAAAGTCCGAGAGACTTCATGGAGACTCCATCTATAATCAGCAAAAAGCCAGGCTGGAGGCACGTTTCAAGTAGAAGAGCACTAGCACAGGAAGCAAGATAAGCAAGTGTGGAGCCCTGAGTTTAAGCCTCAGTACCAGCAAAAGGTCAAATGAAACCAACAAATAAAATAATGCAAGATTATATAGCCTCTTAAGAAAAGTTTGAGTTAGAGATGGATATGATAGTACACGCTACTAATCCCAGCACTGGGAGCAGGACTGTGTGTTTAAGGTCAGCCTAGGATACGTAGGAAAGCCATATATCAAACAAAACTAAATTTGATTATTTCCTTAAAAACATGGATTTGTCATAATACTCGGCCATCACACCCTAGCAGCACACCATAGAAATGTGGACTTATTTGTCCACAAATATTTATGGCAATATTTTTCATAAGAGTCCCATACTGGGAATAATCAAAATGCTCATCATCTGATCAACAGATTAGCAAACCACAAAATTCATCAAAAGGAAAGAGATGTACTAATATATGCAGGCATTGTGCCAGACGCAGAGTGTGACAGACTGGAAGTTCCATTTCTATGATGTCTATAAAAGGCTAATCTGTGTAGTCAGGAGGCAGACCGGTGGTTATCTAAGGTTGACAGTTAAGAGTAGGGATTAATTCAAGCCCCACAACAGAGAGAAAAGAGAGAGAGGAGAGAGAGGAGAGAGAGAGGAGAGAGAGAGAGGAGACAGAGGAGAGAAGAGAAAGAGAGGAGAGAAGAGGGGGGATTAACTACAAATGGACACCAGGAACTTTTTGAAAGAGAAATATGTCCCAACTGCAATATTATAGTACGTATGTTACATCTCAATAAATCTTGTTGGAAGAAAATAGAATCTCTGACCAGTCAAAATGTCTATCTTACCTGGATTATTTGAAACTTCTGATTCCCGCTCCTTCACAAGTTTTGAGATGTATTCAAACCTACAAAAATATCTTTAATAGCCTATTCAAGAATGTTTCCCAAACCTTTCACTCACCCATTCCCCATCTGAAGTTTAAAGTCACATATTCTTGAACAGAAAGCCCCCCGGGATTCACTAGACTCAAGTTGGAAGCACGGGAATAGGGTGCAAGAGTTTATACCCAGTCTACCCCCAGCCCACCTCCTGTACCCTGTGGGTTTTAAGATTAGAGCAGGACAGAGTCCATCTTATTACTAAAAAAGATGGCAGGACTGTCTGGCAAGGCTCTGGCTTTGTCAGTCCACAGCCTTTGTACATGTTAGGGAAGAGTGACATCTGTCAGCTGTGTCCACTTGTCAGTCTTTGCAAGGTGACACATGGCACTTACCTGATGAGTTAAGAGTAGCTTCTCCACTTCTATGCAGAAATTGTAGTTGGACATGTTTTTAATTTGGCCTGATTTTTATTTGTACCTTATCACACAGGCTTCCAAATAAAGTCCCCTATTAGTGAATTTAAGCTTTGTAAGTTTCTCAAGGGACAGAAATCTGGATATGGACAGACAGGGCCTCAGTGGGGGTGAGATGGTGGCCCCCTGGCTTACCACACACCTGGGGGAGGGGGGGTGTCTATGTATTTGTCACCACCCTGCTCACAGCTTACCTAACACAGCATACATTTTTTATGTGCCCGTGAGTGAACAGGAAACTAGACATTCTTCCCAGAGCAAAGCATGGTGTCAGTAGTATTCCTGTGGACATTCAAGGTTGCTGCAGTGACCTGCAGGGCTCTTCCATGTGAGGAAGGAGCCATAGAAAGAGCAGGAGTGACCTTCTCTGTTCACTCGTTCCAGCCTGTGCCTTCCCACAGGAGATGGGCCTCAGAGGAGCAGAGGGAAAGATGGAAACCCAGGATTCCTCACAAGCTATTCTAAGCTGGGCACAAATGGTCATGCTCATCTTTTCCCTGAATCTTTCAAACACCCAGCGAGGAACACGGAAGCCCACCTTAGAGCTGTGCTAAAGGAAGCTCTGGGATGGGGTTTTCTGACCAGTCACTAGGAACACATGACTGACAAAACAGGACTCCAGCCAGCTTGAAGTTACAGTAAGGAACTGGCATTACTCAAAGATTCATAAAATAAGTGTATCATCACAAAACCTGGATTCAGTGAGGCCACACACTAAAACTTACCTTCTTTTGCCCTGCAGGTGGCGCTGTGGAGCAAGAATGGAGTACATCCAATACCTGGGAACATCTATTTTGTAAACACAGTTCAATAAAAGACTGCAGCTTCCTCAACGAGAAAAAAAGCACAACAGAGTCAAAATCTGATTTGTTTTTGTTTTATTTTTCCTATCTCGGTTTCAGTAAAAAGATTCAGAGAACTGATTGACACTTATCAACCACCCATATATAGTATATACAACTGTTGCTACTTTTTTTCTTTTTCATTGAACAAGGTTTAAACCAAAGTGCAAATGAAGAGTTACTATAAAGGAAAAGAATTGGGGAGGAAATGGTCTTTTTCTTCTCAGACAGTAACTGCATATGCACCAGCAAAGGAAAGAACCCTAGAAAAACATGTGCGTCCCATGGGGTAAAAAGCCAAGCAAGCATCAGATTCTACTAGAGAACTTTCCCAAATGGCAGACTTGGAAGAACAAACCATTTCTGTGCCATTGCCACTGTGGGATGTACACCTTCTACCCAGTGCAAATATAAAAACAATCAAAGTTAGGGTTTTATGGCAATTGTTTGCTAAAATATAACCTATTTTAATATACATGCTATAAAAGTATGCCAAAAAGGTTAATCTTTAGAGCTCTGTTTTTTTTTACATGTAGGATAATGTACACCCAACTCTAAAAGTATATTTGAGGAAAGCTGTGACCCCCAAATACTTCTTTAGTTTCTCAGTTTATAATAATATTCATAATACATGTATTTATTACTGCTCTCATAATCCTGTGTCGCAATGCCTCAGCATTACTTTAATAAAAATGTGGAGGGATGCCTAAAGCTTCAAGGAACTTTTACATGTGCAAACTGCCATGGTTTCCATCTAAGATCCATCACACTGAGTTTTGTTTTTTAAGCTTTGGTATCCTGAATTCATTTATGATTCACAGTTGGAGCTGTTGATGGGGCAAATAAAAGCATGCTAAAAATTAACTTGTATGTGGCCTGATTTTAAGAAGTAATTCCCTCCTTCTAAAATGTTTTCAGTGGCAGTTCTGGGTTTTTCTGGAGACAGTGCTGACCGAACATGTCCAGCATGCCGTCACCTCAGTGCTGGCCCCCACCAATGAGACTCTTGGCACGGACACACCTGCTCCAGCATGCACATGCAGCTCGCGTGGTGAGGCTCAAGGCTACAGGCTTGCTTGTGAAGCTCAGGCATGTCTACCATGTTACCTTTTATTTTAGGAATAGTAGTAGCACGGAAATACAAAATAACTCTACCATTTTACCTTTTATTTATTTTAGGAATAGTAGTAGCATGGAAATACAAAATAATTTAAATCTTTTTGATTTAAATATAATATTTACTCTCTGCATTAGCAAAAGACTCTTTAAAATATATCTATTTCTCCCATGACCTTCTCACCAGGCGCACTGGATGGTTTTAAAGGTTTACTGCCCACTGTCCAGTGCAGAGTCTTGACAGTAGCTTATTAACGTCCACTGAGGAGAAATTTTACTCTCATCTGGGTTCCGTGTCCAGTCACCCAAAGGAAAGATCTGGCATTCATGTGCTTTTTGTTCTGGGTGGGAAATCACTTCTGCTTGATTCTCATTCATGGAAGAAAAAGCCAGTCAGCTGATATCCTTGGGTCTTTTGGCAAATGAGGAGGTGTAAGGGGATAGAGTAGCTACTATGGAATTGGTCTGGGGCTGGGAATCTGACAGATTGTCCTCTTTTCTTTCCAGATGAATCTCCAAAGAACTGCCCTGGAGACCACAGGCAGCCAGGCAGATAGGACACAGCTGAGCAATGCCTATAGTAGGTAGGTCACTCCTGCTCAGTTAAACATCGGTCCCCTTCCTCATTCTCTAGATACTGAGAGATAGCCCCGATGTGCGGGAGGCTACCCAGCTCAGAGAGATTTGGTCACCCCTAGAAGGCAGAGGCCTAGACCCAGAGGCCCAAACATGTGACCCTGTCTTGGACCACCTCCTGAGCTTCAGTCCTCTGCTGAGAAACTATGGAGAATCCATATGCTTTGTTCTGGCAGAATTCTGTTTTCTCTCAGAAAGATTTTTGTGCGAATGTCTTTTTTTTTTTTGAACAATTTTATCAGTAGCAGAAATGTGATGCCCTTTTCTAAGAAATTAACTTTGGACCTACCTAAAAGCAGCATGTTTTCTCTTGGTAAGTGATTTTATCTACTTCTGTGAAAGGTAAGACAGTGGGTTGGAGCGTAGGTCAGTGGTAGAATGTTCGACTAACACGTAGGAAGCCCTGGGTTCAATTCCCAAACGCTGCAAACACAAACCAAGCAAAAAAAAAAAGAAAAGAAAAGGAAGTAGGGAAGGAAGGTAGGGAAATGGAAGAAAAGGAGAGGGAAAGGAAGTGAAGGGGGAAGGAAGGGGAAAAGAACCATTCTTCTTCTTTTTTTTTAAACTCCACTCAACCCTTCAGAAAACACCTGACTATGGGAGGAGGAAGCCCAGGAGAGCGGAGGGCCTTACACTCAAACATCCTGCTAAAATTAAAGGGCTGCTCCAAGTGCCAAAGTAAATATTTGTGCAAAAGATCCCACTGCCAGGTGCGATCTTAAGACAGCCTCAGTTTATAGTGTTCGACTCTAAAATACAAGTCTTTCCCATTGTGAAACCCAGGAGGGAAGTTAACATCAGAAAATACATCTCAGAAAAAGAACCGGGTATTTTGCTGGCAATTTGCTTCTTGTTTCATAACTTAGATCAGGTTAAGTGCTTGTTAAATATTCACATTAATTTCAGAGAAGAAACATTCACGTCTGTTCTGCACAGGTGCAAGATGTCTTCTGCTGGCCCCCGTCTGCAGTAGTCTCTGTCCACACAGTGCTGCCCGCTCTGGGTCCCATTACACCTTCAGTGTAGGCTGCAGAATTCCTTTCTCAATAAGATGGGTCTTCAGAGTTTTGTATATATTCAGCTGCTGCTCTGGTTGAAGCACCAACAACTGCTGCAGCACTTTGCTGGGATTTGGACCCCTGGTGATAAGACAGACAAGACAACAGGGCTCAGTGAAGCACATGGCTCATGTGAATCAGTCTGGGGGACAAAGGACAAGGGTGGGACCAATGCAACAGCGATACCTGACATATAACTGCGTCTCCTCTGTCCATCACCTTGACAATAAAAAATAATAATCATATAAAATAGAATACAACAACAACCTTTGCAGAAAAGGAACAGCTCTTGATAAGCTCTTAGTGTTAAGGGTGAATCCAAGAAACCAGAACTAGTTTGGACAGCCCAAACATGAAAAACACACACACACACTCAAACACAAAGAAAAACAACACTGGCCATGTTAGAAGTGTGTAAATCTACATGCTACAAAAATGCCCCACAGAGCAGCCTGTGTTAAAAGGTTATGGCAAAAATCGAATCTTAAAACTGGACAAGACACAAAAAGATAACATTCTGTAAGGCAAGAAGCCTAACAGAGATTAAATGAAAAAGAGGGCATGAAAATATAGTTACAATGTTTTAGCTTCAAAAAATTTCAGATGGTGGAAGATACTTTGTTAAGGAACTATCCCTAGGGAACAGTGAATGGTCATTCAAAGAGAACACAAAAGCCCTAAGTATAGCACCCAAGTCCCACAGGGCTGTATAATAATAGATGCCAGGACTTTGGTTCAGAGAAAATCTTAAGTAAATCCAAATACGGCAAACAGAATGAGAGCATTATCTGCTTAGTCTGAAAGGAGGAAGCCCTGCCCTCCCCCCAGTCACACATGGGGAAGTAACAAGTCCAGGTGAATTCAAGTGATTGCTGGGCAGTGGCCATACCCTCCTCTGCGCCATAGACCTCACCTCAGGAGCCCGAGCAACCCCTCCCTCCAGTAATCATGGCTTCTTAGATCTTCTTAGTCTCTGCTCCCACCCTCTGGCTGTAGCACTGGACATAGTGTATACAGTCAGGGTAGGACATAGGCCTTGTCACCTTCCCTCCCCAAGGCACTACCGTTGTGTGACAACACTTCCCTGTCACCCAGACTTGAGAACTCAGTGCATTTATAAACTGGAGATTACCTGTGTTTCTGTGTGTATACTTCTAAGACACAGTGTGACAAATTAAGAATGAACCTAATTTGAATCTTATGTATATTTATAGCTCTCTGCCTCTTCCACAGTCCTCTTGAACAGGAAAGGCAGAGCATGATTTCCCGTCTGTGAAATGACAAAAATGAATTCCAGAGTGGGATTACCATGGCTCACTCTTGTAATCTTAGCTACTCAGGAGGCTGAGATAGAAGCCAGTCTGGGCATGAAAGTTCATGAGACACTTAACTCCAATTCACCACCACCACCACCACCACCACCAAAAACTGGAAATCAAACCATGGCTCAAGTTGTAGAGCAAAAAAAACTGAGGGACAGTGACCAGGCCCTGAGTTCAAGCCCCAGTGTTAGCATGCATGCATGCATGCACGCGCACGCACGCACACACGCACGCACGCACACACGCATGCATGCACACACACACAAACTCAACTTATGGAAGAAAACAAGTAATATATGGGAGGGTACAAAATTCTTTAGAAGCCATTTATATAAGTACATTTATGGCTTCAATGGTTTAGTTACAGTAAGTAACAGGTAATATACATTCCATCAACATAGACTACAATATAGGATTATTGTTGAGGATGAACAGAGGAGAGATTTGTCCTAAAAACCTTTAATAAAGTACACAATGGCTCAGTTTATCAACCCCCTGGGCCATCTTTCTGGCACATGACTCAGTCCATCTTCCTAAACCCTGTGGCCATCTGCCTTGCAAGTCCCAGTGCACTCAGGTCCTGACTCAACTTGTCCAATTACATTTCTGCAAAAGACTCAGCAGCTTCATAGCATAAACCCAAGGTAGGTGAGAAAAGAGGCTCTTCTAGCAGGTCCAACTAAATGCAAAACTGTGTGCACCCTGGCGGCACTTCTAATAGTGGGTCCTGGTAGAGTATTTGCTTTCAAACACGGACTGCAGTGCTCCGCATGACTTCTCTCCACTGAGAGAGGCAAGTTATGTTTTTTGCTTATTCTTTTTTTTTTCACAAAAGAATATAAACCAATTTCAGAAAAATACACATTTGGAAAGATTTAACCATTCATTACCCAACAAGGAAATATCAACAAGGAAATATGCAGCTATGCAACTCTAACTAAAATCGTAAAGATTGCCAAAGGTCATTAAAAAATAGGAATAAGCCGGCACTGGTGGCTCACGTCTATAATCCTAACTATTCACAAGGCTGAGATCTGAGGATCGCGGTTCAAAGTCAGCCCAGGCAGGAGAGTCCGTGAGACTCTCATTTCCAATTAATCACCAGAAAACCGCAAATGGCACTGTGACTCAAGTGGTAGAGTGCTTGCCTTGAGCTGAAAAGCTCAGAGACAGTGCCCAAGCTTGGAATTCAAGCCCTACAACTGACCAAAAAAAAAAAAAAAAAAAGGAACAAACATATGTTGTATGCTTGGTTGAAAATACACCATTAGAAATAAAGATAAAAGGATGTTAAAAATCGGACATTGGTAGCTCATGCCTGTAATCCTAGCTACTCAAAAGGCTAAGGTCAAGGATGATGACAGTTCAAAGCTAGTGTAGGCAGGAAAAAAATTCACAAAACTCCAACATTAGTGGAAGAAATTGGTTATGGTAGCACATACTAGTCATCCCAACTATAACAACAAGAAGATCAAAGTCCAGGTGCATATCCAAGGAATAAAAATCTTGAAAATAACCAGTGCATTAAAGGGTTGGAGGCATAACTCAATTGTAAGTGCTTGCCTAGCAAATGTGAGGCCCTAAGTTCAAACACTAGTATTGCTAAAAATAAAAATAGATAACGTTAAAAGGATAGACAAAATACTACTAGGAAAAAAAAGATACAACAAAGTAGGCATTAAGGCAAGTCAATAAACATGGTCATTTTATGACAAAGGATCAATTCAACACAAAAATATGATTAAATTGGTATTTAGCCAATACAAAATAAGCCTAAAATACACACTGAAAATTAACAGAAGTTAACAGAAGGATACATTTTTAATCACAGCAAGAGCAAGAGATTTTAATCAAGTTCTTTTGTTATTTTTTTCAAAGCCCTTTTAGTAACTGATAGATTAGCCAGACTATAAAAATAAAACAAAATAATCCAAACATTTAATTGAATTTCATCTGATACACATAATATTGTATCTAACATGTGCAAAACACATGTGTTGCATATGCAGATGAAATATGAACAAGAACACAAAGAAATCTTCAAAAAATAAATACTAATATCAAGAATGTGTTTTCCAACTACTGTGGCACTATGGCAAGTATAAATAAACAAGAAAAAAAATAATTATTTGGAAATCAATCAATATACTTTGAAATAAACCCTTTGTCAAAAAATATTATTACTGGAAGTCAGAAAGTATTTGTAACTAAACAATAAAATATAAATACCACAACTTATAGGATGAGGATAAAATTGTAACAAAGAAGTTTATAGCCGTGGATGGGCTCTATGAAACAAGATGGTTGAAAATAATCTGGGCTTCAGCTCAAGAAGCTAGAAAAGGAATGGAAAATTGAACCTAAAAGCAGTTAAAGGAATGAGAAACAGCAACAGATACCAATGAAAGTTAAGCTGTATGCACCATAAAAAAAAATTAACAAAGCTGATGCTTAGAAGATATTAATGAAAATAATTCACTCCTCCTAGGACTGTCCTCCATTCTCCTGTCCTCCCAAAACAATACATAAATTACTGTATTGTTATGAGTATATATTTAAAGTATACACTTGGGAATATCTAAACATAAGTTTCACTCTAGCACCCTGAGGGAGATCCATGCATGATTTCTGAGTCTTGGGGTGTCATTCCTTCTGAATGCTAGTACAGATCACAAAACAAACAACAAACACGTGGCTGCTGTGGGCAGCTTTTACACCCCAAACTGGCAGGTCCATAACAGCAGGGTTTAGCAACATAAGTAAGCTACACTATATAAAATAGCAACACCTATCTATCCACTTACCACCCACCCCTGCCTCTCACGGGGGTAAACAAAGCCTCCTTCCCAGGCTTTTCTTACCTCTACACCACTGAGAACCACCTAACAAGCCATACTTACTTATCCATTTTGGTTCCTCCACTCTCCAACCTCCCAACAACGATTTCTGGGAACCTGGTTTGTTTTGTTCTTTGCTACATCGACACTTGGAATATGCTAGTGTGTCACAGGCATTCAAACAAGAATTCAGTAGACTGAAGCTATTCGTAATCATTGCAATTACCACAGCTGAAAAGGTAAACCTCGCGTTTCCCTCCATTCCCATATCATTTACATTAACTGTGTCTTCAGCTTTGTCCTGTTAAGAAACATGGTATATACTATTTTGTAGCTTTAAGTTACTAAAATATATGCGAAATGATTATTTAACAATTCTTCTCCAAAGGAGAAACCATTTACTTTGGTATTGTCAAGTACGCTGGCAGAAAATATTGACTTAGTAAAACTGATATCGATGGAAATGAGAATTCAAAGAAATAGTGTAATGCAAAGTTTTAAAAAAATATATGTACCTTATGAAACTTGTGATGTACACGTGCACAAACGTTGCCATCAAATACTGACAGTCAAATCTGTCCATTATCCCACCATGTCCAGGAATGGTGTCTGCAAAATCCTATCGAAACAAACAAATGCATTAACAAGCATGTAAAATTCTTATCTGTAAGTATCTCATCTGGCATGATGCATTCTATAAGAAAAATACATCTGCTATCAAAGTTTTTTCACTAAGCACACATTTTTTAGAATATATCCAACACAAAGTATTTAGTTAGGTCTAGCACTAAATTTTTCTCATTAATGAAATTTTTTCTAAGTAAAATTTCTATCAGCTTAGAAATCTAATTTCTTTCTAGTATATCCTTTTACTTAGCTAGAAGCTATCTGGGATTTACTGTAGCCTGTGGATAGACAGACAATGGACCCTAACTCATGCTTATCTCAATAGTTACTGCCTTAGAATGATCATTCTACTATGATAAACTTTTCTTCTTCTTCTTAAGTAGATGAAAGGAAAATTGAAAGTGCCTATCTAGCCTATTTAATGGCTAGATAAACAGGATGAATGGTAAGCATCTACAAACAGATTCACATAGATCATCCATTAGTGGAGTTTGGTGTTGACTAACTTTGATAGAACAACTGATGTGCAAAACCTATTGCAACTTACTACTTGCCCTTCCCAGAATCTAATAAGTCATAAGTGAGCTGGATAGACACAACAAAGGCTCTTCCTCATGCCCTTTTGAGGGGAAAAACGCTAAACTTTAAAAAATGTATACCTGACCCCAGGCGCCAGTGGCTCATGGCTGCAATACTAGCTACTAAGGAGGCTAAGATCTGAGGATTGTGGTTCAAAGCCAGCCTGGGCAGGAAAGTCTGTGAGACTCTTTTTGTTTGTTTGTTTTGTCTTTGTCAGTCGTGGGGCTTGAACTCCGGGCCTGGAACTGTCCCTGAGCTCTTCAGCTCTTCAAGGCTAGTGCTCTACCACTTGAGCCATAGCATCACTTTTGGTTTTCTGGTGGTTTATTGGAGATAAGAGTCTCACAGACACTCTTACCTCCAATAAAACACTAGAAAACCAGAAGTGGCGCCATGGCTCAAGTGGTAGAGCGCTCACCTTGAGCCGAAGAGCACAAGGATAGTGCCAGGCCCAGAGTTCAAGCCCATGACTGACAAAAAAAAAAAAAACAACAAACCCTCATACTTGGATTCGTGGATGAACACGCATGAGAACAGTATTCCACGTGTCTACCAACATCAAGAGAACATGCCATTTCTATAAGAATATGACATGATCCTTAGAAGGTATGAAATTGGCACAACCGAAACCTAACACAAAAGAATACACTCAAACCAGCTAGACACATTTCTATGAGATTGAAAGGAATCACAGGGCTGGGAAGGTGGCTCAGTGGTTAAAGCGCTTGCCTTGCATGCCTGAGGCCCTGGGTTCGATTCCTCAGCACCACATAAGCAAAAAGAAAAAAGCCGGAAGTGGCTCTGTGGCTCAAGTGGTAGAACGCTAGCTTTGAGCTGAAGAGCTGAGGGATAGTGCCCAGGCCCAGAGTTCAGGCCCCATGACCGGACCCAAAAAAAAGGAAGGAATCACAGTGTAATTTTTTGCATATGGATTTAATGGAGACTCATACTGAACCAAATTCCACGAAGATACAGTTTCTATGTTCACTAATAATGCAACACAATCTAAATACACACCTTGATTTTGAAAGCTCTTTTGAATCCACTGGCAAAGAAGCCTCCGAAGGGGCCAATTAAAGATGCGAATGTTGAAAGAGCAACACTGTGTATCTGAAAGGGATACAAGCTCACTGTCTCCTAAAGATGAGAAGAAGAAAAACAAGACAGATATTGGAACAACTGTATTAAAGTTATATCTGAACATGTGCCTCATCTAGGAACCATAATATAAACAGTAAGTCAGAAATGACCCACAACTTTTTTGCTAATTTCACAATAATGGGAGAAAATTACACTTGTAGGCACTCTGTCCTGTCTTCTACTTAGCCAGCACTCTCCAACCCCATGCAAACAAAACATGGGCCAGTTGCGCAGTGATTCTCAAAGTAGTAAATGTTTTCTGGTTCATCTAAGATTTCTGCAACAGTAAAGTTGTACGTAGGGTATGTGACTGAATTAGTTCCTATAAATGCTTTATTTTTACTAGTAGCACTTTGCTTTTATAATTATATAACTTAAACTTTGTACTACACACACACACACACACACACACACACACACACATAATTTTTTTATGTGTATGCTGGGTATGCTGGTCCTGGGGCTTCAATTCAGGTCCTGGGTGCTATATCCTTGAGTTTCTTTGCTCAAGGCTAATGTTCTACCATTTGAGCCTCAATTCCACTTCCAGCTTTTGTGGTGCTTAAATGGAGGTAAGAGTCACACAGACTTTCTTGCCTATGCTGGCTTTGAACCCCGATCGTGAGATCTCAGCCTCCTGAGTAAGCTGGGTTTAGGCATGAGTCACCAGTGCCTGGTATGTGTATATAATTTTATTTAATTGAATATAAGGAAATACAGGAAAGTTGGCTTTTCATCTTAAAACTAAGTTTAAATGCTGCAGAAACACAACAAAAATAAGTTTTTAAAAAAATCTGTCAAGAGCCTGTAATCTCAACTCTTGAGAGCTTGTTGGGCACTTAGCAAAACCATGTCTCAAAAAACAAAAAAAACAACAAAGAAAACAGCAACAACAAAAATACTACCAAAATGAGCATTAGTGAGACAATTACAAATAACTATAGTCAAATTATTTTGCAAATTGATAGCTCTTACTGTCCTTTAAATAACTACAACTTATAGATATCACAAATGTGTGGTCCAAGAAAAATGTTTGGTTTACCAAGTTATGGATCTGCTCTCAAACAACAGGTCTTTCCGTGAATCCTCGATTGGAACCATGGAAATATTATAGCAGGTAACAGGGCAGG
This sequence comes from Dipodomys merriami, assembly GCF_024711535.1. NCBI lineage: Eukaryota > Metazoa > Chordata > Mammalia > Rodentia > Heteromyidae > Dipodomys > Dipodomys merriami. Next base: position 13,338,531 of record NW_027206512.1, read on the forward strand.
GGTATTGAAAAGCTTCTTGAAATCCTTGTGTTACACAAATTACCAGCTCCTCTGGGACACAGCAAAGGCAGTACTCCTCTAGAGGCAAGTTTATAGCTCTGAGCTCCTACATCAACAAATTGGAGAGATCTGAAACTAACAATTTAATGACACATCTAAACCTCCTTGAAAAAGAGCAGCAAGATAAACCCCAATCCAGTAGACGGAAAGAAATAATCAAAATTAAATCAGAATTAAATGAATTAGAATCCAAAAAAACTATAGAAAGAATCAACAAAACAAAGAGTTGGTTCTTCGAAAAACTTAACAAAATTGACAGACCCTTAGCAAATCTTATCAGAAAAAGAAGAGAACACACCCAAATTAATAAACTCAGAGATGAGAATGGAAACATCACTACGGAAACAACCAAGATTCACAACATTATAAGGGAATACTTCTCAAAACTTTATGCTAATAAGTTTGACAACTTGACAGAAATGGACCTTTTCCTAGCAAATATTGACATGCCAAAACTAAACCAAGATGAGTTAAACTATCTTAACAGGCCCATATCAAGCACTGAAATAGAAACAGCAATAAGAGACCTCCCAGCTAAGAAAAGTCCAGGACCAGATGGTTTTACGGCGGAATTTTACAAGGCCTTCAAAGCAGAGCTCACACCAATACTCCTCCAACTCTCCAATGAAATTGAAAGAGAAAGCTCACTACTGAACACATTCTATGAAGCCATCATAACCCTCATCCCAAAACCAGGCAGGGACTCAAAAAAGAAAGAGAACTATAGACCCATTTCTTTGATGAATATTGATACAAAATTTCTCAACAAAATTTTGGCCAATCGACTTCAACAATTCATCCAAAAAATCATACACCACGATCAAACAGGATTCATTTCAGGGATGCAAAGCTGGTTCAATATACGCAAATCAATTAATATTATTCATCACATCAACAGGAGCAAGAATAAGAACCACATGGTTATCTCAGTAGATGCAGAAAAAGCATTCGACAAGATCCAACACCCCTTCATGATGAAGGTTTTGGAAAAATTAGGAATCCATGGAACATTCCTCAATACAATAAAGGCTGTATATGACAAACCTACAGCCAGCATTATACTCAATGGTGAAAAACTAAAGCCATTTCCTCTTAACTCAGGAACAAGACAAGGATGCCCACTCTCTCCACTTCTCTTCAATCTAGTATTAGAATGCCTAGCTACAGCATTAAGACAAGATGCAGACATAAAGGGGATCCAAATAAGGAAAGAAGAAATAAAACTCTCCCTCTTTGCAGATGACATGATCTTGTATTTAAAGAATCCCATAGACTCCACTCCCAAATTACTCAAGCTGATTCAAAACTTTGGCAAAGTAGCAGGTTATAAAATTAACCCCCCAAAATCAATGGCTTTTCTGTATGCCAACAATGAGAAAAGTGTGGCTGAAATTAGGAAAGCAACTCCATTTGTAATAGCCCCACAAAAAATAAAATACCTAGGAATTAACTAAAGAAGTGAAGGACCTCTATGATGAAAACTTTAAAATCTTGAAAAAGGAAATCAACACAGAACTAAAAAAATGGCAAAGCCTCCCATGCTCCTGGATTGGAAAGATTAACATCGTGAAAATGACAATACTTCCCAAGGCTATCTACAAATTCAACGCAATACCTATCAAAATTCCACCCTCATTCTTCAAGGAAATAGAAGAGGCAATCCAAAAATTCATATGGAACAATAAAAGACCCCGAATAGCAAAAACGCTCCTCAACGGAAAGAACACTGCTGGAGGAATATCAATACCAAATTTCAAACTCTACTATAAAGCCATAGTAATCAAAACAGCTTGGTATTGGCATAAGAACAGACCTCAGGACCAATGGAATAGAATTGAAAACCCAGAAATGAACCTACAGACCTATAGCCATCTAATCTTCGATAAGGGAGCTAAAACAATAGAATGGAAGAAAGACAGCCTCTTCAGTAAATGGTGCTGGCAAAATTGGTTAACTACATGTAGAAAACTAAAGCTAGATCCTTATATATCACCCTGCACCAGAATCAACTCCAAATGGATCAAAGACCTTGAAGTCAAAGCAGACACTCTGAAAACATTACAGGAATGGGAGAAACCCTAGGTCTCCTTGGCTCAGGCCGAAATTTTTTGAATAGAGACCCGGAAACACAACAAATCAAAGAAAGGTTGGACAAATGGGATTGCATAAAGTTGCAGAGCTTTACAACATCGGTGTGGGGCGGGGGGGGGGGGGGGGGGAAGTGGGGGGAGGGGGAAGGATTGGGATTGGGGGGGAGGGGGGAGGTTGGGAAGAGATGTGAAGGGTAAACCAAAGGAGGAGGCTGCAATGCTTGGTAAGAAATGTACACATTATCCTGCCCATGTAATTGTAACCCCTCTGTACAGTATGTTCACAAATAAAATTAAATTAAATTAAAAAAAAATCCTTGTGTTACTACTGAGAACTTAAGAAAAGAAATACACTATCGGTTAACCTGCTTCTATAAAAAGGTTAACCATCACAGTTTAATAAAAAGTTTCAGATACACATGTGTCTGCATGAAGACACAAACACGATCAGTCATTTGACTCCTGATAATGACACCACAGTCCTGATGATGTAATGCAGGTCAGCAGTGTTCTACCAGTGGCATGTGAACATCCTTAGGTGTAAGACCTGACCTCAAAGATGGTTGAAATGGCAGCAATGTGCTTTTGGAAGAAAAATTCATTCTTAGAAGCTTCTGTACTAATAGAAAAGAGGGCTTTTTCAATTGATGAATCTTAATTGTTAAACTGAGTCAATTCCAAACTTTTGCATGGTACTTATAAATGTATATGTTGAATTAAAACACTTTTGTACAACTACTTGAGAGATTTTTTTAAATTAAAAAACATGTAGGCAACAGTGACTTACACCTGTAACCCTTGCTAATCGGGAGGCTGAGATCTGAGGATTGTGGGTTTAAAGTCAGCCAATGCAGGAAAATCTACCTACAAGTAACCCCCAAAAAGCTAGAAGTGAAGCTGGGGCTCAAGTAAATGGAAGAGGAAAAGAGCTCAGGAACAGTGCCCAGGTGCTGATTTCAAGCTCCAGAACCAGTGCATGTGCATGCACACACATACACATACACATACACATACACACACACACACACACACACACACACACACACACGCACGCACGCACGCACACGCACACGCACACATACACACAATTTCCAGCTTGTAAGTTGAGTCAAATTTATACTAGTAACATGTAAAACTCATTCTAACCATTTGGTTTGTAAAAAAAAATCTACTGGGATTTTTTAAATACTTTAAAAATAAATATAAAATAAAATTACCACCAACATTTAAATTATTAAGTAAACATACACCTCATACATAAATGATGTGTAATACACATTTTATGCTTCAGAAAGAAATCACAAGGGATAGGGGATATTATCCCTGATAATCAAACAGGAAAGCCACTTTTACACTATGAAGTTAAAAGTGCTGCAGAAATTGTTTCCTCTGTAAAAACAAATCTGACTTTTCAAGGAAGCTTAGTGTTTGGATGAAGCATCCCCAGCTGTGTGTTCATTCTTACCCTTCTCAACACTGCCTTTAGGAAGGGAGGAAGAGAGTAACTCTGAAGCTGGAAAAGTTCGGAGGGCTCACATTCTGTAACAAAAGAGTTGACATCGCTTCTGTATTCCACTGGGCAGACAAAGTACTGGTATTTGGATAACATATAGGCAGCCTGAAGAACAAAGCAGGTGTTTGTGAAACATTACCCAAACACAAATGAGCGTGTGTGAGAAAGCTCAGACGTGCAACGCTAAAATTTCTATAAACAGTCCACTATACATTTGTAAAATTAGAAGGGTAACAGTTGTCCACTGAACAACTTGAAAAACCTTTAGAAAGCAAAAGGGGTTTTGAAAGCAGTGAGAACTCCATAGGAGTTCACAAAGTGGGAGGGGGGAAAAGGCTGATTTGACCATTTAGAAAAAGCATTATGGCAAGATCTTATTTGCCACCTCCACCCCTGTTGTTGTTTTCATGGGGCTTCAACTCAGAGCCTGAGAACTGTTCCTGAGCTTTTTCACTCAAGGCTAGTGCTCACTCTACCACTTTGAGCCACAGTGCCACTTCTGGTTTTCTAGTGGTTAGTTGGAGATAAGGGTGTCATTACTTTCCTGCCCAAGCTGGCTTCAAAGTATGATCCTCAGATCTCTGTCTCCTGTGTAGTTAGCATTACAGACATGAACTATCCATGCCCAGCCAAGATCTTAAAGTACATATAACTAAATCTTAACAAGTTAAGAAGCTATGAAGAGTCAAGGACTGAATTGTGAAAGTACTTAATGTTTTATTTTTACTTTTTAATGTTTAAATATTGGCCTAAGATTGGATCCTTGCTCACTATTCCATTTACCAATTATCATCTAATCAATATTGTATTTCAGAACTTTACTTTTTTAATCAAATTTCATTTGGCACTTTCAATCAGAATAAATTAAGTTTATAAATTATTGGTGGTTGGGCTGGGAAGGTAGCTCAGTGGTAGAACGCTTGCCTTGCATGCATGAGGCTCTGGGTTCAATTCCTCAGCACCACATAAGCAAAAAAAAAAAAAAAAAAAAAAAAGCTGGAAGTGGCGCTGTGGCTCAAGTGGTAGAGTGCTAGCCTTGAGCTGAAGAGCTGAGGGACAGCGCCTGGCCCAGAGTTCAGCCCCCCAAAAATAAATAAATTATTGGTGGTTATGGTGTTCCCCCATCTAGAAAAGCAGCACATTACCATGTACTTGTATATTTACCCTCTCTCAAAGCTTCATGTATAGTTACTGTAATGTTTTGATATAATATTGTGCATAAACATCACCAGACATCTTTTAATAAAAACCTAAATTCTACAATCTTTTTTTTTAATTTTTAATTTTTTGGGTCCGGTCGTGGGGCCTGAACTCTGGGCCTGGGCGCTGTCCCTCAGCTCTTCGGCTCAAAGCTAGCGCTCTACCACTTGAGCCACAGCGCCACTTCCAGCTTTTTTCTTTTTGCTTATGTGGTGCTGAGGAATTGAACCCAAGGCCTCATACATTCAAGGCAAGCGCTCTACCACTGAGCCACCTTCCCAGCCCCAAATTCTACAATCTTAAACTAATTTTTAAACAAAAAGAATACCCATTATCTAAGTGTTAAAAGTTAACCTTAGGTGGGCCACTGGTGGCTCATGCCTGTAATCCTAGCTACTCAGGAGACTGAGATCTGAGGATCCCAGTTAGAAGCCAGCCTGGGCAAGAATGTCTGTGAGACCCTTATCTTCTCTAAACTACCAAAGAAGCTAGAAATGGAACTGTGGCTTGAGTGGTAGATTGCTAGCAGGAACAGCACCCAGGCCTAGAGTTCAGGCCCCACGACCAGCACACATACACAAAAAAAGTTAACATTAATATCTACTTAGAATTAACTTGTCCTTCAAGTTGGTCTCACAAGCAGGAACTACCAAGTGAGCCAAGTAACCACAGTGTTAAGAAATCAGAGCTCTTCAACATCATATGCGTATCTGCTAGGCTGAAAGACACTCCTTCCTGGAGCAGTATGAACCCCACAGGGCGAAGCAGCTTTTGAAAACTACCAAAACTCAGCAGCACAATGGTGAATCTCATCACCCTGGGGTAAGGCTAAGATATAAATTTTGTTAAGTTCCCAATTTGTTCTAATATGTAGCCAGGATGAAAACTATTGGGTACAAAATGTGCTCTGTTTAGGTTTAAATAAGAACTGTAGAATTTTAAGGTTTGACTTCTTTCAAGATTCAAAGTCGACTCAGTACAATTTTTCAAAATATAGAGTTCATAGTAAAACTCACAATGAATCCAAACACGACAGTAGAAAAGAAACCACCAATGAATCCTTCCCACGTTTTTTTAGGAGACAACTAGAAAGATCAAATAAATAAAGAAGAGTTATTCACTTAAAAAAAAACACATATTCCATATGCAAACACTGCTCAAGGTGTCCGCTCAATACCTTCTATAGCTCTCCTTGTTTTTCTTATAACTGTCTGAATTATTTTCCCTTCATCCCATGATCTTTATCTATCTTAACTAGCATCTAGAATTTCTAACATGTGGAATCTGCTATGAATATTTGTTTCTGTGAAGTAATTTGCTTTTTTCCTATCAAAGAGCCATCAACTCTATGTTGAGAAAATCATCCCATAATTTTTATGGTTCTCTGGGAAAAGTACAATTCCAAGGGTGTGAGACTAGTGTTAACCTACTAACCAAAATTTGAATACAACCAAACACAGACATCATAGAATACCATCTACCTTTATGTTTTCTCCTCCCTTGCTTCCTTGTCTTCCTTCCCTTTCTCCCTTCTTTTTCTTGGTGGGAATGTGGCTAGTTGTGTGGGGGAAAGGGAACACAGGATCTCAGTATGTATGAAGCTCAGGCTGGCCTAGAACTTGTGATCTGCCTCAGCAAGTTGTCACCATGCCTAGCTCAAGTTTTCATACATTTCTACTGCACTATGTATACAAGAAATCTTTTTTCTCAATGAAATACTCCACAGCCTGAAATTCAAGTATTTACAAATTCTCCTTGCCCTTCCTCTCCTCTCCCTAGCCTCTTCCTCCCACTTTTTGTTTTTTAACAATCTATGTCTGTCTACAAAAAGAAAAGAACTTGTTGTGCTTATAATAATGGATAGTGTTTGCTTCACCACTGGGCTATTGTTTCCAGGTCAATGGGGCATTCAGGGAAAAAAGGGTGGAGAAATCTGGAACCTGGTGATGCAGGGACAAGAGGAGGTAGGAATGGACTGTACTGATTGCCCCAAACAACCGTATTAGATAAGGACTGAAATGTGTGCGATGATTTAGTCATCTAGAGATCACAGATGATCTTTGGAATAGCAGTGACAGAAGCTGAACATTGGAGAGAAGTACATGAGAAGTGGGTATAAGCCAAGATACCTAAGCTCTCTGTATGCCCATTGTCCTGATGTTCATAACCCCTCAAACCAACACAGTTGGCAGCCATGGTACCTTTTCAAGGTCTCTAACAGGCCTGTCTTAGGAAAGGAACATAATATCATGAGCTATGAATGGACTCAAATTCAAGATTAAAACTGGCTTTATCAAATCAAGGTGACTCACCTCATATTATGAGTTAATTACTCAATCATCTAGGTTTATTATACAACTAATCCAGACTGAAAAAATAACTAGAAGGCAAAGTTCAAAATCATATTCTTCTCCATCTCTAGCAGTCTTTCTGAAATAATTCTTAAGCCAAAAGCTTGGCGTGCACAGACTCCTGGAATATTTGTTCATTTGATACAGCAGCTTTAGACATATTTCAAAGATACATACCAGCCTGCAGTATCCATGCAGCTCAGCCTGATGCTGAGTTTGGATTCTCACAGGGAAAAGGGTTGACCAAGATTTTCTGAAGGATAGGAAGTCCCTGCATTCCTCACTCCAGGAATATTTCTCCAGGAACCTTCACTCACTCTGAACAAACAGCATGATAATTCTAAACAATGGCCTTAAATCCCTCCAAAGCAGTCTCTGAATGAGAACATCAAAGTAATTAAGTAACTGGGCTGGGGACTTTGTTCCAGTTGCCAAGGACCTGCCTAGTAAGTTTGAGGCCCTGAGTTCAAATCCCACTTATGTAAAAAAACAATATATATATAAGAACACTATTGAAGAATTTTCTTACTCTGTGAAGTTAGTGACTCCTGTCTGAAGTCCCAATGTGAAAGCAAGTTTTCTTTAAAGAAATTAGTTCTAGCAAAAGGTCTGATTTCCATTTGTTTCTTTCCCCAAATAAGAACTGTGTAACTAGATTCCATCTGTTCTGGTAAAATGACCTTGCTTATCTCTTCATCTCCACTACCCATGAGGAGAATCAAATCTAAGGTAAAACAAAATGGTCTGTCCAAGTACACGCTCCTTCTGCTTTCTGTCATTATTTTTCCACTCCCTCAGTATTTTACCATAAGTCTCTCAAATCTTTTCTAAATATGAATTTGTGTGTAAAATCTGAAGAAATGAGAAAAGGGTATATGAAAATGGTATAATTTGCTCTTTGAAAAAATTGGAAAAGAAAGGGATAGTTGAGGAGACAAGTTGAGAGGAAAGCAAATGAACCTTCAAGAAGCAGGGTCAGTCATGGGGCCCAGCCTGTACCAGAGCCAGTAAACACTGATGAAGAACCCAGAAAGAATTAATGGCCCTTACACTATAGTTACTAAATACAGGTAAGGAAAATCCCAAGCACCTGAGAATAAACAAAAAAAAATGTGCAACAGCAAAAAAGTTGTAGGAAATGTTTTCCAGAATCTAATCTTTAAGGCTATGAGAGGAGCTTGCTTTTTCCATTACCTTAATTAATGGAGTTCTTCCAAAAAAAAATCCAAAAAGGTAAGCAGTGATGTCATTGCAGATAACACTTGATATTGGAACAAGGAACCTTAAAAAAAAAAGTCAGCAGAAACAGCCTGAATGATTAAGTAGCAAATATTTTTATATGTTATGAGTCATTATGAACCAAGATAATAATCATTAAGATTATACTCTGGCCTAGTTCAGAACACGACACATGACAAAACATTAGCAGAAGCAATAAATAACCATATTTGCTCATTTAGCCATTAAGCACAGTAAAATCTATAAGTAACAGTACTAGAGCGTTGCTGAAAAATAACAATTTCTATAGTCATGAATATTTACATTTGAGTTTTATGAGGAACAAGTTATAAAGTATGAGATTTCTTTTAAGAAAAACAGCCTTTTAAATGGAAATGAATCATTGATGTAGACAGATTATAGTCTGATAAAATAGTATCAAGTTCTTAATGAAAATTCTATTTTATAAAATATTAATTTTAATTCTTTCTTTGTAAGTCTATGATTGCATTAAACTCTTTCACTTGTATATAACCTACTTACTTCAGTAACTGTCTTCCATTGATAAAAATATTTTATATGGCAGACAAGCTTAAAATAAGTAATTCCTAGTTTTAATACAGACACATGCACACATATAAGTTTTAGCAAAAATCATAAGCTGTTGAAGTAATAAAACTTATCTTGACAAAACCCAACAACTCTAAAAAAATATTAGCTACTAAGTTAAAAAGGATTATGGCCAGTCTTTATATATAACTTTCCATTATATATAACTTTCCATTTTTCTTCCGTCCAACTAGTTAAATAATAAATTCTAGAAGTTTTGACTAATAAAAATGCTTGCTCTAGCTACGGGCTCCTACCACAGAGCTGGTAGGTCAGCACAGGGAGTCTGGAAGCTACTCCCACGGAAGCAGACAACTAGAGAGAGCAGACAACTAGAGAGAAAGCACTTCTGACAGGGCTGGCAAGCACAGTCTCATATTCTTCTGTATTCCATATAAACAAAAAAATCTTTGAAGTCTAGCCTTTGTAAAAAGTAAAAAGTCACTCTACTATCATCTACAAAGGCAACTGTTTAGGTTCTTCATGAGAACTTTCTGCATTTTACTTGGAACTTTAAGTAAAGTTTCTAAGGGTTAATGAAGCATTTTGTCTTCAGTTGCCAAACAATAAGCAAAACTCAAGTTATTGAAATGGAATAGGAGAACAAAATATAACTAATAGGTTTTAGCAGAAATCTGTAAGATACTGGCCCATGTTAAAAAGTTTTTATAAAACTAGACATAAAATACAATGCAGCATAATACTGTTCCCTTACCATATCATGCCTTCAAACAGATTTTGGATGACAAGATGTGACTGAGTAACGATTATCAGTAAAGTGACATGAGTCCATGCGAACTGTTAATAGCCCAACAATACAAAAATTAGCAAACACAACTGATCATTGCAGCCAAGGAAGCAAGAGCAATTAAGGCACAAACTTACGCCATGACTTTGAGTCAAAATAAGGTGAAGAAAAGGTCATACAAAATAAGTGCAGTTAGTAAATTATATTCATTATATTGCCTATTAGAATGTTGGAATAATGAAAACATTTAACAAAGTGATCTTAATTTATACAAAAGGGAATGGTAATAGCTGTGACATAGTCTACTAAGTTTAAAAAAACACATATACTTGATTTAAATAATGAAAAATTTATGATGCTACTGTGGCATTTAGAGAGAAATATTATACCCTCTGGGTGCATTCTGCAGTTATAAAAAATGTTTAAAAGTACTTTTTCTTTAGAAGTTTACTATGGTAACTTTTCCTCATAAAGAGTTATTTCTAATTTCAAATGATTCAAAACAGCAGGATTCAACTGTCCTTAGATTATATTTTTTTTCATATTTGAAGTTGATCTTCACAGGTCTTCAATGACAGAATTTAGTGTTAATTTTTCAAACACTGCTATTTCATCCATGTAGCACAATCACTGTGGGTAGAATGAAAACCAAAAGAAGCTACTGCTCCAATGCATTAGTCATTATTTTAATTGAGATTTAAAAGATGACCTTTCAAATTCCCTAGATAATATAATACAACTACTTCCACAGTGCTTTCCCTGTGCTGGGGATTAGCAACCCAGAGCTGGTGAAGTTCATGGGAGGATGTAAGTACGTTCTATGAAAATGCTATGGTATTTTATGTGAAGGCCTTACTCAAAGGGATTTTGGTAGTCACAGAACCAAGAGACTTGGTGAAAACACCGAGAGGATTTTATTTTCACAGAAGTTCTTTTATTTTCTAATTTGATTATCCAAATATTTTTCTAATAGTTTTACTTTCAGATTCCCTGAAACTAAGAATGTAAGGAACAGTTTCCCACCAACGATAATTAACAGACTGTCTTTTTTTTTTTTTTTTTTTTTTTTTTTGCCAGTCTCAGGGCTTGGGTTCTGTTGCTAAGCCTCTCTGTGCTCAAGGCTAGCACTCTACCACTTGAGCCACAGTACCACTTTTGGCTTTTTCTGTTTATGTGGTACTGAGGAATCAAACCCAGGTTTTATGCATGCTAGTCCAGCACTCTACCACTAAGCCACATTCCCAGCCCAACAGACTGTCTTAAGACAAAAAAGCAAAGCACCAATAGGAGATATAGTCCAAGTCTAATGTAAGTCTTATTAACACATAAATTCACAAATCTATATACTAAATTTTATTTTAGTCTGATTATCAGCTGTACATTCAGAAAACTTCAGTTTACAAAGTATACATTTCATAAAACATAAACTTTGATTTACTTAGCAAAATTCTCTGTGTAAAAAGGAATTTCTATGTTTAACCAAAACTAGCAAGAAAATATCCTCAGCCTGCTTGCTTTACACTCATGCTACCCATCTGGGAACATAATTGACTTCCAGCAACCAATGGAGTAGATGTTTCCTACACCTAACTATCCAGGAGACTGAAAATGTTTCAAATTTCTACATAATCAGGGAATTTAAATAATTTAAAATTCTTCATCTTTGCAATTTTTTAACAAAAATTTTGAGAAGACTTAACATTTTTTGTTTTTGTGCAGGACTTAGGGCTTGCACTCAGGACCTGGGTGCTGTGCTTGAGCGCTTTTGCTCAAGGCTAGCACTCTACAACTTGATCCACAGATTCATTTCCAGCTTTTTAGCGAATCACTGGAGATAAGAGTCTCACAGAATTCCCTGCTCTGACTGTCTTTGAACCATAATCCTCAGATCTCAGCCTTCTGAGTAACTAGGATCACAGGCTTGAGTCCCTTGTACCAGGCTACAAAATCTTTCAACTTCCAACACTACGTTTATTGGTCTTCCAACACTGAGATATAGAAGATATCAAGTAGTGGATTAGATTATATCTCTTCACTATACAAAAAAAAAAAGAAGTAGGGTTTTGTAACTACAAAATAAAGGTTAATACACACCATATAAAACTGCAGCCGATAGTGTTTCTTCACCAAGCTCAGCACAAACATGCAGAAACCTGTTCAAGAACAAAAACATGTGCTTGTTGTGCAACTCTGTATGAAGCATGAACTCCTGAATCAAATAAAGCAACGTCCTTTCATCATGTGTAGGCATATTTCATTTATTCATATGCCATTTCTCTTACTAAATTAAGCATTTTAATGTTTCTTAAGGAAAACAATTTCAAAGTGCCATGACACAATTTCAACATGTCTTTTGCATAAATTAAACAATTCACGTGAGCATGGAAAAGAGACCTGCAATTTCAGTTGAATAAAATTTATTTGTTATGTCAATTCAAGAATGGGCTAGTGGTATAACACTAGTAGAGTACTTCTCCAGTATATGCAAGGCCCTGGGTTTGGTTTCCTAGTACAGCACAAAAGAAAGACACACACACTAAACTTGTTCAACCACTTTGTAAAGTAGTATAGAGGTTCCTCAAAAGACTAAACATAGAGCTCCCCTATGACCCAGCAATCCCACTTTTGGACATTTGCCCAAACAATCACAAACAAGGCCGTACTAAAGCCATCAGCACAACTATGTTTATTGCAGCATTATTTATCATAGCTAAGATATAGAACCAATCCAGATGCCCCTCAGTACATGAATAGATCAGTCAGAAAGAAGGACACCGCCCCATTTGTTAGGAAATGGAAAGACTTCGAAAAAAATTATATTAAGTGAAATAAACCAGGCCCAAAGAAACATAGGTCCCATGGTTTCCCTTATTTGCAATAACTAGTATATGTCTAGGATAATCTTACCAGATAAGAAGCAGAAACTGTCGAAAGCTATGTACATAGATGCTAAGCAAAATGAACCCAAGATAGGGACACAGAGGTTTTATCTTTGTCACTATTGCTTTTAATGTACTACGTGATTTTTTTATTTCTTTTGTATGTTCTTCCCCCAGGGTATAACCTCTGTTATCACTGTATCTGATTCCTGTGCCTTAAATCTTGTATATATATATTTTTTTTTTCTAATTTGAGGAGGGGAAAGGAAATAACAAAATGCTGAATCAAGGATACAGGTTGACTCATTGTAACAATGAGATGTACAAGACACTATATTGAAAATGAACTTTACAACTTGGTGGGGTGGGGAGGGAAGGGATGGTAGGGGACAAACAAAGGAGGGGGTAACAATGCTCAATAGGAAATGTACTCATTACCTTACTCAAGTAACTGTATCCTCTCTGTACATTATCTTTACAATAAAAAATATATATATAAAGAAAGACATAATCAATTCATAAGAGTATATACAGAATGTATTCCATCACTACACAATGTGAAAATTAACGACAATCATTATGTCAGCTAACATACATTGAACACGTGGGTTTCAGTTTCAAACTTTTTCTATATATTAACTCCCAGATCCTTTCAATATCCCTGTGATACAGGCACCTATATCATCTCTATTTGTACAGATGAAGAAAAATGCATAGAAAGGTTTGGTAATGTACTAAAGGTCACAAGGCAAAAAAATAATGTAGATCCTATTGACCCTCAAAGGTTGGTGACTCTAGCTAACCTTCTAACCATAAGTCTCAGGTGAAAACTTAACTTGCAATTTCTCAGAACAATGCTAAAATTTTAGTAAAGCCTAATATGTTTAATCATTTCAAGATTTAGCAACAACTTTATGTCTGTATCTCATTAGTGAAAAAAATATTGGATAATTATTTCTGACTTAATTGTGACCTCTAATAATCACATACTAACGTCAGGCAATATGAAGCATTACTTGTCCAATACACCAGTAAACTTCTAAGTTTACTTGCTTGACAAAAGAGAACTCTAAAAATACACAAACACCAAGTCTCATTCAGATAAACAGCAATGTACTTTATAACTGGGGAATGAGTTTTCTGAGACAGAAACTGAATCTATGTCAGCCAATTGCTTCAGTACGAATTGCTTACCTGTCCTCCTCTACAGACCACAACAATCCTACATACTAGGGTAAGTTTTCACCACAGCAAAGAACCAAACTGTGGCGGCTCTGATCTGTTCTCTGGCAACTGATTTTACATGTCCAAGTGTGGTGGAGAATGACTAAAGAAGAGAAGGCATGCTGGTAGAGTGACTAACTGGATCCCACCCAATAGCAACATGAAAACATTTTCTGAGCGGAATGTAAGTGAGGGAGGGGATCGGGCACAGGGAACACAGCTCATGGTATTGCAATTGCCAAATGCATCAAAGTCTCCTTTTATCAGTTACTTTTAAGATTTCTTTCTATAGAAGGTAGACATCTGGTAGTTCAAATAATAATGGGATTTCTAGCTTGGTTTATGCCATTAGTCTGCAGTTAAGACTGAATGTCGCGCTGGTTCAGAGGCTAATGGGAAAAGGGCAAAGCAGAGACACAAGGCAGATGCTGCTGGGACCTCCTTTTCTGTGTAGCAGACTCATTGTCCCAAACACAACAATGGAACATCTCAGTGTCATTACCTCTGAAATATCTCCTCACAAATACTGCTCCAAAACATATGGTTTCCTTTTCCCTTAAATTACATAATACCTCTCATCCTAAAACATTTCTTCAAACAAAATTACCATCAGAATTACTTAACATTTCCTAATGGACACTTTTCCAGGACAGTCTTAGCAACTCGCTTTCACTTGATCTAATTTCACCTGAAGTGTACAATTATCTGCTTCCTAAATACATTAAGATAATACACTTCTCTGGCTTCAGGGGAGGCAGCATAAAGTGTTTCCCTAGTATATCTAACATTAAATATTAGCACTAATGAAAAACACTCTGAAAGAGAAGCATATGAATCATGTACCATATGACTTAGTGTAAATATGTAAAAGTGTGTACATATTTCAATAAACCTATGGAAAGGATAAATCATAATTTGGCTTCACAGTTTTACTTTTTACTTTAACTAGAAAAGAATTTATGCATGGCTGTGTTTCCAATTAAAATCATAGGTTATATCACAGTATAAGCTTTAAAGTATTCCTCAAAAAGGCTGCCTAATATACAGCATTTATTTATAATTACATTTACCTGCACTGAATAACTGTTGTTTTGAAAATGTACTGGTGCTTACAGAAAGATGTATACATTGTGTGGACCCAGGATTTCCCCCAGGGGTGAGGAAAAGCCATTATCCAACAGACTACAGAGAAATATAGTCAAGAAAGAAGGCTAGGGAATGAGATGGTTACTACGTCAAGAAAGCACAGGGGAAAGAGACATTCTGAAGACCCCAAAAAGATGAAATACAGGATATTTCACACAAAAAAAACGCCCAAACAAAAGAAATTTTTGAGCCTCTGTGATACTTCAGGCACAGGTACAAAAAAGATGAGCAAGTCAGGTGCTAGCATTTAAGAGCTGGTAGTCTAGTTGAAGTGACAGCATAAAGAAAAAATGAGGCTGTTTTTAAGCTTTACCATTGGTAGTTAACCACATTAGTGATACTCTACATCCTGCAGGGATCCAGGTTTACACAGTACAGCCTACTGACTCACCCTTCATCTACTTGGTTAGACTTTTCATTGTTCTCACATAAACTATCGAAACTTCAAAAATTGCTAGCATCATCCCAAATAAATTCAGAAGAATACTAAACTATGTAGGTCTTTATTCAGATATGAATTATTTACAAAAAGGCTTAGGGGTACATGCTTTGTAATAATTATCATACAAACTGGTCATATTCGCTAAGATTAAAAAGAATAGTGGTTCCTGGGCCATGTGCATGCTAAGCAAGCGATCTTTCCATAAACCACACCTGAACACCCTAGAAACAGCTTTCTATTAACAGATGGGTTGCCAGGCACTGGTGGCTCACTCCTGTATTACAGCTACACAGGAGGCTGAGATCTGAGGATTTCGGTTCAAAGCCAGCCGAGACAGGAAATTCCCTGTGAAACTCTTATCTCCAGTTAACAACCAGAAAGCCAAAAGTGGCACTGTGGCTCGAGTGGTAGGGTGTTTAACTTGAGCTGAAGAGCTCAGGGACGAGTGGTAGAGTGTTTGACTTGAGCTGAAGGGCTCAGGGACGGCACCCAGGCCCAGACTTTAAGTCCCAGGCCCAAAAACAAACAAACAAACAAAAAAACCAAAAACCCACTTGATGGGTTTAATAGTATCATGTATATAGGGGTCTTGAATTAAAAGCTTATAAGAAGTCAGGCACTCATGGTTCATGCCTGTAATACTAGCTACTCAGGAGGCTGAGATTTGAGTATCTCTGTTCAAAGCCAGCCCAAGCAGGAAAGTCTGTGAGACTTTTAAACTCCAATAAACCACTCAGAAAACTTGGCTCAAGTGGTAGAGCACTAGCCTTGAGCTGAAGAGCTGAGGGACAGCGCCCAGGCCCAGATTAAAAGACCCATGACCGACCAAAAAAAAAAGCTTAGAAGGAATTTTGAAGATATAGTCCTTTCTGGAGTTTTGTATGACTCTTTCTAAAGATTTCATCAAAATATCCTCTGATATGAAAGAGATTTGGAAAATTTTTTGGAAAATATTTTAATTGCATTTATTTTAAACATATATTTATTTTAAACATATTTATTTTAAACATACATTTCCATTGATTTTCTTCAATTTAAAGCATTATATTGAACTTATACCACCTCCGTATGGATTTTAAAGAAATCAAAATAGCCATGCCTAAGTATAAGAAAATATATTTATTGAACATAACCAGTGTAGTTGGTTAAAATATGATATGTAGAGTCAGACACTGTAAGCTCATTTATGCATTAATGAAGAACATCTACCAACATGGCTACTCTGACTTCATAAGAGCCCCAAATCCAAATCACTGAACTGGTAAAAAGTTCCTTTCTATATGTATCTAGTTTCCAGAAAAGTCATTTTCATGAATTTCAATCTCACTGTTTTTTCTTTCTTTGCTCTCAGTCAAATTCACTTTATGACAAATTTTCTAAATGTCAGCACGAATTCTAGGTCCTAGTAGGTCATCTTGCACGACAGGAAACAAGTCATTTCATTTCCTGGTCCTCAAGGAATGGTTCAGACATAAAGATACCTACATTTTATTTCAATCAGATTAATGTCAGTTGGGTGGATCACGACTATAGTCCTAACTTAGGAGGCTGATATCTGAGGACTGCAGTTCAAAGCTAGCCTGAGCAGGAAGGTCTGTGACTCTTATCTGCAATTAACAAAAGCTGTGGCTCAAGTGGTAGAACACTAGGCTTAAACAAAAAAGCTTAGAGACAGCGCCCAGGTCCTTAATTCAAGTCCCAGAATAGCGCCAGGAAAAATGTCAATGAAATAGTCCTGACTGTCTGTCTCTTCTTTGAACATATAAAGAGACTTAAACTTCCAAACTCATTTGATCACTGCAGTAAAACACTTTGATGGAGCCACTGGAACATTACTTAACAAAGACTTCCACAATATAGGAAGATATCTGAATACAGCACTCTATTTTATTCATTATTTTTAAGTCTAACTCTTGGTTAATAGAGCTCATAATATCACTAATCACTTTAAGAGTCCCTTCAAAACAGCCACAAAAACAGTAATGTCAGCAAGAAACTTGTGTGGATGTTCTCAGCCTTTTAATTCGATATTACTGGGAAACTAAATGCCAAGGCCCAGCTCTGAACCCTGGAAATGAACCAAACAAGAGGGATACAAGTTAGTCCTTAGAGCCCACTAGGGCCACACTTAAAATGATAGTAGGGGAAGAGTTCTATTCTGGTTTTGTACCGAAATTTGATTGTGTAAGCTAGCACCACTTAGCTTACTTTTAACAATACATTTGAAGGACTGTAATAATGTCAATTTCCTAGTAGGATAGAGTTTTGAACAAATGTTACTATGGTTGGAAACTGGGAAATGTATAAAAGGTAAATATTACATTTTGTGAATATAGAATGACACCAATAATAAAGTATGTTTTAAAATATAAAACAAGAATACATAAAAATTTCAAAAATAGTCAAAAGCAGCAATTAGTTAAAGATCAACCTGCTGTGTCTTCATTTTCCCAATTTATGTCTCCTTTGTAGCAAGTAAACACATTAAAGGTTCCCAGCCTCTCTCCCTTTACATCTTTCATTCAACCACAGATCTTAGGAGATCTCTTACCATACCCCCTCCAGAGATTACCAGAAATAGATCCAAACCCTCTCATAACATACAAAGCAGTTCAAATGCATCTCCTGCCTATCTTTCCAGTCTTGGATGCCTAATGTCCCCAACCATGCAGTCCTCTCTTGGATCCACTCCTGGCTTAGCTAGCGGGGTTCACCTCTTGGAATGCTCTTTCCTGCTCTCCACCAGGCAGAACTCAGCTTTTTTCCACCATTGCAATACCTTCTCTCTCTTCTTTAAGCCTTCCAAGCCCTCTGCACCCTCATCAGAACAAGGCCCTCTTCTTCTTCGTGCTTCAGTTGACCATTGTTCATAGTTCAGCAATGAACTATAGAACTTGAATCTCACAGCTTCAGCTCCTGGAAGGCACATTACCTGCTTCATTTTCCCTGATATCTCAACCTCTCCACACTCAGGACCTAACACCAGGAAGCAATCAAATGTTGACTCAAATAATGACTGTGGTGACTTTCAAATGAGCTTCTGTTATCCAATGAGTCTAAAGCAGTAAATGTCTTAAGTCCATGACATTTGCCCATTAACAGTGCATTGAAGACAGAAAGACAAAAGAAACAGAGGGAGGGGGAGGATGGGGAGGAGGAAGGAAGGAAGGAAGGAAGGAAGGAAGGAAGGAAGGAAGGAAGGAAGGAAGGAAGGAAGGAAGGGAGGAAGGGAGGGAGGGAGGGAGGGAGGGAGGGAGGGAGGCAATGTTGTAAAAGTCCAAAAGTAAAGCATATGAGACAATTACTAGAAAAGTTTGGTTGGGTGGTGATATGTACAATGTATAAACAGTAAAAACAAACAAAAAAGATAAATTTCCTTATCTGTCTCCACTGAAGAGAGAAGTTACCCAGACTTGAGGGATGAGAGGTAGGGATGAGATACAGGACCACAGAGGCAAAGCCCACCAGAGACATAGTAGCACTTTATATGAGGACATCCACCACTAGGTACTGTAGTGTACAACAATGTACAGCAATGTACATATGCCTGTATATGTGCAAAAAAAACAAGCTTAGGTATGCCAAGTAACCTACAAATTATAATGTCTGCTCTCATCTGCCTAGGAAAGATGGGTGAATGCCAGCTGCTGGTGACTCATACCTATAATGCTACTGAGGGAGGCCAAGATTTGAGGTTATGATTTGAAGCTGGCCCAGGCAGACAAATCTGAGAGACTCTAATCACTAATGGATGAGTAAAAAGCCAGAAGTGAAGCTGGGCTCAACTGGTAGAGCACTGGCCTTGAGCAGTTACTAAAAGTTATCTAGAGAAACGGGAGAGAAAAGGGCTGATGGTGGCAAACGTGAGCAGGCACTCTGAACTGGTAAAGTAGAAGTGAAACAATGGGTGTGAAGCACTTGTCAATGAAACAAATTCTGAGGATAGACTAAAGCTATCTTTAGAATTGTATGAGCATGAAACATTTCAGGAAAATCCGGAAGCTATGTTTCAGCAATGTGAGGATGACGTCCAAAACATGGGAAGACACAGGAAAGAGCAGGGGTCAGAATCGTGAAGGTGGCTCTGCAGCCATCCACAGAGAAACAGGACACACAGGACTCTGCAACAGAGGTGTCCAGGAAAAAAGGGAGGGATAGACTACCTGGTGTGAGTGAGCATTTAAAGATACTACCAAAAGACATGAGAACCCTGGAGTAACCTCCAAGGATTTCTTGGTTGGAGTTTACCTATGTGAAGAGAGAAGGTGGGTGGTTACTCAGTACAGGAAACAAAAAGCTGTGAAGGGATGAAATTGGAAAGTAGAAATGATATACAGAAGTCTATTTAAAAATGTAAACAATGACAAAAATACTAAGTATGGAAAAGTGAGACAGATTTTAACAACTTCACAGGTATTGCCTAAGTAAATCAAGAAGCGGATATATCCCTTAAAAACGGGAAGAGTCTGAAGTAATGAGTGTGAGAATGATTGCTCCACATTATACATCTTTAGAAATGGAAGTGGTGCTGTAGCTCAAGTGGTAGAGCACTAGACTTGAGCTGAAGAGCTGAGGGACAGCGCCCAGGTCCAGAGTTCAAACCCTACTACCGACAAAAAAAATTCTTTAGAAATATTGATTTTTAAAAAACTAATACTCTGAGCCTGGCACCAGTGGCTCATGCCTGTAAATCCTAGCTATTCAGGAAGCTGAGCTCTGAAGATCATAATTCAAAGCCAACCTGGGCAGACAAATCCAAGAGACTCTTATCTCTAATGAGCAAGAGGCGCAACTAGTAGAGCATTAACTTTGAGTGATAAAGGTAAGTGACAGTGTCCAGGCCCTGAGTTCAAGCCTCAGTACCAGCATAACAACAAAACAAAAACAGAAAAACACTAATATTTATAATACAAATGATTTACATTTTAATTAATCATAGTTATTAAATAATTACAGGAATAATCACACGAAATAAAATAGTTGAAAACCAGTCTGGGGTGCAAGCTCAACGGGAGAGCAGTTGCCTAGCATATGTGATCCTGAGTTCATAAACACACAAACACACGCACACGCACACGCACACGCACGCACGCACGTGCGCAAAACAAAAAACCCAGAAGCCATTGTGTATAATTTCTTACTAATATTATTAAAACTCAATAATAACAGAGAACTATTGCTACAATAAATATAAACTGAGAAAATACTATTCTTTTCTCCCATAATTAGGAAGAGACAGTATTTCACTCTAAAAATGTTTTAATGTATCCTTTTTAATGTAAATCATCATGCTTAGAACATCCAAACTGACCATAATTTAGAAACAGAACAACTATCTCCAAATGAATACCTATTTTTACCCTTGAAAGAACAGAATTATTTTAATACCCATTTCTAAGAATTTAAATTCTGTAAATACATCAGTAATGACTTTTAAAATGTAGGAACAGAATCAGAAAATTAGATTGAATAAAAATGGTGAAAGAAGGAAAGTCATTTAGGGGAAAAAAACCTCAATTCTCCAAAATGATTTCAAATTAATATTCTGGCTTTCTATAAACCTAAAACTTATTCAAGTATGGAAAAGAAGTCTCTTACCTTCAATTTTACCCTAAACATCTGATTCTTAATATAAAATAATAAAAACATGTTATCTGTCATACTACAAAGTTGTATATGTAACAAACCATGTCAATAAAACTATGCTGATTAATTCTATATGGAAGTTCTACTTCCCACTATGGACAAATATATATGAAAGTTTCTTTGTACATTCTATGTACATTCTTTATATATTTAAAGTTTCTCTAAGATCATCAAAGGAATTTTTCAGAAATAGAGTCTTAAGTACTTTTCTTTTAAAACTCTAGATAAAAAATGAACTATGCAACTTGTGGGCAGGGATAAGAAGGGGAAACTGAGGGAAAGCAAAAGAAGGGGTAACATTTTCTGAAAAAGAAATATACTCATTACCTGACTTATACCTTAATAACAATAAAATTATATTTTTATTTAATTTTTTGTTGTTGTTGGTTGTGGGGCCTGAACTCTGGGCCTGGGCACTGTCCCTCAGCCTCTTCAACTCAAGGCTAGCACCCTACCACTTGAGCCACAGCGCCACTTCTGGCATTTTTCTGCTTATGTGGTGCTGAGGAATCAAAACCAGGGCCTAATTTATAAGATTATCTCTTTGTTGCTTTGTAAGTCCCTCCCCCACAGTATAACCCCTGCTTTCACTATATTTGATGTCAGTATAACTTGTGGAGGAGATGGGGAAAAACCAGTTGTTTAAGGATACAGGTGGACCTGTTGCAACAATGAGAAGTACAAGTTGTCATGTCCAAAACGAGCTTTACAAAGTCGGTGCGGGGGGGGGGGGGGAGGGGGGGAAGGAGAAGGATTGGGATTGGGGGGGAGGGGGGAGGCTGGGAAGAGATGTGAAGGGTAAACAAAGGAGGAGGCTGCAATGCTTGGTAAGAAATGTACGCATCATCCTGCCAATGTAATTGTAACTCCTCTGTACAGTATGTTCACAAATAAAATAAAATTAAATTAAAAAAAAACAAACCAGGGCCTATGCATACAAGGCAAGCGCTCTACCACTGAGCCACATTCCCAGCCCTAATAAAATTATATTTATTAAATAAATGGAATGAAGTCTATTTAAGGAAGAAATATAGCCAGGCACTGGTGGCTCACACCTGTAATCATAGCTACTCAGGAGGCTGAGATCTGAGGCTTGTGGTTCAAAGCCAGCTTGGGCAGGAAAGTCTGCAAGAATCTTATCTCCAATAAACTACTCAGAAAAAGCCAGAAATGATGCTGTGGCTCAATGGTAGAGTGCTAGCCTTGAGTCAAAAGAAGTTCAAGGACAGTGCCTAGCCCTTGAGTTCAAGCCCCAGGACCAGCAATAAATAATAAATAAATATATTTATGCATAAGAAACAACTGAAGAGGCAGGAATAAAGTATAACAAAGAAAGATTCTAAATTTAAATATCGCAAGTAAAAAATAAACATAAAAAAGCTACATATCAATACAGAGTAAGTTGTCCACTTACCTGCCAGATAGAGTGCAAATGATATAAACCTATGGTAGCGAATGAGAAACTGAAGTTGTTCTTCTCTCTGAACAAATGTAGCAAAGTAATCAGCTACGGTTTCTCCATAGAAAAAGTAGTTGACACACAGCAGAAAGTACCTAAAATTAGTAAACAGTCAGTTCTTTTATATTTAAGGATTTTTTCTTCCTAACCCAACAATTATTCTCTCTCTCTCTCTTTTTTTTTTTTTTTTTTTTTTTTTTTGTCGCTCATGGAGTCTGAACTCTGGGCCTGGGCACTATCCCTCAGCTCTTTAGCTCATAGTGCTCTACCACCTGAGCCACAGCTCCACTTCTGGCTTTTTCTGCTTATGTGATACTGAGGAATCAAACCCAGGGCCTCATGCATGCAATGCAAGCACTCTACCACTGAGCCACCTTCCCAACCCCTATTCTACATATTTGGATAATAACACAAAGATCAACACAAATTTCAGAAAACTAAATATATAATATTCAAAATATACTCCATCACAATGTAGAAAACACTATGTTTTCTCTATCCATCTCTGTTTGCATGTCTCTCTCTCTTTCTCTCTCTCTCTCACACACACAGGGTCTTAAATTCCTAGTGAAGATCAGCTCTCAAGTATGGAATTCTATGCTTCCACAAGAAAGAATGACATCACCTCATTCATAAGGAATTGGAAAGACTTGAAAAAATCCTATTAAGTGAAGTAAGCCAGACACAAGGAAACATAGGCTCCAGGGTTTCTCTCATTTGTAACACTTTTGAATAATAGCATGTGTAAGTCATATCCCCGCCTGGCCTAAAGAAGATTAGCTGGTACACCGTGTTGCTGTTCTTCTTCTGCTCTTCTCAATGGCCATGTGGACACTGGTTGAATAGTGGTTCTTACAGGGCACGTGAGGGATGGGAAAAAGCAGCAGGTAAAACTCTCTAGGAAAACCTTTTTAAGCCTCCATAAATTCCCTATCCCAGTTCTCATATGTCCCGGGACCTCCCTCAGACAGGTTAAGCCCAATGAGATTATGCTGATAGTTGCTTGTAAGGGCCAGAAGAAAGGATGGGGAACAAGTGCCTGTGAGCTCCTTGGCGCCTCTTCATCGGAAGGGCAGAGTCCTCGATGGCTAGAGCGCAGTGAAAGAGAGGACTGGGTTCCAAACCTCACCAACTAAACCCCACCAATTCCCCAAATCCAGGGCATGTGATCTCATACCTATCAATTGGATTACGTTTTTTCCTAAACTGACTTTGACTACCTTGTAGGGCTAATCAGGGTATAGTCTAGTCCAGCAACCCACCTTCCAGTTAGTGTCCTACAATAAACACTTTCTGCCCAGGAGAACCAGCAATAGCTCATCAGTTCCAGTATGTGCTACATCTATCTATCTAGCCCACATCTAGGGACAGTGGGTCTTGCTTCTCCAACCCAGAATATTTTTTTCTACCAAACATTGTTTTTGAGTCCCCAGTGCAGAAATATAGGATGTGCATCATGATGCCAGGCTTGGAGGAGCCCGTCTTGATTTCGACTTTCTTTTTTCTACACTTAGAATCAATCCTGCATGGTTTACCACTTAATTTTCTCCAACTAGTTTATCTACTTGACATTTGCCACTCATGGAAGCCTGCTAGGAGAAAAAAAAGTCAGGTATAATCAAAATCAAGGCATTATTCTTTTGACTATTCTAAACCTCAAAGGTGGTTTCTTGGCTAATACAAAGAAAACAATTATGTCAGAAGGGAGAATGATGGAAGGAGTGAGTTTGACCTCAATACATTTGTATGCTTGTATGAAAGGTTACAATGAAACTCTCATTGTAAAATAAGCTAAAACGAAATCTTAGTTTAGGTTACTATGAGTTACTGTATTATTACATTTCCTGGTCAATGTCTTGATAGCTATGAATAGGCTCACACATATTATCTTAATTATTCATCTGCTCATCATGGTCAAAACCAGCCCTGGCAGGGATCTCTATGAAACTCATATCCCCAGCAGTGGAACTATGGTTCAAGTGGGATAGTGCCAGTCTGGAGTGAGAAAGCTAAGGGTCAGTGCACAGGCTGAGTTCCAGCCTCGGTAGCAGCTCCCTTCCCCTGGCCCACGTGCATACACTATAAAATTTTAAATATTAAAGATTATTTGGTGATTTTTATAAGTTAATGTGCACTTGCATAGAAAAATATTTTATATCAATTGATGGGAAATTAAAATTGTAACTAAACTGATAAAAGACCATAAAAATGCCTGATACAGTAAGTGGTGCTATCACTCAAGTGGTAGAGTGCTAGCCTTGAGCTGAAGAGCTCAGGGCCAGTGCCTAGGTCCAGAGTTCAAGCCCCATGACCAAAAAAAAAAATGCCTGATGAATTCTTGTTCTTTTAAAACACACATTCATCATACATTAGGTATCCCTACAAGGACCAAGATAGAAGATAGGGAAAGGGTTGTGATGGAGTGAGAGTAGTAAAGATCACATTCTTTTTTTTTTTAACCAAACCAAACCAATAACATAAACTGAGTGAGTATAGGCTGACCTGGATGCTTCTTTTACAAACATTAGAAATGCATCAATTTGCATCTCTGCAACAGTTTCGTGTTTACTCACCAGCTCAGTGTTCGAAACCACGGAAGATCATAAGAATGATAGACTCTGTAGCCTATAGTGATAATTTCATGGAAGCATTTCACTTGTATGCCCAGAACCTGGAACCAACAGAGACATGAACATGTTTCTCATTGTTTACATTTGTGCTTAATCATTTAAAAACAACTTCTTGTCACATGTAGCTTAGAAAATCTTAGTCCACTCATCTTTAATTCTTCTAAACAGGAGTAGCAAAAATAAAATATTCAATAGCTCTAAAACTACATGATACCCTATACAAAGTAAAGACAATGATGTTTTATTCATAAAGGTTTGACAGATCTTTCACAAATAAGGAGGTGATCGAATTTAGAAATTAGGGATGAAGTCTGGTTGCCCAGTTGATAGGCTAATTTCATTATCAAAGTGTCATTTCCATTAGTACCTTTCAAGATTCGTTCGTGTCCAATTTCTATTTTCTTTCCTGTTTTGTTTTTGTCTTTGCTGGTATTGTTTGTTTCTGAGACAGGTATGTAGGCCAAGCTGGCCTCAAATTCATGATACTCATGCCTCTGTTTCCAAAGTGCTGAGATGTCAGGCAGGTGCCATTGCATTCAGATCTTATTTTTCCACTTTTGTCTGAGTAACCAAAATGATCACACGTGAAAGTTTGTGTGTTTACATATATATGTACATATGTACCTGTACAATGTATGTACATAAGCATATCCATATATACAAACATATATGTATGTATATGTATATTATATATATATATATATATATATATATATAGCTCTCCATGTGTTTTGGCATACTTACAAAAGATAAAGATTGTGTTGAACAAATAGTTAAAACATCTCCTCACTAGTCACTCAGGAATTGGGGCTAATCTTTCATTCTCCCTGCTGTGCCATCTCCAGAACTAGGCAATTCTGGACAATCAAAGCAATGCCACCAGGACAAATCACAAGCAATCTCCTCTATGTTCAGACTCTCAGACAACCAACAACGTTTATACAGTTCTGTTTGCACAGTGTCTATGTTCATGTGCAATAAGTGGCTTGACATTCTACCTAGTAGTCCTTCAAACTACTGCATTTTCTAATCTGGGTCAGAGTGATTTTGAAGCTTGCCTTAAGTCAATCCAAGGCTCAAGGAGCAAACAGCATCATGTATACTTATTATCATGAATTAAAGGGTAGAATCTCTGTGATCACAACAGAACCTTTCCATTTCTACCCTCTACACAGGCCTTTGAGTAAAGAATAGATTTTTTTAACTTTTT
The DNA here is from genome assembly GCF_024711535.1 of Dipodomys merriami. Classification (NCBI taxonomy): domain Eukaryota; kingdom Metazoa; phylum Chordata; class Mammalia; order Rodentia; family Heteromyidae; genus Dipodomys; species Dipodomys merriami. The sequence continues at coordinate 13,364,956 of NW_027206512.1, forward strand.
AAGGATTATGTGACAGAATTATTTGCAAGTCCTCATGTCTAAAATATTGCTATCTGTCCCTTTACAGAGAAAGCTTATTAAATTCATATTTGAGAACACATTCTGGGATATTTTTCTAAGATTGCCACAACTGAACATTTCAAGCCTTCAATTCAGGAGTTTAGGCTACATTTTCCCCCATTACATTTATGACATGCTCAATCATATACTTAAGTGGCCACATGATAAAGCACTATTATACTAAAGTACAATAAAGAGTACATTTAGCATTGTGTTGTTAATATAAAGTACAAAAGAGTACAAATTTAAATGCTCTTCTTCAAATAACCTTTGCATATAATATTAAACACTGGGTTTTTTTCCAAAAAAAATAATCCCGGAATGGGGAGAATGCTCAATGCTAAGTATGGCAAGGTCATTCCACCTATATAACCAAAGAGCTTTTAAGTTCTCAAATAGAGTGATGAAATTTCTATGGAACACATTTTATTTAGAGTAGCCATTAGCAGCATACATGGTATTTTGCTGAGAGGAGGGAAACAGGTTTTTAATAGCACATGTATACTTATACAATCAACGATAGCTTGCAAGGATAATATGGAAATGTTTAGAAAACCAAACATATGAAATTCAAAATATTAGAATTATGTCCTTAAAATATATGCATATTGAGCCAGGCACTGGTGGCTCATGCCTATAATCCTACCTATTTAGGAGGCTGAGATCTGAGGATCTCAGTTCAAAGCCAGGCGTGGCAGTAAAGTCGAGGAGACTTTAATTAACTACCAGAAAAACCAGAAATAGCATTGTGACTCAAGTGGTACAGCGCTAATCTTGAGCTGAAGAGCTGAGGGACAGCACCCATGCCCAGAATTCAAGCCTCATGACCAACCAAAAAAAAATACAAATATATATATATATATGTATATATATATGCATATTATCCTGGGCTAGGTGATTACGTAGAAACTGATATTCCAGGGGCTGGGAAGGTGGCTCAGTGGTAGAGCGCTTGCCTTGCATGCCTGAGGCCCTGGGTTCGATTCCTCAGCACCACATAAGCAAACAGAAAAAAGCTGGAAGTGGCACTGTGACTCAAGTGGTAGAGTGCTAGCCTGGAGCTGAAGAGCTGAGGGACAGTGCCCAGGCCCAGAGTTCAGGCCCCATGACCGGACCCCCCCCCCAAAAAAAGAAACTGATATTCCATGTCATCACTGTACATTGGTAGAACTCATTTGACTCTAATTAGCGTAATGAGAGCCCTAAAAACAACAGTCCTTACTTAAGAGCCAACTTTAACAGTTACTGTGAATTCATAGAGCTAATAGTACCCATTTTTTGTAGAAGGGACTCACAACTAGAGATGAGGAAGAAGCCAAATGGACATATACAGAGGGCAGAGTGGGCAGTAGCTAGACCCATGGAGGGAAGAGGCAGTGTCAGATCTGCAGAGGGTGAGGGAATATGAAAAGAGCTACACATAATCTGGAGTTTCTGGAACACAAGAGAGGCAGTGAGGACAGAGAGCTAGGGCACAGCATGAAGGGCTGCACAAACGAGTGGAATGACATGCATAGACATGAATATCTAGGACAACCGACATGGCAAGTTGAGTTAACTGTAGGTCCAACAGTAGACTGATGTAGGCCAGAAAAAAAAAACAAAACAGTCCCACTGAGGATGGATGCACATTGGCTGGAGGACAAGGTTCATGAGATACCAAAGGGGTGGAACTAACTGAATTTGGTACGCTGTAACAAGATACTTCACTTAAACACATAAAAGGAAAAAATATTTGTTTTGGCCCATGGTTTCTGGGTTAGTGTGGTAGTGCATCCACCTCCATAGCCGTGTGCTAAGGCATTACATCATGGTGCAGAGGGTGTGGTAGAGCTGAGCTGTTTACCTCAGACTCTGAGACAGAAGGGTCTCAAAGCTAAGAGCTCCAAAGACTCATCTCCATGACCTACTTCCTCTAACTAGGCCCCACCTCCAAAAGCTTCTATCACTTCCCAATCAAGAATGCCATCAAACTACAAATCCATCAGGGTGCAGTCCACTGGTTAAGTCAGTTCCTTCTTAATCGCATACCTTTCATCCACTGGACAATTAAGCTGAGGACTAAGCCTTAAACTAAACATGAGCTTTCAGGTTCACATCAAGCTGTAGTGCTGGGGATAAGGATGGGAAGGGAACACAGACTTTATACCAAGAAGGCTTGGGACAGTGCACATAAATGCTCAGGATGCCTGGGAGACAGAACTCAAGTTCAGATTCCAATGCATTGAATACGAACTAGAGCAACTATGAGTCAGAACCAAAAAAAAGTACCTGTTTTCCACTAGGAGTCTATTTAAAGGAAAATTATCTTATATGTGAAAGTATAACCTATTTCTTTTCTAATATGTTTAGGATATTGTTACTTATGGTTAAAAAAATGGACCGTGAATGTTTGCAAGCAGCATACTGACTTAACTAACTTACGGTGCATGCCATTCCACTGAGTAAATGACTCTATTAAAGCCTGTGGTTAAAAGAAGGTGGGACACCACTATGCTTTTGGCAGAACATTCAGCTTAAGATGCGGGACACAAAATTTTCATCATGGTATTATTACAAACATGGTTTTAAAAGTACATATTAAAGAAAAAAGGATGAAGGAAACAGATCAAATGGCAGTGGTAGTTGGGTTTTAGTAGTTAAGGACAAAGTGAGAGATAATTTTTAAAACTTTTAAGATGTTTTATTTGGCAGTACAGGGATTTGATCTAAGGGCCTTGCACAAGGCAAATTCTACTACTTGAGCCATACCCCAGTCCCTTAAGTTTTTCAACTTTTGAGAACAATTTTAACATATTTTTAAACTCTTAAGCACACGGTTTGAAAATAAATTATAGAATGTTGATTTAACAGTTATAGAGAGCATAGATATTATAGCAGACACGCTCTATGTCCACATCTTAAATGAAAATATGCCTTGGTAACTGTGCCATTTAGAAAGCTTAACTCCTCCCACCCCTGCCGTGAATACAATAGTCACAGAATCACAAGTAGAAGAATGAGAATTTTAAGGAGTAAGAGTGAGCCCCATATAACAGGAGGTGCCATTTCCTAGAAATGAGTTCTCAGTAGAACTACCTTGTGTTAGTCATTGCTGAGTGCTGACATTAAGAAGCAAATGCAAGCTAGGTATAAGATGTATGTCTCAAAATATAAATGACCTGATTTGTAATATGAACATAAATAAGAACTGAAAACAAAACAATGTTAAGTACCCTCTGTGTATTGTTCATCTTCCTAAGGGAATACATAAGTATCATTTTAAGTGATATATAAATGCTATATATTTTTTGGGGAGGGTCCGGTCGTGGGGCCTGAACTCTGGGCCTGGGCGCTGTCCCTCAGCTCTTCAGCTCAAGGCTAGCACTCTACCACTTAAGCCACAGCGCCACTTCCGGCTTTTTTCTTTTTGCTTATGTGGTGATGAGGAATCAAACCCAGGGCCTCATGCATGCCAGGCAAGCGCTCTACCACTGAGCCACCTTCCCAGCCCCTAAATGCTATATTTTATATGGCATTTGTACATGTGTTTGTATATGAAGGTTTGTGTAATAACAATTCAAATCTACTTTAGTTAGATCTTTAACATTTTTATTTTCTTCTCAAAGCTAACCTATTGAAACAAATAACTTGTAAAGAAAAAAGAAACTATTTCCTTTCATAGTACGAAAAATAAAAATAAAGAGATTGCACATACTTTAGACAGGTTTATTATTCTCTTTTCAAAAATCGTAATCGAAGCATACAAAAGTAACTTCAAAATGTCTTAAATTTTCTTTAAGCTTCTTTATTCACAGACTCTTGCCCTCATTACTGCACTCAATAATAGAGTTTAGAAAAACACAACCTGTTCCCAGGGGAGCTCACCAACAGCCAAAATCAATATGCCAAAGAGACTGGGCTTGGGCAGTGTCCTAGATCAAGGTTTTTCTTGTACTAGAGGGAAGAAAAGCTCCCCAGGCACCTGGGAACAGAAGTATTTAGCTCCTTTGTGAGCTTCCATAGGACCACTTTTTTATCAACTCAAACCTTACAGCACTGCAATAGACTGTTGCTGATTTTAGCAACAATTTAAGTGTGTGTTAAATGCAGGAGGTTACATTTCATGAGGAAAACAGATTATAAAGACTAGTGGTTTATACGTGGAGATGTAACAATGAAGTCCTCCTCTGTGTAACTAATAAGAAAAAAGAACAGTAAGCATGACTTAATTGTTATATTAGGTGGACAAGGTAGCTGCCCGTTTGTGTCGGTTCTATACCTTGCCATGTGGATGTCTGCAGCACTGCCCACCCTGCTCACAGGTCCTGCATATAGGGTGTAGGTGGGGCTGCATACAGTGTACAGATATCAACCTCCCCTCCTTCCCGCCCCCCCTGCCCTGCTCTAGTCTCCATTAGACTGTGGCTGACTTAGTAAGCTTTTCCCTCTGAACTATACCACAAGATTCTCTTCTAATGGAGACCAAAGCAAATGATCAGGTCCTCACTCCTTTCTAAATAGACCCAAACTTAATGCCTTCAGAAACAAACCTCTATTTTTTTTTCCAGCCTCAAAGGCTCTGTGCTCAAGGAAAAACACTTATTTCTGAAGTATCCAGCCAGCTGGGCCTTTGCTCATGATGTTCCCCCTCCAAGCACCTATGATCCCTGCATAACCCAAGACTGAGTCCCTGATGGTGCTGGGGCCCTGCTTCTCCATGCCCGCCTCCTCACACAGCACTGACAAGTATTCTGAGCACACTTGCTTCCCCAATGCCCAAGCTTCCAGACCCATAGGGTCACCTCCCTCCAGCAGGATGGAAAGACTGACACTGGGAGCTGGGGGCTCTGCCCTGCAGGCATGCTGGACACATGTCCGTGCCTGCCTACTATAAGGCTTTCACTCTGGTATCCTTTGCCCTGGCTTGCTTTCTGTCCTCCCCCTATCCATTTTTTTCCCTTTGTGAGAAAAAGTGCTTGAAGATGTCATCAATTAAAAGACCAGAAAAGTGTGTGCGCACATGCACGTGAACTTTTCATTACAATACTTCAAAGAAGTATAAAATTACTAAGAGGATAAGAAAAGTAGCAGAGGCGGTGGTCTTTCTGAGAGCCACTTCATGTGGTTTCGTGAGTTGACAGAATTTTTTTATTGTGTCAAATTTCACTACAAAACTTATTTTTAATAATAATAATTAATAATAATAAAAGGAAAACCATATCATGTTACCTATAAGCTTATTAGCTATAAACAAGATTGAGTGGGTGGAAGAGGAGAGGCCAGATGAGTAAATACATTTTTAAGTGGTCAAGAACAGCCAGACAGCAATAAAATGAGTATATAACAAGAGGCCAAATTAACTGAAATGGGATTAAAAAAATACTACCAATAAGAACAGGCAGGATGCTGTGGTTTACACTTGTAATTCTAGCCTTCTGTGTCTACCAGCACAGGCTTCTGTTTTGGAAGCCCTTAATGACTCCCTCAATCTTCCTTCCCAACATGTTTGTCATAGGACTTATCCTTCCTATCTGCCACACTGTTCTGGCATCTGGCTGCTTGGCTGGCATAGTCATTTCACTGAGTTCCTTCAACTCAGAGATCTAGTCATACCTCAGAGCTGTGTATGCATTTCTGCCATGTCTAGCATGCACATGCTGGTCTGGCCGTGGCTCTATTAGTCTATCACCAATACTTGGTCTCTGCCAAATGTACACATTGGAAATGGGAAGGTATGAGCCTCAATAATTTCATGAACTAGAAGATGCTTAAGGAACTAAACTAGCTCATACTGAGTCTTGGGTTCTCTTCTTTTTCTTCTTAATTACATGCTCAGATTACCTTAGTCCTAGCTAAATGTTTGAAAACAAAGCAAAAAACACGGAAGGAAATGCCCACCACTTACAAGAAGCATCAGCATAAAAGATCCCATGGAGATGATCAGGAAGAACAAGGAAATCATAGTTAGAGTCACAATTCCACGGATCCACCAGTTTTTCCATCTACAAAGAAAATGTTTTGAGAATTAGTATTTATTGTGATTTTAAGTTTGGTTTTTTTTTTTGGGGGGGGTCTGGTTTCAGTGCTGACTTTTCAAACATAGGAATTTTTCCTCACTAGTCTTCAAGAGTCCCCTGCATCCCTCTGTATAACAACACAAACAGTAGGCATTCATTGAGAGCTAAACTAAACATGTAAATTATGGTAGCTGAAGACAGAAAGTAACTTTTGCTAAATGTGAGCAGGGCGGGGGGGGGGGGGAGGGTTGGAGGGGAGAATGATGAGGGAAGGGAGTCAGGCAGTGGCTCATGCACCAGGGAGGATGTGAAGGGGAAGAACAGCCCGGTGCCAAAGCCCTCAGGGTGGGGCTCGGCCCATTAGTGTGGTAGATAATAACACATGATATACAACATTGAGATATCACCTCACTCCAGTTAGAACAGCAAAAATCAAGAACTCTAACAACAACAGATGCTGGAGGGGATGTGGACAGAAAGGAACCTTACTTCATTGTTGGTGGGAATGTAAACTTGTTCAACCACTTTGGAAAGCAGTATGGAGGTTCCTCAAAAGACTTCACATAGATCTCCCCTATGATCCAGCAATCCCACTTTTGGACATTTACCCAAATGTTTACAAACAAGACCACACTAAAGCTACCAGCACAACTATGTTTACTGCAGCATTATTTACCATAGCTAAGATATGGAACCAACCCAGATGCCCCTCAGTAGATGAATGGATCAAGAAAATGTGGTATATACACACAATGGAATTCTATGCCTCCATCAGAAAGAATGACATTTCCCCATTTGTTAGGAAATGGAAAGGTTTGGAAAAAATTATATTAAGTGAAGTAAGCCAGGCCCAAAGAAACATAGGTCCCATAGTTTCCCTTATTTGCAATATCTAGTATAGGTATGAGTCAAGCGGAAAAGGTCAGATAATGTGATATTAGGAAAATGAACCCTTAAATATGTATTTTAATGTTTTCGTTTCTTTCATGCATGTGTTTCTAACGCATTTATAAGATTATTTCTTTGTTGCTTTGTATGTCCCTCCCCCACAGTATAACCCCCGCTTTCACTATATTTGATGTCAGTATAACATGTGGAGGAGATGGGGACAAACAAGTCGTTTAAGGATTCAGGTGGACCTGTTGCAACAATGAGAAGTACAAAATGTCATGTCAAAACCAGCTTTACAATGTCGGTGGGGGGGGGGGTTATGATTGGGTGGGGGGGGTGGCTGGGAAGGGAGGTGAAGGGTAAACAAAGGAGGAGGCTGCAATGCTTAGTAAGAAATGTATGCATTATCCTGCCCATGTAATTGTAACCCCTCTGTACAGTATGTTCTCAAATAAAATAAAATAAAATTTTAAATTAAAAAAAAAAAGGTGACATAGATGGTACAACCTGTAAAGGAGAAGCAATGACAAAAGATAATAGGGAACTGAAACTGGAGAGCATGGAGATGCCAATGAGGGTGTGAGGTTGCCCAGGTCTGGTCGCCAAGGGTTAGCTCAGATCATAGCAAGGACACTGCTTTCTTTAGGAGCTGCCTGGTCTTTCCTTGTTCCCAAGGTCACAGCATCTCCATAGGTGCAGAAAGCCAACTCCTGCTCTGCTGAAGTTGCTCTCCATCAACCCTCTGGTGTAAGGCCTGAGGTGCCCAACAGCACTCATCACCAGCTACCTGCCCCCCAACCCCACCCCAAACCAGGAGCCTATGATTTAATTCCCAGTATACCCTACAAATAACCCCGGTGTACAAAACATCCAGAATGATCCTAATATGTGGCAAGACCCTCAACATCATCACATGATTTCTTTTTTTGGGGGGGGGGTCTGGTCGTGGGGCCTGAACTCTGGGCCTGGGCGCTGTCCCTCAGCTCTTCAGCTCAAGGCTAGCGCTCTACCACTTGAGCCACAGCGCCACTTCCGGCTTTTTTCTTTTTGCTTATGTGGTGCTGGGGAATCGAACCTAGGGCCTCATGCATGCAAGGCAAGCACTCTACCACTGTACCACCTTCCCAGCCCCCATCACATGATTTCTAAAGCCAGATGTGGTACTACACATCTGTAGTCCCAGCTCCTTGGGGAGGATAAAGCAAGGGGATTGCTTAAGCTCAGGAGTTTCAATCCAGTCTGGGCAATAGAGTAAGAACTTGTCTTTTTAAAAAAAAGTCAAAAGATGAAATGCAAAAATCTGAACATATCTTTATGGGGTGATTTCTAAATTACCAATTTTTCTCTAGGATTTTTATGATATTTATTTTTTTTCAATCCTGGGGCTTGAACTCAGGGCCTAAGTGCTGTCCTTGGGCTTTTTTGCTCAGGACTAGCCCTTTACCACTTAAGCTATAGGTCTACTTCTGGCTTTTTGGTAATTAATTAGAGATAAGAGTCTCACAGTTTTTCCTACCCAGCTGGCGTTGAACTGTGATCTCAGTCTATTGAGTAATTAGGATTACAGAAGTGAGATACTAGTTCCCAGGTCATTTATTTTTACAAAAGATTTTCATTCAATTTAATCTAGTAACATATTTAATTTATTCATTGCCATTTTTAGAGCAGAAATATTAGCTGACTTCATTCGTATATAAAATACTAGCGACACTCCTTGCTTTCTGTTTCTTACATACATTGAATCTTAAGCGTATCATTCATTATTTTTTTTCAGTACTGGGAACTGAACTCAGGGATTTAGACTCCTAGGCAGGCAATCTACCACTTGAGCTATAACTTTGCCTGGGCTAACCTCTAACTTGTGATTCTCCTGCCTCTCTTTCCAGATTCTCTTTAATAAGCCTGGGGCCTCATGCACACCACACAAGCAACATTTCCATTAAATCACACCCTATTCCTCAGCCTCATAGTTTACATACTTGATTTCAAACATTCCTTCCATCATGTCATTCCTTTACTTAAAGGATCTAAAAATAACAAATAACATTAAATCCATATACTTTTTTCTGGATTTCAAAGTTTTTCACAAAACACCGAAATTGAACTTATCCCACTTAATTTCCCTCTCTCTACTCTTTAACAAAATCTGCAGACTCAAATAGTTCTCATCAGAACATACACTTCGAAACTAACTAAAGATGGGTGTAGAATCAAAACTGTGACAGCTGCACAGTTCTATTTAGCTTCAGAGACAAGTGCTTATGGATTAATGAATGGATTAGGAAACCAGGCTGAGTCAGAGCTAGTCAGAAGTAAAAAAAAGGGCTTAAAGCTAGCCACTGATGATAATCCTGTCATGTTCAGTTGAATCCTAGTAGTATCTCTAGTCCTCCTTTATGAATGAATCTGACAGGATTCTCAAGCCTAACTTCCAGAGAGAAGCACAGAAGTTTCAGAAATCAGTCCCTGGATAGGTGTTACCTCATGCTTGGCTTTGAACTTCAGAGAATGTCATTGTAGACAATCAGAGGTTTTTAAATAGGAAACTTGCTCTCTTCACATCATCCCAAATTTCATGGTAAATGAAACCTGCGTTCTCAGGAACATATTCTATCTGGCTGACTTTTATTACACAGACAGTACCCCTCCCAGAAAAACTCTCCTCGCCCATCAAAAATCATATAGCTCAGCTCCTTCTTTTGTTGTAAGCAGCTCTCCTCCAAATTTTCTGAGAATACATAGTGCAAATTTGAGCATACAGAGGACTAACACATAATCCATTTTCTACATTTGTAATGTAATACCTAGTAAGGAGATGTGTTTTTATAGTTTTGATGTGTTTTTGCACTGGGCAGCCAGGTATCCCCCATGGCACTGAATGGGGTTGCTATGTCATCCCACAGTAGAAGCAAGAGCACAAGCCAGCGAGAACCGGCAGGCTCAATTTTATCAAAAGATTGCTCTTGTAACTTTCCTCCCCCATTACTGATGACATTAATGTACTCGCCAAGGCTCTGCCTCATGACCTACCTGCTTTCTAATCAGGCCTCACCTCTCAGCACTGTTGCACTAGGGATTAAGCTCCACACACAGGAACTTGAGAAAACATTCAAACACATAGCATCTTCCAAGGATGAAGCACGAAACTCAGGGTACAATATAGAGAAAGGGGACCACTGCTACTAAGATCCAGAGAACCATCTGGTTTGTAGTTCAAAAACCTTGATTTCCTTTCCCATGCTACAATTATCGCATTGGGAAGACCTTGATTTTACGTCTAAATCTTTATGCCCAAATGCCATCCCTAATTATTTTGATTATATAAATTTATTCTAATCCAACCTCCCCAAGACCGATGTGAGCTGCAAATGAGTTATTTTAAACACATAATTAAGCAGCGTCCTTAAAGGTAATCATCTCAGGGAGGACATACACTATAGTAAACCACATGTTTTGCTTGTGTAAGATCCCAGGATCAATGCCCAGTATAGAAAAGGAAAGGAAAAAGGAAAAATTATCATCTTAAGTGTTTACATATTCACTGTAGTACCCAATCATGGTAGTACCCAATGTCTTCTTGTTACAACTTATTTCAAAAGTTAACAAAAGTAATTTACTGCCCTAGAGGTACAAGCATCATGAGTCAGCAAGAGCTCAGGCTGACCCACAGTTTGGTTCAGTCAAGAATGAGGACACAGCTGGGCACCAGTGGCTCATGCCTATAATCCTAGCTCTGAGGATAAAGGTTCAAAGCCAGCCCAGGCAGGAAAGTCTGTGAGATTCTTATCTCCAATAAACCACCAGAAAACCTGAAGTGGTGCTGTGGCTCAAGTGGTACAACACTTGCCTTGAACTGAAGAGCTAAGGGACAGTATCCAGGACCAGAGTTCAAGTCCCATGACTGACCCCCCCCCCAAAAAAAAAGAATGAGGACCCAGAGTCAGCTGTCAAGAGTAAACAGAGTTGCAGTGGCCATCTGACAGATAACAGGAGTCTAGAGAAAGGTCATCTATCAGCTTCTGGCAGAAGTGGACAAGGACTGTGCAAGGTCTCAAAGAGAAAGGAGATGGCATTATAAAATTCAAGAGTCGCAGTCAGGCTAAATGCAGGTACTTCAGGGGTTTCTCTAGCTTTGTCCTAGTGTCATTTGGGGCAGATGGCCCTGTTGTGAGGCTGTCCTGAGGTACTCAACAGTGTTCCTAGTCTACCTAATAGCTGCCAGCAGCAGCTCTCCTGTGACCACCTAAAATGTCTCTACACACTACCAAACATCTGATGGAGAAGAACTTCCCTAGAGGCAGAGCTAAATCTGCCTAGCCAATGAATATTCCACAAATCTACCCAGGGACTGGTTGGAGACAATTGGTCAACTACACGAAACCCTTTGAGACAGTCTGTATTTCAACAGCATGTGTTCTTCTGGGGTATTGTATAGTAGGCCTTGACCAAGCCTAGGCACGAAACTTAAATAAGCAATATCCTTCTTCAGAGTTGATCCTAAGGAAATACCTGTGGATTCAAAAACAAAAAGTTAAGATACAAAGAAAGCTGTTTAATGGAGAGATGTTTTCCATCATGAATACTTACAAATAAAGTAACTAGCCTGGTCAGACAAATAAACTGTGACTACAGTTGTAGCATTCAGCCATTAAAAATCTTCCCAAAGCCTGCTGCCAATGCTCATGCCTGTAATCTTAACTCTTCACAGGACTGCAGTTCAAAGCCAGCCCAAGCAGGTAAGTCTGTGAGTCTCTTATCTCAAATTAACCAGCAAAATGCCAGAAGTGAAGCTGTGGTTCAAGTAGTAGAACAAAAAAGTTCAGGCCGTAAGTTCAGCCTCCAAGACTTGTACTTTTGCATGCATGCTCACTCGCTCACACACACACACACAATTTCCTGAAGTACATTTAAGGACATGAAAATGGGTCATTCTTCTTGATAATGCCACAGGATGAAATCAAAATAGCAACAATATGATCATATTTTTACAATAAACACATACATGCATAATGCACAGGGGAAAAATCTCAAAGAATCGACACCAAAGTACTGCAATATTGATGTACTGGTAGGAGGATTACAGGGGTTTTTACCCCCCTCCCAGCAATTCATGTATTCTTAGGTAATTAGTATTTTTAATCCAAATATCCTTGGCAAAGTATTCTACTTGGTTATCAGATTGAAAAAGAGGCCAAAAATGTATAAATCACAATATTTGAAATACTGATGCAATCGCTGTAGGAAAGTTTCTTGAGGAGATGAAAAGTGTTGCACTCTCCACTAATTGTTTTTGGAAAAAGAATTCTCTCATAAGCATTCTGGGTAAGAACACTGGCCTTAAAAGCCACAATGCCTGGGCTCAAGGCATAGCTCACTTACTTGCCATATGCCAAGGCCTACATCCTCATTCACTGGGCAGCTGGGTTGCAAAAAGGCTGTGAGAATAAATCAGCATATGCAAAGTGCTTGAAGGGAGTCTAGTACATTATATATGCTCATTAACTACTATCATCTATCATTTGCTATTGTTTTTGTCTGCAGAGAAAACATTTACTAACTATAATCTTATGAATGACACATCAGAATCTGGCATTATTATTACATAATATTGACAAAAATTCAGGTCTGAAACAAATCTAATGTGGTTTGAAAGCAAAGGTACATCTGTGAACTAGGTCATGGAAACAACTGGGAACTAAGAACTATTAAATGATAACCATGCTTGCTATGATAGACATAAGATTTTCTTGATGGCCTTAAAAATATGAAAACTGTCCCTGAACCAATTTATATGAATACACATTTTCCAGATTTCAACCACACTATGGGCTCATTCTTCCTCTAGCCCTTTTTTTCTAAGTAAACAGACTTCTCCCTCACCCCCCCTTCTCTTTCTCCCTTCCCCCTCTCCTCTCTTTTTCTCCTGCCCTCTTTTCACCTGTGCCTCTTTTTTTTTTCCTCCACAGCAGGTCTTAGAAACTAGAATGTGTCTTCTCCTTGGCAGATCACAGAAACTAAAAATATATTCCAACTGCCTTTCTGTTTCAGAGCTGGCCATAAATATTCAGACTTGTCTGATAGTAGAGTTGTATGATAGCAGGCCATAAGACCCTCCAACTCCACATCTAAAATATCATGATGGAAACTCCTTAGTGCCATTAACATAATGGGCTAATAGGGGGCAAATGAAGAGGGTGGATGAGAATGCATATGATTTTTTAAAAAGTTGTTTATATGTATGAAACAGAACAACAAAACCGGCTGAAATTGTTTAAGAAAGAGAAGAGAAGGCCAGGGTAAAGTTGACCCAGATACATTGTATATACATGCAAAAATGTGGACACAATTGTCATGTATAAATGAAATTCCTGGAAGTGGCACTGTGGCTCAAGTGGTAGAGTGCTTGCTTAGAGCTGAAGAGCTCAGGGACAGTGCTCAGGCCCAGAGTTCAAGCCCCACAAATGACAAAAATAAATAAATGAAATTCCCCTTTGTACAACTAATTTATGCCAATAAACATAAAGACTCCCAAAAAAGGGCCCTGTGCCACCGCAGAGAAGAGCAGCTAGGAGGGATCTGTGGGTATCAATCAGACCCTTACTGTCCACTTCCCAACTGCATGGCTGACCCTACTGCAGTCATTGCCTAGGCAATGAAGTCTTCTTAAACCTCCAAACCATGGAGTTTGGTGAGCTGGACAGAGAATGCATAGAGGCCTGCAAAATGTGAAGGAGAGCTCACCCCCATGGTGAGGTGGGAAGCATCCCAATTCTGTGTCTTTACTATCATTTAAAATACTCTTAATGCTAAACTACTAAATGTAAATGCTTCCTTGAGGTTCTGTGCTTATAACAATATCCTTTAAAATAAGAAGGGGCTGTGGAATCCCAAGTTGTGGCTGGTCAATGTGAAGTTCTGCAGGACCAGGCTTCTGCCTAGTTTCTGCACTGGGGCCGTGGTGCAGGGCTGAGCCCGACCCATGGGGATGTGCTGCTGTCTCCAGGTGGACAGTGTCAGGATGGAATACTGTTATATATACCCGCTGGGCCTGGCTGCAGAACCGCCCATGGGCTTGTGTGCAGAGTACCCCCCAACACATTTGAGATGTCAGTGATCTATTATTGTGAATGTGAAGTAGAAGGAACTGAGTTGAATGACTTTCCCCTGTACCTTGGTTAAACTGCAAAATAAAGAGAAAAAGTCTTGTTACATTTATTTAAAACAGTGGGTTTTAGTTGTATTTAGTAAATGTAATGTGAGTTTAGTTGTAGGCTGTGACAAATGGGAAGTAAGACTGAGGACGTTGCAACTTAGCATTTTTAGCAACTTAGCAGCATCAAGGAGGAAGGGGGGGGGGAGGCAGGGAATCAGAGAGCATCACACTAGTAACTGCAGGAGTTACTTGATTACATTTTGTTTGTGTTTTCCAGGTAAGTACTCTATCTCTTGAGCCACACTATCCCCCGCCCCCTTTTTGTTTTTGAGATAAGGTCTCATCTTTTGATAAAATCCTTCTACATTGCCTTTCTAAGTAGCTGGAATTACAGGCACAAAGTAACCATATCCAGCTTGTTTTCTGAGATAAGATCTCACAAATGTTTGCCTGGATATGCTTTATTAGTGAGATAAGGTCTCACAAATGTTTGCCTGGATTTCCTTCTCCACCCCCGGAGTAGCTGGGATTATATTACCTCAGAAAGAAAAATGCATATTTGGGTGTCTCTTGGGATATGATTTAATTTTTTTCTGTGTGACATAGTAAAAATGTTGGGAAACACAAGTCTACAAAAATATGTAGCATTTTACATATTAGTAATACATTAGGGGGCTGCACTCAGTGGTAGAGTGCTTGCCTTGCATGCATGAGGCCCTGGGTTCAATTCCTCAACACCACATAAGCAGAAAAAGCTGGAAGTGACGCTGTGGCTCAAGTGGTAGAGCGCTAGCCTTGAGCTGAAGAATTGAGGGACAGCGCCCAGGCCCAGAGTTCAGGCCCTACAACCGACCAAAAAAACCCAAAAATCCCACAAACATTAATTTACATATTAATCTACATTATTTCACTTGTATAAATTTTACAGTTCATAGTACTAAAGCATACAGTGGGAGTGACATAAAGTTAGCTGAACTTCTATGGCCATAAAGTATTTTAAACCATAACACAAATGGTAAAGTGTTGTGAAATTTTAGACAGTAATTTGTAACTCACTTAAAAGAAAAAAGTTTTTGGTATTCCAAAAACTTCGCTGTAATTTCCTTGGTCCAAAAGTTCCAATATGAGAAGAGGCAACCTGAGGTATACGCAGATCCCTGCCTTTGGGGAGGACACCCTGTTGGGTCTGTAACCTTCATCAGTCATTCCCCAGACTCAGATTCCTCATGCTCAGCAAGGCCAGAAGAGTTCAGCAGAGTTTGTGTGGCCTGAGCCTCCCCGACTAGGTGGCTAGAAAGTCTAAACCTTCCCTCTCCTGATTCTAAAACATAAGAACAGCCAAATTCATTACAAAGGCAAAAATAACACACAGCTTATCTCATTACACCAAGATCCATCCATCTTTACCCAATCATACCTTGATGACAGACCAGATAGCGCTTTCTGGAGAATCTCAGGGGTTCTATCTGAGGATGGTGGGCTTTCTAGAAGGTCAGAATCACCTCTGGAATCCAAATCTCCATATCTGTCATCAATATCTGTTTCCTAAAATCATTAAAAAGAAAAGACAATCACTTTAGCAAAATGATTTTTAAAAGTATTGCTTGTCATTTATGGTTCAGTGTGTTAAAACTCAGTGGTAAGCCTGGAGATGTGGCTCAGCCATAGAGTGTTTGCCTGGTAAGCATGAGGCTATGAGTTCAAATCTCAGTATCGCCAAAACGCATTCAGTTACATAATCTGAAACAAAGAAACAACTGTTAACTTGTTGTTACTATTCACGCCTATGGTTTTTTTTTAATAGGGAAAGCTTAATAATCTTTGCTAAAATTTTGATATGAAGGACTAATTTAAAAGACACCTAATCAGCTGCCATTGCTCTCTAAATCAGAAAAGGATTGAGAAAATCTATGTTTATTGTTTTGCTACTTCACTGGGAGAGGAGGTGTCATTTCTGTGGAGATTCTGATGGGCTGCTCACCACTTTTTTTTTATTTGAGTACAAGTATCAAGAGTATGAAGAATATCTTACATCTTATATTATATATGTATATATCATGTATCATATATATGATATACAACATGTATCATTAACTTCCATCATTTTTTAGATCCTTAAAAGACAATCCCAATGCAGTAGATCAAACAGTTCAAATTTCTATTTTACTGACAGGTAAACCACAATCAAAAGCATTTATTTTAGGTGGTGACCAAAGTGACTTCTAAGCATGCAGCCACAGGAACAGTGTTTTTATACTGCATGTGGCACCAAGCTCTGGGCCTCTGCGCCAGGCTGGCACTGGAGAACTTTCCAGACAGGGTGGCTAAGGCAATTTTAAGAACAAAAGATGGCATCTAGTCTCAGTTTTGACATTGGTCTCTGTTCATCTGTCCTGCTGTCTTTGTGTCCTGCTGTCTTGTCGTCTGCTGCCCCTCCAGCTCACCCCCACCCCATGTTCTCCAACCCCACCTACCTTGGCTTACTGAGTATAACACTGAAGACCCAATCTGGCACAAAAAGCAAATAGGAACACTGGGCAGTGTGTTATCTAGAAATGCCCTTAGGAGGAAATCGTCTCCTATTGGGGAATGTTGAGAAAGCCCTATTAGTTCCATAGCTTTGGCAAATGCTATCACTCCTCTTAACTGCTTCTCCACCAGAAAACAATGGTGTAACATAATACCAGGGACTTTGTAAACTCCAGGAAGTGGTAAGCTACTATTATTATTAAATCAAGTCTTCTAATTCCTCATTAAGTGGTTTACCAAATAAAACATCAGCCTATGGGTAATATTTCAGTTCTCATTAATGACAATAAACTTTAGTTTACAAACTGTAACTGTTTTACTCAACAATTATGAAAGTAGAATGACAAAAGGAACCAGCATATGGAATTCCCACTGGGCTTCTGAGAGTCAGCTGTTCCAAAGCCATTTGTACGGAGACTGCTGCTAACTGGTAAGAAGCACACAGAGCATCTACCCTAAGGCAGCAGGGCATGGTCAAGCACCACAGACCAGGGAGTCTTTGTCATCTAGAACAGTGGAGGGAGCACATTGCTTCCTTTCCACATCACCTTCACCTTTAGTAGCTTGGACAGGTGAGGGGAGGGAGGGGAGGGGGAGGTGGTGACTAATGCAAGTGGCTCTCAGAGGCGCACAATAGAGTAGTGGGGCAGAGGTCACCAGTGCTACTTCCTCCACCACTGTAGTATCAGTGGAACAACAAGGCACATCACCAAACCCCAAGCAAAGTCTGGCCCTAGTTTCCACATGTGAAAAAATGGCAGCACTGGCCTAGATTAAATATACTTGAACAGAATGCAGATGTGGCCTGTGATGGCTCATCGTCTGTAAGGGCTGACCTGCCCTCAGTGATGCCAGTTAAGCTGCTGGTGTCTACTTTATGTCCTTGGCGAAACACAAACTTTTAAAATTTAAGATTCTGCTTATTCAATTTCCTTGTAATTACAGAATAAAAAAATAATTCCTAAATACTGGCATTTTAGGGCAACATTACCCAAGCTCAGGAATTAGTAGCAAGGACTCTTACTCTGCACAGCCCCTCAATTACAAATATGGTAGTCTTGATCAGAAAGTGAGGGGAAAGAACAAAGTAGTACTTTAGTTGTTTAAATGTTTAGAAGAACCAAATCAGGAGCTGTATTTTGTCAGGGTCATAATTAAAATCTTCCTTCCAACTTGGGCCCATAATCCTATGTATCATCTCAGCTTCCATTCAAATTACTTGTCTACCACAAACTCCATGCCCAACTTCCAGTACACCTCAAGTGGGGAGCAGGATGTGGAGTTGTCTCTTTTACCATCATCAGAAACTCAACAGAATCAAACAGACATTTTCGCTTCCATCCCAAGCCTGGTGTCTCCTCTGCTTCTGACTGCTGAGAAGCTACTGTCACCCACTTAAAGCAATACTCAGGTCAGAAATTTGGCACTCAAGTATGCACAGCTCACAGCCTTAGGTAATTTTGCTTGGATTTTAACCAGGCAAACTGAGATTGTCATTCTCTCCAAACTGATTTGTGGATTCAACATGGTCCCAATAAGCAATGTAAAGGTGCTTTATTATTTATTTTGGCAGAACTTTATATAAAATTGCAAAGAACATGGAAGAGCCAAAAAAAGGAATAAAGTTGAACAGGATGGGGTGGTAGCTAATGTCCATGCTGGCAGCTGCTAAGTAAGCAATGGAACAGAATATACAGTCCAGAAATAAATCTACATACAAATGATAAACAGATTCTCAACGAAGTTGCAAAGGTGCTGGCAAAATTGAAAAAATTATTGACCCATGCTTCATACCATATATAAAACTTAAATCAAATTAGCTCATAGAGCTCTACTAAGACGTCCACAAAATCTCTGAGACCATGAGTTAGGCAATGAATTCTTAAATATGACAACAATACAGGCCACTAAGGAAAAAAATGACAAATATTATTTCATCAACATTAACATTTCTGATTTTCAAAGGATGCTATTAGGAAGATGAGCAAGCAAGCTATAGACAGGGAGAAGGCATTTGCAAATCATGTATCTGGCAGTGACCCTTACATCTAGAACACATAAATTTCAGTAAGAAAAAGATTAACTCAATTTAGAATATGAGCAAATATTTTAGCAATCACTTTACACCAAAGGCAATACACAGATGGCAAATAGGCACAAATATGATCAACATATTAGTCATTAGGGAAATAAAAGGCAAACACACAATGTGAACCAGACATGGTGGCACATGCTTATAGTCCCAGCTACAAAGTAGGCTAAGGTGGGAGGATCACAAATTCCAAGCCAGTTTGGACAATACAGGGAGAGATTCAAAAGAAAAAAAAAACTTGAAATTAAGCTCAAAGTGATACCACTATATACCTACTAGAAGGACTGAAATTAAAAAAAAATACATGCATGATCATACCAACTGGTAGGAAAAACTGTCATTTTTATACACTGCTGTTGGGAATGTAAAACAGTATGGCCACTTTGAGACACAGGTTGACAGGTTTTGTTTTTTTTTTAAATTAAATATATAAGCCACACTTGTAATTCTACTCAGGAGGCTGAGATCTGAGGATCATGGTTCAAAGACAGCCCAGGCAGGAAAGCCTGTAAGACTATTATTTTCAGTTAACTACCAAAAAGCCAGAAGTAGAGCTGTGGATCAAGGATGGTATAGCACCATCCTGAGCAAAATATAGCTAAGGGACAGTACACAAGCACTGAGTTAAAATCCCAATACCAGCACACAAAAAATTGATTTTAATTTCAGAAAAGGTGAACTCAACTTAGGATGCAAAAATGCAGATCAGTGGGTTCCTAGGAGTAAGGGGAAAATCACAGAAAGGCGAAAACTTTCGACAGTAAAAGATAATGTTCATTATCTCAATTGTGATGATGGTTATCAAATTGTGATTGTTACACACTGACTACTTCTGTCCCTTCAAAAGTTACATGCAGAATTGCTAATCCCTAATGAGAATGACTTAGGTCATTAAGATGAGACATCATGAACAGGATTTGTGCCCTTTTAAGACAGACACAGAAAGATGATCTCAGACTCCGGAACCAAATTGGCAGACCCTTCATCTTAGACATCTAGCCTTTAGAACTACAAAAAAAAAATCTGTATTTTTAGTCTAGGGTATTTTATTATAACAATGTAAACTAACATAGCACTTTTTAAGTGCTCAATTTAGTGAATGTCATCTATGGCTCATGGAGATTGTTAAGAAGTGATTCAAAAACAAAGGGCCAAGGTACTTTCTTATACAAATAATGCAGTCCACTCAAGATCATGGCTCTGAAGAGGAGCCTTTAAACCAATGAGTAGTTTAGAGCTCACCAATAAAAAACTGTTACATCATAAATATTTTCCAACTATTTAGATCTTGTCTCTCAAAAAGTGGGTCAGAAAATCCCAGTCAGTTTTTCCATGATGGAGCCCTGATCCTTACACTTCAATTCAGCATTAAAATTGTCAGGTAAGTCAAAGGAAATCTGAATATTACAGAGCCCTCTGCCTAAAAGGAGACAAGGCTTTAAAAACACTCTTGAAACTAGCCAGGTAAGGTAGTGCACACCTTTAATCTTAGGACAAATTTGAGGCCAACTGTGTCTACACAAGTTCCAGGCCAGTCTGGGCTATATAGTGACATCTCATCCCTCCCCCCACCCCCAATTTTTTTTTTTTGTCAGTCATAGAGCTTGAACTCTGGGCCTGGGCGCTGTCTTTCAGCTCTTCAGCTCAAGGCTAGTGCTCTACCACTTGAGCCACTTCTGGTTTTCTGGTGGTTTATTGGAGTTAAAAGTCTCACGGACTTTCCTGCCTGGACTGGCTTTCAATCGCAATACTCAGAGTAGCTAGAATTACAGGCGTGGGCCACCAGCACCTGGCCAAAAAAAAAAATCTTAAAAGTAAATGGTTCTTCCCCATGAACTCCACTCCCAAGTGTCTCAAGCTGATCCGAAACTTTGGCAAAATAGCAGGGGTATAAAATTAACCCTCAAAAATCAATGGCTTTTCTGTATGCCAATAACAAGAAGAAGAGTGTGGCTGAAATCAGGAAAGCAACTCTTTTTGCAATAGCCCCACAAAAAATAAATACCTAAAAGTTAACTAAAGACTTCCATAATAAAAAAAACTTTTAAAAACCTGAAAAAGGAAATTAAAGCAGAACTAAGGAAGTGGAAAAACCTCCCATGCTCCTGGATTGGTAGGATTAACATCATGAAAATGGCAATACTGTCAAAGGCTATCTACAAATTCAATGCAATACCTATCAATATCCCAACCTCATTCTTCATGTGGAACAATAAAAGACCCCGAATCACAAAAACAAAGTTTAGCAAAAAGAACAGTGCTGGAAGAATATCAATACCAAATTTCAAACTCTACTACAAAGCCATAGTAATCAAAATGGCTTGGTACTGGCACAAGAACAGACCTGAGGACCAATGGAATAGAACTGAAAGCCCAGAAATGAACCCACAGACCTATAGCCACCTAATCTTTGATAAGGGAGCTAAAAAAAAAAAATAGAATGGAAGAAAGACAGCCTCTTCAGTAAATGGTGCTGGCAAAACTGGTTAAACACCTGTAGAAAACTAAAGCTAGAACCTTATACATCACCCTGCACCAGAATCAACTCCAAATGGATCAAAGGCTATAAAGTAAAAGCAGACACCCTGAAAAAAATACAGGAAGGAATAGGAGAAACTCTAGGACTCCTTGGCATGGGCTGAAATTTTCTTAATAAAGACCCAGAAACACACCAAATCAAAGAAAGTTTGGACAAATGGGATTGCATGAAACTGCAGAGCTTTTGCATGGCAAAAGACATAGCTAGAAGATCAATACAAAGTCTATGGATTGGGAGAAGATCTTCACTAGCCATACAACAGACAAGGGCCTCATATCTAAAATATACTTAGAACTCAAAAAAATTAAATCCCCCAACAACAAATCCTCAAAGAAACAACCACCTAATTGATAAGTGGACTAAAGACTTAAAGAGAGACTTCTCTGAAGAGGAAATAAGAATGGCCAGTAGATACATGAAGAAAAGCTCAAACTTCTCTAGCCATAAAAGAAATACAAATCAAAACAACATTGAGATACCACCTCACCCGAGTTAGAATGGCTATACTCAAAGAATCTAATACAACAGATGCTGGAGGGGATGTGGCCAAAAGGGAACCCTACTGCATTGTTGGTGGGAGTGAAAACTTGTTCAATCACTTTGGAAAGCAGTATGGAAGTTCCTCAAAAGACTCCACATAGAGCTCCCTTATGCCCCAGCAATCCCACTTCTGGGCATTTACCTGAATGATCACAAACAAGGCCATACTAAAGCTACTAGCACAACTATGTTTATCGCAGCATTATTCACTATAGCTAAGATATGGAACTAACCCAGATGTCCCTCAGTAGATGAATGGATCAAGAAAATGTGGTATATATACACAATGGAACTCTGTGCCTCCATCAGAAAGAATGACATCGCCCCATTTGTTAGGAAATGGAAATACTTGGAAAAAATTACATTAAGTCAGCCAGGCCCAAAGAAACACAGTTCCCATGGTTTCCCTTGTTGGCAAGGGACAAGCAGAGAAGGTGAAAAGCTCTGTATATATGACCATATGAGATGATGTTAAGCAAAATGTACCCCAATACAGGGACACATGTACCCCAAGACAGGGACACATGTGGCTTTTCCTTTCTTGCTATTGTTTTTAATGTACTTATAATTCATTCTGTGATTCTTTTGTTTCTTTTGTATGTTCTTCCCCCACAGTATAACCTGTTCTCATTGTATTTGATTCTGGTGTTCTGCATCTTATATATACATTTGTAATTTGGGGAGGTGAAGGGATATAACAGAATGCTTAAATGGGGTTGCAGGTTGACCCATTGTGACAATGAAATGTACAGGACACTATGTTGAAAACGAACTTTACAATGTGGGGGGGGGGGGGAGGGAAGGGATGGTAGGGGAAAAACAAAAGAGGAGTTAACAAAACTCAATAGGAAATGTACTCATTACCTTACTCATGTAACTGTAACCCCTCTGTACAGTATTTTTACAATAAAAAAAGAAAATATGGTGTGTATATATATATATATATATGTGTGTGTGTGTGTGTGTGTATTCTATGCCTCCATCAGAAAGAATGACACCTCTCCATTTGTTAGGAAATGGAAAGATCTGAAAAAAATTATATTAAGTAAGCCTGGCCCCCCAAAAAATAAGTCCCATGGCATCCCTTATTTGCAATAACTAGTATATGTCTAGGACAAGCAGAAAAGCTCTAAAGCTATGGTACATATGACCATATAAGATGATGAACTCCAAGATAGAGACAGAAGAAGTTTTATCTTGGTTGCTGTTGTTTTTAATGTACTTAAAATGTACTATGTGATTTTTTTTTGTTTCTTTTTTATGTTCTTCCTCCATGGTATAACCCCTGTTATCATTGTATTTGATTCCAGTGCCCTGCATCTAATTTGGGGAGGGGAAGGAAAATAACAAAATGCTGAAACAAGGATACAGGTTGACCCATTGAGCCAATGAGATGTACAAGACACTATGTTAAAAACGAACTTTACAACTTTGGTGGCGAGGGAGGAGTTGTAGAGGTGGGGAGGGGAAGGATTGTAGGGGAAAATCAAAGGAGGGGTTAACAATGCTCGATAGGAAATGTACTCATTACCTTACTCATGTAAGTGTAACCCCTCTGTATAATATCTTTATAATTATATATATATATATATATATATATATATATATAAAGTAAATGGTTCTTAACTGAAAATAGGCTGTGTTCCTAATTTCAGAGTTTTCTCTCCATTTCTTCCGGTTTCCACTTATGCATTACTTCCTTTGTATTTACTTTATGGTCTAGTGAGAGAACAGTCAGTGAACCAAGAGTGGGAGTGGTATGTGGGAAGGGATCTGAGACCTCTGCCTTGATGTGGAGACTTCAGGGGAGACCTAGTAACATTGTACTTTGGTTTTCAGAACTCTGCTGACCTCAATGACCATTATGCTTCTTTGGTCCCATCCTACACTTCTGATGAGGAACAAAGCCTCCTGGTTTTTCCAAAAGGAAAAGACTGGTCCTCCATGTCTTTCTCTGCAGTCCTGTTCTGTTCCCCACTGAAGAAGTCAGCCATTTGATCATCCAACACGCACGTATTCTAACTGCACTTCATACTACATGGTAGACAACAGGCATTGGACACAGAAAACCAAGTGTGCCTAGTAACATATAAAATTCATGAGCAAAAAATGCAAGTCAGATATGCTAACTCCTATTTTAAAGTTTTCAATGGCTATCTACTGCTTAAGATCAAATCCAAGACAGAAGGATTAACCCAAGTGCTAAAAAGTGCTTGCCTAGTATATGCCAGGGTCTGGATTCAAACCCCAGAAGCATACAAACACACAAAAATAAAACTGAGTTCAATACCTCATTTAAGGTATAAATCCAGCAAGAGTTCTGGTCACAGGACCTGCCAGTTCATGCTCTGCAGAATTGAGCTTCCTACATACAAGTGCATGCACATGCACATGTGTGCACACACACACACCCCACTGAGTGTGAACACAGTGTTGCTGTGGTGTTTCTTCTGTTTGAAACACACCTCCTCCTTGAGCCTAGCTTTGCCTCAGTAGTGCCTATTTATCTTTAGAAGTTTCATTTTACGTATCACTTCTAGAAAGCTCTTCTTCAGGAAGACTGTAAAACACAGCAAATGCTCACTCACCCAAGATGCTCATGTCTTAGAACTGGAACCTATGAAGTGTTACAATGCAAGGGAGAATGAAGGTAGTAGGCAGAAATAAGGCTGTCAACAGTGAGCCTGGGAAGAGGAACCATTCTTGGATCATACAAGTGTGTTACATAGAATCACAAGTCTCTTTCATTGCCCCATTTGTTAGGAAATGGAAAAACTTGGAAAAAATTATATTAAGTGAAGTAAGCCAGGCCCAAAGAAACATAGGTCCCATGGTTTCCCTTATTTGTAATATCTGGTATATGTATGAGTCAAGTGGAAAAGGTCAGATAATGTGATGTCAGGAAAATGAACCCTTAGATGTGTATTTTAATGTTTTTTTTCTTTCATGCATGTGTTTCTAACGCATTTATAAGATTATCTCTTTGTTGCTTTATATGTCCCTCCCCCACAGTATAACCCCTGCTTTCACTATATTTGATGTCAGTATAACTTGTGGAGGAGATGGGGAAAAACCAGTTGTTTAAGGATACAGGTGGACCTGTTGCAACAATGAGAAGTACAAGTTGTCATGTCCAAAAGGAGCTTTACAAGTCGGTGCGGGGGGAGGGGGGGAGGGGGGAAGGAGAAGGATTGGGATGGGGGGAGGGGGGAGGCTGGGAAGGGATGTGAAGGGTAAACAAAGGAGGAGGCTGCAATGCTTGGTAAGAAATGTATGCATTATCCTGCCCATGTAATTGTAACTCCTCTGTACAGTATGTTCACAAATAAAATTAAATTAAATTAAAAAAAAAAGAATCACAAGTCTCTTATTGTTACCAAAAAAATCTCATTTCCATTTCCTAGAGTACCTTTTGATAAATATTATTTTGTACAATCAGAGATCACAGTCTTCTTAAGTGAAAAATGAAGAGAGGAGAGTCAGAGGAGACAGAAAGGCAGCAGAGGTCAGTATGCTACCTTGGAAGATGGAACAGAGTCCAGGAGCCATGGTGTCCAAGCTAGAAAAAGCAAGAAAAGAGGACTTCCCTTTCAAACCTCTAGACAAAAGTCAGTCCTGTATTTCCATGAGAAATTCAACCTATGAGACCCATTTCAGACAGCCAAACTCCACAACTAAAGTTCATCTGAAGGCACTAAGTGTGTGACAATTTGGTGTAGTAATCATCAGAAACTGGACAGAGCCCTCTGTGCAGCATGCCCCTCCAGCAACATACTCCTACTATGTAGTTCGCGGGACAGGCCCTGGTGATCTGCTCCCTAACCAGTCACACCCACTCACCGCTACAACCATCATTTCCATAGGCTGAGGAAAGGAGGGCCATTACTTGTGAATCCTCCATTCATTCAGGCCAAGTCTCTAACCTCAGTGCTCTGTTTTTTGCCATTCCTACAAGGCTATTAGCAACATTTAAATCCTACCTAATTTCAAGGCCTGTCTTAAGACTTCCCTAATTTTTTGGCTCATTCTGATCTTTCCTCAGGGAGACAGCATTATATTGTATATTAAAATTATACTGTGTGCAGTGAGGTCGCTTATGTAAGTCTTTTTTTTTCTTTTCTTTTTCTGGTCCTCAAACTTGAATTCAGGGCCTGGATGCTCCCCCCTTAGCTTTCTCACACTCAAGGCTTTATTGCACTCTACCACTTGATCCAGAGCTCTACTACTGGCTTTTTGTGGCTAACTGGAAGTAAGAATCTCAAGGACTTTCCTGCCCCTTCTGGCTTCTAACCAAAATCCTCAGAACTCACCCCCCTGAGTAACTAGGATTAAAGGGGTGAGCCACCAGTGCCCAGCTACTTCTGTGAGTCTGAAAAAGAAAGAAAAAAGATACCTAAATTGAAAAGAAAGAAGCTCAGAAAGCTGATGATTTCTATTCAGGTGTAAATTATTATTGAGATCACAAATTTGCTCTTTTCCTGAGATCTTATTAACACTCCCTCTCCTCAAGTATTAATCTCTTTTCCAGGGCTAAGTGGAATAATGCCCATAGTCCTTCTGCCTTGCCCCTTAGTAGAATAAAAACAAGAATAACTCAACCCATTCCCAAATATGTTTTGCAGTGTGAGAATCCTGATAGGATGTTGATTTGGGAGGAGCAGAAGACATTTGAGAAGCAAAACTAGGGAAATTAGAATTTTTTTCATTTTTTTTAGTTCGGAGTCACTCTGTTGTATAGACTGATCTTGAACTCCAGGGTTCACATGATTCTCTTCAGCCTCCCAAATAGCTGGAATGATATATGTTATTTTTGTAAAGGTATGATGATGATATTGAGTCTCTATAGGAGAATATTTTTATTTTAAATGAACACTTTCCTACTAGAAATGAACAGCTACATCTTCAACCGATTTTTCAATGGCTCAACAAAATCTAACACCACAATCAATCGCACATGCATTTTGGGAGGATAAATGTAGCAGAATGTAAACAATTGTTAAGGCTCTATGTGGGACATGCTGATGATAATTTGCACACAATACAAGTTTGTTCAAAACTACTTTCAGGATATTTGAAATGGTTTGGGATATCGAGGTGTCATGTAAGGACACCAACTTGAAAGGAACTCAGCAAGGCTTTAGGAAGCCAAATAAGCAAGCACACTGGGCAGGCAAACTACCTAGTTTTATCCTATATGCATTATTACCCTTTGTTCAGATTGCTCAGAACTTAGGTTCACAATCTTGTGTGACTGGTTAGTGTGAAAAGGGTTAAAAGTTTATTTAAGTGGAGCGCTAGTAGCTCACACCAGTAATTCTAGCTATGCAGGAGATCTGAAGATCACCTTTCAAAGCCAGCCAAGGAAGGAAATCTGTGAGGCTTCTATCTCCAATTAGTCACCAAAAAGCCACAAGTGAAGCTATGGCTTAAGTGGTAGGATAATAGCCTTGAGCATAAAAGCTCAGGGACAACACCCAGACCTTGAGTTCAAACCAGAGGACCAGCACACACACATAAAAATACTATCTACAATCAAGCAAAACCAAGACACCTGGCCAAAACGTCAGAAAAAACAAGTCTTACTCAGCTGGCCCTCTACCACTTGAGCTATGCCTCCAGTCTGGAGAACAGCAATTCTTTTTTTTTGGGGGGGGACTGTCAAGGAGCTTGAACTCTGGGCCTAGGCACTGTCCCTGAGCTCTTCAGCTCAAGGCTAGTGCTCTACCACTTGAGCCACGGTGACACTTGCAGCTTTTTCTGTTTATATCGTGCTGAGGAATCAAACCCAGGGCCTCATGCATACAAGGCAAGCACTCTACCACTGAGCCACCTTCCCAGCCCAGCAATTTTTATAAGAGGATGTAATTTAACTAAAATAGCTTTTTGTAAGAGGGTAGCTACCCTTAAAATGGTGAGGTTTATGTCAAGCAAGCACTCAAAAGATTCTAAATTACTACAAGGATATAAACAAATATTGCGAACTAGCAAGAGAAGGAAGGAAGCAACAGTAAAAGTAAAATTCAAACTAAGTCTCCTAAGCAAGTAGCTGTGAAGTCCATAGGTGTTCCTTATACACTACCCTATTATTTGTTTGTTAAACACAGTACAAATTACTGCAAATAGTTTTATTGCATACAGAATTCCAGGGATCTTTGTATTCATTAAACTCTACACGAAAAGTCTCCTATAGGGCTATTCAAAAAGCTTCCACCCTAAAGTTAGAATGAACTTGTGACTTTAAATGAGCATCATTATTCCACAATACTGTGAATTTCCGGAAATTAAGTAATCACTTAATCACAATCAAAAAAAAAAAAAAAGAACCTTGGGGAAGGGAGGGAGGGAGGGGATGGTAGGGGGAAAACAATGGAGGGGGTAACAATGTTCAAGAGGAAGTGGAAGTGTACTCATTACCTCACTCATGTAACTGTAACCCTCTGTATAGTATCTTTACAATTAAAAAAAAAAAAAAAAAAAAAAAAAAAAGCTTCCACCCTGAAACAAGTTCAAATGCAAGCACAATGGGTGGAAAGAAAACCACACAACCCTAAAGAATATGAACACATGGGGATATGGACATGGACATGGACATGGACGGACAGACAGACACACACACACACACACACACACACACACACACACACACACACACACACACACAAAATATTCTTGTTCTCCTAACTAGACCTTTGTATACTGAGGTGAAAAGTTAACCCTAAATGGACTTAATAAATTATTTCCTCCCTTCAGCACTATGATGTATTTGAGATGACTTAGTTGGGACAGAATGCTAACACTGTGCCCAATCTGAACTGCCAAGGTGGTAGGCCAGCTCTTGGCCAGCCAGATGAGAAGTTAGAATGGCTCCAGGCTCCTTACATAGAGCTGCAAGGGGGCCTAGAACCTGGCAAATGAATAAACCACAAGAAGCAGCCAGGAAGCAGAAAAACCTATGCTGGTTTCCTGGCTGAAAAGTGCAAAATAGAGCTTAGATTTCCAGAAGCATGAATTCCTTGCACAGGAAGAGACTCTGTTTCTTCTCCCCTATGCCTTTCACTTTTATGTTTTAAAAAAAGAATTTGATTATAATAACATGAAAAATAACTCTGACCTCTGTGGAAAAAGAAATATTTATAAAACTAAGTAACCTGGCCCTGTTGGAGCTTGAGATATACCCCAAAAATATGATTCTAGGAGACCAGAATATGACAAACCCAAATAAACTTCTTTGGACTATTTTCAACTAGTCACTCTAAGGAATTACAGGTACAGTAATGGCTTCTAAAAGCTGTCCTGTCATAAAAACCATTTATATCTATTAAGGAAATCTATATTGGAAAAGTATCCATATCAGAGAGGAGGAGGATCCAGACAACTTTATTGCCAGTCTTTATCTGTGTACCAGGACAACCTTTAGTCACTATTCGTGCCCCCGCCTACCACCTCCGCCACCCCCGCAGAAGGCTTAGAGTGATATGTAAGCCCCAGCATTTGACCACAGTATACACCTATTCTCCAGGACTCCTGTATTTCTGCTCTATGTCAATTTAATTTGTATCCCAGTAAAAGAAGTTAGAAGGGTGGGGGGAAGTTGTTTTTTCCTCTCTTAACTCATTAAGGAAATTCACTGTTCTTCACTTCAGTGTGAAGCATCTTTCTAAATTCTGAAACATTTCCCAGGTAAGTGGTTCAAAGTGAGAACAGCTACAAAATGAAACAATAGCCAATCCATTCTTCTCCTACTGAACTGTGCTGTGAGCAAGGAATACTTGTTCACAGGTACATTTCCCAGGTAAGTGGTTCAAAGTGAGAACAGCTACAAAATGAAATAAAAGCCAATCCATTCTTCTCCTACTGAACTGTGCTGTGAGCAAGCAATACGTGAAACATTTGTTTGATTTAAATACAGTTGCCTTGAGTCACAGAATTAAAGGATTTTGACAAAACATTTCCAGTTTAATGCCAACATTTTATAGGATCAGAAAAGTCAAATTAGTCCAAAAAAATCATACAAAAATAACTGTAAAATTTTTCATAAGGAAAAATGTCCATTACTTTTAGAAAGGTAAAAAATTTTGCATTTTATAGTCAGAGAATTTAAGATAAAACTCACCTCTACATAATTTGTGATTCTGAGCAAGACACCAGAGTTTTTTTTTTAATTTTCTTTAGCTATAAATGAAAGCTATCTCCCTTGTCTACATCATTTTTGAGATGTTCACATTGGTATTATGTATTAGCAAGTTATTTTGTTTTGTAAACTATACGTTATTTTATACTAATAAATTACTTTCTGGGCTGGGAAGGTCGCTCAGTGGTAGAGTGCTTGCCTTGCATGCATGAGGCCCTGGGTTTGATTCCTCAGCACCACATAAGCAAAAAGAAAAAAGCTGGAAGTGTCACTGTGGCTCAAGTGGTAGAGCGCTAGCCTTGAGCTGAAGAGCTGAGAGGCAGTGCCCAGGCCCAGAGTTCAGGCCCCACAACTGGACCAAAAAAATAAAAATAAAAATAAATTACTTTCGTTTCATTATTGTGTGCAAGGGAAGTCCACAATCTAATAGTTCAGTGTACTCTGTAATTAGCTATTGAGCAATAAGTAATCCTGGCTCCACCCTTTCTCTGGAAGGTATAGCACAAAATAGGTGATATGTGATTAGAGCCTTGCTCAAGGCAGGCATCCGACAAGAATTTAGCTAATGCAAACACCAAATCAAACCTCAGAAAGTAAAAGTTCCTTGTGAGTTTCTCTAAGGTCTGTTTTGCTTGTACTGAATAAAGATTTGTTTTTTAAAAAAATATTTCCAAATATGGAATGGCTAAAGGAAAACAAATATGCCAAACCAGTTTTAACTATGTTAGCCATGAAAAATATGACAATAGCCGATTTTACAGAAATTTACACAAAGAGTAATTACACTATACTGTGTACTGTTAAGATGTGTCTTCATGAGACAATTTCTGAAACACCATTTAAATTGCCTCACCTCTCTCAGTGCATTCATGACAAAATAAACAAAATAAAGTCCATTGTCTACACATTCAAAACTTGTCAACAGTTGATAACATTCTACCATCCCATGGGAAACTCGCAATATACAAAAAGGAGTTGTCTAAAGCCAAGTACAAACAGCACATAAGAAATTCATTGAAAAGTTGAATTTTAACAATTTGTTGCATTAGTATGCTGTCAGATGAAACTCTGTAAAGAGTAGCCACAAGAACAATGATGTTTTCGTTAATGACATTTCCATAGAATGTTTCAGAACATATTTAGTAAACTAAGGATATGGTTAAAAAAAATTACTACCACAGTCTTTGTGTCCAGAAACCTAGACTAAGTTGTGTAAATTTGGAAAATAAATTCTAAAGCCTTAATTTGCTCACTAATAAAGTGGAGGTAATGAAATACTTAAATCACAGCAGTAATGAAGATTAAAATAAATAATACTTAAAACAAATACGGAAAGTTTCAGTAAGCATCTTACAAGAAGAAATATTGCTATTTCTTTCATTGTTATCACTGTATTATTGTGACATATTGGAAAAATTACCTGTAACAATGTGCATAAATAAAATGTTATGGCATGCAAAAATGCATTTAGAAACATGAGGCTGTACATCCAAAATGGCCAATATAAATCATACTTTAAAATGAAAATATGCCATTCCTCCTCTCTACAGAGCCTGTCTACATTTACATGACTTTAGAATTTAT
The DNA here is from genome assembly GCF_024711535.1 of Dipodomys merriami. NCBI lineage: Eukaryota > Metazoa > Chordata > Mammalia > Rodentia > Heteromyidae > Dipodomys > Dipodomys merriami. Next base: position 13,396,474 of record NW_027206512.1, read on the forward strand.
CTAGTAACATTAACTTTTCTATTCCTAAAGGCTCTGTTCAGGAAGTCAGTGTTTCTGTGAAAAGTAAGGAAGGAACTTCTGAATGACTCATCTGATCTTCAATTAAGAAGCGCCCAAGGGAAGTTTTATCCTAAGACTCTAGAAACCTCTTCCCTCAAAATCTCTACCCGGGGATGGGAATGTGGTTTAGTGGTAGAGCACTTTCCTTGCATGCATGAGACCCTGGGTTTGATTCCTCAGCACCACGTAAGCAGAAAAAGCCAGAAGTGATGCTGTGGCTCAAGTGGAAGAGTGCTATCCCTGAGGCTCATTCCTACCTGGTTCTTTTTTATACAAATTCCAAACTGTTATACAGTGATTCTTACCCAATCCTACCAAGTTCCCACCTTGATAGATACACCTTAACCCATACTTTCTCTGGGGTACCAGGCCTGTAATCCTAGCTACTCAGTAGGCTGAGACCTGAGGATCCCAATTCAAAGTCACCTTGGGCAAATCCAAGGCTCTTATGCCCAATTAACTATCAACAGTCCAAAAGTAGAGGCTTTGTTCAAGTGGTAGATCACTAGACTTGAGCAAAAAGGCTAAGCTTTTTATGCCAGTATGGGCAGAAAAAAAAAACCAAAACCACTTTACTTATCCTACTCTAAGTTCTCTGTGAACTCCATGCCACTCTAAGTCTATGAGCATCAATTAGTATGACCTACTGTTGAGTTAAAAATTATATTAACCGGGGCTGGGAAGGTGGCTCATTGGTAGAGCGCTTGCCTTGCATGCCTGAGGCCCTGGGTTCGATTCCTCAGCACCACATAAGCAAAAAGAAAAAAGCCAGAAGTGGCTCTGTGGCTCAAGTGGTAGAGAGCTAGCCTTGAGCTGAAGAGCTGAGGGACAGTGTCTAGGCCCAGAGTTCAGGCCCCACAACCGGACCAAAAATATATATATATATATTAACTATATCAATTTTCTCTGAAATAAAGATGTCCAACTCTTCCCTGAGTTTGCTAATTCTTGGTCATTGCATATGATGTGCCTTAAAAACGGTACTACAAATACATGCCAGCTTAAACTGAGCAGTTACTAAGAGCTCTTAAAGCTCATTGGTTTTGAGTCCCTACCTTACTGACAAATTCAAGAAGCTCAAACACTTTGAGTGTCCCTCTTCTGTTTCTCAAAATGTTTCTGTGTCCACCCTCGATTTCTGCATTCTTTTTTTTCCCTCAAAGGAGGTTTCCTTCACCCAATGTCTGCTTTCTTTCTGCTAGGTCCTACCCATCCTCAGTGGTACTTTCACGTGAGTTCTTTGTCACAGAAACACTTATTTCCAATTCACTGAAGGAGAGAATCTTCATTTGATCCTCCTGTCCTCTCCAACTGTTTCCAATGCTGCTTCCCAGCAATGGCAAACATCTCACTTAGAAAATCCTGGCTTCTACTAAAGCCTCTGGCTAATCTCACTGTTCCATACCTGAGTCCTTCTAGTATCAGCAGCCCCAGAACCTTCACTCTCATGGTCACTCCCTGCATCTTCAACTCTTTTTCAAATGTGCCAAAACTGTCTTCAGTTCGTTCCACTCCCCTCGATCCTAAAAAGGATTAAATATCCCCAGTCCCGCCCTTCCATTTCAGCTTCCACCACCCCCATTAGCCACTTTGTCACTTAAGCTCCATTGCTTAACCTATGTTAGAAATGACGTCCTCCTAACCCTACTCTCCCAAGCACACTCCCAAACTAAATAGCTTTTCAATGTTTACTTCTTTCCTGAAAGTGTCTTTAATCATCTATCAAAATGTGTTTCCCATCCTCTTCTTCTTCTTTCACTAGTCATACCTAGTCTAAATCCCTCATTGCTACCTGAAATATACATCCCCTCTACTCCAATTTCACTACCTCTTCTACATTTCTGTAAGCCCCATTAGATCCTATCTATCCCAAAGGGTTTCTTTTTGGCAGGTCATTCCCTCGTACAGTCCCTTCTTAAGATCGTTGCAAGAGCAATAAAGATAATGCCTCTGGAAAACTCAGAGATGAGCTGTGTGTGGTGATATGCACTCATAATCCCAGCACTCAAGAGGCTGAGGTAGAAGGGTTGTGAGTTCAAGGCCAGACTGAGCTACACAGAAAGACTCCGTCTCAAAGAAAAAAACAAAACAGACAGAAAAGCACTCTGAAATAGCTTCAAGGAATAAAACCCAATCTCACAAGGTTCCTGAGCTTCCAACTCCATCTGGCGTGTTTGTGCCAGTTTATGCTTTAGGTTTTCTAAACTTTCCGTGTTCTGTGCTTAGAATAATGCTGGTTCAAGAAACAGTTCTGAATGCCTCTTGCCTGGACTGCCCTGCCTAGTGGCTTAATTTCCAGAAATCTTTCATTCCCAGTTCAACTGTCATACCCTCTTCAAAGCTTTTTCTATAGACTCTATCCAGGCCCACCTGGATGTCTAATAAATCTAATTCATTTGGTGGGATGGACTCCTTGAGGGTGGTGATCCTCACACACTCTTCATCTTCCCAGTACCACTCCAGAAATTAACCCCAGGAACATTCCCCCAAATGCAACAAGTGGTTTTGTTTTCACTTACTAATTCTCAGGAATACAGACCCTTCTTTAGGCTTATGTCCCCAAGTCCTGAACAGTGGCAATCGTGGTAGCACCATTATGCAGTCTACAAAATGTCAAGGCCTGGGCTTGTACTATAACAGTCACAAAGAAACACCTCCTCCACTTCCGTAATTCCTCAAGATTTTTACTTCTACAGGAACTTGAACAGAAAAGGCACTTGAAGAGTTTAAATGGACTAAATATTAACATTAATGCACCTCCAATGTGCAAGCTGATTTAAAAATAGTCCTTGACCTGAAAATAGAGGCATAGTCAAATATACACCCTGATAAGAAAGGAAAGAGGATAGAGTTCGTCTCCAAGCTTGCCAAGCCAAAAGCTCCTTGAGATGTACTCTATAAGTACAGCAGTATTTTAAGCACATTTTGAATAGGTTCTCCCTTGTCTAAGAAATCTGAGCAGAACAGGTTACATTTAGTCTCAGAAAACAAAATCCAGAAGTATTAATGCAAACCAACAGCATGGCGTTTACAACAAATATGCAAGTAATGAGTTGATCCAGTCACAGACAGTCCCAAGACAGCTACAGACAGCTATAGACAACAGCACTGAGTCAAATCACACCTCAGAAGTAGTTTCCCATTTTAAATACAGGAAGGTGTTAAAACACAGAATGACTTCCAAAGGCCTTTCATGCATGGTTTCCAGAACATGTTTTTGTCTTAGTAAAACCATGTTAGTTTCCTCCAGTTAAGGAAGTCAACACTGGAACAGGCTAGTATTTCCTTAATTCTAAAGTATACTTATGCTAAAGCAAAATAAATCCCAACCTATTTAGTCCTATTTTTGGTCTAATTCCCCAGGAAGTTTTCATAAAGCCAGCCCACAGTTTCTAGCTTTTAACTTGAACCTTTAATAGCTGGAAATTGTTCTATTTTCTGTAATGCCTTGACACACAGATTCTCTCATAGACTCATTTTATCAAAGATCATCTCATTAGCTCTAAAGTTTTGGTCCAGCCAGGTGCTGGTAGCTCTTGCCTATAATCCTAGCTACTCAAGAGGCTGAGATCCAAGGATTGTGGTTCAACCCAGACTAGAAAGTCCGTGAGACTCTTATCTCCAATAAACTACTCGGAAAATGCTGAAAGTGGTGTCGTGGCTCAAATGGTAGAGTGCTAGCCTTGAGCTCAAAAAGACTCGGGAGCAGTGGCCGGGCCCCAAGTTCAAGCCCCAGGATTGGCGCGCTCACACTCACACACACACACACAAACACACACACACACACAAAATCACTATTGTTTACTGTTTCATGATACCAGGTGGCACCTCTGTCCCAGGGGTTTGCAACTTGGGTTACATGAGTTTCATTAATATCAACTTCCAGAGGAAACTGTCTCTAAGCCAGAACTGACAATGAATCTCAGCAACAGTACAAACCAGAAAAATCAGAACCAGATGACTTAGACTCTCCTACACCAAGGCACTGACCTTGACCTTGGGCTAAGTGCCTCGCTGGGGTAGTTCAAAGTGCAAGCTGGTAGGAATACTTGGAAGTCTTTGCACTTCTTAGATAATGAAATTTGATAAGCAAAAGGTTTTTTTTAAATATATATAAAAATCATCTAAAGTCATCGATTCTCTGACCTAACTTTTTAAACCATCCAGCCTAAAAGGTCAGAAAAGTATGAAACACTCCCACACGTTGCCCTTTTCTAGCTTTATGGGGAGTAGGGGGTCCTTTATCAACTCAATCTTAAATGGGAAACAAGGTTCACCTCGGAGATAGGGAGTGGAAAACCCATGAATGAATGCGCCAAGTTAAAAGCAATCTATTTGTAGGCTGAAGACCTACCCTGTGTGCCGGTGACTCAAAGGTCCTGGACGTTTACAACTGTGTCAAGTGCGTGATCATCTCAAGCCTCCAAAAATTCATTTTATTTTTTACAGAAAAGGACAGAGCCAGGCAAGTCCTGACGGGCTAGCTCAAGAAGCCAGTCCTTGTTAGAACCCAAGGGTGCACGTCTTAACCTGGAGCCCCAACTTCGTCCCGGGTATGGAGGAAAGGGGAGAGGTGACGACTACTAGAAAGGCTTCAGCTACTCTAGCGACAGGTTCCACCCCAATGCCAGCGCGGGACCCAGATTCTAGGTGGGACTGGGTGGCGGGGGACTGGCACGGGAAGAAGCTAAACTGGAGCCAAGTGGAGGAGCGCAGCGCCTTCCCCCCTGGCCAGGGCACACCATGCCTGGCCTCCCGGCTCCCGACCCCACGTGGGGTTAGGAGAGGCGGGCAGCGGGTGAGCGGGCCGACGCCGGGGCGCAGCCCGCGCCTTCCTCCGCCAGGCTGCCCGCCCCCCCGGCCCCCAGGGCGCCGCCGGGCCCCGGACCCGCCCGGGCGCGGGCTGCGCCTCCCGCCGCTCCACTCACTTTGTCACTGGTGCTCTCGGTTTCGTGGTCGCCGCCGGCCGCCTCGCCCTCGCGGGGTGGCGGCGCCGCCGCTGGCCCGGGGCCGGGGCCGCTTCCACGGTGTCTCAGCTCCAACATCTCCCGCGTCGCCGTGTCGGCCTCGTCTAAAGCCCCGAAACCCGAGCTGCGCGCGGGGTCCGGCCGGCTGCCCGCCCGGTCCCCTTGGAAGTCCAGCGGAGCCGCGGGCACTAACACCCCGTCAGCATGGAGCCCCGCCGCGCCGGGTCACCCCCAAAACGGCATCAACGAGCGAGCGCTCGAGGCCGCCTCCGGGTGCGGGGTCGGCTCGGGGCGCCTCTGCCGGAGCGAAGCAGCCGGAGACGCGGCGCGGCCGCCGGTTGCCAGGTGCGCGTCTCCACGCAGAGGCCCAGGTGGGAGGGCGCGGAGGGGCGGGAGGGGGGCGGAGGGGAGGGCTGGAGACGAGGAAGCCCGACCCGCGGCTGCGCTCCGCCGGGGCACACGCCACGGGGGCCTGGCCACTCCCCGCCCCGCCTCCGGGGGCCCGACGCCGAGTCCGCAGGTTGCCGGCCCCTCACCTCCCTCCCCGCTCCGGCCTCCCGCAGCCGGGTCACGCGCCGCAGACCCCGCCCCGCCCCGCCCCTCTGCGCTGCACTGCGGTTCCCACAGCCCCGCCTCCCTCGCGGAGGGTGACGTCACCGGCCCGAGGCCCCGCCCCCGACACCCGCGCACAGGTGGGGGCTTTGAAAGCAGGTGCGGGCTGGAGGGGAAGCGCGCGGGGGAAGGTGGGGGGGAGGGGATGCGTGCACGTGCGTAAGAACTTGGGGACTGGGCACCGCGGAGGCGGGAGGACGCCTGGTACCGACTGATTGACAGCGCCCCGCGCTCCTGATGACTCCGGGGTGGCTCAGCCTGACACGCCGCGGCGTGGCTGGGCGTCTCCAAGCGCAAACTTGTCTGGCAGGACCGACTCGTCGACCCCGCGCCATTCCAGGCCCGCGTCACCACCTGGGAAATCGGAGGAGCGTCTGGCTCCCTGGGCGTCCTTCTGAGGATGGGTTGGGTGACCATGTCGCCACGTCCTAAGTTTGTCTCCCAGAAACTCGGTTAGGAACAGGTGCGGTCTCCGAACAGTCATGGACCTTGGGCTGCTAAAGCTGGCTCGGGAAGGACACAAGATCCGCACTAATTCCAGTCCAAATCCTGTTAGCAGGTGATTAGTTTTCTTAACACGGTACTGCCACCTGGTCTGAACAGACAAAACAGAACAAAACACACCGGACAGGCCTTCACACGAACAGTACAACCTTCACAACACCTGTATAAAAAGAAATCAATATAAATTTCACAAGGTCATTACTGACACAGGGAAAATACCTTAGTAACAAATGAGCGTAAACAGAAGTCAAAGGGTGTGTGGAAAGGCAGAAAACAAACACATCCACTTACTTCACCAAACATATATCCTCCTTCAATATATATTTTCTATTGTAAAGATACTGTACAGAGAGGTTACAGTAACACCAGTAAGGTAATGAGTACATTTCCTATTGATCATCGACCAAACACATCTTTAAAGCAATGGGCTCACCTTGGATTGTCACATTTGCAAGAATGCAGAGAAACTATAACTTTGGCCCTTGAGAGGAAAAGTTAAAAAAAAAAAAGATATGAAACTCCATCTTATAAATGATGTACATGTGTGGTTTTCTATAAGGAACTGAAGGTAGAGATTAGGTTAATACATTGGTTTTTTTAATCTCTCATTATTTATTTATTGAGGACCATAACTAGCTAAAGAGGCTACTGAAGACAGTAGTAGGCTCTCTCCTCTGTACTAAACTTCATCTAGCATAAAGGGTTAGAAATGTCCCATATTTTACTTTCCCCGAAGTAAAAAGCCTGGGTTCAAGCCCACTGTTGCCACCAACTGGCTATTTGGCCTTGGTGAGTTGTTAAACTATAAAACCCTAGCCATAAAATGGAAAACAAAGAGTGGCCTCTGTGATTTCTTCTAACACTGGCATTATCAAAATCCAGCCCATCCCCACACCATGCTTCAAGCATAAAGACACCTGAACACTCTCTTCTCCTGTCCCTAGTCAATCCCATAGCCCCATTTCTCTTCCCTTTGCTGCAGGAAGAAGAAAATGATGGTGACAGGAGTTGCAGGAGAGGTCAAGAAGACAGATGTGTATAACAGAAGAAAGTTTTTCCTTAACCATGGAGAGTATGGGACGTGCACAAAGAAAATGAAATAGAGTGATTTACTACACTTTACCTCACCCTTCCTTAAGCTCTGCCACTTCCTGTATCTTAGCTGGTACCATAACTTCATTCTGTCACCTTTGCTATAGTCATTGCCACCAGTTGAGTGATTAGATAGAGCCTAAGAGGTGGGAATTGCAGGAAGATCTGTTACCAGAGTGGCAGTCTTTAGCTCATGCAGAGTTGGCTGAAACAAATTTAGACATGAATGGATGTAGAGATGTAGCTTAACAAGGAAAATATATGTCGTGATTATATGCTTTTTAAAGGAAAGATGAAAAAAGTGTCTTTCGCTTTATACGAAGGATTCATTTCGATATGTATTAAAATAGACACCAGTAATGGCATCCACCATTTATTTAATATACAACTAGCTACAACTAGCCTTACTGAGTTTTATGCTTGCAGAACATTTCGATGTCTTTTCTTTTAAGTTTTATCTTCATTTTTCTTCATTCAGAGGCCTTATGTCCTCTTAATTTATTTTTGGTTGTGTTCTGTGATACAATGTCTGGCATGCAACAGCTTCTGAGGCCTCCTCTGTTAAGATTTGCACAATTAAAGTCGCCTGAGGGCTTTCAGGAACCCCTAAGCATAGGCATGGGCAAAATCAAATAGGAGACACTCAGCCAAGACATAGTTCTTGGCTGAGTTAAACATTTTCCACTTTAGTGGTCTTGGAATTATTTATAAGTCTTAGCAAAGGATTTGCTAGAGGGTGTGTGTGTGTGTGTGTGTGTGTGTGTGTGTGTGTGTGTGTGTGTGTGTGAGAGAGAGAGAGAGAGAGAGAGAGAGAGAGAGAGAGAGAGAGAGAGAGAGAGAGAGAGAGAGAGCTGTTATTTATGTTCTTTCTGTTTTTATCTAGGTTATTAAACCTTCTCTATTGCCCAAAGTAATGTGTGTAAGTTGAAGAGACCTGCTGTCTTTTCTCCCTGACCGTATTCTGAAGTTTCCCTGGTAAACATTCCCTTCTTGTGTGGGAACTGGAGCTGCTTTCCACAGCAGAGGCTCAGAGGCGCCTGGCTGGAATGTCCCCATCTTGCCAGGGGAAGAAGAACTCTGCCTCAGCCAAGCGTTTCCAGTTGCTTGGATACCTATGGTATAGCTTTTGTCGTTTGACCTGTCTTCCTCTGTTGTTGCTCTCTGCTTATAAGAGGTAGGAATTTCTTCTTTAACTCTACCAGAGAAGAAACATTTGGTGGGAAAATCCTGAAAGACAATTGATGTTTACATTCTTCTTTTAAGTGAAAACTGCGCAGGAAAACAATGTTGTGCTATCAAGAATAACAGTGAGGCAATACCAGAGCAAAGTGCAGTGGTATAGTCAGACGCATAAGGGTTTTTATATTAACAACCCTGGTTTAAGTCATGGCCCTGCCCACCTTCCAGCTTTTTACCTTATGCAACATTTTAATCATTTATATTTGAAGCTCCATCCTAATTGCCATGTCCAAAGTTTAAACAACACATATCACTTTACAAAGTACCTTTACATTATTTCATTTGTTCTCAGCAACCTATAAAGGAGGCATTGCCAATATTATTATTCCAGTCTTTAGTGTGAGACTCAGAGTAAGGCAAAGCTTTATAGAGAAAAGTTGAAATTGAAAGCTAAAGTTTTTTGGCTTTATCTTTTGTTTTGTTTTGCAATAGGATCTTACTATGGAGCTCTGGCTAGTTGGGAACTCATTATATAGCCAGTGCTAGCTAGCACTGAACTTGTAATCTTGTCTCAGACTCCTGAGCATTGAGATTGAAGGCATGAGCCACCATACTGGGCTTGATACTGTAAGTGTGTAAACTTCATATTGGGCCTGGTACAGAATATACTGTGAATATATAAAAACAGAAACAAGTAACTTCAGGGAGGGAAGTGATTTTTAATAATCACATGAATATGTGATGCACCCTGCGCTCAATTTCCAGTTCTGCCACCTACTGGCTATAGTCTAGTAGCTAACCTTGCTCTGTGCTTCAGTGTCCTCCTGTTTAGTAAAATGATAAATGAGAATAAGAGGGAATGATCATTTCCTCTTGACGCTTTCATGAAGGATAGGTAAAATACTGAGAACAGTGACTGACCACACCAATGACCCTGTCATTATTGCTTATATTGGAAGGACTGCAAAGAGAATGTTATTTAATCTCCAAGCTCACTGTAACATCCCCAAAATTTTTGAAGAAAAAGGTGTATACTAATACTGCTTTGGTGGAGTAGGTAAAAATTGACGGAATTTTGCAAGCAAGTACAAAGAAGTTGCCAGCCCAACAAGATAACTTGTGCCTTATCCTTGAGATAAGATTAATCCTTAAGAATAATGAAACTAATATTCCTTATTATGAAGTGGAACCAGTCACTCCCTTTATATACAGTGATGGTAGAATTTCTTCCATTTCTATCTCCTTTACTGAGTACTCACAGCTCTAGGCAAATTATATTTTAGTAATTTAATTCCTTGGTAAAGTAGACAGTACAATCCTCTGTAACTTGTGCTGTACAGAATTGTTGATAGTTGGTAGAAAATTCATATTACAAGCATGAATAAGAGTCTTAAGTCTTGGATGTACACAAAAAGAGAATGGTACTTGTGTGTCTTTGATGTTGCATGGTTCTAGTACTTTGTCATTCAGTATGGCCTAACTTGTGTTTTCCTGGAAATGGAATTGATAACTCTCCTCAGAAGAGCTGGATCACTGGGCTGCTTCAAACTAACAATTAGCTCTGTTCAACAAGCTGCTGAAACCTAGGGGGAACAAAAACTGACCCTGACTGATTATGACAAGAAAATTATACGTCATAGTTTTATTGGTCATTGCTATTGTTTGGGTCTGCAATACTCCCCAAAGACCCATATTTGAAAGGCTTGTTCCTAGTCTTTGGAAGGTACTGGCACCTTTAGGAAAGAGTTCTTATGGGAGGAAGTGAGAACATTGCGGTCATGCCTTTGAAGGGAACTTTCTTTGGGATCTCTCTCTCCCTCCTTCCCTCCTCTCTACCCCACCTTCCCTCTCTTCTTTCTGGGGTACGCAGCTTTGCTTGACTGCCTACAGCCCTGACGTTCTGCCTCTGTATGGGTCCAAAGTCAAGAGATTATAATAATGTCTCATAGCTCTGAAACTGTGAGCCAAATAAACATTTCCTCCTTTTAAGCTTATATTTCTAGGTATTTTGTCACAGCAATGGAAAACTAATATACAGTAATTTTTAAAGTTGTACATAAAATACTGTGCAATATTTAAATGATGATTTTGTCAAATTGATGAAGATTGATTATTGTTGAGTAGGAAGATCATATATCTTGGATTTTGCCAGGTGGTCCTAATTGTATATATTTTCTTTTTTGAAGTAAAATGTCCTTAGTAAATATGTAATTATGTATAATTAAGTTTTAAAGTATTTTTAAAAAACTTAACATCTATATATTTTCATAGCAAAGTATTCTTTTGTTAGACTACAAGGCCTTATTCTGGTTTGGAAAATATAGTCACTATGTATGTTTAAAAATTATTTCATTAGTGAATGTTTTGTTCTTCCATGTACAAAATACTTCTGGGAAATACATATTTTTGCACTTATTGTCTGATAGTCCTCTTTACTCACAGTTTGACTCAGTAAAAGTATTTTTGTCCTTTATATTTTATTGACTTGTCCCAAATTAATATTAATGTCCTAAATTATTATGGAGATTAAATTGATCTCTTCTGTCTCCATAAAAACAATCATTTATGCCTTGATCATTTAGTATCTCATGAATTTTCTACACTGAACTGTGAGGGGTCAGTAAATAGAAATTATGAGCCTATCATGGCCGCCAGAGAGTTGGGAAGCTCCTACAACAGAAAACCCATTAGTGTAACTGCCAGTCGGACAAGAGTGTTCAATAACCTAAGATGCTAAGGACCTAGTTCACAATGGGTTTTCATTTATTTTTAACAAACCTAGCTCTAGCAATATTTTCACATAGACAGTAAACACTCTGCCAAAATAACTCATTCTAAATTCAGATTTGCTTGAGTTATTTCCAGTACATTTGAAGTGGGAATTCGTGGTGACGTGAAAACATCTTGTCTAAGAATACATAGAATTTCGTAAGACACAGTTTGGAATTACGTTATTTGTGAAGCAAATTTAGACAGCCATGTTACTTGGCAATCTCGTCAAGAGGATAAGGACATGGTACCGGTCTGTATGTGTGCAGAAGAAGTTATTCAGAACTATGAGATTGTTGACAAACGTGAGGAGGGAGATTCGCAAATGTCTCAGAATACCAAGAATAATTGGAAACATTGCTGTGCCTGGAAAAGTTGTCAGAGCTTTGGAAATGAGCAAGAGAGGTTTTTATTGTCCCCCCAGTGGGCTATAAGCTGGCCTTTCAGGCCTTCTAGATATAACCTGATATCGTAGGTGTGTATTATTTTTAATTGTTTTAATGCATTTCTTAATGTAATGTGTCTATAAAAACTTATGATGAAAATGAACATAAAAACAATTTGCAGAAAAGAATTTTGTTCCTAAATTTGAAAAAAATGTACAAAGATATTTAGCATAATATTTATAAGACAGAAAATACATAAAATATGAAACCTTTATGAATTATATACAACTAGGCAAAAAAAACACAAAGCCATTAATGATGAATTTGAAAAATGTCAGTTACAGAAGTATTCAATTAAGGGGCTGGGAAAGTGGCTCAGTGGAAGAGCACTTGCCTTGCATGCATGAGGCCCTGGGTTTGATTCCCCAGCACCACATAAGCAAAAAGAAAAAAAGCCAGAAGTGGCGCATGGCTCAAGTGGTAGAGCGCTAGCCTTGAGCTGAAGAGCTGAGGGACAGCACCCAGGCCCAGAGTTCAGGTCCCACGACCGGACCCAAAAAAAAAAACAAAAACAGAAGCATTCAATTAAGAAAAATTCTTTTTTTTTTTTTTTTTTTTGTCCATCATGGGGCTTGAACTCTGGTCACTGTCCCTCAGCTCTTCAGCTCAAGGCTAGCACTCTACCACTTAAGCCTTAACACTACTTCTGGCTTTTTCTGTTTATGTGGTGCTGAGGAATTGAACCCAAAGCCTCATGCATGCAAGGCAAGCACTCTACCACTGAACTACCTTCCCAGCCCAAGAAAACTTAATTATTTAATTCTTTTATTGAAAACAGATCTATTTCCTCAAGGAAAAATATTGGAATGTTTGCAATAACCACAATAACAACAACAATAATAATACAAAGCTGTACGATGCAAGCTCACTCCTGCTATCCTAAGTACTCAGGTTTGCAGCTTAAAGCCAACCTGACTAGAAAAGTCTCTTTTCTCTAATTAACTAGCAAAAAAAAGTGGTAGAGCCATGAGCAAGGCCCTGACTTGAAAACCCAGTACTGGTATAATAACAGCAACAATAATAATAGCAATACTTATGGTGCTAATAATGATAGCATATGATAGTTCAGTTCATGTATATAATATATAATAATCAAATCCAGGTAATAAGCCTTTTTTCTCTTCAATCATTAATCATTATTATGTTTTAGAATATCATATTCTTCCTTCTTAGCCATTTTGAAATGTTTCATAGATCATTTTAACGACCCTACCTTACTAAAGAAGAACCAGAAGTACTTCTTCCAATCCAGCTGTGTTTTGTTGTCCCTTGTTGAACTTCCCTCCATCTTTGCTGCTTCCCTTCCCAGCCCCTAGAACTACCATTCCATTCTTTTACAAGATTGAGTAGATTAGGTTCTACAAATGAGTGAGAACATGTGCTATTTTTCTTTCTATGCCTGGTTTATTTCACTTAACATAATAACCTCCAGTTCCATCTATGTTGCAAATCACAGCATTTCATCTTCTTGATAACTGAATAGGATGTTATTACATGTATATAAACACCTTTATTACCCATTCATCCACTGAAGGGAATCTGGGAGTTGTAACTCTGATGTCTCTGAGCAGCTAAGCTAGGTTACAACTCTATAAAAAATACACACACACACACACATACACACACACACACACACACACACACACAGAATAACTTGGATAAGACTAAAACTATGCATATGGCTTTTATTCATGGGAGCATTTTTGTATGATAAGTCATTATTAAGTCATGATTCCTTCCAATAATGTCCCTAATTTTAATCTGTCTCTGGTTGTCTCTATAAAGACTAAATAAAACTTTGGACATGTGTTCATTTTGTCTTGTAGATTTATTATTTTATTGGTTTTAAAATTGTACTTTTGCCCCTATTATATTGCATTATCAGGAGCAAGGTCCCTTTAATTGTAGTTACTAGAATGTTGACATCTGAGGATTGCAGTTCAAAGCTATAGGAAGTTGAGATCTGAAGACTTCAGTTTAAAGCTGCAGACTCTCTAGGGAGGAGAGTCTATTAGACTCTTATTTCCAATTAAACAACACAAAACCAGAAGTGGAAATATGACTCACGTGGTAGAGTACCAGCCTTGAGCAATGAAGGTAAGGGAGAGTATCCTGGCCTTGAGTTCAAGAACACACACACACACACACACACACACACACACACAGTGTCTGTCTTTTTGTTTTTGCCTGAACACACACACACACACACACACAGTGTCTGTCTTTTTGTTATTGCCTGAACACACACACACACACACACACACACACACACACACATACACACACAGACACACACACACACAGTGTCTGTCTTTTTGTTTTTGCCTGAACTCACACACACACACACACACAGTGTCTGTCTTTTTGTTATTGCCTGAACACACACACACACACACACACACACACACATACACACACAGACACACACACACACAGTGTCTGTCTTTTTGTTTTTGCCTGAACTCACACACACACACACACACACACACACACACACACAGTCTTTTTTTTTTTTTGCCTGAATTCTGGGCCTGGGCACTGTCCCTCAGCTCTTCAGCTCAAGGCTAGCGCTCTACCACTTGAGCCACAGCGCCACTTCCGGCTTTTTTCTTTTTGCTTATGTGGTGCTGAGGAATCGAACCCAGGGCCTCAGGCATGCAAGGCAAGCACTCTACCACTGAGCCACCTTCCCAGCCCGTGTCTTTTTATTCAATCATTGTCTTATAAAATGTACCTTCCATCTTCTTCTAAACATCCTCCCCAGAAATAAGCACTGTTGTTAACTGCTTGCCCGACTTCCTTGTACATCCTTTCTATGCATTCATATTCTCCCATAAGTGTACAAGCACACATGTACACTCTACATAATGTCCTTGGAATATAATTTCTCATTTAATATTACTCTTCAGAGCACCTTCGAGAGAGGTTATAAATCTATCCCTCATTTCTGAAAACATATATACATATATAAGTGAAGGATAGTTTAGCCATTTCCCTACTGATGAATATTTAGGACTGTCTCTCCAGTTTCTAAAATTACTAAAACAACACTTTAATCAAGCTTAACTGTCCTTGAACATCAATCTAGGAAATACCAGAAACTCTATAGATAACTTAGACATGAAGTGATAGAGTCAAAGGACATGTGCATATGTGTGTGTGTGTGTGTGTGTGTGTGTGTGTGTGTGTGTGTGTGTGTATTTGATAGATTCTGTCATTTCCCTTCCAGATGAGAGCAGTTTTTATGTGCTGTAGCTGTCTTGCTGAGGGAAATGTGGGGGAGGAGATGGAGTGTACACAGTCAGGGTGTGCCATTAACTTGTCTGAGGGGTGGGTAGACTTTTTCTTGCTTCAGTTTCAACACCCACTGTGAGAACTGCTTATTTTAGAACCTCCATTAGAGAGAGCTGTGGCCCACTGCAGGATTCCACAGCTCTTTCCTCCCCCCTCCCTCCCTCCTCCTGTGCTATCACAGGGACTTAAGTTACACTGCACCCTCCTCCTCCCTGGGCCCCAGGACTACCCAGAGGCCATATCAGCAGACGGGTTTGTCTTTGAACTTCTATAACAGAGAACTGCTATAACCGAATATCAGACTTGCCAAATTCTTTGCTACTTTATGGATACGATCACCTTTCTTTTGCAATAACCTATGTTTCTCAGTTCCATCAGAGACCTGATCAAAATGGCCTCTACCTTCTGTCTACTTCTGTTAAATTTTGTTCAGGATTGTTTTATAATCTCTAAGGTGACAGAAGCTTTCTCCCTGGAAAAGAGTCCCAGTGGGATCATATTAACTGTCCTTATCTCTATCAACAGTCCCTTGTGACAGTCCAGAGTTTTCTTAGCAAGAGCCTCCAATATCTTCTGGCCTCTAGCCAGCACCCAGCATCCAAAGCCTCTTCCCCATTTTTATGTATTTGTCACACGATACCTCATATTGTATTCATTACCTTGGGCTGTCACAACAAAATGCCACAGAGTGGGTAGCTCAAACAATAGCAATTTATTTTCTCATGGTTCTGGAGGCTTGAAGACAGGATGATTTCTGGTGAGGATATGCTGCCTGGCCTGCAGATGGCTGCCTGCTTGCTTTGTCCTCGCATAGCAGAGAGGGAAGGAGAGACTCAGGTGTCTTTTCAAAGGGCACTAATCCTATTAGATGATGGCCTCACCCTTATTACCTCACCTGATCTCCATTATTGGTATCTCCAAATGAAATGCTTAATAAGTTAGAAGTGGAACCAACATGAACTGATGACCAGCTGTGTGTGGAAAGGGAGGATGAGGATTTCAGAACATGGTTATATGTTTGTGAAGGTGTGTGAATATATATACGCACACTCACATACACATGCACATGCATGCTATTTTTTTAACTTTTCAATGTATTTATTTGTCTTCTCATATACCTATCGACATAGCCATTTAGCCATTTATTTCATCTGTGCATCTTTCAATCTACCCCGTCTTTCCATGCTATTCAAAGTAATTTGCAGACACTAGGTACATACTTTTCTTAATATTTAGAGGTTATATAAACAGAATATGTTTGAAGATCAATGCAGTCCTAGGCCTTGAACTCAGACTTGGGCACTGGCACTGACCATTTATGCTCAAGGCTAGCACTCTACCACGTAAGCCACGGTACCACTTCTGCCTCTTTGGTAGCTCATTGGAGATAAGAGTCTAATGGACTTTCCTTCCTGAGCTGGTTTCAAACTGTAATCCTCAGATCTCAGCCTCCTGAGATTACAGGTGTAAGCCACCAATACCCAGCTAAGAACATGGGTATGTTTTTGACTAGGGTGGCCAAGTAGTTATTGATGTCATTCCTGGAGATGTGGACTGGAGGAGAAGCAACAAGACCAAAAATAAACGGAGGAGAAAAAAAGATTGCAGTACCTAGCAAGTGTCATGAATCACTGGTCATCTTACATACACTATCCTTAATCCATACTATGAACTTAATAGGTTAGTCTATTGATGCAGATGAGGAAATGGTTAGAGTCTCTTGCCCCAGTTCATCAAGAATCACTAGGGAAGTTATATCTGCAACCCACACCTTGGTCTCTGATCTGAGCTGCCAACTAGTCATAAGTCCATACTTGTATGTGGTGAATTTGAAGAGTCTTTAATACCTCTCTGGGAGGTAGCATCAGGAAGCAGACTATGTGGGACTGGTGTGTGTGTGTGTGTGTGCATGTGCACCGGTTCTAGGGCTTGAACTCAGGGCCTAGGCACTATCCCTGGGCTTTGCTGCTCAAAGATAGTCTTGCATCACTTGAGCCCTAGCTCCACTTCGAGCTTTTTGGTGATTACTTGGAGATAATAGTTTCACGGACTTTCCTGATTACGTTGGCTTCAAACTGTGATCCACAGATCTCTTCTTCCTGAATAGCTATATTTACAGCGGTGAGGCACCGGCACCTGGCTGAACTTTGTGGTTTTAAGAACTGGAGACACTTCCTTGAAAGCCATGAACATAGGCAGTGGTTATAGAAATGGTCAGAACAAGAAAAGCAAGGCCTTGTTTAAGTCCCAAATGTGGGAGTTTCAATTATGCTCTGTTTACTGTCCACACATGAGGATGTTTTCACACTCTACAAAGTACTCCAACACATTAGAACATTGACAAAAGCCAGCTAATACTTGATTTCCCATCAGATGCTGCACTGGACATTCTATAAAAAGTATCTGGGAAAGCCGGGCGCTGGTGGCTCACGCCTGTAAACCTAGCTACACAGGAGGCTGAGATCTGAGGATTGAGGTTCAAAGCCAGCCCGGGCAGGAGAGACCCTGAGACTCCTATCTCCAATAAACCACCAGAAAACCGGAAGTGGCACTGTAGCTCAAGTGGTAGAGCGCTCGCCTTGAGCTGAAGAGCTGAGGGACAGCGCCCAGGCCCAGAGTTCAAGCCCCACGGCCAACAACAACAAAAAAAGTATCTGGAAATGTGAGATTACCTGTGAGTTCCTAACTTCTTTCTGAATAGGGTAGCTTTTCTTATTCAGAAACACTGACAGGTATTTCAATATATATTTTTGAAATTCTCATATAATTATTATTATCTATGATTATGTATATCCATGATTATTTGTGAGGCTGAACACTAAACCCAGGGCCTTGTGCATGTAGACAAAGCACTCTACCAGTGAACTGCACATCCAGCCTTTCCATGATTTTTAATACTTTCGTCTCACATTTTAGAAATTTCATTGTTGTTGTTATTGGTCATGGAGCTTGAACTTGGGGCCTGAGTGCTGTCCTTGAGATCTTTTGCTCATTCTATTGCTTTGAACCACAGCACCACTTCTGGCTTTCTTGTAGTTAATTGGAGATTAAGGGTCTCACAGACTTCACTGCTGCTATCCTCAGATCTCAGCCTCCTGAGTAGTTAGGATTCCAGGCATGAGCCACCAACACCTGGCTTCATGAATATTATTAAAATACATTATATTTAAATAAACAGGTATCAAAACATGGATATTCATTCATAACTGTTCGTTTAGTTTGTGATTTCAGCAACATACTATTGGAAGGACTGAACTATGACTATTACTCCAATAAACAAAATTCCTTCGCTCTTGGAGCTGTATTACATTCTTGTGGTGAAGGAGGGGGAAATACAGACAATAACAACAAACAAGTATAATAAATATTATATAATGATCAATTCTATCCAGAAATATAAAATGACCAGGTAGAAGAATAAAGAATGAAGAGGTGAATGGAGGATAGAGATGAAAGATATTCTATTTTGTTCAAGAGGTCAAAGAAGACTTCATTTGTCAGTTGCAAGTTTGGAAGTGTGAATCATGAAAACAAAATTAGGTAAAGCATAATCCAATTAGATGATACAACAAGTGCAAAAGCCTGGAGGCATATGTTTCCTAAACCTACCATGGAACCAACAAACAGGTCATGGTGGCCAGAGAGAAGTAAGTAAAAAAGAAGTCTAGGGTAAGCCTGAGTTGAAGTTTGTGACACTGAGTCAAGTAAGCCTGTATAGGCTGCCTTGCAGGTTGGAGCTCCTCTTAATGAAATGTGCACCCATCACCCATAGATAAGAAGCCGTTGGAACTTTTCAGAAAAGGGTGATGAGATCACTTAAGTGTTAAAAGCATCATCCTAGTGCTATGTTGAACACAGGATATAAAAGTTAAATAGAAAGTAATAGAGGAGTGAGGCTGTTGGGATAAAATACCATTGAATAGTTAAGTTAGAGCTGGAACACCACACTCTTGAGATGATAATTGCTGTGTTGATCGAGGTAGTGAGACAGTTTCCCATCCCTTATGCTTTGAAGGGAGCATTAAGAGTTGCTGTTGGCTTAGGTTTCAGATGGAACAGAAAGAAACAGGTTAAAGATGACACCATATATTTGGACCTGAATCAGACAAAGGACACAGTGGCCCTTAGAGAGATGAAGAAGAGTGTGGAAGAAGTTGTTTTTGCTGAAAGCACTGACTCCTCACGTGGCCCTGCAAATATCCAAAAGGCAACTAAAAGCAGGAGAAAATCTCAACATCCCTTTGTGCTTCTTGCAAGTCCTCTTGGCTCCACACTATCCCCTTCTGCAATCACCTTGGATTCTGGGAAATGGATGAATACTTTGTCACCAGAGTTGAATCTTCTCTCCAGACACCAACAGCTTTCTTAGTGTGATAAGATGAGGATCAGCTAGATCACATCTTTTGACGCTCACTCTTTATATCTTCGCGCCCTTCCCCCCTCCCCATCGCTTGATAGTTCAATAATGAATAAATTGGCCCCATCCTAATTCTTTCTATTTAAATTACATACTTTGGACATGAACTGAAGTGCTTCTTCTCTCTCTTTTTGGCCAGCAAGCAGTAGACACATTAATTACTCTTCTTTCTCTACTTTTACCACTACTATATCTGTCTTTTATGCATGTATGTATGCATGCATGCATATGTTCAGATTTCTAATTCCTCTGTCATCTCCTATCTATCACTTCCTTTCATCAACATCTCTCTAAGCCCTCCCCTCACTCAGCCCCTATCCCTCCCCTCACTCAGCCCCTATTATCTACCATTTTGCCATTTCTGAGCTCCAGTTTTTAGATTCCACACATAAAACAGTCTTTTGGTGTTATCTCTTGGTGCCTGGCTTATTTCATTGAACATAACGTCCAGGTCCATCTGTGTCATCACAAATGACAGGATCTCCTTCTTCATTGAGGCAGACTAATATTCCACTGTGTGCTGCTTCATTTTCTTGACTTGTTTGTCCATCA
Organism: Dipodomys merriami; assembly: GCF_024711535.1. NCBI lineage: Eukaryota > Metazoa > Chordata > Mammalia > Rodentia > Heteromyidae > Dipodomys > Dipodomys merriami. The sequence goes on from NW_027206512.1 coordinate 13,416,366, forward strand.
ATGGAGACTGAGGTTGACTCTCTCTCTTGCCTACTGTGAATGATAGGAAATGTCCCTCCACCTTGCTAATTTCGCTTCCTTTGGCTGTCCACCCACTATAGAACTGCTGGGTGTACATGCTGGGGTCTGAACCTCTGTCTGGTGGCTCCATGCACCCACCTCACCAGCTCAGCCTCTTTGAAAGCCATTATATCCATTTCACCATCGCCAGCCACCTGCTCTCCTTCTCAACCACAGCAGGAACTTGGAGTCCCTGAAGGGCCCAGTGGTTACAGTTGAATGGATTTTAACTACAAGTAGAAAATAACTGACTGCCATACTGTGGTTTAAAAAAAAAGTTAAGCATGTGGCTATTATTTTCCTTCTCCATTTTTTTCTCTGATCAAAGCCAGGACAAATATTAAGTGTTTTCCACTGTGTCTCATATTTGTGTTCCTTCCTTCTCCCACTCATGAATCAGTAGAGGAGCTGTGGTTAAGGTGAAAGGTTGTCCTTATTAAGACCAGGGTATAGGCTTGTATTATTATCAAAACTACAGGAGGCCCAGTTGACTTTGAATTTCAGACAACTATAAATATTTTTAATATAAATATCAGTCATGCAGGAATTTAGAACATACTTACAGAAAAAATAATACTCATCCTTTATCTGAAATTGAAATTTAACTGGCATTTGTTTTGACAGTTCTGACTGTGGATTCAAATCAGCATTTTCTTTCTGACTTGGTACTTCAAATTAATTCAGACTATCAAATCCATGGCACAAAAGGTTGTCTCTGAGATTATGTCCCATTTAGACTCACCTGAAATAGCTATGTTTCTTTCTTTTGGGGAAGCGAGAGGTGGGGGGAGGGTTGTTATTTTATGCTGGTACTGGGGTTTGAACTCAGGGCCTCAAGTTCTCATTTGGATTTTTCCCTCATGGCTGGCACTTTACTATTTGAGCCATACCTTTACTTCTGGCTATATGCTGATCTCAGCCTCCCAAGTAGCTAGGATTATGGACATGAGCTACCAGGCACCCAGCTATAAATCTCCTTTTTCTGATATTGTAGGTAATAGGAGACAGGATTTCCACACTCATCAGAAAGGCTGGCATGAAGACTGAGCTATTTTAGTTATGTTTGTTATGGTCTGAATGTTAATGCTTTCTCTCCAGAAAAAGTTCACCTATTAAAATCCTTACTCCTGATGTGGTGGTGTTAGCATGTGGAGAGTAATTCTGTGAATAAGATTATGTCACTAGAAGCTGGGAAGGTGGCTCAGTGGTAGAGCACTTGCCTTGCATGCATGAGGCCCTAGGTTCGATTCCTCAGCACCATATAAGCAGAAAAAAAAAGGCCAGAAGTGGCGCTGTGGCTCAAGTGGTAGAGCGCTAGCCTTGAGCTGAAGAGCTGAGGGACAGCACCCAGGCCCAGAGTTCAGGCCCCACGACTGCCCCCCCCCAAAAAAAAAAGGTTATGTCAATATATTTTTCTTGCCTCTTTTCTTTCTTTCTTTCTTTCTTTCTTTCTTTCTTTCTTTCTTTCTTTCTTTCTTTCTTTCTTTCTTTCTTTCTTTCTTTCTTTCTTTCTTTCTTTCTTCTCTTCCTGGGGCTTGAACTCAGGCTCTTTCTCTGAGCTTCTTTTGCTCAAGGATAGCACTCTACCCTTGGTGCCACAGTGCCACTTCTGGCATTTTTGGTGATTTAGTGGAGATAAGGGTCTCCAGATCTTTCCTTGCCCGGGCTGGCTTTCAATGGTGGTCCTCAGATCACAGCTTCCCGAGTAGCTAGGATTACAGATGTGAGCCACTGGCAGCCGGCTCCCTTGCCTCTTTCACCATGTGTAATACAACATCAAGGCTTGCCTATGTGCCCACAATTAAAATCTTAAAAGATACTGAATCTGTCTTAATCTTGGACTTCGCAATCTCCAGACCTGTAAGAAATGAATTTCTGTTGTGTAGAAGCCACCTAAGGTTATGGTGTTTGTGATAGCAGCTTACATGGACTAAGGATAATGTCATAATTCAAGTCTGTATGACTCATGTCTGTCTGGGTTCACCATGATTATTTTTAGCATTCATTGCCTAAATCTAAAGGTAACTTATACTCAATTCTGCGAGTTTTATGTTTATTTTAATTGAGTAAATGAGCTATTAGAAATCCCTCCAACATAGCTATTTGGCATAACCAAATTATCTACTGAGTTATGCATTCTAGTGTGCTATACAACTCTACTAACTTCAGGCCCTTTGTTTTTGCATAAAAATATTAAAGATAGGGGCTGAGAATGTGGCTTAGTGGTAGAGTGCTTGCCTTGTATGCATGAAGCCCTGGATTCAATGCCTCAGTACCACATACACAGAAAAAGCTGGAAGTGGCACTGTGGCTCAAGTGATAGAGTGCTACTCTTGAGCAAAAGAAGCTCAAGGACAGTGTCCAGGGCCTGAGTTCAAGCCCCACAACTGGTTTAAAAAAATTAAAGATACCTGACTAGAACCAATTGTGTTAGTAATTTTAAAGTGGATTGAATATGTGTTCTGGTGTGTGATTTTTCCAAACTTGAGCTTATTTACTCTGATAGATCAAATACCATTTTACACTTTGAGAGTTAAGAGTAACTATTGTGTATCAGCTCCTTGGAAGCCATAGAATTTACACACATCAATAAGTCCAAAAGATAAATAAAAGAAATTGATTCTTTCTCATTCGTTTATTCAGCCAACAACTATTTCCTCTTAGCCCATTAAGAATAATACTGTGAAGAACAATAGACACAATACAATTTTGTGCCATCTTCTTCCCATTTAACCCTCACATTTCCTTAATGACTAGGTACTTCAAAATTCTTCAGTTGCTGGGAAGCCACCAGTGGCTCATACCTGTGACCCTAGCTACTCAGGAAACAGGAATGTGAGGATCCCAGTTTGAAGCCAGCTCAAGCATGAAAGCCTGTGAGATTCTTATTTCTAATTAATCATCCAAAAGCCAGAAATAAAGATGTGGCTCAAGTGGTAGATTGCCAGCCTTGAACCAAAGAACTAAGAGGCATCCCAGGCCCTGAGTTCAAACCTTCATACTGGCACACACACACACACACACACACACACACACACACACACACACACTCAAAGAGCTAATGAAAGAAGAGGTAAATATCTCGCCCAAGATCACATTCCTGGAAAGTATCAGTGATAGGATAAAATCCACACAATTTAGTGTTTGTACAATAGTTGTCTCGATTCCTTTATTGGTGTTTGGAATGTGAAGCATCCATTTGTCTGGTATGCCATGCTGTATCATGCTTTTTTCCTCTTAAACACTTAGTAGCTGCCTTGATTATGGAATGTTAATATGGATTTATGGAAAGTTGTTTTTCATCTCATTACATAAAAGTAGTATTTTTTGTTTGTTTGTTTGCTGGTCTTGTGGCTTGAACTCTGAGCCTGGGTGCTGTCCCTGAGCCTCTTTGTGCTCAAGGCTAGCACTCTACCACTTGAGCAACAGTACCACTTCTGGCCTTTTCTGAGTAGTTTATTGGTGATACAAGTCTCATGGAATTTTCTGCCTGGGCTGGCTTCCACCCGAGAACCTCAGCTCTCAGCCTCCTGAGTAGCTAGTATTACAAGTGATCCACCAGCACCCAGTGAAAGTAAAATTTTAGGTCATGGATATTGGCAAAACCCTCAACAGTTATAATCGGAAGTGCTTATAATTGATTATGTCTAGGTTTTGTATGATGGTATTAGGGCTTGAACTCAGAGCATTGCATTCTCTCTTAAATTTTGTGTTCAAAGCTGGTGTTTTACCACTTGAGTCATACCTCCAGTTCTGGCTTTGTGCTGCTTAGTTGCAGATAAGAATCTCCTAGACTTTTCCGCTCTGGCTGGCTTCAAACTGAGATCCTTAGATCTCAGCCTGCTAAATAGTGAGGATTACAGATTTGAGCCAGCAGCAGAATTGATGATGTTGTGTGTGTGTGTGTGTGTGTGTGTGTGTGTGTGTGTGTGTGTGTGTGTGTGTGTGTGTGTGTGTGTGTGTGTGTGCCAGTCTTGCGGGGCCTAACTCAAGGCCTGGGTGATGTCCCTGAGCTTTCTTGTTCAAAACTGGTTCTTTACCACTTGAGCCACAACTCCATTCTCAGATTTTTGCTGGTTAATTGGAAATAAAAGTCTCACATACTTTCAGATCTCAGCCTCCTGAGTAGCTAGAATTACAGATGTGAGCAATGATGTCTATTTTTAAGATAGGAGTATGGAATTAAAAAGACATTGACATTTGTAACAAATTTTTCTTAGTTTGGCAACCTTGCAAAAAAAAAAAAACACTCACAAATACTTAAGAGCTTCAAGATTGGGATAATTTAGTAAACGCTGATGCATCACCTACTTGCTAAGAATTGATAGAATTCAGAAGATCTCCACTCTCAGAAACCATTCAGTTTATCTTAGCCCAAAGTCATTGAACTGTGGCTTGTCTGGGTGTACCATGTAGACTAATTACCTGATTTGTTTATGGGCAACAATTCACTGCTTTCAGAATAACCATCTATCTTCCTCAGATTTCTTCGTACATTTTATATGAAGGGGTGTGTGTGTGTGTGTGTGTGTGTGTGTGTGTGTGTGTGTGTGTGTGTGTGTGTGTGTGTGTGTGTTCTTGCAGTACTGGGGATTGAACTTGGGGCCTGGGCCTTATCCCTTAGATTTTTCATTCAAGGCTAGCACTCTACCACTTGAGTAACACTTTCACTTTTGGCTTTTTGGTGTTTAGTTGGTGATGAGTTCATTTATTTTCCTGCCCTCACTGGCTTCAAACCCTGTTACTCAGTTCTCAGCCTCTAGGATAGCTAGAATTATAGGTGTGAGCCAGGCACTGGTGGCTCACGCCTGTAATCCTAGCTACTCAGGAGACTGAGAGCTGAGGATTGCAGTTCAAAGCCAGCCCAGGTAGGAAAGTCCATGAGTCTCTTATCTCCAATTAATCACCAGAAAAGCAGAAGTGGCAACATGGCTCAAGTGGTAGAGCGCTCGCCCTGAGCTGAAGAGCTAAGAGACAATGCCTACGCCCAGGTTCAAATCCCATGAAGAACATTCCCCCCCCTCAAAAAAAAGATACTAGTACTGGCTATAGAAAGGCTTTTCAATGTAGTTTTCTTCCTCATTTTTTTCTCTTTTATTTCTCTTTTTATTGTTTTGTTTAATTTTCTTTTTGAGAGAAGATCTTACTATGTCCCCAGATGGGCCTCAAATTCATGATCCACCTTAACTCAACCTCCAGAGTGCAAGGATCACAGGAGTTGGCCACCATGACCAGCCTCCTCTTTTTTTCCATCGATATTATTTATGATATTAAAGCACAATTTCCTCTTGGCTTACTTAAGATCTTGTTCTAAACATGTATATTTTTAAAAATGTATTTTTTTGTGATCGATGTTTTATTGATTGATTGATTGATTGATTGATTTATTATTGTGGAAATACTGTATAGAGGGGTTACAATTACATGGGCAAGATAATGAGTACATTTCTTATCAAGCATCGTAGCCTCCTCCTTTATTTCCCCTTCCTATCCCATCCTTTCCCGACGACCACACTAAAGCTACCAGCACCACTATGTTTATTGCAGCCTTATTTACCATAGCTAAGATATGGTAAATGTCCCTCAGTAGATGAATGGATCAAGAAAATGTGGTATAGATACACAATGGAATTCTATGCCTCCATCAGAAAGAATGACATTGCCCCATTTGTTAGGAAATGGAAAGACTTGTATTTGTTTGTGAGCCTCAGTCCATCAGACCTCAGGAAGTCAATAGGGCTGTATTGGTCCTCATGTGATAGTTGGTGTGCCAGAGTGCAATAGGGACATCATACAGGGAGAGATTGGGAAACCCAGAGGTGGGAAGATGTCACCTGAGAATGGGAGTCTCCTGAGTGGAGGCTTCTAGCAGCTTACTGGGAAGCTGTGTCACCCAGTGGACAGGGGCCTGGACTACCTGGATAAGAAGTCCTGGCTTGTGATTTTGCCTCTCACTTCCTTCACATGAAGCTCTGGACAAGCTAATTTTTTTTTTTGTTTGTTTTTTGGGGTCCGGTCATGGGGCCTGAACTCTGGGCCTGGGCGCTGTCCCTGAGCTCTTCAGCTCAAGGCTAGCACTCTACTACTTGAGCCACAGCGCCACTTCTGGCTTTTTTCTTTTTGCTTATGTGGTGCTGAGGAATTGAACCCAGGGCCTCTGGCATGCAAGGCATGCGCTCTACCACTGAGCCACCTTCCCAGCCTCTGGACAAGCTAATTTTGACACACTTGTTTCCTCATCTGTAAAGTCAAGTCAGTCATGCCATAGACCTTAGAGGGTGGTTACTAAATTTATAATATAGCAAATATTTTCTGTTGCTTCAGCGTGTAGGCCTTACTCCCATTGGAATTTGCTGTCTCATTGAGACCTGGCTTATAAAACACCACTGACTTGACTGAGCAGGGAAAAAAAAAAGTGTTATTTTGATAGTACATATTAAGATGTTATCATTTAAACATGTTATTCCTGTTCTGTCAGGCAAGCTCCCACTGCTGAACATAATTGGCTGCCGAACCCCCTCACCCCAAGCACAAAGCTGAAGGAGGAAGTTAGAGTTGATCATTGCAGCCTAACTTCTACAAGCTCATTTCAGTATGTTTATCAGCCAACGTTTCCTCCTCCTCGAACCCTGCAACTTAAAAGGAAAGACTGAACTCAGAGTTTCAGCGGACTGTTTACAAGAGAAATAAAAATAAGAATGGAAGGCCTGAAATTCCACTTTTACCAGCAGAATCTTACTGATTCTAATCTAGCCAAGAGCCATGGCCAAAAATTAAAGTGAATTCTAGGTTTTGGTTGGTTATTTATTAACTCTTGGCCTGTACGATGGCAGTTTTCTTTTTCCTGGATCTGAATTTTCATAAGATTTTAGAAAACTCTTGCTTTTACTTCTGGGGTCTGCTGGTGCCTGTAATCCTATCTACTCAGGAGGCTGAGATCTGAGGATTGCAGTTCAAAGCCAGCCCAATCAGGAAAGTCCCTGAGACTCTTATCTTCAATTAATCAGCAAAAAGCCAGAAGTGGAGCTGTGGCTTGAGTGATAGAGCACCAGCTTTGAGTGAAAAAGCTAAAGGAGTGAGCCTAGGCCCTGAGTATCACATACACACACACACAAAACGAAAGTTATAAAATATAGACTATAAAAAATCATATACCCACTGCATAGATGAAAAATACAGAAAAAAATTTTAATTCACCTCAAAATGTCACTACATGAGGTTAACCATCACTGGTCTTTCATGTACTGTTCTTTATCCTTTGCCAGTGTGTCTGTCTTCAGTGTGAAGTTTTGAGGATTGAACTACATCCTGCTAACCACTGGTTAGCCAATCTCCTTTTATGATGATGCTAAGAGGCGGACTGCCCTGAAAGCAAGTGTTCATCATCCACACTCACTTTGCTTTTCTGTAGGGTAGGCAGTTCGTCCATAATCTGTTTCAGTCTTCTTCCTCTTCTTTCAAACACCAGACAATGCAGGGATTGGGGCTTTCATCTACATGGTCAAAGGCAAAGTAGCAAAGTAGGGTACCACTTATGAGAATGTAGGTCAGACATCATAGAGAGAGCTTTGCCTACATTTTGTTTGACTCTTAGTGATATCAGCAAACATTGTCATTATTTAACATGTGCCTGACAGAGGTTCAGAGAGACTTGCCAAAGATTTAATTAATTAGTACTTAACAAAATCAGAGTTTCAGCATAGATATTTTTCCTCCATCCTGGGCTTGAACTCTGGGCCTGACCTCTGTCCCTGAGCTTCTTTTGCTCAAGGCTAGAAGTCTACCTCTTGAGCCACAGTGCTACTTTCAGCTTTTTCTGAGTAGTTTATTGGAGATAAGGGTCTTACGGACTTTCCTGCCCTGGCTTGCTTTGAACGGACTTTCCTGCCCTGGCTTGCTTTGAACGTCAATCCTCAGATCTCAGCTTCCTGGGCAGCTAGGATTATGGGCGTGAGCCACTGGTGCCCGGCTTCAGCATAGATCTTATGCTACTGCTTTTTGTTGTTGTTGTTGTTGTTGTTGTTTTTACTCCCCAAATACAGCAATATTTTGGAGGTTAATTCCTTTTTCTCTTGATGTAGTACCGAAGCTGTGAATTTAGGGCTTTGTGCTTGCTATGCAGGCATTGTACTGCTTGAGTTGTACCTTGGCACTGTTTGCTTTTCTTTTTTTTAATAGGGTCTTGCACTTTTCCATGGCAGACCAGGACCACAGTCCTCCTATTTTGCTTCCTGAGTAGCTAGGATCACAAGCACAAGCCACTACAACCAGGTTTAGGTGGGGAAATCACACATATCTTTTTTCAGGAGCTGACCTCAAACTATGATCCTCCAAATTTTTACCTCTGAAGGAGCTAAGATTATAGGTGTGATTCATCCCTCCCAGTTCAAAGGGACCTTTATACACGTGTTATTCTATTTATTTTGAGTGCCACCCACCCACTGTTCTGCATCTTTTCTGTGTTTTTTTTTTTTTTTAACAATATGCCACCTTGCAGTTCTTTGTCTATGAAGATACTTCATTGCATCATGTCATTTTAATATCTGGTGAGAAATTTTCTTTTGCCCAGTATTTGTCATAATTCTTAGGTGCAATTAGTAGAATTTCTTCTGGCTGAGTTACATGGAAGAGATGTTTCTGAGAGTCCATCAAGAGGTTCAAAAAAAAATCTCAAAGACAATCAGAGAAGCAGTTTCAGAAGATCAACAGACAGGAACATTACCCCTAGAAGCTGCTACATAGCCTTAGTTGGCCTTGCTGCTCGGTGATTCCCATTATGTGGCTGAATATCAGCAGGTTGTTATTCCCTTGATTTAGTCACTTTCACCCAAGAGAAATTCTACAATCTTCTGCCTCTCATGTTTTGGAAGTCCTGTGGAGATTGGCAGTGAAGGCAATAGAGTTAAAGGTCTTTTTTTTTCTTTTTATTTTTTATTGTTATTATAAATATATACAGAGGGGTTACAGTTATGTAAGCCAGATAAAGAATACATTTCAGGGCTGGGAAGCTGGCTCAGTGGTAGAGCGCTTGCCTTGCATGCCTGAGGCCCTGGGTTCAATTCCTCAGCACCACATAAGCAAAAAGCAAAAAGCCGGGAAGTGGTGCTGGGCTCAAGTGGTAGAGCGCTAGCCTTGAGCTGAAGAGCTGAGGGACAGCGCCCTCATGGACTTTCTTTCCTAGGCTGGCTTTGAACCACAAGCCTCCTGAATAGCTAGGATTGGAGGCATGACCCACTGCTGCTGGCCAGAATTTTGTTTGTTATTTTATTTGCTCTTTTCTTCTGTCCATTTTCTTTTTCCTGTTTTTTTCCTCCCACTTCCTATTTCCCTAATTCTTTTTTAAAAATTGTATTGTCAAGGTGATATACAGAAGGGTTACAGTTATATAAGTAAGGCAGTGATTACATTTCCTGTCTAAATTGTTACCTCATGTCTCATTTTTCTCCCTCTCCTCTAATCTCCCTCCCCCAAGCTGTACAGATCATTTCCAACATATTGTCTTGTGAGTATCGCTATTGAATGGATTTCCCCCTATGTCCTTTGTCTCTCACGATTTTGTTGTTCCCCTTCCCTTCCCTAATTCAGATAAATATATATACAATATCCAGGGCACCAAAATTGAATACAGTGACAACAGGGGATAGACCATAAGGGGGGAAAAACAAAATTAAAAAGAAGTCACATAGTACATTGAGAACAACAACAAAAAAGAAAAGCCTTGTGTCCATGTCTTGTCCCTTATTCTTTTGGATTCCCTTAGTAGAGTCTTAGCAGTGGTGATGATAAATATGTTATTAAATATACCATGTTTATCTTGAAGTGCAGCTTAGTAATTATTTTCTTCTCGTGGATCTTGCCTTTGATGTTACATCTAAAAAGTTGCTGCCGTACAAAAGGTTGTCTAGCTTTCCTCTGGTGTAGAAGTGTAGTTGTTATTGCTCCTCCTCCTCCTCCTCTTCTTCCTCCTCCTCCTTCTCCTCCTCCTCCTCTTCTTCTTCTTCTGCATTTTACATTTAGGTCTACGGTTAAATCTGAATTTATGTTTATGATGGGTGTGAGGTCTGTGCCTGCATCCATCGTGTGTGGATGAATGTCCAGTTATTCCAATACCATTTACTGAAAATATTATATCAGCTCCGATATATTTTCTTTCCTTTTTTTTTGGTCATAGAACAGTTGAGTACTTATTTATTTACCATACAATTTTTGAAATCCTTACACAAAAGGGATTTTTTGCCAAATATATGAATATTTTATTTTTAAAATTTTTTATTGTAAAGATACTGTACAGAGGGCTTACAGTCACATGTGTAAGGTAATGAGTACATTTCCTATCGAGTATTGTTACTCCCTCCTTTGTTTTTCCCCTACCATCTCTTCCTTCCCCACCTCCTCAACTCCTCCCCCACCCCCAGAAATTGTAAAGTTCGTTTTCAACATAGTGTTTTGTACATCTCTTTGTTACAATGGGTCAACCTGTATCCTTATTTCAGCATTTTGTTATTTCCCTTCACCTCAAATTAGAAAAATGTATATACAAGATGCAGGGCACCGACAACAAATACAGTGACAACAGGGGTTATCCATAGGGGGAAGAACATTCAAAAGAAACAAAAAAAAATCATATAATACCTTAAAAACAACAGCAACAAAGAAAAAAATCTCTTGTGTCCCTATCTTGGGGTTCATTTCACTTAGCATCATCTTATATGACCATATGTACATAACTTTTGAACTTTTCTGCTTGTCTGGTAGGATTATCCTAGATGTATACTAGTTATTGCAAATAAGGGAAAACATGGGACCTATATTTCTTTGGGTCTGGCTTACTTCACTTAATATAATTTTTTCCAAGTCTTTCTATTTCCTAACAAAAGAGGCAATGTCATTTTTTCTGACTGAGGCATAGAATTCCATTGTATATAGATACCACATTTTCTTGATCCATTCATCTACTGAGGGGCATCTGGGTTGGTTCCATATAGCTTAGAATAATGCTGCAATGAACATAGTTGTGCTGGTAGATTTAGTATGGCCTTGTTTGTGATCATTTAGGTAAATGCCCAAAAGTGGGATTGTTGGGTCATAGGGGAGCTCTATGTGGAGTCTTTTGAGGAACCTCCATACTGCTTTCCAAAGTGGTTGAACAAGTTACACTCCCACCAACAATGCAGTAAGGTTTCCTTACGAAAGGGTTTTTATGTCAGTTTCTGAGTATAATGCATGGTGACCAGTGTCATCACCCCTTCCGTTGTTCTCGCCCATATTATCCGGGTCCTGCCTGTCTCTCCAAGTTTCCAATTTCCATTTTCACATACATATATTTTCCCCACAGTGAGCATCCCCTTCTCGTTTATTTCAACTTGATCCAAAACGTTTGTTTTTAATCAAGAAGATAAGTTCGTTATGCCTGGGTAATCATGATTGCTATTATTTGTGGTTAAGAAGTAGAAGATACTTTTATAACTCTGACAGGCAGGCTAGTGGTTAAAATAATACTTCCTATTTAGTACAAAAATTTAAAGCCCAACAAATAAGCTCAGCAATCCAACAACAAAGAGTCCTTCTAGCTGAAGTCTGTGGGAAGAATGAGGTGAGCGTGAGGGAACAGAGGGTGGAAAAAGGTATCGGCTCAGAGAAATGAGGAACAGACTCCAACCCACTCTAACGAAGGCCACTGAGATTTTCAGCAACTCCAAAGCATCACTTTTAAAGCAACTGATTTAGGCTGGGCCAGGTGACTCAGGCCTGTAATACTATCTACTCAGAAGCCTGAGATCTAAGGATCATCATGCTAAGCCAGCCTGGGCAGAAAAATCTGTGAGATTCTTGTTTCCAATAAATTATCAAAAAGATGTTAGTGTAGCTGGGCGCTGATGGCTCATGTCTGTAATCCTAGCTACTCAGGAGGCTGAGATCTGAGGATCAAGGTTCAAAGCCAGCCTGGGCAGGAAAGGCTGTGAGACTTTTATCTCCAAATAACCACCAGAAAACCGGAAGTGGCGCTGTAGCTCAAGTGGTAGAGTGCTAGCTTTGAGCTGAAGAGCTGAGGGACAGCACCCAGGCCCAGAGTTCAAGCCCCATGACCGACAAAAAAAAAAAAAAAAAAAGATGGAAGTGCGGTTGTGACTCCATTGGTAGAACCTTAGCCCTTGAGCCAAACAAGCTCAGGGACAGTGCATACAGCCCCAGGACTGGCAGTATGTAAGGTTTAGTAAGTAAATGTTTAATAAATGTTTGATAAAGATAAATCTCTGTTGTTCTTTTTTTTTTTTTGCCAGTTCAGTACAATAACTTGAGTCCTATGTCTTTCAGAAGGTCTCTTGTGAATATGTTAAATAAATGAGCTGATCAGCTGAATGAATAAATACTTATAAACAAACTGAACAAAATTTCATAGTTGTTATGTTGAACAAGATATTAAATTCTAACTATAATAGGATATTGAGAGTGGGAGAAAGTATTAACAAACGAATTGTGTTTTACAGTTTACAAATGAAAAATTTATATACATAGAACTCTTTCCTATTTATAATAATGAAATGGTATTAGGACAGAATACACACACACACACACACACACACACACACACACACACACACACACACACACGTTTTCCCTAAATCAATACCTTTTGCTTCTTGTAGCTAAACATTCTCCACTCCTTTTATGAATAAAAATGTTTCCACTTTCAAAGGAAATCTATGCACCAAAATATTCCACTCACTTTGTAATTCATCCACCCATGTCTGGCCAAAGTATAGGCACATTATATCAGATAAATGAATCAGATCTCATGACCTAGAATGGACAAGGAGGTTCTTGCCTATAGTCCTAGCTACTCAGGTGAGCAAACTCTGGAAGAGGCCAGAAAGTTAGCTAGCCAACCTCTAAAAAACTAGCAAACAGCAGGCCTAGTGTCTCAGCTGACACCAACCTAGCAAACCCAGACTCCCTGGGTTCAAGTCCCAGGAGTAGAGAAGGTTTTCTGGTAATCAGAAATAAAATAATAAATTAATAATATAAAATACAAGAATAATAAATATAAAATAATCAGAAATAAAAGCCTCATGAATTCTTCTACCTAGGCTGCCTTCAGAGAGCAATCCTTAGATCTCAGCTTCTTGAGTAACTAGGATTAAAGGTGTGAGCTACAAGTGCCTGGGTAAAATCTACTGTTTCAAATGTGAGTCTCTTCTTAAAATGAAGACATAAAAACTGCACAGAAACATCTAAAATGATATTTGATCATATGTCTGAGTATCATGGCTCAGACAAATTGGCATAATCCATCGCACTATTTTCTCTTCTTTCACCAAAGGCTCCCTACCATCTTCTCCTGGTTAGCATATTAAAAAGTGAATTTGAGCCAGTTGCCAGGGGCTCATGCCAATAATCCTAGCTGCTCAGGAGGCTGAGATCTGAGGATCCCAGTTTGAAGCTAGCCCAGGCAGGAAAATCCATGAGACTTTTACCTCTAATTACCAAAAAGCCAATAGTGGAGCTGGGAAGGTGGCTCAGTGGTAGAGCGCTTGCTTTGCATGTGTGAGGCTCTGGGTTCCATTCCTCAGCACCACATAAGCAGAAAAAGCTGGAAGTGCGCCCAGGACCAGAGTTCAGGTCCCACAACGACGACCACCACCACTACCACTACCACCACCACCAACAACAAAAACAAAAAGCCAATAATGGAGCTGTGGCTCAAGTGGTAGAGTGCTAGCTTTGAACACAACAGCTCAGGGACAGCCTGAGTTCAAGCCCCAGAACTGGCATGCGCATGCATGTGCACATACACGTGTACACACACACACACACACACACACACACACACACACACACACACACACACACAGAAATCAGATTGATTTTTGGAAACATGAAACTCATCATAATGAAGTGTATTGGGTTTTGTGCTCTTACTATCAGGTGGACATTGGCATGGGTTAATTTCTGCTACCAGGAATGGGAGGTACACTGTACGTCAGTGTTTTGGAGGGCTGCTCTTTAGTGTCTGTAGCTCTTTCATTGGATGGCAAGTGTCCTTTCTATAGTAAGAACAAGAGAGAAAGAAAATATGTGTGTGCTCAGAGGGAAAATTTATTATTTTACAGTATTTATGGCATAATGTAAGAATGTAACGTAAGATTATTCAATGTAAGAGTGTTCAAGTACCTTCTAGAGTATGGTTTTGTAGGGGATAACAGAATTTTGCATTAGTTCACACCAGAAACTCCTCCCACATTGAGTTCTATGTCTAGTTCTGGTTAAGAGACACAAGTTTTTCTCTAAAACTTAATTCCAAAGTACTAATTCTGTTGGGTAATAAATATCAAATACAACCACAAACAAGGGCAATAATCCCTTTCAAGCCACACACACACACACACACACACACACACACACACACACACACACATGCACGCACGCACACACACAATGCTTAGCAGATAGGTAACAGTTTTGACTGAAGATACATTTAATCAAAGTTTAAATATCACTGTCCAATTTTCAGTGCATGAAATAGCCACCTTTAGTTTATAAAATAACACATGGTATGAAACCAATCATCTGAGGCTTTGTGGCATTTCTTGTTGCTAACATGCTCATCTCTAGCCAAGACTAAGAGAACGACAAATAATAGATCTCTGAGAGGTGGAGAGCAAATGAGGGGCCTAACATAAAGGTTTTGGTCTACTGAGTGAGCACAGAAGCTGGCACTGAGTTATTTTTTAGAGTGGTGCTTAGATTTGAACTCAGGGCTTTCTGTTTGCTAGGAAGGTACTCCACTGCACATCCAGCCCTCTTTTGCTCTAGTTATTTTTGAGATAGGATCTTAATTTTTTTTCCCCAGACTGAACTGGCCTGTGATCCTACTTATGCTTCCCATGTAGCTGGGATGATAGGTGCACAAAATCACACCCCACTTTTTCTTTAAGATAAAGATAGGTTTTTGTTAACTTTTTTGCATAGGCTGGCCTCAAATATGAATCCTCCCAATCTCCACTGCCTGAATAGTTAGGGTTACAGGCATGAAGCACCACACCCAGGCCTATAAAGCTTGCTTGATCCTCTGTTGTTTCTTTTAGCACTGAGAAGAACGAGTGATCATGAAAATGAGTGTGCTTTGTTCTGTTTTTTATGACTTTCTCAGTGGCTAGGGATTTGGAGCTGCTTTTATTTGTGACAGGGAAGAATTCAAAGCTGTAGAGTTTATAAGAAAAATAAATACTGATGGCTCTAAAGAGATGAAGAGAATAGTTTCACTAAGGCCATGTAGATTTGATCATATTTCACTTCATAGGCAAGAATATGGAAGTTTCTTGGTTCATTCCATGGGTGAAACTTGGAAAACAGAATTACTCATTGTAGTCACAACTGCAAAATGGTTCCAATGCCAGAGGTATAGCTTTTTTTTTTAAGTGAAATTAACTTTTGTACAATTATTTTATTCCTTTGTTGTCCTGCTCTGGGTCATGAAAGGTTAGACCACTGGAAGGCCTCTCCAGGTCTCCTGGTAGCTACCCTGAGCCAATGCCATAAACAAATGGCTTGTTACCGTACTGGCTCAATAGGTTATAGACAATCCACTAGACAAGCTCGAATGCTAGCCAACAGCCTCCACCTCTTATCTCTATATAGATAACTGCTCTATCTCCAACCTTCTCACATGCTACAGAAAGACAAGCTTTCTTAGTTTCAAAGTACAGGCTTTGAGGAAATATAAAGAAATGGCATTGATAAGATTAGTGGCTTACTCACCTGAGATGCTCTCATAGGTGCAAATTCCTTGTCTCTCAGAGCAATTGCCTCCAGATGCTGGATCCCAGGAAGGAGGCTGGGGTGTGGGAGACTGTTGACCTGGAGCAGAGTTCCCGATGTGGATATACCTGTTCTACATCACTGAGATGTTAATGTGGTGTCCTCAAGGACAACAGGTAGACCACCATCAACAATACTAGGATAATAACATAGCAGTAGCAAAAGCTTTGTGGTGTTACTATGAGCCAGGTACAAACATCTCATGTAGGTTAACTCACTGAATCTTTTTAACAAAGTAGGGACCTTATGCCAACTTTTTACATTGGGAAGCTGGAATAGAAAGCCGGCTGCTGGTTGCTTCTGCCTGTGATTCTAGCTACTCAGGAGATTAAGACCCATGGCTCATGATTCAATGCCAGCCCATGCAGAAAAGTTTGTGAGAATCCTATCTCCAATTAACCAGCAAAAACTAGAAGTGGAGCTGTGGTTCAAGTGGTAGAGTGCCAGCCTTGAGCAGAAAAGGCCACGTAAGAGCCTGAGGATCTGAGTTCAAGCTATGGGACTGGTGCAAACAAAACAAAACAAAACACCCAGACTATTTTAATTGGAGATTAGAGACTCTCAGATTTGTCTTCCAGATCTGGTTCCAAACTTCTATGATCAAATCACAGCCTCCTGAGTAGTTAGGATCATAAGTGTGAATGTCTGGCTCCTAGCACGTTTTTACTTTCTGACTTATCCTGTGACTACCCTGCCCAGCTCTGGAATTCATTACCACTGTTCTAGCTAGGTGTTGGCTGTGGCACATAGGAGAACTGAAACCTCAGACAGAAGACAGTGGGCCTCTTTGTGACTTAAGTAAAGAAAGCTGGGTTAACAAAGCAACAACCTAGCAAAAAGGTTTGTTATTGCAAGAGAAAAACAGGCCTGAGACCTAAATAGTCCTATGCCAGAACAGTCCAGTGGCTTGAAGCTGGTCCTCTGGAGTCAGATGGTCTGGGTTGCAGCTGCTACTGGCTTAGCTGTATATCCTTAGGCCAAAGACTTACTATCTTCACATGTAAAATGAGATTAGCAGTGGCACTATTATCACAAGTAGCATAAAGGTTACATTAAATTACCAGTATATGTGCTGAGAAAAACCTGTAGCACACAGTAATAGTCAATGTATCTGTTATTATCCATGATATTCACGGGATTCTGTCATCTTTCTCTTTCTTTTTTGTTTCAAGTGAATGAAAAAAATGTCAACATGACTGTTTTCAAACTGAGAACTGTTTCCTAGTTGTGGGAAGCTAAGGAGAAGAAGAATCAAATCGCTGGCCATGTCAGGAAGACAGAAAAGAGTCACCAGTAAGGAATAACAATCTTATTTTTCTAGTTTGCCATCCAGGGAGAGGCTTAATTCTTGAGACTCTAAGTGAAAAGAAACAAACAAACAAACAGCATTTGGAGATGGAATGTTTATTTACAGGCCAGATAGGTAACTACACTGAATTCTTAAATTGGGTTACTGAATGCTGTTCAGAAAACAACAGAGAATGTCTCAGAAAACAATGATGAGAATGTCCACTTGAGGGAGCTATTATAACAAATTAAGTGATGATCCTTTTAAAAATACACAAACATCAGAGCGCATTGACAATGAATCTTTCCTTGACATGAAAATTAATGTTTTATTATGTGCTTTCATACATAATATAAATATGACAACCTACTTTCAAAAGGTAAATAATACAATTTGGAGAGAACAAATATGTATGAACTTTTGGAAACTGCTCTTGAGTCTCATTCTGTCTTGGCTAAAAGGATTTCATAGAAATTCTAACAACTAAATAATCTGTGAGGGTATATGGATGAGTAAAGCTTATCAAACACACTAAGTAGTAAAACTAAAATAAGCCATTCTAAATAGTTGACAACATTCTCTAGAGCCCAGGAGAAGGTAAAATAAAGACAAATGAAATGTAAAATAACCTTAGTATAATCACAGTTTCTTTAATTGGCTCTATCTATATCTTTCTTAACATCCAGAATCAGAGAACTACTTATTTATTTATTTAGTCAGTCCTGGGGCTTGAACTCTGGGCCTGGGTGCTGTCCCTGAGCTCTTCAAAACTGTGCTGGTTTTGAACCATAATCCTCAGGTCTCAACCTCCTGAGTAGCTAGGATTACAGGTGTAAGCCACCAGCACCCAGTTTGGGTTCTTTTGGAGAAAAAGAGCACAATTTCTTGAATAGATTAAGTAGGTACACTGGAAAAACAGAGGGTTGGTTTGTGATTGAAAACCAAGTCAGTGCAAAGGATATGAGATTTAAGAAGACTTTGAACTCACAACTAAAAACACATCACTTGTTGAATATATTTGTAATCAACCAGTCCAAATCATACCTCTACATTTTATCTTTGTTTGATAAAATGCTTTTTAATATTTGGATGATTCCTTCAACTCCATTCCAACTGAATCAGGTTTAAAACCATACGATTTCGTTTTCATGAAAATTGATTTAATGACATAGACCACAACGCAAAGAAGCTTTTAGTCATTTTCTTGTAAAGCCCCAAATTATCTTAAATTTACTCATTTATTCTTTGTAAAAATGATGTGTCTATTTATGGGATCTCATTCTATCTTGGCCAAAAGGATTTCATAGAAACAAACTAACTACATATAGAAAGACATTTATGGGACATTTGTGGAAAGATGAATTCTGAAGAACATTTCATAGGATTAAGGAATGACTTTCACAATACGTGTGCGAATGATAATATGATTATTAAAAACAAGTGTCTTTTAGTCATACATGCTGCAGGGGTGATACTAACCATCATCGAAAGTCTTGTATTTGTTTCAAAATGAGTGCTTGGGGAGAGAGGTGTTATGCTGAGTTCTGCTGCAAACTGAGATCTGAATGTGTGAGAGAAAGGCTATTGTCTAGACTCTTTAATTTTCTATAGATTTGAAATCTTTTATAATAAAAAGTTAAAAACAAATCACAGCCCTCCCCCTAAACTCCCAAACCCTTCATTTGTTAATAACTTTGAACTTAACATGGACCTAAGAAGGTATCTTTTATAAGAGAAATGTGCAGTTCCAAGTCTTTTTCTTGATGATTGGGTCTGAATGTGTTAATCAATGATGGCCGGTCATAGCTCCTGACCTGAGGAAAATGCTGAACTGGGATTTTTAAACCATAAAAATGTGCCCATATTAATAGTTTCATCTTTTGCATAATATTTAAATCAATTCATTGATTTCCAGTTGCCTAATACTCCTATTTCAGTAACAAAATAAACGATACATAGTTCAGTGATGTTGAATCCATTTGGGTTCATTTGTGCTTAAAGGCAGAAGCCAATTAAGAACTGCCTCTTAGTCTATGTCTAAGGACAGGGTATCAGTCTACCTGCAAGGCTTGGATTTTTCCCCTCCTTCCTTCCTACCTCCTCATCCTCCCTCCTTCCCTCCTTCTCCTCTCCTCTGCTCTCCTCTCTTCCACTCTCTTCTGATCTGCCCCCTTCTGCTCCCCTCTGCTCCCCTCTCCTTTTCTGTGTAGTTACTAGTAGTACTCATGAAAAGAGAAGCTAACAGCAACACACACTGATGTCTTGGTCCTTTGTACATCAGTATATTCGGAATTAACACTATAGTTAGAATGTATGAACAGTTCATAAACATCTCCACTAAAAACTTCAAAACAAGCCGGGTATGGGTGGCTCACACCTGTAATCCTAGCTACTCAAGAGGCTGAGACCTGAGGATTATGGTTCAAAGCCAGCCTGTTAGACTCTTAGCTCCAATTAACCACCAGAAAATGGGAAGTGGCGCTGAGGCTCAAGTGGTAGAGCACTAGCCTTGAGCTGAAGAGCTCAGGGACAGCGCCCAGGCCCAGAGTTCAAGACCCATCACTGACAAAAAAACAAAACAAAAAGAAAAACAATAAAACCCTTCAAAACATCCCCTTAACCAAGAATTAAGTTCACATTCCCATTCTCCTTTGTTATTTTTGCTTCTCTTAGAGAAAAACTCTCCAAGAATCATCTATGTTTGTCTCCACTTTTCGCACATTCTTCTCTGGAGTTGTTTCTTTCTTGCTTTGACTTGACTGACTGGCCGTATTCTATATGGTAAACCCACATGACCCCTGGTGCACAGTTTTCTTTACTTTGTATCATGACAACCTCCGGGCTTTCCTTCTACTTCATTGTCATCCGGTTTCAACCTGTTTTTGTGGAATCTGCTTTATATTCTGGATTTTTCAAACATCTCTTTCTGTCCATGAAATCCTTCCCTCCTGTCCCAGGCTTATCATCTTGGTTCTCCAAGATGCTCATTATCTTAAATCAGCTCTAAAGACTATGCAAATACAATGGATCTCAGATAGACATCCAGTCCAAACTTCTTTCCCAGGAACCTCAGACTCTTAAACTACCCTTTGTTATTTGAATGTCAGAGAAGCACCACAAGATAAACACATCCAAAACGGAGCTGCTCAGAAAATGAGCACTCACCCTCCAAAAACATTTCCCTGCAGTCCATCTCATCTAAGGGAGCAATCACTCTGGAAACCCACTCATTCAGGCCAAATTCTTAAAACCTTCTTCTCTTCTTAGAACATACATGCAATCCTTGCTCGAATCCTATTGTTTCTACCATCACAACATGCCCGTAGCTGTCTACGCTCCACCATCGTCATCTGTCTTTTACCTCGTGTTTCTTATTTGTCTTTGGTGATCGAGAGCATCTTTTCCATAAAGCAGTCAGAATGATTCATAACTGGGGCCATGCTTTCTCTGCTCAAAATCCTCCCTTGGGGAGTGGAGAAGCCCACAAATCCTACCCACTTCCTCCCACCACAATCCGTTACTAATTTTCTATCACTTACCCACTACTCCTTTCACTGTGGCTTGTCTAGTGGGCACCCTTGGCTTTTTTATTTTAAGTAAGTGTTTTTATTGTGAAAATACTGAACCTTTGGCTTTTGTCCTGACTGTGTTCTCTGCCTTGTGCCAGGTGGTAGAGCACTTGCCCCATCCACAGGTGATCAATTTGAGAAGGTGGACATCAGGGTTTGACTCTTGACCTTTTTTATTTTTTCAGGCAACAATGCCTACTGTACTGTCTCCTTTGGTTCCATTTTTGGACAGGTCTGATGTAGTCCCCACTTGTGCTAAGTGACCTCAGTGCGTATTTCTCTGTGCCCTTCCAGGCTCTGGCTGCCTCTTCTATTCTTATAAGTCTCTGTGTTGTCTCCTCATCATCTCCAGGACTTCTAACCTCTTCCTTACTAGTGTAGTTCATTTTCACTATTGAATTTACAAAATTCAGAATTCCTGCTTTTCAGGCAGTTTTGTTTCCTAGATGGATCCTGATTGGTACACGAATAAAATGACTGAGTAATAATTGGGTACTCATTAGGAGAGAATGCCAAAGTTGCAGGAGACATGAAATGCAAAGAATAAGATGAAGGCATGAAGACCAATGGGAGATGATGCACTAACATAAATAAGAAATGACTTGAGATTGGATCTAGGCAGTGGACAGGTTCAACATGGAGGAAGTTAATTTGAGAGAGAACAAAGAGGTACAATCTACAATAGCTAGTGGCTGATGACTGTGGGGGGAGAGCTAGACTGACATCCCTGTTTCTAATGATACTGTTCCCACAGTGGTGATGACTGGAGGATATAGGCATGAGGGCAAATGGGAGGTGGTGCATTCCATTGGACAGCTTGATGAGCCTGTGGCCTCAACTATTGGACAGCTTGTGTGGAGCTCAAGATGCTGGAGAGGGACATGAGGAAAGCATCAAAAGCTTGCTGGTGGGGAAAACCACACAGATGGCAGAGCTCATGTGAGGGAAAACAGTATAGGAAAAAGATAAATAGACATGAACAGAAAGACTAGATGGGAAGAAAGGCTTTAGGAGGACCACAGAATTCTTCAGCAACCAATTTTCAGATCTGCAAGAATTTACAATCTCTCTTTCTTTCTCCTTCCCTCCCTCTCTTCCTCCTTCCTTCCTTCCTTCTTCCTTGCCTCCCTCCCTCCCTCCCTTCCTTCCTTCCTTCCTTCCTTCCTTCCTTCCTTCCTTCCTTCCTTCATTCCTTCCTTTCCCCAGTCCTGGGGCTTGAACTCAGGGCCTAGACACTGTCCCTGAGCCTTTTTGCTCAAGGCTAATGCTCTACAACTTGAGCTATAGCCTCCTTTCTGTATTTTTGATGGCTAATTAGAGTTAAGAGTCTCCTGGGCCTTCTTGCCCAAGGTAGCTTCCTATTGCAATTCTCAGATCTCAGCCTCCTGAGTGGATGGAATTACATGCATGAGCCACTGATAGTAGGCTAGTCTGCTATTCTTTCTTGGGCTGATCACCAAGCATCTGCTTACATCTGGTCCATGATAACTGGTGAGAAGGGACAGTGGGGAAAAAACTGGCTTGAATAAAGGAAATTGATGAGAAGGAAGTAGCAAGGTGCAGCACACAGGCATGTCATCAAAGCATTTAACACTTGGAGTTGCTGCTTTATCAATGTCTCCATGTTCATTGAGAAGTTCAGTAAATATTGTTAAAGTTCAGTTTTCCTAAATACTAGTTAATATTACCAGATTTTAAATTACTATTTAGCACAAAGAGATGGCAAAGGGAGAAAGGAAAAAGATAGAAGGTGAATAATTTCAACATACATTGCAATTATATCTGAAAACATCATAAAGGACTTCAATGAAAACTGTATGTCAGTAGAGGGTGGGAACGGAGAAAGAGAACTAGACTGTTGAGTTTGGGCTAAAAGGAAGATGATAGAGAATGATTGAAATAAATAGTTTACATCTATAAAAATAGAATACTGAAGGAGACCGATCTGAGGATTATGGTTCAAAGCCAGCTCAAGCAAGAAAGTTCATGAGACTCTTAACTCCAATTAACCACCAGAAAACCAGAAGTGGAGCTGTGGCTCAAGTGGTAGAGCACTAGCCTTGAACAAAAGAGCTCAGGCACACTACTCAAGTCTTGTGTTCAAGCCCCATGACTGACAAAAAATTAAAAACTAGAACAATTAAACTAAAAATAGAACAATGAAATCTGTATAAATTGTCTTGGGAAGAGGGTTAGGGGGAAGGTATAGTGATAGCAGGAGTGGTGGTATTGAATGGAATATATATATATATATATACATATATATATACATATATATATCATATCTATAGCTATACATATTATGCATATATATTTTTAGGGTGTCCTGGTCCAGGGCTTGAAATCAGGGCCTGAGCACTATCCATGAGTTTCTTTTGCTAAAGGTTAGCAAAAGAGTCACAATCCTACTTCTGACTTTTTTGGTAGTTTAGTGGAGATAAGAGTTTCACAGACTTTCCTGCCTGGGCCGGCTTCAAACCACAATCCTCAGATCTTAACCTCCTGAGTAGCCAGAATTACATGCATGTCATGCGCCACCAGCACCGAACTGATTGAAATATATTTTAAACATGTGTAGAAATGTAACAAGGAGGGCTGGGATGTAGCTCAGTGGCAAAGTGCTTGCCTAGCAAGTGCAACGTCCTGGGTTTGATCCCCAGTACCAAAAAAAGAAAAGACAAAAAAATACAGTTAAAAAAAAAGAAATGTAACAAGGAACCCCTTTCCCCTGAAACTGATGTAAGGTCATAAACATGCTAAAAAGAAGAAAAAAGATAGGACTCCAAATTGGCAAAATCAGAAAACAAATTGGAGAAAGGGAGGGTGGACTAGGCCTTTAGAGCAGGCTAGGACTTAGCCAACCCTAAAAGAGAGCAAGCAACTCCCTTTTTGCAGAAGAGAAACTGAAGGAAAGCGGAGTTGAGAGTGAACAGGACACAGAGAATTCAAATGAATTCAAATTAGCATTAGAACACAATGACAGCTTGGATAACTGTTATGAGGAGGAGTGTGACTTTTCCATAGGACATCAAAGGATGCACATAGAATATTAGTTCTACCAGATATACACTGATGATGTCTTCTGCCTTAGGTGGTAGTGAGTTTTTGTTAGGTATTCAAGTTAGATGTTTGAGGGACAAAGAATGCTATGGTGTGTGTTGGGGCCATACTAATATTGTCCAACCTGTTCTTCAGGGTCTTTACTAATGAGTGAAGAAATCCATGTAATGAGTTATATTTGTTCTTCAGGGCTGACATATAACAAGGTGCCACAAAATTGGATGTTTTAAAAGTGGAAATGTCTTGTGTGTCTCACAGGTGTGGAGACTACAAGTCTGTTTTCCTGGGAACACTGTGAGAAAATAATTTGTTCCAGGCCAGTCTCCTTGGCTCTCAGGAGCTATCTTCTCCCTGTGTGTCTTCACATACTCAGAAGTGATGAATGGCAGATTCTTGGTTTCAGTGAAGAAATAATTCAGGGGTAGATGCACAGAACGTGTGTGTGTGTGTGTGTGTGTGTGTGTGTGTGTGTGTGTGTGTGTGTGTGTGTGTGTTGGGGCTTGAACTCAGGGCCAGGACACTGTCACTGAGCTTTTGTGCTCAAGGCTAGTGCTCTATCACTTGACCAATAGTTCTACTTTTGGTGTTTTGGTGGTTAATTGGAAATAAGAGTCTCATGGGCTTTTCTGCCTGGGCTGGCTTCAAATTCCAGTCCTCAAATCTCAGCCTCCTGAGTAGCTAGGATTTACAGGTATGGGCCACCAGAGCACAAACTTTTTAGTAGAGATTCATTCGAGTACATGTTAGATTTTATTAAAACAGAAGTGAATACAAAAAGATAATATGTACTCAGAGGAAATTGAGGACAGGCAGGTAGAACAAGCAGTCTAATGTACGGTGATTACTCTGACTTTAGGTACTTTTCTGGATAGAGTTTAGTGGTTATGCTAAACGTGTGTACAGCTGTGTTTTCCAAGGAAAGAGAGAGCATTTCCAAGAACCAGGAAGTGGGGAACAATAATGAGATATAAATGAGGCCTCTAGAAAACATAGACAATTAAGAAAGTCCTTGTTGGGGTCATTGCTGGGGATGATTGGCTGTCATGGTCACTTGCTACTGTAAGACAATACTGGTTCAAGATGTTTTGCAAAATGTACCCAGATGCAGTGTTGTGCCCAATATCTGGTGCCTTTTGTTACTGTTCTTCTCGTCCTAAGATCCTTTCTCCTTTCAACATCCTCCTCCTCCTGTGCATATCTCTGCCTCCAAGTTCTATTTACAAGGACCGCAGCCTTACTAGATTATGACCAACCCTGATGAGCTCTTTGTAAGTTGATTGTGCAGAGACGCAATCTCTAAATAAGGTCACCTCCGAAAGACTTTATTAGGACCTCAACAGAAGAACTTGGAGTGAGGACACCACACAACCTGTATCATATGACTTCACCAGAGTGAAAGCATGAGATAGGATAGGGAAGGAAATAGGAGAGGATGCCATCTCTATTCATGCATGTGTGTGGGGCCTGGGTGGCCATGTGAGCTGAGGAGTTTAGGCTGTGAAAAGACATTGATTTTAAATCAATGTCCCCTCCCATTCAGAAATGAAGAAGTGACACTCGCTCAAGAGCCCTCAGCTCGGTGTGTACAAGATGAGCACCAGACTTATCTTGGCTGTTCATGGCTGCGATTCTCCATTGTCAGTGCTCATGCAGAGATCCCTGACCCATGCTACCGCATATCTGTACTGCCTGCTTTCTTTTCCTGTGTGTTGTGTACATTTGCTTTTATTAAATTTTATTCCATTGGCTTAGAAATCTCTTTGTGGATTCCCCTCCACACACAATGCTTTTCTCTTACTTAAAATTCCATTTGGAGAACTAATTTATTCTCAGCCTAACTTTATGACATTAAACTCAGTTACATGATATGAACTATATCTCATCTTTGTTAAGGGGAGATATTAGTTATAAAAAATATAGCTGTGTAGAAGCAGATCATGTTTCAAGTAATTGTGGCATTCGTCAGGGCTAAAAATATAAATCACATCACCCTCTGCTCGGAGACTCCAGTAAGTGCTCTAGGTGAAATTCCCAGTGATCATTCTTTACTCTTTGATAGAGGAGGTAGAACTGGTCTTGGCTGGATATACTTCATGCCTGAATAATGCTCATTCCATTCAGAATTTAATCAAATTTGTGACTTGGCATCTGCAGTCATTTGGGTGACTGTATTTTTATGCATTTGAATCAATAGCTAGGGAAATATGTCTTCTTATATAATTGGCAGTTTCTTCTAACTGTGGAAAGGGGCAGCCATTGGCAATTGGGAAGTGCTACTTTGCTAGCCAGGACTCGGAAGGCAAATCAGGATGAAGCATATGGAACAGATACTGGAGACAAAGCTGTTCTAGTCATACAGTATGGACAAGTCTGTACCTTTTTAGTTATTTAAAAAATGACTTTATACATTCTAACCAGTGTTGTATAGAAACACAGCACACAAGGTCTCTCTTCTGCAAATAAAACTTTCAAGATCTTAAGGATGTTATGATGAGATGTGCCAGTTAAGTACGGAGATGAAGGCAGAGCAAGTATGATGCAGAATTGGTATTTTATGATTCATCTCTTTTCCTGTTAATTGAATCTTAATTTGCACTCAAGAGAATATTGTAAATGTCTCTCTTGATTCACCATATTAAAATCTTTAGGCATTTTTCCTGAATAGTAAGTATAAACGTAACTCTATCACCAACAATTCTGGATGGAGTGCATAAGTTTGGTCTTAAAATGATTAGAATATAATAAAATTAGGAAATAGGAAATAATTCTAATTTATAGAGGGAATGGCCCTTGCTATTGGCTACTTCCACAAAGAATTCTCTAAGAAGGACAAATTAAAAGGATCACATTTTCTACAAAGCCTCTGTATTAGGCTGATTTCTTTTATACTACAATGGCATACCGGAGGCAGTCAGTCTCAGTTTATAAGAAAAGAAGTTCATTGTGGCTGACTATTTTGGAAATAGTCCTCTCTCCCTCTGCTTATAAAGTTATCAGGATTCAATCTCAGGTACATCACCCCAATGACTTTATCTAATCCTAACCACAACCCCAAACCCCCACCTGTGGGCACCATAATTAAGTTTATACTCACTTTTAGGGAGTGCGAGGCTAGAACCATAGTTTGGACTTATGGCCTTGAGCTTGCTTGGCTTGCTTGCTCAGCTGGCACTCTACCAATGGAGCCACATCTCCAGCCTAGCTCTTCGCTAGTTTTTCTGGAGATGGAGTCTTGTGGACTTTCCTGCCAGAGGTAGCGTCAAACCTCAATCCTTCCAAATGCAGCCTTATGAGTAGGTAGGATTACAGGCATCAGTTACTGGCATTTTGCTTCCACTTTCTTAATACTATCCACATATGACTTTAGGGAGTAAGCTCCTCTGTGAGTTTGGAAATGTCAGTAAGGAGTAAACCATATTCCAATCACAGCACCCTAAGATATGACAAGGTTGATGTGGATAAGAATCAAGTAATAGACCAATAACAGAAAGGAAGAGAAGCCTGTTTACTTCCACATTACCATTCACATTAGTCCCCATCCAAGAATCCCCAGGGAGTCTAGGTTCCAGTCCAGAGAGTGATGACTTGGAAGAAGTGCTAATCATAATCATCCAATCTTGAGAAAGTTCAGGCAGTCAACTGGATAATTCCCCACTGCTATTAAGTAATCCCTTCACTTAACTCTTCTGAACCCATTCACAGATTTATCTCTAATTCTTTCTTCAATTATCTTCCTCTTTCACATTGTCAACTCTTCCCTCACTCTTTCCCCATTTACAGTTACAGTACTCCTTCCGCTTCCTTCCCAAACACAAGCATTTCTTTTAAAGTATTTTTAATTATTATTATAAAAGAGATATATAGTTACATAAGTCAGGTAGTGAGTACATTTGTTTTCGGACAATGTCTTCCCTTCCCTTGCTCTCTCCCATGCCATCCACAAGTTGTGTAGTTCAACATAGCGTCCAGTGAATGCCACTGCTGCACTTTTTCACCCTTTGTCCCTCCATTTCTGTGCCTCCCCTTGTAGTCCAGTATTTCTCTATAGCTAATCTTACCTCCATTCCTTCATCCTGAAGGAATGTTTGACCTTTCCATCTACTTTCAACCTTCTGGATGTTTCTTTAATATTTTCTCTTTTGCATTTTCTTCCTTTTAACTTTCTTATCTAAAAAATGCACAAGATGCATTAAATTCCGAGAGTCCTTTGTACAACTACATAAAATAATAAAATATAAATATATATAATTTAATACAATAAATAATAAAAATATAAGAATATCTGGTCTGGTCTGGTCAGATACACAAATGCTACTCAAAAGTGGAAGGGCACAGTTCAGATCAGACTCTATCTCATCTGCATCTTTCTCTCTGACCTGAATTCTATTCCTGAAGAAAGTCCTTACACACACACACACACACACACACACACACACACACACACTCACACAGAGTTCTTACTGAGTAGACCACTGGTCTGGTGCTTGCCAGTCTCTGCCTGGCATTGCTAGCTATTTTCTTATGTGTAAGAGCTATTTGTAGGAGCCTTTAAGAAGGGACCTTTTGGTATTTCTTTATACTTCCCAGTGCTTAGCTAATTTGAGATCAAGATGATAGTCTACATCTTAAAAGAAAAGGGAGAATCAATGTGCTTGATTATGTAGAGTGAGAAAACTTAAACAAAAGCAACAATAACAACAGTAAAAACCTGGTTGCGGTGACAATACTAGCATAATTAAAGCAAAGGTGGGTTTGTGGTATAGTGTTTAAATAATAATGCCAGGAACCTCCTGCAGCTCTTTGTACAGAAGAGGCCAGGAGTCCTTTCTCAGAACAGGGCATTCTTTGTTCCCCTTTCTCCACTGTTGCATACCCCAGGGGTTAAGTTTACTGACCTCTCTTTTTTGGCAGCTGACACTACCTATCCAGTTTCTTAGAACTAGATCCTCTCCAAGGTTGGGAGGTGGTCCATGTTACATCCATAGTATTTGAAGCTGCTGACAAAGGATAAATTCCAAAATAAAGTTATAACGATGCTAAATAATTTGGGGCTTTTGCATATGCATAGTTATTCCAGGATAATTATAGAGCTTGTTAAAAGTATTAATGCAGATCCCATAAAATATATGTAGTCCCCATAATGGCTCTGTGGACACAGAACTAAAATGGAATGATGATTGTGTTTTCTTTCTGTTGGTCAGTGTGTGTGGTTGTAATTACATGCATAGAGTAGAGCCTCCTTATTTGGGGGGTTCATTCTAAGATTTGAAGACATGAACAGTATTGAATTTTATATATATATATATATATATACATATATATATATATATATATATATAGTATTTTTCCTGTACCTACATAGTATGACAGTTTAATTTATAAATTAGGTACAAGAAGAGATCAACAATAACTAATCAGAAAGAGAACAATTACACCAATATACTGTAACAAAAGTAATATGAGTTTGGTCTCTCTCAAAATACCTGATTGCTCTGTAGTCACCTTTCTCGTGATAAAATGAGATGGTCTGTGTGATGACATGAGATACATGGCATAAACCTGTGACCATGTTAGCTCTGATGACTTGATGGCAGGATTATGTGAATATATGCACACAGTGATACTACAATGATATATGTCATCACCAAGGATGTTACCAAGTAACAAATGGGAAGCTAGCATATATGGTGGGAATACACTGCACAGGACAGAATAGGATAGCATGAGATTTCATCATGCTACTTAGAATAGCAGTTAAGCCAGGCGCCAGTGGCTCACACCTGTAATCCTAGCTACTCAGGAGGCTGAGATCTAAGGATTGCAGTTCAAAGCCAGCCTGGGCATGAAAGTCCATGAGATCGCCAACAAACTACCCAAAAAAACCAGAAGTGGCACTCTGGCTCAAGTGATACAGTGCTAGATTTGAGCAGCAAAAGAAGCTCAAGGATAGCACCCAGGCCCAGAGTTCAAGTCCCAGGACTGGCAAAATAATAATAATAATAATAGCATGCAATTGAAAACTTATGAATTTTTTATTTCTGGAATTTTCTATGTAATATTCTTGGACTGTAATTGACTAAAACCACAGAGAGCAAAACCATAGATAAGGGGTGAAGGAGGGGAACAATTGTACCCCTTCTTGGAGTCACATTCCAAAGTCTAACTTTAGGGCCTTTGGTGGGTAAAAGCTTTAGGCCAAGTGCTTCCTCATGGGGCCTGCTGTCTCTCCAATCTACACTTCCAGACAGACACACACTCACCAGGTGAGATGCCCAGCCACGACATAAGCTCAAGACCTTCTCCAGGGGCAGGAAGTCACCCAGGCACCACTACATTTTTGTTATCCAGATACAGAAGAACATAGAACTGCTGTGCTTGGAGAAGCAAGTGTGCTTATGTAATTAGCTCTGGGAATCTTTACAAAGGTTTTTTGTTCCTTGTTCTTTGCACATACTTCCTGACTCCTGGAGCTGCGTGGCCTTACAAGCTCTGTGATTATGTTCTCTGCATCTATGAGTTTCAAGTAAAAGCTTACCAGAGCTACGACATTATTCTTTAAAAAATATGTTACTGTGTCATTATTAAGGCCTGGACAGTTTCCCTTAGTTGTTTTGGCTCAAGCCTGGTCCTCTACCGCTGGAGCCACACCTCCATGTCTTGCTTTTTGCTAGTTAAATGGAGATAAGAGTCTCATGGATTTTCCTGCCCCAGTTCACATCTATCTCTGTCTCCTGAGATGGCTATGAGGTAAGAAGCTGCTCAATTCATTTTACCTTGACTTACAGGAGGCAAAGACATATTTGGTTCTGTCTGTTCAGGGACTTAGAAACCTTCTTTCAAGAAGAATAACCTACAAGCTGGGCACTAGCGGCTCACGTCTGTAATCCTGGCTACTCAGGAGGCTGAGATGTGAGGATCATGGTTCAAAGCCAGCCCTGGCAGGAAAGTCCATGAGACTCCTATCTTCAACAAACCACCAGAAAACCAGAAGTGGCACTGTCAGGAACAGCTCCCAGGCCCAGAATTCAAGCCCCACGAGAGGAAGAAGAAGAAGGAGGAGAAGGAGGAGAAGGAGGAAGAGGAGGAGGAGGAGGAGGAGGAGGAGGAGGAGGAGGAGGAGGAGGAGGAGGAGGAGGAGGAGGAGGAGGAGGAGGAGGAAGAGGAGGAGGAAGAAGAAGAAGAAGAAGAAGAAGAAGAAGAAGAAGAAGAAGAAGAAGAAGAAGAAGAAGAAGAAGGAGAAGAAGCAGCAGCAGCAGCAGCAGCAGCAACTACAAAGTTTGACTCCAGTGCAATATGGGTCATAAATTACTATTAACTTATTAGGATTTCAAGATTCTTACTTAATATTCTGCTGCAATGATTGTTAAACTGGGCCTGTGTCTGTATGACTGAGTGTGTTAGTTCTGGAACTTGAACTCAGGACCTGAGTGCTGTCCTTTTAGCTCTTTCTGCTCAAAGCTGGTACTTTACCATTTAAGCCACACCTCCATTTCCAGCATTTTGCTGGTTTACTGGAAATAAGAGACTTTTGGATTTGTCTTTCTGGGCTGGCTTCAAACCTAGATTCTCTGAAAGGGGTCAGCAACCTGAGTAGATAAGATCACAGACATGAGCATGAGCCATTGGCACCCAGTTGGAAAAGTTAAATTTTGAACTAGACAGAAACCCCAGTGTCTTTCTACCTTGCTCCATACCCTTAATATATAGAAATTCCTCCATTTGCTATGTAAAATAGCTTACAAGATACATTTATATAAGAATGAATGTGATATTCAAGCATTCTTGTGCAAAATGCCTCGGGGAAAAGCACATGTGACCCAGCACTCCTGCTCAGAATTTTAATGATTAAACTATTATAGTTAATAGTGTCTCATTGGCTTGCATTTTTGTGATTTTACAAGAAAATGTCCATTTCCACATATCCATTAAATATCTGATTCAATTTCTTGGCTTGAGATAATGTCTTACAGCTATATCACCAGCAAACCAGTATCTGCTTGGGACAAATATAAGACTAAATGTGATTAACCTATTGAGTATTTTTAATTACCTTTTACTATTCTTTAGATATAGTGTATTTTTTGAGGAAGCAGAAGCCAAATTGGAGTACTTTGAGATTACAGAGCTTTATGGAGCAGGCATATGGACTTTGAAATATTCATTACAAGTGGCAGGGATTCTGCTGTGCAGAATCTTGCAACAACATCTCAATTTTCTTGCTCGAGTGAATGTCATAATGAGCACATTTACAGGGTAAGTGATGGAGGAGAGTGAACAATTTTAAATCTTTATAGCATTTTTATGTCCTGTCATCCTTTTTTGGTAATCCAATCTTGATGAAGAGGTAGAATTAACACCCAGTAGGACATCATTTTTTGGCTGGGATCCTCTGCATAGCTTTTCTTTGTCATTAGGAAAGAAGAGAAATGATTTATGAGCTTTGTGGTTGTAGAATAATTTTAAAAATTAAAATTAAATTCAGCTTTGTTATTTTCTTGCAAGCCAATGGTACCTGGTTTATAACAGGAAACATGAGGGAAACTAGAAGGAGCAATAATGATTTCTATGGCACCATTTCTTCATATTATCTTAGTGCATTTTTTTTGGTGCTGGTCCTGGGGCTTGAACTCAGGGCCTGGGCTCTGTCCTTGAGCTTCTTTTGCTCAAGGCTAGCACCCTCCCACTGGCTATTTTTAGTAGCTTTATTGATAATAAGAATTTCAGATGTCAGATAGATATTCTACTAGGAAGTAAATTAAAATATCCACTCATAAAGGTTTATAAACACATAGTATATTATAAAATAAATTGTACAGAGTTTGTAGGTAGTCAGAACTAAACCGTGGGATAGGCCTGTGCTTTTTATGAAAATGTTTCTAGAATTCAAAAAGAAACCCCAACTCATTTTTATGTATGAAAATGTCTGATAGAATTACAACTATAAATAGTGAAGATCATGTACACATTGCATAATTATGTCTGAAAAAGATATTTAACCAAGGAAAAACATAGGCATAGAAGCTGGAAGAGTTCCTGCCTGTTGGTTTATGTTAGAGTAGCTATGATGTTATTCAAGTCGCTGTTGCCTCTGTCTGATTAGCAAGTGTCTGAGATGTATTGGCTAATGCTTTGTGAAAAATCTATTTTTAAATATAATCATATTTTAAATGTGGATTTTCTAATAAGTAGGTCTGGTGTCCATAACCCAAAATGTTCTTAATCACAACCTATGCTTATTTTGAAACTAAGTAGTGAGTCACTGATTTATGATCTGATAGTTCTTCAATTATGTTATTTTAGTTACCATCACACACTGTTTTGATAATGTATGGACACATTCTTTTTTACTGATGCTTGGTCACACTGGATGATTGTATATCCTTAAGATACTTGATTTCCAATATACTTGGAAATAATCCTGTTACATTCCAAATAAATTCTGTCAAAATTGAAAAAAAAAAGAATTTCATGGACTTTCCTGTCCAGGTGACTTTGAACTATGATCCTCAGATCTCAGCCTCCTCAGTAGCTAGGATTACAGCAGTGTCACTGGTTCCCAGGTTTAATATGGCAGTCATCTCTGTGCATTTGTTCCTTTACTCCTGGTAGCTTACTACTTCTGGTCCCAGCGAGTTTCATTAGCTAAGCACAGTAGCATGTCCTACTCCTGTGGAACCTCTCACACCTTTTGGAGCAGTTATACCTATGTTTTTAGCACTTGGGGGGCTTTTTTTGGGGGGGTGCAATCCTTTTTTTAAATGTTATGTTATTATAAAGATTCTGTACAGAGGGGTTATAGTTACATGAGTAAGGCAACGAGTACACTTCCTGTGGAGCATTGTTACCCCTTTCGTTGTTATTCTCTCACTATCCTTCCCTCCCCCACCTCCCTCACTCCTCCCCCACCCCTGCAAAGTTGTAAGGTTCATTTCTGATATACTGTCTTGGGTTTATCATTGTTGCAATGGGTCATCCTGTGCCCTTGTCTTGGTGTTTTGTTATTCCCCTTCCCTTCCCCAAACTAGACAAATGTATACCCTGCATCTTGTGTAAGATGCAGGATACCAACATCAGGTACAGTGACAACAGGGGATATACCATAGGGGGAAGAACATGCAGAGGAAACAGAAAAGATCACAAAGTACATTTAAAAAAACAACACAGAAAGACCTCTTGTGTCCATATCTTGGGGTTCATTTCACGTAGCATCATCTTATATGGTCATATGTACTTGGCTTTTGAGCTTTTCTGCTCATCTGATAAGATTATCCTAGATGTAAACTAATTATTGCAAATGAGGGAAACCATGGGACCTATATTTCTTTGGGTCCTTTTTTTTTTTTTTGCACATTTACGGAACCTATATTTCCTATGTCATGAAATCTCTCAATTTAGAGGTTCTTAATATTTAGACTATGCCATTATCACCACAATATCTATTTTTAGCACATTTCCCACACCCATAGAAGACCCCTTTTCTAGCCTTTAGCAGTTACTCTTCAGTGTGTGTGTGTGTGTGTGTGTGTGTGTGTGTGTGTGTGTGCGCGCGCGCGCACGCACGCGTGTGTGCTAGTATAGGGACTTTAAAATCAGGTACTGTCCCTGAGCATTTCAGTAAAGGATGGTGCTCTACCACTGGAGCCAGAGCTCTATTTCTGGCTTTTTGGTGGTTTAATTGGAGATGAAAGTATCACAGAATGTCTTCAAACCACCATACTCAGGTTTTGGCCTCACGAGTATCTAGGGTTACAATTGTGAGCCAGTGGCTTCTATCTGAATAATTAACAAAAAAAACCAATCTGCTCCAAAAATATTTTCAGTATATTTCTTGTCTAAGAAGACGAATTATTATATTTTTCTGGAATGAAACTTTCAAAGATCCATTTTGTATTTACTCATCAATGTGTAATATTTGAACTGCGTTCACATATTGCTTTGTTCTGGTGCTAAAGATTGAATGCAGGGTCTTCAGTAGCATACTACTCTAGTACTTTGCCACTATATTACATCATCAGCCCATGCTTTCTCAGGCTCTTGAAAGTTTCCACATTATCTATGAGACAGTATAATATGGCAATTTAAAACATAGCCCTTGGGCTGACTGAAACTGCAAGACAGGTAAATACCAGTGTTCTCACTTTGCAGAGTGTGATCTGGAGCATGTTTCTTAATTGTGCTTTAATTTCATTCCTTATAAATCAGCACTGTTACTACCTAATTCACAGTTGTTCAATTAGTACTAGAAAATATTTAGAATAGTACACACTTAGCGGTAGCTATTATTCTTGCATCACAAGATTCTGAAGACCAAAGGCCTGAGTATCTGAGTAAGGATTAATGTCAGGTGCAGGATCAGGGCTCAACCCTGCGTGAGTGAGTGGAGTAATCTCCATGCAAGGTTGTTTGTTTGTTAGGTGAGCCCAACCCAGGTCTTCTGACATTTGTCCAAAGGTCTTTTCATCAGCAGCTACATCTAGGAAATCCCAAATTCTTCAGATCTTCCCTTGCTTCAGTAGGCTAACAAGGTTATTTTAAAAATAGGCTTAAGGAGCACTGAATGTAGGTCTCAAATGACCAGCACTTGCCTAGTATAAGCTCAAGGCCTTGGGTTCAAATTCCAGTTAACCCCTCCCCCCCCAACATGGGCTTAAGGATGTAACATTATCTACTATCATATGATTTCAACTATTAAATCAAAGCATAAAGACCAAATAAAAGGCAGAAATCAAAATCTAAATGTTTGCCACTGCCGGTGGGATTATTAGGGAACTCTTTGTTATATAGTTTTCCTTTTCTTAAAAAAAAATAATAATCCTCTCAATTCCAATTTTCTACCCTGAGAAAAATTCTTGATAATATGAGAAGAAAAGGTGAAAACCACACTGATTCCCAATAAAACCTGAGATTTTTCTGATCACAATAGAGTTGCCTATTGGAGTCAACCGTGGTTTATAAGCAAGAAAGTTTCATTCTAGAAAGATTTTTGTCATCTGAACTACACCAAGAACTGCCAGATCAATACTTCACGTTATGAATTTGGAAGTTCTGATTAAAATTAAGCAAGGGATTAAATTAAAATTAAGCAGAGACAGAAGGTCATGTGTTTTCTTGTGTGATCAACTAGCATAAAAGTTCCTCAAAGCCTCAATGAGAAAACAAGTTGTCATGAATGCTAACTAATGTTTTTCCACAAGGGGGCGATAGCTGCTCAGAGTTTCATTAAGAGACTGAAGGCCTGCAAGTCCAACTACCAGGTAAAGTAACAAAGTAACTCTTTAAGAGCTGCATATGAAGAGACTGGCAAAAGATCTAACACCTACATCCCCCATTTTTGCATCAGCAACTTGTGCAGAATATAAAGATAAACTAGCTTATTGCCTGGTTTTAAAAAAATAAGTCCAACATAAGCTTTTCAAAGCTGTTCAATCTGGTACTCTTACTTTACTTTTACTACTATTATTATTATTACTATTATTATTATTAGCAGATCCTGGGGCTTGAACTCTGGGGCTGGGAGCTGTCCTTGGGCTCTTTTTTTGCTCAAGGCTAGCTCTGTACTACTTGAGCCATAGCACCACTTTTTCTGTGACTAATTGGAGGGTGAGAGTCTCACAGAGTTTCTTGCCTGGGTTGACTTTGAACTGCCATCCTCTGATCTCAGCCTCCTGAGTGGCTAGGATTCCAGGCATAAGCCACCAGCTCCTGGTTCAATCTGGTACTTTTAAATTGAATGTGTCCAGCTGGACTGGCATTAGATTAATTCTGGAAACCAATAGACAGTCCTAGAAACACAGAAAACTCCCTGGGTTCCCATATTTCAGAACAGGCTTCAAAACAACTGAGTCCCTTGGAAGCAAATAGGTCTGGGGAGGGGATGAGGGGGGATCACCTAGGATGGGAAGTAATTTTCATTGTCAAGGGACAATTTGCATTCAGAGATAGAAGGTCAAGATGTTTTCCTGCATGTATTCAAAACTAAAGTCTGGTTGTGGCATTGCAAATCTTTCTGGAACTTCAGTTTTTCCCATCTTCTTAGACCTGGTAGAGTCTTCCCTCCATAGCCCACCAGAACCTACCAGAACCCACCAGAACCCACCATAGCCCCAGAGGCAGCTCCTGAAGTTCTGTGCAATTGTACTGCAGGGGGGCTCAGCAGCTTGTTGCTTACATCCTGACATGAGGTTTCCAGCCCTCCAAAGAAAGTCTGCAAAGGCATTAGCCCTACCCACACCCAGTACCCCACTGCGCATCTGCTGATCCCTTTCTACCTCAGCCTGTCCAAGTCTTTGGCTTAATCTTAAGTGAACAAAAGTACCATCAAAGTCCAGTTCCCAGCCCAGAGAATTTACAGAAAGCAAAGAGGAAACACAACAAATGCATTTCCTTTTCAGTCTCTGCTGAGATTAGGTGGGTCCAAACTTGCAACCATCTTCTTTCTTCCCTGAGCATTTATATAGCCAGCATTTATAAAAGGGGTTGTGCAACCCCTTTTATTAATCATGAAAAGCCTAGCTGTCCTCTCCATTCAGCCCAAACAGTTCCCCCTCATTGGGCGAAGTGAAATTTTTGAAGGCATCTTGACAACTTAAGCAAACACATTTTACAGAGATTTTTAACCTGTAAACCACACACAGATCTTTTATTCTTTCCCCTCTTCTCACACATATAGAAATCTGACTTCCCACAGCTCCATCTGGGTATCCTAACATCGGACAGGAATATATTTGAAGCAGAAGCGCTACCACCCTTTCCCGATCGCCGAATGCTGCCTTTGCATTTGTATTCCTTTGGTGCGTTATCCTGAATGTAATGGCTGCTTCTTTGACTTAGAACAGAAGTAGCAAAAATACCCTTGTAGGGTCTGTTTCAAGGATTACAGCGAGGGTGGGGAGGTCAAGTGGATGGGGTAAGCCACAGAACTAAGAAACGGGGGCAGGGAGGGAACAGGGAACACTAACCCCCAAACAGAGGTTTGGGGTGAGGCTCCAAATCCGCAGCGGGTACATGGCCTTTCTCACCCCTACCCTTTGGGCAAACTCAGAAATTGCTTTCGTTTATTTATCATTAAGATGCAAATCATTTGCTTTAAAGCACAGTAAATATATATGTGGAGACAGAGAGGAGAGAGAGAGAGAGAGAGAGAGAGAGAGAGAGAGAGAGAGAGAGAGAGAGAGAGAGAGAGAGAGAGAGAGAGAGAGAGAGAGAGAGAGAGAGAGAGAGAGTTGCTTCCACCTGTCAAAGTCGGACTTTATTAGGTGGAGGACAGGAGGGGTTGAGGTCTCCGGGGAGAACAAGTCCTGACTGACCAAACCATTTAAAAGCAGTTTGTTGCAGAGAGTTAGCCCGCTCCACCCGAATCAGGCCTCCTCCCATCTGGGCATCAGTTTGCCCCGGACACGTCTCCAAGGTGGTTTTAACGCTTGCCCGTTGGAGTCCAGGGCTAAGCAACTCCTCCCAGCCAGTGTTAGGACTGTCAGGACGCTCGTTCGACCTCTCCACAGGCAGACAGACGCTGCGGATCCAGGACCACCAGCAACCTGGCCAGAAGCGCGCGCCTTCTTTCAGCCCCGTACGACCGGGGTTTGGAATACACGCAGCCCGGCCGGAGGATCCAGGCATTCGGATTCACCTCGGAAGGATCCAGGTACACAGACTCCATTCAGAATGTTGTATTGCTGTAATTAAGAACAATGTTATTTTAACTCTACAGTCTGAACGGTGCGTAAAAACCAAGGCGATCTTTTACGCCCAGCTGTGTGAAGCAGATGTCAGTTAACCTGAAGTGAATTGAGTTGAAAATACTGTCTCTCTCTCTCTCTCTCTTTCACACACACACACACACACACACACACACACACACACACACACACACACACACACACACACTTTTTTTCTTTTTCTTTTTGAGTCCATAATCACCAAGTTCGCAAATCAGAAGAAAAGGGGAGTTGTCGTTTTGTGAAACTGACATTGTGGGGCTTCACTAGCTTTTCCTGCATAGTATTGTGTTTTCCGGACTAGAATATAGGATAAGAGGCCAGGGTTCAAGCTCTAGGCGCAGGATCCAGGTAGAAGGCTGTGTGCCACCGGGGAAATGGTGAGAAGTTTCCTTTGTAAATAAGCAAGTTGGCATAGAAACGCCAGCTCCAGGGCCAGAGCTGAGCGCACTGGCCACCCTCCCCAGTAGCCTCCACCGGGGAGTAGGGCCAAGTGCTAGGGACCTGCCCCACTAGGGATTCCCAGGGCATAAATGCAGTATGTGCCCACATCAGCGTCCCCGTGAGGCTAAAGTCTGGTCCTGACACCTTAGCATAATTCACATTGATGAAAAGCTTCGGCTTCCTGCAGGTCAGATCCTAAAGTCTATGAAATGGATTTAACCAAGTCTCTTAAGTTAATAAAGATGAGTGGGGAAGAAAGAGGACCAAGTAGCATCCCTTCTAGCGTAGACGTGGTAAGAGGGGGGGGACCCTCCTTCCCCACTAAATCTCAAATGCAACTTCAAGCTGACACCTTAAAATCTACAGCTTTGGAAATGGAGATTGTTGAAGGGGAGGAAGAACTCTCGCTTTTCCTGCTGAGACCAATTAGAAAAAAAAACAAAAACAAAAACTCCATGCACCTTTGGCGCTGTTCAAGTTTCATTCTCCATTTACTGCGTTTATTTCTGTTTCCTCCCGATTCCATGTCGAGTTCATGGCCTCATTTAAATAGCTGTTCTGCACACCGCTGGTGATGTAGTACATTAGTTTAACAACCCAAATTCTTACAATTGTCCAGAAAGTTTTTTCTTCTTGGGTACACAGTTCATGCCTGCCAAGAACTTTAAGACGGACTGTAGAGACTGAGAGGGAAGAAAATCACCACTGGGCTCTTGAGCACTAGACATCCTGTCACTAGAGCCTAGAATCAAAGGGCATCTCTGCAAAAATCCTGGTGCTAAGAGCAGGGTCCGGGGTTCAAAGAGGATTTTCTAAGTTTACGGTCCCCAGGCCATACCTACCCAGATACTTCTATAAGTAAAGTCCCCGCCTGAAGTTTGGTGATTCTGTCCCCATGTAAATCTAACAACAACAACAACAATAATAATAACAGGAAAATTAACTCACAGCTCTTATGTCTGAACGTAACTTGAGAGATAAATATCCCTATTAAGCTGAATCGGTTCTTATCAGATTCAATAAATCTATAAATGATAACGATCGCGGGGAAAGCCAGAAAGGAAAGAGGGAAAGACGGAAAAGGCGATCCTTTGGTCTACAAGAGGATTAAAGACATCTATAGGCTTAAGAAGCAACAAATTAATTTACACCACCCTAGAAGAGCCCAGATGGCCTTTAATTAATCCCTTCAAAAGAAGGAGCCAGGCTGGGGCTGCGCCGGCTGCCAGCTCCATTAGCTCCATTTTGCCGGGGTCCAGACTCGGTTCGGGGTGAGGCGCCGGAGACTGGAGGGGGAAGGGGGCCGAATGACGCGAGCTGGCGGGGGCAAGGGCAGGGAAGAACTTGAACTGCTTTTCCATAAAAGGTCTCAGTTTTCCTTATTCTTCTCTTTAAAAAGTAATACCCGCTTCGTCGGTGCCCCCCTCCCGGCTCCATTTGATTTAATACAATTAATCTTGGCGGCCCCTGGCCCCCCGCGCAGAACCGCTCCTGGGCAGGCCCCGCCCCTCCCGGCTCCGCCCACCAGATGGGGGGGAGGGAGGAAGGTGGGGGAACTAGGCAGGCGCGGCCTCAGAACTTGTTAGTCTCCGCCAATCAGAGAACGTGGCGCTCCCAAGCGGGCGTACCCCAGAGCCCCGAGGCTGTGCGCTATTGGAGCGGGTGGTGCAGCCCCTGGCCTGCGCCCCACTCCTCGGCACCGCCCTTCTCCACCGCCCCGGAGTGACGTCCCTCAAAGTTCTCATTTTGGTCCCCCCCACTTTCCCCCCTCCCTGGCGTCCCCCCCAGCTAAAGAGCGGTAGAGAGTGATGCAAATGTTTTATTACCTTTGAGAGCTTCATCCGAACTGTCAGGCCTGGAGGGAGGAAGAGAGTGGAAGCGCCCGGGAGAGAGAGGGTCAGTGTGAACGCAGGACGCTTGGAGAGCAAGCCGGTAAAGCCACGAAGAAAATGCACCCGCGGAGAGAGAAAGGCGGGGAGTGAGAGCAAGAGCGGGCGCCGGGCGGGGCAGGGGGCTTCGGGCCCGCGCGCACCGGGGGCCGGACGATCGCGGCTGCAGGCGAGTCGGCCGACTTTTCACACTTAAGTCTTTGTGTTTCTGTTTGTTTGGTTTTGTTTTTTTTTCTCTCCTCCCTCTTTTCAATATCGCAACTCTAGCGCCCGGCGACCCGGCGGGGAAGGCCGACTAGCAGAGCTTCGGGGGTGGTGGTGGCATTGCCCTTTTTGGCTGCCCCGGGCAGCCCCGGCGAAGGAAACCCGCCCGAGGCGAGATCGCCCCGCAGGCTGGATGCGCTCCGTCCCCGCCTGCGGCGGGCCCGGAGTGCGAATCCACCGCGCCGCCAACCGAGCGGAGCGTCCGCGCGTAGTTAGGGGAGCGGTGGCGGCGGACCCCAGCGTCCTTTGAACTTTCTCTCCCTCCCCAAGAAGCGAGCCAGCCCCCCACCCTCTTCCATCCAAGTGGAGACTCGGTGACTCTTAACTTTGTTACAAACTGTCGGGGACCGGCCGGGGGTGGCTTGCTTGCGTCTTGCCCTGGCG
Source organism: Dipodomys merriami (assembly GCF_024711535.1). Lineage (NCBI taxonomy): Eukaryota > Metazoa > Chordata > Mammalia > Rodentia > Heteromyidae > Dipodomys > Dipodomys merriami. The sequence continues at coordinate 13,457,860 of NW_027206512.1, forward strand.
GGAGGAAGAAAGAAGATGAGAAGTAGCGGACTTTGAGGCTTGAAGAAGACGACTTAGGGATTGAATCCAAGACTCTGGGAGCGCGCAAAGATCGCTGAACCCCCTTTTGGACACCCAATTGTCTCCACCATCCATCGCGTCTCGCGTGGCGGGTTCGGACTTGTCGGCTGCGCAGCTCGGACAGCAACCGTGGGCGCCAGCGTTCTGGGCACAGTTGGCAGGTCGCCCCCGAGTGCCCCCAGAGACACCTCCATTGCGCCCTAAGCGCTCTCGGCTTCCCTACCCCGGCGCGGGGAACGGGCCGGCGCCGTCGCTGCGCGGCTGCGGGCTCCGGCCTGGCCGTGGGATGTTAGCGGTGGGGGCGATGGAGGGCACCCGGCAGAGCGCTTTCCTGCTCAGCAGCCCGCCCCTGGCCGCCCTGCACAGCATGGCCGAGATGAAGACCCCTCTGTACCCCGCCGCGTACCCCCCGCTGCCTGCAGGCCCCCCTTCCTCCTCCTCCTCCTCTTCCTCGTCCTCATCGCCCTCCCCGCCTTTGGGTGCCCACAATCCAGGTGGCCTGAAGCCCCCGGCCGCGGGGGGACTGTCGTCCCTGGGCAGCCCCCCGCAACAGCTCTCGGCCGCCACCCCGCACGGCATCAACGACATCCTGAGCCGGCCCTCCATGCCCGTGGCTTCGGGGGCCGCCCTGCCTTCCGCCTCGCCCTCCGGCTCCTCTTCCTCTTCTTCCTCGTCCGCCTCTGCCTCCTCGGCCTCGGCTGCCGCCGCCGCCGCCGCGGCCGCAGCAGCGGCCGCTGCCTCTTCGCCAGCTGGGCTGCTGGCTGGCCTGCCCCGCTTCAGCAGCCTGAGCCCTCCGCCGCCGCCGCCGGGGCTCTACTTTAGCCCCAGCGCCGCCGCTGTGGCCGCGGTGGGCAGGTACCCCAAACCACTGGCCGAACTGCCGGGCCGGACGCCCATCTTCTGGCCGGGAGTGATGCAGAGCCCACCCTGGAGGGACGCGCGCCTGGCCTGCACCCCTCGTGAGTACCGATCGCCCCTGACCCGGGTCCTTGACCACTGTGTTCGTTCTGCCTGCTCCGGGTCGGTTCCACCTCTTGCCTGCCCCATTAGTTTGGCAGGTAGCAGAAACAGACACTCTCGCCTGGCCCAGGGCGGCTAGCCAGTGCTCCACGCCTTCCTGAGTTCTGGTGGCTCCTTACTCTCCCCCAAATTTGGACGTGTCTGGGCCAAGCCTGCACAACCCAGCGTAGTGTCTTTCCCGTGAGACCCCCCCCCATCCCCCGATGCTTCCCAAACGGCCCAGCCAGGACCCCAGAGGAGGGAAAGGCCTCCAAGGCCCTACCCGAAATCCCCGCTCTTCCAGCTCCTTCCGGACGGCCACAGCCCCACTGTGCTTGCCTTTCTGCAAATCGGTGCTTCCTTAGAGTATCACGGCGGTCCCCGGCCGGTTAAGTGCATGCTTTTGCGCGCAGATCTCCGGTCGGGTTGTCCCCGCCTGTGTCACGCCTGCACGAACTGGCGCTTACGGAAGACAGGCCAGAGGTTCCTCAAGCCAGGCGGTGCCAGGGGGCTTGAGGCCGCCCTTCATGCTGGGCCCGCACTTTCCCATATCCCTCCACCCTATCTTGGGCAGGTGAGGTCTCAGCACACTTAGTACTTTACTTCCTAACACGGAGTGTGCGGAACTACGCAGCTACAAACCCCAGGCTAGGGAAACTTAACCCTCAAGTATCTTGCCTGAGATCGGGAGTGGCCCCAAGCCCTCGGGAGTTTTCCGGGGAGTAGGCCAATCGATCTGCAGAGGCTGCCGCCCCCAGGTGGCATTCAGGACCCGGCCTGAGTTCCCCTGTCCAAGCTCTACTTTGCTGCTGGCTAGATCTGAAAAGTATCCCCAAGTCTCAGAACCTGTTTTCGTGAGGTTGAATGTAGTAAGTGTACAAGTCGCGGGAGCCAAGTGAGAAGCTCCCTTGGGAAGCCCCAGGACGTGAGCGGAGGGGCCGCTGGGGTGTCAGGGAGACACTATTGTATCTTTCTGGTAGCTGTGTAGGGGTCGCCAACAAAGACAGTGCCTCCTCGCCTTTCCCCCCTCCAGCCGCCAGTGGCGTTAGACTCTGGGGCGATTTAAAGTTATTGTGTGCAAAAAACAAGGCGCCTTTGTTGCCTGGACGCAGGTTAGGGAATGTTGGAAGTAAAGCAAAGTAAAACAAAACTGTTGATTTCCTAATGAAAAAAAAAAAAAAAAAGCCCAAGGCAGTCGCGCACCCAAAGGAGAGACACTGGCTTTTTTCCTGTCGGTGAACTCCTCAAAGTAACCCGGCTTGGATTCCGCCCAGCTAACTCCAGCAAGTAGGTTCTGTAGCTGTTTGGCCTTGATGTTGAGTAGAAGGTAATTACAGTTTCTCCACCCACCCAGCTTAAAAATAACCCCCCAAACAACAAACAAACAAAAGCAAAAAAACTAATAAACATGTTGGGTTTAAAACAGTGAAATACTGAATCACTGGGCTCCAAGAGCCACACCGCGTCGGGACCAAGCTTTCTTTTCTCATCAAAACATTGTGTGTGTGTGTGTGTGTGTGTGTGTGTGTGTGTGTGTGTGTGTTTCATTTTGCCTCCTCCCACCCCCGTGGAGCCACTTGTAGCCAATTATTTCCTCTCTTCTCTCCTTTATCGCTTCTCCCAGATCAAGGATCCATTTTGTTGGACAAAGACGGGAAGAGAAAACACACGAGACCCACGTTCTCGGGCCAACAGATCTTTGCGCTAGAGAAGACTTTCGAACAAACGAAATACTTGGCTGGGCCCGAGAGAGCTCGCTTGGCCTATTCGCTGGGGATGACAGAGAGTCAGGTCAAGGTGAGTGGACCTGGGAAACCCCGAGGGACGGGCCAGGTGGTAAGGAGAGCGAGTCCAGTCCTACACCCCCAACTCAGTAAATTGCCGTGAAGGGGCGGCGCTCAGAGGAACGGGGAGAGACAGTGAGGGGAGAGAAGAGAGTTGGGGTTTACAAAGGCACTGGGTGTCTTGCGAGAGAGCACCGACGACGAACAAAAGGATCCAAGCCCCCGCCTTTGAAATTAGGTTTATCTAGATAGCAGCTTGTGTTAGGGGAAGTCATCATTATAAGAGAATAAAAGCATTCCCGAAATATCAGCTCAGTGAATGCATCAGGCCAGTGTAGAGGGCTTCTATTTATTCTGTGAAGATACCCTAGTTTTTGTTAGGTCAGATTTCCATAATGTAGATAATCATTTTTATTGCTTCAAATTCGCAGATTAAAAAAAATACAACCACCGGATCTACCAATTAGCTTGGATAAAACTGTTCTTTTCTTTTTCTTTTTTTCTTTTGAATAGTCATTTTCCAAACGAGAAATTAAGATTATTATAGGATTGAATTCTGTTCAAAACAAGTTTGTCATCAACAGATTTAAGATAGTTTATAACAAGTTGTAATTAAAACGTCACTTTGCTGGTAATTGAGTTGTACAGTGCATTTCTAGGAAACCAAATTTTAGAAATCTTTCCCTGAAAATTAAGAGACTGAACTAGCTGAGTACATTCAGTCTGATAGCTTCCTTTTCAGAATTTTCAGTATTTTCAGAAATCTCTTTTGTTTCTCTTTTTTTTGTTTTCAGTTTGTTTTATTTGTTTCTTTGGAGGTGAACGTTCTCATTAGCTCTACTGGTGCTCTCTGAATCGAGTAGGAATAATATTAACCATGTCTTCTGGCTAGAGAGTATTTCCCTCTGGACAGCATATAAAATACATTTTAGGAGTTATTTTTTAAATGTGGCCATTAGAGTGCCATCACATTTAAAATTATTTTTGCAGTGGGCTGGTACAGAGACTACCAATGTGACCTGGAGGATCTTTATTTGACACAGTAAATATCCCTGTATGCAAGGAAGTGACTTAGTATAGCTATAACAAAAAACGTTCTTAACAATTCTGATTCTTTAGATACAATACATAACGGATGAGAAGCATAAAAATTAATTCAATATCTATGGAAAACTGGTTGCTTCTCACTTTAAGTTAAAATATGTGTCAAATATGAATAGGCTTAATATATTTGTATATAAAATGAATAACTTGGGCAGGAACAATATTAAAATGTATTAGAAAGTATGGACATGATAAAAATGGTGTAACTGGAAAAATTTTCTCTGTTGTCACAATTAATTACAACTTTACTTTTTAATGAGAAATATTAAGACGGGAGGGGGGGAGAGGAAGAGCACCAAATGACTGTGATGATTTTAACTCAAGTGTTAAATGCTTTCATATGAGTGTGTGGAGGTTTGTATTTTAGCTGGAAACTACATTATGCATGCAAGGTTGTGAGGACTGAGGGAATTTACATATGATGCGTGTGTAGGTTCAAGCCAGAAATGAGTCTAACAATCACAAGTTCAAAAGTGAAAAAGAAAAGAAATGACTAGGGAAAATGCGGTGTCTTTTCCTCCTGATCAAGTTAAGGCAATTCCTTAATCCAGGAAAGTTAAGATCTCTGTGGGGGGGGGGGGGACTTTATGAAGAGGAAAACCTTTTCTACTTTCTAACGAGAAAGTTTTTTTTTTTTTGCTTATTTTTTTAAAGGAAAACTCATTTTTAAGTTTCCCCAAACGGCGCGCGCACTGCTTTATATATATATATATATATATATATATATATATATATATATATATATATATATATATATATATATATATATATATATATATATATATATATATATATATATATATATATATATAACTTTTCTGAGGAGTCACTTGGTGACAACTTCCATCCACTTGTATTCCTATCACTATGGCAACGGCAGTCCAGGTGTTGGTACCGGTGACTCGGACAAACCTGTAGTGATGGAGCCTGACTTTGAAGGCCCAAATAGGGGAGATCTGGCTGGCCATGCGGGACCCACAGGCGGGGGCGGGGGGACCTCCAGACCTGGGTTTGAACGTCAGGCTTCGATCTCCCGACCTTAAATTCCCTTATACCCCCCCCTGTCCCCCCACCCCACCCCACCCTTCCTCTGGTCTGCTTCTGCAGGTCTGGTTCCAGAACCGCCGGACCAAATGGAGAAAGAAGCACGCGGCCGAGATGGCCACGGCCAAGAAGAAGCAAGACTCGGAGACCGAGCGGCTCAAGGGGACCTCGGAAAACGAGGAGGAGGACGACGACTACAACAAGCCCCTGGATCCCAACTCGGACGACGAGAAGATCACGCAGCTGCTAAAGAAACACAAGTCCAGCGGCGGCGGCGGCGGCGGCCTCCTGCTGCACGCGTCCGAGACCGAGGGCTCGTCCTGAGCGCGCGCCCCGCCGGCGATCGCGGCCCCAAGTATTTTCTGAGATGTACATATCTATTTTTCTAAGCGAGACGTCGAGGCCGGGGTGGGGGAGCGCAGGGGAGAGAGAGACTGCGGGCTGAGGAAAGGCAAAACCAGCCCACGGAGCGCGCTGCCCTGCGGGGGACCCCAGCCCCTTTGAGGACCCCTTCCCCCCCACATCCACCCACCCCCCTCCCCGCCGCAGGCGCCCAGTCCGCTCCCCCATACCCCACCCCCTGCTCTCCTGCTTTTGCCCCAGCGAGTGGCCGGTCGTGGAGAGGTGTTTTGAGGGCACCGGGGACCTCCGGGCCACCCACGGGATGAATGTGCCCATTCCCACACACTGCTGTGCCGACTAAAGTAACCTGTTGAAGGCTCTGTGTAAATAAATCGTGAGTCACACTGACTAGAAGTTACTTTATTGTGAATATTTAAAAAATGTAAAACGCCTTTTGTTTTCTTAACTTGGTATAAGAAGTTGGACGTCCTGCCTTCTCGATGGAGAGCTACTTACTCATAGATCGCACTCCCTGGTTCTTTTAAACTTAGAAAAGAATGTTCTCATTCTCTCCCTCCCCCCCCTTTCCTCTTCCGGCTCCGTCCCTCACCCCCGCTCCCCCCCCCCCACCTGCACCGGGCCCCGCCCCCGGGACTCGAGGCTGGACACGTGGGAACCCCGGGGGGGCTCACACCTGTTTCTCTGTTCTCCGCTGAAATTGCACAGTCGTTTGTTGGTATTTATTAGTGATTTAAAGAAAAGTATTGGGGAGGGAGGGGCTACAATAGCTCGTATTTAATTTAACTCCTTTCTGATTAAATAAAAATGCGTGCTAAAAGTAAACGGTGGGAATTGTTACAACCGCTCTGGGTCAGAACATGAAAGAAATCCATTTAGTTGCTGTAATTGAATTTGAAAGTGTTTTGTATCATAAAAAATACTATAGAATATGTACATTGTTTTCTTTTTTTAAAAAAACCCGCTAATAACCGGCGATATATTAGCCTCTTTAACGTTTATTAATTTATATGAGGAATTCGGTTTGTAAAGAGAAGGAAATCCCTTGGCAAGACCAGTTAAATGTAATGCACTTTCTGTTTCAAAGGAGAAATCAAATTAAAAAAAAAAAAAACAAAGCTAAACAGTTTGAAGATGTTTGTTGCCTTGAACGAAAGGGTGAAGATCACTGGATCTCATCAGAGATCTGAAATAATAAAAGTCAAAACTACAAAAAAAATGTAATCTCTGTTTCTTGGGCAAAATAGCGGTAAGCCCTGCTTTTGCTATGGGATATCATCATCATGATCATCATGAACAGCATCATCATCATCATCATCCTTATTGTTATTATTGTTGTTGGAAGTATAAGATTATTCTCCTGGATTTGGAAGATAGAAGAAAAAACAACCCTACTCACAGTGCTTGAAGACTTGGCTAGCCGGCTGTTCCTGATGTCTGTGTTGTCTAATTTTTTCCTGATGGCTTTTTCCTGGCAAAGAAATCCCTGGGGAGTTTGGGAAGTTCTCATTTTCATACAACCAAGATAGCCTCCCCCCACCTTTTCGATTAGCTGGGAGAGGCTGTGGAGCTCCTGCAGCAATACAGCTGTTTTGAGGATAACATTCTCCCACCCCCCCCACCCCCCCCACCCCCGACTCCCACCTCCCGGTTGCCTGTTAGGACTGCAAAAATTTGTGGCAAGACAGGTTTTGCCAAACATTACAATGAAAAGTGAGGTTAAAGAAAGCTGTTTTTTCACAGATGTGAAAGTCCTGAGAAGCATTGTTGTAGTTTCAGGAGATGGGCAAAAGGTATTTGGGAATCCCACAGTGAGGAGGTGAAGGTTATTATCACTATGTTGGGCTCCTTTTGTTTTTAGATACTAAGGTACAGGCTCAGGGAAATAGCAGTTATCTCTTATCTCTGCAGTGCTGCAAGTTAATGAGCTTGTGTTCAAAGAGAGAAAAATCAATAGAATTCAGTAGACTCTTCAGGCTCCTGTGCAGTAGAGAGTGAGTCTGTTTTGTTTCCTCAAAAACAAAACATTTTCCACAAGTTCCACAAAGTGAAATTGCTAAAGGGGATTATTGTAGAATAGATTCTTGATGGTACAGTGTATAGAAAGAAGGATGAAAATCTGTTCTTTCTTTTCTCCAGTTTACAAAGTCCTTAAGTATTTTTCCAAGTTTTCTGAATTGCTATTTTCTTAGTAAAACTAATTATACAATGAGAACAAGCCTTCCTGCCTTCCTTCCATCCTTCCTTCTTTTTGTCTTTCATTCTCCCCTCCCTTTTTCTGTCTTCTTCTCTTTCCCCCTCTCTCCTCCCTTTTCTTTGTTTTTAATCTTTCCTTTTTTTTTTTTTGAAGTGTCTCAAAGTTGGGAAAACAAGCTTATTCTGCATGTGCACTTCATTGCCACATATAAACCCTTTTTTTTTTTTACTTTGTCATTCTTCACTTTTACCCACTGCTTTTATACCTTAAAAAAAAAACAACAAGAAATTTTAATTCTTTCTTCCTAAGGTAAAAGAACAAAACCCCACAACATACTTAGAAACATTGCTCTTGAAAAACAACAATTAAAGCAATAGTTGAACTATTCAGAAAGAACTAGGGATTCAGGTTGAGGCTTCTTTTCAGGAAGTAAATAGGTGGCCATTGATGGTTTGAAGTGTGTGGAAGTGATCTCCCTGAACTCTTCCCCTGTAACTTTGAGCATAGAGGAGGGTGAGAACCAATGGTCTGGACTCCACTACATAGAAGAACCCATTGGAGGGCAGACCCTCCACTGGTTTACCAGGCAGGCTTTGAGATTACCCTGTGCTGGAGTCCACTCTCTCTCTCTCTCCCTCCCTCCCTCCCTCCCTCCCACCTGCCCTCCCTCCCTCCCTCCTCTCTCTCTCTCTCTCTCTCTCTCTCTCTCTCTCTCTCTCTCTCTCTCTCTCTCCAGCTGACTGCAGCAGTGACTTGAGATTTCCAGTTAATTTACTTCCATCCAAGACTCCAGCTAGCCACCAGTTGCAACTGGCCCCCATAAAACTAGAGTGAAGGAGAAAGGGGTAAAGAGGCAGCTCCCTAGTTTGTCTTAGTTGGATTGGTTCTGTTGTTTGCATGTGCAGAACAGGAAAAAAAGAGGTAGATTTATTTTATTTTATTTTATTTTATTCTTTACTAAGAGCTAGCATAAGAGGAGGGGCTGCGGAAATACTTTCCAGTTCAGCCAGCAGTGGAGGGTAAGAGTCATTTTTCCATCTTGGCTCAAATGTGTTATGGCATTAACTTCCATAAGCATCTGATTAAGGCTGGCCAACTGGCCATTACAGTTAAAGGGGTTGTGACAAAACAACGTCACAGCAAGTAACTTGACAGATCGCTGCTTTTGTAACCGCTTACAGGCAACAAAGTGTCAACAGCTGAGGAGAGAAAGAGAGAAACAAGGTTTTGTGTGTGGTGAGAGGGAGGCTTGAACAGCCTTTGGACTTTTGTTGTGTGTAGATTCTCTTCCTAAAAAGGAGAAGTCCAGAAGGCTGCTTGAGGGATTTGGGTGGCAGTGGAAAGGAAAGGGCCGTGGATGTGTCGCTCAGATAGATGTCCCTCACTACATTCAAGGCTCCTGCTCAGATCTCTATCCAAGCTCCGTTCTCCTATTTTCTCTTTGCTTTACCTTCAGGATTCTGTAACTCAAAGTTCTACATCCCTGCCTTTCAGAAGTTGTAGCATAATGAGCAATTTTCTAGTGCGTGATTGCTTTAATCTTTTAAACTTTTCTTACAAAGAGGCAATAGGAAGGTGGAAAAACAACATTCATTTTATGGAGTTTTCTTATCCTTTAATGGGCTACTGTGGATGTCAGCATTTCATGGAAATACCATGCTACTGACAATGCATTTCAAACCTTCTAGGATATCTGATATAAAACTGAATATGTTATTAAGTCAGCATCAACTTTTAAGCGGTGATTGGAGGACACATACACACACACACACACACACACACACACACACACACACACACACACTTACAAACTGGTAAAATTCCACTGGGGAACTCCTAGCACTGAATAGCTTAAAGAGACAGTGGCTCCTTTGTTAATCATTGACAATAAGATTGTGTAATAACAACAGAGGTAAGTGGTAGATTTCATCTAGAAACTATTTTAGGCTAAATTAAACATTTTGCTATATTAAGTTCCCTTCCTCTTACCTTCCAGAGACGTTCAAAAGCTCTCCTCTCCTATCATAACTTTTTTTAAAAGCCATTCTTTAGTATACTTCTTTTTCTTTTTAGACAAGAATGTGTATTTTGTTTTGTAGCATCTCTATGGCTACCTTAAAAGATAACTGTATTTTCCCTACTGTAACACTTCTCTTTCCTCCCTCCCTTTCTTTCTACCTCTTTCCCTTTCTCCCTTCCTTTTTATGGGTGGAGGTCTTGCTAGGTAGCCCAGTCTGGTCTTATATTTGTGAGCTTTCTGTCTCAGCCTTCTGAATTCTGGGATTAGAGGTGTGAATTACCATGCCCACCCAATCCTTCTGAAGAAAACATAGGCCTTAATTCCCTCATTTAAAAGCTTGCCTGGTGAGTAGTCATGGTATGTGCAAGTTGGCAAGGGAATATGGAGTATTTTTCTGAAATGTGGCCTTCAGCATTCCATCAATTGGCTTAGTCATTCTACAAACTAGATTTGCCTGGGTTTGCACTCTCATCTTTCTCTTCTTTCCAACATTAGTCACAGATGAAACACATAGTGGTTCATCATTTGTTCAGATACATTAAAGTAGACATTGAATAAAACACTCACTCAAAACTTTGGAAAGAAGAGTACAATGTCCTCATAGTGTTTGCTATCTAGCCAGAATTCTGAAGTAGGACCTCATCCATATCTTCTCTGCCCATAAACTTTGAATAAGGGTTAGTTTGCATAAGGATAAATTCAAAGATATAGTTTCCTCATCACAGAGAGTCTTTTGCTGTGCAATTTAAATAAGTATAGATGATTTTTACAGAGGAACCCTACACCCTCTTTAATATTTTTTTGCCTCTCTCTGGGGATAACCAAAAGAAGTAGTAAGGCATAATTAATAATTCTGTATATTTGGCAGATAGAGCAAAATCTGGAAGTAAGCCATTATTCAAAGTCCTTTTATTTCTGTAATCGTTTTTTGGGATAATATGTGCAAAAGAAATTCTTCATTGTCAATAAATGGGCAAATAACCACAGAAAATTAAGGCTGCTGATAATCTATTAACTTAATTTTTTTATCCTACGGTATAATCATCTTCAAAGGCTCTTGGCAAATTTGAAGGCCTCTCATCTGAGTCCTGTGTATGGCTCAATGGTTTGTAGTCATTTCTGAAGTCATCATTATCAGTCCTATCCTTTGTACTTGATTCTGCTCAGCTACTGTAAACAAATTGGCAAACCTTTCTTATCCAGGGGAGTGGCCTTCTTTTCTCCCTGTATTACTTATTTGATCTGTAAGGGCTTGTCAAGTTTTCTCTCACAATCAAGTGGTCTCCGTGAGAAGGTCTGAAAACTCTTCCAGCTTTGCTTTGCCATAATCAAGAATTATGTAGGCCAGGCACTAGTGGCTCACACCTGTAATCCTGGCTACTCAGGAGGCTGATATCTGAGGATTGCAATTTGAAGCCAACCTAGGCAGAAAAGTCCATGAAACTCTTATCTCCAATTAATGCCTCCAAAGCCAGAAGTGCTTATGTGGTTCAAGTGGTAGAATGCCAGCCTGGAGCAAAAACCTAAGGGACACCACCTAGACCCTGAGTTAAAGCTCCAGTACACACACACACACACACACACACACACACACACACACACACACACACACACACACACACCCCAGGGGGGAGGGAGGGAGAGAGAGAAGGAGAGAGAGGGAGGGAGAGAGGGACAGTGGTATAGAAATTGTGAGATTGAGGGGAGGACTGTGGTCTGAATCACAGCTCTATCCTTGACCATGTGATCTTGGTTCAGAGTTGATCTCTGTGCCTCAACATTGTCCTTTATAAATTAAGGATGAAAATAGCTGTTGGGAGGATGAAATAAATAAAGTTCTTAGGATGGTGTCTGGCACACAGTGAGCTGTAGAAGTCTTAACCACCATCATCAATAACAGTAGTCATGGCTATAGAAAGGGCTCCTTTTAGACCTGCTGTCTTGAGCAACCAAGGCAACCAAGGCAGTCATAAAATGGAAAAAAAAGAAGTTATTTTCTTTATGTGAAACTTAAAGCCTCACTAGCTGAAGAGGTTTTATTTTCTTAAGTATTTCTGAACATTCCTTTTTATGCATGAAATCTAATCATCATCTTCCTAAATATGATTTTACTTAATGTTTTGCTGTTCATGAAAAGTGAAGCTTGTCTGGCACCAGTGGCACATGCCTTTAACCCTAACTACTCAGTAAGCTGAGATCTGAAGATCATCATCCAAAGGCACAGGAGCAGAAAAGTCACTCAGACACTTATCTACAATTAACCACCAAACACCAGAAGTGGAACTGTTGTTCAAGTGATGAGAGTACTAGCTATAAAAAGCTCAGGGATGCCAGAAGCTGGTGGCTCACGCCTGTAACCCTAGCTACTCAGGAAGCTGAGCTCTGAGAATCATGGTTCAAAGCCAGGCCAGGTAGGAAAGTCCTTGAGTCTCTTATCTCTAATTAGTCACCAGAAAACCAGAAATGGAGCTGTGGCTAAAAGTGGTAGAGGAATAGCCTTGAGCAAAAGTGCTCAGGGACAGCACCCAGGCCCCTGAGTGCAATCCCTAGGACCAACAAAAAACAAAACAAAACAAAAAACAAAAAAAACCAAATAAATAAAAAATTGAAAAAGCTCAGGGACAGTGCCTACTTCTTGAGTTCAAGTTCTAGGACTGGTACACACACACACACACACACACACACACACACATTTAGTTTTTTCTTCTTGCTTCTGCTTAGATTGTTCAATCTGGAGGGAAGTCAGCTGCTTGTTCTTTTTTTTAACTCAGAGGGTCCTATGAAGCAGTCCACTTGGCCAAGAGCTGAGGCCTCTGCCCAATTTGCCCAATTTGCAAAGAGTGTAGGTAAAATCTAGGAGCACATCTTCTACCCATTCCCCTCCCAGAAGGTCTTTGCAGGACCATTGGCTAGTATGGGGACAGCATCTTAATGTGTGAGACTCCAAGACAGAATCACTCAGCCGAGTTCTCCAGGATTCCTGACCCACAGAAACTGCAGGAGATAATAAAAGGTTTATTGTTTCAAGCCATTAACTCGGCAAGTAATTTGTCACTTAGTGAAGATAACTAAGTATCTAACAGAGTTATCTTTGTTCTCAGGAGGAAAAGTAGTGTATTAAAGGTAAAGACTCTTGAGGAAAGCCGCTTCCGTGACTACTTAAGTTATCGGAAAAAGCCACCAGAATGACCCTATAGAGTGTCAAGGGAAGCCTGGTGTTGGTTAACTGTAGCCAAGCCAGAGGGCTAGACTTTTAGTGCCGACTTTTAGTTCTTGCCAACATCTTGACCCCCCAGGCAAACCATTTCACTTTAACAACCTTCTATTTCTTCTCCCACAAAACCATCTTGATGATAAAGACTGACTCACAAAGGTTGTAAAACTCAAGTGGCAAAAGTGACACCTAAATGCTGAAGTTGATGATTATATCCCATAGTATAGGTGTGAAGTTGCTTTGATATGTCACAACCAATCTTTCTCCTGAAGCAGGCTCATGCCATGGAAAGCAGCTGATGAGGCTTCATAGGCCAGCACTATTTTTCTCCCCACAAAGCACAGCCAGAGACACACTCCCTCTGCCTACTTAGAAGCTGGGAGATCTTTAACACACACACACACACACACACACACACAAATGGATAGAAGGGATCTTGCATTTTATGTTCAGGCTGAGTATTTGGAATTTGCTCTTGGCATTTCCTGTGACAATTATGGCTGTGACTTTATTTCTGAGAAGTGAAGAAGACAGGTGTAAAAGACAGTGGGTGATCAGTGCTGAAGCTGCTGTGGACTCCTGGGTTGGAGGATGAGAGAGAGGCAGCAAACTCTTAGAAGAGCAGAAGACTGACCCCTCTTATATCAGGGAGCCAACTCTTAACCAGGCAAGATCCTGCAGTGTGTGAGCCCAGGCATTATTGGCCAATTGAAGTTGGTGGGCAGAAGGCCTTTTTTCTTTGTCCATCTACAACCTTTTTGCACACCCCCTGCCAATATAACTGAAGCAGAGAGAAGTCCAGAAGCCAGAAAAAACATACAAAGTAGCAAATGCACTTGAAGACTTGGCCTTTCCTGGATTAGGAGCATTCTTAGTGTCTGTGTTGCTATTCAGAGAAACATGACTCTGAGAAACATGAACTCAGCACATTGTCATGAACTTCCATTAGAGAGAAAGTAAGGCAGAGGCGATGTCTTCAGGGACCCTTGCTTTCAGCACACTTAGGCGACTGCCAGGCAGCCGTAGTCTCTCTACCTGGAAGGACTATGACAATAATCAGGTGGACACTTGCCTTTTAAACTGTATAGTGCTGTATAGTTTCTTCATTGCTTGGAGATAAACCTGGAAGGCTAGAATAGGTGACAACATATTAGACAGAGCTTTTGGAAAACTGAAACCTAGAACAGCCCATCTGCAAGGGCATATGTTTGCATGTGCTTTGTTAATGCTATGTAGTTTGTAGTCATTGCACAGTGCCTGGCATAATGGTACTCAGGATATTTCTTCTTCATGAGTGCGTGTGACAAGCAACATCACATCCATTTTCTTGAAGGTATTAGAAAAAGTATAGAACTACATGACCAAAGTAGTTCATATACCTTCTTAAAAACTGAAACCCATAGAAAGTGTTTAAGAATGGGGGAGAGGAGACAAGAAACAGCAATGGGGTGCATTGGATCAAAGTAAATTGTATGCGTGTATGGAAATACCTTCAACACAATCCTCTCCGTCCTCCCCTTCTAGAAAGAGAGAATGAGTTTTCAGGTTTTTAGGCATCTTTTCTATATCTTACAAAATATGTACGCACCTGACAAATTTCTGTAAAAAAAATACATAGGCATGGCTTAAGTAAAAAACAAAAACAAAAACCAAAAAACGAAGGATTTCCTTTGGGTGAAATTGAAGATCAAATGAGGATATTTTAATACATTTATTTATGCACTTTTTTTTTTTTTTTTGCTCAAGGATAGCACTCTACCGCTTGAGCCACAGCTTCACTTCCTGCATTTTGGGTACTAAGTTGAAGAGAAGACTTTTATGGGGCACAGCAATGGAAAGACAAAGGGTGAACAAGTGCAGCAGTGGTACTCACTGCTGAGTTGGCTGAAAATGAACTATACAACTTGTGGGTGGGGATGGGAGGGAAAAACTGGGAGGGAGGGAGAGAAGGAGTGACACTGTCCAAATAGAAATGTACTCTTTACCTGACTTATGTAACTGTAACCCCTCTGCATATCACCTTCATAATAACAATAACAATGAGACATTAAAAAATTTAAGTCTCATGGGTTTTCCTTCCTCTTTGGTTTTGAGTCTTGATCCTCATATCTCAGAGTAGCTAGGATTGTAGGCATAAGCTCCCTGCACCCAGCCTCAGTTTTTAAAAAAAAAAATTGATATCAATTCATTGAAAATATAGTTACTTTAAAATATAAACTTTCAGCAAAATCACTGTGTAATGTATAGTACTCTTCACAAGGCACTTGCACTGTAATCATTCATTAAGAAACAAATCAGAACAAGAACGATATACTGGCTACTTATAATACCCATTACAGTGGAGATTCATGGCTTCCACTGAGTCCACCAGAGGATCTACAATGCCTTAGATTTCCAGCAATGTTTTCTTTGGGACGTAGATTTGGGTTAATAAAATAAATATAAGAAGTGGAGGTATGATGCAAGTGATAGAGCTCTAGCCTTGAGTGAAAAAGCCAAGTGAGAGCATAAGGACATGAGTTCAAGTCCCAGTACCGATACATACACAAATATTAGGATTCTGTTGTGTTTTAACTATGGATTCCTACTTCACAGGATTCTCATTCTCTAAGTAAGATTGGGAGCATCTGGGAACCACCCTCCATATCTGCATCACACTGTTTTCAGTGCCTGAGAAGTCTGATTCAGGGACCAATGTGGGCAACTGATTTTGGAAGTATGTGTTAGGTGTGGGGGTTGGGCTGGCACAGATCCTGAGGAAGATGGGGAGAGTCTTGGTGGGAGGCTGAAGTCAGCTTCCATCGAATCTGTTTGCCAAGGTTGCACCTAAGTTCTTCCTTCCTTCCTTCCTTCCTTCCTTCCTTTTTTTGTCAGTCATGGGGCCTGAACTCTGGGCCTGGGCGCTGTCCCTCAGCTCTTCAGCTCAAGGCTAGTGCTCTACCACTTGAGCCACAGCACCACTTGCAAGCAAGGCAAGCACTCTACCACTGAACCATCTTCCCAGCCCCCTCCCTAAGTTATTTCTTTTAATCCATTTTTCTCTTCAACCAGGCGCTTCCCTACTGAGCTACATGCTCTTCCACTTGTAAAGGCATCATCTTTCAATCCTCTGCACTGTATTTTCTGCAGTGAGAACTTAAGGCAATAGCCACCCCCACTGTGAAGGATAGCCTAGAAAAAGCACAGCAAGTATTGTCAGCCTTAGTCCCTTGGAATTCCAGGGAGATCCCCTGCCCTAACTCCTATACAGACCACACTAGGGGTGGTCTTCTACGCTCACAGACACAGCTTGATCTAGACTGTCTTATTTAGCTTGGTCTTATTCAGCTGGATAGAAAGCTAGCTTCTTTTAAGAAGCTCTTTCTCAGATTCTGCCTCTCACCAGGTATTCACACAAACAAGCCTCCCTTGAAATAGTACACCCTCTTTCCTGAATAATAGTGGAGAGGGAAATTCGTTTTCGCTGGACTGAAAAGGGTTGCGTTTGACACAGAGACACCTCCGGGCCCAGGGCACCTGTTCTAGAAGAACAGCTAATTTCTGTCCCTGAGGAGGCCTGGGCGGTTCTGTGGAGGATCTGGTGGCTGGATTTCCTTCTTGGGTGATCCGAGGGTTGTGGTCCTTGGGTGTTCACTGGATGTTTGCCATCCAAGTTAGTTTCCTTAGGGAGACCTTTAAGCCAGGAGGTGCCACGCCCTCGGATGTCTTCATTGTCCTTTGTCTACGCCGGAAGAGACTGCAGCCATCCCCAAAGGAACCGAGGCTGCAGATTCTCCAACTTTCCCAAAGGTCCTTCTAGGTGCAGAAGCGCGATTGTAGTCTTGGCTCTTGCTTTATAGAATGTGCTTGGCATATTTCCTCCTTTGCAACCCTTCTATCTAGATAATGTGGACTGAGGACGCAGTCACTGAACGAGTTCTTAGGGAACTCGTTTATGCACACTATTAAACTCTGAGAAGCATTCCAGTGTTTTGGGGAGCGAAAGATCGGAGAATTCGGAAGTGTCAGATTCAGGGTTTCCTTCTCTGTTCCCTCCTCTTCTGTCTCTTGGCATGTTCCCTAATGAACTATTCTTAGGATCTGAGACACATCCGGGTAAAGACGTGGCTGGCAAATGTGGGCTCCCAGATCGCTGAGACGCTGGGCGTATGCTGCAGGTGTGAGGCGTGGTTCCACCTGCCCCACGGATCAGATCCGAGCACAGCACCTTTCCTCAGAACCATTCAGTGCACTCCTTTCCCCAGGACCAGAGGGCTCAAGAGTCGCCTTGGCGAGGCTCTGGCAGTCCTTAGTACCCTCTTTCCGGGCAGTGCTCTCCGGGAAGCACCGGATGGAGAAGCTTTGTGGAGAGGTAATTTGGGGTGTGCACCTTTCCTCATCTTCTTAGCTTTAGCCTGAGTTTAGGGGACCCAGCCTTCGCCTCAGATGCCACGTGCACCACCTGGAGGTAGGGAATACACGTCTCAGGTACCACTGAGGTGTCCACTGCGGCCGTCCCCCCCCCCCCCCGGCCCCGCCTCATGCTGGGCTGGAACTGTAACTCCAGCATGCCTTGGCTTGGTGGCTATTTTCCCAGTAGGCCCCTGCTGGTGTTCGAACCTACAACTTAGGTGGTTGGCCACGCATCCTAGGGAAAGGCTGAGTGCTTGGAGATCGTGGAACTACAGCATATAGACAAGGGACACCGGAGCACCAGGGGCAGTATGGGGCACGGTTGGGCCCTCTTCTCTGCTCCCTCTGTGCGGGTTTCCTGAGAGTAATTTTCAGCCTTCTCTCCTCGCTTGGTTGTATACTGAGATTGTAAAAAGCAGCTACAAAGATACTGGACTTGGTATCTATCTATCTATCTAATCTATCTATCTATCTATCTATCTATCTATCTATCTATCTATCTATCTATCTATCTATCTATCTATCTATCTATCTATCTACCTATCTATCTATCCATCCATCCATCGATCCATCCATCTAAAATGCTGTAAGGGATGTCTTCAGGGCAGTATACGTACACACGTGTCCTCATAATCACAAACTTATTTTACTTGTCCCTTGCCCATTCCACTCCCCCACCTTCCGCAGCTCCCACCAGGTATGTTCTAGAACCGTTACAGGTTGCCAGCGCTGTCCTCCAGCTGTCCGGAACATCAGTTACAAATCTCCCGCGAGGAACAAAAACATCTGTTCCGGCAGAGCCTGGGAAGCCAGGGCGGAGGGTGGCGCGCCGCGAGGACGCACCACGCCCCGGCGCGGCGCCCGGGGAGACGATCCCCGCGGCTCACAACAGATTTCCCGGGCGCAGGTAGCCCCTTGTTCGGAAGGGCACGCAGATCGCCCGAAAAGCGCCTGGCCCCAGAGAGCCTGGGGGGCGCCACGCCCTGCTCCACCCGCCCGCCACCTTTGTTGTCTCCTGCACCTATACTCTTCTAGGCTTCTGGTGGGGGATTTCCCGACTCCACGCTCCATTTTCCACGGCAGAGGTAAAGATTTGCGGGTGCACCGCGCCCGCAGTGCGTGGGTCAAGGTCGCGCGCGCGCGCGCTGCTCTCTGGCACGCTGCCGGCTTCCCTGCTTTGATAACTCGCAAGCGGGGGGCGGGGGGCGGGGGGACATTTCCACAGCGCCCCAAAGACAGAGGGAGGGGAAGCAGGGTCGCCTTCGTTAAGGATAAATTGTCTGTTGCTTATTTCTGTTCTGCGAGGTCGTAGGTATACGTGGTGAAAATAAATGAACGCAGAAAGATGCACACGCAAGCAAGCCTCTGAATGTACCCCGAAGTACCTAGGGACCGCGCTGAATCTCAGCACCCACAGACCTGGGCGGACCGCGTCCCCGGATTTCTCCGCATCCGCTGGCAGTTTCTCTTTTTCTTTAATTCGCCTCTTCTCCTGCCTCTTCCCCCCTCCCTACCCCGTGTTGTTAATACTGGCGGGGCTTGAACTCAGAATCTGTGCACTGTCCTTCTCCCCTCCCCCCCCCCCCCCCCCCCGTCAAGGCCAGCGCTCTACCACTTGAGCCACAGCTCCACTGTCGACTCTTTTGGTCATTAATTGGAGATGAGAGTCTCATATATGTTCCTGCCCAGGCTGGCTTTGAACCTCAGACCTCAGCCTCCTGAATAGCTAGTATTACAGACATGAGCCACCAACGCCCGGCTTTCCGCTGATAATTTATTTTCTATACTACTACTACTACTACTACTACTACTACTACTACTACTACTACTACTACTTATTATTATTATTATTATTATTAATTTTTTAACGGTCATGGGGCTTGACCTCAGGGCTTGGGTGCTGTCCCTGAGTTTTTCTGCTCAAAGCTAATGCTCTACTACTTGAGCCACAGCTCCACTTCAAGGCTTTTTTTTTTTTTTGGTGTTTAATTGGAGATGAGAGTCTCACAGACATTTCCTCCCGGGCTTGCTTTGAACTGCTACCCTCAGATCTCAACCTCCGGAGTAGCCAGGATCATGAGCATGAGCTGCCAACAAACTGCCTGCTTTCCGTTGGTAATTTCTAAATCGGTTTGTCCTCGCTACTGGT